>NC_137088.1:29912127-31112127 GCF_951640355.1 Cnephaeus nilssonii
CTTTTGAAGCTGTATTTCATAGAGAACCCAGAGCTTGGCTTTGAATTAAACTGAAACCCAATGCAAGCTCATGTCATTATGAAGCACAGCACACTGCTGTGTTTGGGATCTGCCATTTACTCCAGTCCCTCAGCTGTCCACATGTGTTCAGAAGAGCTGTTAGTCCTGTTTTCTTTTATTTGCATTTATCTTCAATTTTACCCTGAGAGACACTTAAAAGTTAACAAACCAGAGATGCACTTCTGTAAACAACTACAGATCGATAAGCCATTTTGCCAGCACCAAGATACTTCCTCCATCAGTGGTGTAGTTTTGTTTTGTGTTGCTGAGATCAGGAACAAAATCGCATCGTCACAGTATCACAGTACTAGTATACCTCCATCTCTTTGGCACAGATCACTTTAGTGAAGTTAAAAATGTCACCAATGATTTCCCCCTGTGATCCTAAACTTCTTCCATGACCCCTTCTGTTATGGAGCCAACTCCAGAAACAACTCTTCGACAATGAGGGGAAGAACAGGAACTCTTGGCTGTGAAACTGAAAAACAGGACACTGCATCTGTTCTGAGGCGTTAGGCGGTTCAGCTTTGTGGCCCTCGAGATTTGGTGTAGAGAGGCAAACCAAGATCTTCTTTGAAGAGCTTTAGTTTTCAGATATGAAGAAGCACAGATAGAAATTGCATTGCTGGCATGGGTTCCTGGGAGGAATGTGACCTCCAGGCATGTGCAATAACCGAAATCATAGATGCCTCCTTGAAGCTCCTCCAATACTTTTGGAAATAGAAAAATAATGGCGTTGGGACTACATATAACTAAAAATAATCCACTGAGATTTATTGGGTGGGCATTTTAATTATTTCGCCATTGGGGACAATGCTCCTTTAATTGTTGTATGTTTGCTTAGCGATTGGAACATGATACCGGTGGCAGGTGCCACCTGCCTTGCTTGATGTAGTATACTGGTTGTCTGCACATTAGAATTACCTGGTCAGCTTTTAAGTATACCAGTGTCAGATGTCTCACCCTAGACCCATGGTCGGCAAACTACGGCTCGCGAGCCACATGCCGCTCTTTGGCCCCTTGAGTGTGGCTCTTCCACAAAATACCATGGCTTGGGCGAGTCTATTTTGAAGAAGTGGCGTTAGAAGAAGTTTAAGTTTAAAAAATTTGGCTCTTTCAAAAGAAATTTCAATCATTGTACTGTTGATATTTGGCTCTGTTGACTAATGAGTTTGCTAACCACTGCCCTAGACTGATTAAATCAGACGTTCTGAGGGTTATACATGGTAGACCCATGATTTTACTAGTAAAAGCTTTTTGGGTGATTCTAGTGAATAATCAGGGTCTAGCAATGCTGTTGAAGAAAACAATGGCATCCTACATAATAAAAGGGTAATATGCAAATTGACCGAATGGCAGAACGGCCAGTCACTATGACATGCACTGACCACCAAGGGGCAGACGCTTAACACAGGAGCTGCCCCCTGATGGTCAGTGCGAGTGCTGCTCAGCCAGAAGCCGGGCTCATGGCTGGCGAGCGCAGCAGTGGTGGCGGGAGCCTCTCGCGCCTTGGCAGCAGCACTAAGGATGTCCTACTGACAGCTTAGGCCCACTCCCCACATAAGCCATCAGTCAGAGATCCCTTGAGGGCTCCTGGACTGCAAAAGGGCACAGGCCGGGCTGAGGAGCACCACCCCCCCAAGTGCACGAATGTCATGCACCGGGCCTCTAGTAGTATATAAGGGCTATAAAGAGGGAAAAGACCAAAAGTTAAGCAATACTCCCCAAATACTCTCAAACTTTCCTCCAGAATGGCCAACCAGAGGCATTGCTGGTGTTTCTGAATCTCTACTTCCCTGCTGGTTGATATGCCAAAGCGGGCAGGCACCATGAATGCTCAGTATTGATGTTTGGTGGCTTGATGGGTGTTAAAATGGCCTAAAGATGGGTCATTCTAAGGGAGAATGAGGTAAATCAAATGAAATTGGATAAAGAGTATCTGAATCTTCATGAGTTAAAAAAGTAGAATATAATTCCATCTTGGTAAAATATATCACTAGGTGTCTGGTATATTTAAAGTGAAATTATATCTGTAGATCAAACCTTTTCATACAATCAAAGCAGATATTACATCATTAGATAAGATCAATGTCAATGATAGCTTCCCAGAAATAGTGGTCATGGCACCCCAAAGTAATTCAATATGCCTACTGTGTACCAAAGAATGTTCTACTAGGGATCTATGTGGAAAAGAACTTATCTAGAAGAAGACAGACAAGAAGTCAAAATTAAAGTGGCTGTTACTTTCAGTTGTCTGGAAGTCTAAACCATTTCCCAATGACTGCAGGTTAGTGAGAGGTTGGCAGGTGATGAGATGTCCTCTGCACGAGAATGGGAGGCCACTGATTGGATGATCACTACATATTCCTGCAGTACTTTATCCTTGTTACAGTGCATAGGACTTTGCAAATTTGGTTGTCTCATCACTTTGAGGAAATTTTAAAAATTATATTCATATGTAACCAAATAAATGATTGGCATGACTCCTCTCCAAACTTTCAAAAATAATTCTACAACTTGAGGTGCTTTGAATATTTTATTTTTACACTTAGAAAAAAATCTTTTTGGTTAAAATATGTAGATGTACCTGCACTGTTTGTATCTCTATTTTCTTGCCAATTATCCACTATTAGAGAGTTCAGTCTCCAGGCTGCAGGTGGTCCAGGGCTGGTACCTCCTCCTCCTTCCTCTGGCTGATGGTTTGGGGCCCTCACCTGTCCAGCACTAGTGACTATGCACAGGCAGGCTGAGACCATGAAATGCCAATCAGGGAGCTCTGCTAGGTAGCCAGGCTGGCTAAAACAGTTTGGCTTTGACAATTTTCATTGTCTGTGCTGGCCTTTCCCATTCCTCCAAAGGACTAACCGCTGACCCTCTCTTTTGTTTTTAATTTTCCAATAGGCCTTCAATGTCTAATCTTGGCCCTAATTTTGTAGGTGCTATAGCTGCATGAACACTGGGATCCTGTCCCCAGCTGTTGTGTTTCTGGCTGGCCTGGCCTGCTGTGAGCCAAACGGGAGTAAGGCCCAGGGCAGGGGAGCCTTCCCTCATTCCCTTGATCCTTGGCAGCACAAAGCCTGGCAGGTTTGACTGGGAAAAATGAACAACGAAGGAGGGTGCAAAATATGGAGAGATACTAATCAAGAAGTTCTCTTTTTCCCTCCACTGCAGTTTGTGCTTTGAAAACCAGTCTTGAGAGGCATCCAAACCCTGTGAGATGAAAACTCACATCATTTTGCAGGGCCTGGTGGTGGTAATGGGGCCGGGGTGTAGGAGGCAGGGAATTAATATTTAGGATTGGTAGGTCTGCTCCTTGCCTGCCCAGGTGTCATTGGGAACTACCTCTTGTCAAAGGAAAGGAACAAATAAAAAGGGAGAGAGTAAGGGATGGGGGAGGGAGAAACAGAAACAGAGAAAGGCCTTTGCTGAGCCCATGCCTTTGTGCACTGCATTCAAACTGATTTGTACCCTTTGTAGTCTTAATTATTTGTGAGAGCGGGATAACAGGAGTACCCAGCTCACCCATTATTTCCTGCATAAAAAAAGGCACACAGAAGCCGCTGATCATTTTTGAATTAGCAAACATGATACTAAAAAAAAAAAAGCATAAAAAAATTCATTAATACCATCAGGGATTAGGAGGCTGATTAAAGTGTAGCTGTTAGCGTATGCAAATGAGCGATAGGCATTTATCGGGGCCTGTGCAAGCTGTCTTGGAGCTGTAAAGCCCATGTATGTTTTTCAGCTGATTAAAATAGTTTTAAGTTCTGGAGAATTTTTTTTTTTTTTTTTTTTTTTTTTGGTAGGGAATTAAAAAAGAGACCATCATCTCTACTTTTCCTTTTGGCGAAATTTCTCTAAAGTATACTCCAGCTATTCCACTTGACTGCACTCTCGCGTGCAGGCTCTTCTGTGAGTGATGAGGATGCTGCATCCCAGTTAGGGCGAGATGAGCTCTTTTCCATGGTTCTTTCTGTAGCAGCTTCCCAGAACTTTCATGGCAAGCCAGGTGGGTCCCTTAGCAATGGGGGACCAGGACTCTAGGTTCTCCCCCAGATGAAGAATATCCACCGCGTCCAGGCTGAAGGCAAATGAAAAGGTATTTGTCACCCAACCAGAGGGTGTCAAGTGCTCCCATACATGGGAGGAGACTGCATTTGCTCACTCCAGAGCCTTGGTTATGTGAAGCAAGGAAGGGTGGAGTGAGTTCGATGGTGAGGGCTGGGAGATCAAGGACAGATCTATACCGACACAGGCCCTTGAGAGTTGGGTGTATTCATGGCTATCCTTGCCCTTGAAGCGAAGGCAGTGTAGGCAAAAGGAAGGAAAGAGGGATTTCCCCAATTTGGGTTCAACCCAAATCTCATTTTCAAGATTTTCTATTAGCATACGAGAGTATTATTTTCACTTCCAGGCCTCAGAGCACCACCAATTGACAAATGGTTTATGGATAATTAATAATAATCATAATTATTACTGTTGTTTATTAAGCAATTACTATGTGCTAGGCATTGTTATAAGCTCTTTTCATGTTTAATCTTATCTGATTTCCCTCCACAAATATAGGAGATAAGACTATGCCTATCCCCAATATAGGAGAAAATAATCCGGAATCTGACCCTTCCTAGTGTGTATATTGCTAGCCTGCTGGTTCAAGCCACTGTCTTCTCTGATTTGGATCCTACAGTGTTTCCCTAACTGGTTCCTTGCTTTAACTTTTGTTTCCCCTATCTGTCCAGTCTATTTCATCAGGGATTAAAAACAGCAGCAAGCAGAGTAGTTCTTTTAATATAGAGTCACATCATATCATCTCTCTGCTCAAAATTCCCAGCAACTCCCCTTTTCACTTAGAGTAAAGGCCAAAGTCGGTTCATTGGCCCACATGGCTACACAATCTGCCAATTATTTCTCTCACTTATTTCTACTCCCTCTCACTTACTACACTCCAGCTGCCCTGACTTCCCGCGGTTTCCTCAAAAGCTCCAGACATATTCCCATATGGCTTTACTTTTTCTTTCTTCCATAGCATTTACTTCTAATATAGTTTATAAAGTGCTTATTTTATTATGTTTATTGTCTATTGCATCTAGTTAGACGATAAACTCCCTGAGGGAAGGGATCTTTGCCTGTTTTATTCACCAATGTATCCCATGCATTTACACTAGGCATTTATTATGGGCTCAATAATCCCTTGTTGATTTAAAGAACTTCAAAGTAACTTGTAAAAATTCCCATAAAAAATTGATGGTGGAAGCCCCAAGAGGCCAGGAACTATATTTGTCTGGGTTATCACTCTGTCTCTAACATTTAGCCCTGGTAGACAATAAATAAATATTCATCAAGTAAATAAATAAATGGGGCTAAACTTGGTAAGCATTATTTCTGTGCAAAAATATCTGTTTTCAGTTTCAATCATATTTAAAAGATATATTATCAGCCATTTATATTTAAAGGATGATTCTTTTTAGGCCCAAGTATTTATTTATTTAAAAAATCTTCTTCTTTTTCTTCTTTTTTTTTTTTTTTCAGTGTGAGGAAGCCAGTTCTTCCCTGAAAAGTGTGTTCTTTCTCTATTTTGAGCTGAAACCAGAACCATCTGAGTTCTTTTGAGGACCACGAGTCTCTAAGACTCAAGATTATATAAGAGGCAAACCTAGAATAACTTCCAGTCCTTGTCACTCCCTGCGGGGCCCTGAGCACCAGGCCCCAGGTGTTGTGAGGGATGGCCCCTTGGTTTTGCCAGCTCACAAGCCCGTCATCTTCCTGACTTCTCTGGAGTTTCTATATGAAATCCAGGAGCAGGACTTTTCCTGGCAGGGAGCCATGGCCATGACAGCTGACTGTCAGGTGCGAGTAAATTGAAGTTTGTTGTAACATCAAAGAAACTGATTTCCTGAGCATGAAACTTGATTGCCCAATAGTAGGTGTGGGGAGGAGGAGCGGCAGAGAGAACGGAAGAAACAGAGTGATTTTAAGACAGTTTATGGCTTTAAGGAGTTTAAAAGTGTAGTTAGTGAGTTCAGGCTGGCCTATAGGACACTGAGCCAGTGTGGGATTTGGCTCAAGGAGAGGGAGCCAGTAATAAGTTTAGGATGTGGCCTTTGAAAGAAGGGGTGGGGTAAAGCTTTCTATGATGGAGAACCATTGCACAGAGGTAGGAAAGGGGAGAGAAGAGCAATAGTAAGATGGCTAGTTTGTTGGAGTGGAGAATGAAAATCAGTTTAGAAAGGTAAGTGGAAGTCATTCTGGAGTCCTTGGGTATCATGCTAAGTTTTTCAGGCGTGGCTCTGTAGGTAATAGGGAGCTCCTGAGGCAGGGTCAGGAGTAGGATGAGGAAAGGGAGGCATCTGCAGGTGCAAAATTTAAGGGGATGGCAAAAAACATAGTTATCAAGATAAATAATACTTAATGCAATATTTTAAAAGATCTAATTGACAAACTGTAGCCAGCCTATCTATATATATAAAAGGCTAAGCGACCGCCTGACCATCTGACTGGTAGCTATGATGTGCAATGACCACCAGGGGGCAGACACTCCAACTGGTAGCTATGATGTGCTCTGACCACCAGGGGGTAGATGCTCAATGCAGGAGCTGCTGAGCTGCATGACTTGGCAGCGGCGGTTCTTAGGTGATGCACCTAGGAACCAGAGAAGAGGGAGCCCAATTCCATGGTATGTCATCCGAGAACTGCCCTCTCACAATTCAGGACCCCTTGGGGGATGCTGGAGAGCCAGTTTCTGCCAAATCCCTGCAGGCCAGGCTGAGGGACCCCACTGCCAGAGGGACCCTATTCACTCTGCAGATGACCTTTAACCATGGCCCACTCACTCCGCAGATGCCCTTCAAACCACAGCACTGCTCCAGGTGCAGCCGGCTGGGGAGGGACCACAGGAGGTTGGCTCCAGGGCATGTCCAGCCCGTCTCACCCAGTCCCACCCTGCTGGCCACCTTCTAATTAATTTTCTTTCAATGTGCATGGATCCGTGCACTGGGGCAGTAGTTTACTCATAAGTTTTATATGAAGGGTTTGAGTTGGGGAATGACGTGATGAAAGGCCTGTTTTGGAAAGTTGACCTGGCAGTGGAGAGCTCATCTGGGAAGCCTGGTTTGACACCAGATCCTGTCTCTGCCTCAGTGGAAGAGGAAGGACGTGGGAGGCTGGGCTGGGGCAGCAAGTGGTGCAGAAAATGCCCCTCCTCCTGCCTCCAGCCCATCTTGCTAGTTTTCCCTAACATTCTGGCGCCTGCATTCTGTTGTCCACTATTGCCAGGGACATCGAGAATATCAGAGTTGAGTGAGAGAGATAGGTATGAAAACAATTACCCAAGTTGGAACAAAATAAGGGCTGTAAGAGAAATACAAATGGTGAACAGGTTGAATGATTTCAGCTGGAGTGGCTCTGGAATATGATGGCACCTAAAATGGGCTTTGCAATGTGATCTGATTTGACCAAGCATAAATAGTGGGAAGACTGCCTTGGGTTCAAATCCTAGCTCTACCACTTATTAGCTGTGTTAATGTGGAGCAGGTCATTTGACTTTTCCTGAGCCTCATTTTTCATATCTGTAAAACAGGGATAATGATGACATTTTTCTCATTGGTTTGTCATGAGGTTTACTTGAGATATTATATGTAAAGCCCTAGTTGAGGATTGTCATTATTACTAATGTTTCATGGTATAGTCATGGCATATTTCATTTATAAAATAAAAAATAGTTGCATAAATGAAGACAGCATTGGAAACTAGTTTTCTGGAATGAAATGTTGCTATTGTCAAACAGCAGAAAGGTCTGAGTAAACGCCAGAGTGATTTCTAATTCAACTAAATCAATCAATGATTAATGTAATTAACCATTACGTGCTTATTGAATACCTGTTATTTGTAAACTAGGCATTGTGGGTGATCCAGAGAAATATGAGACATGGTCTCTTTCCCTAGTGAACCTAGAATCTGGTAGATAATACTTGCTATAAGGATGTCTATTGTTTTTGCAGCTTCATATCCACTTACCCTTTTCTTAGTAACAGTATCTGGATTTTCCTGAGGGAAACCATGCTGTCCTCTCTGTCCAAGACAGTTTGTATGGTGTTGGCACCAATCCCACTCCAACTTGGGGTGGACCTATGGATCAGCCTCAGCCAATCAGGGCATTGCCTTTTCCTGGCCACTGTGATTGGTTCAGGGGTGGCACGTGATCCAATGAGACTTTTGTTGGGCCTGCTGTTTTTTCCACTTGACTTGAACCCAAAAGGTGGTAAGGCTAAAACTGTACTAAACATCTTGTTACCAAAGGGAAAAGCCATTTTGAAAATGGGACCTAATTACAGAGTCAAGAGAAGGTGAGAGAGAAAAATATCCTAGTGATTGTTTGAGCCACAGAACCAGACCATATTTAAACTGAGATTTTTCAGTCAGGTCAATAAATTTCCTTCTTGTTTAAGTCAATTTGAGCTCCTTTGTTACTGAATCAGAAGCCTAATTGACTATTATTTTATGAAAGAACAGATTACCAAAAGACAAACCACATTATACAAATTGCATGTCTTTTTAGCAAGGGTATAGTAGATGCAGGAATAAAATTATTGGCTCAGGGAAGGGAATTGCTGGCAAATACTTTTTCTGAAAATTGGGTTTATTGTAACCAGCCAACATGTTGGTATAACCGACCCTAGCATCACACCAGAGCATACTCCCTGAAAATTACGTGTATTTTTCTTTATGGTAAACCTATTGTCTTTTTTGTCAGTGATTACTCATCTCTAGCAGATGTATTAGAGCATAGTTTTGGTTTTAAAATTTTTAGAGAAATTCTAGTGAAAGTTTCATCAAGATATTTGACATCAATTCCCTTCCTTGTGCCAATAATTACATTCCTGCACCTACTATACACCAGAAAAAAGACATGCAATTTGTATGGTACAGACAATCTCTAAAAGGAGACACATAAGAGTGTGAACAAGAGATTTGACGGTTCCGACCCAGCACAACTAATGAAGCCTGCTTTGCCTGAGGTGAAGGCTGAGGCTCCCACGTTTGCAGGCCATGACAAATCAGAATGAGAGAACCTACTCTTTGTGTCCAATTCTGTGGCATATATTAAGACCTAGCCATAAACCAGCACTGGTTTCTGCTCCTGATGACACCATTATCATTTTTAAACTTATTATTTATTCATTAAAGCAATCCCAGAGCTTATGGGGTTGTCGACAGAACATAAATATAAATATAAAAATAAATCATACAATCAAAGTCCTCTAGAACTGCCTGGGACTTCAAGGTCAACTGGTCAAATCCCCTGTTGAAGTGATGTAGCCATCAGATTCTTTACCTCTGTCGTCATGTCTTCATTTCTAAAATCTTCTTTAAGATGAAAGATCTCCATGAGGGTCTTATTCTTTCATAGACCAAGAGATAATGTGACTTCTCTGTCTCAGGCTGTGGGGCATGGCTCTCTCTATATCTTACACTATTTGGTCTTCTCAAGTGAAGCTGAATATGACAAGTTCTCCTCAGCTCTCTTCCTATGTTGAGTTTGCTGATTCTCTGGCCATTGGTTTCACCTGGATGAGCACCTTTGCTAAAAAAACATGTTTCTCTAGTTGATATGTAGTACTGGACAAAATGATAGCCAATAACTGTATTGAATAGCAAGGTAAAAATCCTTTCACACATACACATGCTAACGCAAATACGCTTGCACACACTCCTTCAAATTATGTAACCTTGCACAAGTAACAACTTCTCTGGGATTTAATTATTTTCTATAAAGTGATGGGTTGGACTAAATGATATCTCTGAACTTTCCATAGATAACTGTCCTAATGATATCTGTCCTGAAAGATGAAGACCATATACTTACAATCTCAAGATGAATATAGAAAGCAATTCTACTCAGATATTTCCTGACAAATTGAAACATTTGAGTAGAATGGAAGAAAGTAAAAGATGTTATAAATCTCGTTCCTAAACCGATTTGCCTGTGTTGATTATGAACCTGATCTCTACTCTTTCAGGAAACCTTATTTGTAGGCCTTGGATATGTTTCACTGGTAAAGTAATAGCTCTTGATGAGTTGGATAGCATGTTAAGAAAAGGTCTAGTTTAAGTACCTTAGAACTAGATGCTTGATTTTATTTCCTGCTGTCAATGTTACCTTGATGTAATTCATTCCTCTTTGCCCCTGTTTTTTCACCAATAAACAGGGATCCCTTGCTATGTTATTACAAACACTTATGAACCAAATGAGGAACTGGATTTGAATTCTACCGCATGTATAGTACAGAAAGCTTTGTAGATTACAGGTTTTTTTTTTTTTTATGTGCATGTAGATGTTCTGAACTAGATTGCAGTCTCTTGAGAATAGCAGGTAAGGTGCTAGAATTCCCCTCTAACCTTTACCCTAGAAAACAGTAGAATTCAGTAAGGCTTGGTAGGTGGTTGACAGTATGCTAGGAACCCATGGGCTAAGGTCAAGGCATTCACCCCTTTTCCAACATCAGCCTTAAAACCAAGCAAGCAACCAACCAACCAACCAACCAACCAAGTTTCTGATAAGGAACTTAAGTTTTAATTTCATTTTTAATTTTTCCCTTTTTGCTCTCAACAATCACGGTGAACAAATTTAACATTCTGCGGTTTAGAGGGAGAAACAAAAGGAAACAAGGATGGGCAACTTCCAGAAAGCCATATATGAAACTTAAATGCCTGAGGAGCACTGGTCCTTTTTATAAAATCCTAAGATAAAGCTTTTTGGCTACTGATATTTTGTGACTATAAAAAACGGAAGAAAGTTCCAGGTGAAAAATAAGTGATGAGGTTATAGAAGATGCTTACAACATAATTTTCATTGTTCAAAACATCCCCAAAGCCGCCTAAGCTAAAATGTCTTACTGATGTCCCTAAAATATTCTATCTTTGGACAGAACCATTAACTATTTTTAAAAAGCCAATAATCAATAAGTCTTAATTTGTTGCACTGACATTTGTTCAGGTTTCATCTAGATGAAATTAATTAGAAAGAAAATGGTTTCTCAGCAATTGGTTGAGAGGAAGGGAGGCCGTGGCAAGATAAGTTTGACCCTGTGTCGTGGAAACATTTTAATGAGGTTAAGCCTCAGCATATTTGGATCTTGCTGCTTGGTGAGTGTGCATTGACATTTCTAATGGGCTACCAGAGGCTTTCAAAATGGACCAATGACTTTGAAGCCATTTTTTGGGTCACTGGAATTCTAGATGGATAAAGATAGTAAGAAGATTGAATAAGATGTATATAATGTGTGAAATAAATATCTGGGAGAAAGAGTTGTGAAGAACAACCTCATCAAAAACACAACATCCTTCCTCCCACATTTCTCAGCTGAGATACTTTAGTTTCTGAACACTGTCAATTGGAGTGAAGTCAGATCCCACTTTGATGGCACCGGCATCCTCTGCATTGTGGGATAGCCAGGTTTGGGGAAGAGTGAGGGAGTGATATTCATCCCAGATCCCTCAGGGGGATAGCACTTGCTTTAACTGCTTTAGGAACCCTTCGTATCAATGAGACTAATGGAATTAGACAAGGAAAGTACTAGCAAGACTTGATCAAATACATTGGATTTCCCCCCTCAGCATATAATTAGGTTAGGAGGACTGATTCAGAGTAAACCCAAGGTGCCAGCTCATCATTAAGCTAAGTCTCTGGGGGAGACTATCAGGGCTGGACACTGAAGTTTTCAGCATAGAGGTTGAATATCACTAGGAAGAAAAGCTGAACAGCCTGGCAGGTCAGTTCTGCTCAGGCCCAGGGCCTGCAAAGGCGAAGTAGAGGCTGAACGTAGGGAGGGTCAGGGTCCCTGATCACAACATGGCCACTCTCTTCTGAATTGTCTTTTTCAATGCAGGGCCCCTTTCTCTTTCTTGTACCACCTTGCTTTCCCTCTTGGGAAGATTCAGAAGGACACTTTTTGTTGGGCAAGGGCTCTCTCAGAGTTTAGAAGATGATAGCAGCCAAGTGGACAAGAAGGAGACAGGAAGAATTTTTTTTAAGAAGTTTTGAAAGCTTTTATTTACAAAGATATACGAACCCCTATGCTCATTGCAAAATTATTCACAGTCACCAAAACATGGAGACAACCAAAGTGTCCTCCGATAGAGGATTGGATAAAGAAGATATGGTACATATATACTATGGAGTACAACTCAGTCATAAGAAAAAAGGAAATACTGCCATTTGCAACAACATGGATGGACTTTGAGAATATTATGCTAGGCAAAGTAAGTCAGTCAGAAAAAACTAAGAACCATATGATTTCATTCATATGTAGGAAAGAAAATTGAAACTCATAGACACAGACAACTGTATGGTGGTTACCAGAGGGAGGAGGTGGGACATTAGTAAAGGATACAGCGGGCCAAATATTTGGTGATGGAAGATGATTTGACTTTGGTTTGTAGGTACACAATGCAATATACAGATCATGTATCATAGAAATGTACACTTGAAATCTATATGATCCTATTAACCAATGTCACCCCAATAAATTTAATTAAAAATATAAAAAAATTCAAAAACAAGAAATTTTTTTTTAATTGTGCTTTTTTTTTTTTTTTGTGAGACACAATGTCCAATTGCTCTCAATAGTAGTTGTACCAATTTACTTTTCCATAAACAATGGGAAGTGTCTGTTTTCCCAAACCATCGCCAACACAATTTGTAATCAAGCATTCTGGTCTTTGCTATTGTAATAATTTTCAAAGGCTATTATTGAAATTTTGATTTATATTTATCTTATTGAGAACTTGAACATCATTCCAAATGTTTAAAAGACATTTATATGTCTTTTGCTATGAATTATATGAACACATCACTTGTCCATATTTTTGGTAAATATTTATAGTAGTTCTCTATAATTTAAGGAAATTAACTTCGAGGTATGAAAAAAAAGTTAGGTAGTCAAATGCTGAAGCTGGACACTTGGAAGGGCCACCTGTGTGATCCATGAAGAAAAAGCATCGTGGTTCAGTGGGAGGAATGTGTGATGGGGAATTAGATGTAGGGTTTTAACTCGGGTTTTGTAATCCATTAGCTATGTGACCTTGGATAACTGACTTCCCCGCTCTAGACCTCAGTTTCACTTCCACTGTTTGTAAAATGATGGGGTGGGACTAGATGGTCACTGAGTATCTTCGCTGTGACACATTCTAATTTTCTTTTATTCTAATTCTCTCAGCAATGGTTCAGGAATAACCTAGCCTCCCTAGGGTGTGGGCAAGGGGGCGAGTACACAATGAACAATAGCATAGCACTTGGTGCCTGGCACTATGCCTAATGCATTGTTCAATGAATTCATGAACTGCCTCAATGGGTAATGAGCCTCTTGTCTTTGGAAGTATTCAAGCAGAGGTTGGATTGACCCTGATGAAAAGAGTCGAAGAGCGGATTTGGCGTTGAGAGGTAGCCTTCTCTGGTGGCTTTTCTGGAGACTTTTTCTCTCATATTTCAAATCAGACCTTAATATCAATATTACTGTTGGAATTTTAAAGAGTTCTTCCATGTCTCCGTCTTTTTTTTGTGTGTGTCTCCCTCTGTCATTGAATTCTTCCTTTCTTTCACCATCATTTTCATAGTTGCAAACTTCTCAGGACTTTATAAGTTTTTTCAGCTTGCGATGCTCTTTTAGAACCAGTGGGGTATTGAGCTGTCCCAAAGAAAACAAGGCAACAGGCATAGCTTAGGGAAGAGGGCTGTTTGTTCCAGAAAACGATTTCAGGACACCCCAGTGTGCTCCTCTCAGCTGAGAGATGTTAAAAGTCCCAGAATTGATGGTGTGGTGTGTAGAAGCCACCTACACCAGATTTCTTAAGAGGTTGCTTCTACCACGTTTCCTGGTGTTATCCACACATTCTGTACTATGGGCTGCCTTTAATTTCAGAGTCATTTTGGAGTTTGTGCCTCTACATAATGTACAGAAAGAGTAACTTCCGCCCACCCGTGTGGGGCTGTTACATTATTCCACGGGCTTTTTTTCTTCCCTGGGCTTGCCTGGGTAATGTTCTTCCCTTACAAATTTCATCTCACTGCACTGTGCATTGAAACGATGCAGTTATGGAGCGCACAGGGAAAAAAATTATAATGCCATTAAAAGTTATCATAAATTTCAGATCAGCATCACTTCTAATCCGATACACAATTTTACTGCCTCTATAAAGTAGGTGATTTGCAGTGGTCTGAGGCGTCTCCTGGAGCGTTTTACTTCTTTTTAAATTAAACACACCAACTTTGTGCTGAATTCAGAGTGTGGACATAAAAAAGGGGGTAAAAAGGAGAGGGAAGGGACATCAGATGGGAATTGCAATTGAATCTTTATATATGCCATCTTGGCACTGTGGTACTAAATATAGCGCCAGGTAAATAGATGTGCTGAAATATTCAGAATAAAAAACAAATGTTCCAATAGCAGAAGCAGTGAGTTCTGAGAATGTTTCCACAGTGGGTGTGCTTAAAATAATAAAATACTGTTGTTTAAGACTACTCAATCCTAGAAAACCCTATGTTGTAAAAAATATATATAGTGCTGGTATATGTGTGAGGGGCTGTGTATGTCGAATGTATATATGTATATAAAACTTCTAGGAAATTAAATAGACTACAAGGGGTTTGATTTTACTGGTTGGAAAGTTACCCTGATTATTTCTTAGAGGTACATTAACTCTTCCTGGGAGCTTAGGACAACAGAAGTTGTCATTTACTAAATGGCTACTGAGTATTCTGCAAAGTAATATCTCCAGCAAAGGTTGATCCATTACTCCATGGACAGACATATATACTTATGTCCATGGAGAGGGGTGGTACCCACCCAAGTGCTAGTCCAAAAGTTTGTGGTTGCAAGGATTTAACTGAATTGTGACATTGCTTCTCCATATCCTACATTGAGTTGGTCATTCTTAGCTACAAAAAAAAAAAAAAAGTTTACTAAAAGTCTACTTTATGCAATACTCTGAGGTACATACTGAAGATACAAAGAAAAAAATTCCCCATAGGTCTACCCTCAAGAAGCTCACAGTCTAAAGAGGGACTTTATAGGGAGTAAACTCATGATTGCCGTCGATCCTGTTCAATGGTAGATGGAAACAATCACTGGGAGTGCACAGAGGAGAGGAAGCATCATGCCTGCCATGGTAAAATGGGATACCCAGCATGCAAAACACTACATTTGAAATGTATTCTTACTTAGGTTATGTCATTTAATCCTTTATGATGAGGAAGGTATTATTGCAACTGTACATGAAGAAATAGACTCTGTGAGAAAAAGTGATTTCCTCCTCAGTATATATAGGGCTGGACCCAATCCAGAGCATCTCGTTGCAAGTCCTGCCCTTGTTCTACGGCAGCTGGGTTGTGTATGGTGCACATGCACAGACCTTGGTGTGGATGAGTCATGTGCTGGGCCCCTGGGAGGGTTGGGACAACATGTTGTGTTGCCGACGCTGACTCCCAGGCTCTACGGTAGAACCAGAGGATCTGGAAATAGTTGTCAGTGAATTGTGGTGACTAATGATTACTGCTGCGATGTCCTATGGATTGAAGAATGCTAGAGTCAGCTAACAATGCATAACATTTATGGGGCACTTTTTACCTGTCGGCACATTATAATCTCTTTTAGTCCTCACCACAGTTGTACAAGGCAGGTACTATTGTCACCATCCCTACTTTACAGATGAAGAAACCAAGGGACAGACAGATTAAGAAGTTTGCCTCAGGTTACAAAGGCAACATATTGGAGTCAGGATTCTAATCCAGTCTAACTTCAGAGCTTGTTGCCTGGAGATAACATCATTTATTAATGTAGCTTGTGTTATGGGGATGAGTGTCCTCACTATTACTGGAGATAGAGTGCTATGCTACAAGATAGTTGATGGTGGTGGGGCATGACCTAACATAAGGGGTCATTGCTCTGTTGTGTGGGAATGAATGAATGAATGAATGAATAAATCTGTTCCTAGGTATATATTATCACAAGAGGTGATGTATTGCTAATCTCATGAAGAACCATCATATGAGTTGCATAACATTCTGTATTTTGAAAACAGGTTATATTTGTATAGCATTGTTGGCAAAGTTGGAGCTCCTGATGTGAAATACAATTTATTGTGAACTCTAAATATCTATTAGCTAGCTAATTAATGCATTTAATGAGTTAATTATTGAACATATTTCAAGTGCCTACTAATGTGCTACATACTCTGGGAGGTGTTCATTTATCATAGTGCTATTGTCTTTAATTACCTGAAACATGCAGTTGTTTATTTAGCCTTTAAATGAAAATAAATGCCAAGAAATTGGTGATTGCTATTCACTCCCATGAATAATGAATGATGTTTAATTTTGACCTGTAGCTAAAATTCTATTTGAACACACATTGGAACCGGTTGCATTTGGGGCAGAAGTGAAGTCTTTTATTTGGCCTAGTTTTGGGGGACTTCTAGAAGGGAATGAAGCATTGATGACAGAGTTTAGCTGGCCTCGGGGAAGAAGAGCAGTTTTAGCTGTGGTACTGTGTCCTGTATCTGGTAACGCCTTAAGGCCCTCAAGGGATGCACACTTGCCATCGTACTGAGAAAGGCTGGGACTCATGACACCTGAAGTCAGAAGCTTAAATAAAAGTACAATTGGCATAGAGAGGTATTAGCACATAGGTGATCCTGGGCTAATTCGCCAATACCTCTTTGAGCCTCTATTGTCTCATAGGTAGAATGGGTCTAATAATACCTTGATTATGAATTTGTCCCATAGTATAGATATAGACTTTTGTTGTGCTTTCTAATTATGTGAAATTTATCTGGTGATCTACTTCCACTAATAGCTTGGTAAAAAAAAAAAAAAGAGCACTATATTTATAGAATTAGAATTTCATGCTTAAAAATCACTGAATAAAAAGTTGGTTTTTCTCTACCTCTCAAAAAAGCAGGACTGCTTAGAACAGTTGCTTGTCAAGTACCTTGTGTGATAATATGTTTACATCTTTAATGTCAGTTTTGATTATTTAGTGCCAGTGTTTTGTTAATTGGGAAAGTCTTAAGAAACCACCACTCAGTGGGAAATATCAGACCTCTGTTTTTTTGTGTGTTTTTTTAAAAAAAAACAGCTTTATTGAGGTTTAACTTAAAATAAACTGCATATATTTTAAGGTTATAATTTGTTAAGTTTAAATATGTTCACACCCATGAAATCATTCACCATAATCAAAATAATATGTCCATCACCCCATAAGTTTATTTCTGCCTCTTTGTAATTCCTCCATTTAAACCCATGTCATCTCCAATAAACCATTGATCTCTCTAACCCAATAGATTAGTTGTGTTATCTAGAATTTTATATAAATGTAACAATATAGTATTTATTTCCCTATTGTCTTGCTTCTTTTATTTAGTAGTGTTTTGAGATATATCCATGTTGTTGCATGTATTACTAGTTCATTTAATTTTATTGCTGAGTAGTATCTAATTATATAGATACTAGAGGGCCAGTGCATGAAATTCATGCACTCAGGGGGTCCCTCAGCTCAGCCTGCGCCCTCTTGCAGTCCAGGAGCCCTTGGGGGATGTCCGACTGACTACCGTCAGTTGGACGTCCTTAGCGCTGCTGTGGAGGTGGAAGAGGGTCCTGCCACCACTGCTGCGCTTGCCAGCCATGAGCCCAGCTTCTGGCTGAGTGGTGCTCCCCCTGTGGGAGCTCACTGACCATCAGGGGGCAGCTTCTGCTTTGAGCCTCTGCCCCCCTGGTGGTCATTGCGCATCATTGCGACCGGTCATTCTGCCATTCGGTTGATTTGCATATTCGTCTTTTAATATATAGGATATCAGAATGTGTTTATCCACTCACCCTGACAATGGACATGTGGGTGGTTTCTAGTTTTTAACTATTACCAATAAAACTACCATGAACACTTATATACAAGAATTTAAATAAACATATGTTCTTTATTTCTTTATGTAGAATCATATTTACATCTGGTATTGTTTTCCTTATTGTGTAAAGGATCTATTATAACTTTTCTTTTTTTGTGTTGTAGGTCTATTGTTTAATATTTTTTTCTCAAAAAAACAATAACAACAATTTAACTTCTTTTTTTTTCCTTTTTAAACCCACTTTGGTTTTTAAAGATTTTTTGTTGGGTATAGAATTCTAGGTTGATTGTTTTCTTGAAAGATTAACCCACTCTCTTCTTGTTTATATTGTTTCTGATAAGATACCTACTACTATCCTTATCTTTATCCTTCTATACATGTCTTTTTTTCCTCTGGCTGTTTTTATGGCTTCTTTTTATTACTGATTTTCAACAATTTGATTTTGATGAGACAGTGTAGTTTTCTTCATGTTTCTTGTGCTTATATACATGGAGCATTTGAATAAGTGGGTTTACAGTTTTCATAAAATCTGAAATTTTTTCAGCCATGACATGATTAAACATTTATTTACCTCCCACTCCCACATTTAGGGAGGAACTCCAAATACATGTATAAATAGGCTCTTGAGTTTGTGTTTCAGCACATTAATGCTCTGATTTATTATTATTATTATTATTTTCCACCTGTGCTTCATTTGGAATAGCTGAAATTGTAATGTAATTAAGTCTACTAATCATTTCTCCTACAATGTCTAATCTGCTGTTAATCCCTTCCTGTGTGTGTGTGTGTGTGTGTGTGTGTGAGTGTGATCTCAAACCCTGTAGTTTTTATCTTGAGAAGTCTAATTTGGGCTTCTAAAGAATTCTTCTATGTCTCTACTTAAATTTTTGAATATGAGGAATATAGTAATAAAAACTGTTTTAATATACTTGGTTGCTAATTCTAATATCTGTAACCAATCTCAGTTGGTGTAAATTGATTGACATTTCTCATTTGGGTTGCTTTTTTACATGCATGGTAATTTTGATCTAATTACAGTCATCATGTATTTTTCCTTGTTGAGTACTGGATATATCCTTGAATTTGGTTCTGGGATTCAGTTATGTTACATAGAAACAGTTGAATCCTTTGAGTTTTTAAAATTTATTAGGACCCGGCCAGTGTGGCTCAGTGGTTGAGTATTGACCTATGAACCAGGAGGTAACAGTTTGATTTCCAGTCGGGCACATGCCCAGGTTGTAGGCTCGATCCCCAGTGAGGGGTGTGCAGGAAGCAGCATATCAAAGATTCTCCCTCATAATTGATGTTTCTATCTTTCTCTCTCCCTTTCCCTTCTTTTCTAAAATCAGTAAAAATAAAAATTATTAGGTGGGACCAGAACAATTGGCCATATTTTTTTTGGATGTATTTCTTAAAAGATCACACTTTAAAATTGTAGATAAGGTAAAAATCAGAGCCAAGTTCCTAGAGGAGTATTTCTAAACACGGTCTCTGGTATCTAGGCTAGAATGGGAACAGTGTGGAAAAAAAGATTGAATTGGCTATTTGGTAAATACTGGAGGTAGCAAGAAGATTGAGAAACTTTAGATAGTTTATTATCTTCTGTAAACTTTCCAACCAGTTTGGGAGGGGTAGAATGGGCACAAACTTAGCACAAATGGAACAATTAGCAAACTAAGATGAAAGTAATGAAATGCTCCAGAACTGTAAGAACAGGTTCAGACAACTATAAGAATAGGCTTTGTGTACTTGGAGCCAGGGCACTGAGTGTGACTAGCTTACTTAGGTTTGAGAAGTCTGAATCGAACTTTAAAGAGCGGAAAGCATGATGCGTTTACACTAGTGTTTATCGTTGTGTCAGCACCTCTGACAGACAAAGGGTTAATATCCTTAATCTATAAGGAACGCCTACCAATCAATAAGAAAGAGATAAGCTCAGCAATTGAAAAATGGGCAAAGGACATGAATAAATGACAAAAGAAGAAATACAAGTGGATAATAAATGTATGAAAAATGTCTAACCTCATCAGTATTCAGTGATAAGCAAATAAAAACAAGATACAATTCTCTGCCTACTCAATTGGGAAATACTTTTAAAGTGGTTTAAATGGAAATATCCAGTATTGGCGAAAATGCAGAAGATAGGCACCCTCACACATTGCTTTGGGGGAAGGCAAATTGATTCTATATTTCTGAAGATATATTTAGAAACACACACAAAAAACTTTAAAATGGTCTTAAACTTTTGATGAGATAATAATACCCCTGGGAATTTATCTGTAGGAATATTATGGATGCGCACAGGATCTATATACAAGCATAGTCTTGGCAGTGTAATTCACAATACAAGAACAAATAAAAAGAAAGCACCTCAGTGTTCTATAGAGCAGAGATGGAGTGGCACACACAGAGGGTGAATGCTAGGGAACCATGAGAGGTCATACTGTCAGAGAATGTTTAATCACACAGGAAAATGCTGCAGGTTCATTGTAAAGATAGAAATGTGGGTAAAAACATTAAAATGCAGTATACATATACTAAATCTAATTCTGTGACTAAAATAGATAACTATAGAAATATACTCGAAGGAAATATATTGCAAGATATTAAACATGGATAACTGAGTAGTAGGATTGTGATTTAATTTTCATACATATGTATATATAAACATTAATTAATATATTAACCTATATTAGTTTTCCATTTGTTTTTTGAAGAACCATATTACAAATTAGAAAGACATACGTAGCCCAGCTAGCATGACTTGGTGGTTGAGCACCCACCTATGAATCAGGAGGTCACAGTTTGATGCCCAGTCAGGGCACATGCCTGTGTTGCAGGCTCGATCCCCATGTGGGGCCTGCAGGAGGCAGCCAATCAATGATTCTCTCTCATCATTGATGTTTCTATTGCTCTCTCCCTCTCCCTTCCTCTCTGAAATCAATAAAAAAGGCACAAGTAGTATTTAAAACTGTATATATACTGTCAAGCCTTATTTCAGTGAGACTAAGCAACAAGTGAAATAATTAATAGTTTTTGTTAGAGAAAATATTAACTGTTAAAGTTAATATTTGACTTTTCAACTGCTTAAGGTGTTGTGTATAGAGTTTAATAAAAATTTTTCTTTGGGAATTTGAAGGTGTTGGTTATACCCAGCTAAGAATTTACTATGAATTCCTAGTCAACTTCCAAGTTCAGATAGAACCTCAAGTTCTTTTCTCTTCTATGCTATCCTTGGGTCAGTTTGCTCTATGGGACTCTGTGTCAGGGACCTTGACTGATTCATCCTTGAATTTAGTGGCCCAGTACTATTGGTAACATATAGTAGGTTCCCAAACAATGTTGATTGGATGGTAGTGAATGAGTAAGTGAATATGAGGAAGTGGTCCTCATTAGATAAGTATCACAGTGAATAAAAATACAATGCCCACAAGTGAAAGGTGGTGACTCCAATTAGAGAGTTAACAGTGTAATTAAAGAGCATGTGACCTTGGAATCATCCAGATTTGGAGTTAAATGGGGGCTTTACCACCCATTGCTTGTGATGTTGGGCAAGTCACTTAACTTATCTGATCTAAGTTTCCTGATCTCTAAGATATAACATAGACATTATCTTTTTTTCATAAAAACTAAAGGATCTAATGAATGAGTACAGAGGGATCTGTACAGTTTCTAGTACATAATTTATATTCAATTAATAGTAGCTAATAATGATAATATCACAATAAATGATATCACAATTGATAAAATAATGTGCTAAGTAAAAGCCCCAATAAACTGGGTTAATGAATTTCCTTCTTGAAGTGATTTGTTTCCCTTTTTTGTTCACTTGTATTGATTTGGATATACAGTCAGCCCTCCATATCTGTGGGTTTCACATCTGTGGGTTCAACCAACCTTGGATTGAAAATATTTGAGAGAAAAGCTACACTATTGCTGACGGGTAATATGTAGCTAGGTCTACAATGGTTGTGTCTGTACTGAACATGTACAGACTTTCCCCCTTTGTCATTAATTCTTAAATTATACAGGATAACCACTATTTGTATGGCATTTATATTGTATGAGGTATTATAAGTAATCTAGAGTTGATTTAAAGTGTATGGATGGATGTACATAGACTATACACAAACATGATACTATTTTTACTAGTATATAAGGGACTTTAGTGGCCCAGTACTATTGGTATCCACGTGGTTCTTGGAACCAATCCCCCTTGGACACTTAGAGATGACTGTATGACCAACCCAAGGAAACATCAGAAAGAACCACCTCTCACCCCCGCCCCCGGCCCCTACTTCTTTCCTCCAGAAAAGTCCCCATTTCCAAATTTTTGAGCCTCAAGATTTATGTAATTAACCTGATATCTTGACCTCACACCCTACTTTATACTAGTTTTGCATTCAAAATAGCTCAAAGGCTGTATGGATGAAGCTTATCCTTTGCCTCGTGTTTCTTTCTCTTTGGTTTGAACACCAGAAGCTGGTGGGCAATGTCTTATTGCCTGCTTGGCTTTGTGTTTGGCCTATTTGGGAAAGACAGCATACCTCCAGCCCCTTGGCTGGGACGTGAAGCCATAGGTCCCCTCCTGCAGGAAGTCCACCAGCTATTTTTAAAGGAGACACTCTTGTTGGCATTGGGAGAACTTGATCCTGTAGTTTGATCTCCTGCAGAATTAGTCTCAGAGAAGTGTAATTCTGGTGGGGGAGGGGAGGGTTTGAGTCTGTCAGGGCCACCTGCACAGTCTTTCTCTGAGACACTTATTTTCTTTGTTTGAATTTCAAGGTTACAAAAGTCAAGACTTGAGGATAACTATAAAAGATCAGCTGGTAAATGTGTTCACAAGTGAAAGAAAAAGAAAGCCAAATGAATGTTAAAGCTTTTTTTTTTTTTTTTGAAGCAGAACAGAAATAGAGCTTTTGATCCTTTATCATGAAACAACAAAACATTCGTGTGATCTACGCATGTCCCTGTGTTCTTATATTCCTCTATGTGCACACATGTATCCATATGCCCACACATAGACAGGCATGGTTGGATTCACACACGCTTCTTTTTCCTCTAAAAGCTGTATTTCCCTGCCTATAGATTTCTTTCTTTCCATTTCTTTCTTTTCTTTTTCCTTCTTCTTCTCTCTTTCTCTCTCTCTCTTTTAATATTTCAAAGCTGGCAGTTCAGGAAATGGCTAGAACTGCCACATCTCTGTTCTTGCTAAAGAAATCAATGCTAATCCTATTACTGGCAGTTATCACCTATCCCAGAGCTCACAGCTAAAAGAAAAAAACACACACTGAGATGTCAAAGTAAGGGAAAAAAGGAATGGGAGGAGGAGGGCGCCCTTCATTCACTTTCAAATGGTGATTGTTTTCTCTCTCTTCTTTTTGATCATCTCTTTTTCTCATGTTAGCAAAGAAACCAAACTACAAAACACCTGTGCTCACACAACATTGTGGGTCTGATTTAAAACCACATGAGTCAGAGTATGGGCTCTAATTTAGATTTATCTTTCTCCAGCGAACCTTGACAAAACACTGATAAGGAATATTTATCATGGCTCCCAGTTTTATTAATAACAATAATAATGACATACCGTTTAATGGTCACTGCAGGCACTGTGCTAGGTGGTTTCTGCAAATAATTTTATAAACCACACTATACCGCTGAGGTAAATGTGGTAAACATTCCCATTTTAGAGATTTAGAGATTAAAACATAAGGTTTCCTCATTTGTGCTGAGTGACCTAGGGAGGAAGAGGCGAAGTTTGGTTCTGCATGCAGGTGGCTACTGGACGGGTCCCACACTTTTCCTCCTGTTCTTCCCTGCCCCCAGCCTTCCTCAGCGGGGCAGTCTGGGAAGCGACATAGAAACACTTCAAATTGGGAATTTGCTATTTCTGAGCTTTCAGAAAGTTTCTCAGAGAATCATACAAACCTGATACCGTTGGGTTCCTCCCTTCTTACAGTGATGGCCACTCTGGCATAGGCATGTCTCATTCCTCCCTCTGATCCAGCTGCATAATCCGACGGACACAGCTATGTGTGCTTAGGAATCTTTGCAAAATAGCAGGAGGGAGCTACTTCACCTGGATTAATAAGCAACAGCAGCCTAAACTGACAACCTACACATGCATGCTCCTCGTCTGAGGATGACACTTGAGTAGCAATGTTAGAGACGAACAGTGTGGCTATCGCCTGAGAGCTCATTAGAAATGTAGACTCCCAGGCCCCATCCCAGAGCTACTGAATCAAACTCTGCATGTGTATGTACATTTAAGTCTGAGAAGCACTGGTCTGTGATGCTCTCTGTCCTGTTGAAGAAAACCTCCCCAGTGTTAGGACCCGATCCTTTCCTCTATGAGTCCTGAACCCAGCACAATGCTTGGCACACAGTGGGAACTCAGAAGCTGTCCAACAAATAAATGAATAAGCGAACCACCTACTTTGTCAATGGATGGGGAAGAACAACTCATGTGAGCTACTCGCATTCAACAACTGTGATATAGTGGGTCCAAGAGTGACTGAAGAAGTGTACACGCTTCATTCCGTCACCAGGCGTACTTCAGGCTCTCTGCTACTTGGTTTGCATCTGGTGTCCCTGAGATATCCGTTGCTTCAACAGTCCATTAATCAATCCATTGATGTGTATTGAGTTGCCAGGAACTCTACTGAGCATGTGACCATGAGGAAGGCAGGGATTCTTTATGACATATGGAGAAAATGGCATTTGCTTCTCTAGGGGAGAGAAGGGGAAGTAACTTGTTTTCTGGATTGCTAAATGTCTCGTGCCAATAGGAAGTATTGTTCTGGGATGACTTTCTGTTCCCCATGGACTATTTTCTCCCAAGATAAGAATGAATAATTGTAATAAAAGTTTCCAGGAACTATACTGAATGTTTTACATGAATTATCCAGTTCGATCCCAATACACCCTTTTGCATTTTGCAAATGTGGATACTGAAACCTAAATGGCAAAAGCAGAATCTGGCGAAAACAAGAGTTTCTGATTCCGAAGCTTGCGTTCCTAACCACTGCCTAATGCTGATGTTGAAGTTAGTAATATATTTCATGTTATTCTTGGTTCCCCCTAACAGGGGTAAAAACATAAACGTATAACAGGGACAAAATGATCACTATCTGTTCTTGCAATCTCCCTTCTTCTGCCTTTTGCTCTAAGAAGAAAGGGTTTTTTCCCTTTGGTGTTGAGAACCCAGGTGAAAAATAAAGCAGAAGATCTTTTTAAATTAAAGAAACCAGAGAAGCTAGAGGAAATGCATAATAAGCTGAAAAAATGGAAATTGGGGAAAGAAGAGAGAGCTAGAGGTCGGTGACATGCTATCAGCAAGCATGTTTGAGGGTTGGGTGTTGAGAGTGGGAAAGAGAGGGACATTTGAGCACAAGCTATGTTCTATATGGAGGACACTGAGAGAAGTGGGCCTGGAGAAAGAAGCTTTAGGATTTTCTACTTTAAATAGATTGCACATCTTCCTTTGACATTTTTGGAGACACCTAGTAAAATTTAAAATAGTTTACATAGTACAGAGAATGTACCCTATGGGACTATGGGATTTACTGCGGTTATATTCCTAATTATTTATTATGAATTCCCTAGGCCTGACTCAGATTGCCTAATATTTAATAGGCATGTATCATTAGGCAAGGCCTTAGTGGGTTCTGCTGGTAGTGCTAAAATATTTTATTCTGTTTTACATTTTATTGTGTTCTGCAATTGCTTTAAGGCTGACATTTGAAACCAATTATAAAATTGTTGTAAGAATTTAAGTGCTAGAAAACAAACAAACAAACAAACAAAAAGTGCTGTATAGGACTTTTTACTTCAGCTTCTTCTGTTCAACTGTCCTGATTTGAGACACCCACCACCTCACCTGTGGCATGATGGAGTAGAGAGAACTTTGTGCTGGGAGTCAGGGTGGGAGAAAATGAGCCAGAGCTCACAAGGCCAGCCATTATCATGTTTCCTCACACAATCTGGAATTGCTGCCTTACTCAGGTCTTTTAATTTTAAAAAACCAAATAAGAAAGAACTTATCATACTAGTGTTAAGTGCATATGATTGCCTCCATGGGGAAGATCTAATTCTCAGGACAGAGAAGTAGAAAATGCTGTTAAGTGTGACAAGCCCTAAGGCCATGCTGATCACTGCAATGCTTTTGATTTAATCCTGGATGTTGGGGGACTTAGGAAACTCAGCTTCAGCTCATGGTCCAAGCTCTCCCAACAGCTTATGAAATTCAAATATAGATAGCAACCTTGGGTGATCTCACCTCAGTCAAGAGCACAGAGAAGACCCAGGCTAATGTGTCTTCATCATCCCAGCAATAGTACCAGCTGGGATTTGCATAGTTTCAAAATTACTAACCTGGATAATTAGTTTAACCACCACCACCACCACCACCACCACCACCACCACCAAAAACAAATAGAAATGTACTTCTTGAAGATTATATACTACTCAGCTCTTCCTCCTCATCTCTTAATTTCACTATCAAAACTTGTTTCCTGGTCTCCGGTCTTCTGCCTCGTCTTTCTACCCCACTCTACGC
This sequence comes from Cnephaeus nilssonii, assembly GCF_951640355.1. Taxonomy (NCBI): domain Eukaryota; kingdom Metazoa; phylum Chordata; class Mammalia; order Chiroptera; family Vespertilionidae; genus Cnephaeus; species Cnephaeus nilssonii. The sequence goes on from NC_137088.1 coordinate 29,938,640, forward strand.
TCTATACTAGTAACAGTGGAAATAGCATCGAGACAATAACAACAAATCCTCTGTGTTATTCCTTTGTTTTAAACTTTCTATGGCTTCCTATTGCCTGCAGGATAGAAGCCAGAATTCCTTGAATGGCATTTGTTAATGGTCCTTCATATTCTGGCCCCAACTTCTCCTTCATTCAACAAAAACAGCAAACTATTGGCTGTACTTTCTTGTAGCCAGTGGATATAACCTTATAAATTCTGAAGGTAGAGGCTTGATCAGACCTTGATCAGATGGAGCACTCTGATGGACAGAGGAGATAGATTGAAGGAGGCAAAGTGCGACAGAAAACAGCTAAAATAGCCCAGTAGAGAAAGATCCAGAACACCCTTTTCTATAGCTACAAAATCTATGTAAAAATTTTGGTTTAAGAAATCTGAGAGATTTGTGTACTTTTTATTTATTAGACACTTTGGGCACTAAGGCATGGATTTCTCATGTTTAGCTTTGCATAAGTAAGTCTGAACTATCCTTAAACAAGGTTTAGCCCCTTCTCAACACTGTAGCAATCCTACTAATATGGTAGAATATGGGGTACCATTATAAGGAGTGAAAGGAGAAATTGATTTCCTAGTGTGATCTTTGCCTTTAAACAGCCCTCCTATCTTTCCCTGTGAGATACTGGTATTTTCACCCACAAGGACCAGAAGATACAAACTTTATTAGACATCTTGATTCCAGTGGAAAAACTTGTTTCCTCTACCTTATCAGTAGGGCAGGTGAATGACAAAATTATGTGATCTTCCACAAATACCATCAGCATATTTCACAGACCTAGAACAAATATTCTAAAAATTTATATGGAACCAAAGAAGACCCTGAATAGCCTCAGCAATCTTGAGAAAGAAGAACAAATTAGTTGGAGGCATCACAATACCAGATATCAAATTATACTACAAAGCCATTGTTATCAAAACAGGCTGGTACTGGCACAAGCACAGGCATAAAGATTAATGGAATAGAACAGAGAACCCAGAAATTGATCCATGTCATCATGGGTAAGTAATATTTGACAAAGGAGGCAAGAGCATAGAGTAAAGATAGTCTCTTCAATAAATGGTGCTGGGAAAATTGGATAGGTACATGCAAAAAATGAAACTAGACCACCAACTTACACAAGAATAAACTCAAAATGGATAAAAGACTTAAATGTTAGTCACAAAACCATAAAAACGAAGAAAACATAGGCAGCAAAATCTCAGGCATCTCATGTTGCAGAATTTTTGCCAATACATCTCCCAGGGCAAGAGAAACGAAGGAAAAAAAATAAACAGGAATACTAGTACATCAAACTAAAAAGCTTCTGCAAAGCAAAAGAAACCATCATCAAAATGCAAAGGAAACCCACTGTATGGGAGAATATATTTGCCAATGATATATCTGATAAGGAGTTAATTTCCAAAATATATAAAGAACTTATACAATTCAACAAGAGGAAGACGAACAATTCAATTAAAAACTGGGTAGAGGACCTGAATAGACACTTCTCCAAAGAGGACATACAGATGGCCAATAGACATGAAAAAAATGTTCGATCTCACTAATCATCAGAGAGGTGCAAATTAAAACCACAATGAGCTCTGGCTAGTAGTTTAGTGGTTAGAGCTTTGGCTCAGGCATGGAAGAGTCATAGGTTTGATTCCCCACCCTGGTCTGGGCATGTGTGGGAGGCAACCCATCGATGTGTTTCTCTCACCTCAATGTTTCTCTCTCTCTCTCTCTCTCTCTCTCTCTCTCTCTCTCTCTCTCTCTCTCTCTTCCCCTCTCTCCCCCTCCTCTCTCTCTCTCTCTCTCTCCCTCCTCCCTCCTCCCTCCCCTTCTCTCCTTCCCTCCTTGCCTTCCACTCTCTCTAAAAATCAATGGAAAAAGTATCCTCCAGTGAGGATTAACGACAACAACAAAACATAATGAGGTATCACCTGCCAGAATGGTGACCAACAATAAAACAACAAACAACAAGTGCTGGTGAGGATATGGAGAAAAGGTTTATCCCAATACACTGCTGGTGGGAATGCAGACTGGTACAGCCATTGTGGAAAACAGTATGGAGTTTCTTCAAAAAATTAAAAATGGAACTGCCATTTGACCCAGTGATCTCACTTTTGGGAATAAATCCTAAGAATCCCAAAACCCCAATCAGATAGAATATATGCACCCCTATGTTCACAGCAGCATTATTTACAATAGCTAAAATCTGGAAATAGTCCAAATGCTCATCAGTAGATGAGTGGATAAAAAAAGCTGTGGTACATTTACACAATAGAATACTATGCAGTTGTAAAAAAGTAAGATCCCTTACCCTTTGAGACAGTATGGAGATTATTATGCTAAGCAAAATAAGCCAGAGAAAGGCAAATATCACATGATCTCACTTATATGTGGAATCTAATGAACAAAATAGATCCAAAGACAAAGACACATGTAGCAGATTGACATATCTCAGAGGGAACAGGAGAGAAGGGGCAGTAAGAGATTAACCAAAGAATGTATATACGTACTAGAGGCCTGGTGCATGAAATTTGTGCACAGGTCCCTACGCCTGGCCAGTAATCAGGGCCAATAGGGGCCTTCCGGCTGCCAGCCAGGGCCTTCCTTCCCTGGCTGCCGGCTGGGGCCTTCCTTCATTTTGTGCTGCCCCCTGGTGCTAAGTGCACATCATAGCAAGCGATTGAACTCCCAGTCTTCTGGTCAAACTCCCAAGGGGACACTTTGCATATTAGCCTTTTATATATATAGATATGCATAGCCCATGGACACAGACAATAGTGAGGTGAAGGCCTAGGGTGGGGTGGGAGCTGGGTGAGGGGGAGTAAGAGGGAGAAAATGGGGGATATTTATATAATACTCTCAATAAATAAAAATAAATTAGATTCCACATATAAAATAAAATGGGCCAATTCTACATTCTCAGGGGTCCTTCAAAATTCTCCAATAGTCTGCCTCAGCATTATAAGCTTTTCTAAATCCAGATGAGCATGGGGAACTCAGTCATGACTTTTTTGTGTCTACCTTTCCTTCCAATGGAAAGACCCAGTCAATTACAAAGTATGTGCAGAGGTTCTGGTTATAATTGCTCTATTAAAACAGGAAGAGTGAAAATACATACTGTCTGCAGGCAGACTTAAAATTCTGATAAATCCTTCCAATTCAAAATATCCAAATGTCTTTAATTAAGTATAATAGTCTTTCAAATGCCCACTTGAGATTAAAATAAGGCAAAAAATGTAAAGAAAAATTGCATTAGTCAAAAATTAAGAAAGATAGAAAGCAGAGAAGTAATAGGGAACTATATGGGAGCAACTCTTGGTGTATGTAGGGTAGAAGTAACAGCTGAAAAGTGGTGGTGCCCTGAAAATGCCGCTAGCATGGTCAATGGGAAGACTGGAAAAAAGAAATCTTTCCATTTTCAAGAAAGACAAGCAGAAAACTTGTTAATTTTGACTGACGTGGGGAAAAGTCTCCCTAAGCATTCATAACTGCCAGCAAACAAATAATTATTATTTTAAGCCACCAAGTTTTGAGATATGTTTTGGGTTAAAATTTATACTTCCTACCTGGTCTAGGACAGTGGTCGGCAAACTCATTAGTCAACAGAGCCAAATATCAACAGTACGACGATTGAAATTTCTTTTGAGAGCCAAATTTTTTAAACTTAAACTTCTTCTAATGCCACTTCTTCAAAATAGACTCGCCCAGGCTGTGGTATTTTGTGGAAGAGCCACACTCAAGGGGCCAATGAGCCGCATGTGGCTCGCGAGCCGTGGTTTGCCGACCACTGGTCTAGGAAATCCAGGTTAGTTTAATCCTAGATTTATGTATAATTATTCTAAAGTTGTAATGCTACATGGGATTATGATTGTGAAAGCATCCTGCAGATATATAAATATAGTGTTCTTATCCCAGAATACTGGGGATATAAATTTTATTTATTTATTTATTTATTTATTTATTTATTTATTTATTTATTTGGTTTTTACTTAGTGATTCAGTTTGCTGTATGATCCTGGTCAAATATCTAGTCCTCTCTGGGCCTTTTCTTCTTCATTAGGTAAAAGAGGGGTCATTTAGCCTTAGCTTTTCATGGTTTTATGATTCTATGAAATTAATACTTCATGAAGATATGATAGAGTACTGCAATGTCTAGGGAATAGAAAATTAAGATCTTAACTAGGTCACTGTTTCTGATTAGCAAGGCCATTAGTGCTGGCTCATTTTCACTACCCTGAGGTTCTGCCAACCTGAAATATTTGGTGTGGAAGGACTCTTCTTTCTTGTCTGATGTTTTTCAGTGTCTGGACTGCACAGATCTGCCTGCTACAGTGTCCCTGCAGATGACTGTGCAGAAGGCTCTCTTGAACAGACCACATCTCCATGTATTTTTCTTCAAGTGAACTCCATGTAGACACTAGCTAACATTCAGGGTGCCTTTTTTGGTGTGGAAGTTAGGGAGCAGGGATGACATCATAGGAAGGACGTTTTTGGGTTAAAATTGCTTTATTTTAGAACTAGAGGCCTGGTGCACAAATTCATGCACTGGTAGGGTCCTTCAGCCTGTACTGCACCCTCTCGCAATCCGGACCCCTTGGGGGATATTGGACTGCTGGTTTCAGCCTGATCCCTGCAGGCCAGGCTGAGGAACCCCACTGGTGCACAAATCTGTGCACTGGGCCTCTAGTATGTATAAGGTCTTTGGTTAATCTCTTCCTGCCCTTTCCCCTCCCCCTTCCCTCTGAGATTCATCAGTCTGTCCCATGTTTCCATGCCTGTGCGTTGAGTGTCTGCCCCTGGTGGTCGGTGCGCGTCCTAGCTTCTGGTTGAATGGTTGAACAGTTGCTTAGGCTTTTATGTATATAGATAATTAGGTAATAGAATATTTGTTGCACTCAAATATAATTGAAAGTAATTCACAGACATTGATCTGTGCCAACAGAGACCTGACCTGGTTAATGAGACTGGACTTTTAGTTAATGAGTCAATAAATTCCCTCTTCATTAGTTTCTGTTTTCCAAACTAACTGTTGGTTTGGATTTTCTGCCTTTTGCAACCTAGACAATTCTGAGTAGTAGCAGAAGCGACCTTTTTCAGCATTTTTACTGCCCAGTTCCTGCCACTGCCCTCAGCCTATCTCATTCCTGGTCTCCATGGTTTCTTGGTTGCTGTAAGTGGCCCAGAGTAGCTTTCTGAATGTATTTGCTGCAGAGAAGTTTCTGTACCTGGTAGACTAAAGAAGTGAAGTAGCATGTTGCATAACTCAGTAAAGGTAGCTCCTGGTCAAGGGCCCTTTCCACTACAGAACCTAATTGCATGATGATGCAAGTTGAGTGGAGACTAGAGGAAGAAGATAAGCTAGAGCCCAAGAAACCAACAAGACAACCATTGCAGAAATGGAGAACTGGAAGTCAAAATTGAAGATGGACCACAATCTACAAATGTGATTTCATTTAATCTCCCTGATCACTATGCTTTTATTCACACTTTGCATATGAGGCTCTGAGGGGGTGACTACTTTGACCAAAGTAATAGACTATATTTCACGTAGACTCTTACGCTCCTGGCTGTGTCACAATGCCACCTTCTATAAGTGAGGTAAAAGGAAACTAGATTAAGCTAATGGTGGTCCCTCGAGAGCTGATGGGGGAGATAAAGGATATCAAAGCTCTTTCGAAGAAATGAAAACATCTTCCCAAATTTTGCACTCAATCTCAATATATTTTAGCCATCTATGTTCATACAACATGGTTTGAGTGCCAACTGCCCAGGCTTTAAAACAGGAGATTTCTGGATTTCCACCTTTGACACATGCATTGTAGTGATACTCGGAGAAATTATCTAATTCTGAGTCTCAGTTTCCCGATCTGCCAATTGTCTACTGCTTAGTATTGCAAGGATTGGAGATAATGCTTATAAAGCTCATATACTGTGAGCATCACAAATAGGTACTTATTACATGAAACTATATTTTAATATTATATAACCCAGAAAATTATTAATACTTAACTATGATCTCCTTTGAGTAAATTTGTCATATTTCTCTATATTACTTTGATCTGCCTCAGATCATCAGCTCGCCCTTCCTGGAGCTACTTATCTTCAAAGAATCAGAGAAAGTACCTTCAAAATGTGGACATAGGAAAGGTCAGAGATAGCATGTGAGGAATTTCAAAGATAATCCTATCTTTCTCTTTCCTCTGCCAGACTCTGTCTTTAGCTGGTTCAGAGTAATTTATATCTCTGGTCGCGTTAAAGTGTGTGGCATCATTTAGACACTGCAAATATAAAACCAATTTTGCTGCAACCTAATTGTAGAATGACAAGAGATAAATCTAGAAGATACATATAGTATGAAACGGCAGTGTGCCTCACTTCTGTAAGAACCACGCATAGGGGAACATTATGCTGCAAGTGAGGAATAGCTGATGTTGTGACTCATGCAGATTCATATATAAATAATACCGCGGACTCCTAGGATACCTGCAACTTAAATTGGTTACCCATTAACATATCGTAGGATAAATGAAGATCTGCAATTATTGTATGCTGCCAAACCCACCTCGATTTTCACCTAAACTCCTGGTGAAATGATATGGGGTATATGTTTTGAAACATTGTCAACCTTTTGGATTGAGAATATATATATAAGAAATACAAATTCAGGTCAATAAATAAAAGTGCAATATTCTGAAATCATTAATGGAGTGAGTGTAAAAGAAAACCTACAAAATAACCCCAGCTTGAAGAAAAGGGACCATGTTTAAATTACAATTAAGTGCAAGAAGCAAAAGATCACAACAAAACAAAAATCCTACACTTTACAAGGTTTCATTTTAAATAGCTCCACATTCCAAATGGCAAACACAAAAAATCATGATTGTCAACCAGCATTTATTGAGGACTATAGCAGGTGTGTTGAACTTTGAATAATTGAATTGCACATTTTAAAAATAATCTGTCTTTTATGACAGAAATCAGACAGTTCCTGGCATAATTTGACAGCAGCATTCTGCCGTTCTCCTGTCAGCACCGTGTGAGGCAATGCAATTAAAATCAAACTGTGATTTGTTTTGGCTGGTGAGATCTTTCTCTCTTCTCCCTTATGTAGTATACCTATTTGTTCACATGTTAAGTTTCATTATTAAAGAAACATAATATGCATTTTAAGTAATTTTGTATTATTAGTACCAATGGAGATACCGGCTGGGGATTGGACCCTGACTTTAGAACTGCAGTAATACCTAACATTCTGTCTGCTATTCCCTCTTGCTCTCTGAAGTTATTTTAACTGCCCCCTCTCTCCCCCACCCTCCTCCATAAAGGCAGCGACCAAGCTGTCCCAGACTACCAGCGCCCCCTCCTGGCAGCAGCAGGGCTGTGAGCTTGCTTCCCACCTCTTCCTGTCTCTTCTAAGGCCAGAGGAGCCTCTTTCTTCTCTGGTTCACTGCTGACAACTTAGCCCGGCGATAGCTTTCCCTCACATACTGACATATTTTTCATAATCATGAGGCATAGTCCTACATCACTGCTACATACACACATACCCATTTCCTTCTTGTATTTATTTACTTTTAAAAACTTATTTATTTTAATTGAATTTATTGGGGTGACATTGGTTCATAAAAACATGCAGGTTTCAAGTGTACAACTCCATAAAACATCATCTGCATACTGCATCTTGTGCTCATCGCCCCAAATAAAGTCTCTTTCTGGTCCCATTTATCCCCCCTTTGCCCACTTCCACCTACCCTCAGCCCCCTTTCCCCCTGGCTATCACTATATTGTTGTCTATGTCTATGTGATATAGAGGGTGTCCCCAAAATATGTATACACACACTTTGAATAATTATAAAGACAGTGTTTATTAAAATACATTTAATTTTCAAAATTGAGCTATCAGCTGTATACATTTTTGGGTGACACCCTTTGTATATGTGTGTGTGTGTGTGTGTTCATACCCCTAAAACCCCTCTCGGACAGCTGTCAGTCTATTCTATGTATTCCTTAGTCTGTTTCTATTTTATTTATTAAATAATTTTGTTCATTATATTTCACATATAAGTGAGGTCATATGGCATTTGTCTTTTTCTGGCTTATTTCACTTAGCATAATACTCTCTAAGTCCATCATGCTGTTGAAAACAGTACAATTTCCTTCCTTTTTACGGCCGAGTGGTATTCCATTTGGGTAAATGTACCACAGCTTTTTTATCCACTCATCTACTGATGGATAATTGGGCTGTTTCCAGATCTTGGCTATTGTAAATAACCCCGCAATGAACATAGGGCTGCATATATTCTTTCGAATTAGTGTTTCAAGTTTCTTTGGATATATTCCCAGAAGTGGGATCATTGTGTCAAACGGCAGTTTCATTTTTAATTTTTTGAAGAAACTTCCACAGTGGCTGCACCAGTCTATATTCCCACTAGCAGTGTATGAGGGTTGACCTTTTCTCCACATCCTTGCCAGCACTTGTTGTTTATTTATTGATGACTAGTGGCCAGGTGCACAAAATTCATGCACAGGGTGGGGGGGGGGTAGGGAAGGGTGTCCCTCAGCCTGGCCTGCACCCTCTCCAATATGGGACCCCTCAGGGGATAACCGGCAGTCAGACATCCCTCTCACAATCCAGAACTGCTGGCTCCTAACCGTTCACCTGCCTGCCTGATTGCCCCTAACTTCTGCCTGCCAGCCTGATTGTCCCTAACTGCTCCCCTGCTGGCTTGATTGCTCTTAACTACCTCTGCCTCGGCCCCGCATCCGGGACCCAGGATTCCCTCCTCCAGCCAACCACAGGCACCCAGGATCCGGGCTTTCCTCCCTCTGGTCAGCCATAGGCGCCCAGGCCGGCTGCAGCCACAGGGGATGGTGGGCAGGTGGCTTTGCTTGGGCTGCAGCCTCAAGTGCTAGCAGCCCAGGACCATGGGGTGGGCGGCTTCTCCGTCTACCAGGCTGTAGCCAGCCGCAGTTGCTGGTGCCTGGACCGCAGGCGGGCGGCTTCTCCGTCTTCCCTGGGATGCAGTGTGGGAGACTTCTCTGGCTGGCTGCGGCCTGGGATCACAGGGCAGGCGGCTTCTTCGTCTCCTGGGCTGCAGCCAGCCTCAGGCGCTGGCACCCGACTTCTTCGACCCCCACAGGCCCGGAGCGGCAGGGGGGTGGGGCGCAGGGCTGCTGCCATGGTTTCAGGTTAATTTGCATACTCACTCTGATTGGCTGGTAGCGTAGCAGAGTGACGGTAATTTGCATGTTTCTCTTTTATTAGTGTAGACAGCCATTGTGACAGGTGTGAGGCGATATCTCATTGTGGTTTTAATTTGCATCTCTCTGATGATTAGTGATGTTGAGCATCTTTTCATATGTCTATTGGCCATCTGTGTGTCCTTTTTGGAAAAATGTCTATTCAGATCCTTTGTCCATTTTGTCTTCTTGGTGTTGAGTGTATAAGTTCTTTACATATTTTGGAAATCAACCCCTTATCAGATGTGTCATTGGCGAGTATGTCCTACCATGCAGTGGGTTCCCTGTTCATTTTGTTGATGGTTTCTTTTGATGTGCAAAGCTTTTTAGTTTGATGTAGTCCCATTTGTTTACTTCTGCCTTTGTTTCCCTTGCCTGAGGAGGAGATATATCAGCAAAAACATTGCCAGGAGAGATGTCTGATATTTTACTATGTTTTCTTCTAGGATTTTTATGGTTTCACAAGTTACATTTGTCTTTTATCCATTTTGAGTTTATTCTCGTATATGGTGTAAGTTGGTGATCTAGCTTTATTTTCCCAAGGGACTGTCTTCACCTCATTGTATGTTCTTGCCTCCTTTATAAATATTAATTGACCATAAAGGCAAAGTTTTATTTCTGTGCTCTCTCATGTTCTTTTATTTTATAACTAGAGGTCCGGTGCACGAAATTCGTGCACGGAGGGGGGTTGTCCTTCAGCCCAGCCTGTACCCTCTCCAATATGGGACCCCTCAAGGGATCGGGCCTAAACGGGCAGTCGGACATCCCTCTCACAATCCAGGACTGCTGGCTCCCAACTGCTTGCCTGCCTGCCTTCCTGATTGCCCCTAACCGCTTCTGCCTGCCAGCCTGATCACCCCCTAACCACTCTGCTGCCAGCCTGTTTGCCCCCAACTTCCCTCCTCTGCCGGCCTGGTCACCCCTAACTGCCCTCTCCTGCAGGGTTGATCACCTCCAACTGCCCTCCTTTGCAGGCCTGGTCCTTCTCAACTGCCCTCCCTTGCAGGCTGGGTGCCTCCCAACTGCCCTCCCCTGCTGGCCGTCTTGTGGTGGCCATCTTGTGTCCACATGGGGGCAGGATCTTTGACCACATGGGGGCAGCTATATTGTGTGTTGCAGTGATGATCAATCTGTATATTACTCTTTTATTAGATAGGATAGAGGTCTGGTACAGGGGTGGGGGCCAGCTGGTTTGCCCTGAAGGGTGTTCCGGATCAGGTGGGGGTTCCCTTGGGGCATGGGGTGGCCTGAGCGAGGGGCCTGTGGTGGTTTGCAGGCCGGCCATGCCCCCTGGCAACCCAAGCGGAGGCCCTGGCATCTGGAATTTATTTTCCTTCTACAATTGAAACTTTGTAGCCTGGAGCGGAGCCAAGCTTGGGGCTCCCTCCGCGGCTGGCAGCCATTTGTGTTGGGGTTATAATTGAAACTTTGTTGCCTTAAGCGTGTGGGCCCGGCCAGGGTGTGCGGAAAGCTTTGCTTCCCCTGTTGCCGGGGACAACCCTGGCCTGCTCTCTCAAGCTCCATTCTGCCGCCATTTGTTTGAATTTGTTTACCTTCTATAATTGAAACTTTGTAGCTTGAGTGGAGGCTTAGGCCTGGCAAGGGCAGGCGGAAAGCTTGGCTTCCTCTGTTACTAGGAAACCTTGCTCTCTGTGGCTGTAGCCATCTTGGTTTGGGTTAATTTGCATGCTCGCTCTGATTGGATGGTGGGCATGGCTTGTGGGCGTGGCTTGTGGGTGTGTCAGAGGTATGGTCAATTTGCATATTTGTCTATTATTAGGTAGGATCATTGCACAGTAATATTCATGTTAAATTTTTTTGTCTTTTATCCATATCTTCTTTCTCTTTATAGTTGGTTCAAAATCACCCCAAAAAGAAACTTCCATCAAGAAAAGGAAGCACAGTTAGATACAAAAGTAAAATTTTGCAGAAATATGAATATTTTCCTCCATAGAACTATTAATAGAATGAATTAAAATTCTAGTACCACTATATTAATACAGCGAATTATATTAGTGGATTTCTTAATATTGACCCATCCTTGCATTCCTTGAATAAAACTCACTGTGTATTAGTCTTTTCATGTCCTGTTTAAGATTGTGCTGAAGATTTTTTACATTGTTATGCCATTTATTTTGTGTGAGAGAAATCATTGGTAGGTTTGGCATCAATGTTATACTCACATTATAAAAAGACTTTGGAACTTTTCCTATGATTTAAAATGCCTTGGTTGGGTAGGTAGTACTTTGACAGTTTTATTTTTTCCTCTACAGAGGTCAGTTTAGACTTTCTCTCTCTTGTTGGGTACATTTTGGTAAATTATATTTTCCTAAAAGTTAGGTTTTTACTCCAGCCATATTTTCTAATTCATTTTCAAAAGCTTAAGAGTTCTTTAAGATTCTTTTAAATTTTTTTTGTTTCCATTTCATAATTTCTTATTTCTGCAATTGTAATTTTCAGCTTGATCAGGTCAGCTATTAATTTATCTAATTTTAAAAGAATGTTTTTTATTTAAAAATCTGCTTTTGTAGTTCAGTACTACTTTCTTTTTTATAATTTTCAAACTCATTAATTCTTTTACCTTTTACCGCTTACTTTTTTTTCCTTTGGTTTATTTTGTTATTCTTTGTTCCCACAGTTTGGGACAGACTCTTAATCCATTATTTTTTATCCTTCTTATTAATGTATTAAAAGCTATAAAATTTCCTCTGAGCCCTGTTTGACTTGTTTACTATAGGTTCTGAAATATAATGTTTTCATTACCATTGTTTCTAAAAATTCTCCAGTTTAGATATAGATTTCTTTTTTGACCCACGAGTTAATTAACAGAATGTTTTAAAATTTTCAGATGGAAGTAGCTTTCTGTTTTCCAATTCTGTTTTGTAATTTTTAGTTTATTGCACGATGATCAGAGGATGTTTTCTATACTTTTGAAATTTTTGAGGTTTTCTTTGTGGCTGAAAACATATTCACACATGTGAGTATGTTCCATGGATACTTGAAAATAAGGTACAGTCCACTTTCAAGGTCAGAGTTTGATATAGATTAACTTTATCTACCTTATTAATTATGTTAATTATGTCTGTCAGTCTTTCTTACTTTTTATCTTAATAATATACGTAAACTGATAAGCCTAAATTAAAATCTCCTAACTAATAGTATATTTCCGAATATTGTTGCCTAGATATCAAATAAACATTTTATCTTCATTGTGAATTGAGTCCTTTAGAGTGTCCTTTGCAGCCTGAATTTTACCTTGTCCGATAAGATGAAGTTCTGTGTTGTATGCTGTTGTTCAAATTTGTCTAGTACACCTTTACCCTTTCTTTTTTCCCCCCACTTTTTTGAAGCATTTTGTTTCAGGAGTGCCTCCTGTACAGAGCCTGGAGTTAGGTTTTGTCTTGTGATTCAATCTGAGGACATATAAAAATTTTTTTTTAATAAGTGAGTAAAGTAAAGTTATATGAATTGGTATGATAGATGTTTGGGTGTTACTTCTGTCATATTCTTCTTGTCATATTCCTTCATAGAGGCTATTAATTGATTTGTTTATAATTTATGCTGAAATGCTTGATCATAGTGGTAGATTATAGATGGCTGCAAATTCTGACTCTCCTGTCAATCAGACGTGAGATCTATGTCCCTTTGCCTTGGATCTGCGTGACCTTTGTGACTGCTTTGATACACAGAACATGGCAGAAGTAAAACTGTGCTAGTTTCAGTAACCAGGCCTTAAGAAACTGACAGCTCTCCTTCTGTTCTCTTGGAGCCTTCAGCTACCATGTAAGAGGGCTGAGACCACCATGCTGGAGAAGCTAGGTGGAGAGGCTGTGAGATCACATGGGGTGGAAATATAGCTCAGCTGAGCCCAGACATCACTGGCAAGGTGCTAGGCATATGAGTGAAGCCTTCTTGGACCTCCAGACCAGCCAAGTTACCCACTGACCCCAATTAAAACCATGTGAAGCAAAAGAGTCACCCAGCCGAGTACTTCCTGAATTCCTGACCCATAAATATATGAGATACAATTGGTAATTGTTTGACCAATTGGGTTTCAGGTAGTTTAGTACAGAGCAATGGATAACTGAAATACTCACAATTTTCTTCTGTTCTGGGGAACATTTTTTTCTCACAAGTATTCTTTGTATGTTGCTAAGTTTGCTTCTCTTTTCCCCATTTCTTCTTCTGATATCTTTCTCTTAACACTATTCCCCTTTTTATTGTTCACCATTGAAAAAGTTGCCTTTTCCTGGACCAGCTGTGTTCCAGGAGTGGAGGATGTGAAGGGTGGGGAGGCGCCAGAGTCTCTTTCTAGGTTTCACATAATTCTTGTCTTATAAATATGTACAATAGTTACATGGTTCCAAGGTTAAATCTACAAAAAAGTTATATTCAAAGGAGTCTAGCTTCTATCCTTGTTTTCTATCCAATTATTTCCTCTATTTTACAGGTGATCTTTTTTAAAATTTATGATTTAGATTTTTCTGCTTTTTAAATATGAGCAAATATATATTTGTATTTTTCCTCTTAGATAAATAGAAGTCATTATAAATACTTTCCCTCATCTTGTTTTTGTTTCACTTAACAATACTAGTATATCTTTGAGATTTCTCTATAATAGCTTAGTAAAATACTTCCCATTCCCTTTTATGACTGCATAGTACCACATTACATGGTTGTACCATAGTTTATTCAACTAGTTTCTATTGGTAGACATTTGGGCTTTTTCTGGCCTTTTACTCTTCCAAATAATGTTGCAATTAAGAACCTTGTCCATGCATCTTTTTACTATTTTTGTCAGTGTGACATAGAATATATTTCTGCCAGTATTTCTTTATTTAGAAATACCATTTAATAGTTCTTTTAGAGAGGACCTAGGAATGGTAAATTCTCTTTATTTTATTTGTTTGAACATATATTTTTGCTTTTACTTTAAATGATAGTTTTGTTGGGCAAAGACTTTTAGGTTAATGGTTATTTTGTCTCAATATGTCAAGAATGGTACACCATTGGCCTCTATTGTTGCTAATGAGTAGTCGGCTGTTAAGATGTATAGCTATTCCTTTATAGGTAACCTGCCCTTTCTTCTGGTTGCTTTAAGATATTCATTGGGTTTCAGATTTTCTATAGTTTCACTAAGGTGTGCCTGGTCTGAATCTATTTTTATTTACTCTGGTTTTCATTGACACCCTAATTTGAAAAGTCTTATCTTTCATCAAGTCTGGGAAAAAATCTTAGCCCGTTTTCTTTTGTCTCCTCCTCTCCACCTCCTTTACCCCACCGCCTTTTCCTTCTCATGCTCCTATTAAGTGTATTTGTACTTTCTCATTCTAGATTCTATGTCTCTTAATTTCTCTTTCTTTTTAAAAAATTGGTTGCAGGCTTGATCCCCAGTATGGGGCATGCAGGAAGCAGCTGATCGATGTTTCTCTCTCAGCGATGTGTCCTTCTCCCTTCTTCTCTATAAGAATCAATAATATATATATATTTTTAAAAAGGATAAAAACTGAGGAAAATGAGGCATCAAGTATCTTACATTCTAACAAGAGCCCCAGTAACTGGGGCTTATTAAAGACAGTTTAACTGGCTCTGCTATCTCCAAGCGCTTAACTATATAATCAGAACGTGAAGGAGAGAAGGAAATCATGAGAACCATGAGTCACAAGTCTAGTGGAGTGTACTCTCCCATCCCTCAAAACTAGGTGGTGGGGGAAGCAACAAGGAACATTGGCCCCCTCACTCCCCAGTTATGTAGCAGACTTGATGTGCCTTCTGCCTGAGAGGCAAGTGAAGAGAACCTGAGAAAGATTACAGGGTAGAGCAGCATGGGGGCTCCTGGGAGGTCAAATTGGCCTGTAGAAAATAGCCTTGAATGAACGTTTTGCCAGATGCCACCTGAGAGGGAAGGCCACTGGGTGCAGAGATTGTAGTGGCAAGAGGTGGTGGGATGGACCTCCCAGGACTGAAGCTAAGATGAGTGTTGGGAGACGTGAGTCACTATCAGCTGCTGCTCTCCAACAGAGAATACAGACCCCAGAGAGGGTTCTGAGGAACGCATGAAGGGGTCCAGCTGTGCTTTGCCTTTCTGTTCCTCTCCAGAATCATTTGATTCTTTGACCAGTAGCTTTAATGTTACTGCATTAGGCTAGATCTCTTTCCTTGTTTTATTTTTTTGTTTGTTCCCTCCCCCCCATCGCTTTTTTTTGCAGGTGAATAATCTTTGTTGCTGTTTGCTGGTCTTCAGTACTTTTTCTTCCTTTTGTTTGCCCTATTAATCTCAACACTGGCCTTGTAACTACTTTAGGCTATAGTTGACATACAGCTCCCTGGTATTTGATGTGAAATTTCATATTTCACACTGAAAGGAGTCTGCTTTAGCCCATCTAGCACTTATCGCTGGCTTCCTCCTATGTTTCCAGGTGCCCAGGCACCTCCCTCTCCTTCTGCACTGACTTGAGCCCTCCTTTGCAGCTGCAGCCTCTCTCTCCCGATGCTCCTCTCACCAGCCCTCACATGCACTTTGCGCTCCAATGAAGGGGCCACTCATGCAATCAGGTAGGAAGGGATCGATTTTTCCAGAGTGATTTATACCCTCTGATAATTGAGCTATCATCAGTGACACTGCTGAACACGCAAAAGAAAGCAGCACCTCTAGTTACGGGGAGAGCTCAGTCCTTGGAAGCATCTGAAAATGGTGACAGGTCTATTGGATATCAAAGTAAAATTCTAGCATCATCCGGGGCCCCTGGGCAGCATATGTGAATTTAAAAGAAATACGTTATATTCAATAAAAATCCTGCTAATGAGAACTAAATTTTAAGAGGAGGTCATGGGTAAAGCCAAAAGGTACCCTTGAACGTTAATATCATCCCCATATTCTTTATGATTCTTTCTGTAAACAGAGCTTGTTAGGAAGGGAGATGTGCTCTCCTCTCCCATGGTCTTATTACATCCCAAAGCACAGATACACATCATCAACCACGGAAGCATTATGCAGCACCACCAGTGGTTGGGAGTGTTTGACTTGACAATCAGAGAGGCTTGGGTTTGAATCTTGACAGTGATGTTTACTTGCGTGACCTTGGGCAAGTCACTCACCCTTTTTAGCTTTAGGGTATTTTGTGTGTGTGTGTGTGTGTGTGTGTGTAATAATAACTACCTTACTGAGTTGGGGTGAGGATTCATGTGAACATTAATGCACAGAAACACTTGGAACCTGGCCTATAAACTCACATAGTTGACTTCCCTTTGGACCATGAGAACAAAACCTACATTAGAATAAACTTGATTTATTTTTCTCTTCTCTTTGCTTTTTTAAATCTCACTGACTAGAGATAAAGTCTGCAAGTTAAATTGTTGGATAAAGGTGTGATTGCTGAACTTTGTAAGTACTGAAAGTAGAAATTTAAATAGAAGTTGCAGGAAGGTTGTCTTCTGTGTAAACAGTGAGTCCTGGGAGTTTCATATTTTAACACGGTTTCTCGGTCATGGACCCTCTCTTTATTGTCTTACCTTAGGCTGACCCCTTTGGATGACAGCACTAAGAATGATGATTTCTCTATCCCCGGAGCAATGGAAGACAGAGGAGGAAAGACTAAATATCTAGATTAGAGTTTTTAAGGCTGAGGACCACCTGACCAGATTTGTCTTCCTGAGTGGAGATATATGTAGAAGGCAAATAATAGGCACATGAAACTTTGAATTTCCTCCCTTCCTGGCTGGGAAAATCCACCAGCTCAGAACCTTGGATCTCTTACTGTCTTCCCCTTGTTTCCTGCTGTCAGAGTTTGAATGTGGTTTAGAATGGAAATGTTGAAATTTAGAGCATGGATTTGGAGTAAAGACAGACCTGGACTCGATCCTGGTATATGATCAGTGCCCTGTAAATTGTGTCTATTATTTTTACTCCAAATTCAGCTTTTGTACTGTAGTCACATTGATCCTTAATCTTCCTTTGAATGTTTCTGTGTAGAGGAGCCTAGAAGTGATTAGTTTTAGATTCTTAGCTTTTATATTCTGCATTTTGAATTCTGTCCATGTAGCCAACCTACCCGTGCTAATTGCAGCACTGTCAATACAGAAGGCGTTTCTGAGATACAGGGTCTATTCCAGAGCATTCACAGAGAATTGACAGGTCATTCTGGGATGGGCTCCATTCTACTTTCCAAATTTAGCTTTTTCTTCTCAACCCGTTTCAGAATCTGTCAATTTAAAGACCCTCACTTTAGTAGCAGGGTTTTATGTAACAACACCCCTCCCCTCTACATATCTTCCAGTTTGGCTGGGAAATCTTATAATAAGGGGTCAAGGGACACTGATGCCTGGTTTTAAAAATGTACATATTAGTGCTTCTCTTCTTGTCTGTTGACCAAAGTTTTGCCACCCTATCGTTAGAGACACTGTTAGGATTTTACCAGCTTTTGTGTTGTTTTATTTTGGCATCCTCCTTGGCCTCAGGAGTTTCCTTTTCTCCCCCTCCTGACATGTTTTCTCTTAGTGGGCACCCTCCTTTCCTGGCCATACCTCCAGTCACCCTTCCTTTGGGATGAGATGACGATAATAGTAATAGGTAAGATTTACTGAGCGTTTACCATCTATCAGACACAATTATAACCGCTTTAGATGTATGAATACATTTAATACAACTGAAATCGATGCAATTATTATGTCTCCATTTTACAGATGAAAAACTGCTGCAAGAGAGGTTAGTACCTTGTACAGCTGTAGCAAGTGGACAGGTTAGGCCCCGGGGAGGCCTGCACATTCAGGAGCTGGCCCAGGAGAATCTCCTCTCTGGGTACCTCTGGGCTCTGGGCAGTGATGTCCCAAACCCTGGCTCAGCTGGACCTGAACAAGGCGTCCCTTATCACCAGCAAGAGCACAATGTGAGAACATTTCCTACACCATTTACAAAATGCTGGAACAATAGGTCATTTTTGCAAATCTCTTTAAAAGCAAGTCTGCCGGGCAACCTTTATGACATTACCATTGTACTCAGAAAAAAAATATTATGAAGTAATAAAAAGAAAACACTAAAATGAGGTCACCTCCCTCCTCTTAATAGTGCTGAGAAGGCATTTTTAGAGCTTGCTTTCCAAACAAAGAAAGTTGAGCTAAAGAAGTCACTTCCATTTGGAAATCAGGTGAACATCAACAACATTGCTGCTGATAAAATGAAAAGACAGTAGTTTCCCAGGAGAGTATCTTTCCATGCAAACTGATTTCTAAGACCAACAACAACAACAACAACAAAGACAGGATTCAGTCCAACAACAGGTAATTTTGAAAAGAGTCAATTTAGGAACTACCCACTAAGCAGGAATTAGAAGGCTAGAATTATTTTTTGGTTAATTCTAAAACTGACTTGTGGAGACATAGTCTATGTGGGGAAAGAGGGCTGTGATTTGAAACATGCCGCTGCCAACCAAACAATGAAATGAAGAGAACAATAAACAAAGGAAACCTTCGCAAAGGCTCTCTTCATTTACATTCTGAGATTACTGGCCTCATCTCTCTGCTGAAATAGCCTTGCGTTACCGGCCGTCCAAAAGCATAATCAGGTGCTGGCGGGAGCTTTTGCTCCAGCAAACTGCGTGAAGAATATTTGAATGCTGCCAAGACTATAGGTGCCTGTTTCAAGTTGTCATAGAATATGCTATAACGTGTCATAAATAAGGGAGGTGTATTTATAAATCTGGCATTAAAAATGTGTTCCTAAAATATCTCGTGTGTTCCCCGGCCATGTCAGCCTAGAAATAATGTTTAGTATTTGTTTATGTTACTGGACCACCCCATGAACCTGGGGGAAACATGTTAGAAAAAAAAAATTATAGCTACGCCAACTATTCTGGGAGATACACGAGCCCTCCATGTTTATCAGGTTGAGGGCACTGTATTTTGATGTCAATAAGCAATTTTTCCAGCCTGGTCTCCTGCCCGACCCTTTTAATCCATCAATATATTATTAGAGATAAAGTTGGTGGATGCCTGCTGCAGTTAGAAGATAAATGACATCTCTGAAGTCAGGCATTAAAGACTAGATTAAGGCCTTGTGACACCGTTTTCAGTGCTCATCTGTGCACTTCTGTTCAACCTATCACACTGAGTGACAAGAAAGAAAAATAATGAACTGGGCCAGGGGAAGAAGAAGGAAAAAAAAAAAAGGCAGAAAAAGAGAGAGATTTTTCCCCCCGAACACACAAGCTACATCAGTTCATACTTGGGATTAGACTGCATTTAAAGAAAGAAAAAAAGAACAGAAAATGGGAAATTGGGAAGACAGGGAAGGGGCTGTTCTATAAAGATGAAAACAGGCAGGCAAAAGGGGCGTGAAAGCCAAGAATTCCATTTCTGTCTGTGGCTTTTGCCCGCCATCCAGTCTCTCCCATGCAGACGTCTCCCAGTTGGCATCCAGTTGGTCTAGGAATCTCCGTCCCCGAGTAAGGAGTGCTGACATAAATCTTGTTAAGAGGCAGTGCTCGGTGCTAAATCTTAGTGAGTTATGTTCTTCCACTCCCGCCAAAGGATTTCCTTTACCCTGCTACTACTACTGTCCTGGTTGGAGGTATTAAAGACTTTTGTAACTGTCTTCTGATAGTGATTTGAATAAGGGTCCTGAGTTGTAAAGTACAGGGTGTCCCAAAGAATGTATATACACTTCAGCAGCTCAATTTTGAAAATGAAATGTACTTTAATAAACACTGCCTTTATAATTATTCAAATGATATTTATACATGTTGGGGACACCCTGTATACATGTTGAGTTTCCTCTGATGGTATGGAAAACAGCAGCCACAAATTAACTGCAAGGTGCAAGCAAAAGGGAAGGGAGATGCAGGCCAAGAGAGAGGGCATTTATTATTGGAAAGGGCCCAGGTTTGTGGGCAGGGGCCTAGGGTCTATGCCCTAGTTCTCTTTCTCAATAATTTATGTAGAAATAAAAAGGCCCTCCTTCCCATATGCCATGCCATATTTATGAGATAGAAGGGACAGTGTCCCTGACCTCTTTTGCTCCCAGTCCTTCAACAGTCCTCGTTAGAATTCAAGTCTTGACACATTTATGTCCATCATAGTGTTCCTGGCACCCTCTATGGTGAAATACATAGAAGGTCCTCACTGATGTTTGGTAACTGACTGACTGGACAGATAACTTCCAAATACCTATCTCTTACCCCAACCTCTTTCCCAAGCTCCTGTTGAACATCTCATGTAAATTCTTCTGCCATCATTAATGTCCGCTGTTGCCAAGTAAACACGTGGCTTTCGGGCCCTGAGCAAGCTTCTCCTGCTGTTCATCCATCTCTTCAGCCAGGGTCAATATATTCTATTGGTTTCCAAGTCCTGGCCTTTCCTTTTCCTCTTGAAAGACCTTGTTCCATCCTCACCCCTTTCCTTAGTCCTAGTTTAAGGCCTCTGTCCCAGGCTTTATCTCCCAGTTCACCATCTGCCCTTCAAATTTATCATAGCACTCTAACCAGATTGCTCTTCCCCCATCTCTTCTTTGACTATGACATTCCCTGCTCAAAATCTCCCACCCTCTGAAAAAGGTTCATATTTCTTAATATAGCAATAAGACCCTCAAAAATGTGATCCAATTGGTTTTCCAGTCTTACCTTTTTTCTCTTCTCTAAAACTTAGGCTTCAGCAAAGTAGTTCACAGGCTTCTGATATGGTAATCATTTACTTGTCTTATTTGCTACTCTCTACTTATTTGCTATTGTTCTTCCTTGTCTTGAAATTTTCTTCCTACAATCTCTAACTAGTCCCAATTCTTCCTACAGTATCTCCCTGGCTCACTCCCCTCCTTTTCTACGTGGCTATCCTTGTTCTCCCTCAGTTGTACATGGTGCCTCATGTTGGCAGAATACTCTTAGTTATAAGTGACATAACCTAGTTTGGATCAGAAAGATAACTGATTATAAGGCTTGGTGATCAAGGAAAAGGCAGGCTACATCTGGGTCTCAAGGAATCCAACCAAAAGATTGTACATCCTTAGGACTCCTTTTTTTTTTTTTTTTTTTTTGGTCTCTGCTTCTTTGGGAATGTTGAATTCTTTCCCTCTACCTGATGGAAGGATTCTTCCTCACCAAAGGTGAACTTGTAGGATGGGGAAATTCTTAATGGCTCTAATCTCATATTTTTACCTTAAGACACAAAATGATATTTGGGCTCTGACTGCAAAGGTAAAAGTCCTGGACAACACAATGGATTAATCCAGCAGTTATCAGATGTCCATCCCTGGTCCAAGAAAATAAGACTGGGAGTCAGGGAGGAAGGTACTATGATTGGTCCAGCCTAGGCATATACCAACAACTTGGCCGAGGTGGTTGTGGTTGATTGTGGAAATGGCCATGATCTTTCACTCCTCCCTGTGACTTTATGGCTCTTTCCATCAAGAGGTGGATTCTGTTTCCCCATTCCACAAATCTGGGCTGGCCTTTGGTGTCAACAGAATGCAGCAGAAGTGATGCTGTACCCAGACCAAGGTGTCAATCCACAAATTCATTAACTAATTTGTGAATGTATAAGACAAAGATTTTATCATTGACTTACCATTAAACCTTAGAACTCTAAGAATATTCCTAAAAAACATATTCCATGTGCTACATAAAAATGCGAATTTGGAGCCATGTCTCAGCAACAGTTCTGACAAAATTCAGAATTAAACCACCTCATATAAAGGAAATACTTCCAGGGGTGTTTACAATGCAGTTTTTATCCATTATCCCCACAGAAACTAAGCCTACTTTGTCCATCACAGCTGAGACATCCATGGCTACCATGTGAACATCCACTATGAATCAGAATCTTCACCCACTCAGACTTCTATATAATAAAAGTGCCATATACTGGGGGCATAAACAACAAGCATTTATTTCTTACAGATTTCAAGGGTAGGAAGTCTAAGATCAAGGTGCCAGCAGATTTGGTGTCTGCAATTTTAATTTGAAAACAAGGCAAACAGATTTTTCAATAAAGCCAAAGAGCATATGGTTGTGTAGTAGGTTGAGTAGTATCTCCCAAACTCTAAAGTTCACCAGAACTTCAGAATGTGGCCTTTTATGGAATAAGGGTCTTTACAAATGTAATTATGGTAAAGTTTAAGGTAAGCTTATGTTGGATTATGGTGGGCCCTAAATTCAAGGACGGTGTCTTTAGAAGAAGAGAGGCACACAGAGAAGAGTAGTCCATGTGAACACAGAGGCAGCAATTGGAGTTATGCTGCCACAAGCCAAGGAATGGTAGGAGCCCCAGAAGCTGGGAGAGGCAAGAAAGGATCCTCCCCTAGATCCTTCAGAGAGAGCATGACCTTGCCAACACCTTGAGGTCAGACTTAAGGCATCCAGAACTGTAAGAAAATAAACTTTTGTTTTAAATTACCCGGTTTGTGGTAATTTGTCAGGGAAGCTCTAGGAAACTAAGGCAATGATTAACTATTTTGTTCTGGCTATGTTCACATCAAACAAATCCATCTTCTGCAAATCATCTTCCACAGTCCAACACTTTATGAACAAGGACCACAGTGACCCCTTGAGAACGTGCTGATATGTGTGCCATTGTCCCAGCCAGGTGTACATACTTCAGTTCAGTATGTGTAAACTAAAATAGAACATTAACTTACCCCCTCAGCTGGAGACCTGGACAAAAAATGTTTCTCCCTAAAAGGATCTAGAAGGTGCTCATCTAAAAGACTGGAGTCATAACGTAATTGAATCCTACCCCATTCATTATGCCTTTCAAAATTCTTCCAGATTTTTGACTATTTCATCTCATGCATTCATGTCCTGGATGCTCCATGGTTATCTTACTCTGAAGGCAGTGAGTTCTCAATTGGCCATGGAAATCCTACAGATCTTTCATGAACTGAGTTTGTCATATCCTACACAAGATAACCCAAATCATCAGTACCTATGCAGCAGAGAGCCTGATTAGGGAAGAACCAGGCTCAGGGAGGCAGGAATAGGGTCTTTCACCCTGAGCCATTCCCTTGGACAGAGACAATTTTAACAACAGGGACCCAGATCCCAGCAATAGAGGCCATTTCTGCAAGTCGGTGAAGCACAGGAGAGACATCTGTAGAAAGGGAATGGGAGCAACCCTAACCAATCCTTTCACAGGCGAAGACCTTTCCAGAACACACTGTTCTGGAGCTCAGACTTATAAAGTCAGATGCAGGATTGCGCCTCTCCATGGCAGACAAAGCCAGAAGAAGCCATTGTCTAGGCCAAGGGAAGGCAGCCAGGCCCATCCCCCTGCCTGAGACAGGGCCTTCCCTTTGTCCCAATCCCTGCCCTTACCTGGGGGTCCCTAGAACCAGTCACTCTGTTGTTGTGCATCTGAGTTCTTTTTTTCACCTGCATGCTTGAGAACTGAATAATGTTGACCTCATGGGCAGGAATACTAAGTAATTTTCATAAAGAATTATGAAACAGGACAGATATGTCTAAAAACCATGCCACTTGTTTTCACAGCTCTTTACAGAGCAGATGTGCTGGGTGCCTATGCCCTCCACATGGCTTCTGATAATCTGGGAGCTTTCTCTCTCTTATCTGGCCACAGTGAGTTATCTCAAATATACCTTCAGATTCCCTGGCTGACATAGAGTCTCCTTTTCCTTCTAGCGCCTTCATCATCACTGTCTCCTTTTGAAGATTCTTTTTTCAACTCTCTTTCAAAAGATTACTTTGTCACAATTATTCAGGAAAGGGTTTTGCGCCTGTAGGAAATATTAATAGACTATTATGAGGTCCTACAACTAATTTTTCCACACATATCATCTGTCTTTGCATGGTTATTAAACTTCAACAATATTTCATGCAATGCTTCCCTGCTAAATTAATTTGGTTCCTTCTTTTCTGGCTTCTTCTTTTCTGTCCACAAGCTTTAAAATTAAATTGAATCTTCATAATTATAGCTTTTTGTTGTTCTCCTTCATATCTTTTTCTTTTTTTCAATTTCTCTATCAAAGGAGCAATAAAGACATAAAGAACTAAAATAATAACTCTAAAAGACCCAAATGGTCTGGAGTTTGATGGGCTTGAGGTTGGGTACCTTTTAAGTAGGAGGAGAGAGGGTGAAGAAATTCAGACCTGCCTGGAATGTAGATAAATTGGCTCTGATTTATCCTGGGGCATTGAAAACAAATGAGAATTGTTCTCTCAATCATGAAGCTTTCATGGTTGCTGTAGTGGTCTTATTTGTGTCAGGTGATACTCTTAATTTTTTAAAAAAAATAAATATTCTCTTTATGTTTACACACACACACACACACACACACACACACACACACACACACACATTTTACTCATGGTTAAATTTTTCCAAAGTCATATGTAATCTCTCTCACAATCCTTTTCTTAGCCACCAAGGAATATTCAATTTTATGTTACATATCTTGAAACTGGTAAATGAAGAGCTGAAACAACCTTAGTGCTTAGGGTTGACCCAGCCAAGACACCAACCAAGGGGCTAGTGGGAAGTGGAACCAGGAAGGAAGCTCTCATAGGAGGCTCTGAGAGTCTGAGGTAAGAGCCAGTTAAACTTCATTAGAGAAACCGGACACTCAAACCCAAACACTTCATTAGGGAAATGTGGGCAGAGGAGACTCTCAATCCCCTTCCACTTTCTTCCCCTAGGCTCACTATTTTATGAGCTTCCCCATAAGAGAGAAGAAACCGCCAACCTGATAGGTCAGATAGGTGTATCTATCGGATTGGGCCCAGTTTCCTGTGGGATTACTGTGCTTCAGAGGGCAGCACCTATGCCCAGCTTTTGCTCAGATGGAAGAAGGGCCTCCTTGGGCAAGGTAGCCATCTTTGTGAGTCTGCCCTTTAAAAAAAAAATAAAAAATATATATATATATAATTGATTTCAGAGAGGAAGGAAGAGAGAGAAAGAGAAATATCAATGATGAGAATCACTGATTGGCTGCTTCCTGCATGTCCCCAGCCTTGGGGATTAAGCCCGAAACCCAGGCATGTGCCCTGACCTGGAATTGAAACGTGACCTCCGGGTTCCTAGGTCGATGCTCAACCACTTGAGCCATGACAGCCGGGCTACCCTTTGAATCTAAACTGTAGGCTGGGTAGGGGATTCAAGGTCCATCTTAGTGCTTGGTGCCTCTATCTATCCCCATTTCTTCAGTCAAAAAGCTGCTTTCTTCAGTTAAGCTTCACAAAGGAGACAGGCATTTAGCTGTACTAGTGCTGGCTTAGTTATTAACAAGGAGATACTATAATTCCTGCTCTGTCCCTGTGGCAAGGGTGGGAGGCAGGGCAGGATTTCGGTGACCCTAGGACT
This sequence comes from Cnephaeus nilssonii, assembly GCF_951640355.1. NCBI lineage: Eukaryota > Metazoa > Chordata > Mammalia > Chiroptera > Vespertilionidae > Cnephaeus > Cnephaeus nilssonii. Next base: position 29,964,203 of record NC_137088.1, read on the forward strand.
CTGCCCATAATGTCACAATATAGCTAACATTTTACCTTTAATCCGTAAGAGAGAGACCAAATATAAATGTGGAGTCAGGTAATATTCAGTGTTGGACAGAGATATGATCACTGAGAGGCCAGATTTAGGATAAGGGTGAGCATCCTGGACCACTGCTTTGAACATCAATAGTTATTTGCATTTCATAGTACAGAGCTGTGGATTTTATGGTATCTGATGTGTCAGTCTGGGTTAAGGTCCATGAAAAAATAATGTATTAAGCAAACAATAGTGTGATTAAATCTCAGACAAATATTTAATTTACTTAAAAGAAATTGAAATAGGACTAAAAAAACACTTCTAGTTTTCAACACACTTGCAAAGCAAGAAGAAGAACATAGAGAGGACCTAGTCCATTCTTTTCACACAACGAAGAAACTGAGGCCCAGAGGAGTTGGCTGGAGTCCTCACTCTCCCCAAACCCAAACCATACACTTCTCCCCTAGCTCCACAACCCCATGAAGGCTATGATGTGATTGCAAAGCAGTGTGTCCAGGTATTTGATCCTCAGGGGTCAAAGGGGGAATGGCACAATTCTGGGTCCATCTGGTCCCACTGTGAGGCCAGAGCCATAGGTGTGAGTATCTGATTGAGAAATAAAAGGTTCAGTGCAGAGACAGGGTGGAAAGGGGCCATAAATTACCAACAAATTTATTCACTTCCACTGAACCCAAATCAGATGACTTTAAAATCTCAGTCAATTTTATTGAATGGGTATGAATCAGATACCTTCTCTGGAATGAGCAGGGGGCTCACTTGGGAAGAGGACACAGACCCTATCCCCAGGTTGCTCCCCATTTCTCCAAACACACACCCCAGACCCCAAGCAAGGTGGACTGTGAGGAGTGGTATAGGAGAATTAAATAATACTATTCTAGCCACCATTTATTGAATAGTTACTATGTATCAGACTTTTTCTAAGTCTTTTGACTAGTTCATTTTGTTTGACAAAGAGAAAAGTGTGGAGGAAGAAGGAGAAGATAACACACATTCATTTTGTTCATTTGTTCCTTCATTCACAAACATTCTCAGACCAGCCACTCCCTTCCAAGCACTGCACTAAGCACTGAGACATACAGTGAATAGGACAAAGTCGACATTCAATAGAAAAAGGTATTGTGAGTTGTGAAATGCAATACAAGGTTGAACACTTTGCAGTGTGTAATTCTGATGGGGGACTCTGGGTGGGAAGGGTCTTACTGGAAGAAGTGCTTTGTCAGTATTAGCTACAGGAGTGGTGAGGGCATTAGCTACAGGAGTGGTGAGGGCATAAATGGGCAGCAGGGAGGCCCAGTGCCCTGTTGGGTGAAGGAGCATCATGTAATGAGTCTCGGATGGATTACCTGCCAAGGGCTGCCTGGTAGGCTGAGTGAGTGGAATGGTTGTAGGGAAGGAGAAGGTTCAAAATCCCCCAATGGTTGTGAGCAACACCGGTTCTGTCTCTCTCGTTTTCCTCACCTGTTCAGACTCTCATCCCTTCTCTCTGTTTCTTTCTTTTGCCAGCCACCCTCTTTCTGCCACCAGCTTAAACTGTCTAAAGCTCAACTTCAATCATACTAATAATAGCTAATACTTATAAAGCCCTTACTCTGTGTACCTTTCTAAGCTCTTCATAGTTGTAGAAATTAACTTAATCGGCACAACCCTAGGAGGTAGGTACTATTATTATCCTCATATTACAAATGTGACAACTGAGACCCTGGGGTGTGACTTGTTTCAGGTCCCAGGGTAAAGGGGAGAAAAGGGAGAAAATGAAATCCAGGCAGCCTGGCTCCGGAGCCTCCATTCTGAGCAACCAGGCCAGGCTCTACTGCCTCTTGTGTTACCCTCCAGTTCAAACACATACCCCAGTTCACTACTCAGTACCACATAAATCCAAACGTTGGCTTGTAACCTGGCTCCCACTGTCCACTGTGATCAATCACTCTACTCCAGCAGGCAAACAGAATTACTTCACATCCTTTAACATTCATTAACACCCTTGGCTTCTTGCTCTGCTTTTCACCCTTCCATCCAGAATATCCTTTTCAACTCCAAATTCTACCCATATTCAACGGCTTCCTGAAATGCCTTATGCTCTATAAAGACTCCTTTGATTCCTGAGTTGAAAAGATGCTCTCCCTCCTCTAATCTCTCATAATACTTTTTAATTCACATGTATCTTGACATCCTTATATACACTTGCGATACCTTATAACTAAGGTGCACATGTTTTATTTCCACTTGATCTATAAGCTGCATGAGGCCCTCTCCTCTGTGTTCCTCCCAACCCCGACCCCAGCTCCCATAATTTTTCTTCACTGGAGTCCCCAACCTCATCCCCAACTTTCACATTTATTTGGCCAGCGCCCATGACACAATTAACACTCATGTCGCTCAGGACTGGGCTGTTTAACATCTGTGGTTTAGGTGTCATTATCAGTAGTGGACCCTCTCACTTTCAGAAGTATCGCAGTGTGGAAAATAAATAATGGTTGCCCCACTAAAGGCCAATCTCTAGACAGGGCAATATGGTATTGTGTTATTGTGGTTAAGAGCTTGGGCTCTGAGATCAGACTCCTTGGGCTAGAAATTGAGATCTGCCACTTACTAGCCATGTAACCCTGAGCAAGAGTGCCTTGGAACCTTCTGTAAAGTGGGTATAACAACAATCTCTCAGGCTCTTAGGAGATCAAATGAGTTAATCACATATTACCTGGCACGCAGTAATAGCGCTCACCAACAGGGGGCCCAATGAGTTTGGGCATCCACTTGTCAAACTGTTCTTTACCAATTGTTAATTTCCTTTATTCATAAATCTGTCTGTGACAGTTGTGCTTAATAGTGTAACCATGAAATTGAATTAAATGTTACATAAACTGATGATAATTGTGAAAGAAGAAGAATTGTTGCTTCTTTGAACATTAAATTAAATGCTTGGGACTCAATAAAGATGAGTCACTAAAAAATAGCTGTTGATTTAGATGTGAGAAAAACCACTATGGAAGAGGTTGAGGGGAAAATCATAAACACCTAGAAAGTTTGTGCACTTTGATTGCTTCATAAATGACTTTAAGTTCTTGCTGTGCTTTATAGAGACTGCAACTGGCAATTGGGGGTGATGCATTTCTACAGATGTGGTTTGTACAAGACAGGGTAGGCAGAACTCCATCAGTGCATGAACATCAAAAGAAAAGACTTTTGCCCTACATCAGAATACTGGTGAATAAATGCACATTTGTGTGTTTTAGTTAAAATTAAACATGCAAGGTATGTTTATGCAACTTTTTATTTTAAAAAGCTTCACAGCTTTAGTGGACTTTTTCAGTAACCACTATCTCCTATCTGAAGAGTGTTAGATAAGACATTTCTGAACACTTTTTGAACTAATGAGTGAACAAATGCATGGGATGAGAGGGTGGTTGCAGAAAATGCTGTTGCTTTGCTCATTTTCTCTTGGCTCTCATCTCTACGTGTCAAGCATGCTTACTGTGAATACCAAGCACTTTCCACCCGAGTGCATTTATTTTGGGCTCTGGGAATGTCAGGAGTGAGTGTGGGAGAGTCAATACCCCAGAAATTAGCCCTTCCTCGAACAGATGGGAACTTGGTGAATAAATGACTCGGCTTCCTCACCCCGCCGCTGAGATATCTGAGGCATAGTCTACAGTCGCCCACAGTGGTAACTTCCTGGATAACGCAGCCTCTACTGGCAGCCTCCCCTTCTCTGCCTCACTTCCTTACTCCACTAATGATGTTTCCTAAAATCATCTTCCACTTGTTCTTGAATTCTTGTCTCAGAGTCTGCTTTAAGAGATACCCAAACTGGCCCTAACCGGTTTGGCTCAGTGGATAGAGCGTCGGCCTGCGGACTGAAGGTTCCCAGGTTCGATTCCGGTCAAGGGCATGTACCTTGGTTGCGGGCACATCCCCAGTAGGAGGTGTGCAGGAGGCAGCTGATCGATGTTTCTCTCTCATCTATGTTTCTAACTCTCTACCCCTCTCCCTTCCTCTCTGTAAAAAAGCAATAAAATATATTAAAAAAAAAAAAAAGAGAGAGATACCCAAACTGAGACACTGGCCCAAGCCTCAGGGCCCAGGACAACGCCTTACACAGAGATGTATAATAATAGAAGCTGCACAAACTTGATCAAACCAAAGAGCACAGATTTACTTAGAATAAGTTTTTAAAAAACACTTGATTTGATCAAGGAAACAATATTTAGATTTTTGGTCAACAAATTGTTACCATTTTGGTTGTTACCAGACCAGTTAGCAGAATACTTAAAAACAATTCCAGTCTTTTTCCTGTCTCCATGCAGCCTTTGAGAAGTTTGAGCCATTGGCTTCAGATGCAGACTCGAGAAAGTCAGTGAGCTCTGCTTTATTTCCTGTCCTCCTGTGATCTGATCAAACAAGGAGGCTGTTCTCTACAGGTCTGTATGGAGCTGCTCCAGCCTCAAGTTGGTTGAGAGGCAGAGCAATGGAGAGGTCCCTGCAATGGATCCCCAGGCTCCCAATAATGGGCCACATGTCTGTGGGTCATGGAACCCTCTCTAAAGCTCAGTAGACTCTTCTAATAAAAGAATTCAAGCCCTGAGTGGTTCTGATGTTTGTAACTGTGTCTAAAAACCTCTCACTAATTCCCCAGTTTACCCCATCCTATCCTATGGCTCAGACTGTGTATTCCAGGATGAGCGTAAGGCCCCAGGCACCATGCCAGGCCTGATGAGGTCTGTAGATTCATGTGAGCAACAGCAGCTGCCTGGGATGTTATCCAGCGCTCCATCAAACCTCAACAACTGCCCTGGGATGGCTGTGCTGGCTGAGACTGCCCACTGTAGCCAGCGGAAGCCCCCACACACCTGTGGTTAATCCCCCAGAGCAGCAGTTCTGGCCATTGAAGAGCAGGTGACATCCGGGCTAGGCTTGGAAAGGTGAATAAACATTGCCCAGTGCCCGGCCAATCGCCAGTCCCCTCATTCTGTATATATTTTTTTTCCTTGGGCAAATTTGGTTTCCTGAAATTAATTATTCAACAGGAGGTGACAGCCAGTGTATAGCAGCACTGTTGGAACAGAGAATAAAGAGGCACATTGGACACAGCAGCTGCACCTCCCAGACCCTGAAATTTAAGATCTTTATAAATGATCTGTTAAAACTATAGTGACGATAAGCTTATGAATCATGATCTATATTAATCAGGGCTGCTGATATGGAAAGATTAATTGAAACGTGCAGTTCTACACAAATGATAAAGTGGTAACAATTTAATATCAGACAAGAAGAGTGAAGAAATTACACTCCAAGCTTCATGCATCATTACTATGGATATTAATATTTTACCCAGCGCAACAGCATCAGGAATCATAATGAAAATCCATAAGTGGTGCACAGACATGATTAAATACAACAGTCTTTAGGAGCTGTTTGGTGGCGGCAGTTGGGCCATATTTCACTCGGCGGCTGGTGATTCCAGTGATAGAGTCTAGACGAGGGTGATTAAAAATTGTTCCTCCTAAAGGCTGTTAACCTTTTACTACTAAAATGAATTCCTTTGATTTTTAAATTATGTCGTTCTCTTTGCTCTTTTCAAAACCAAACTTGATTCCAAACTTGACAGGATGCTGGGGTCCTCAGCATAGGGACAGTCAAAGCAAAATTTCTCAGCTGTTGTGTCCTGTCTTAGGATGTGGCATTCGTCAGGTCATGGAGAATGGAGGGTCATTGTCTACCTTGACCAGGGCTGGCTAGAAAGAGTGAATGATGAATCATCAGAGACCCTTGGGGATTTCCCAAAGACCAGAAGTTAGTAAGGCTGACTTCCTCACCCAACCTTATCAAAGTGGAAATGGAAATGACTTATTCTGAGGTCCTGCTCTCATTGCTATAATTAGGTCACTTATTCAATTGCTCATCCAACCAACAAGCAAACAAGCACGCACCCACACCTAGGACTGCAAACATCTGCCCAATGAGCATGTGATCTAGGTTTAGGAGTTAAAGACCCAAATCAGTGTGAAGGCATTGAGAATGGAACCAAAGAGAGTCCAGATGTACTTCTTTGCCAGATGGTTTTGTCCACCTTGTGAAATCTTCACTGTCACATATAAGCCAACAGACTCTTCAAACCCCTTTTATCTTCAGCTAAAATGGAGAGGTCAGTGCATATTTGCAATCGTAAATGCATCACTACCTCAGGTGGTAATAAAAAAGCAGTCTATTTTCTTAAGGACACTGTGTCTATTTCTTCAATGTTCTGGTTTCTTAAATCTTTAGAATAGTGATTCTCAAATGTTGGTGTGTACCTAGTATCAATTGGAGGAGGGGAATGATTGTTAAAAATCTAGTTTTTAGCCTGGTTGGAGTGGCTTAGTTGGTTGAGTGTTGCCCCATTCACCTAAAGGTTTTGGGTTTGATTCCCTGGCAGAACACATGCCAGTGTTGTGGACTCAATCCCCAGTGGGGGACATGCAGGAGGCAGCCAGTCAATGATGTTTCTCTCTTACATCAATGTTTCTCTCTCACTCTCCCTTTCTCTCTCTAAAAATCAATAAAAACATATTGATTGTAGTTTTTAAGAGAAGGCCCTATGTAGTTTTTAAGAGAAGGCCCTATGGAGATTTCTGGAATTCTTTTGCTAAATAGCTCTCTCCTTTCTGAAGCTCTGCCCTGTAACTTCAGCTACCACATCTTCCCTGAGCTCCTATTTATTTCCTCCACCCACTGAGACCATGTGCTCAACTTTGGATTTCCTTTGTTGCTTTATGATGTGGAATGCATTTTCAAACAAAGAACCGGGGTGATCTTAGTCACTTATTTGTATTCTTTTTACATGGATCACAGTTCTGTGCTGCTTGTCTGAAAACAATGTCTGAAAACAGTAGTTTCATAGATTTTGTCCAGCTTTCTAGGGGGTTATGGCAGAAGGGTAAATCTGGTCGCAGTTACTTACTTATGGCTTGAAGTGAAAGTTGCTGCCATCACTTTTTATCTCAAATATGGCAATGATATTCAGATTTCCATCCCTGCCAACTTTTCTATCCCATGTTCTGCTACTATCCTCTTCATTCATGAGGCTCCAGCCAAAATCCAGTGTTCTTCTGTCCCTTAAATACACCAATCATCATTCAAATGTGAGCCTTTGTACTTATTCTTCTTTATGCCTAAAATACTCTTCTCATGCAGGTTGTAGTTCATATGTCACCTTCTCTGAAAGTTTACCCTGACCACTTCACTAAAGTGAACCTCCAATTTCCTAATCTACTTTATCAACTATTTTATTCACATTGACTTCATTATATTTGAAATTATCTTGTGTATTTGCTTACATGTTTATTTGTTGTTATCTTTCACTAGAATGAAAGTTTCATGAGACAGGAACCATGTCTACCTTATTTATTATGTATCTTTAGAGTTTAGAAAAGTGTGATAGATTCTCAAAAATACTCATTGATTGATGAATGACTGAATGAAAAATACCCCCAACAAAATACTATCAAATTGAATCCAGAAAAATATAAAAAACATTGTACACCATAACCAGGTAGGATTTATCTCAGGAACGCATGGTTGATTTCATATCTGAACATCAATTGATGCAATACACTACATAAATAGAATATTTAAAAGTATCAGACTTAATGGTAAAGGGGTGCATATTTACCCTAAGATCAAAAACGAGATAAGGATATATCCACTGTCATTATTTCTATTCAATATTGCACTGGAGATTTTAATCAGTTCAAGAAAAAGAAGGAAAAGGCATCTAGATTGGAAAGGAAGAAGCAAAACTATCTCTATTGCAGATGACAAGATCTGTATATACGAAACACTGAAGTGTCCTAAAAAACACACACAACCATACAGCTAGACCTAATAAATGAGTTCAGTAAGGTTACAAAATACATGAATATACATAGGTCAACTTTATTTTTGTACAATAGTAATGAGAAAACCAAAAATAAAATTAAGAAAACAATTCGATTTACAATAACATAAAAAAGAATAAAATACTTAGGGTTAATTTAACAAAAGAAGTGTAAAACTTATACTTTGAAAACTACAAAACATTGTTAAAAGAAATTAAGAAAGACTTAAATAATTGTTAAGACATCCTATGTTTATGGATTGGAAGACTTAGTATTGTTGAGATACTAATATTCTACAAATTTATATAAAAATTCAATACAGTCTCTGTAAAAATCCTAGCTAACTTATTTGCATAAACATACAAGCTAAGCCTAAGATTAACATGGAAATTCAATGGATCCAGAGTAGCCAACAAATATTGAAAGAGAACAAATTTATAGGACTCATACTTACTGATTTCAAAACTTACTACAAAACTATTAATCAAGATAAGGTAGTACTGCATAAGGCTAGACACATAGCTAAATGGAACAGAATTGAAAGTACAGGGGGAAAATCCATGAATCTGTGGTCAGCAAGAGTGCTGAGACAGCTCATTAGGGAAAAAAAGTCAACAAATGTTGCTGGGACAACTGCATATTCACATGCAAAAGGGTGAAATCACACCACATATAAAAATCAACTAAAAGTGGATCAAAGACATAAATGTAAGAGCTAAAACTCTAAGACTTTTAAAAGAAGTCGTAGGTGTAAATCTGACTCTGAATTAGGCAATGCTTTCTTAGACATGACAAGGGCACAAGCAACTGAAGAAAAATAGATAAATTAGATTTAATCAAAATTAAAAACTTGTGCTTTAAAGGATACTATCAAGTAAATTAAAAATAACCCACAAAATGATAGAAAATACTTGCAAATCATTGATGAGTAGAGTATTCAGAATATATACATATCAATAACAAAACTCAATAATGAAAAGGTGAATAACCCAATTAAAAATAGGCAAAAGGAAATGCTGAATAGAGACATACCATGATTTGAAAGGAAAGACTTGACATTGTAAGGATGGCAATTCTCCAGAAATTTAATTTGTAAATGCAAATAAATGTCAATCAAAGGCCCAAAATGATATTTTTTGAAACTTGAAAGGATGATTCTAAAGTTTACCTAGCAGAGAAAATGCATACAGAGGAACCAAGAAATGAATTAAGGAGAACAATGAAGGAGTTTTTGCCTACCAGATATTAACACATTTTATAATGTCATAGCAACTTAAACATTTTGATGTTGGTATTCAAATAGACAACTTAATAAAAGAATACAGCAACCAACTAAGAGACATTGTAATTAATAGCCTTTTGTTATCCTAAGAGCCTTGGATTGGATGCAATTGCTAAAATCTCTGTCCAGTATTCCTTGAAGAAATGCTGGTAGAGAGAACAGATGAGGCAACATGTCAGTTTGAAAATACTGACAAAGTTAGAGGGGAAATAGTAGGTATGTGCAGTATCCCAGGCATTTAAATATCACCAAAGTCCACCCACTCATAAATTCTCCTTTGTTTAATGTCCAACCCAAATGTGTCTAGTATTTTCTCAAGGTGAAAGTGACTAAACTACATGGAAATTTTTCCTTCATTAATGTTCACAGTTTTTCAGTGGTCTTATTATAATTAACACGAAGAAGGGTGTCTCTAATCAGGGAAACTAAGAGTGGACATTTTCCCTAGAATTTCTCTGCTTTCGGCTCAGTCTTCTGTGTTTGGCAACATGTGGTCTTCTCCCTCTTTATCTTATTTCTGTCCGTCAACTATATCAGGATAACTACACAAAGTTATTAAAAGCAACCCTGTCCAAAGAATGTGTTTCCCTTTTGGAGAGACTTCATGCAAATGCAATCATACACACTTCACTACATACCACTATAATTTTTTATTCTAATATTGTAATACTCTTTCAATTTATCAGGTCCCTTTCATAAGAGAAGTTAATATATGATTAATATGTGGAGAAAGAGTGGAGAAAGAACATACTGTTTATTAAATGGTGTTGTGACAATCAATTATTAAGTTTTTAAGTTAGATTACTCCCTCACACCATAATCAAGGTAAATTCTAGATGAACTAAAGAAATACATATAAAAAAAAAAAATTGAAGGTTTCAAAAATATATAAAAACATTTTTGTAAACTTTGAATGGTATAGCACAGGTTTCCATTGTAAAACATGTAGAATTATACCAAACATTTAAAGAATAATTAATATCAATATCATTAGTAATTCAGTCAATGCAAAGTAAGCTAGTAAATGCAATTTAAAGTAATAATGACAGCATTTTTTACTCTTCTGATGATCAAATTAAAAATATTTTTAACATCCCATGTGCATGTCGTATAGACAAGTAGCCCCTATAATATGTTGGTGAGAAAAGTTAGAAATGCCTTTTTGGAAGGTAAATTTGCAATCTCTCTAATAATAGGATAATATGCAAATTGGTCAGGAAGCTGTCACGTAACAACCGATCAACAGGCTGCGTCCCCGCCCCCTGCTCAGGCAGCTGCGAGGCCTGGGGTAGGTAGGATAGGATATGATAGGAGGGGATAAGAAAGGAGAGGGAGAGGAAGGCAGGCCTGCATGCAGGCAGGCAGGCCGAGAGGAAAAACAGAAATATAGAAAGGGAACAAGAAAAAGATGCAGGAATGGAAAAGAGAAGGAAACACAGGCTGCACGCGGGAGGGCGTGGCAACCACGGGGGTATGGAGCAGGTGCGCCCAGTGAGGGGTGAGGTGCAGGCGGCACGGAGCAGGGAACCCCGCCCAGACGCAGGAAGAGGGTGGTGGTCCCCGGCGCAGGCTTTTGGCGGGGAGGAGCCCGTGGGTCCCAGGCCAGAGGGGTGGACAGTCCGAGGCCTTCTGCGCAGAGATGCTCCTGCTTTGCAGCAACAGTGCCCGGGCTGCCCTCATTGGGCTGGGCACCCTGCGCTGGGAGGGGAGGCACAGCTTAGCTGGGGCAGAGTCGGACACTAAGGAGGATACCCCTTTTGTCCCTGAGGGCTGGACCCCAAAGACACTGGCCAGGGTTAGGTTGGTGGCGCATTAAGTGTACTTTGTGGACTAGAAGTTAGGGCATCCCAGGCAGGGAATGGGAGGAGGACGGCAGGGGGGAGGCTGGGGAAGGGGGGGTGGCAAAGGCCTGGCCAGGACTGGGCCCTGGGCTGGGGGTTAACGCCCCCTGAACAGAAGCTTTAATATCAAAGTGCGCTCAGGCGGGGCTGGAAGCAGGTCCCAGAGAGGAAAGGGGAAGGTTTAAAAGAGAAACCAGTGAACATGGCGGGGGGGAGGTAATAATAGGGAAGGAGGGAGGGAGGCAGGGTTCAGGCTCACAAGGGAAAGGTGAATGGGGGAGGGGGATGGAGTAAGAAGGAGACAGACACGGGGAATGAAGGGAAGAGGGAGGGAGGGAGAGGGGACGTGGGAGGTTCAAAGGGAGGAAGGGAAAGAAAGCAGGAAAGAGAAGGATGCTAAAATGGGGTGAGGCCAGGAAAATAGTTAAATAAAAAGAAGAAACAATGTGAGAGTGAGGGGAGTTTAAAAGGAGGAGTTAGTAAGAAAATTAAGTACAGGGTGATTTTTTTAAAATGTATTTTTATTGAGTGTGATTTTTAAGTAAAGAAGTCAATACTAAGACAGAATGAAAAGCATAGAAAGAGAGAAAAAAGAAAGTATTTTTTTTTAAATTAGACTGTAAAAAGAGTAAAAGAGTGAGGGAGGGAGGATAGGGAAGAAGGGAAGGAGGGAGGGAAAAACTTTATAAAGGAGTCAGTAGAGAGCAGAGTTAAAGAAGGAAAGAGGATGTATGAGGATCTATAATGAAAATCAAGTATAGTGCACTGGAGACAGATTTTAAAAGTAGGAATCAGAAAACAAAAAAAGATAAATGATAGTGAATAATTAGGCAGGTAGATAGATATTAAAACAGTGGAAGTAAGTAGAGAAGAATGTATGGGAAAGGTAGGATGAGAGAGAAAGAGGGAGGGAAGAAACGTTTTAAAGGGGAGCCGGTAGAGCTTAAAAGGAGAATGGGAAGAAGGAAGAAATGGGGGAGGGAGCAAAGCAGGTCCGAGGGAGGAAGTGAAGAAAAAAATTAAGGTGGGAAGGAAGGAAAAGGGGAGGGAGGACAGGGGTAAAGATAAAGGAAAGAAGGAATGTTGGAAGGGAGGGATGATAGGAGAAAGATGGGAAGAAGGATGATGGAACAGAAGTAGGACATAAGGAGGAAAGAAAAGTTTATAAATGACGAGTCAGTAGGAAAAAGTGTTACATAAAGGAGAGAGAAAAATTGTGTGAGAGGGAGAAGCCAATAAGGAAAATTGTGTGAGAGGGAGAAGCCAATAAGGAAGTCAAATACAATTGTGTGTGAAGGGGATAAGATTAAAAAAAATGTTAATAGGGGTGACCAGGCTGGCAGGGGAGGGCAGTTAGGGGGATTAGGCAGGCAGGGGAGGGCAGTTAGGGGGATCAGGCCAGCAGGGGAGGGCAGTGAGGGGGATCAGGCCAGCAGGGGAGGGCAGTTAGGGGGATCAGGCAGTTGAACATCCCCCAAAGGCTCCCAGATTGGAGAGGGTGCAGGTCGGGCTGAGGGACCCCCCGTGCACGCATTTCATGCACCAGGCCTCTGGTTTAAAGATAAAAGGGTAAAATTTTAAATGTTTATATTTTGTCCCAGTTACTTTGTGCCTGGGATTCTCTCCTACAGAAATAAACCCATTTCAGCAATATGGATTTAGCATTATTTAAAACTAGAGGCCCAGTGCATGAAAATTCATGCACTGGAGTGGGGGGGTCCCCCAGCCCAGCCTGCTCCCTCTCACAGTCCGGGAGCCCTCAGGGGCGGGAGGCAACCCAGCAATCAGGGGAAGGCAACACCCCCATCACACCTCTGCTGCTGCCACTGCCGGCAGCGCAAGCCTCGCAGTTACCTGAGCCTCAGGCGGCTCTGGGCAGTTGGGCAGCCACCATCCGAGGCTTGCCTGTGCCTCGGGCTGGCCCTGGGGGGCTGATGGGACTGGGGGACTCCGGAGGCAGGTGCCCCATCTTGTGGCGCACTGCCATCTTTGAGGGCGGGGCAATCAATTAGCATATTCCCTCCTTATTGGCTGTGGGCGCCGCCATCTTTGCGATGGTGTGAGGGTCAATTAACATATTCCGTCTTTATTGGATAGGACTAGAGGCCCGGTGCACAAATTCATGCACAGGTGGGATCCCTCTGGGTGGCCTGCAGGGATTGGGCTGAAACCTGCAGTCCAAAGCCACCTGCAGCCCCTACCTGCCACTCCCGCTCATCCCGACCCCACTGTGCTTGCCACAGGCTTGCGCCCAATCAGTCCTGATTGAGAGGCTCGCCCTGCCACAGCAGCACTCTCCAGCTATGAGCCCTGCGGGTGGCGCCCTCCAAAGGGGAGTGGCCTGCGCGATCGGGCTGAAACTGGCGCTCCGACATCCCCCGAGGGGTCCGAATTGCAGGAGGGCCACAATCAGGCTAGGGAGGGACCGTGGGAGGGCTCTAGGGCGTGTCTCGCCCATCTCGCTCAGTCCCAATTGACAAGACCCCAGCAGCAAACTAACCTACCTGTTGGAGTATCTGCCCTCTGGTGGTCATTGCAAGTCATAATGACTGGTCAACCGGTTGACTGCCCCCTGGTGGTCAGTGCACATTGAGCAGTTGAGCAGCCTTAGCATATCATTAGCATATTACACTTTGGTTATTTTTGCTGTCCGGTCTATTTGCATATTACCCTTTTATCATATAGGATAGGCAAATTGAAAAAAATATAAATGACCTATAATTGGGGAGTGGTCAAAGAACTGATGGCCCACCCATAGTGTACTCATCAGAGTTCTTCAGAGAAACAGAGCCAACATAAATCTCTTTACTTCTAGCGTTATTGTTAGGAATTGGCTCATGTGATTAAAGAGGCTGACAAGTCCCAAGTTCTGCAGTCAGCAAACTGGAGATCCAGGCGAGCTGATGGAGTAGTTCCAGTCTGGAAGCTAGCAGGCTTGAGATTCAGAAAAAGTAGGGGGGGAAATCAATGCCCCAGCTCAAAGGGAGTCAAACAGTTCCCTCTTACTCTGCCATTTTGTTCTATTCAGGCCTTCAACTGATTAGATGGGGCCCACCCACACTGGGGAAGGCAATCTCCTTTAAGCAGTCTACTGATTCAGATGTTAATCTTGTCCTAAAACACTCTCAAAGACACCCTCAGAATAATGTTTGACCAAATGTCTAGGCACTCCATTTGGCCCTCACACATATTATGAAATACTACTTGTTTTTTTTTTTTAATTTTATTTTTTAAAAGAAGGAGGTAGATCTGTATAATTCAATTTGAAAAGATTTCTGAGCTACATTTTTAAATGAAAAAAAATCACTGAATAATAATAGAGTATTATTCTTATTATATTCCCCTATGCTAATTTTATATATTTATATGTGGACATATTTAAATACAAGAAAAGGGTCTAAAATCTTATTTCTTTGGTCTCTAACAGACACTTTCTCTCTAACCCAGTGAATTTGGATTCTAGTAAGTAGGATCCAGGGCTCTAACAGCATCACTGGGGCTTTCCTCCTCCCCATCCCTCAGATCTTCCTTCTGTGTGTTAATTCCTCCAGGGCTAGCCAATGACTTCTAGGTTTACTAGGTATACCAGTTAATAATGGCGGATTTTGTAATCAAGAAAACAATAATTTCAAGAGAAACATCAAAAGTGCTTTATTCAAAGTAATGTCCATAACTAGCTACACATTCCCCCATCTTTCAGGTAATTTGTGGATACCGTCCCAATAGAACTTTTCTTGTTTTGAGGCAAACCATTCAGAGACCCAATTTTCTGCTTCTTTGTACGTTTTGAAGTGCTGCTCAGAACGTGTGTGTGCCATCAATTGGAACAAGTGGTAATCTGAAGGAGCAAGGTCTGGTGAATATGACAGGTGGGTTAATACTTCCCAGGCAAGATCTTTTAATGTGTCTTCAACTGGTTTTGAAGTGTGTGGTGGTGCGTTATCATGAAGCAAAATTACTTTGCCGTGTCTTCTGGCATATTCTGGTCGTTTCACGATCAAAGCGTGGTTCAAATTGATTATTTCTTATTGGTAGCGATCAATATTAACGCTTTCACCTGGTTTTAGAAGCTCATAATACACCACTTTCCTGATCCCACCAAATGCAGAGCATTGTCTTCTTTCTGAAGTGATTTGGCCTTGCAGTCGATGTTGATGGTTGACCTGGATCAACCCATGATTTTGTGCATTTGGGATTTTCAAAATAAATCAACTTTTCATCGCCAGTCACCATTTGATGCAAAAAAGACTTTCTTTCGTGCCGTTGAAGCAACATTTTACTGATGACTTTTCGGTTTTCCATTTGTCTTTCATTCAGTTGATGTGGCACCCATTTTCCTTCCTTTAAAATGTTTCCCATTACTTTTAAATGATCAGAAATTGTTTGCTGAGCAACATTTAATCTTTCTGCAAGTTGTTTTTGAGTTTGATATGCATCTTCATCCAATAATGCTCGTAATTGTTGGTCTTCAAACTTTTTCGGTTGACCTGGACGTTCTTTGTCTTTCACATCGAAATCATCACTTTTAAAGTGTTCAAACCAGCGTTCACAAGTATCTTGAGATGCAGCATGTTCACCATAAGCTTCCCAAAGTATACAATAACTTTTTCTTCAAAATAATGAATTAAAACTTCCCGCAAATGCTCTTTTTTTGGCATGAAATTCGACATTTTTAAGTGTAAAAATATCTATGATGTTAACACCTTCAGCAAATTTGACATACGAAGTTTTGAAGCTTGCTGTCAATACAACAAAATAGCATACATATCAAATCGCATGTATATCAACATATGTGTAACTCCATCTATTGAAAAAAATCCGCATTATTAACTGGTACACCTAGTATACACGAGAAGATCCTTCTTGGTACTTTAAAGCCGTACCCTATTCAGCCCAATATACATTCTGTTATCTTATCCACTAATATAATTTATTTTCAATTAAGAATGAATGAGAGCTCCCTAAGCAGCTTTCTGATAAGTAACTTACAAGGCATGTGAACATGATGATAATCAGAGCATCACTGATAGGACAACACAGCAGCATTCTGGACTCCAGGCAACAATGTTCAGAAAGTAGACCCAGGGACTGGTCATGACTGAGGCGCTCCCTCAGCTAGCCAGCTGATGTGGAGGGAGGCCTTCTGCAAAGCTTCCTGCTCCAGGATGTTATAAACACCCTGGCCAGTGAGACTCAGTTGATTGAAGCATTGCCCCGTACACCAAAGTGAGTCGGGTTCCATTCCTGGTCAGGGTGTGTACGGGAGGCCACCAATAGATGTTTCTCTGACCTCTCTCTCTCTTTTCTCTCTCCCTCTCCCTTTCGCTCTAACAACAACAAAAATAATCAGTTTAAAAAGATAGTAGAACATGGAATATGATCTCATTTTGGCTTTATTTCCACGACCTAGAGTTTTTCTAGAACTGCATCTCATTTAGCCTTTTTCTAAATACTCATATTTACTCCTGATGCCACATAGCGCAAAGCTAAGCATACTGACTGACTAGATGGTAAAGACTGACCTTTGCCAGACCTTAGGGGCGGGGTTAAGCAGGGAAAGTGAATGACAAAGATCCTGAAAGATCCAGGTGAGGAAGAACTGAGTTCAAATCACATAGAGACGACTCTGAGAATTGCATTCCCAATTTTCCTCTCAAGTTTCATTCAACCAGAAAGGAGCTGTTAAATTCTGCATCTGCATGGCTTGCCTAATATTTCTGTAAATCAGCTCAGTGGAGGTAGTATGGAATAGCAATTAGGAGGAAGAACCTTGACGTCAGGCAGATAGGCATCCCAGCTTTGGCTCTGCAAAGCCCTAGTTTTATACCTTGAACGAATGAACTGTAAGTCACAGTTTATTTGTAAATTGGCATAATAATAGTGCCTTGCTTGGAGCATTGTTGCAAGGGCTAATGAGTGCTTAGTTTTTTAATAAATCACACACACACATATATACATACTCTAAACTACTAGGTGTGCTGGATCAAATTCATACAACCACTAAATTCCCTAAGAAAAGAAATCGCCAACCAGCTCCCAGAAGAATACATGCAGACCTGACTAAATCCACGTTTTAAAATAGACTCTTACTCCAGTGACTTGTAAAATGCTGTAAACCGACATTTGTACTCTCTAAGTAAGTGGTACTTGATCTTCACAGTGATCCGCCTCCTGAATCATCAACAATTTAGTCATGTCCATTTAGTTTTAGTGTCTAGTGAATTATATTCTAAAATTTCTTTTTTAAATTGGTAACCCAAATAAAGTTTTTTGGGTAATCTTCTGTAAAATGGAATACCTTCCTTAAATAGAACAACCCATTCTGTGACCAAGTCAAGAATTATATAGACCAAGTACCTAGAAATCTTGCTATGACAACAATTGGGGGAAAAAGTAACTCTTTGTTATTGACCAACGGAATTATTTTCAACACTGATGATTGATACTTTCCAATAACTAGAAAACATTTCCATTTGATTGAATTTGACAGACATTTGCGGAACACACCATGAGCCCCTAGTTCTCAAGGACCTCACAATGCCATGAGGGAGACAAACAGGTCATTTAGAATTTCCACCAAGTGTTAGCAGTGCTATGATGGAGACAATAGGACTATTAGAAATGTCTCGACTTTTGAAATTTTTGTAATAAAAATAATCTGGCAAACCTCAAATTTTAAAGTGCTTTTGGAGGAAATATCTGTATATATGTTGAACCTGTCCAATTTTACAATTTCTGATTATTTTAGGGCTACTGGATTAGATAAGTGATGGGCAGGTCCACACACAGACATAGTATGTGTTCACCAGAGTGACTACCTTTAACTCCCCTGAAGAAAAGGCCTTGAAGGTTTCTGGGAATGAGATATTGGCATCTGTCTCCCAGAATCAGGATGGTGCTGGGCACCGGAGCCGGCCAGTGGTGTGTGAGGAAGGGACTTCAAAGGCACAACCCCTAGCCTGGATTGGAGCCCCCACTTCTGTGGGGTGAGCAGTGTGCTCCCAGGCCTCTGCCTCCTCTATGAGAGCATCCACCACCTCGAGGTGTCGCTGCCTGTCTCTGGTCTGCCTCTCCTGCCAGACTGGCATCCTAGAGGACAGCGAGCTTGTCCTATTTATTTGCAGATCCACCGTTGCTGGCATAGCACCTGCTTCAGTGAGCACTCAATAAATGTTTGTTGAAAGAAGAATGAACAAACATTATAGGCAAAGTGTATAATCCAGGGATTGTAATCAACTCTAAGCTAATTCCTAGTCAATTTCTAGCAGTGGCTTATGGCCATATTCAACCTTGCATTAGAATGATTTATGATGCCTGGCTTAACACAATGACAATAACATACTCAATGAAGTAATAAATGAATTGTATTTTAGGCATGGTCAATTGTCAAACTAGAAATTAATTTAATTCAGAGTTTTGGTTTTTATCAATAATACTATCACATAGAAATATTTTAGGAGCTCAGAGTCATGCTATAGCATTCAACCACTTACAATTCAAGCAGCTTTTATTTCCTTGAGAACTTTAATTGAGGAACAACCCTGTCTTCAATTAAACTTTTAACTTTAGTAAGTGTGGTTTATGAATTTATTCATTTTAATTGCTATGGACATTTATTTAGCATCTGGTTTTGTAACTACTTAAATAAGCAGGTTTTGCTGTAATAAAATGTGTACATTTGTCTTGAGTGGATAACATCATTTTTTATGGGAGTGTATCTTCTACAATGCAATTAATGGCTTCTATAGTAACTGGTTTTCAAAATGTATATAAAATTATGATCCCAAAAGACATTTGCTGTAGAAAGATATGAATAGATAGAAGTATATAAATTGAAAGATATTAAATTTTTTTCTCCTTGGAACCCTAATGGTATTTCTATTATATCATTTGCAAACAGTCATATGCTTTGGGGGAAAAAAGGTAATTTATGGAGTGGAATCCCCAAACCACATGGTCCTCTCTCATCTCACTTCCTCTCTTATCCTTAACCTGCCCCATTTTCATTCCTGTACCCACGTGAGAATATTGTAGTCACAGACACACCTGATGATCAGCTATTAGAAAAATGGTAAATTTTATTATTTTTCATTTCTGGTAACGAAGGTGAAGATGGAGTGGTAAACTTTATAATTGAGTGGTCTATTTTAGGTGATATTTGCATGTTGAAATATATGTGTATATAGTCATATACACATATGTAATAGTCCACTTTCAGGGACACATTGAAAGCCATTTCCAGAAATCTTCCATTTTATGACCATTTATTGGGTTCCTTGTCTCCTCCTGGTATTTATTCCTTCTACAGCTTCCTGTCGTCTTGCCTAAGAGAGCACACATGTCAGCAGCAAACTCATTTGGTCAAATTCCCATGAAACACAACTAGGGACTCTAAAGAGTTAGTGTTTGAAAAGAATTCATGACCGACCAAAGTGCTGGGTTGTTGTTGTTGTTTTTCTTTCTGGAGAGAAATGGTGAGTTAGAAAGGAGAGTGATGAGAAAGAGGGTAACATTCCCAATGGAAAAATGCATTTAAGAGACCTTGCTTAGTTTCTATTTGCACTCCCATCTTCCCTCCTTCAGATCCCAGGAAGGAGTTCTAGGGATTGTTTGCAAACCAGTTTAAAAGCATCTTGAGGGTTTTCAGGCGTGATCTCAAAAACCTTTACCCCAAAACAATCTGCATGCATATGAGAAAAGATGGTGATGGGTGTCATTAATTGAGACCAGAGGAAAACAAGTTTGGCCACGCTATGCTATTTGTTTTCAATGGTTTTCTCAATTCCCTAACACCCGAAGAGTATTTTAATTGTTGCCTCTCCAAAGCTCCTTTTGATCCCTTTCACTTGTGCTGCCTGCAGCCTTGTTTCTGAAATTTATACTATGTCAGAAATCCTAGATTAAAAACCTAGCAGTATGGCTTGATACATTTAGCTATCTTTCTCTCTAGGTGTTCGACACCCTTATTGAGGGTCCATCTTGTCATCTGGCCATCTGTGTCTATGTAGATGTGTGCAAGTCACACACACACACACACACACACACACACACACACACAGACCAGGAATTGACTTCGGTGCCACTTTGCATCATCACCCCTATTAGGATTATCTGAGTATAGGAATTGTGGGTAAAAGAAGATCTATTTCTTTTCCAAAGGGTGAGAAAAATGGGAGGGTGTCAGGGAGAGGGAGAAGAGAGAAAATAAAGTGTGTGTGTGTGTTTTGGGCAGGGGGAGGGAGAAAAAGAGAGGGGGAATATGAGTGAGTGTGGAGGGAGGAGGGGAAATGAAAGGATATTATATATTTTTTTGTATCTGTCATTTCCCTGCTATCTCCCATATGACTTCTTAATCCATCAGAATGCTGGGAAGATAATGTTTTGGGCGAAATAACATGAGAGAGAGGATAGACTCCCAAGGACCAATATCTTTATTGCTCGGAGGATAAACGGATTATGTCAGCCATTTTCTGTTGCTGACAGCTTTTCTTATTAACCGATTTTATTTTTTAATCTTCCAGGGAAGAAATATGGTTTTATGTCACAATAAAACGCCGGTCACATCTAATTCTGCCCTCAAACAAACAGATTTCTGAAAGCCTTGCAGAGAAATTTGAAATAACTTTAAAGAGGGGGTTTTTGGATAAAGTCTTTATCCAGGGGCTTGTTCAACTGCAGTGTAAAAGGTTTAGAGAGAGAGGAGAGGAGAGGGGAGAGAGAGAGGAATAGACGGAGGGAGGGAGAAGGGAAGAGGGAGAGAAGAAAAGGAGAAAGGAAGACCCGCACAGCGGGTTTTGCTTGGTGATCTCTCTTCGAACCCGCACCAGCATAGTCAGGAAACTGCCATTTGGATGAAGGAGGCCTGGGCAGGTGAGCAGAGGGGAAGTGAGCCTTCTTGGAGCGTTGGGTTTGGGAGGCTGCTTAGACACACCCCCCTGAAACAGACACTTGTGCCCAGTTGTCCCGGAACCATTAGTAGTTGATGGCATCTGTTAAGAACCATAAACAAATCAATGTGAGGCATTTAAAGCTCAGAGGCAATTCTAGCCTTTTCTCCATGATTCCTTTGCCAGGAGATTTCAACCTGCTTGAGGATTTAGGTCCTGTGTTCCCCCAAGAAAATCTTCTGTCAAACACCCCAGACAGCTCCAGCCTTTGCTTGCTTGGGTCGGCTCGCAGCAAGCACATCAGCATCACTAATATTAAAAAAACACCGCTCGTTTCTTCTCTTCTGTTTGGCACAAAGCAATTTAGCCAGACAGGGCCCCTTGCCCACCAGGGGCTTAGCCCAGAAAACGTCCTTAATTTGTGCCTCTCGCTTTGTCCAGCGCTCTGCTCACTGCAAGCCCCGTTACCTTGATTGATAGTGATGGCCCAGTCTTACATCGCGCCCTGCGGCAGGTGTCGGTGATATAGAGCACTTTAACAATCTGTTAAAAATAAATCGCTTGGATTTTCTAAGGTGTTGTTTTGTATAAGAGAAACTGGCTTTTCAAGAAAGTATTCTGAAACCTGGGGCAGTTTGGGAACTTAAAACTTGTCCTAAGGCAAGTCAGCCAAGCTAAGCACCTCCAGCTGTGAGAAGAGCAAGGTTCTCAGAAACAGGCTGAGCTAAACATCTTACCTGGGGGCCAAGAGTGGATTTTCCTGCCTCGTTTCTTTACCTGAAGAAACAGAGAACTGGTAGAATGGAGAGAAAAGGTCGTTTGAAGTCTTCCCATCTTGAAGTAAAATGTATGCTAGGACCTGCCAGGAAGTGCTTTGACTCTAAGCTGTGATTTAAAAATTATTACCTTTTTTACTATGCATAGATCTCCCCCCTCCCCCCAAAAAAAGTAATTATATTTAAATAAAAATGGGCTAAATGCTTGTGTTAAAAAATAGACTAAGTTTGAAAATTCTATGTGCCATTTACAATAGCTACATTTAAAACATAAAATACAGAAAGATCGACAGTAAGCAAACAGTTTTATTGGCTTTGATGTATGTGTATAACTGTGTTCAACACACCAATCAACACTTAGAACGTTTTTATCAATCCTGATCCAAATGGATGGTGTCCCTGAAGCTGCCACCACACCATCTGGGCAGACATTTGTGGTGGCCCAGCCGGCAGCCCAGGTGAAGAGACGCCGGTGTATAGGTAATGAGCAGGTTATTTGACATGGGAAGAATAACTATTATATTCTGCTTTTCTGTCTATCAAGCACTTTCACGCATATCATCTTAGCATAGCCTTCCAGATGACAAAGGTAATGACAGTAGTATGAATAACAACAGCACAATAAGCACAGACACTGATTTATGTATTTTATGTCAAGCACATATATCATTATATTTAATCCTCCCAACAACTCTTTAAGGTCTGTACATTTTATAGTTGAAGAAAGTGAAGCAAGGAGAAGTTAAGTAACTTGCCCAAGATCACACAAGTAAGTGTTAGAGTCTGATACTCTGCCTCCAGAAACTGTTTTCAACTAAACACTTGAAGCCTGGGATGGGCAGATGACATATTAACAAAAATCGCACAGCCAATTCAACCTACCCCTTCAGCCTCGTTCTCACTCTGTGCCCCCACCCTGTACACCTCCCACTCCATGCCTCAGACCCAGAGCTAATTGCTCTCTGGGCTTGCCATCACCTTTTAGGCCTCTGTGCCTTGTTTTGTTTTTTGGTTTTTGCTTTTCTATTTTATTAATTATAAGGGCAAGTTTCCCCAGCAATCAGTGGTGGGGAAATAACAAAATAAAAAACCCTAAGCTGTATAATAAGAACCTGGGAATACAGGCTAGGGGTGTATTTTGGGGGGTGGGGGAGGAGGGGAACAGACAGATGACCTGCCATGGAGGAGAAAGTGTAGGTGGAGGAGGTGTTGGAAGTTGTCCAGCACCCAAAGTCACCCCTCAGCATGCTGGCCTTCTTTGGGTCTTCACCAGGAGGACCATGGCGCGCAACCTGCAATACAAGAGCACAGCAGCCCAGTTCTTGGAGGCCGTGGCTGGATACTGGTTGTCGGAGGACACATCAATGTCTGTAGACTTCTCTTCCTGAAACAACCTTTGTAGAAAAGGTGCAGCTAAGCAGTGGATTGACTCGTCCAGGGTGGTCACAAAATAGCTCCCACAGGAGGCAAACTTGAGGTGGTGGTGGTGGACGTATCTATGTATGATGGCCTTGAACTTCTCCTTCCGGTGCATGTGATATCACTCGTTCGCAGGCCCACTAACACCCATTCCTCACTGGGGTCATGGGTAATGCTGAGGATCTCATGGTGTCGACTGTGTTGCTGCAGCTTCTGGTAGCTCTTCAGGTCTCAGGAATACAGGCTGGTGTCTGCACCTCTGGAGCCAAACGCATTGCCCATGATACCCACACATCGGGACCCATATTCAGGAACTTCATGCTTCCTGATCAAGATTTAGTTCTTCAAACCCCAAATCTCAATGAATCCTTTGAAACAAGCCAAAAAGCAGATCTGGGCATTGGAGGAGATGGCCAGAGAGTGGCATTTGGGGCTTGTGGAGGCAAGCTGTGTCTTGATATGGGGTGTGGGTGCCAGATCCCAAAGAGTCAGGGTTCAGGACAGACCCCCAGTGATCAGGCTCTGCTCTTTGGGGAACACCTTATAGGTGAGGACACAATTCTGATGGTCCTGAAAGTTCAGCTGAACCTGAGGGGCCTTGTTCCTGGTATGCAGAGCACTCTCATCCCACACCCTGAGGTAGTCATGACCACACGTGTACATACGATTGAGCTGCTGATGGCAATGGCACAGACTTTCTTACTGTGATGGAGTATGCCAACCTTCTGGGATGCACGTGGGGTCTCCTACCTACCCACCACTTTATCTGCTAAGAGGGATTTCTCCGAGGAATGACCATACTTCTTTACTGGGAGGAGGTGAAAGACAAGGCTGGCCAAACTCAGATCCTGGTAGGCTGGAGCCAGACTGTCCTTCTCCTGGCTCCCATCAGAGAGCCAGCAGGCCTGGAGCTCAGACCTGTCTAGCCCTGGAAGGCCCACTGCTGCTCATCTCCTGATAAACTGGGCCATGTTGTACTGGGGAACCTGGGGGTCACTGGGGTGTACCATGCACCCCATCCAGTTGGGACTATGCTTGATGCCCATGCTGGGAGGAAATGTCAGAGCATTCTGGCTCGTACCTCTTTTCCTCAGGTTCATCATAAATTCCGAGGATACTGAATGAGGTCTCTTCCTTCTCTCCACTCATGTTCTCAGATTGATAAAAAGCCTGGGCCACCTGGTTCTAGGGCTTGAGAAATGGGCCCATTAAACAGATGCTGGATTCCCAATTCATCCTGATCCTCTCTGAAAGCAGAAGGTCAAACCCTGGGGATGGGAAGTCGGCAGAGCTGAGAGCTAGCTAGTGCTAAGAACCCCCACCCCTACCTCTGGACCCTCTTTTCCACTCCTAGGAACTTGCCTCTGTGCCTTTGTTCTTTCCTCATCTTCTATTGGACAAATCTCACTCATCTTTCAAGGCTCAGCTGTATTAACACCTCCTCAGTGAATTCCCCTTGAAACTCCATGTGTGGTTTGTTCCTTTCCTGGCATCCCTTTACTACCCCACTCATCTCATTAGCCGTGTCCTTGTCTTTCCCAATAATTATGAGCCCCTCAAGGGCGGAGGCTGTGTTTTTGCCTTCTTCTGTTTCTGGTGCCTAGTACTGTGCTTGCCAAAGGGCCTAGTTGAATGGTGTTCACTAAAATATATTAAGGCTTGGATCTTCACTTTTAAAGGGGAAGAGGTGCTGTGTTTATCTCAAACCTCTGGTTTGTGCCTCATCACTTGAAACCCTTGGCTGTGAGACACCTGCACCAGCTGCTGGTGCTGTGCTTGGTTTAGGAGTTCCTTTTCTGAGAGACAAATCCTATCCTTTCAAAAGACTTAGAGTTGCTAAAGTTCCAAACCAGAGTATAGAAAAATGTCTCAATGCAAGATATTTTTTTATTTACAATTCTGTAACGAAAAGAATATGGCCATACCTGTTTGGCGTCATTGGGGACCCAGCCTTCTGCTAAAGAGCCTTCACCCAAACTTTGCAAAGTGTGGCTAGAAACTTCTTAAAATGCTGCACACCTTTATCCTGCTCTTCACTTTCATGTGAGCACCTCCTGAGCAATTTTATAACGTACTTTAATTCGGGATTTTATATCTGACATCCTTCATCCAGTGTTCTATAGGACATTAATAGGGGCAGGAAAGGGATAGATACAAGGTCAAATAAGCACGAAAGTGATGTTTACGTGAGTTTCTTGAGAGAAGTACTTTACAGAGTGTCTATTGTTTGTGTTTCATTTATTTATTTATTAAAATAGGGGACCCATTTTGGAGAGGCTCCAATGAACACCTCCTATAATAGTGTGTTTGTCCATCTTAAGCATAAACATCCTTGACTCATTTTCCATCTCAAAGGATATTTCTAATTGGTGCTTTCAAATATAAAACAATGTTGACCACAACCTGCATTGGGTTATGCAGTCTCTGAGGACTGGAAACTTTCTGGCTCTTATTAGAAGTCTCAGTGGATCTCTAAGAAACACCAATTGGCAAACAGGTAATGGAGGGTGGTTCTCGGGCTGACCTACAAAGGGAAGCTACTATGAGAGGGTCTGATTGTTGACTAAGATACCATGGTATGGAGTCATGCAGAAGCCAAATGTCCTGGGCTCACAGCAGCCAGATGAGCTTGGTGTGAGTCTCTGATGCATTTACAACACGGAGAACCATCTGTGCTTTTTCTGAAGACAGAGGTGCAGATGGCTGTCACTGGGTTCTCTTGCATTTGTCTCTCAATCAACAGTCCATAAAATGCATCACTGGTTGAGAGCTTATATTTTCTTTTTGTTAGAAATGGAGAAGATCAAGCCAACAGTAATATTTCACAGGATTGTTGAGATGACCAAATGAGATAATGTCTTGAAAGCACCATGCACAGGGCTGGGGATATAATAAGTATTCAATAAATGGTGACACTTATTAAAAGCCACAATAATTATAATAGTGATCATAGCAAAGCTTGTGCACTACGTTATTTGGTCATATCGCCCTTTGCCACTTTGTAGTTCCTGGTACATAGTAAGCATATAGTAATAAAAGTTTATTGAATGAGTGAGTACTAACTAGCTTACATGTCCTCTGACTTTATGGACCAGTTCATGTCAGTGTACTTATGAAGACAGGTTTTCTTTTTGTTTCTTGTGTAGTGCCTGGGATCTTAATGTATTGCTGTGTTAATTTCCTAGAGTTGCCATAACAAATTACCATAAAGTGATGGCTTAAAACAACAGAAATTTATTCTCTCACGCTTTTGGAGGCCAGAAAGCCAAAATCAAGGTTTCTGCAGGGTCAGGCTCCCTCTGAAATCCGAAGGGCAGATTTCTTCCTTGCCTCTTCTGTTTCTGGTGGTAGCCATTGATCCTAGTTTTCCTTGGCTTGCAGCTGCATCATGCCAGTCTCTGCCCCTATTATTACATAGCATTCTTCCGGTGTGTCTCTGTCTTCACAGGGTTTCCCTCTTCTAATAAGGGCAGCAGTCATATTGGGTTAGAGCATACCTTAATGACCTCATCATAACTTGCTTACATTTGCAAAGACCCTGCTTTCAAATAAGGTCACATTCACAGGTACTGGGGTTAGGACATGAACATATCTTGTGGGGACATCACTCAACCCATAACAATCTCTACCTCTAGGCTTATTAAGAAAGTGAAATGATGTGTCCCTGAGGTTTAAGCCATTGTTAGTTAGGTTTTCTGTCATTAGCAAATGCATTCTAATTAATATAACTTGGGAGGGAATGTAGTCGCAAGATTGCTATGAGGACTAAGACTGAACTAATACAGAATGTAGGATGAACCAGGACTGAGGCATGTACTCACCTGTCCCTGGGACTAGAGGCAGAGAGAAACTGGAGGCAAAGTACTGAGATTAACACCACCAGAACCACATGTGAGGGAAGGGAAAGACATTTCTCCAAAGGGAAGGTGGACGAGGGGTACAATTACCTGAAGAGGCAGGAAAGAATGTTTGGGAGGCCAAAACAATGCACGCCAACTCTACAAATTAAATGTCTAACTGTGGGGGAAAGCTATCATTAATAGACTTTTATCCAGCTATTGAACGTGTGTTTATGCACAAATCTGTAATAGCATGTAGAAATGTTTATAATAACTCTAATAGAAAAGCATACTCAAGATTACTTTCCAAGTTTTCTTAAATAAAGATGATACCTTAAGAAAAGTTTTAAGACATTACATATAAGCAGACAAGTCAATATTATGCTAGCTATTGTAAGAAGTATGTTACTTTTGTTGGTATAACACTGAATGATTTATTTAGAACAAATAATTGATCCAAAATTTATGCAAAACTGAACTTGAAAGTGAGACATCTGGCATGTGAAAAGAATCTTAAGGAAATGAAGAGGTGTCCAGCGCAAGAGTTCTGACAGAGTTCACAAAAGGTGTGAAGGTAATAGGGGACCTCTTAGAAGATGGTGGATTAAAAACAGGGCTGAATTCCTCCTCCTGGTTACTGTAACAGAAAAGCAATAGCATGATCTGATAAAATGAAGATCAATAACCCCCCAGTGTAGGCTTAGGAAACAATGAACAAGTCTAAGTAAGTGCACTGACCCCGATTCAATTCAGTGAGACTGCAACACCCGCTGAAGAAGCTACCAGAGAGGCAGCACCGACTCCTGAAGGGGCTTGAATGAGTCGATAAGTTTAAAAGAACTAAACAATGATTTCTAAAAATGAAGCAAATTGCAAAACGGAAGGACCGCAAAAATGTAAAGAGTAAAGAGTAAAGAAGGGTCACAGGAGGTTAAGAGCAAAATCACGTCTAGAAGCCCAGAAACTCAAGGGCTGAAGAGAGATGGAAAACCACACACATAGAAGAAATTCATAAACACAAGCTACACTAGGAGAAAGGGGAAAGACCACGTCTGTGATACTAGCATCTGGGACACAAGGAAACAACAAATTTGTTACATGAAAGAAATTTCATCATGCAAATTAGAAAGGTCCAGAAAACTCCATTTAAGAGTAGTCCTCAAGGAAAGACCCCTTTTTCTTTGAAACATTAGAGCCAAAGATAAGTTACTAAGAAAGAAGAGGAAAGAAATGGCAAGATGACTTGGATGTTTATTCTGAGGATTGACATTTCAAGGTGTAAGACTAAGCATGGCTCTATTACTTCGACCCTCAGATTTTGAAGAAGAAAAGGATATTGAAATGGTGTATGTGTTTATGTCTGCTCAAGCAGGTGTGTATGCCTGGTTTGAAAACTCTATTTAAAGCCAAATGTAGAATTATTGAAATGCAGTTATCTCCCTACTTACCCATTTAATGTCTCTTTTTGAGGGTTGTAGAATAGTACTTTACACAAAGGCCCTAAATAAAAATGAAGTGTTGCACTTATTCTTCCCCATATTTAGAAAGAAAAAAGTGGTTTGTGGTCCTGACCGGTTTTGCTCAGTGGTTAGGGCATGGCTCCTGGACCGAAGGGTTGTAGGTTCAATTCTCAGTCAAGGGCACATACCTCGGTTGCAGGCTCAATCCCTGGCCCCGGTCGGGGTGTGAACGGGAGGCAACCAATCAATGTGTCTCTCTCTCCTTCCCTCCACTCTCTCTAAAAAAAAAATGGAAAAATATCCTTGGGTGAGGATTTAAAAAACTTTTTAGCTGCACTAGGTGAGAATGGGTAGGGTGGTATTGGGGCAATGGTTCTGGGAAGCTTCCTACTTGTACTAGTTTATTAACAAATCACCACAAACTGGGTGGCTTAAGCAACAGACATGTATTCTCTCACAGTTCTGAGGCTGGAAGTCTGAAATCCAGGTGCCAGCAGGCCCATGCCCCTTGTGAAAGCTCAGGAGGAATCCTTCCGTTCCTCTTCTATCTTCTGGTGGTGACCAACAGTCCTGGGTGCTCCTTGGTTTATGGCAGCATAACTCTGCCTCCATCTTCACATGACCACCTATTCTCTGTATGTGTCTGTGAACAAACTCCCTCTTCTTATAAGGATACCAGTTATTGGATTAGGATCCACCCAAATCCAGAATGATTTCATTTTAACTTGATTACACCTGCAAAGACCCTATTTCCAACTAATATTACTTTCACAAGTTCCGGGAGGACATTAATTGGTGATGATGGGGCATTATTTATCTCAGTACTCTCATGTGGAAATGGTTCAGAAGAATCTGAATTCTACCAACAATGGGAGCAGCACCAGGGGCACTCCATGCCCCCTGGTGGATGAAGCCATGAGCCACAGGCAAGGTGAGCAGTGAGGAAAGCTAGGATGGTCAAGTGCATCATGGCTCCACCCCAGCTTCCAGACAAGAATTGTTATGACGAGTCAAATAGGGACTTACAATTACTCTGTGTTCCATTTCTTTCTGCCCACTCAAGAATCTCAGTATAACACTGTCCTTTCAATCTTCTAAATCCTTTTTTTTCCCTTTATTGATCAAGGTATTACATATGTATCCTTATCCTCCCATTGCCCCCCTACCCCCCCATGCATGCCCTCACCCCCACACACACACCTGATTTTTAGCTGCACTAGATGAGAATGGGTAGGGTGATATTGGGGCAATGGTTCTGTGTCCATTGGTTAGGCTTATATGCATGCATACAAATCCTTTGGATGATCTCTCCCCCTTACCCTCACCCTCCCCTACCTTCCCTCTGAGGTTTGATGGTCTGATTGATGCTTCCCTGTCTCTTGATCTGTTTTTGTTCATCAGTTTATGTTGTTCATTATATTCCACAAATCAGTGAGATCATATGATATTTATCTTTCTCTGACTGGCTTATTTAGCTTAGCATAATGCTCTCCAGGTGCATCCATGCTGTTGCAAATGGTAAGAATTCCTTCTTTTTTACAGCAGTGTAGCATTCCATTGTGTAGATGTACCACAGTTTTTAATCCATTCATCTGCTGATGAGCACTTAGGCTGTTTCCAAATCTTAGCTATGGTAAATTGTGCTACTATGAACATAGGGGTGCATATATCCTTTCTGATTGGTGTTTCTAGTTTCTTGGGATATATTCCTAAAAGTGGGATCACTGGGTCAAATGGGAGTTCCATTTTTAGTTTTTTGAGGAAACTTCATACTGTTCTCCACAGTGGCTGCACCAGTCTGCATTCCCACCACATCCTCGCCAGCACTTGTCATTTGTTGATTTGTTGATGATAGCCATTCTGACCAAACTGTCATTTTGATTTGCATCTCTTGGATGATTAGTGACTTTGAGCATGTTTTCATATGTCTCTTGGCCTTCCTTATGTCCTCTCTCGAAAGGTATCTATTTAGGTCCATTGCCCATTTTTTGATTGGGTTATTCTTAACTGCTTCCTATCTCCAGGCTCCTTTGCATCAAGATGGAAATATGCTGAAAGAAAAACTTTCACTCATATGTGGGATATAAAACTCAAGTATGTGAATATAAACAGCAGTGTTGTGGTTGTCAGAGGGAAGGGGGTGGGGGGTGAAGAGGGCCTAATATATGGTGATGGAAGATGATGTGACTTTGGGTGGTGGGCGCATAGTACAATATACAGATCTTGTAACATAGACATCCATATAATCCATTAACCAATGTTACCCCAATACATTTCATAAAAAAGAAAAATTATATGTGTGTGCATGTGTGTATGTATGTACATACTCAAAATTACAGTTACAGTCCTAGAGATTTATATGTTGTCTCTATGAACTGAATTTCTCAAGTTTACCGTTCTATGAATATGGCAGAGTGAGCAGCATTGGGGGGCACCAGGAAGAGAAGAGACCCCCACCTCCACTCTAGGCTAAACTGGGTCACCCAAAACCAGAAGCAAAACCGTGGGGGCTTTCCAGTTTTGCACAGATTTCCTATGAACAGCCCCTTTAGTTCCCTTTTCTCAGACTAGTAAGGGACCAGACAACATTTCAACCCACCCATCTAGGCCATCCTCCCCCTGGTCTTCTCCCACTAGGATCTCTGCACTGAATAATCTCTTCCTCCTCCTTTCCCTGCCAACCAGATGCAGAGGCTACCCTCTTGCCAACAGATCCATCTCAGGTACTGAGTCTCTCCTCTGGCCAGCAAGAAGACTTCATTCCATCCCATTTAATCGTATGAGGAGGTATAATTATGCTCATTTTACAGAAAAGGAAACTAAGGATCCAAGAGGCAGAGAAACTTGCTCAAGTTCACCAGCAGAGTAAGATTCTAACCCAGGGAAAGCCGACTCCTAGGTCCAAAACTACATGCAATTTCTCCCTTCCTGCAACAAGAGGTAGAAACATGCTGAGATTAAAGGCGATTAATAGGGCCTTTCCTTTATCTTTAGCAGTACCTGGTCACCATTTATTATTATTTCCTCCTCATTGATTACTGGGATTCCAACCTCAATGTACCTGCTCTAGACTGAGAAGGGAAGTCTCTGGTTGAGCTGCTCCTGCTAAGTGAGTTTTTGTGACTCTGTTGGCTAGGGCTTCTGCACCGCGTCCCCTCAGTGCCTTTCACCCTGTTGGATGAGCGGCCTCAATCCATCTGCTTACAGTGCTGCTTTTACCCGAAGCCACTTGCTTGCAAATCTTGGTTTTGTTACCTGATTTGAATTCAGTCTTTACTCTGCTGTTTTTGCCCAGTTTCCCCCCCCCCCCCAAAAAAAAAAAAGCAAAAGAGAAAAGACTTCTTCATGCATCTTCCTGGAATTCTGTTGCAACCTTCACTTCCCATTCAGACCAGCTATTGGGACCACAACTCTACAAGGGCCACCAGACTTTCTCTGGCTTCCATCTGCTTACTTGCCTATCTTAACGCACAATTAATCATGAATTGGGTTCTCACCTCTTTGAGTCTGTATGTTTCTGTTTCTGCAACCTGCTACAGTCTAGTGCTTAAAGAGGCCAAGTTCGGTTTACTTCCTTGGCTTTTATAACAGCACGGACCAGAACAGTACCAGAATTATCCTAAGCTTTGGAGTTCTCAGACGGCTCCAAGATGAAAGGAGGGACCCCCATTCCACCAGAAAGTAAATTTATAACTTTGGATTCTATTTGTACTTCTGCTATAAATCTATGAATAACCTATTTGCCTTAAAAGGACTCTGTTGGTTTTTTTTTTTTTAAAGCCAACAGCTCCACTCAATAAATGATGATGCATTTAAATTGCTAGGTATTGATATACCCAGGGATAGGCTAGTTTATGTGGTGGTAACACAAACAGCAAAATCTTAGTGGCTCCTAATAATAAGTCTTTTTCATGCTCATTCTGTAGGCCATTGCAGGTTGGCTGGGGGCTCTGCACCGCATCTCACTTCAGGACCAGGCTGGTGGAGTTTCCACCATCTGGAATGCTGTTGGTAGCCACCACAGAAGAAAATGGGGCTCTGGCAAATTGTGCCCTGGTTCTTACAATTTTTCCCTAAAAGTGTGACTTGTCACTTCCATCCACATTTCATTACGCAAGGGAAGTTGTGTGGCTACAACAAACTTCAAGGGGTAAGGGATGTGCAATTCTATTATGTGCCCGGAAGTAGAGAAAACGATAAATATTTGGTGAGAAGCACCAATAATTGCCACTAGAGACTTGGGTAGGAGCTACAGAGAGTACAAAGTTCTTAAATTGGTGAAAAAGTGAAAGTAACTATCTTTTTCAAGTTAGAAATAAATAGTAAACTCTGATTCAATAAGCAACTAATTGTTCTCCTTTACCTTTTACATGTAGGCTCATTGAGAGTAGAGATTTTATCTTCTCATCAATATGATATAGTCAGTGGCTTTGGAATCGGACAGTCAGCTCCATGATGTATTTGTTGTGTGAACCTATTGCTTTTTTCTGTCGGAAAAAACAAACAAACCCACAAAAATGGATCATGTCATCCTCTAGCAATCTCTCAAAGCCATTGGTAGTATACAGAGAATAGTGGTGTTTTGTGTGTGTTTTTAACTTAGTCCTCATGGAGTCTAAGACTGAAATTCACATGTTTTGACAGAGACTGGCTAATTTTGACAGAAACATAGCTTTTTTCTCATTTTCTTGGACACACAGCCAGGCTATATATAGTTAGATGTGGGCGCAGCAAGCACATCTGGGAACCTCAGTCCTGGTCTAGCCAATTTATGTGTTCCTTTGAGCAAGCCCTGGTGTTCTGTTCTCCAACCTCTTTTTTCATTCCTTTGTTTTATTCAAGACTTAACTCAGATGTCACCTCTTCCTGGAAGTCTTCCCTGATCCCAGTCTGGGTTAAGTACACTGGTAAGGTGTACCCCTCCTCCATACTCCCACAGAGGAGCATCACACTGTAGCACCACGATTGTGTCTCCCCAACTGGACTGGATGTTCTTGAGGGCAGGAACTATGTCTTACTTATTGTTGGATCTCCAGCACGTGGCCCACGGCCTAGCATATCAAAGGTGTGTTAAATACATTAGAAACTTATTTTTCTGGGAGGTTTTATATATATATATATATGAAGGAAAAGAGAGAGCAAGAGATAGAAACATCAATGATGAGAGCGAATCATTGATCAGCTGCTTCCTACATGCCACACACTGGGGATTGAGCCCACAATCCGGGCATGTCCCCTAACCGGGAATCGAACCATGACCTCCTGGTTCATAGATTGACGCTCAACCACTGAGCCATGCCAGCTGGACTGGGAGGTTTTTGTTTCATATAAAGAAGAGATCAGGACACTCTTCATCCCAAAAGACAGAATCTGAGCTGGGGCCTAAAGGAAGGCAGGAGAAAAGGGAAAAGAAATTCCAGGAAGAAGGAACCATGTGTGCAGGACTGTGGACTAGTTCCAGAACAGCCATCAGAGGGCAGTGGGTGGGCTGGAAGTCCCCGGAATCTGGGTGGTGTGGCCAGAGGCCTTTCCATGCAGACAATGCCTGGAGGCGAGTGGGAACAGGATCCTGCACTCCTGTCCCCAGGAATGCCCTATCTGGCTGCAGTCCTCAGGAGTAGGCTGTCATCAGTAATGCCAATGTCCAGGGGGTGAAATAAATAAATAAAGCTATATTAATAACAGCTCCATTAGAAACACAGGAAATAAATTAATGTTTGCCAAATGGGAAAAGAAAAAATCAATAGGGAAAGAAATATTATTTTTAATCTTCTGAGAAGGTTTTTATAAACAACAGAAAGGGAAAAAGATAAACACCATGAAAAAGAATCTACCATCATCCTTTTAACCTTTATTTATTATCACTCATTCTACATCATCCCAAACTGCATGATAATTTAAAATTTCATTTTAATTTCAATGTACCACATAATTCAACCTTGCCTTTTCACAGGATTTTTTTTTTTTTTTGTAGAAAACTTTTTAAATGTCTCAAAAGGAAATACAACCAGGAGGAGGGAGGGTAAGAAGTCCTGTGACCTTCTAGAGTAGTCATTTAATTTCTGAGATTAAAAGGTCTGTGCAAAAATATGATAACACTGAAAGCAACAAACATGACCAATATGAATGTTCCTTAATGGCGTGCTGAATTGTGTGGAGTGCTTGGGCTTCTCTCTGTGTCCTTCTGTGCTTTCATTTGAATTCAAATTATTTTGGACTCTGGGCCATTTTGGTTGTTTTAGAAGAATTTTTTTTCATTCATTTCTACCATGTTTGATCCATTCTGAGACAGTGGCTTCTCCTTTCTGGGACTTGTCCTGTAGCTCTTACCTGAGACATTGCTAGAGTTTCAGAAAATACTCATATTAGTAGCATTTATTAAGCACATACTCTGTGTCAAACACCTCATAAGTGTTGTAAGTGCATTTTGTTATTTACTTCTCACTGCCTTATGAGATAGTGGTTATTAGAGTCCACGTTTTGCAGATAAGAAAACCGAAGTTCAGAGAGGTTAAGTAAACTGATGGAGGTCACATAGCTAAGGAGTAGTAGAGACTTGAGCCCAAGCCCAGCAGATGCCAAAGGCTGTGCTTTTAAAATTATCAAAGGAAACTGATTTGTGGGAGGAACTAGGAAGGTACTGGGATTCCTTCTGCACATTGCTCCTGTACTGGAGGCACCCCTCTACTAAGGCTCTATTTGGGGACCTATTTTCTAAGCAAATAACCCAGAGAGAGAGGGAGCATGCTACATGGCTACGGAGGAGTTAGGCTGCACCTGTAATACAGTCAGTAAGACCTGCACTTTGCCCTGCCTCTTCTTTCCTGGGCTCATTGTCCTGGCCTTGGCTCTGGTCTTAATATCCTATTGGTATGGACAAATCTGAGTTGGACTGTGGTTGCTGATACCAGAAAGGAGTATTGCTAGACTTAGTAGGTCATCTGACTGTTTATTGTGTTCATTCACTCATTTACTCATTTCTGCACTATGCTAGTCAGGATAGGTTAGACCAGTGGTTGGCAAACTGAGGCTCGCGAGCCACATGTGGCTCTTTGGCCCCTTGAGTGTGGCTCTTCCACAAAATACCACGGCCTGGGCAAGTCTATTTTGAAGAAGTGGCGTTAGAAGAAGTTTAAAAATTTGGCTCTCAAAAGAAATTTCAATTGTTGTACTGTTGATATTTGGCTCTGTTGACTAATGAGTTTGCCGACCACTCCCCAAGGCTCAGGGTTTTTAATTTCCGGGTATATGTCCAATGTGAGTTGTCAGGGGGCTTTTGCTCAGATTCCATCTTGACATGTGCTTCTCTGACCTCTGCAGCAGGGGGAAAGGAATGTGTTTGTGCACTGGCTCTTCATGGTTCTATTTGGAAATTATACATGTTATGTCTTCTTATATCTCATTGGCTAAAGCAAGTCACTTGAACTGGAGTATTTGTGAATAGTCTTGATGATGGCCATGCCCCTATTCTAGGCAATATAATGCTATGGAAAGTCTCTATTCTAGTGGGGCAGGCAGTTAATAAATGTGTGAATAATTTTAAACAGAATTAAGTGCCATGAAAAATTAAAGCAGTGGGAGAGTCCACAGTGAACACAAGGGAGACAGTGGGTAGAGGAAGTTTTTTCAGATAAGGTGATCAGGAAAGACCTCTCTGAGAATATGACATTTGAGTCTATAATTGAAATGAAGGAATAAGCCACAAGAACTTCTAGGGAAAGAACATTTTAGAAAGAAGGAAGCAGCAAGGGCTGAGGCCCTGAGATGAAAATGGGCTTCACATATTAGAAGAATAGCCAGGGAGACCAGTTGGCTGGAGCGTAGTGAGGGAGGGAGAGGGAGGTTGTGGACAAGGAGAGGGCAGAGGCCGATCACTAGAATCTCGTGATCAGAATTTTGAATTTTAATTCAAGTGTGATGGAAAGCCATTGGAGGATTTTTGAACAAAGAGTTGATGCGATCTGATTTACATTTTAAAGAGATAATTTGACTGTTCTGAGGAGAAGAGATTGCAGTGGGCAAAGGTGAAGGCAGGAAGGGAAACCACTCAGGAAGTGACTGCATCAGTCTGGGAGCCCAGAGGCACGTGTGGATGGTTTGCACCTTTCTGCCCCTCAGAGCCGCCCCTGGGCCTCCACTGGGCTGTCCCACGGGCGAGGTCTGGCTTCAGGGATTCTTCCTGAGGGATGTGTGTCTTCTTCCCCCTACAACACATCTCAGAATTTTCAAGGGAAGAATGGCACTCAGACCAAGATCTCTTCCCCAAATTCCAGAATATGAAAGACATGCTGCAGGAGTGAGCCAGTCCCGTGGAACCTGTTACAGTGGCCGAGAGCCATCTCCACATTGATTGCCACAATTTTTCTCCCTAATCATGCCTGAACAATAAATTCCTTGCTTTAAAAAAATATTATTTTAAAAACTCCTGAACATTAATTTGCTTAATGCTGCCCTGTCACCGATGATGTGTTTCACCTGATGCCTTGGCACAAGACATGGGCAGAAGGCGCCTAATTTTTCTATGTCAGGCCTCATTGGCAGTGACGTTTGTCAGGGGCTGCTTAAGTGACAGCCACAAACACCTGACTGTATACCTAGAATTACCTATTATGGCAGAGCGGCTCTATCTGCCATCAGTGATTTGTATGTTTCAGCGAAAAATGGGCACGAAACAAATCTGGAAGGATGTAGATATCCAAATTAGTTCTGTGACTAACCTTTCGCAATGAAAACGGGCCTCTTTGCTGAAAGTTTCTGTGTGGCAAGTTCGCTTGGGACATTTATTTGCTGTTTCTATTCTCTGCTCTGCCCAGACAGAAGCCTGGAAGTCTTAGGGCTCAGTGATACCCAGGGGAAGGGACCGAATTCAGGCGTTGCAAATGAATTTCAATTAGAGAGGATTCATTTCTATTATTTCTGAATCTAGCCCCAATTGGAGGTCTACTCTGAAGACCAGAAAAGAGAAATAGAGAAACTTAACATTTGCACAAAACTCAAACTGACAGTCTTCCAGATTTAAGTCCAAATCATTATGGAAACAAAAACAGTGCATTAAAATAATGCGGAATAAGAAAGGCAGCAAATGTATGATGCCTCCACTTTCAGGAATATTCTGTAGTGAATGCAGTGCTTATTTTATTTTTTAATTTAATTTTTTGACTAGGTAACATTTTTCACATGCTTTAATAATCAAAACAATATATGTATGTATCTAAAGCAAAAACAATTTTAGATACTTTAATTTTTATTTTGAAATAATTTTATATTTATAGACATTACAGAGAGAGTACAGAGTTCCTACAATACAGTTTACCCACCTTCCCCTAACATTAACATCTAATATAACCACAGTGCATTTGTCAAAATTAAGAAATTAACATTGGTGTAATGCTATTGAGTAAATACAGGCTTTATCCAGATTTCATCAGTTTTTCCACTAAGGTCTTTTTGTCTGCATCAGCATCCAACACAGAATGACATGGCATTTAGTTATCATGTCTCTTTATTTCCTCTGATCAGTGTTCTCAGTATTTACTAGTACTTGTTCATCACGATCTAGGTATTTTTGAAGAATACTAGTTAGATAATTTTTTAATTTAAATTCTTTATTGTTTAAAGTATTACATGAGTCTCCT
Organism: Cnephaeus nilssonii; assembly: GCF_951640355.1. Classification (NCBI taxonomy): domain Eukaryota; kingdom Metazoa; phylum Chordata; class Mammalia; order Chiroptera; family Vespertilionidae; genus Cnephaeus; species Cnephaeus nilssonii. The sequence goes on from NC_137088.1 coordinate 30,002,231, forward strand.
TTTCCCCCTATTGACCTCTCCCTGGCTGCTCCCACCCCCCCAGCACATGCCCTCACCCCCTTACTGTGTCCATTGGTTATACATGCATACAAGTCCTTTGGTTGGTTAGATATTTTGTAGGATGTCCCTCAAATGGGGTCTGCCTGATGTTTTCTTATAATTAAACTGGGGTTAGGAGTTTGGGGAAAGTATACCACAGAAATGAAGTGTTATTCTCATTGCATCTTATTGAGGGCTCATGATAGGTTAACATTGATCACTTGGTTGAAGTAGCACTGATACTGTTGTAATAATCTGGTTATTATATAATAGGAAAGGAATAAAGGGAAAACTAGTTAATAGAGGTATGCCATTTATATAACTTTGCTAAGTTAACATTCTCCATGTCTGTTCCCCGCTGATCAATGAGAGAAGGGACTGGACAAAGGCAGTTTGGACTCAGGCCCAGGAAGGTCTGAGTGTCATGGGAAGGTGTCTACTGTTTGTCAGTAACACCTGGGAATGAGTCAGTAGCCAGAATAAGTGTGGCCAGTGTAAGGAGCTGAAACCTGAATATTTCAACTCCTAGACAAAGGAGCAGGCTCTCTGGTCTCTTGGCCCTCGGGGGACTCCTGTTGCAGGGGGCACATTCCCTGCATGCACCCAGGTAGCCACAGCCACATGGGCTCCACACAATGGACTTTAATTAACCTGAATGCTGAACTGAACTGGGCTGCAACATGGGATGGAAGCTCTGGACACTGGCTTTGCTTTTGGCTCTACTGGAACCCCAGCTGCACCTTTTCTAGGACTGGTGTAAGGGACATAGGACTTTGCAACCTGAAAAATGTAACTCTCTGCAAATAAAGCCTTTTACCACATCTCATTCTCCCATGGGGGCTTCTGAAAATGCTTATTTTACTGGTACCCCAAGAACCTCATTCCCGCTCGTGTCTGGGAAATCTGGCCCACTGATTCCTCTGAGAATAATATCTGTTGTCTTTCAGGTTTTCCTTCCCATACTCTATGCTTTAGACATGGGCCATAAAGTCCAGTTCCAGCTCTAGGAGAGAGGACTATCTCTACTACCCAGAATTATATCTTGTAAGGGAAATGTGTTCTTTATTCAATAAATTGTTTATACCAATATTCACTCATAGATATCTATTTTATGCTTTGGATTATAATTCAATACTATGGTAATTGCGTTCCTCAAGCAAAGCAACAAGCAAAGTTTGTCATTCCAGTGTTGGTCGCTGGGTATGCTTTCTGATTGGCTCCATGGTCCTTTAGATATGACCCCATTCTTTACTTTTTCCCCCCTTTTCTTTCTTCCAACTAAGTGGACAGAGCTAGGATATAAATACTAACTTATGTATTTACACAAATGTATTTCTCTCTCCTCTCTCTTTTAAAATAAGAATTCACACTGATAACTCTGCCTCTAACCCAGCACCACAGAATCTATTCCAGCAATCCTTTCTTGCTTGTGACTCCTTTCTATGACACTGAGAAAACAGGCTTATATTATCTGCAATATATTTACTTATTTGTTCAATCCTAGCATACATGTAGTTTCATGATTGCTAACCTATACACTTATGAGAAATAAATTTATCAACTAGCGTACAGTGTTTATGTACAATTCTTCTTGTCTCTAGCCTTAATATTCAGCTCAGACACCATTTTTCAAAGCTACTTAGGTCAACTCCTTTTTATTTTACACCCTTTAGTGAGCTTATGTCTAACACTGATCATACAGTTAGATTTGTTTGTCTCAGTCTGCATTCTATCCTGGTTTATTGTTTTTCAACCAGCATACAGTGCCATTCACATTTTGTGGTGTATAGTGCTATGAATTGTGACAAGTGAACTCACTACCCCATCATTTCCTTTCATCTATTCATCTCCATCATCAGCTCTAGAATTTTTCTTTTCAGAAATGCCTTCATAAAAAAATAAAGTGTATAATCACTTCTTGAGGGTTATCTTGTCCTGGATTTGGAGCAGAGATCTACCAAGGACTGTTGCCATGTGGATGTGGGCAGCAACTGAGTGATCATGGGCTTAGTAACTGGCCAAGGCCATCTTTGTCTAGAACAGTATTCACTGTTATAGACAGCATCTCCAATTTGTCTAGATGCCATGGATCTTTGGGTAAGACAACATGTCCAATTCATGTACGTTAATTCCACAAATCTTGATATGATTGTGGAGAATAATTTACTAGAATTCAGGTATAGCTTTAGGAGCTTGGAATACCCTGAAATTGGAAATTGTATGCAAAATCTTATATGAAGAAGAGGAAACCATTTTATGGTTTCCCATCTTACGTTTGTTTTCATTTTTGCTGAGAAATAATTGATAACTTTTTTTTCCCTTTATTGATTAAGGTGTTACATATGGGTCCCCCGCCCCACTCTTGCCCTCATCTCCCTGGTGTCTGTGTCCATTGGTTAGGCTTATATGCATGCATACAAGTCCTTTGGTTGATCTCTCCCCCTTACCTCACCTTCCCCTACCTTCCCTCTGAAGTTTGACAGTCTGATAGATGCTTCTATGTCTCTGGATCTGTTTTTGTTCATCAATTTATGTTGTTCATTATATTCCACAAATGAGTGAGATCATGTGATATTTATCTTTCTTTGACTGGCTTATTTCATTTAGCATAATGCTCTCCAGGTCCATCCATGCTGTTGCAAATGGTAAGAATTCCTTCTTTTTTACAGCAGTGTAGTATTCCATTGTGTAGATATACCATAGTTTTTTAATCCACTCATCTGCTGATGGGCACTTAGGCTGTTTCCAAATCTTAGCTATGGTAAATTGTTTTACTATGAACATAAGGGTGCATATATCCTTTCTGATTGGTGTTTCTAGTTTCTTGGGATATATTCCTAAAAGTAGGATCACTGGATCAAATGGGAGTTCCATTTTTAGTTTTTTGAGGAAACTCCATACTGTTCTCCACAGTGGCTGCACCAGTCTACATTCCCACCAGCAGTGCAAGAGGGTTCCTTTTTCTCAGCATCCTCGCCAGCACTTGTCATTTGTTGATGAAAGCCATTCTGACAGATGTGAGATGGTACCACATTGTTGTTTTGATTTGCATCTCTTGGATGATTAGTGACTTTGAGCATGTTTTCATATGTCTCTTGGCCTTCCTTTTGTCCTCTTTTGAACAGTATCTATTTAGATCCATTGCCCATTTCTTAATTGGGTTGTTTATCTTCCTTTTGTTAAATTGTATGAGTTCCCTGTAAATGTTGGAGAGTAAACCCTTATCAGTGATAACATTGGCAAATATGTTCTACCATGTAGTGGGCTTTCTTGTTGTTTTGTTGATGGTTTCTTTTGCTGTGAAGAAGTTTTTTATTTTGATGTTGTCCCATTTGTGTATTTTCTCTTTAGTTTCCATTGCCCTAGGAGCTGTATTGGTGAAGATATTGCTTCAGTATATGTCTGAGATTTTGCTGCCTGTGGATTCCTCTAATATTTTTATGGTTTCCCATCTTACATTTAAGTCATTTATCCATTTTGAGTTTATTTTTGTGTATGGTGTAAGTTGGTGGTCTAGTTTCATTTTTTTGCATGTATCTGTCCAATTTTTCCAACACCATTTATTGAAGAGACTGTCTTGACTCCATTGTATGTTCTTGCCTCCTTTGTCAAATATTAATTGAGCATAGTGGTTTGGGTCGATATCTGGATTCTCTATTCTATGCCATTGGTCTATATGTCTGTTCTTGTGCCAATACCAGGCAGTTTTAAGAACAGTGGCTTTATAATACAGCTTGATATCTGGTATTGAGATCCCTCCTACTTTGTTCTTCTTTCTCAGGCTTGCTGCAGCTATTTGGGGTCTTTTTTATTCCAGATGAATTTTTGGAGAATTCGTTCTAGGTCTGTGAAATATGCCATTGGTTTTTTTATGGGGAGTGCATTGAATCTATACATGGCTTTGGATAGTATGGACATTTTAATGATGTTGATTCTACCAATCCATGAACATGGTATGTTCTTCCATCTGTTTATGTCTTCCTCTATCTCTTTTTTCAGTGTCCTGTAGTTTTCCGAGTACAGGTCTTTTACCTCCTTAGTTAAGTTTATTCCTGGGTATCTTAATTTTTTTGGTGCGATGGTAAATGGGATTGTTTTTTTAATCTCTCTTTCTGTAAGTTCACTATTGGTGTATAAAAATGCCATAGATTTCTTGGTGTTAATTTTGTATCCTGCTACATTGCAGAATTCATTAATTAAGTCTAATAATTTTTTGATGGAGTCTTTAGGGTTTTCTATGTACAGTATCGTGTCATCTGTGAATAATGACTGTTTTACTTTTATTAGATTTTCAAAAAACTCCATGTTCCAAAAGAGTTAATGACAGTTAGTGAATTGTACATATTTTCATCCCATCTTATTTCAGAAAAATTAAGATTATTTTCAAAAATATCCAAAACATGTAAGTTATAATAAATTCGGACCAAGCATTAAACATGAAGGTATGTTCAACTGATCTGACCAGTTGGGACCTTGTCATATGTCTCTCTAGACCATTCATTATTCATGGTGATTGGGGTGCTAGTCAAGGTCTTCAAAGAGAAATTACTTTGGAAAGGCCCCAAGTCCCTAGGGCATGCCAAAGAGAGGAGAACTGAGTGTTTTTTAAAGAAGCACGTCTAGGAAATTGTATGTATGCAGAAGTATGGGTATGTTTATACATATGTCTACTGCAAATGGATGTGTGACCATGTGTAAATGAGTGTGTGTGAGCTAAAAATATGAGTATATATGGTGATGTGCTCAAAACTACATATGTGTTTGAACTTCATTATGTGTTTGTATGTGAGTTTGAGTATGCATGTAGATGTGTCACAGTCCAGAAATACACAGGACATGGAAAACAGGAGAGGGGAAGGCCAAGGGCAAACATAATAGGTGAAGAGGGGAAGGAAGAATTCTCTGGGAAAACTAGAGCATAATTGTATAGTAGTGATGAACACTATTTCAAGATGTATTCAATGATCTAAACATATCTATGAGTTCTATAAGTGATAATGTCACAGATACTGATGATACTACTGTAATTTTTTGTCTACATTAATAATAGAAGGAATCACTGAATTTGTTTCAGCTAGTGAAAATGAAGATGTAAATTTCCCCATTATAACTTATGAACCCTCTAAAATGTATTCACAACTTCCATGAAAGTATCTATTGGCCTCATGTTAAGAATGCCTGATTGAGAGAGTCATGACCAATATTTTAAAGGGAAATACAGAATGAAGTTGAATGAAACAGAATAGAATGGAAAATAGTAGAAAAATATCTCACATAGGAGGAAGTATTATATTGAACATTTTGTTTCAATGATTGTGTTATAATGTGAAAATGGGCAAAATAGTCAGAAAAATATTGTGCCAGGGAATAAGTTTCAAATGAATCCTAAACCTCCTGGAATGCCAGGGAAGGATTTCAAAAGCAAGAGGCACCTAACTAGGGTTCGGTGGCAGAAATCGTCCTCAAAAGCCGTGAGAAGGATGGACCAGAGTGGGGTGAGGTGGGGCAAGGGAGGGCTAGCAGGTCACCATGGAATTCGAGGAACAGGGGAGCATCGGTGTGATGGTGAAAATGGAGGGCAGGGGAAGATGCCAGGGCTGTTATGGAGGTAAAACCTAGGGATTTGATGAGTCATTGGATATGGGAAATGCTGCAAAGGAAGGAGTATTGGTTTACTCCTGAAGTTCTGATTTAGACCGGAGGTGGATGGGCATGCCCATCTGAGATAGAGCTCACAGGAGCAAGTCTGAGGGGGACTGAGTCTAGTTTTAGAAATGCTGCTTTTTGGTACCTCCATTTGGGATGTTACTGAACCTCTCTCTAGATCTGTTGCATCTATTCTTAAATGGGGCATTTCTATCTGAAAATAAATTTTTTGAGGCTTATAAATATATTCTACCTCATAAAGGTATTTATATAATTACATTAAATGAGATTATGTATGCAAAAAGGACTTCCTAAACTTAATCTTAAAAATCTTTCTACAAGTAATAGTTACTTATTCTATAAGTAAAGTCTTTTTTTTTTTTAATGACAAGGGACAAAACCCCAAAAGCAAATTGAATTGAGTGCAAAGGGAATATTTAATAAATTTTCTTTTAAATCCTCACCCCCAGGATACTTTTACCCTTGCTTTTTAGAGAGAGAGGAAGGGAAGGGTAAGGGGAGGGAGAGAGAGAGAGAGAAATCTATGTGAGAGAGACACATCGATTGGTTGCCTCCTGCATGACCCCCCTGACCAAGGCTGGGGGTCTAACCTACAACCTGGCTACATGCCTTTGGCCAGGAATCCAACCTGAGACCCTTTGATGCACAAGCCAATGCTCTAACCGCTGAGCAACATCGGCCGGGACTAAAGGGAACATTTAAATAGAAAATGTAGGGATAGGTCTAGCTTCAGGTAGAGTTGAATGCAGGGACTCCTAATTTTGCTCCAGTTCTCAGCTCGGGTCTCCTCTCCTCTGTGTGATGGTCCTATTCTCAAGGAGGCTTTCAACTTGGTGGTAGCAGCTCCAACCTCCTGGTCTCCCAGGTTCCAGGCCAGGATAAGATAGTCTCTTTTCTCCTAGGTCTTGCAAATGTATTATTATGATTCGATGAGTTTAGGTCTCTTGCATCCCTCTGGACCAATCAAGGTGGCCCTGGGAAAATGATTGACTAGTTTTCTTAGGGTTGGAGACAGTGGATCCCATGAGATCACTGGCCTGAGAAAGTGGGAGGAGGGTTCCTGAATGAAAAATGTGAGCTACAGCCAGAAGGAGGTAGAATGGATACTGGTGAGACAAACATCAAAAGTCAGGATATCCACACCAGAGAGGATTATAGCTTTAGTGTAGATCTACATGGAGAAAGGTGTTGAGGGCACCTTTGTTGAGCTGGACAGAAAGCACAAAGACTAATAGAGCTCTGAAGAATCAGACTGCCTTTAAAGATTGACGGGGGTGAAAATTCAAAAGTCCTTATAACTGCAGGTCCTAGAAAGCCCCATTCAGAGAGAGAAGGCAGGATTTAACAAGTGGAGGTATCTGGAAGAATTTTTCTCTTCTAGAGTATTCAGTAGAGAGATTACCAGACCTCTGCATGTGTCAGACAAGAGTCTGGAACAATATTACATTCCTCCTCTCTCAAAGCCTCTCTTCAGGAGCTGTTCTGGCTGAGATTTCTTTGGGCCGGGGCCCTGAAGACAGGCAGTGTGGGCTCTGAGAGGTTCATCTGTGTTCGGCACTTTAGCTCTGGGCCAGGTGACCATAAATAAATTTTTAAGGTGCACATAAAGTACGTCAGTTGCCCACACATACCTACAAGTAGATTTGCACATGTGTGCAGTGTGTATGCAACACGTGCGCTCACATACACCTGCGCACACACACGCGCACATACCTCAAAAAGCAATTTTCCCCCAGAGCATCAAGAAAGTTCCCCTTTCCACTTAAATGCTTTTCCAAATAGTCTTATTTTATTTTATTTTTTTATTTATTTCTCTGCCATATCCTTTTCAATCTGGAAAGTGACTTGGCCTCTTTTCCCCCATCTATTTTCTGCCTTCCTGCTATTCAGTTTAGGCATGAAACACAGAACTAGATTGAAAGCATTCAATGGCTATTCAATCGGAGAAGAAAAGAGCCCCTTGGAGCTTTATTAGATATGAAGATCCACAATAAAAATCAATTTCTGCCTCTTTATGCAGTTTAAATGACAAAGCACCCACCCATTCTGCAGCCATTGTGCCGGGGAAATGTAATTCAGTCCCGGAGCTGGGCCCAGAGCACCGTGGACTCCCTGACCTGCACTGACAGATTCCAATATGATACAGACCTTCGGAGATAATGACAGCCACTTCATCTCACTGCAAGAAAAAAGTTATCTGATATCTTTGAGGGTTAAAAGGCTATGTGGGCAGCATTTTCAATAACCCACTAAATCAGCATCTTAAAAAATACCTAAGCTTTGTTCCTTTAAAAAAATTTTGACCCTTACTCCTAACTCCATTTCTGAGCCCCAGCTGACAATGTCACAAGTGTCTTCTGCCAAATCTATTGAGCCTTCTTGGACACAGAAGGGAACCGTCCTAGAAAATTAGTCCAAAAGGAAACTCGGTGCGAGAAATGTCTATTCCTCTAAGGAAGACAGATTTTCAGGTCTCCAGGTCTAGACAAAATAAATGGGATGAAACTAGTATAAACAAAACAAAAAACAAAAAAAAAACCAAGAACCTGGTCCCAAACCTGTTCTAACCTGTGTAAAATGTTACCATAAAGTATCTTCACTAGAAATGTACACAGTCCTGTTGGTTAATGGAAAGAAGTTTGTGTTTGAGGAAAGTTTGTTGCCATGGGAACCACTGGAAGCCCAGCAGTTGGTCGTTAATTTCCATGGTAGAAACTTATCCTGATCAAGGGGGAGAAGTTCAGCAAGGAGAAGTGTATTTCTGTTTTTGTTTATGATGGTTTACTTGCAGGAAAACATGAAATCAGTCCTGGAGGTTTACACTCTGAGCCCACTGAGGGACACACCTGTGGGAACTTCATTCTCTTACCATGACCAGGAAGGCAGGAGGGAAAAGAGGTGATGGCAAAATAAACTGCTTGTGTTCTCGGGTCCCAGGGAAGGACTCAGAGAATTAAAGGGCTACAGGATGGTTAAACAAGGACCAGGGGAAGAACTTCCAGCTCTAAGTTGAGAAAAGCACAGTATGTTACAAATCCACCTGGCCATGGTCCATAAGTAACATGAGGAATTTGAATGAGTTAGAACAATGATGCATTGCTATGGTAGCATTGAGGAGTAGTGGGAGTGGGGTTCTGGGTTCAAAGAACCAGTGGTACTTTAGGAAAGCCTCTCTCTAGGCCTAAGCTCTCTCTGATAACGTATGAAGTCTCTGCCAAATGATCCTTAAAGGCCCTTTTATTGTCTCTATAATTTGATGCCCAAATTACAAAGTTATTTGCTATATAGTTATTACCTTTTGGTTTTATATTTTTAAAATTCTTTACAACCAACTGGTTCTAATAAAACATTCTTTAAAATGTCAAGTGGAAAAGCTCAATTTAGCCCCATATCTGAGAAAATATGGCACTATTGCCCAGGCCTGGGTTGGCTCAGGGGTTTGGTCTTATGTGCCGACTGTGACTGACAGGCTGGGGCTACTTGGAGCAGTGCTGTCTGATAGGGATGTGGGGGACAAAGGTGAGCCACATAGGTAATTTTTAAAAATTGTGGTAAAAACACATAACATAAAATTCACCATCTTAACCATTTTAAATGTGCAATAAACTTGAAATCATGATTACATGCACTCTTATGCAACAGCTCTCTAGAACTTTTTCATCTTGGAAAACTGAACTTATACCCATCCTATATAATAAAAGCCCAGCGACCGAAACAGCAGAACGACCGTGGCTCCTAGCCCAGGCCAGCCCCGCCCCACAGCGGGGACCACCACCCTGATTGGGGGTGTGGCTGGCCTGCAAACCACTCGTGGGCACACACCCAGGCCGGCCCCGTCCCCCAGCGAGGACCCCCACCCCGATTGGGGGCGTGACTGGCCTGAAAACTGCCTGTGGCCCCGGCCAGCCTCACCCACCAACCGGGTCCTCCCACCCCCATCAAGGGCCCCCATCAGGGCAGGCCAGCCGGCCCCCACCCGTGCACCAGGCCTCTATCCTATATAACCCTATATAATAAAAGGGTAATATGCAAATTGACCTTAACGGCAGAACAACCAGAATGGCTGCTGGACCAGTCACTATGAGGCGCACTGACCACCTCTTGGTCCTTTTCCCTGGCCGGCAGGCTCAGATCGCCTGATGGCCACCCATGGTGGGGGCAGGGCCGGTGAGCAGGAGGGAACAGCTGACCTCTTGGTCCCTTCCCCCAGCTGTCAGGCACCATTCATCCTATGGCAAACAGGGAACCAGGGGGCGGGGCCAGCTGCAGGCAGCTGGGGAAGATGGCCCTGATTGCAGGCCAGGCCTAGGGACCATACCTGTGCACAAATTTCGTGCACTGGGCCTCTAGTCTATCTACACTAATAAAAGAGAAAGATACAAATTGACTGTACCTTCGTGACACCCACCAGCCAATCTGGAGTGGGTATGCAAATTAACCCAACAAAGATGGTGGGTTAATTTGCATACACAGGCGCCAAGCGGCCGGGGGCGGGGCGGGATGCTTGCGTCATCACCATAGCGATGACACAGGCGTTCTGCACTGCCCCAGCGCTCTGGGCAACATGGGAAGGCAGAAAGGCGGCTCGGCCAGAGCGAAGGCAGTGCTGGCAGCCAGGGGAAGGAAGGCCCATTCTTGCACAAATCTTCATGCATTGGGCCTCTAGTATATATATAAAAGCCTAACCAACTGGCCGACCGGCCAGTAGCTATGATGTGCAATGACCACCAGGGGGCAGGTGCTCAACGCACAGGCATGGAAACATGGAACAGACTGATGAATCTCAGAGGGAAGGGGGCAGGAGGGAGGGTGGAAAGAGATTAACCAAAGATTTTATATGCATACTAGAGGCCCGGTGCACGGATTCGGCCCAGTGCCTGTGGGGATCGAGCCAAAACTGGATCTCCAACATCCCCCAAGGGGTCTTGGATTGTGAAAGGGCGCAGGCCAGGCTGAGGGACCCCACCTAGTTAAACAATAATTCCCCTTATTCCCTCTTCCAGTTCTTGGCAACCACTTTTCTGCTTTCTGTTTCTATGATTTTGGCTACTTTAGATACTTTATATAAGTGGAAACAGTATTTGTCCTTTTGTGGTTGACTTATTTCACTTACTATAACATCCTCAAGGTTCATGAATGTTGTAGCATAGAACAGAATGTTCTTCTTTTTGAAGGCTGCATAATGTTCTATTTTATATATGTACCACATTTTCTTTATCCATTCATCTGTTAATGGGATTTAGTTTGCTCCCACATCTTGGTTGATGTGAATAATGCTGCAATGAACATGAGTATACAAGTACTTCTTCAAGATCCTGCTTTCAATTCTTGAAATATATACCCAGAAGTGGATTTCTGGATCATCTGAGTTCTATTTTTAATTTTTACATTTCTACCAACAGTACACAAGGATTCCAATCCCTTCACATCATTGTCAATATTTGTTATTTTCTGTTTTCTTTTACAGTGGCCATCCTAACAGATGGGAGGTGGTTTTGTCCCATTGCAGTTTTGATTTGCATTTTCTTGATGATTAGGGAAGTTGAACATCTATTCATAGACTTGTTGGCCATTTCTTCTTCAGAGAAATGTTTATTCAAATCCTTTGCTCATTTCTAAATTGGATTACTTCTTTGGTGGTTGTTAAGTTGTAGTAGTTATTTATATATTCTGGATTTCAATCTTTATCAGATATATAATTTGCAAATATTTTCTGCCATTCTGTAGGTTGCCTTTTCTGTTTCCTTTGCTGTGCAGAAGTTTTAAGTTTGATGTAGTCTCATTTACCTTTTTTTTAATTTTCTTGCCTGTGATTTCAGTAAGAAATCATTAGCAAATCCAGTTTCATAAAGCTTTTCCCCTCTGTTTTCTTCTAGAAGTTTACAGTTCCAAGTCTTATGTTTAGAAGTACACCATAAGCATGTCACTCTATATTTGACATCCTGGTTTAGGTCTCAGCCAGGAAGAAAGATAAAAATATCAGGATCACATTTTACCCTAATTTTAAATTTGGGTCTTTGTGCTGAGGTAACATCAGAAGATCTTAGTTTTCACTGCAAAAAAAAGGGGGGGGGGGTAGGAGTTTGAGGTATTTTAGGTTTTCCTCAGTAGATACAACTTCTCAGTAGAAAACTTTGGAGGAAAATTTCTCTGTGTTAGAATAATAGCTCCTAGGAACTGAAGTCTACATTTCTCCTCTGTGGTTTGACTTGAGCAGGCTACTTTATTGTGAGGATAGATAGTGAACACCAACCAGCCTACACTTGTATATTTGGAAATTCAAGTGGAAGAAAAGCAAATTTTCTTAGGATGCAATCTGTTTCTTGCTTACACCTCTAAGTAATTTGTGCCATGTTGTTTTAAGCCAAAGACAGTGTTAAAGGTATAATCAGATTCTTTTTAAAAAGGTACATTTTTAGTAACTGAAGCATCTTCCCAGCTATCTAAACCTTTATCTGAGTCTGTGATATATAATCTTTCTATTTTTGAGAGGTGTCAGGGTTAATTTGTGCCTATTTTATTATAATGCAATATAGCCAGAACTATTTTTCAAAATATGAGTAGTTATCTTCCTTGCTGCCTATCTTTAAGGAAAATCGTGGCATAATCTTTGATATTTTAAAATTCATCTTCCCAAGTCCATTTTACTAGAAATAATGGATATTGCTTGTCTTCAAGTTCAAGAAGGCCAAGAGAATGAGATTGGGAGGTCAGCCAGGATAATTTAGTAGGGTCAGCCATTCTAGATTTTTATACTGTTTTTAGATTAATTATTTGGAGTTCATTTATATTGTGAATCACAGTATAAAGGTTAGAAGTACTGTAATATTAATTGTTAATTTATGGAGTGGTTATTTCCTAGGGAAGTAAGTGATCTTCATGTTCTTTGGGCAATGACACGCATAGTTTATTTCCTGTGGAATATTTCTTGGGTGGCCATTCTAAAACTTCATAACTACTGCTTCATTGTGTGGCTTTGAGGAAATTACCTGACCATACTAGAACCAACATAATGCAACTGTGGTAGGATATGAAAAATATTAATAAAAAGGTTAGTGAAGCCCATGGAGCCTGTTGAAGAAAGATAAAAATATCAGAATGAGACATTCTGTCATTAATAATTTCAGATTACTCCCTGAATTTGGAAGTTGAGGTTCTTAGACTGGACTAATTCCAATTTTAATATTTGGAGATATCAAATACTTAATAGTGCCTATGTGTTCACTGGAAACTTTCTAGCGCAGTGGTTCTCGACCTTTCTAATGCCGCGACCTTTTAATACAGACCCACAGGTTGAGAACCGCTAGCAGGGTCGCCTAAGACCATCGAAAAACACAGATATTTACATTACGATTCACAACAGTAGCAAAATTACAGTTATGAAGTAGCAACGAAAATAATTTTATGGTTGGGGGTCACCACAACATGAGGAACTGTATTAAAGGGTCGTGGCATTAGAAAGGTTGAGAACCACTGTTATTCTAGCGAATAACAAAGCCTAGTTAGAGAGCTCCATCATTAAATCAGGTCCTGTTAGACAAAATATTAAAGGAAGGCTCAATTGCTCAGATGGTTCAGATCTGACCTCCCCCTTGGACCCCAGGTAGTACAGCAAGGGCAGCTGACTTCATGGAGCAATAAGACTGGGGCAGAATATGGTGCCACATCTCAGGAGGTCACAATTGACACCGGAAATGGCCCTCAACCCAAAGATTCCTACTTCTGCTTACCTCACAGGTTGTGAGGTTGACGAGAGAAGATATACTTGGCTAAGTACTGGAGATAGAAACCCTATGTACTGATTCTGTGACAGAAATTTAACTTTGGTTGGATTGGCATTTGTCCAGCTTCAGGAAATGAATAGTGGTTGGTTAAGTTAATTATTAACTTGGGGGAGGGGGGGTTTGTGTGTGGGATGTGAACCAGCTCTGGACAAAGAACCATTAAGAGAAGTCTGAGGAAATTTATAGAAAGATTTCCCTCCCTATAAGAAGTGAAAGGCCACAGGAGAAAGCTCCTGCCCCACATCTGCCTATAAACCACATTAAACCAGTGATTCTCAAAGTGTGGTCCCCAAACAGTAATATCAGCACCACTTGGAAACTTGCTAAAACTGTAAATTGTCGAAAGCTAACATAGCAGGCCTGAGACTACATTCCTTAGAAGGCCCTACTTGCAAGGACTTGGTTGCTTCATCCATTTGGTGACCATTTTTACACATCTTGGGTATAGCTCTGGTGCTAGAATCATGAAACTCCAAGCTTCACTGAACTGGGCCTCTTTGGGGGTGTCTAAGAAAAAACTAAGCTAGTAAGAGCCAACAGGAGAAGGAACTAGGGGCAACCTGGTATGCAGGGCCTCGGCCAGCTCGCCCAGAGGCTCACTTATGGCCCTGCTAGACCCTAAAGCGGCCCTGGACATGGGTAGATAGGAAACGGACACTACTTTCTCTCTGTGTGGAAAGCTGCTTCACCCACAGACAACAGAGACTGGGGTTTCCTCTTCTAAATGAATGAAACTTTCCATTTCTCTGCTGTGCCAGGGCCTTTACACTTGCCCCTGTTCCCATCATAGATGTGAAGATGGTGCAAAAGCAAAGCAAAGAAGAAGCCATTGTTCATTCCCAGAATCCCAGGTCTGATCAGAATATCAGAACTATTGGGAGTGGAAGGAATTTGCATAAATTCCCTCACTAGACCCTCATTCCCTCTTCCTCTCTTTAATTCTGGCCTTTAGAAGCTTTGCAGGGTTTTTAATTACAATGGAAAAAGGGGCTTGTACAGTAGTTAAGAAAAATAAAATAACAATACTTAAAATTACAATTGAGTCCCAAATGATCCGACAGTTTATTCTCTGCCTTAAAATAAAATAGCTTTCATCTTTTCCCCCTTACAACAGCCTCCTCCGCCTAGATAATGCATTTCGTTAGATTTATTTGCTCAGCCCCGAAAACTTGACACTAAGGGGATTATTTAGTTTTAGATTTGCTGTAGTCCATAGTAATAGCCAACAGGGAAAGGAATGAAGCAGCAATATTAGCAGGGCGATGGGAGGGAAGTGAGGACGGGGAGGGGGCTGTGCAGTCTGCAGCTAAGCAAAACTGCTTGCATAAACACCATTAAGAAGATTTAGACATCGCTTTTCTTATCATCAGCACTCCTGGAAGAAATAAAAAAAAAAAAAAAGAAAAAAGGGAAAAGGGACAGGCCTTGACTTGCTGTGTATGCGTTTCCATTAAAGGTTCAATAGGAAATAAAACCAGCTGAGAGTCCAAATGCAATGAAGCTACAGACCTAGCCACGCTACCTCATCATGGTCCAAAAGAGACATTTGTTCCACATGTTACTGAAAGGAGCAGCTGGATAGAGAACAAAACAGCCTGTGTCACCCCATCTGTGTCTGAGCATGTGACACTGAGGCTGCTGCCTAGGTTGGCGTCGCGCCCCCATCTCTTCTGTACACCCTCTGCACACACACATCCCTGGATAAAATATGCCTGATTTCCTATGCCCTACCCAAACCACGAATGTTCAGGTTCCGAGGACAAGAACTGGAGGTAAACAGAAGGAAACTGGAGGCAGGATTGAAAGGGTTCTGGGAGAGAAAGAGATAAGAGGGGCCCAACAGGAGGAAGAGGAAGGGGAGGAGTCTGTGGTCAAACCTCCAGAGGGAAAGTGGAAAACATCTCTGCAGTTGAAAGTGGTTTTAAAGCATTTCTGGATGCAGACAGCCTACTCCCAGAGGGATGTCCGTCATTCTGTCTGCCTGATAAGTTCTGTGCACACCTAGGGGAATGGAAAAGTGGCAACTAGGCATTGCATGGCTCAGAGAGTACTAAGAACAGATAATAACTCAGCTGTGGGACTCCAAATATTACATTTGGGATTTTAAACACTGCTCCATTTTCTAGAAGCATCTTTAGCAAGGCATTCCTAAATGGTCAAAGGGTATATGTGTATAAATATACACACACAGACACAGAGGGTTATTGGTGTGAAGTATTTCTAATAATTATAGAATTTGTAGTACAGATAAAAAATACTGATGGGTACTAAATGTTATTAGCAATACACTCATCAACACGAGCAAACATTTTCATCGCCAAACTTGTCCATAAAATATTGGCATCCCTGGGGCTCCACACTTTTTTTTTTCTCTCCTTCCACTCACTGGATCTTCCATTCTGTGGGTTTATTCTCCTGGGGGCCATACATCTCAGGGGCCACTGAAGAGTGGGCCCACAAAACCTTCCTGATTTTTTAGGGAATATGAATCCTGAATTCCATGGCACAGTAAGGGCAGCTGGTCACACTCCTTCCATACCAAGACTGAATGAGCAGACACCACGACCAAATGAGATGAAAGGAAGGGTTCCGTGGGCCTCGCTTGGTTAGTCAATGGAATACTGCCACTACTACTAATATAAACATCACTGCAATTTATCGAGTTCTTATTATTTTCCAGGTCCTGTAATAAGTGCCATCACATGCTCTCTCAGTTCCTCCGAGATGCATAAGTTGATGCTTGGAGGAATTAAATAAGTAGGCCCCATCACTCAGAAAGTGGCAGCCCGTTCTGTTTCCTAAGCCTGTGCTTCTAACAAGGACTGTTCTGCCCCAGCAAAACGAGAGCTGGTGTCATCAGGACAGTTCATTCTCAGAGCCAAGTAGATTGTCCTTAGCAACTTCTTTTCAATGAATTGAAAATGGAAGAGAGGGTGGAAGTGGAAAATCATAGATCTTAGGCTCTCCTAAACTGTGAGATAGGGGAATGAGGGAGAGAGTTGCCTGGATAAGACTTTGGTTATGATGTAAGTCTACAGGTCCACAGGCCAGAGACTGGAGTTTGACCAGCCTAAGGGCCACTCTCCTGGCCACCTATTCAGGAAGATTTGCCTCGTTCACTTGGGCATGCTGAATGGGCAGGATCCTGCTTAGGCTCTCAATCTTGGGGCACATCTAAAAGGTGCCCAGGGTCTAGTATGGGAAACAGTGCTTAGTCACCTGCAGTTCCCCATGGTCCTCGGCCTCACTACACCTCAGTGCTCCTTGGTTTCCTAGGTCATTTGTTTCTACACTCTGAGCTCACTGAGGACAGGACCTCTTTCTGGATCAGCTTTGTATCCTAGCACTTCTGGCACAGGATGAGAGCTCTGGAAACGTTTGTTGAGTACCACTGTCATTTCACTGCATCCACAGGCTGCTGGGAACCCTTCTTTGTCTGCTGCCACCAAGCAGGACTAACATCCACTCCAGATAAGCAGCTAGCTCTGCTATTTTACAATTTTCTTTTCCCAATAAGAAAATTCTCCACCATCTTTAATAACACATTACAGCATTTAACAGCCTCCTTGTCAGGAAGTTCTTCCCAGTAGCTAACTTTTCTCTCTCCTGTTCTTGGTAGGAATGCCAAACCCACTTCCACATCTATCCCCTGTAGAGATGGAGAATAATTAACAATACACCATTCTTTATGTAATAATTCTTTATCTGCTTGAAGGTTATTTACTAGTCTTATAAAAAGTATCTTTCTATTGCCCTAGTCCCAGAGTGCTAGTATAATGTAATGATAGAGAAGTGAGAAGTGACACAAACCCTAATCTCCAGCTCTTTCCTGCATGATTTTAATTGAATGTCAAACGAAAAGATGGGCAAGTAATGAGGGCTGAGGTCAATACGGCTCCAAGATGTCCCATGTGCAGAGTTGTTTCTATGCAGCTGTAGCTCATGTTGACATTCTGCAAAGCCCGCCCAACCCCTGCACCTGGGTCCCAGAGCACATCCAAGATGGGCAGGCCCTGGCCTTTTGGAGGGCCACTGCCATTTTCCAGGATCCTTGAGTTCAACACAAATATCTTAAATCCTTATACCCACAGCCAAATTTTTGAGTGATTATGCAAAATTGTGTAGGCATTATTTCAAGTGCTTTACATATGTCATCTCTTTTGATCCTTACTACCACTTATAAAGCAGGTTTTATCATCCTCATTTTACAGAAAAAGAAATATAAGGCTGGTTAGTTAACTTGTCCCAAATCCTGCATCTTAAAACTGGCAGAGCCAGAATTTGAAGCTCGACAGTCTGACTCTAGAGGCCGTGCTTACACCCCATAAACATAATGCCACCAAGGCTTGGCCCAGGGCCTGGCACACAGCAGGTGCCCAATGTCTTTCTGACGAATTTCAATGAGATGGGTGGTATATTTATTTAGGATCTGGTTATTCAAGAGGATCTTTCCCCCAAAGTCTCAACTTTCCTTTCTAAAAATTATTCTGCCTGTCAAATAGTCAAAAGCAAAACCTCCAGAATCCAAGAGTAGCAGTGATGCAGGTAACATCAAACCCTTAACGTCAAAGGATGTGTTATTGTGATGGTGAGGAATAATGAGTCTGATTTAAAGAAGAGCATAGGGCAGTTTTCAAGGAGAGTAAACCCAGTGTGTTTTAGGTTACAATTCACATGATGAGCCAACAAATTAATTCACGAACACTAAACCAATCATCCAATAGAAATTCATCTGGAATCTAGAAAAAACAAAAGCAGTGACTATTGAGCTCAAAAATTTTACAGTATAATTATAGTGACAAAATGAATGCAGTAGAATCTTGGAAGAGGAAGGAACCATAGGGCCATCAAGCCTTCCTTGCATGGCCTCCAGGTCCTGCCTGATTGCAACACTGCCAAACTCTCCATCACTCAATTGCTCCAACCCCAGTGGTCTTCCTCCTGTTCCTTGAATGTGATGAGTAGATTCCACCTGAGACCCTTTATACTAACTGCTCCTTCTGTCTGGAAGGCTGTCCTGTGTTCTTAACATGTCTCTTCATGCCACTCAAGTGTCAACTCCAATATTTCCTCCTCAAAGAAGCTTTCCCTGAACTGTGAGGCCCAAGTAAACCTTCTACACACACACACACACACACACACACACACGGTCAGTTTTAGTTTATTTCCTGTTGAAATTAAATAACCTTCTTTGTCTGCATGTTTACCATTTGTCTCCTTCACTGAATTTGTACCCCGAATGAAAGCAAACTGTA
Organism: Cnephaeus nilssonii; assembly: GCF_951640355.1. Taxonomy (NCBI): domain Eukaryota; kingdom Metazoa; phylum Chordata; class Mammalia; order Chiroptera; family Vespertilionidae; genus Cnephaeus; species Cnephaeus nilssonii. The sequence continues at coordinate 30,020,976 of NC_137088.1, forward strand.
AACCATAGCATTAGCCTGCTTCTTGCCCTACTTGTGGTAACTAATAATAGTAATCTATAATAATAAAATCATAACATGTTAATTAGACCAGACGTCCTTCCGGATGTCCTTCTGGACAACCTTCTGAATGAAGCCAGGGCTGCGAGGGAAGCCCAGGTCCCGCGTGCCAGAGGGAAGCTGGTGCCGACAGCCAGGGGAAGGAAGGCCTACACTTGCATGAATTTCGTGCATTGGGCCTCTAGTAATAATAATAATGGCTAACACATTAAACACACTATCAGGCACTATTTGAAGTGTTTTCTATATATTAACTCATTTAATTATCACAACAATCTTATGAGATAGGTAGGATTATTACACTCCTTTTACAGATGAGAACACTGAGGCAAAGAGAGTTAAGTAAATTTCCCAAGATTATGGAGCACAGCTGTTATTTGAACCCAGGCAATCTGGTTCCAGAGCCTAGGCTTATGACCATTTTGCAATCCTGTCTCTTGAAATCCTAAAACTGAATATTTTTCCTCCATCTAGAACTTTCTTTGACTTTTCTATTAGAAAAGGTTGCAATTTAAACAGCAAATATTCTCAAAGCTGAGTTTTTATACAACTCTGAGTTTATCTCCCATTAATAACAGAAGCCTGAGATAGTTTCTCCATCATTGGTAGCATGGCCCACAGAATTGTTCTGAAAGCTGTATGGGTCAGACTGATCACCATGATTCCGGTCCACAGTGACTGAGAAAGGCCTAGTGGCATTCTTGTGCCTTCAAACAAGCCCTCATTGGCCAGAATATATCAAAGGAACAGTAACGCATTTGCTGCTGCCATAAGGATTTCCAGGGTTGTGAGGATCCACATTCTATAGTAAGTTTTTTGGTCTGCATGCTGTTTTTGTTTTTTCAATAGTGCCAAGGACTAATTTTTTTTAATAGTCAAGAATGCTTAGCCCAGCTGGTGTGGCTCAGTAGTTGAGCATCGACCTATGAACCAGGAGGTCATGGTTCTATTCCCGAGCGGGGCACATGTCCAGTATGGGCTCCATCCCCAGAAGGGGGCGTGCAAAAGGCAGCCAATAGATGACTCTCATCATTGATGTTTCTATCTCTTTCTCCCTCTTCCTTCTTCTCTGAAATCAATAAAAAATATATTTTAAGAATGCATTGACATGAAGCTCCTTTAGTCTCAGCTGAAATACTCCTTCAGTCAAGGTCAGGATTAACTTATGCTCCTGAACCGGCCTGAAGTTAAGAGACATGTAGACAGCTTTATTGGCCTGATTTTCATCCCTTTATAAGGTCAAGCACACAGACCCTCCACAGTGGACTTACCTTAGACTTTAAGGGGAAGTTGGCATTTGAATTAGGGGTTTTGAGCAGAATATAAAATAGGATTTATAGGCATCATATTTAAGTTTACTAGTATTTGTAACACAAGAGCCTACATGTAACAAAGTTAAATATGAATAGAAAATAAAAACCAGGGTAAAAATATATTTTGAATAGTGGAGGATAAGGAATCTGGGACTGACTTTATCTGACTGAAACATCTCCTGGTTATGATCTAGAGTGGCAAATTTATCCCAGAGACTGCGATGCACATGCAAAGTTATTTGTTGAGGAATTGGCCCTTTAAATGGTCACCTTCAGATGAGACCACATATCTGGGATACAAGACCACCCCAGTCATATTCCCACCCCCGACAGGGATTCATTTTCAAGGATTCTGAATTCAGAATTTTTTTTTTACTTTGATATAAATTCACGTTTTCTAGAACTATCCCAGCCAGAGCAAGATGATCGCAGAGGACATGCTCTTAAACTTGTCTAAGGAATAGCAAAACTCAGAACATCTGAAAGAAGTTTCCAAGCTTCTAAGAGCTTCCCTGCTTACCCAGTGACAAGCACTTCGATTCAGTTCTAAAAAAGGAAACAGAAAAAAGAATGAGACCTGGAGATGTAGATATGCATCCTGTCACTGTGTGCTTGGGTGGCAGGTGCCATAGAAGAGAATTCTGGAAATCCGAAGGACTTCTTGAGAACCTGGAAACAAGTAGTAAAGGGATAAAGGGAAAACACCACCAGAATAGAAACAGATATGAAGCCAGAGCCTCACATGAACCCAGATGTGAACCCAAGATCTTTTTTAGGGAAATCTGCATACGGAAATCATTAGGGCTATTGCCTTTGGGAATACTACGAAATTTTATTCCTTGGCCACTTAAAGTCAGCAGAGGCCATAGTATTTGCTTTGCTGAGTGAGATATAAGCAGGAACTTTAAGAATCAGTGTGTGTTTCTGCTATTCCATTTGGCATGGTGAACACGAATATTTAAGATGTGGCTGTCCCATAAACCTGGGTCCCGGCCAATTTACACTTGACAGGTAAAGTAAATGAAAAAAACTCTTTGCTGTTTTAAGTCCATGAGATTTGAGTCCATGAGAATTTTTTTTTGTGGTATAAACCCTAACCTACCCTGACTAATACATTAGAAAAGCCAAATGATTGAAATATTTAAACATGAAATATATTTGGAATGAAAATAGTCCTTGGAAACATGATATTCAGGACTTGATTTCCTGTTAGGAAAGGTAATTCTGGCTACTCTTTTGTAAGAACTCAAGTGAAAATAACATGAGGAATAACAAACAAACAAACAAAGAACAATCCAAATTAGATCAAAGTTGCAGAGACACAACTCTGAAGCAAAGCCATAAAAAATGGCTGCCAAATATCCTACAAAATTAGACATAGGTAAAGGAAAATAAACATATGCTTCTGCAAATCTCAGTATTTAGAGCTCTTTAAAAGAGGTAGCCCATCCTACAGAACCAAAATCCACTCCCTTCCTTCAAAACACAAATTCAGGTGTGCAGGCAGTCTGCAGTGGCGTCTCTGGATCCTGTCTGAGGCATGGTTGAGGTATAGGCAGGACTGAACAGAGAAATACAGATACACTGTATTTGTAGGAAGTAGAGGTGGTGATGTTGACATTGTGGTTGTTGATCTTGGTTAACTGAAAAATTCTAAATCATTTATTTTTCAATTATGATCCTAAAAGAAATGTCTTGCTTTGGATTTCTTCCTCTTTCTCATTCCCATTCTGGAACTTGGCAGTAATCACACTTGGCCATACAGATTAAGTACCCTCAGGGTGGGTGAAGCTACAGGGGAAGAACCTGGGTTCTTGGATGACTTTATGAAACAGCTCTGACCACCATGGAGCAGCTGCACAGCTGTGTGAAAGAGAACTAAACTTCTATTGGTTTAAGCCACTGTACTTTGAGCTCTTTCTGTTACATCAGCTTAGCTTTTGCCCTAATTAAAATATCTAAAGGCCAATCTTTTTAAAAGGCTCTGAAATAGATGAAGCTGGTTATTGTAGTCAAGTAAATAGGAGCCAGCACAAAACTGAAAATAGAGTGGGGAAGTAATCTCAAAATAATAAAGGAACTCAACAACATATAGCATTACTTTCTTTGAAACTATGCAAATAAATAAGACACCTGAATGAAATGATGACTTTTCTATGAAAACATATATTTCCAAAATTACCTCAAAGGAAGTGTATTAGCTGAGATGGCTTCAGAGGTGAGTGTAATCAAATAATCAAGACAAATGAAACTCCAATACTATGTAAACTATTCTAACCCATAAAGAGAGAAATAACTCTTTCAAATTCTGTCTGTAAAGTGTGAATAATTTTGACAATAGAATTTGACTGAGATGGTATAAAAATAGAAAACTACACATCAATTTACCCAACATATCATTGTAAAAAAATCATAAATAACGTATGCTTTGCCAACCTGAAAATACAACTCAACAGCCCAATAAAAGTAGAATGATCCACAATACAAGAATATTTTGCTTCTAGGAAAATTTGAGACAATCAAAGATTTTTCAAACAAAACATAACTTACATTATTGACCTAAATTGTCTTACTATAATAAAATTAATAGAACACTTCTTATTATAATTTTACATGTACATAGTATGGTTTATTTTGTATATACTATACAGTGTTATGATTAATTTCACTAGAAGCATTTCCATTAGAATCGGACACAAGTAAAGGATGCCCCCATCAATACCTCTTTAGCATTGCTCAGGCAATTTAGCAAGAGAAGAAAGTGGTGTAACAAAAAAAGAGACAAAATAATTATTTTTAGCATATGATAAGCTCTTTAACCTGGAAAATCTAAGAGGATCAAGTGAAAAATATTTTTAAGAAAAGAAAGACTTCAATAAGGTGCCTAGTTATAATATTAAACACAAAAAATAGCTTTTCAGTGGACAAGCAATCTCTAAACACTGATGGGAAATGTTATTTAAAATAGTAACAAGAAATATGAAATACTAAAGAAAAACTTGAGAAATGTGCCATACCTATATAAAGAAAACTTTTAAGTTTTGTTGAAAGATACAGAAGACTTGACTAAATCAGATCTATTGTGTTCTTGCTTAGAAGACTCGATATGCTAAATGTTAACTATTTCTAAATTAATCTATAATATCAATAAAAACTCAAAAGAATTTTTCTTCTTCACAAGAGTATTCAAAATTTCAAATGAAAAATAAATATTTGAGGGTAGCCAGAACAAATATGAAGAGTTATGAGGGGGCACTAAACCAAATACTAAAACATATGATAAACTTACAGTAATTAAAACAATCTGGTATTGGCACATAAACAGATCACTGGAAAAGAGAGTTCAGAAACAGATCCAAGTCCAGATGGAGATTTAATTTATTAAATGTGGCATTACCATTTGGTGGGAAAGTGATGAATAAGTCAGCAAACGATGTTGTGACAACTGGTTAGCCATTTGGAACAACATAAACCTTGAGCACTACCTTATTTATTACATCAAAAATGAATTACTTGCATCAAACATTTAAATGTAAAAAATAAAATCATGAAAATAATAATAAAAAACAGGGGGATTTTTATTTGTAATACTTTTGTAACCTCACTAATAATTATGAAAATATGCATTTAAATGAAACTAAGATATCATTTTTGTCTATCAGATCAAAATTTAAAAATATATAGGTTAGATAATCATTCTTTTTATACCTATTGGTGAGATAGCTAATTAATGCAAGCTTTTTAGAGGGAAGTCTGGCAATTTTAATCCAGCAAGTCTACACCTAAGAATTTAATTTTCAGATGTATTTACACATTATGTAAATCTGTATGTACAAAAATGTGTATTTAAGCATTGTTAGTAAAAGCAAAACAAAAAACAGAAAATAATTTTAATTATTACATGACTGGTAAATAAAGTATGGAAATCTACAATGAAATGTTATTTAGCCATAAAAAAAAAGTTATAGATCTTTATGTACTAATAGGCAATAGTATTTAAGTTTTATTAAGAGATAAATGAAAGGTAGAGATATAAAGAGTATGTTATAGCACGTGATTTAAGTATATAAATTAAAACATACCTCATTATATGTCTTTTTAAAAAAATATATATTTTATTGATTTTTTACAGAGAGAAAGAGAGAGGGATAGTTAGAAACATCGATGATAGAGAAACATCGATCAGCTGCCTCCTGCACAACCCCCACTGGGGATGTGCCCGCAACCAAGGTACATGCCCCTGACCGGAATCGAACCTGGGACCTTTCAGTCCGCAGGCCGACGCTCTATCCACTGAGCCAAACCGGTTTCGGCTATATGTCTTTAATTATGTAAATTCTTTTATGCTCCAGCCATACCGGACTCCCTGATGTTTTGCCAACACTCTAAGCACACTCCTGCCTCACTCAGGCCTTCCTTTGTCCTGGAAACCCTGATCTCCTGCATATTTTCATGGTTTACTTCTCTCCCTACATCTTTGCTCAAATGTTACCCAGTGATGAGGCTGACCCTGACTACCCTATTTTAAAATTGCACCCCCTTCCAAGACCCTTTACTGTATCCCCAGTACCTTTAATGGTACCTGACAAATAGGAAGAAACAGAGCCTCAAAAAGTCTTAAGTAACATGAAAGTTCATGGAACCAATAAGTGAAAGAACTACATATGAATCACAGTCAAGAATAAGTTGTTCACTAACTTCCACTAACTTCAAACAGGCATTGGAATTAGATGGGAGATCCCCTGCTCTGGTGGTTTAAGATGACCTGGAGTGCCTGCATTTTCCAGGTTAGAATAGAAGTCACTGAGTGTGAGTTCTCAGGCACCTCTGAGAATGTTCTAGGGACAATTGAGGAGGACTCTTGCTGAGTCATCACTAGAGTGTTTATACACCTCTCAGGTACTCAAATGGTTTGGCAGAATTTCCATTTCTTTTCTTAAACCTGTGACTCAATCTGCCTACCATAACCTAACCTATAATTGAATTAGCTCTCAATAAAATGGCATACATTTTGAATCTCTCTCAAAATAGCTTCAGAAATTATTCCTTGACAATTTTTCTGGGTCAAATAACACTTTGTGTCAGGTTATTAATCAGTGAGAAATTCTGATGTCATTCATTTTACTCTGTACGCATCTTTCAGAAAGGGGAGAAGTGTGATACAAATGACTGTGCGGGAGAAAATACATTAGTTTATAAGGTGGTAAGAACAAATCTTTAAGGCCCAATTCAAATCATTCCACCTCCAAGAATCCTCAGATTCTCTTATTTCTCCTTTCTTCAAAATCCCAAAGCACTTTGCTTGTGGGTCAGTAATTATCGTCGCCTGCTTTCTGTTAAAACTATTTGAGTTCCTTGTGTGTAGAGATCCCCCTCTTACTCTTCTGGGGGTCCCTCATGGCACCGAGCACCATTTTTTTTTTTTTGTATGTGGAATTTGCTCAACAAATATTTGTTGAAGTGATTAAAATATGTTCAGTATTGAACACTAGCTCCTATTCCAGTTTTGGTTTCTCTATCATGACCTGATTATTATAGTTAACTTTTTAAAACAATAGCCTGTAAATATTCCATTCTTTTAATTTCTATTTTTTAAAATAATACACACACAATTAAAACAAATCCTAGAGCTTGGCATCTTTCCAAATACTGCAATAATTGCTTTGCCCTTTTTAATTTCATCAAACTCAGTCGCCTAACCCTCCACAAAGCCTAATAGTGAGAGGTGAGCAAAGTTTGGTAAACTCATGAAGATTATTGATTTATAAATGCTTCAAATCGTTCATCATTTACCAGTTTTATTACTTCTTTCAGATAGAGGGTCTTTCACTTTACACACCTCTTTTTTGTTATTGCTGGGTTGTTGTTTGTTCAGTTTTATTGAAGTACAACTGACAAAATTATAGGATATTTAAAGAGTACATGGAAATGATTTAATATACGTATATACATTGTGAAAGAATTCCTCCCATCTAAGTTAACTAACACGTTATCGCCTCACGTATTTATCTTTGTGTGGTGTGAGTGTGTGTGTGTGTTTATGTCTGGTGAGATCCTTGTTTGTTTTTTACTTCATTCATTTCGAGATCCGGGTTTATTTTTTGCTCTTTCTTCCCCATTTGGAGCTCATCAGCATAAGAGCTCTGGCATATTGAGCCCTGAAATCAGCCAGCCTTCCGATGATGCTGCAGCCCACCCAACAGCCCTTTGACTACGCACTACCTGACTTTTTTTTTTTTTAATGGATGAGATTTAGAGGTATAAGGTAACTTACTTGCCCCTTTGCACAGACGGGGGAGGGGACTGTCCTCCCACAATCGTGCAGACTGCACCTCTGTCCGCGATGGAGGAGTGGCACTGGGATGGAGCAAGTGAACTCCCAGATGGATTTGTCCCGCTGTCCTAAGTGCCCGCAGTGGCAGGGCCAGCCCCGCACCCTGCCCACCGGGCTCACACAGACCTGCAGGACTCCCGCGAACCCCGGACAGCCCCTGGGCTTGCCTGGAGCAGGGCAGGAACCTCATTTCCTAGCCCCGGCTCGCCCCAGCTCTCCCGTCCATCTTCGCAGAAACCTCCCTTGTGAGAGAGACCGCAGGCGGTCTCCAGCTCTTCCCGAGGGGGAGGCTGTTCTTGGCCCCTTCAAAGCCGCAGAGCTTCCCAGGCCGGGTGCCCAAGTGCCTGGCAGTTCCCAGCTGTGAGTCGGCCGCATTTTCCGGCTCACAGCTTGGCAGGAAGCACAGACCTGGGAATGGTTATGGGCCAAGAGCTGCAGGCGAACAGCTAATCCAGTCCTGGAAGGGGGCACTGGTAGTTAAGCCCTTTAATGGCCCCAGTCCTATGATAATTAGTCCTGGCCTGGAGCTAGCGAACAGCGAGCCCCTTTAACCTGAAAGGGAGCCTCATCCACCGCTGGCGCTAATCCCTTGCACAATGAAAGCCGAACTAATTCACTGGGTAAACACCCTCTCCAGTTACTTACAAGCTGTCTTATTCCAGCCCCAAACCAAATAGAAAAGCAGCCAGTGACTGAAGAGAAAATCAAATATTTAAGAACTCATTTTGCCTGATCCCTCCCTCCTCCCCCCCTGGGGATGCTTGCCTATTGCGCACGGGATCTCTTCATGCTGCTGCTTCTATGAATCAAATCACAGCCTGTAAGCCTGGGATCAGGCACATAGTAGGTGTTCAGTAGAGATCAACTTCTGCCTTTGTGGCTCACTAGTCTAGACCAGTGGTCCGCAAACTCCAGCGTGCATCAGATTCACCCGGGAGGATAGTAAACTCACATTGCTGGGTTCCATGTCCACAGTTTCTGATTCAGTAGATGAGGCCAGATAATTTATATTTCTAACAAGCTCCTCAGAGAATCACTGGTCTAGATCTGGGACCCATAAATTATTGTGTAAAGGGCCAGGTAGTAAATATTTTAGGCCAAAAAGTTTGTCCCAACTGCTCAACTCTGCTATTGTGCAAAAGCTACATATAATATTTAACTGAATGAGCATGGGACTCAAATGTGAATACCGTGTAATTTTCACATTATGAAATATTCTAATTCAGCTTGCAGGCCATACAAAAACAGGCTAGATTTGGCTTTCGGACCATTGTTTGCTGATGGCATATCTTAGAATGATTATGGTTAACCCTTTGTACACCATAAGCGTCTATAGATGCAAGCGGCAGACCTTCCCCACACGTCACGCATGCCTATAGCTGCAAACCTCTCCTATTAACTCTGGTCGCCCAATTTTAAAATCAGACTGGTTAGTGACATCTCTGGGTTTGTAAAGAAAATTATGGTAAATATTTCAGCGCATATGGGAGAAATTCCAATATCATCCCGTTTTGGACGCATGGCAGTTAATAATAAGTGATATGGCAGAGACAACAACTCAAGCCTGGAAACAGAAGAGATGGTCCTGCGGGTTAAATTGTGACCCTCCCCAAATTCACATGTTGAAGTCCTAAGTGTGAGTAGAGATAGCACTTTTAAGAGATAATTAAGGTTGTATGACATCATAAGGGTGGAGTCCTACTCTAATAGGGTTGGTAGCTTTACAAAAATTCATTTTCAATTACAGTTAACATATTAGTTTCAGGTGTACAACACAGGGATTAGACATTTATATACCTTATGAAGTGATCACCTTGGTGGTAAGTCTAATATCCATCATACATAGTTGTTACAATATTATTGATTGTATTTCCTATGACAATTTCTATAACTGGCATTATGTACTTCTTAGTCCCCTTCACCTTTTTCACCCACACCCCAAACCCCCTCCCATCTGGTGACCATCAATTTATTTTCTGTATCTATGAGTTTCTTTCTGTTTTGTTTGTTCATTTCTTTTGTGTTTTTTTTTTAGATTCCACTTACAAGTGAAATCATGTGGTATTTGTCTTTTTCTGTTTGACTTATTTCACTTAGCATAACACCCTCTAGGTCCACTAGGGTTGGTGGTTTTATATGAAGAGGAAAAGGCTGAGATAAGGCCACCCAGTGAGGAAGTAGCCATCTGCAAGCCAAGAAAAGAGTTCTCACCAGAACCCAACAATGATGGCACTCTGATCTCCGACGTCCAGAAAATAAATTTCTGTTATTGAGGCCACCCATTCTATGGTATTTTGTTATGGAAATCTTAACTGACTAATATAGATGGAAATAATGTTATTGTAGAAAAATTCTATACTTATTTCTCATTTACTTATAAACCTGATTTCTCATTTACTTATAAACCTGCTTCACAAACAGTTAAGAGCGGTCTCTTGTATGCCAGGCACTGTTCTGGGCATTGGGCATACAGAGTGGAAGAAAAACCGTATCTGCTTCCACTTCCCAGAACTCTATGTGTGGGGGAGTGGTGCTGGCTCTTCACGGAGCTCAAAGGCCGTGATGTGCACATTTGCAGGCCAGGCGGCAGTGTTCATGAGGACACAGAGTTGCCAAAATTAATCAGCTAACTACATTTATGAAACCCACAGCATGTGCACAGCCCTATTCTAAACCCAGTGGAGGAAGATGAAGAAAAACAGAGAAGACCTGTTCCTGGGCATGAATGCTAGCAATGGCATTTTTCTCAGTGCCAAGCACCTTTGCCTTGAGGAAACAGGGACAGAAACACCCTCAACTTTCAGTAGAGGGTGGCATTGCTATAGAAAAGGTAGATTCTTTGTTCAGAAAGCCAAAATAAAAGACACATCTCACTTTCTAGAGCAGGACATAAGAACTGTGCTCCTTGGATAAGTGAGAAGATTTAAAACATCTATATTCCTGTGCTCGAGGCAAGCAGGGACTTCTTAAATGCTGACCATGTTTATTCTGCTTTAATCTGTCCTGGTCCTGGAGTAGAGGAGTCAGGAGGTCTGTCAGACTCTTCTCATTCACTGGGGTCATGGGGTTGCTTTTGCAGGGGCTGCTGTTTGAAACTTTGCACATTTGAACACTTGAACACTTGTCGAAGAAGTGGCATATCAGGATACAAGGAGCTACATTTCTGTTCATGTGTTTCTGTCACAACTCTCAAGCTGTGTGGGGACCCCTTTCATCAGAAGACAATTAGGGGATGTAGTGGAGGCTTTCCCAATCACTGATTGTCTGTATCCTTAACTATGAGTTAGATTTACATCATTCTTAACTCAGAGGGGCAGGAATAATTGTGGGGGTCTATACTGCTGAATCCTTACTGAATGCTTTCAGAATGCTAACTGGGGTTACACCAATAAGATCTTAGCAGCAACCAGGGAAACCTGAAAATTGTGGTCACCAATGGACATGGGACTGTCACCCTTGTCTTTGTACACTTCACTATCTGATAGCACAGATGAGCAAGCGAATTAAGATGACTCTTCTAAATCTTGGCCACATTGGTGAGCTTTTCTGTATGTCCCCAGATTCCATTGGAGCCCAAGGGAGGCAGGCAAGGGGGTTGTTGAACATGCTCCCCACAGTTTGGGTTCTAACTTCTGCCGATTCCCAGCTTTATGTGTATGACTCATAATCTCTCAGTTTCCTCTATGAGAGAGATGAAGCTAATGAGACTGACCTTTGCTTCAGGACTGTGCTGAGGATCAAGTAAGACAGTGGATGGAAAGGAGACTTGTAGTGTACTACACACGTGACAGATATTATATTTAAGTGCTTAATAACTAATTTTACATGAAGATGATAATGTTATATGATGCTTAAGTTTTCTTAGCATTTTCCAGATTTCTGTGTTAGACAAGTTAATCCTCAATTCTACCTTGTTATCTACTTTGTCAGCTAAAAGGAATATCTTGGTCTCCTCAGGAAATTTAGTGAACAATGAAACAGATATAAAGGCACAATTTGGATATTTCAAGTTCAAAGACTTGTCTAAAGTATTAACTTCTTACAGAAAGCTTAAATCAGGTGTACTCAGACAAAATCAGATTGGTGGGGACTTTTTCAGTTTATAATACAGGGATGATGGGTTTGGGGAAAAGGTGACTTCTATTATTTATGGAAAGGCAAAGTTATATTATTGTATACGATATAACACTGGTCCTCTAAGCATTTTTCATGTACACATATATATCTGGCCATTAATCAATTTCTGAGTCTATTAAGTTGTTCTCACCTAATAGTCTTCTGAGTAGGTACCAAGGCAGATGCCTATCAGATCAGAACAGACCCCTTTCCTAGCAGGATCTGTGGGTAGCCCCTGGAGTGACTTAAAAACACTATTTTTACCTCAGGAAGAGATGCAAGACATAGAGCACCAATACCCCAGTGCTGAACCTTCTGAGAGCTCACCCAAACCACCCCAGAAGAGTGGAAAGAACCATGGACTTGGAGGCCATGGCTTACATCTGAGTGCTGGACTGTCACTTTATAGGTAGGTCACCTAGATAGATCTCTTAACTCCTCTGGGAGTCCAGGTAACGCCTCTATAGGTAGGAATAGTTTCCTTCATGTTTAGAGATCTGTTGCATTAAGTCTCTATGGATGGAGGAGATCATTTTCAGGGAGGACTTCCTAACTCAGTTGTCCTATCCAGCTGGAGGACTGGGAAGAGGAGGGCATTTGGGAGAAAACAGTGACTGGAGGACCAGACAACCAGCGTAGAACAAGTAGACACTGACCTGGTAGCTCAACCCCAAACTCACCATCTCCCTGCTGCCCATCTCTTGCTTTGCCCAGATAAGTCTGCTGATCCAGGGACCACTGACCTGAGCTTCCATCTCATCTGATGAAGGAATTCTGACAAAGTCTTTTTCTCCAGGACTCCAAAGTCAGTGTTGCATATTTAATCTCTTGATACTATTCACGCATGAGGTGGGGAGTTGGGGAGGAAGGACCTGATCTGGAGAGTGTGAGCCTCTAAGGGCCTGATACTTCCTGATCATGTAGGTCCCTAGGTCTGGGATTATTGACTTTGGAACGCTGGCCCCCAATCTCACCCGGCTAGTTCTCTAGCAGGGAAAAATCCTGCATTGCGGGGTTGGGTGGCAGGGTGCAGGGCAGTGGGGGGGATTAGAAAGTTAAAAGTTAAAACCCTTCCTTAAACTTTCTGTGAGCACTAGGTGATGTGACTGCAGATAGACACTTGAATAACACATCCTCCCCTTTACTTCTTAATTACATAAGTAAGCATGTATAGCATATATTGGCTATAAATTATGTTTTACTGTGCAAGCCATTTAAGCAGCACAGCAAACCCCTTCGGTCCTCCCAAGTCTTCACATTTTTTTCCTCCCCTTCCCCATCTTGATCCCAGAGGTGGGGTCCCTCTTCCCCCTGCCCCCTCTCCCTCCCCCCCCCCCAGCTGCGTCTGCCAAGGGCCCATTAAAGAAATAATTTCCCACCCTGCCCCCAACAGCACACACACCTGGTAATAAATAATATGATCATTGCCTAACAGGCACTCAGAAGAGCCCTGTGATAAATAAGGAGACTTCCCATCTCTCCACAGGCTCTGCAGCGAGGGCTGGCAGAGGAGAGTTCCCTATTAAAGAACTCACATAGCCACAGGCAAATTCTCTTACTGCGTCTCCTTGTGGAGACCTTTTCTTAAAAGCTGAGATTGCTCTGATGGTTCAAGGTGCTATTGAGCTCTAACCAGGGACAATTACAAGACTCCAGTCGCAGCATCTGAGGCGATGCTTGTGTCTGATAAGGTTGCTGGAGAATAATGCAAAGGAGAGAGGCCCGATAATGGGTTGCTGAAAGGATGGGATGAGGCATCTTTGCCCAGAGCCTGAAGACAGAAAGCAGCCTCCCCCTATCCCACCCCCAAATTCTTTTCCATTTTTATTGCATTAGAAAAACTACTCTCTAAACATGCACTTCAGAAATGATTTTTTTTCTAGCTCCAAGCTAGTAATGCTCACCAACTGATTTTTTTTTTATCATGAGAGGTTTTGAGAATAATTCTGCTTTTCTTGTTCAGTTTTTTTTTTCCTCCTGTTTTCTATTGAGAAAACCAGAGAGGGAACAATTGCATTTTGTCCCTTCCCTTTCTTCAGTTGTATGGTTATTCCATAGAATTTTCTACCTTGCCTTATTTTTGGTTTTCAAAACCTTTCACAAAATACTAAAAAATCAAAAATCCCACGGCCATTCTTTCACGGTATTTTCTATTTCTCTTTTTATTTTCTTGCCTGTGGTCTGTTGTCTTTGGGATCTCTCTCTCTCTTAGAATTTGATGAAAGCAAATTTCCAGGATTAATTACATTTAGAAATTCAGGCCATTTCGGCAATCAACAAACGATGTTAATTCAATCCAAAGACAGGTAAGCAACCTGGAGACAACAGGGGTAGGGATATATGAGAGAGTTTGCTCATTTGCCTTTTCAGTGTGGTCGGAAGCCTAGATTTCCCGCCTGGACAAGGCAGAATCAGAGTAGGTGCAGTGAAATAGTTTGGGGCCGTGACAACACGGTTGTAATTCCTCCATTTTTTTTTTTCTCTCTCATTCACTTTTGAACTCCAGGAGATGTACCATAGGGAAGGCCTAAGAGCTCTGACTGTGAATCAGAGACCTAATTCCTTCCAAGTGTGTATGTGTGTGAGAGCAGGGGGAGGGGGACAGCGTCAGTGAACCCAGGCTGTTTCTCAGTCATGCACTTCTCTCGCCCACTGTTTGAAGCCATGTCTGTGGGTGAATGAAATTAACAAGGATACTTGCTCCTACCCAGAAGATTATTCAAGAACTAGTTGCTGACCTCAAAGAACGCAAGCTTGTGCCAAAATTAACACAGATAGATCAATAATAGATTAATAACCATATGTTACAGATGTCAGATGCTGTTGAAACCCACAGTACCAAGAAAATGGTTAGGGCTTGGGTAGTTAGGGTCATCACTGAAGATAAAGTGAGAATTACCTGGGCTTTTAAAATAGCTCTTTTTGACCATGTGCTTCCAGAGAGAAGTCATTTCCAGTCCTCCCTTAAGGGCTATCCCATGATCAGGTAATGCCTGGTCTGCTGCATAGGAAGGTGAACAGACATGTGTCTGTGATTCTAGCTCTTAAGTCCTGTTTTGAATCTCCGTGAATACTCCCCTAGAACAGAGGGCATTGGATCTGAGCTTCCTTTACTTCTGATGGTTTCTGACCCACTCCCATTAGCAGGGGAATAATATCAGACCTACTCCATACAACTGAGGCTCCAACATGGGTGATGAGGAAGCACAGGAAATTAGAAGAGACCTAGAAGCCAATTCCAGCCCTCACTGTCTATAAATCACATGCAACAACCTTGGGCGGATTCTTTCCCATTTCTGAGTTTTTGTTTCCTCATCTCTTCTGAAATGAAGGTTTGATGAGAACAAATATCCATTTAGGGTGCAACTCTCAGAGGCTAATGGCCATGTGCTGGAGGCCAGCCATCTTACTTGCCCTGAGGCAGCTTATGATGGTGAGTAGTTGGCAACTGCAAACACTCCCTCCTGAGTTACACAAAGATCCAGCAGGATTTTCAAACCTTAATTTCCGGTGTGGCCAGTAGGTAAAGGCCAAACAGGCATCTAGGATTAGGGATTTCTAGTCTCAAAAAAGGGCAACATGATCCTAAGGAAGAATCTTAAGCGTTATTTCAGTGAGTGTTGTCCTGTCACATATAGCCTCACTTGAAGGGGAAAAAATGGGGCTAGAGCTCTAGAATAGAATTCCTATGGTTTAAACTCAGGAGTCTGGGGCAAGTGGGGAGAAATTGCAGGTGAATCAGACAAAAACAAAACAACTATAGTTTTAATTCATTTTGGAACAATCAGCCCCTCAAGTGGCAAACTTGGGGCTTGGACCAACTACAAGATTTGTGAAGCCCAGTGCAAAAGGAAGATGTGGAGTCCTTATTCAAAAATTGTTAAGAATCTCAGGAACAGTGAGCATTAAACCAATCATGAGCCTTTGTAAACATGGAGTCCTGTGTACTGCTCTGGTCACACATCCATGACGTTGCCTTACTGGACACTTTCCCAGATGAGGTGAGGCCGCTGACTACTTACACAGGAGGTAAGTCCAAAGAGGTCATTTGCTTTATTTGTGTGATCAGCATAGAATCCAATCAACTAGGTTCCAGTCACAGGGTACATAGAAGACTAAAATTTTATAGACGATTCCTATTTAAAGCATTCTCTAGTATCATCGCCATTGCCTATGTTTCACTGCTTTTTTGTTATTGTTTTCTTGTTCAGAAAGTGCAGCATCAAATATGTAAAATATATTCATGAATTTTTGGTTACTTTATTTCAATACAAAAAGTATGTATTGATTGATATTCTGTGTTGCACTATGAGATGTGAGGGGTGTGGAGAACATTGCCCTCGTCCATTCATCAGAGTGGCCCAGAAGTACGTATCCACAGGGTGACTTCAGCAGCCATCAGGAGGTGCACCTTTTATGTATCTGGACACAACAAAAGGGGTCTTCCTTAATGATAGTTTGTGGATCAGACCTGTGACATTTTCAGGCTTAGTATTCAGGAATTTGGTAATTTAACATGGTCTAAAGATGCCTAATGTTTTGATGAGGCACAAATTTGAATCAGGAGCTGAAAGGCTGGGCAGAAGGGCCAGACACTTATCCTGACCACTTGCTCACATCAGCCTTTGGTCATGGCTTTGGATCTCTTCATTTATCATTACCTATGTACTTCATGGGACTAATTCTATGGTGCAGCAGTATTAAAAAGGTGGGCAATTCATAAGGGACTTAGAGCTTACTCTTCTAAAAGGCTAAGGGGTAAATGTGAGTCAAATTTTTTCTTATTCAAACTGGTAATCTCCTCATTGGTCTGACACAGAGAGCTGAATTACTCCCTCTGTGTCTCTATTTTTATGCCCTGGTTCTCCGTCTCATCCATTGGTTTATACTTTCCCACTATTTTTAACATTCCTAAGGAGTCAAAACTCTTCCAAAATAAGGCTTGTGTCTATGTCCTTTCCCACATTTGTGACAGAGACTCCATTTTCATATGCGCCAAAGGAAATATACAAATCAACATGTTGAAAAATAACAAAATTGATTTGCATAATTTGGGTGGAAAGATGTGTAAAGAATATTTTATTTGTAAGTCAGTTAAACATTTGGGGCCTCAAGTAGTTAATGCTAACATTAAAAGATAAGATTTATAAATCCAATGACATTTCTAGGTTTTCAAAACAGAGATGTATGAATTGCTGTTTATCAAAGAACTTATTTTTAAAGAGTCATAGGTCCTTCTACATCAAAATAAAAAGCTTCTGCAGAGCAAAAGAAACCATCAACAAAACAACAAGAAAGCCCACTACATGGGAGAACATATTTGCCAATGTTATCACTGATAAGGGTTTAATCTCCAAAATTTACAGGGAACTCATACAACTCAACAAAAGGAAGATAAACAATCCAATAAAAAAAATTGGCAAAGGACCTAAAGAGACACTTTTTGAAAGAGGACATACAGAAGGCCAAGAGACATATGAAAACATGCTCAAAGTCACTAATCATCCAAGAGATGCAAATCAAAACGACAATGTGGTACCATCTCACACCTGTCAGAATGGCTATCATCAACAAATCAACAAATGACAAGTGCTGGTAAGGATGCGGAGAAAAAGGAACCTTCTTGCACGGCTGGTGGGAATGCAGACTGGTGCAACCACTGTGGAGAACAGTATGGAGTTTCCTGAAAAAGTTAAAAATGGAACTCCCATCTGACCCAGTAATCCCACTTCTAGAAATATACCCCAAGAAATCAGAAACACCAGTCAGAAAGAATATATGCACCCCTATGTTCATAGCAGCACAATTTACAATAACTAAGATTTGGAAACAGCTTAAGTGCCCATCAGCAGATGAGTGGATTAGAAAACTGTGGTACATCTACACAATGGAATACTACGCTGCTATAAAAAAGAAGGAACTCTTACCATTTGCAAAAGCATGGATGAACCTGGAGAGCACTATGCTAAGCGAAATAAGCCAGTCAGAGAAAGATAAATATCACATGATCTCACTCATTTGTGGAATATAATGAACAACATAAACTGATGAACAAGAATAGAGCCAGAGGACAAAAATATTTTAGAAGTAATCCTATTATTTGCAGTTTTTAATATTTCCTACAACTTTTGTGATATTGTACTATGTTAGTACAGTTTTGGTAACATTATTTAAAATCTTTTTTTTTCTTGAAATATTTATGTTTATTACATGTAACATTATTATATTTAAAATCCCTTTTCTTGAAATACTAATGTTTATTGCATGTAACATTATTACACTTATAATCATTTTTCTTGAAATATTAATGTTCATTGCATGTTATATAATAAAAATAAAAATAACATAGATGGTGCCAGGTGGGAAACGGAAATACCGAGAACACTTTGTAAAGCACATGATTCTCTAACTACATGCTGTATACCTGAAACTAATGCAAAATAGTATTGAATGTAAACTGTAATTAAAAATACATATTAAAAAATAGGTCCTTAATGCTGGAAAACCCCAGTAATTTCATAGTGATCATCTCAGAAAGCCCCAACTTCATGAGTTAAGACCCTGTTTTGTTCCTCGAGAGTCTTTAGATCAACCTTTCAGCATGAAAGCCAATGCCAGAACGAGGCAGTGGTGAGGCCTGTGTTTTGAAGGAAGACTAAAACAGCTGCTTTCCCTATATGGTCCCTAACTGAAGAGGATTTCTCAGAGTTCCACAGCTTCCATCCAAAGAGCCATGACTTTTTTCAAAAGTGTGCATGTGCCAAAAGCCCTCACTGATTTAAGAATTTAGTGTTCGTGAACTCTCTCATGTCTAAGAAGAAAGAAAAAAAGCAAGCAAGAAAAAATAATTCTCAGTTTCCTAGGGTTCTAAAACTTATTTTTTTAAATTAAATATTTTAAGCTGAGGATTTTCAAATCAACTATCAACTTTTCAGAGTTTCATTATAGTTTTTTAAAAAATCATAATTACTTGAGTTAGGGAGAGGGGGTGTCTACTTTATTCCTAATGGAAACTATACATATAGATGAAGTGTCTATATAAAAATAGGAACGGTGATTATATTAATGCGGTCTAACTGATATTCAATAACTCACCCTTCTATTTTCTATTGTCCATATTTAAATACTTCAAAAAGAATTCTAATCAAGTGGAAATTAATAGGGAAGGAAAGACTGGGACTGGCAGGAGAAGGTTCTAATCCTACTATCTCTTAATATTTCAAAGTCTCCTTTATTTTCTTAATAAAAGGGTGAGAGAAAGAGTGGGAGAGAGAGAAAAGGGAATTAATTCAGGGCTCTGAACTGTCCTCTCATCTTAATGCTTTAAATAAATTCTAAAAGAATATTATACATGAGAAGGCTATTTCTGGCCAATGGCCGGGGTTTACTTTTGCTTCTCAATTTTTTTTCTATCTTTCCTTCTTTCTTCCCTTTATTCTACCTATCTTCTCTCCCCTCTTTCCTCCCAGTGATGAGAACTATAAAGTCCAAGCTCCCCGATATTATCTAGCCGCACAGTCTCCCTGGCCCCCTTCTTCCCCACTCCATCAGCCGGGCACTGCTCCACACATCCTATGCCTCCCTGCCTCTGTGTTTCTGGACTTGCTTTTCCCTTATTTTTTCCTCTTCCCACAAGTCCTATTTATTCTTCAAGTCCCATCTCCTCTATAAAAGTATTTCTATGTAGCTTCTTAAAAATTATAGTAATAATGAAATATTTTAACTGTAAATATTTATTGAGCAATTCCAGTTTTCTAGGCAATTTACTTGCACTGTATCATTTAGTCCTCTAAGTAATATCTAGGAAATTATCCCAACTTCCTGGGTAAGGTCTGAGACTATGAAAAGGTTAAGTCAATTGTCAAAATATGACTCTTGAGTGGAAGAGCTGGAGGAAGGGTTCTAACAATTGCTTCCTCTCTTGTTCCTAAACTGGGAACATATTTAAAGTCAAAACCCACACAATTTAATAAAGTTCTTTCATTATTTCATAGGGCAACATCAATTTTATTAAGCAAACTGATAAGCTTTGTGAAGAGCACAACCATATTTCACATTTGTGTGTATCTCCCCAGGATCTCATTGGGAAGGTACACAGTAGTTTCTCAGTGCCTCTTAATGATAAAGGTCAGGTTTTTCCCTATGAACTTGATCATTTTCACTGTATGCACTCAATCACCATGTAAACCCAATTTAGGTCTTCTAGATATACACATTATCCTGCATTTTCTTAAAATTAAATTAAATGAGTCAATGTTGAAACACTAAAATGAGTCAATGTTGAAACACTAGAAAGTTGCTATCTAATATATATTACCGATTGATCAACTGATTGATTGATGGGCTCATTTATTTCCCAAGTACTTATTGACCACTTTTATGTGCCAGACACTGTTTTAGGCACGGGGGTGGGGGGATACAGCAGAAAAGAAAATATACAGAAAATGGTACCTTCACTGTGTTGCTTAGATTCTAGTTGGGGTAGACAGAGAAATAAATAAGTAAAATATATGTTAGATGGCAATAAAACTATCCAGAAAAATACAGTAGAAGAGGAGCTAAAGAGTTGGTAGAAGAGGGGAGAGGACTATAATTTTATATAGGATGATCAGGAAAAAACTCACTGAGCACAGACAGGAAGGAGGTGAAGGAAGGTGGATATCTGGGTCAAGATAGTCCAGGCAGAAGGAAAAGCAAATACAAAGGAGAGAATATGCCTGAAATGTGCAAGAACCAGCAAGGAGGTCAGAGTAGCTCACTTACCTGAAATCATAGGAGAGAAAGTATATTTTCTAATTATATATATGTAAACACTGGTAAAAGTTTAATATAGACCAACATGGGCAGGCAAATGTCCAAAGGCCACTCATGAATTTCGAGAAGATAGGACAGGAGTACAAATGTATTACTATAAAAAAAAAAAAAGACTGAAATAATTAGAGTTTTAGCCCATATCCCTAGAAAACAAAGTCTGAGGCAAAGAGTAAGAGCTGAGTCTTCATCTGGGAGATAAAATCCCAGGATGCCAAGAACATAAAGGGACGTGAGCAGGGAGGAAGGGAATAGGGCAAGATGGCCCATGACTTTTCTGGTCATTGCCTCATGGGAGCCTGGAAAAGATAAGGCAGCTTCAGAGGCTGTGGTTGGCCCTGACCATGGGGGAGAAAGTAGAGGAAATTTTATGGTAGGTTCCCTGCCCTCACCTGTTTCCCACTGGTCAAATTTCATTTACCAGCTAACCATTACTGTTCCCCCACCCCACTCCCCCATCCTGTGACTTCCAGGTTGTGAAACCTGGCATTGTTGTCAGCTTCCCATGCCTGTGGTGTGACAGCTCATTAGAGTTTAGACATGGTAGGAGGAGACAGAGACCAGACCTGCCCCTGGTTAGCCTGACTGCTCTATAGCCGCCAAGCGGGGGGAAGCTGAGGACACCCATACAAGCAACGTATAAGCCCCAGGCAGTGGGAAATGTGGGGTCTGAGTGGGGTTGCTGGGCAGAGCACGTAGCCGAGGGCCTGGAGGTGGCAATGCTGATGGAATCTGAGGAAACACATAAGATGTGTTTGATACAGCTAGTTAATAGCAATATTTATCAATAACAAATGCTTACACAACCCTAAAAGCAAATAAGACAGAAACACTACTTCCCCTAAGTTTGGGGTAAATTGTGTAGGAGATTAGTTGTATGTATATATGCATGTTTTGTAAAAAGAGGAGGGTAGGGTGAAAAAATGCATTGAGAGAAGAAGCACCTAAGCTATAAATAAGAAAATATAACAGAGAATGATGTGGATTGGTTACTCTCTTGGGAACACCAACTAGCTACATTAAGTTACCATAACCAGGTCAATTTCAATTACAAGAGTGTCCCACAGAAGTTAAAGCTAATAGGAGAGAGAGTATGGAAACCTATAAGATTAAAAAAAATTTTAAACTAATTTAACTGGCTTAATATGAATGAATCTCCTACTTTTTAAAATCGACAAATGGAGGAAGTTGATAGATTTAATCATGACTGAAAAATCACTGTGTAAATCTTATAGACATCTAAAATATTAGATAACCTATTCTGCTTTTTTTTCCCAATTTTTAAATCATTTAGTTATTGGAGAGACATAGTCATAGAAGTAACTCCAAAAATTTAATTTAGTGCAATGTAATATTTTTTATAAAGCAAACAAATCTAAAAGGGACAGAAACATATAACTATACTAGAGGCCTGATGCATGAAATTCGTGCAAGAGTAGGCCTTCCTTCCCCTGGCTGCCGGTACCAGCTTCCCTCCAGCATCAGGAACCCAGGCTGCTGGCACCCGCTTCCCTCTGGCACCCGGGACCCGGGCTTCCCTCCTCCGACCACCCACTGGCACCCAGGACCTGGGCTGGCTTTCCTCCAGCCCCAGCTTCGTCAGGAAGGATATTGGGAATGACGTCTGGAAGACATCTGGTCTAATTAGTATATTACCCTTTTATTATTATAGATAGCCAGGTATATCACTAAGGGAGAACTGTATGCAACACATTTTTGGTGTCTGCCATGAAACGCTGCTTTATAAAGATTGAATTTAGAATTGCTTACAATTCGCTCCTTTATTTCTTGGCCATTCTTCTGACTCTGGACCTGATGCCTGCCCTCTAGCCACATTTCCTTGGCCTTGCTCTAGTCTGCCTTCTGTCTGAAAAATAGTTTCCTAAAAATTCAGTCAATGGGACTGGTCTGTTGAACTTTAATTTGGCATCATAGTAAGATCTCATTCAAGAGGTGGCTCACAGAGTTGTCAGCTAAAGGGGCCTGCAGAGTGTCAAGGCAACCCTTCATTTTGCACCTAGGTAAATCCAAAGTCTACAGAGCAAAAGAGACTTGCCCAGTGCCTCCCAACAAAAAGAAATGCACATAAGGAAAAAGAAAGAAAGAAATGCCTGCTGCCTTCTATCAGCATGCATTTTTAAATATCTACTTTCATTTCTATACATAGATGGGAAGCATGAGTCAAGAAGAGGCTTAAGATTCAATTGAAATGAACACCTTTTATATTACTTATTTATTGCTGCATACCAAATTACGCTAAAGCTTAGTAGCCTAAAACAATAAATATTTTTCGCTCACAATTTTTGTTGATCAGGAATATGGGAGAAGCATCGGTGGGTGCTCCTAGCTCAGGGTCTTATCCTACAGGCTGGACCTGCAGTCTTTTGAAAGTTTAATTGGAGGTAGAAGATTTGCTTCCAACATGACTCACTCACATGGCTGTTGGCAGGAGGCCTCAATTCCTCATACATATAGGGCTACCATGTCTCATTACCTGGAAATTGGCTTTTGCCAGAACAAGTGATCCAAGAACAGGGTGCAAGCCACAGAGATTTTTATGACTTAGCCTTGGAAGTGACATGCCGTCACTTCTGTTGCATTCTATTTGTTATATATCAGTCAATCCTATTAATTGTGGGAGGTCCCTACACAGGGGTGTGATTGCTGGGAAGTGAGATTATTTCGGGGTTGGGGATCATAATAGAGGCTGGCTACCACAATTCCTTTGAATCAAAACCAGAGGTTCCTTAGCTTTCTTTGGAAATATACTCTAGTGCTTAATAATTATCATTATCAAGAAATTCTACCTATCTTCTCTCTAATCAGTTTTGCTGCCTTTTAGTTTTCAAACTACTTTTCCGTTCACCACCATACATGATTGCTACAACAGTCTTTGAGTATAAAAGTAGGGTTGGAATTTCTGCTTGAGAAACAAAGAAGCACAGGCATACAGAGGTTAAGTAATTTGCTTAAAACCACCCAATGGCAGAGCTGAGGGCTAGAATACTCTTTATTGAGGTTCATGTCATTTAATTACAACACCCTCTCTCCCCTTTCTTGATTATCTTTCTTCCTCCTGATCATTATCCATCATTCAGTAAATACTTTCACTCATGGCTCAAATTCTTCCTCTCTACCTTACCTAGATGACTTCATTGTCTAAGACTCTAAGCATATGAATCTAGTCATTATGCTGAACTCTCTATTCCTTCACCTTCACATCTCCAATGACTGTCTTCTCTTCCCCCTAGTTATCCACATCTGTGATCACTCCATGGACTCTGTCATACTGCTCTATCTCCAAATTTACTAATTCCAGCATCTAGCGTTCTGACCACAATCTCCTCTCCTGTCATCACCACCTGTGATGGTTAATTTTATGTATCAATTTGGCTAGGCTATGGTGCCCAGTTGTTTGGTCAAACAGTCTAGATGTTGCTGTAAAAATATTTTTAAGATGTAACACTTAAATCAGTTGACACTGAGTAAAGCAGATTACCCTCCATAATGTGGGTGGGCTTCATCTTGTCAGTGGAAGACCTTACAAGCCAAGACTGAGGTATCAAGACAGATAAACAGTCAGGAAGAAAGAAAAGAAGAAATAAAGAAAGAAGGGAAGAAAATATCATAGCTCCTGCCCTTAAAGAACAATCAGACTAGTAGAAAAGACAGACATATGCAACACAGTCTTCTTGTATTGCAACGTTATAAAGGTGAATACAGGGAAAAGCAGGATGATCATAAAAGAGATCATTTTCGTGGATAGGGAGTTAGTTGACAGTAGTCAATAAAGTTTTTGTAAAATGGCGTCTAGCAAGTATAGGTCTCTACTAAAAAATGAGTCCTCTCTCATTGTGAGAACAAAAATACTAGGTGGAGAATCCAAAGAATTTTAGTCCCCAAACTATCTCTGAGAAGCCACGCAACTTTGATCCGCTTACTTAACCAACTTGGAGCCTTAGTCTCAACTAGACAAGCATGTTGGACTAGATTATTTTTGACAGATATTTCTCATAATTTAAGAGTCCATGTTTAAAATCTCTGCTGCTATTTACTGTCCAGGCCTCCTCAGTGATCTCAAGCAGCTTACAATCATGGCCTTGGAGGGCAAAAAAAA
This sequence comes from Cnephaeus nilssonii, assembly GCF_951640355.1. Classification (NCBI taxonomy): domain Eukaryota; kingdom Metazoa; phylum Chordata; class Mammalia; order Chiroptera; family Vespertilionidae; genus Cnephaeus; species Cnephaeus nilssonii. The sequence continues at coordinate 30,045,724 of NC_137088.1, forward strand.
AACACACAAAAAACCCCACATTTATTTAAGCTACTTTGGTTGTGGCGTTTGTATGCTTTACCTATTCAAATGAGCATTTTCATGGTTATGTTTGCATTTGAATTATGCTACTGACACATAAAATGAATCAAGTAAGTATTCTTTTCTACGTTATGTTTTATCGGTTCTCCCATTTTGTAGATGAAAAAACTAAGAGTCCGAGAGAATGAAAAGCTTGCATAACCTAACTTGATAAGTGAAAATAGGTTTTAGATAAAAACTGTGCTTTTCGAGTACCTGATTCCAAAGCCAGGGTTCAGGCTGGGGATGCAGGTCTTTATCATCTGGAGGACAGAATGCTGTAATTTTCCTTTCTTGGGGATTTCTTTGAAAATCATCTCAATGCAACAATTCTTGCAGAAATAAGAGTACAACTTTTCTTTGACACAATCTCTGGGAAACTGATCGAGCCTTTCTCACTGATGGCACTGGTCCTTTTGGGAAAATAGAGTCTGAAGTCATTCTGTAACAAGATGATGACTAGTTTAAACCTTTCTTTCCCTCTTGAACGGGGACAAAGTATTCTGTCTTCTGGTTTCTCCTTGTGAATCACATTTTATCGAAAAACTAGAGAGTAAATTGAAAATTTTTTTTCTTTTTAAAATATTTTCTAAGTCTTCAGCCCCAGAATTGGGACTTTATTGTAAAGTTTGGGTATTGTTTTGTGTGTGTGTATTTTCTGTACAACATAGAGAAACCAAACAATGCCTTAAGTCTAAGTTGGGGCTTGGAGAACAGTTTCCCCACTTATGACATTCGCTTTGATGCCCAGTAGTGCCAAGACTGAGACTAAAACAAAAAACTTTTTCACTGCTTCTAGGTCTAATTCTAGTTGTGTCTGCTTTGGGGCTCAGGAACTGCTTCAAGTGGGGTTCATCTCAGTAACACAAAAATGGCTGATCACATGAACATGATTTAAAAAAATCATGACTATCTCAACAGACACAGAAAAAGCATCATACAAAATTCAACATCCATTCATGATAACTAAACTTGGATAAGAAGAAAACTTATATAAACCCTACATTAATATTTTTTATAGTGAGAAACTGAGTGTAGGTCTCTGCTCCATTCATTTGCTTGGCTGGAATTCTTTCTCAAACTCCCCCACACACACACCCCACATTGGTATGCAAGCAGTGGATACTTTGAATTCTTGCATTTATGCAAATATTTTTCTTTCACCCTGATTGGTAACTGAAACTGGAATCCCTGTGTAGCAATCATTTTCTCTCATGACCTACAGATATTATATTCCTATCTCAGTCTTCTAGTCTGATCCAATCTGATTCTTTTTCTTTTTTTTTTTTCTTTTTTTTTTTTCTTTTTTTTCCAATTTTTTTATTAAGGTATTATATGTGTACATATCTTACCATTGCCCTCCCCACACCCCACTCCCATATATGCCCCCACCCCCCCCAGAGTTTTGCATCCATTGGTTATGCTTATATGCATGCATACAAGTCCTTTGATTGATCTCTTATCTCCCCCACCTCTCCCTAACCTTCCCCTTGTAATTTGACAGTCTGTTTGATGCTTTACTGTCTCTGTATCTATCTTTTTGTTCAAGTTTATAATGTTCTTTATTATCCATAAATGAGTGAGATCATGTGGTATTTTTCTTTCATTGACTGACTTATTTCACTTAACATAATGTTCTCCAATTCCTCCCAGGTTGCTGCAAATGATGAGAATTCCTTCTTTTTTATGGCAGCATAGTATTCCATTGTGTAGATGTACCACAGTTTTCTGATCCAGTCATCTGCTGACGGGCACCTAGGCTGTTTCCAAATCTTAGCTATGGTGAATTGCGCTGCTATGAACATAGGGGTGCATATATCCTTTCTAATTGGTGTTTCTAGTTTCTTCGGATATATTCCCAGGAGTGGGATTACTGGGTCAAATGGGAGTTCCATTTTCAGTTTTTTGAGGAAACTCCATACTGTTCTCCACAGTGGCTGCACCAGTCTGCAATCCCACCAGCAGTGCACGAGGGTTCCTTTTTCTCCGCATCCTCGCCAACACTTGTCGTTTGTTGATTTGTTGATGATAGCCATTCTGACAGGTGTGAGATGGTACCGCATTGTTGTTTTGATTTGCATCTCTCGGATAATTAGTGACGTTGAGCATGTTTTCATGTGTCTCTTGGCCTTCCTTCTGTCTTCTTTTGAAAAGATTCTATTTAGGTCTGTTGCCCATTTTTTTATTGGATCATTTATCTTCCTTTTATTAAGTTGTATAAGCTGCCTGTAGATGTTGGAGATTAAACCTTTATCAGTGATGCCATTTGCAAATATGTTCTCCCATGCAGTGGGCCTTCTTGTTGTTTTGTTGATGGTTTCTTTGGAAGCTAATGATTCTTTTTCAATTGTAAGAAATTTGCTCCATTTGAAAGTTTTTAAGATTTTTCCAATTCCCCTTGAAGTTCAGGACATTTTATGGAATGCTTGTAAATGAATCCTCCCTCATGAATACTGCCTGAAACTTGGACTCCTGGATTCAGTCTATGTCTTTCAGTCTGTCTTCAACTCAGGGACATTTTTTCCTATTATTTATTTAATTATTGTTTCTCATTGTGTTCTTTTTTATCCTTCTGGAACTCTTATTTTTTTCATGTTAGGGCTTCTGGTTTGCACTTTGAGTCCTTATCTTTTCCCTCTCTGTATTTTTGCTGTGTGTGAGATATTCTTTCTACTTGATCTAGACTACTGATTTGGGTATCAGCTGTGACCATACTCTCAATTTAGTTCATCTTACTACCTTTAATTCATATCTTACATCTAGAAATTCATTTCATGGCTGTAAATGAATCTCACTAATTGCTGTATACTTTTGTGCAGGTGGCATTTGACTCATCCAGCTATTCTATTTAACTAGGACTTCCTGTTTTGTATTTTTGACTTTTTTTTAAAATATATATTTTATTGTTTTTTTACAGAGAGGAAGGGAGAGGGATAGAGAGCTAGAAACATCGATGAGAGAGAAACATCGACCAGCTGCCTCCTGCACACCCCCCACCGGGGATGTGCCTGCAACCAATGTACATGCCCTTGACCAGAATCGAACCTGGGACCCTTCAGTCTGCAGACCGACGCTCTATCCACTGAGCCAAACCGGTTTCTGCTGACTTGTGTGTTTGTTTGTTTTTATCTCTCTGTCTCCTGTTGGTTTTCTTTGTCTAGTCTTTAGAACTCAGGTGCAGCTGATTACCTTAAGTTATGGCAGTCTCAAGACTGATGGATTAATGCTATATCATAAAACAAGTGGCCAGTCTCTGATTGAAGTATCAAGATGGACCTTTCTTCTCTCTGATCAACTCAGCTCAAAGGCTAGAGTTCTTCAGCTTCAGTTTAGCCATCTTTGCCATGGAGATGGGTAGGTCTTTCCAGAAATATTCATATAAGCTGATGCTGTCCTTCCTTGAGAGGATACATGGATTTCTAAGAGTTAGAGCTCTTATATGATTCTCAACTCATGACTCCCTCATTTTTGGTTCTCAAGCATTTACTAAGCCTACAGAGAGAAAAGTCCTACCCGTGTACTCCAAGTGGCGTGGTAGAACCTGAACCTGGTTCGTATCTATTATTCTCCATCTATCTGCTGGGTCTTATAGTCTGATTCTTAAAGGAGAATACTGGTGGACACATTGTAGTTAAGGAGAAGAGTCAGCCAAAAGTATATACAGACATCACTTTCAAGAATTACTTTTCAGTTCCATATACAACCAACCAACACACCAGGCCATTCCTCTATGCTCAGATTGTTCCAATGGGACATCACATTTCCAAACCAGGGACCTTAACTTCTCAGAACCCACCTATTCTGGGGAGGTAAATTGAACAAAAAATTATCTTTCTAGACAACATTTTGTTATTATCAATCACTGCCCTGATAGTGATGGCAAATAGGTTTAATCTTATTTTTCAACTCTAATTTGTTAATCTGCCCTATAAATATTTACTGAACGCAAAGATGGTCCCAGATACTGTTCTAGGTACTAGAGATGCATAAGTGAACCTGAATCTTTTAGCAACTTCCATCAGGAACCCTGTATTAAAGAGCTTTTAAGACAACAAGAAAGCCCACTGCATGGGAGAACATATTTGCAAATGCTATCGCTGATAAAGGTTTAATCTCCAACATCTACAGGCAGCTTATGCAACTTAATAAAAGGAAGATATATGATCCAATAAAAAAATGGGCAACGGACCTAAACAGAATATTTCCAAAAGAAGACAGAAGGAAGGCCAAGAGACACATGAAAACATGCTCAAAGTCACTTATTATCCGAGAGATGCAAATCAAAACAACAATGAGGTACCATCTCACACCTGTCAGAATGGCTATCATCAACAAATCAACAAACGACAAGTGTTGGCGAGGATGCGGAGAAAAAGGAACCCTCGTGCACTGCTGGTGGGAATGCAGACTGGTGCACCCACTGTGGAGAACAGTATGGAGTTTCCTCAAAAAACTGAAAATGGAACTCCCATTTGACCCAGTAATCCCACTCCTGGGAATATATCCGAAGAAACTAGAAACATCAATCAGAAAGGATATATGCACCCCTATGTTCATAGCAGCACAATTCACCATAGCTAAGATTTGGAAACAGCCTAGGTGCCCGTCAGCAGATGACTGGATCAGAAAACTGTGGTACATCTACACAATGGAATACTATGCTGCCATAAAAAAGAAGGAATTCTCATCATTTGCAGCAACCTGGATGGAATTGGAGAATATTATACTAAGTGAAATAAGCCAGTCAATGAAAGAAAAATACCACATGATCTCACTCATTTATGGATAATAAAGAACATTATAAACTGATGAACAAAAAGATAGATACAGAGACAGTAAAGCAACAAACAGACTTTCAAATTACAGGGGGAAAGTTAGGGAGGGGGGGCGAGATAAGAAATCAAACGAAGGACTTGTATGCATGCATATAAGCATAAACAATGGACGCAAAACTCTGGGGGGTGAGGACATGTATGGGTGTGGGGTGGGGGGGGGGTAATGGTAAGATATGAACACATATAATACCTCAATAAAAAATAAATAAAAATAAATAAATAAAGAGCTTTTAAGACCCAATCTGAGCTGAGAAATGGAGTGCTGCAGTGAATTAGTGGCATCTTGCATGGGCAGAGAATTTGAATAGGGCAGCATATGTGTCAAGTATTTGTTACATCCTCCCCCCCCTTAGAATAATGCTTAGTTTATCTCCGGGTTCGAGTAGAATATATCTTCCTATTTTACTTTGAAACTTTCTTTTTGTGACTTGCTGAAATTTTTCTGACTCTGGGATATTGAACACATTTTGTATTAAGTTTGGATCTACAGACCTTCTAGCCTCTTTCATACTGGTTGCTGCATGTCTCATCTTTTCAATCCAACAACCACAAAAGCACTTCTCCAGAGGATTTGAGCCCCTTTCCTTAAGCACAACTTGGCAGGAGCTATAAGGGACACTATATTATAGATCTTTGGCAATGCTAGTTGTTGTGTCATTTTAAAATTAGAAAGGAGTAATTTCTTGTTCTTAATGGAGAAAGCACTCCTCTCCTATAAAGTATCTTAAGTCATTATTGCTATTGAAATGGAGAGCATCTCCTTAAATTTTATACCTAGGCACTTCAACTTGTCTCACCTTAATTCAAGCTCTAATTGTCATTCCCTTGTAACTATTATTTTCTGTCTTTATTAAAAATTGTGTCTTCTTAGATATTCTGTAATTTCACTGTAACATGTCTAAACAGATTTATTTTTTATTTATTCTGAATATCATAGTTTTTGTCTCTCATCAATGAAGAAAAATTCTCATCTATTATCTCTTTAAATATTGCTGCTTTTTCATTGTCTCAATTCTCTCTTTCTAGGACTCTGTTACTTCTTCTCTTTGCCTCCCTGCAATGCATTCTGGATAATTTTTTCAGATTCATCTTCCAATTCATCAATTCTTTACCCAACTATATCTAAATAGCCTTTTAAGCAATTCAATCATTACTTTTTAACCTTAATTATTATATTTCTATTTCTGGAGGCTTTATTTAATTCTCTTTTAAACCTGCTTCTTTCTTGGTCTTTTCTTGAGCGTTACCAATCACTTTCCATTAAATGCATAGTTTGAATTTTTTTGTTCACACATGTAATGTAAATTTTGGTTAATGAAAGGGCCAGTTTATGCTTATAAATCTCCAAGGAAGACATTATTTTCTCTTCATTTAGAGCTAGGACAAGTTGCCTCCCAACCCCCAAAATTGTCTTTTACCTATTACCATTCTTTGGGAGACACAGATTTAAGCAGAAAGCTCTGATCTGACTTCCCACATTATATTGACCTTAAGCTTTGTCTATGTTCCCAAACCTGCCCTTGAAAACTGAAACTCTAATTTGTCTGGAATAAGAAGACATCCCTGGGAATCCATTGGCACATTGCCCACCTACCTTTCTGGATTATTGCTTTATTATTATTTTTTTGCCTTATTATTATTTTTTTTGCCTTAAGTATTTTCCTTCTATTTTATCAGCTTAGCTATGGAATAAGCCTCCATGTAATTAAATATTTTATTTAGTATTTTCAGTTATTTTGCACCATTGGAGTTTCCTGAACATTTTAGTTCACTCTATTGCCAGGAGCAGATGTCTCCATCATGTTTATATCTACCTTCACTTGCTCAGATTTCACATCTATATACGATTGATCGATTTATTCATTTTTATTGGTAGCTGGACTCTTAGAATGCAGCCCTTTAAAGGAATCAGTTTCCTTTCTGCCCACATCTGTTTCCTTCTTTTTCCTGCCCACCACTGAAATCTATTAATTACAACAAATTTAAGCAGAACATAGCAATGTTTTCCATCAGAGTTGTAAATGCTTATAAAACACCTTATGCGATGGATATAATGCAAAGTGGATTCATTTTCATATCTAAAACCTATTCTCTTGCCTAGCTGGCATGGCTCAGTGGTTGAGCAGGAGGTTTGATTCCCAGTCAGGACACATGCCCAGGTTGCAGGCTTGATCCCCAGAGTGGGGCGTGCAGGAGGCAGCCAATCAATGATTCTCTCTCATCATTGATGTTTCTCTCTCTCTCCCTCTCCCTTCCTCTCTGAAATCAATACAAATATATATATTTTTTAAATCTATTCTCTTTTCCAGCTCTGTTCCCAGCCTACTGGTGATAAAGGGGCAGATCACATCTATGGTAAATTAGAATAGCCAACGACAGAATCTGAATACTTAAGAAATAATCATTAAGAAATTATCATTTTAGCAAACAACATGCACCTATCTACCTATTCAGTAGACAGTTGCTGAGCACCTACCTGGTACCTACCAGGCTAAGCACAAAGGATAACAGACCAAATGAGGCCTACCCACCTCTGCGATGACACTGAACATGCGCAGTGTGAAATACTAGCACATGCACAAACAAAATCAGTCCACGTTGGACCCTGTCCTGATGCGCCTACACCAGGGTTAGCCCCTAAGAGTTCTTCCTTTTCTTCCTTTTCCCTTCCTTCATAAGCAACCTTGATAGTGAAAAATCTGGGAGGAACCTTAACTTGCCTGTGGCTGAAAGATCAAATAAAGTATACACAATGGCCAGCAAAACTCAGCAAATCCCCCAGTTTTGCCCTTTTGAAGAGAAATCGCTTTCTCCCAAAGAAAGAGGAATTTCAAGTTATATTCATTAAAAATGGCTGGCTGACACAGTTAGTATTTTTGAGAAAAATCCATCTGTTTAATATAATGCACTGTTCAATTTGAAAGAAGTGGTCCCTTATTAGAGATATGATTTATTCTTAGATAAATCACTGATTTATGGCTCGCTGGGGTATATGTTTAATACTGTCAAAAAATGAAAGGACACCCCAAACTATCTGCAGTGCCACAGCTACTCGTTCTGAAAAGGATCTAAGGCAGCTGAGACCCCTGGGTGTTAAATGTAATCTTTGCCTGGGATAAAAGCACAGAGAATTGCTGATCTTTATAAAAAGATCTGTCTCTACCCACCGCCTTCTTCCCCGCTCTTCTACCACAGTGCAGTTCATCCTCAGAAAGCTCAGAACTGGAAATTAAGGGGGGAAATGGGTTGTGTTTGTGTCATTTAAAAAAATCTGCAGCAGAAAGGACTCTTTTTTAATGCATGCTAGAGAAAAGTTTATCACTAAAACAAATATAGCTTCTGGATGGTAATGGGTAAATTTGACTAGAGAAATAATGGAAAACCTATAGGAAAACAGGAAATATGTTTCCCGGCTCTTAGACTGTTATCATCAATTGAATGAAATGTAGTACTGGCTGCCGAAAATCACTACATAAAAAACTCATGTAGCACCAATTCCCAATTCTTAGAGTCAGATTTATGCTTTTATTTTCACTCTAAGATTTCATCTACTTTTATCTGTATAGATTTGATGTGGATGAGGTGTAGACCTACAACTTCTATCCTGACCTCTCACCTTCACAGAGCACCCCTATTTTAAGGCCTCTCAATACTTTCCACTTCAGTACTCAACTGTCACACCAAATCCAATGGGACCAACACACAGCCTTGCCCCTTTGCTTTCAAACTGAATTTTCTTCCACCTTTACCATTTTACTCAAGGGCACCAGAACCATTCTGGTCCATCAGTTGAGAAAATTTTTAGACATCTTTCACTTTAGTCTTTTCATTCAGCCCCTTATGACCAGTTTGTCACAAAAATCACATCATTCCTCTTCTGAAATGTCCCTTGGATGTACCCCTTACTTTACAGCACCCTTGCCCAAGCTTGCACTACCTCACACCTACCCTCTACCCCCTACCCCCCACCCCCGAACCCTCACTCCCGATTTAAAAGGCTTCTTTGTGGAGCTCTCTGGCTCCACCTATTCTGGTCTCTCTGCTTCTTCCAGTTCATCCTTCTGAGTTTAACTTCAAGAACCACCCTCAAGATCATCTGCCTTCCTGCTCCAACATTATATCCTGCTTCTCCCTCAGTACACCCATTCCCACCCCTACCCCTTTGCCCATTTTGCTTTTCTTCCCGGGAATGTCTGCCTTCCCATTTACCAGTATCTGCCTACAGAAATCCAGCTCATAACTTCAAACCCACATATGCAAATTTAGCTTAACATGTCTTATTTGTTATGTATTTTTAAATGCAACAATTAGTAAATTGACAGGATAAACAAATCCAGTTACTCCTCTCTTGCACCTGCTCTAGCCCCAGACCAGTATATCTAAATATTGTAAAAAGTATCACTCTCCCTCAGAGACTGGGCAAGCCATTTCTTTATTTTAACTGAGTTTTATCATCCTCTAAAGATGATGCAATTATGTCTATTAGAAACGTTCTGTTATAATTCATATGCCAGATATAACATAATGATCCTACTTAACAGTGTATAATGATTGCAATATCTCATAGATCCTACCATACACGGTTCTTCTATCTTCTAGGCTCTGGCAGGACACCACAGGTACTATTACCTGCAGGGTTGGGACTCCCTTCACTTTGAGTGTCTTTTGTTCTCCTGACATTCTCTCTCCTCATGAATTTGGAAAATCACCTTCTGATTTCATGGGCCTGGACACTAACTATACTTGCTTTATGGTATGGTAAACAATGCATTCTGAGTCACTCATATACAGAATAACTTACTTTCCCAAAAGATATTTTCTTAATTCTGTCCTAAATCCCTCTGATAGACAGCTGGCATGAGCATCCCCTACCTTAAAGATATGAGGTAAATTCTGTTTTGGAGAAGCTTCATGGATTTTCTGAACCTATGCCAAGAGTCTCTGCTGGGTAGTCCTAGAATTTCCACAGTGTGGTCTGAAGGTCTGCAGAAACCTACACAAGAAGTCTACATTCAAAATAAGCTAATATTTTATGTCATCTGCTGAAAATCATGAAAGGTGCAGTCTTGAAAACTGTAATAGCACCCCAGGCTTACTGTAGTGTTTTATATACACTGAGTGTGCAGATTATTATGATCTCTGAACGCATAATAATCTGGCCACTCAGTGTATATCCTATATAATAAAAGGCTAATATGCAATTGTCCCCTCGACCAGGAGTTCGACCAGCAGGCAGGCCGGCCAACCGCCCATGTCCCCTCCCCCTGGCCAGGCTGGCTGGACCCTGCCCATGCACTGGGCCTCTAAGATATATATATATATATATATATATATATATATATATATATATATATATATATATACACACACACACACACACACACACACACACACACACACACTGAATGGCCAGATTATTATGCATTCAGATATCATAATAATCTGGCCACTCAGTGTAAACTGGAAAGAAGAGAGATACTGCTATATTTATTTGAGCTCAGCAACTTGTGATTTCATTTCAAACAAAAACTTAAACTATAATAAGTACATTTGGAATGAATGACTAAATAAACAAATTTAAGATTATAAGTATGATGATTTTATGAGTACATCAATTTTTATGCATATAAAATTTGTAATACATACTATTCATAAATTAGCAACCTGACTTTAGTGCTTTTAAATAGTATAGTAATCATTGCTAATTATTTTACACTAGAGGCCTGGTGCACGAAATTCGTGCACAGAGGGGGGTTGTCCCTCCCCAGCCTGTACCCTCTCCAATATGGGACCCCTCGAGGGATGTCCAACTGCCCATTTAGGCCTGATCCCGGTGGGCAGTCGGATCCCTAAACGGGCAGTCGGACATCCCTCTCACAATCCAGGACTGCTGGCTCCCAACTGCTTGCCTGCCTGCCTTCCTGATTGCCCCTAACCGCTTCTGCCTGCCAGCCTGATCACCCCCTAACCACTCTGCTGCCAGCCTGTTTGCCCCCAACTTCCCTCCTCTGCCAGCCTGGTCACCCCTAACTGCCCTCTCCTGCAGGGTTGATCACCTCCAACTGCCCTCCCTTGCAGGATTGGTCCCTCTCAACTGCCCTCCCTTGCAGGCCGGGTGCCTCCCAACTGCCCTCTCCTGCTGGCCATCTTGTGGTGGCCATCTTGTGTCCACATGGGGGCAGGATCTTTGACCACATGGGGGCAGCTATATTGTGTGTTGCAGTGATGATCAATCTGTATATTAATCTTTTATTACATAGGATAGAGGCCTGGTACAGGGGTGGGGGCCAGGTGGTTTGCCCTGAAGGGTGTCCCAGATCAGGTGGGGGTTCCCTTGGGATGTTTGGCGGCCTGAGCGAGGGGCCTGTGGTGGTTGGCAAGTCGGCCACGCCCCCTGGCAACCCAAGCGGAGGCCCTGGTATCTGGAATTTATTTTCCTTCTACAATTGAAACTTTGTAGCCTGGAGCGGAGCCAAGCCTGGGGCTCCCTTCGCAGTGGCAGCCATTTCTGTTGGGGTTATGGTGGGCCCGGCCAGAGTGTGCGGAAAGCTTTGCTTCCCCTGTTGCCGGCGGCAACACTGGCCTGCTCTCTCAAGCTCCATTCTGCCGCCATTTGTTTGAATTTGTTTACCTTCTATAATGGAAACTTTGTAGCTTGAGTGGAGGCTTAGGCCTGGCAAGGGCAGGCAGAAAGCTTGGCTTCCTCTGTTACCTAGGAAACCTTGCTCTCTCTGGCTTTAGCCATCTTGGTTTGGGTTAATTTGCATACTCGCTCTGATTGGATGGTGGGCGTGGCTTGTGGGTGTGTCGGAGGTATGGTCAATTTGCATATTTGTCTATTATTAGATAGGATTTCCATTTGAAATAAATAATTTTCAGTCTTTTGGTTTTTGGTCATATAAGTTCTGGAAAATGTTTCTCTCCAAATGAAAGGTGTCTTGGGTTGGGGACTTTAGGTCTTTACCATGTAGAACAATCATGCCAGGGAGCATGGGGTAGTGGTTGGAGTAAACATCATGCATGAACATTATTAATGAAAGTCAGAATCAAGGTTTGAACAGGCTGGTTTTGTTTTGTCCCAACACTCCCAGCTTGACACAACACTTTGTGCTCTTCAGCACTATCTTCCACAAGAAATGTAACTCTATAAGATGCAGAGCTTTCAAAATTTTTGATGAAATTTCCTAAAACATGGCAGTATAATACATGGTATTTCCCTGGAAAAATCCCCTTTGCATGTATCTCTGTTAGAGGAGGGGTGGGGGTTGGGGGATCATATCCTCTCTTCTCTCTTTCTTGTCCCCCATACACACAGGGTCTGGTGTCAGTCATCCCTGTCTCCTTCCCCCTAGATTTCTCTATTCCCATCTCATTTACTCTCACCCCCTTATCATGCAGAGCAATGTAACTATGCCCCAACTTCTCTGTCTCTGAACTTGCATCCTCAACTGTTGAGGGCATTTAGCTTAGAAAGGGCCCTCCTATTACCAGGAAGCACCCCAGCTCAGAGGAAGGGGGATTCAAAATAAGTTTAAATCGTTTTCTTTTTATCTTTATAAACATCCTTTATCACATCTGTCATATGCTGCAAGTGGACAAAGGGTCAGTTTAGAGGGTTTCAGCTTCCCACACGTGACACACCTGTGCAGGTGGCATCCTGGCTGCCTTTTCTGGATGGATCACCTACTGGGAAGGGAACGGCAAACAGTGGTAGGAACAAAGCATGTGTGAGAGGAAACAGGGGGAGTAGAGGGCAGCCTAAGAGGGGGAAATAACTGCATTGAATCTTTTCAAATACTTAAAAGTGGCAGATAAAAGAAAAGGCACTGCTCCCATGATGGTTCTGATAAGAAATGTAGAAAAACCATTACATTAGAGGTGAGAAGCAAGGTGACGCAACTTGAAGAGCACAGGTTGTCCCACAGGTAGGCCAGTAGGAGGCAGAAAGGAAGCCCTGCAGCCCCCACACTGCACCTGCCAGCCTGCTGTGGGGAGTTCAGGACCTGGCAGCCCTGGGTAGCCTTGCCGAGGCCACTCGTTTACCACAGCTCTCTCACCTTTGTCTCACGAGCAGTTCTAGATGAGAAATTTAAAGATACAAAATTCAAGCCACTACACCAGAAGGGGATTTCACAACATGTAGCCATCTGTACTGATGAGTTAGCTGCTATTAGATGGGCAACTTAAACGCTTATTAATTAATGTTCAGTTGGTGTAAGACTCTGTGCCTAGTGGTGTACAGAAGCAAAGTTAAATAATTTACTTTCAGGGATTATTTCACACAAGGTATAATTATTTCCACCTATTCTATATGGTTTCTGACCTTTCTTTTATCTTTATTTTACCCATGACACTTATCACTCATGGGACTATTTTTGGAATCTAACACTGCCTCAAAAGAATTCTAAAGTAACCAGATCAACTAAGACTAAATAAACATATCAAGAGAAATGAGTCTTAGGAAACTTGCACTGGATTGAAGGATATAGTCATTATAAAGGCAGACTGACAAGGTAAGAGAAAGTTCCTTGGTGCACTGAGGGCAGGCTTCATGGAAGAGGCATCTTTAAGACAGGAATGGAAGTTGATCAGAGGAAGCAGAGGAAGAGTTGGTCGGGCAAAGGTGACAAGACAAGAGTTTGGCTAATTGGAGGAACTGAGAGCAGAAAGGTGAGGCTGGAGCACAGAGATCAGAAGTGGGGAGGCAGGTGAGGTTGCCCCGGCAATGACCGAAGGAGACTATGAGATGGCCGTGGTGATTGCTTACAGGAGAGAGGGAAGTTAGACGGCATTCTTCACCCAGACAGCAGCTGCACCCTCATCTCCTCCTTGTGTGCTGCACCAGTCTCCTCCATTAAATATTTTAGAAAACATTTTTGTGGAATCAGTTACTGAGTAACTAGTTACTGCTCAAATACGTTGCCCATTGGCTAGCTGATTCATTTGGCTCTGAAGGCAATCCCCTCCAATGCTAATTTTCTCATAAAATCATATCCATTCCTTCATTTATATATCCACTCAAAACTTATTAAGAGTCACTATCACATCCTTAGTCACTTCATCTGCAACTAAAATTTGTTTCATTGTTATTATTGTTATATAACTATATCTATACACTAGAGGCCCAGCGCACGATTGAAATTGTGCGAGGAGGCACCCCGTGGGGGGCCGGGACCCGCGCAGTGCCGGCTGCCACGTTGTGTCCCCTGAGGTGGGGGCAGGCGCTCTTGTGTGTTGTGTCTCCACTCCAGCCCAACCCCAGCCCCAGCCTCTCTGGGTGTTGTGTCTCCACTCTGCTCCCCCACCCCAGCCCCAGCCCCAGCCTCCCAATGGCTGCTGGGGCTGGGGGTGGCACACAATCCCCTCCCGCCCAGCTGTGCATGCAGCTCTTCCTGAGTGGCCATGATGCAGCCTCCTCCTGAGCAGTCGTGATGCCCAGCTAATTAGCATATTCCATATATAGTTGGTATCACTCACATTTGATCAAATCTAAGAACATTCCCATCAGGGGGGATTCCAAGATGGCAGCGGATTAAGTGGAAGCTACACTGACACTCTCCCAGGACCAAACTGGAATTACAACTAAAATACAGAAAAACTTCCTGAAAAATCAATTGAAGACTAGTTGGAGAGAACCCTGATAACCAAGGACATAAGTGGAGACCACATAGAGACAGCATTGACAGGGGCTGGGTTCCCTCCCGGAGCTGCGGGCTCACCGGGCGCCTCGCCATCTTGCAAGGAAAGGAGGATTTTATTGGAAACCTGACTTTCCGCGACAACTGCAAACACTGAACAGCTGCGAGCACCAGAACACCGGTCCCCTATCGGCGCAAACATTGGGATTCAAAGGAACCCTTCACTGAACCACGGAAAGGTCAGATTTCGCCTGAAATAAGGTGTGGTTTCTAATCCCCGCGGTGGGAGGGAAGCGCGCGAGCCGTGGGACCCGCGGGAACCGGGAGGTCTGTGCCTAGAAAAACCGGCGGCAGTTGGAGCTGCTGTGACCCGTGAATGTGGAAGGGGGTCCTCAGAGCTGCTAACTGAAGTGTCCTCTTAAAATCAACTCATTTTAATCTGACGAGGAGGATCAGACTAAGAATTTTCAAAGGAGTGCGGGCTCCTTAGTCTGGCGCACAGACCCACTGTCCGCGCACTTGGGCTCTTCCCGACTCTGCTTACTAAGCCCAACGCATAGGAAAGCCCAGGTGGAAAAACCCTGAAAGACTGCAGGGGAAGTTGTTTTTTCGGAACCTGGGAACAGAGCTGGGTGTGACCATCGGAGAGGCAGCTGTGAGGCACACACCTCCACAAACCAGTAGTGAGTGCCATAGAGGGGAAAAAAAAAAAAAAAAAAGCTAGAGAGGCCCAGAAGTCAATTCAGAAACACTGCCACCCAGGGGCTGAAACGCTAATTGTCTCTGGTGTAATCAAAAATAAATACGAGAAATTAAGACACAGACGGCTTAAAAAGCAGGATTGGCTTACAACACGGAGGAGCAGAGGAACGAAGCTGAACTGAAATACCGCCCAGACTGGGAAATAGGCATACCAAACAGAATAAAAGAGGAAGTGAATGACAGCCGCTACTGCACATTTTAGTCTTCCTATTTTTTAATTTTAAATTCTTTTTTCAATTTTTTTATTCTAATTTTTTTATTTTCATTTTTTGCATCTTTTACTTAAGAAAAAATTTTTTTTTCTTTTTCCTCGATTTTCACCTTTTTAATTATTACATTTTTATTTTCAATCAGCATTATTATTGCTATTATTTTACTTTTTTTTTTTTATTTTAAATGTCATTAGATTTTCTCTTTCTTTTATTTTGGGATTAGTGTCCTACATTCTATTTGCATCTTTCCCTTACCCTATCTCAACGCTAACATTTTGCCATCACTCTCCTCCTAACCTTTCCCCTTAAAAAAATTATTTATCTCTCTGGCCTTTTGTTGGTGTTTGCTTGAATGCCGATTAGATTGAATTTTTATGCTTTTTTTATGAGATTGTTTTGATTATACTTTTTGTTTGTTTGGTTGGTTCTATTGTTTCCTTTGTTTTTGTTTTTTTTTATTACTTTTGTTTTCTCTTGCCTCACTTGATAATAGTTGATGTTGCAGTTTGTATTAATCTCCAGGCTCGTGTTGCTGGAATTTGCTGGGATTAGTGGTTGTTCTAGTGGAGTCTACTCCACATATATATAGTTTGTTCCCCTTTTCTCTCTTAGTATTGTTCTTGCCTCTCTTACTCATTCTTCTTTTCTTTTTTCTTACTGCTCTTCTCCCAAGTTCAGATTCACACTCTTTTTTTTTTTTTTTTGTTCTTTCTTTTTACTCTCCCTCTTCCACTCCTGTTCCCTAATTTGTCTTTCTCTGGTGGTTACCTTTATTGGAGGTTATTAATATCGTGAATACAATTCTGTTTAGTGCCTTGTGTGTTGTGCCTGGTTGTGTTGTATTTTGTACCTTTAAATCAACGCCGGAGAGAGAGAACTATATAACCAGACATCCGGAGAAGAGAGACCATGGGGAAACAAAGAATTAGCCCCCCCAGGAAAGAGAAGCAGGCATCACCAGAAAAGGAAGTAAACGAACTAGAGGCAAACAACCTATCAGAGAAAGAATTTAGAGAAATGGTCATAAGGTGGCTGAAAAGGATGGAAGACAAATTCGACAATATGAGTAAGAACCAAGAGGAAATGAAGAAGAACCAAGAAGAAATGAAAAATGACATCGCTGCTGTAAAGAACTCAATAGAAAGCATCAAGAGTAGACTAGAAGAAGCAGAGGACCGCATAAGTGAGCTAGAAGACAAGATGGAAAAAAATACCCAATTACAACAGCTTCTAGAAACAAAAATTAGAAAGCATGAGGAGAGCCTAAGGGAACTTCGGGACAACACAAAACAAAACAACATAAGGATAATAGGGGTACCAGAAGGAAAGGAAACGGAGCAAGGAATAGAAAACCTGTTAGAAGAAATAATAACAGAAAACTCCCTTGATATAGGGAAGAAAAAACCCACACAAATCCAAGAAGCTCACAGAGTTCCAAGCAAAATGAACCCCAAAAGACCGACGCCAAGGCACATTATAATTAAGTTGGCAAACACCAACGACAAAGTAAGAATCTTAAAAGTGGCCAGAGAGAGACAGACAGTTACATACAAAGGATCCCCCATCAGACTAGCAACTGATTTCTCAACAGAAACTCATCAAGCCAGAAGGGAATGGAATGAAATATACAAAGTCATGCAAAGGAAGGGTTTCAATCCAAGAATACTGTACCCAGCAAGGCTATCAATCAAAATTGAAGGTGAAATCAGGAGCTTCACAGACAAAAAAGGGCTAAGGGAGTTTATCACCACCAAACCAGCAATGAAAGAAATGCTAAAGGGTCTGCTGTAAAAAAAAAAAGAAAGAAAGAAAGAAAGAAAGAAATAGGAAGCAAAGAAGGAACACAGGGGTATAGAATAAAAATGGTGACAAATAAGTGCCTATCAATAATAACTTTAAATGTAAATGGATTGAATGCCCCAATCAAAAGACACAGGCTAACAGATTGGATAAGAAAACAAAACCCATACATCTGCTGTCTACAGGAAACCCACCTCAAAAAAAAGGACGCATACAGACTGAGAGTAAAGGGATGGAAAAAGGTTTTCCAGGCGAATGGAAATGAAAAAAAAGCTGGGGTAGCAATACTTATATCTGACAAATTAGATCTCAAAGTGAAGGACATAAAAAGAGATAATGAAGGCCACTTCATAATACTAAAAGGAGAAATCCAACAAGAAGAAATAACTCTGGTAAACATATATGCACCCAACACAGGAGCACCAAGATACATTAAAAAACTCCTGGAAGATATCAAAGGAGAGATTGACAGCAATACAATTATAGTAGGAGACTTCAATACCCCACTATCACCATTGGACAAATCCTCTAAACAAAAAATCAGCAAAGAAACATCAATCCTAAATGACTCACTAGACCAGATGGAATTAATCGACATCTTCAGAACATTTCACCCCAAAGCCACAGAATATACATTCTTCTCAAGTGCACATGGGACATTTTCAAAGATAGACCATATGTTAGGACATAGGCAAAGTCTCTCCAAATTCAAGAAGATAGAAATCATATCAAGCTTCTTCTCAGATCACAGTGGCATCAAACTGGAAATCAACTACAATAAAAACAACCCAAAGAAATCAAACACATGGAGACTAAACAGCATGCTATTAAACCATGACTGGGTTACCAAAGACATCAAGGAAGAAATAAAAAACATCATGGCAACAAATGACAATGAAAACACAACAATCCAAAATCTATGGGACACAGCGAAAGCAGTCCTGAGAGGGAAGTTCATAGCTCTACAAGCCTACTGCAAAAAACAAGAAACAATGGTAATAAATTACCTAACCAAACAACTCAAAGAATTAGAGAGAGAGCAACAAGAAAAGCCCAGTGTAAGCAGAAGGAAAGAAATAATAAAGATCAGAGCGGAGATAAACGACATAGAGACCAAAGAAACAATACAAAAGATCAACAAAACCAAGAGCTGGTTCTTTGAAAAGATAAACAAGATTGATGGACCTCTAGCCAGGCTCACCAAGAAGCAAAGAGAGAGGACCCAAATAAACAAAATCAGAAATGAAAGAGGTGAAATAACAACAGACCCTGACGAAATACAAAGGATTGTTACAAAATACTACGAACAACTCTATTCCAACAAACTGGACAACCTGGAGGAAATGGACATATTCCTAGACAAATACAACCTTCCAAAACTCAATCAGGAAGAATCTAAACAGCTCAACAGGCCAATAACTATGGAAGAAATTGAAGCAGTCATCAAAAAGCTTCCGGCAAACAAAAGCCCGGGGCCAGACGGCTTCACAGGAGAGTTTTACCAAACTTTCAAGGAAGAACTAAAACCTATCCTCCTCAGACTATTCCAAAAAATTCAAGAGGAAGGAACACTTCCAGGCTCCTTCTATGAAGCTAGCATCACCCTAATACCAAAACCAGATAAAGACAACACAATGAAAGAGAATTACAGACCAATATCCCTCATGAACATAGATGCCAAAATTCTCAACAAAATCCTAGCAAATCGGCTCCAGCAATACATCAGAAAGATCATACATCATGACCAAGTAGGATTTATCCCAGGAATGCAAGGATGGTACAATATCCGCAAATCAATAAATGTGATACATCACATAAACAAATTGAGAGATAAAAACCACATAGTCATATCAATAGATGCAGAAAAAGCATTTGACAAAATCCAACACCCTTTCTTGATAAAAACTCTCAACAAGGTGGGAATAGAAGGATCATACCTCAACATAATAAAAGCTATATATGATAAACCCACAGCAAACATCATACTCAATGGGCAAAAACTAAAACCATTTCCCCTAAGAACAGGAACAAGACAGGGATGCCCACTCTCACCACTCCTGTTTGACATAGTACTGGAAGAATTAGCTACCGCAATTAGGCAAGAAGAAGAAATAAGAGGCATCCAAATTGGAAAAGAAGAAGTGAAGCTGTCCTTATTTGCAGATGACATGATATTGTACGTAAAAAACCCAAAAGATTCCATCAAAAAACTAATAGACTTAATAAATGAATTCGGCAATGTAGCGGGATACAAAATTAACGCCAAGAAATCTATGGCATTTCTATACACCAATAGTGAACTTAAAGAAAAAGAGACTAAAAAAGAAATCCCATTTACCATCGCACCAAAAAAATTAAAATACCTAGGAATAAACTTAACTAAGGAGGTAAAAGACCTACACGCGGAAAACTACAGGACACTGAAAAAAGAGATAGAGGAAGACGTAAACAGATGGAAGAACATACCATGTTCATGGATTGGTAGAATCAACATCATTAAAATGTCCATACTACCCAAAGCAATCTACAGATTCAATGCACTCCCCATCAAAATACCAACAGCATATTTCACAGACCTAGAAAGAACTCTCCAAAAATTCATCTGGAATAAAAAAAGACCCCGAATAGCCGCAGCAATCCTTAGAAAGAAGAATAAAGTAGGAGGGATCTCCATACCAGACTTCAAGCTGTATTACAAAGCCACTGTTCTCAAAACTGCCTGGTACTGGCACAAGAACAGACATATAGATCAATGGAACAGAATAGAGAATCCAGATATCGACCCAAACCACTATGCTCAATTAATATTTGACAAAGGAGGCATGAACATACAATGGAATCAAGACAGTCTCTTCAATAAATGGTGTTGGGAAAATTGGACACACACATGCAAAAAAATGAAATTAGATCACCAACTTACACCACACACAAAAATAAACTCAAAATGGATACAGGACTTAAACATAAGACGGGAAACCATAAAAATACTAGAGGAATCCACAGGCAACAAAATCTCAGACATATGCCAAAAGAACTTTTTCACTGACACTGCCCCTAGGGCAATGGAAGCTAAAGAGAAAATTAACAAATGGGACTACATCAAAATAAAAAGCTTTTTTACAGCAAAAGAAACCATCAACAAAACAACAAGAAAGCCCACTGCATGGGAGAACATATTTGCAAATGCTAGCACTGATAAAGGTTTAATCTCCAACATCTACAGGCAGCTTATGCAACTTAATAAAAGGAAGATAAATGATCCAATAAAAAAATGGGCAACGGACCTAAACAGAATATTTTCAAAAGAAGACAGAAGGAAGGCCAAGAGACACATGAAAACATGCTCAAAGTCACTTATTATCCGAGAGATGCAAATCAAAACAACAATGAGGTACCATCTCACACCTGTCAGAATGGCTATCATCAACAAATCAACAAACGACAAGTGTTGGCGAGGATGCGGAGAAAAAGGAACCCTCGTGCACTGCTGGTGGGAATGCAGACTGGTGCAGCCACTATGGAGAACAGTATGGAGTTTCCTCAAAAAACTGAAAATGGAACTCCCATTTGACCCAGTAATCCCACTCCTGGGAATATATCCAAAGAAACTAGAAACACAAATCAGAAAGGATATATGCACCCCCATGTTCATAGCAGCACAATTTACAATAGCTAAGATTTGGAAACAGCCTAGGTGCCCGTCAGCAGATGACTGGATCAGAAAACTGTGGTACATCTACACAATGGAATACTATGCTGCCATAAAAAAGAAGGAATTCTCGTCATTTGCAGCAACCTAGATGGAATTGGAGAATATTATACTAAGTGAAATAAGCCAGTCAATGAAAGAAAAATACCACATGATCTCACTCATTTATGGATAATAAAGAACATTATAAACTGATGAACAAAAAGATAGTTACAGAGACATTAAAGCAACAAATAGACTTTCAAATTACAGGGGGAAAGTTATGGAGAGGGGGGGTAGATAAGAAATCAAACGAAGGACTTGTATGCATGCATATAAGCATAAACAATGGACGCAAAACTCTGGGGGGTGAGGGCATGTGTGGGTGTTTGGTGGGGGGGTAATGGTAAGATATGTACACATATAATACCTCAATAAAAAAAATGGTAAAAAAAAAAAAAAAAAAAAGAACATTCCCATCAAAAGCTAAGAGGCAAAAACTTGGTTAACAATGAAATCTCTGATCATAAAACAGCTTCAGTAGAACAATTTGGGGATCCTGGTCATGATCCAATTGGTAACATGATCTAATTGGTGACTCAACATGAAAGATATTACATATACTGGGATCGTTACATAGAACAAGTTGTATTAAAAAGACAATTCCAGGGTGGAGCAAGAAAAGGAAAAGAGAAATTCTAGCTTTAAAGTGTAGAAAATCACCTAGAAGCAATAGGATAATAGGAAACTGAAAAACACCAATCCATTTTCAATGAAATTGGAGAACCACTGAAATCTCCAATTATGATATATTGGAAAATAATGCCAAAGTCATGAAAGTCACGTGCAGATGTAGAAAGATACCAAGAGAGGATTCTGATGTTGCGGGCCTCAGACAAAACTGCCAGAGGCCATTTCTCCAAAGTAGATGGCACACCCTATATCACACCTTTGTTTAAAACAGAGAGAATGGGTATGCATAGTCGTGGCAGGGCTTTCCTGAGTCAGGTTAAGCCTCAAGCTCTCAAGAAGCAGGGAAAGGATTGTATAGCCAAGCTATATCTGAAAGATGCAAACTGTCAGTGAAGTGAGGCGAAGGAGAGAAACTCATGAGCAGCCTAGCAGTGCCAGTCTCAGTTGGCTGGGGAGGAGTAAGGGCAAAAGAACTCTCGGACCCAAACTTGCCTCGTAGGGGAATTCATACAAGCCTGGGAAACAGCCTGGGAACTTTCCTTATGGGAAACTCTGGCAAATAGCTGGTATGGAAAAGTCTTCATATTTAAGATGAGTAATGATGTAAAGAGAACTTGAATAGGACCTAAGTAGAAATGGTACAAAGAGGAAGGGTGGGTAGCAAAGGAATGAATAAAAGCAGAAGCGAAGAAAAAAAACTCAATAAAACTTTGTCACAGCGTGGGATGAAAATGGTGACTGGCATGTTGGCAAGAATTAAACTCTTAAAGACACCAGACGCTCTAGAAAGCAATAGCACAAAATGAAGATGCAAGGGCTCAAGGATGAACTTGAATGTGATTGTCAGAATTGGGAATGAAGAGAAAGGAGAAAAAAACCCAACTGGCTAGAGGGGAAGGGGTTTGAAGGCAGACATAAATGAGGCAGGAAGAGAGGGAAGCCCCATTGGATATACTTCATCAGAGGTGGCAACTTAGAGAGCTGTAAAGCCAGTGGGAGAGAATGAAGGAAACCGTCTGAGTCAGGACTGACCAAAGGAAGAAGTTGTTATTTTGGTACTTTAAAAAAAATCTGCCCTGGCTGGGTGGTTCACTTGGTTGGAGTGTCTCCCTGTACACCAAAAGGTTTCGGGTTCGATTTCTGGTCAGGGCATATATCTAGGTTGCAGGTTTGGTACCCAGTTGGAGGGCAACTTTTTGATGTTTCTCTCTCACATGGATGTTTCACCCTCTCTCCCTTTCTGTCTCTCTAAAAAACAAACAAAAAACAAAACAAAACAAAAAATCCTTGGGTGAGGATTTTTAAAAATCTGAAATTGGAATCATTTATTCTTGAGACTAACATTAATACACAACTATGTGTTCATTTCAGAAATCCTATGCTGAGCAAAACTCTGCTATTTTAGTGAATGGTTACCCTGTATTTGAATTTCAAATAAAAAAAAGGACTATTCATTTAAAAAGGGTTCTTCTATACTTTCATATTCCTCAAATGGTAAAATAATATAACAGTACAAAAAAGCTTTGATTGCAAGAAAATTGTTATTCTAGCTCAAAGATTTTCAAAATAAATGCGATATAAATGTGATAGTATTAAAATTGATGCTCCAATCAAGAAATTTTCTCTGTATTATCTACACTAATAAAAGAGAAAGATGCAAACTGACCATACCTTCGCGACGCCCACCAGCCAATCAGGCATGAGTATGCAAATGAACCCAACAAAGATGGTGGGTTAATTTGCATACACAGGCATTGAGCAGCTGGGGGCAGGATGCTTGCGTCGTTGCCATAGCGACAACCAGGCGTTCCGCATGCCCCAGCTGCTCCGGGCCTCTGGGCAGCGTGGGAAGGTGGAAAGGCGGCTCTGGGCTAGAGCAAAGGCAGAAAGGCGGCTCCGGCTGGAGCGAAGGCAGTGCTGGCAGCCAGGGGAAGGAAGGCCCATTCTTGCACGAATCTTTGTGCATCGGGCCTCTAGTCTATATAATAAAACCCTAGTATGCAAATCAACCAAACGGCAGAATGACTAGTTGCTGTGACACGCACTAATCACCAGGGGACAGATGCTCAATGCAGGAACTGCCCCCTGGTGGTCAGTGCACTCCCACAGGGGAAACACCGCTCAGCCAGAAGCCAGGCTCATGGCTGGTGAGTGCAGTGGCGGTGGCAGAAGCCTCTCCCACCTCTGTGGCAGTGCTAAGGACCCCTTGGGGGATGTCCAACTGCTGGCTTAGGCCCACTCCCCATGCACGATGTCGTGCACTGGGCCTCTAGTATGAAATAAAAACAATGAAAAAGACAAACCGTAAGTGCTTTCTTGAAAACAACTGTCGCTTTTTGATTGATTTAAAAAAACTGCAGCCAGAGTTCAACTACTGTCTAGAACAGCAGTCGCCAACCTTTTGGACCTCACGGACCACCAGTGGTACGGGGATCACTGGTTGGCGACCACTGGTCTAGAATGTAAGAGGTTAGATCGTGGGTCACTCCCACCCTACCAGCTCAAAAAAAGCCAAATAAGCCACATCTTTAATCCAATAGAGAGATGAGATCTCTGGACAATAAGTGTCCAGAAGTCCAAGGAGAAACAGACATGAGCCCTAGCTCACCTGTAGTAGAGCCCTGGAGAAAGGGAGACCAGGAACCATCCAAGAAGGTAAAAGAGTGCAGGTAGAGGCCAAGTATGAGCTACTATGAGAGGACAGATTTCCTAGGAACTGTAAATACAAATGGAGTGCACACTGCCTGACAAGCTATTCTCCACAGACCTCTACTTGGTTTCACAAAACGATGGTGAGGAGCAGGACCCAAGATGGGAGACAGCTTCCCTTGGTGGCACAGGCCCAGATAAGGGGAGTGGCTGCTTCTGCAGGAAGCCCAGGGAGCCCTACCTAATCCCCTCCTACTGTCTTAAGTCCAAAATCCATATAGCTGGGGGGTAGGGGGAATAAAAGAAGAAACCCTTTTTCACAAGGGGAAGACACAGTCAAGAGTTCTGGTGATGATAAATAAATCTGCCATAAACATATGTGTACATGGTTTTGTGAGAGCATAAGTTTTTGTTTCTCTTTGGTAAATGCCTATTAGTAGAATGGCTGGAGTCTCTGTAAGGGTATGTTTAATATTTCAAGAAACTGCCAACCCATTTCCAAAGTGTCTGAACCATTTTGTTTTCCCACCACCATGACTAAGAGTCCAAATTGCTGAATACCCTCTATATCACTTGATATTGTCAGGGTTTCTGTATTCTAATAGGTTTGTAGTGGTATCTAACTGCTTTTATTTTGCATTTCCCTCATAACTAATGTTGTGGAGTATCTTTTTAATGTGTTTATTTTCCATTTATATTTATTTTTTGTTCATATCTTTGCCTTGTTTTTTAATTGGGTTGTTTTCTTACTAGTTTGAAAGTTCTTTATATACATACTAGAGGCCTGGTATGGTGCATACGTTTCGTGCACTTGGGGGTGTCCCTCAGCCTGGCTTGCACCCTCTCACAGTCTGGGAGCCCTCGGGGGGATGTCCAACTGCTGAGAAGGTGGGAGAGGCTCCCGCCACCACCACTGTTCTCGCCAGCCCTGAGCCTGGCTTCTGGGCTTCTGGCTGAGTGGCGTTCCCTGTGGGAGCACACTGACCACCAGGGGGCAGCTCCTGCGTTGAGCATTTGCCCCCTGGTGGTCAATGCACATTACAGCAACTGGTCGTTCCATCATTTGGTTGATTTGCATATTAGCCTTTTATTATGTAGGATTGTAGATACAAGTTATTTACCAGATAACATGATTTAAAATGTTTTTCCAATCCAGTCTATGCCTTTTCTTTTCATGTGCTTAATAGTGTCTTTTGAAGTTTTAAAGCAGAGGTTTTAAAATTTTGATGAAGTTCAGTTTATCATTTTTAATCTTTCATGGTTCATGCTTTTGTGACTGACTCTAAGAAATCTTTGACTAACTCCAGTTAACTAATATGTTCTGCTATCCTCTTTTAGAAGGTTTATAGTGTTAAGTTTTACATTTAATTCTATTATTCATTACTTGTTAATTTTTTATAAATGTTCTGATCAATGAGATCAATGGTGTGTTCATTTTTTGGCATATTGAAATTCCTTTTTTTTTTTTACAGTACCATTTGTTGAAAAGACTGCCTTTTCTTTTTTTCCTTTTTATTGAACTTATTGGGGTGATACTGGTTAACAAAATTATACAGGTTTCAGGTGTGCAATTCTACAACACATCATCTGTACACTGAATTGTGTGCTCACCACCCCAAGCAAAGTTCTGTCCATTTTTTTCCATTGAATTGCCTTTGCATCTTTTTCTGATGTCATTTAAACTGTTCCTAAGCATAGAAAAAGAACTTTCAATTTCCAAATTAATTTTATACAGCTACTAGAGGCCCGGTGCACAAAATTCATGCTCGGGGGAGAGGGGGTGTCCCTCAGCCCAGCCTGCACCCTCTCCAATCTGGGACCCCTCGAGGGATGTCCGACTGCCTGTTTAGGCCCGATCCCAGTAGGGTGAGACCTAAACGGGAAGTCGGACATCCCTCTCACAATCCAGGACTGCTGGCTCCCAACTGCTTACTGTGTTTTTTAATTGGGTTGTTTTAATTGGGATCAGGGTGGGGGTTCCCTTGGGGCATGGGGTGGCCTGAGTGAGGGACCTGTGGTGGTTTGCAGGCTGGCCATGCCCCCCCACGACACAAGTGGAGGCCCTCGTATCTGGGATTTATTTATCTTCTATAATTGAAACTTTGTAGCCTTGAGTGGAGCCAAGCCTCCTGCTCGCTCCGTGGCTGCAGCCATTTTTGTTGGGATTTATTTATCTTCTATAACTGAAACTTTGTAGCCTTAAGCGGAGGCCAAGGCAGGCCAGGGCAGGCGGAAAGCTTGGCTTCCTCCATTGCCTGGGAAACCCAAGCCTCCTGCTCTCTCCGTGGCTGCAGCCATCTTGGTTGGGTTAATTTGCATACTCCTGATTGGCTGGTGGGCATGGCTTGTGAGTGTAGTGGAGGTACAGTCAATTTGCATATTACTCTTTTATTAGATAGGATCATAGTATTGATAGCATAACCACCAAATACAGCCCCCAAAACATACGATATTTTAATATTGATGCAAAAATATCACATAGGATTCTTCATATAGGATTATTTTAAAAAGACAGCTCAGTATTAGGATATCTAAAAATATAATTCACTATATTAACTGATCAAAAGAGAAAATATACCACCAGAAATAAATAATTCCAACAGATATCCTTCTCAGCACTATTTTTTTTTTTCATATTGTTTTGGAGGTATTAGCCAGTATAATTAGGTAAGAAAAAAAAATTTACTATAAACAATTGAAAAGAGATAAAGTAATAATTATTTCCAGGTACACTTTTATAGTTAAAAACATAAAAGACTATGCAGTAAAAATATTACAAATAATTTTAAAATTGAGTGAAGTAACTGGGCAGGAAATTGGTATCCAGAAATCAAAAGTCACAATGGATATGAACTATAACCACTTAAAACATCCTCAGGCAAAAGGCCCCATCCTATCTAATAAAAGAGTAATATGCAAATTGACTGTACCTCCGCTACACAAACAAGCCACGCCCACCAGCCAATCAGGAGCAAGTATGCAAATTAACCCAACCAAGATGGCTGCGGCCACGGAGCGAACAGGAGGCTTGGGTTTCCCTGGCAATGGAGGAAGCCAAGCTTCCTGAACACCCTGGCCTGCCCAACCCTCCGCTCAAGGTTACAAGTTTCAATTATAGAAGATAAATAAGTCCCAGATACCAGGGCCTCCGCTTGGGTCACCGGGAGGCGTGGCCAGCCTGCAAACCACCACAGGCCCCTCACCTAGGCTGCTCCACGCCCCAAGGGAACTCCCACCCTGATCTGGTACACCCTTCAGGGCAAACCAGCTGGCCCCCACCCGTGTAGCAGGCCTCTATCCTATATAATAAAAGAGTAATATGCAAATTGGCCGTCACTCCAACACAAGATGGCTGCCCCCATGTGGACACAAGATGGCCACCACAAGATGGCCAGCAGGAGAGGGCAGTTGTGGGCGATCAGGCCAGCAGGGGAGGGCAATTGGGAGGGACCAGGCCTGCAAGGGAGGGCAGTTGGGGGTAATCAAGCCTGCAGGGGAGGGCCATTAGGGGTGACCAGGCCAGCAGAGGAGGGAAGTTGTGGGTGACCAGCCCTGCAGGGAAGGACCGTTGGGGGGAACCCAGGCCTGCAGGGGAGAGCAGTTGGGGGGGGACCAGGCCTGCAGGGGAGGGCAGTTAGGGATGACCAGGCTGGCAGAGGAGGGAAGTTGGGGGTGAGCAGGTCTTCAGGGGAGAGCAGTTAGGGGCAATCAGGCTGGCAGGGGAGGGCAGTTAGGCATCACTCAGGCTGTCAGGGGAGTGGTTAGGGGGTTATCAGGCTGGCAGGCAGAAACAGGGGCAATCAGGAAGGCAGGCAGGAGAGCAGTTGAGAGCCAGCAGTCCTGGATTGTGAGAGGGATGTCCGACTGCCCGTTTAGGGATTCGACTGCCCACCGGGATCGGGCCTAAATGGGCAGTCGGACATCCCTCGAGGGGTCCCAAATTGGAGAGGGTGCAGGCGGGGCTGAGGGACACCGAATTTCGTGCACCGGGCCTCTAGTATTATAATAGCATTTTAAAAAGAAAAAAAGTACCTAGGAATAAAAGAGGAAAGTGTTTAATATCAAAACAAAGAAAAAAAACACATGCTACTGAGGAATACAAAAAAGGTTTTGAAAGGAAAATATAGTAGCCACCCAGTGGACTGAGAGATTTAAGTTTCAAGACCCCCAGTGGATGCCTGAAACAGCAGAGAAGTACCAAACCCTATATATACTATGCTTTTTTTCTATGCAGACACGTTTATGATAAAGTTTAAATTTATAAATTAGGCACAGGAGGACATTAACAATAATAACTAATTATAATACAAGTCATGTAAATGTGGTTTCTTTCTCAGAATTCTTTATTGTACTGTACTCACACTTCTTGTGACTATGTGAGATGACAAAATTCCTTATTAAGCCAAGAACTTTCACCTTTTCACTTAAAGGAAGTTCTTTACGGCTTCTCTTTGGCAGATCTGAATTATCAGCATGACTACTCTTATGCTTTGGGGCCATTATTAAGTAAAATAAGGGTGACTTGAACACCAGCATTGTGATACTGATGGCAGCCGATCTGATAACCAAGATGCTTACTAAGTGATTAACAAGCTGACAGTGCAGGCAGCAAGAGGTGGTGGTCAAAGGGATGATTCAGATCCTGGGTGGAATGGAGTGGGACTAGAGAGATTTTATCACACTATTCAGAACAGTGTGCAATTTAAAAGTTATGAATTGTTTATTTGGGAAACTTTTCATTTAATATTTTTGGACTGTGGTTGACCATGGGTAATTGAAATCATGGAAAGCAAAGCCATGAATAAGGGGGGACTACAGGACCATATTCTTAATTAGAAAGATTCAAAAATTATAAAATAACTTATCTTAAAGTTAATCTTGAATGTAATGTATATCAATAAAATTGCCAATAAAATTTTTTTCTGGGAGTAGATAAACTGCCTCTAAAGTTCATATATATACATATACATATACATATACATATACATATACATATATATATGTATATATATATATATGTATGTATATGTATATATGTAAATGAGAATGAACCTCCCCAAAATCTTAAGAAATGTTACTATCACAACCAAACATTCAAATGTATTATAGTTAAAAACGTAAAAGAGGCCCAGTGCACGAAATTCATGCACAGGTAAAGTCCCCAGCAGCTGCTGCTGCCGCCACCAGTTGGAGCCTCCCTTCCCCAGCTGCCTGCCACCGCTGCCGGCCCGGATGGGGCCAGCCAGGGGGAGGGGCCACGAACAGTTGGCCGGCTGGCCCTGCCCCTGGTCAAACTCTCAGTTAAGGGGACAACTTGCATATTAAGCTTTTATTATATAGGATAATTAAAACATACTAGTGCATCTAGAAAGAGACTCAACAAACACAGAAATTTAGTATTTGATAACATGGTATTTTCAATTAGTGAGAGAAAAATGGATTGACCAGTGAATGGTGTTAGAATAATTGGGAAGCCCAGTTGAAAATTTAGCTGGTTTTCTACCTCACACTTTTTACTAAAATTAATCTAGATGAAGGAAATCTTAAACATGAGAATGAAACCCTAAGAATACACAATGAGAATGTGGACAAATTAGTTGGTAACCTAAACTTATCCACTGCAATGGGGAAGACCTTTTCAAATATGATACAAAGTCTACAATCCATAAAATAAAAGATTGATAAATCCAAACACATAACAATAAAAAAATTCTGCAAGGGAAAAAAACAAAATCAAAAGACAAATGATAAATTGGGAAATATCTGCTATTAAGTCACTGAAAAAAATCACTTAATACATGAAGAACTATAATTTAATAGAATAGCAATGAAAATTATAACATGAACAAATGATATAAACAGCTCATAGAAAAGGAGGTTCAAATGTGTGAAAAGAGGCACCTCACCCATCACAAGGGAAATCCATTTTTCCTTATCTGATTGATAGAGATTTAAAAGTTTAATAGCCCATTGTGCTAATGAGTCTCTAGTGGGAGTACAGTTGTTTCTTGTGAGAGTAAAAATGGATTCCACCCATATGCAGGACAGTTTGATAGCATTTATTAATAATACAATTAAATAGATGTAGAAATTCTAATTCTGGAGATATATTCTCCAAATATCCTGCGGCATGCACTAGGTAATCATCGCAATGTTGTAAAAATAGCAAAATAAAATTGGAAACAATCCAGAATCTTATAAATTAGTGGGTTTTGTTTTGTTGGTATCTGGTTTCTTTTGCTTATCATTATGTTTTTGATTCATATAGTAGTGTTCTATTGTATGACTGTACCATTCACTCATGTTAATGGGCATTCATTGTTTCTAACTTTGGCTATAATAAATAGTGTTCTTATGCACTTCTAAGTGAACAAATGTGCACATTTCTGTTGGGTTATACCTAGGGATGAAAATTTCTGGGTCATAGGGTATGTAAACATTTTAGTAGAATTACTAAACAATTTTATAAAATACTAGAGGCCTGGTGCATGAAAATTCATGCACTGGAGCGGGGGTTCCCTCAGCCTGGCCTGCTCCCTCTCACAGTCCAAGAGCCCTCAGGGGTGGGAGGCAACCCGGCGATCAGGGGAAGGTGATGCCCCATCACACCTCTGCTGCTGCCACTGCCGGCAGCGCCAAGCCTCGGCCAGCCCTGGTTACCTGAGCCTCAGACGGCCCTGGGCGGCTGGGCAGCCACCATCGGAGGCTTCCCTGTGCCTCGGGCCAGCCCTGGGTGGCTGGGGGGTTGAGGGGACTAGGGGACTCTGGAGGCAGGCGCCTGGAGGCAGGCCCAGCCTTGCCACATGCCTGCCACCCCAGCAGGGCTGAGGGGACTGGGTGCCACCATCTTGTGTCTGTGGGAGTCACCATCTTTGAGGGCAGGGCAGTCAATTAGTATATTCCCTCCTTATTGGCTATGGGCGCCACCATCTTTGCAACAGTGTGAGGGTCAATTAGCATATTCCGTCTTTATTAGATAGGATTTACCATATCCTCACCCTCATTTGGTATGACCAATCTCATATTTAGCCATACTGATGAGTAAGTACAAAGCTATCACATTGTACTTCTAATGTGCATTTCTTTGAAGGCTAATGAAGTTGGGTACCTTTTTAGTAAAGTACCTGTTTAGGGTTTTTGCCCATTTTTCTATTGGGTTGTCTGAATTTTTATTATTTATTTGTAGCAATTTGTTTTATATCCTGCATATGAGCCCTTTGTCAAATATGTATAGTTGCAAATACCTTCTCCAATTCTATAGCTTGCTTTTTCATTCTTTTAATTAGTACCTTATGTAGACAGTTAATTATAGTTTAATGAATTGAAATGCTCTGAAATATGACAATTTATGAATAATTATGTGCATAATCACTGTTCTAAGAAATAAATTGCTAACTGAGTAAAATACTAATTTATAGGAATATAGTTTATGCAACTTTCTCTATATATGTAGATATATTTGTTTTTATTGCTATTATTCCTATAAAAAACAAAACCAAAGGGCTGTTTGTAAGCTAGACTTTAAAAAAGGAAAAATATAAAAACAACTAAAATTTATCTAAGCAATTCAACTATTATTTGCCTATTTAAAGTACTTTATTGGTGTATGATTGAAAATTCATACATATTTAATGTATGTGACTCGATGAGTTTGGAGATAAGTATACATCCATGAAACCATGACCATAATCTATGTCATAAACATATATCACCTCTGAAAATTCCCACCTGCCCTCTTTATTTATTATTTTGTGTGTGTGTGTGTGGGGGGGGGGGTTGGGGGGTTATACGAGCACAACATAAGATCACCCTCACCACATTTTTAAGTGTTCAATACAGTATTGTTAACTATAGGCTCTATACTATAAAGTAGATCTCTAGGACTTACTCATCT
Source organism: Cnephaeus nilssonii (assembly GCF_951640355.1). Taxonomy (NCBI): domain Eukaryota; kingdom Metazoa; phylum Chordata; class Mammalia; order Chiroptera; family Vespertilionidae; genus Cnephaeus; species Cnephaeus nilssonii. The sequence continues at coordinate 30,077,955 of NC_137088.1, forward strand.
TGTACAACTGAAACTTTCTATACTTTGACTAATACCCTCTGTTTCCCCTTAATCATGTTTATTGACTACCTACTATTTTCCAGGCATATACAAAGTGTCTGTTGTCATGGAGATTATATTCTAGTTGGAAAAAATATAAAATATGTACATAAATAATTAGATGCAAAAATGTTTGATGATGAAAGACACTGTCAAGAGAATGAGAAGATAAGTCGCACACACTGGTAGAAAATATTTGCAAAACTCATATCTGATAAAGAACTCATTACCCAAAATATAGAAAGAACTCATAACTTAACAGTAATAAAATGAACAACATAATGAAAAACTGGGTAAAAAAATTTGAATAGACACCTCACCAAAGAAAATATACTTTGGCAAATACAGATGACAAATTAGCATATGAAAATATATTCAACATCATATATCATTAGATAATCACAAATTAAAATAATGAAATACCACTATACACCTTGTAGAAGAGCAGAAATCTAAAATACTGACAGTACCAAGTGCTGGTGAGGTTGCGGAGCAATAGGAACTCTCATTCATTGGTTAGTGGGAATGCAAAATGGTACAAACACTTTGGAAGATAGTTTGGTGGTTTCTTACAAAACTAAATTACCGAATGATCCAGCCTAAAGGAACTAAAAACTTATGTCCAGCCCTGGCTGGTGTTGCTCAGTAGTTAGAGTGTCGGTCTGTGCATCGAAGGGTCACAGGTTCAATTCCCAGTCAAGGGTGCGCACCTGGGTTGCAGGTTCAATCCCCGGTCCTGTTCAGGGTACGTGCAGAAGGCAACCAATCAATAGTGTCTCTCTCACATTGATGTTCTAAGTCAATCTTCATGAAAAACTATTTACATTAAGCCATCTGCACAATGAGATACTCTATTCTATCACCTCTATTGTCAGATAGAAAAAGTCAAGAACCATATGATTTCATTCATATGTGGGATATAAGACTGAAAGCAACAAATGAGCAAACAAGAAAAAGAAACAAAAACTCATAGACACAGATGACAGTATGGTGGCTACAGAGGGAAGGGGAGAGGGTAGTAAAGGGTAAAGGAGGTCAAATATATGGTGATGGAAGAAGATTTGACTTTGGGTGGTGGGCACACAATGCAATAAACAGATGACTTATCATAGAATTGTACACTTGAAACCTATATAACCTTATTAACCAATGTCGCCCCAATAAATTTCATTTAAAAATAAAAAAGGACTGAGTTCAGCTAAGAGCAGGACTTTGGTTTCCTCTCATCCTGTGACTGGAGCTACTCACCATCACAAAGTGTTCAAGGCATGATATGTGTTCACTTTCTGGGTAAATTTACACAAAATTGATTAACACTTCACTTACATGTCATTGAACTTGATGTATGAGTTTTAAATCATACAGCTCATGGCACTTAGTCAACAAAACACTAAAATGCCTCTTTTTTATAATGATTTGGATGATGTCGCTGAAGCTTCCTAAATTATTGAGACTATAAACCAATTTATTAAATTTAGTGAAAAGTTTCCATATTAAGTAAGATGACTCTTTTTATGCAAAACCTTCTTATGAAAGGTTAAATAACTTTCTCATCATTCTTTCAATATCTAAGATAAATGGTCTTGGGTAGTCAGGTAGATGATATTTAACTCAGCACTCTACCAAAATTAAAAACAGCCTATGAGAAGAGAAAGAATGCAAATAAAGGGGGTTGAACAAACTTAAATGCCATATTTATGTTTTATGTGTATTTAGACTCCCAATCAGACTGTAAGTGATCAAAAATAATTGTGTGTGTGTTTTTTAACCTCTTCATACTGTCTGACTCAGTGTGTAATATAATTGCATTAAGCAATGAACTACTAGAGATGCACAGCCCAGAACAGAAATATTGACCTTTGGAAAAATTGTAAAGAGAAAATAGTGTATCTTCAGCCCTTGCCTGCAGTTTTTTCCTCCATTCTAAACTTTCTAATATCCCTTCATCTTTATAAACATTTTAATGCTTTCAAGGGTCCAGAATCCCTTCTCTCAGAGAACAAGAAAACATTCATGGAATACCTATCATGTCTAGGTATTGTGTAAGACACTCAGCTTCCATAAAGATTGTTCTTGCTAGAAAAGATACACTATATAAGATGCATCAGATATAATCTATACATACATGTTTTAAAATCTACTGAAACACAGGGAAGTACTTTATTGTTATTATTTGAACAAGTCCATTTTTATTTCTTTAAAAACGTTACCATCTAAAAAGGGTAATAATTAAGCCAACATTTTGGACCAGATTATAGAAGATATTGAATAGTAGCTGAGGATCTAGATGATTACACTGAGAGCAAAGGAAAGACACTGGTTTTAGCAATAACAAATGAAAACCAAGATTTCAGAAGAATAATCTGGAACTGATATGAAGGATAAACTGAATTAGGTAAAAACGCCATTTTGGAAGTTACTATTATAAAAACTAGCATGAAAACAAATAGAAAATGTGAATAGACCTATTTCTATTAATTAAATTAATTTTATAATAAAAAACATTTGTATACTCTTCTGCTTCTGAACATGACAGATTGACACAGACATGCCCTTTTGCAGTGAAAACTGAACAAAACATATAAAAATAGTTTCAGACTTTGCACAACAACTAAAACAGGTCTCTACTTCCTGAAAGAAAAGACATAATGTAATCCCTATGATCACCTTGGAGGAACTTTCTAGACTGTGGTGTAGAGAAAGGGAACACAACAGAGCATGGTGATGACTCTGTGTTGAAAAGACAAACATTGGCATGGAGAAAGGCTGAAGCAGTTGGAATTTGTGAGAGTGTGAAGAAAAGGGAAATCACAAAAAAAGAACACCAAAATTCACCATAGTGGGTCACCTTGAATGTTGTTTAATACTGAACTGTTGTTATACACAGAATGAAACTCTATGAGGCTGAGCTAAAAACGAAGGGATCTATAAGCTGAACAATTCTCAGAGTTCACTTAGGGCTGGGAGTTGCAAGATCTGACCAATCAAAGCGAAGAGACTTTTTTTAAAAATTCTTTATTGTTGAAAGTATTACATATGTCTCCTTTTCTCCCCCACTGACCTCTCCCTGGCCACTCCCATGCCCCAGCACACCCCCCCCCCCCATTGTCTCTGTCAGTCAGATAAGGATAAGTATCACATGATCTCACTCATTTGTGGAATACAGTGAAGAGACTTTGTTGAATACCCAAGGCATTCACACTCCAAAAAGATCACATCTTATTCGTAGGGCTAAACTAATCTTAGAGTGAAGACCATTATATAACTACCCCAAATACTTTAACAGACCTCAAAAAGATTAAGATAAATCACAAGTAAATCAACTGCCTCTAAACATAAACCAATTCTCTTTAAAGAAAGACAACAAATTCAGACTTAAACAAAATAACATTCCTAATGACCATCATCTAATAAATAACCAGATGTGTGAAGGAGCCGGAAAACGTTACCCAAAAGAAGGAGGAAAAAAATAGACAATGAAGTAACAGAAAAAGACTACTATATTTATTGTACATATAAATATCATAAATATGATCGAGTACTCAAAAAGGAAAGAAAAGAACATAATAAAAAGAGAAATGGAAGATGTTAAAAAGTACCAAATTGAACTTTTGCAGCTGAAAAACACAGTATCTGAAATGTAAAATAAAATAATTTCAACACTAGGGAATGGAAAATAAAGATGAGCCTGAAACATTTTATTGAATCAAAGGGTAATGCTAAAAAAATAGAGACATGCCTAAAGGATGTAGGGTCCATGTTGAAAGAGTTCCCACAGGCCAAATCTGAGAAAATTTGAATATAAATATAAATATTAGTAGCAATGGATTATAACTTACTGAATAGAATAAGCATTGATGAATCATTATGATATAAGTAAACTCATACATAAAAAATAAATAAAGGGGAGAAGGAAAACTCTTCCTTTCTCAATAGAATTCCAACTGATGATTATATCATGAATGATGAATTAGGAAATCATCAATGGATAGTAAAAGTAATGGGTAAAAGTTTGATGAGGATGAGATACTTACATAATTTTCAAATATCTCCCTATAAGTTACATATCATTTACAAAGGAGAAATGGTAAATTTAAGTAGAGTAACCTGAGAGACACAACCTGAAGACTATAATTAAGGCCAACATCACCAATATTGGTACAAACTGAAATCATGTGCTTCCTAAGGCAACACAAGACACACCCAAACTGAGGAATACTCTAAAACATAATTAACTGGACTCTTCAAAATAAAATCAAAGTCAAGAAAACAAAGGAAATCTGAGGAACTATTCCATAATAAAGATTCTAAAAAGATTTAACAAATACCTGTACATTTTTGGACAAACGGACATTTTGGGACAACTGATTAAATTTGAATATAAACCATGGATTATATAATAGTGCATCAGTGTTAGATTTCCTGATTTTAATAAATGTACTATACTTATATAAAAGAATTTTCTTGTTCCAAGTAAACACACACAGTATTTAGGTTGAAAAGGAGGAAAATACCAAATCATTGGTGAAGAACCATTCTTTTGTTGTTGTTATTATTGATAAAACCCAGTGTGAACTCAGGACAAAGTTCCACCATGCTATTGCCTCTAGAGGATGCTAACATTTCAAAAGCATTAGATTGAGATATGTGGGACATAAAATTTAGCATTAATTTGTACAAATTCTTGAGGATAATAATGTTAAAGATAAGCCTGATTTTATATTCTAATTTCTCTAAACATTGTCTCCAGAGTAATTCAAATAGTCTAAACTATAAGAATTGGACTTGAAATCAGCCAACAGTGAGAGGCTAGTTGAGCTACAGGGGAAGAAAGGAAGAAAAAGCTTTGTAATACTGAGGCATCCCCATATTAAAGTCCCACTTGAAATCAAGAGACAGAGAAAAGAGATAAATTGCAGTATGTTCCCTTAACAGACTCTATGCACTCTCCACAACCACCATCTCCCTCTACCTCCATCCTCCTATTCAAATAGAGGGTCCCCCTCCCACTATCCCCACACCCCCCTTTCATTTGGGAATGGACCACAGTCAGTTTTTGTATATGTTTTTGTTTTGAATCTGAGCAGCTATTGAATATTGTTATATGCTTTCATAAGCCCACACACCCTGGCAAGAGTTAATAGGAATTCCAGATACTATCAAATATATTTAGACATGATGCTTGAGTGGTCTTTGCAGCTGGTAGGTTATACATAAAATATGTTCGGCCAGTGATAGCGTCCTTATCTAAAGACAGAAGCTAGCAAAATTTCATCCTGTATGCTCTGTTAGATTGTTCCCTTGGACAGATGGCAGAAGACTCCTGATGACACGTGTGAGATGCTATCTGAGTGTCATGGCAGTGGTTTTTTCATTGTCCTGGACAGAGTTCCCTGGCTTCTCTCTTCATTTGAAGCGTGCAAATGAGTAGATGTGGATAGCAGAATATGTGTGATCAATAAACCCATGTAATTAGAATCTTGCTGAAAAGAGTAGTCTAAGAACCTCCATTAATGCTTGGTCTCTCTGACTAGACAAGGGCTCAGAATTTTTTCACCTTCTTGTATATTTTTTCCCAAGTGACAAGAATAAACTGACAACATAAATGATCAATTTTGAAAGTGCTGCCCATGTCTCAACAATTAAAAAAAGTATAAAAACGATAGTTCACCAAATAGAGAATATCAATGAGACAGAAATTATTTGAAAAAGGAGAAGAGAACCAACGAAAACTTCCAAAGTTTACTTATTGTACTTTTGGAAAACTTCCAAAAGTACAATAAGTAAAATTTAAAAATTGACTGGAGGGACTCAACAGCAGATTTGAACAAACAGATTATACAGGCCAGCTAAGAATTAACAGCTGATTTCTCATTAAAGCACAGAGACCAAAAGGCAGTGGGTTGACATATTCAAAGTACTGAGAGAAGGGCGAAGAACCAAGATGGCAGCATAGGCAAATGCCTGTACTCGTTACCTCCCACAACCAAGCCAAAATTACAACTAAATTACAGAATAACCATCATCCAGAACCTCTGGGAAGCTGGCTGAATGGAAGTCCTACAACCAGAGAAGTAAAGAAGAAAGCACACTGAGATTGGTAGGAGGTGCAGAGGCACAGAACAGGCTGGTCCGTCACCCACATGTGCTGCTTTTTCAATCAAGAGGGAGATCACCTCTGCAGAGGCCTCCAGGAGAGGCAAGGGGTCCCAGCCCCACACCAGACACCCAACCCAAGGTCCCAGAGCTGGGAAAAGAAGTCTCTATTGGCAATAAGAACTACAGACTGTAAAAAACACTGGGGATTGGGGCTCAGTGACACAGAGCCTGCTAGAGACCCAGCTGCTCCTCTTAAAAGTCCAGCACATGAACTGAACTTACAAGCTCCCACTTCCTCTGAGCTCCAGTGCCGGGCAAGGCTCTGGGGGACCCAGACACATACGAGGAGAAACTGGACTGTCTGGCATCGGGCAGGAACTCGGGGACAGCTTTCTTCCAGACGGAGGTGTTTGCAGTGGTCATTGTTCCCATTGCTGGGACCTCCATGGTTGCAAGGATGACTGGCAGCCATTTCTGTTTGTTCTGCCCTGGTGATTCCCTGAGACCTCGCCTCACCCAATTTACAACCCTTCCCGCCCCTCCCCCCCCCCCCGCCCCCATACACACACACTGTGTGCAGTGGCTTTTGCATATGAATGGCCTGTCCTTGCTCAGGCTAAAACCTGTCAAACAAGCTGCAGCTGGGTCAGGGAGACCCAAACCTATCAATAAAAGGCCCAAAACCTGGCACCAGCACCAGCCTGACTTGCTTCACAGCTGGGCCTCTTCTGGGCACTTCCAAACTGATACAAAGAGGAGGAATCTGCAGATCTCTCAATAGCTCCTGCTGGGTGGCCCCAGGCAGTGGCTGACTTTGTACCTCCCTAAAGACCCAAGAGCCAGTGTACCCAGTGGTCAGTGTCAGACCATACCACATTACAACTCTACACACCCATAAGCGACACACTCAAGGGGCAGACTCAGTGAGCACAAAAGCCCCACTGAAGCAAGTCCTGCTGCATAAGAGTATCTCCTGCACAGCAGCTCTCCCACTGTAGTCAGAGCTGGTCCCCACAGCCAACTGGCCTGGAGGTCAATTCCTCCCAGTGACACCAACAGCAATAAAGTTTCAACTACAACAAGAATGTGCACACAGCCCACAAAGGGATACACCTAGAGTGTCCACCACAGGTGACTGGGGAGGCTGAGCCACTGGGCCCTATAGGACACCTACTACGTAAGTCCACTCTATCAACTCAAGGAGACTTAGCAGCTCTACCCAATACAGAGAAACAAACACAGGGAAGCAGCCAAAATGTGGAGACAAAGAAACATGTCACAAATGAAAGAAATGGAAGAAAGCAAACTACTGGATATAGAGTTTAAAACCACAGTTATAAGGTTACTCAAGAATCTTCTAGAAACCTCCAAGGGACTTAGTGAGATTTTCAAGAATCTTAGTGAGAATGCCAAAAAAAAAAAAAAATGGAAAAGGACCAGTCAGAAATTAAGCATACACTGACTGAAATAAAGAATAATATACACACCTATGTAATACCTTAATCAATAAAGAAATTTTTAAAAAAAGAATAATATACAGGGATTCAACAGTAGACTAGAGGATCCTGAGAATCAAATCAATGATTTGAAATATGAGGAAGGAAAAAACACCCAACCAGAAAAGCAAAAAGAATACAAAAATATGAAGATAATGTAAGGAGCTTCTGGGACAACTTCAAGCATACCAACATCCGAATTATGGGGGTGCCAGAAGAAGAGAGAGAGCAAGATATTGAAAATTTATTTGAAGAAATAATGACAGAAAACTTCCCCTACCTGGTGAAAGAAATAGACTTAAAAGTCCAGGAAGCACAGAGAATGCCAAACAAGAGGATCCTAGAGAAGAACACACCAAGACACATAATTAAAATGCCAAGGGCTAAAGACAAAGAGAAAATCTTAAAAGCAGCAAGAGAAAAGCAGTTAGTTATCTACAAGGGAGTACCCATACTGTCAGCTGACTTCTCAAAAAACTATGCAGGCCAGAAGGGAGTGGCAAGAAATATTCAGAGTGTTGAATAGCAAGGACCTACAACCAAGATTACTCTACCCAGCAAAGCTATCATTTAGAATTGAAGGTCAAATCAAGAGCTTCACAGACGAGAAAAAGCTAAAGGAGTTCATCACCACCAAACCAGTATTAGATGAAATGCTGAAGGGTATTCTTTAAGAAGAGGAAGAAGAAGAAAACGCTAAAAGATAAAAAATAGGAACAACAAAGTGGCAACAAATACATATCTATCAACAATTGAATCTAAAAATTAAATGAATAAAAAATCTGATGAACAGAATAAACTGGTGAATGGAATAGAATCGAGGCATGGAAATGGAACAGACTGATGATTCTCAGAGGGAACGGGGTGTTTGGGGCGGAGGGGGCGTGGGAAGAGATTAGACAAAGATCTTATATGCATGCATGCATTACCTATGGACACAGACAATAGAGTGGCAAGGGCCAGGGGTGGAGTGGGGCGGGAACCTGGTGGAGGGGAGTTTTGGGGAGAAAAAATGAGGGACATCTGTAATAATTTCAACAATAAAGATTTTAGAAAATATATTTTTAAGGCAAATTGCCACATGTGTGCCCTAGGGACTGTTGAAACAGGGGGAAATGGGATGGAGGTAATAAACTTGATGGACTTATGCTTAAAAAAAAAAAAGGTACTGAAAGTAAAAGATTGTCAACCAAAATTGTACATCCAGTAAAATTATACTTCAAAAATAAATAAGTTAAAATAAGATAAATTATTCCAAAATTAAAGTCATTGACTTTGGTAAATATTCTCCATCTTTTAACTGTTCTCTAACTAAATGCATAAGCAAAAGGCCTGTATCATGGATTGGTTTCAGGCCCAGGAGTTTAATTTAACATTTTTTTGTAAATGATTTTGTAACCTGTTAGAGCAAATATTTTTGCCACACGCTTATCTTGGATAGATGACCTGGAAGTGCATTGTTTAAAGGGTGCTTTACTGTCTGAGGCCTGTATTCATCAACAAGAGACACTGACAAATCAAACTTGCTCACCCAAATATTGACACTGATCTCAAATTTCTTCCTGTGTAAAATCTTGTCTCCACTTCTGGGGCATTTCATGTGAAGGAGAGTTGGTTTTCATTTGAGGTTTCAGTAGAGTTCCTCCACAACAATAACTGAATATCAACTCTTATTTAGTTGACTGTTAAAACATGGGGCCCTGCATTTAACTGACTACATAGAATATCTACAGGCCAGTTATTTGTCAGGGAGGATACTACTGAACACATTATTGCTCAATACTTATTATATACACGCTTGAGTCATGCAGGAAACTGTTCTTACCAAACTATTTCTATTTTTGCAGTAATCCTACATCGGGAAACATACTAGGAAGTTAAATGGTGAAACATTACATTTATTGTAAATATATTATTAAGGACCAGTAGAAGAAAGTTTAAATATTTGAAGAAGAAATTTTTGTCTTTCTTAAGCAACTGGTTTAATTCTATCACAGAGACTCTATAAACCATGCAATGGTTCCTATTTCCTTCTTCATGGTGGTCATGAGGAGACCCTGAAGCAGGTTTACAGTGTACTCTACCTGGTCCCCAGCACTTACGATGCATGAGCTCGTTCTGACTGCATCTTATTTTTCTACCCTTATTTTACCTTGCCCCTATTTTCTCACTGACTAGTGTTCTGTTTATCTTTGTGTGTATTTTTGTAAGCTGCTTTAAATACATCTTTCAAAGCAGATAGACATAAATAAATACATTTCTATAATAGCGCTGTGTGAAGGATAGTTCTACAAAGCAGTAGGATAAAAATCTTATCAGAAAAAAGGGACTTTTGTAGAATCTCTGTGGGTAGAAATTCCATTCTCACATAATTAAAAAGTCATAACAGGGATATGTTACAGCCCACCTGACCCGGAAACTGAGATGGAAATATTAATTGAGATTGTGGAAGCTGTGAAATTAGGCCAGAGAGTAATAATGGGAGTCTTTAATTACTCAATCGTAGATTGGCAAATGCCTCACTGGGACAGGGTGGGAAGTGAGATTTTTAGATAAGAGAAATTACTGCTTCCCAGCAAAGGTAGAGAAGGAGTTTATGCGGATGGGAAATATAACAGACTGAGCTCTGACAGTGAATGGAAACTGGCCTGCAAAGTGATGCAAAGTCATTAACAGTGACCACTGCACAATTTAATTCCACAGCCTTCTGGGCAAAGTAAAAGCCACTACATGTCTATTTAATATGAGAAAGGATCCTATGACAAAAATTAAAGAATTTAAAAACTCACTAACAAGCAAGAAATAAACCAAAAGAATATTTTCACAGCAACTTATCAGCAATCCAAGAAAACATGCAAGTTATAATAAACCTCCGTGGCTAGTTGACAGAGATAGAAATAACTTCTGGGAGCACAAAAAAGCACCAAGGAAAGGAAACAGGTAAATCCACAAAATTTGACAGATTAGGAATAACTTCAAAATTAGATACCCCCTTCCCCCCACCCACCCCCAAACACACACACACACCAAAACAAAACAAAAACAACCAAAAAGGTGATGCATCTTAGAGAGGTTTCCAGACCAATTGGGAAGAAAAATCTTTAAATCTCCCAAAGGAAAAAAAAACAGCTTGAGAAACAATGGAATCTCTTTAATATCATGACACCAAAGTTGAGCAAAAGGAAAAAGAGATAGCAAAAGGCTGGATGAAGTATTTGTCTCAATTTTCAGAGAGATTCCCTCCTACCAAAATACCCATTAAAACCCAGATAAGAATTAAGACTGCTGAAAATAGCAATCATAGAGCAGAATAATGAGCTAAAGTAGCAAAACACATGCTGAGACTTTGGAGAATTTGGGGGTGAAATATTCAAAGAAGGAATGAAGCCAATTTTTAGTTTTAGTGTGGACCTATAGTGTCATTACAGAAGGCCTCTGACCTAGAAATATTAAGACCCACTTCTTTGTCTAACAAGGCAAGGGGACTACAGTTAAATAGAGACTCACTGGATCTTTTTTATTTTTGAAAGAAGGGAAGAGAATATGGCTTATACATGGACAAATTAATATGCTGCCATTTTTTATATTAGATATGTATGTCAAAAACAGATACATATGTCAAAATGGTTAACCGAGAATATATATTTTTAATTGAATTAAGATTGGGGGAGAGGGCTACAAGGTGACTATTTTAGGCAGAAGAACTGTAAAAACACTGTGAGGGATTGGTTCTAGGCCCTGTGGTTTAATTTAACATATTTGTAAATGATTTGAGAGAGGGAGCAAACAACAAAGTCTAATAATTCTTATTATTGAAGAGACATAAGGATGAAGAAAGATTTTATTAAGTATTTTAGAGAATGTGAGTAGAGAGAAAAATGTTAGGTAAATAATAGCTATAGGCATAAATAAGCAAAATTTTCCTAACAAAAGAAGAGCTCCAATTTAAGAAATATTCCAAACAAAAGACCACTCTTCTTCACTTTGCACCCAAATCCTTCCCTTTAACTCGCCTGCCCACTGCGGCGGTCACAAGAAGCAAAGCCTGCTTTTCACAGGATGAAGTTTCGGGGCTGCGGGGGCAGAAAGGCTGACCCTATTTGGGGCACAGTTTGTTTCAACAGAAGCAGCATAGTGCACTGCTATGGAGTGCTTAGGATTTACAAATCATATCCGTGTCCAGTATTCCACTGCATCCTGAAACCAGCCGGCGGGCTGCTGCTCACATCCTTCGTAGAACTGGGAAGTGGGGGTAGTGAGCACAAACGTGGGCTGCCTGGCTGCCCTCCACCAGGGGATGTGTCTGCAGCGTGAGACCATGCCTCTGCCAGGCGCCCTCCCCACAAGAGTTAGGATAAGGAAGCAGCCCCTCTGAGACTTGGGGGAAAAAAGAGAGTTTAGAACAAATAAAAAAGAATGCAGATCACATAATAGATAACAGACTTAGAAGTTTCATTCTCCAACAAGTAGCGCTGAGAGTAAATGGAAATAAAGGGGTTTGGCAAACGGTGAGAGAGAAGGGGATGTCCCCGGCTGGCATCTGGGAGGCCCATTTTTCCATACTCTAAATCTCACGTGAAGCTGCTCCTGCTGAACGAGCCCAACACTGAACTTGGGTCGCTGGCCTTGAACGCCTCACTTTCAAAAGCCCATTCCAGCCTTTGAGGTTAAGATGGCTCTGCTGTGACTGACTCCTCAGACGCTCAAATTCCATATATAAAGTGGTGTAGTGTTTGCATATAACTTATGCACATCCTCCTATATCCTTTAAGTAACCTCTATATTATTTATAATACCTAACACAATATAAAAGCCATGTAAATAGTTGGTATACTGTACTGTTTAGGGATCAACTTTCTGAAATTTTTTTCCAGAATATTCAAATTCATCCTTATATTGGTCCCTTTTATTATTGTTGTACACATTTTCCACGACCGAAGGCTCTAGAAGAAGCCTTAGTCGTCTTTTTCACTACCTGTCCCTATTTTCCTCAACGCAGCTGCGAAACATGCTGGGAAGAGCCCCAGTTTAGATCCTGCAGGCCCCAAGTCAGACCATGAGTCTATCTATACTACACCCCTAACTGAGAGGAATAAATGTCACTGTCAAATTCAAGGGAAAATGTATCTTCTCTTGCAGGAAATATGTGGAGGCAACTACAGACATTTTATGGCCAAAGACTGCCTTTTTCATATTTGATATTTTCTTAATCTCAATAGGGTGCTCAAAAAATGTTTCTTTCATGTTTCCTGATTAAAATGAATAGAAATCCACATCATAATAATGCCAGCTAATTACAGATATGAAGCATTCAAATTCCATTATTCTTCTAGGAACCCTTGAAACGAGGCGGCAGGCGCTCGGGACAGTGGAGGGAGTGTTGGGAGCAGTAGGACTGCCTTCTCCCATAGGCAGACAGGAGAGCTGGCTACTCATTTCCCACTTCCAAAACTGCTGGTTTCCAAATTTGCCAATTGCAGATACAGATGAATACACTTCCCCGAACGCCTCCACTGCCTATTTGACTCTCTATGTTTAGAAGAATGCATAATAGTATTAATCTCCACCTTACTTAACTCTATAGCTGTCAAATTACAGTCAAATTCCTATGGATAACTCAAGTATTTGGAGTATCTATAACATTCAGTTGCCACCAGTGAGAGAAGCAGGAGAAAAGATAGAAGACAAACAAAAGAAATTAAAATGACATATTCTTTTTGACCTCCCAGAGGTTAAGAAAGGCTGGTTGCAAGAAGTAGATAAATACATGTAATTAAGGACTCTAAGAAACACATAATTCTAACTCTCTGTCTCTCTCCCTTCCCCACCTCTTTTCCTCTCTTCCTTCCCTCCCTTATTCCTCCTTGCCTTCCCCAACCTCAGAGAGTAATCTCATCCTTTCGTCACATATTATTGAAATCCCAGTTCTTAAAAAAAAATTCTCAATTTTTGCCTAGACTGAGAGCATGTCATTTGGAAGTGATGTGCAAGGCAAGAGATAACCAGGTAGAACTCAGCGATTCGCCACACAAAATGGTTCCATGTTTGGCCGTAATGCTATCAGAGTCTGTCCCTCAATAGCTCTTTACTGCTCCCAGCTCAGAATCTGCTGATTCAAAACTTTGCCTGCATGGGGAGGTGCGAGGGTGGCAGCAAAAGGGAAGCCTAGCAGTGCAGGAGGAGTTAGGAAGGAATATTTATAGTCCTTCCAGAACACATAAGAAGTCAGAGGATTTTTTAAACAGAAATAGTGCCCCCTCCCCTTCTCTTCCTCTCTCTTTCTACCTCATTCCGTGTCTTCATTTCATGCTATGGTTGTGTTGATTGGGAGGGAAGAATCTTCTCAGCTGGCTGCTTAGTACCAAGCAGATGCACTTCAGTTAAAATGGTTAGCATTTAGGGGTTAGCCAAATACAGGCAGCAGATATGATAAAGGTAAGTACAGATGTTTGGGTGGTGTGGTAATGGGAATTCAAAAAATGAAAGACTTCAAATCACCCAAAAGCACATCGGTGCACACATATATTTCCATTTGTACAGGTTCCAGAGAAAATCAACACACACCCCAAATGGGCTGACAGAATAGAAACATCAAGGAATAACTTAGATATGTTTCCATCTCTTTAATAACTTTTCTTCCAGTTCCAGCAATTTCCCACAAATTCAGAGAGAGATAGCAAATTTTCATTGTCTTTGAACCAAAAGGACTTTAAGTGGTTATATTTTCATTTATCAATGATTTTCCTGCTTTAATGGTGGCTCCTAAACTTTTATTTGCATCCAAACGTATTTTAAATTCATGAAATAAATAAGTTCTCATTTTCCCCTGCCCCCAAATTCTTTGTTATAGTAATGGCTTTTCAACCATTTCTTGTGCTTAAATCATCACACATTTAAGTCCTCATTGATCAATAATGCTCTTCAGTATAGAACTAGCTCTATCAGAATGAGGTAATACGCTCACAAATTATAGTTATGTTTCCACATATTTTAAAGTGTTTCATTTTAGATCAGGAAGCCAGACTCCTCAGATACTTTCCTGTGATGATGTCTCCAATCAAAAGAAGGCGCTAATTAAGAAAACTGATAAGAAGCTTTGTGGATCAAAGCGAACATTTTTATTTATTCTACATTAGCTGATCTTGGCTACTTAGTTATGTAAATAATTTATCTAATATGTAGGGGGAGTGAGAGAGAACAGGAGAGCCCAGTCTTTATTCTTTCCCCATCTAACAAATGAGCCGATCTTAATGCTGAGCAGCTTTCCCATCTGATTCGTATCTTTACTTCCTACCCAGCCATGCCAACACCTAGTAGCCCGCGGTACTCTTTTTTTCTTATAGCCTCAAACTTAATGCCAAACCTCTCCTATGATTAAGCTCCCTCAACACATGCACATACACATCATGGCTAATGATAAGTTACATGTATATAGAAACCAGAATTATATGTGTGAGTTAGGAAACTATAAAAAAAAATGATTGATAATCTTTACATTTTGAATTCTGATAATACTCATGTATTCTGAGGTGTGGTCTTCATCAGCTATTACTGTTAGGTAATAATGATTGTTAGAAATAAGGTGTTTAAATTTATATTTACAGGGTGAATGGCACAGAGTTTATATTTCTTAAGTGGACTGCTGCTCCAGATAATTTTTACAAAAATCCAAAAAATATGTGCAATTATACTTAAGCTAATAAATTAAAAAATAATACAATAAGAGCCTAATTTATGAGTACAGTGAAACAACACCTTTTTTCTATCTATAGTTATTAAGCAATTTTAAAAATTATTGAATTCTAATAATTTCAGTATCAAATAATTTAATAAGTGAACATAAAAGCATCTGAAACACTCAAGACTACTATTATTATATTATAGTTGCAGTATTATTTTAAAAAACCAAAAAGAAAAGATGAATGCATTTAAATTTCTCATGCATTAAGGCCAGAACAAAGATAATGGTTTGGAGATAAACTCATAGAGCAAGTCAGATAAACGCACATTTTGAAGACATCATGGAGGCAGAAACTAGAAGTTATCAGCCAGGTTAAGTTGAAGATGGCCGTGGGAAATGGGACAGAGAATAATAGGACAGTGGTTAGACTCCAAGCCAAGATTTTCTCCACCCCGATTTACACTGAAAAAACCACTGGTTCTTGTGCTGAGGCCACTTTCATAAGTGGCTAGGGCAGGGGTCCTCAAACTATGGCCCGCGGGCCACATGTGGCCCGCCGAGGACATTTATCCGGCCCGCCGGGTGTTTTTGCCGCCGCTGCCTGTCCTGCTTAGCAGCCGACTTAGCAGTGTGCATAGGAATTTGTTCATAGTGTTTTTTTTTAAACTACAGTCCAGCCCTCCAACGGTCTGAGGGACAGTGAACTGGCCCCCTGTTTAAAAAGTTTGAGGACTCCTGGGCTAGGGAATAAGATAAACAGCCCCACTCTCTTTGCAGTTTCCTTTCCTTCGAAGACACAGGTCTCCTCTATGTTGGAGAGCTCTGCTTTATCTCACTCTGCTCACCCTTCTAAAGATCTTCCTCCTCTTTTTTTCTTTCACTGGCACAGTTTTTGAATGAATGATTCTCTAAAATTGTATTTCTATTCTCACCAGTCTCCAGAAATGAATTATTTATTCTCTAATGACTCTAATAAGAGTCCTTTCTTAAATTCAGTGGCCTTTTTTCTGTCATCATTTTCCTTAATCTTTCTCCAATAACATATTCATATTTCTACCTCATTTTTCTTAACAATCTCTTCCCCTAATCTTCCATTATGTTATATTACTTAGTTTGTTTTCCTTTTATTTCTTTAGCCAGTCCTCTATTGTCTTTACTGGTTCTTATTCACCTCCATACTCACTAATCTCCCTATACACAGTCTTTAATGACTATAGTCTTTCCCTTTGTTAATTAACTCCTACCTGTCCAGCTGTGCAGATAAATCTTCCTCTTCCTTTGATAGTGCCTCTGACACTGGTCCCATTTCCTCCGCTATCTGTAGGACATCTCCGTAGATGTTCTCTACCCACTCAAATTGATACAGCAAATTATTGTTTCCTACAAAAGAACACACATATAAGCACACACAGTTATCATAGTCACCATCCCTCATCAAATTTCTTATTGTCATCAAGCATTGTTGATTCCACCTTTGAAAAATGTCTCTCACATCATCCCCTTCTCACTATTCCCAGACTAGCTCAGGCCAT
This sequence comes from Cnephaeus nilssonii, assembly GCF_951640355.1. Taxonomy (NCBI): domain Eukaryota; kingdom Metazoa; phylum Chordata; class Mammalia; order Chiroptera; family Vespertilionidae; genus Cnephaeus; species Cnephaeus nilssonii. The sequence goes on from NC_137088.1 coordinate 30,094,802, forward strand.
CAGCATGTTGTGATTTTAAAACATTGTCTTAACTAAATTTCCTCACTTCTATCCTCTCTGATTTATCCTATATTCCTGCCCAGCTCAAGCTTTCGTTTATACAATAGTTTATTTTATTGCTGAATTAATTCATTTTTTAGAAGTTTAGAAAATAAAGGTATAAAAAAGAAAACATTAAATACCACTTAAAAGTCTACCACTAGATATAATCACTGTTAACATTCTGATATATTATTCTTCCAATGTTTTTAATACTTCCCTTTTTAATTTTTTTTTACAAAATGGCAATGTATGCTATATTTAAAACTTAAATATGTATCATGAATATTTTCAATGTCAACTAGAACCTGTCTCATCATCACATCATTTTAATAGCAGCAAAGCATTTCCTCATGTGGATGGGATATATTTATTTAATCAATTCCCTTTTGGTTGAATATTCAATTTGTTCTCTAGTGCTTAAATTGTATAAACAATACTGTGATAAGCATCCTTAAAGTTAAATCTTTGTGTACATTTACATCCTCATTTAATTACAATTGCTGAGTATTTTTAAGGCTTTTGACATAAACTACAAAATTGTCCTTCAAAAAGGTTATAACAATCTGGAATTCTGCTAGCACTGAAGGAAAAATGCCTACTTTCTTGCAACTCATGCACACAGGGTAACAATCTTAAAAATCTATGCCAACCCGGTTAGTGAAATGGTAAATTAAGCTGAATCTGTTTTCATACATTTGCAATCAAACCTACTAAAAACAAAAGAAAACAAAACAAATACAGCCCAACGTGTGCTGATTGCATTTCACATGGGAAGGAGAAAAGGAGAGTAGAGAGAACGTTAGGAAGCTAAATTAGAGCTCTAATCCTCATGCAGAGAGTCTAGAAACTCTCGAATCCCCTTTATCTCTTAACTCATAGAATATTTAAATTCCTTCCATTAGCTATTCCCCCTCCCTGTCTCTCTCCTTGCGAACCCAATTAAATTATAATATCTAATATTTTGAGGTAAAATGTAGAGAGACAGCAGGTGTGTACTGTTTTTTCATTCCTTCTATTAGCTTCAAAGTGCCCTTTAAAATGTGCCATTTCAATGAGTTATACAGCTGTCAGCTCACAGTCCCCTCTAGCTTTTGCACAAGAGTGAAATCGCCAGCAGTATGCTCATTGCAGAACTCCACTCCAACTAAACAACTTGGGTACACTATGAAGTTCACTGAGTGGGGATTGACTGGTATGGAAATGTATTTGCCTTTGATCCTGGCAAAACATGTTTGTTGGAAATTTGGGACCTGTCAGAAAGGGAGGTAGATTTAAATGAAGGTGAGGTGAGGTGGAATGATATGTCTTGGGGAAGACAGAGAAGAATTATCAGGCTGAGACATGAGAGAGGCCTGAAAACACTGGAAAGAAAAAACAGTTGTCATTATCACCCAATGTATTATAGTCACCTTCATCCTGTAAATAGTGTACTGTTCTCCACATTTTCAACTTTGAATGGGTTTCTTATTATAATTTAAGGCTTAAATTCTACCTTCTCCTTCAGTGTTAGAATAAAGCAAAGTTTTAATAGTTTCTCCCAGGGGGCTGCCAAAAATGATCTGGGGTTTGAAATATGACACAGCAGATTGACAGAGCTGTGGAATGACAGATGAAATAATTTTTTGTTGTTTTTGAAATCTGGGATACTGACTGGCTGCTTTTCATTTGCAATTTCACTTAAACTAAAAGAAATAAAAAGTAGATCTCAAATATTCTGTAAAATGTTTATGTATGCTCCCATTTTTTTGTAATCCTGGGTTTATGTAATCCTGGGTTTTTCATATATATATATTTATTTTTTTTTATTGATTTCAGAGAGGAAGGGTTAGGGAGAGAGAGAGAGAAACATCAATGATGAGAGAGAATCATTGATTGGCTGCCTCCTGCACGCCCCCCACTGGGGGTCGTGCCCACAATCTGGGCATGTGCCCTTGACTGGAATCGAACCTGGGACCCTTCAGTACTAAGGCTGACGCTCTATCCACTGAGCCAAACCAGCTAGGGCAATCCTGGGTTTTTCAATTCCAGAATCTCTAGCCTAGAAGGAAGGTCACATGGCCCTGTCTTCTCATTCTCTGCTTAAGGTAACAGAAATCCCAGGGTGTTAGGATGCATTCAGGTTCCATCTACAACCATGGGGGAATGGGATCCCAGCTCCTGAATCTGTGTCCCATGCTCTTCAGGACACAACCAGTTTCTTGGTATAACATTCTAGGGAAGCTTCTTGCCTTTATGGGTGTGAGGCTGGAAAATGAAGCAGAAATAAGCTCAATGGAGTCAGTGGCAGATTCTTCTGTGGTCTCTGCATTCTCCCCTCCATCAGCTTTTCCCCAAGCTCATCATTCCCTTCAGTGCTCTCTTCAGAAGACTTGACCTCAATCTGTTCTTTTTGTAAATTCAAAATCTGGAGTTGGAATGACTTCTCCCATTCAAGACTATTATTTGAATTTCTTCATAACTTTATTTGTAATACCTTAGTTTTCATTTGCAATTTTTTGCTTATATGTGATTAATTCTTACTGATAATTTGACAGTTTAAATGACACATTTCCAAAGAAGCTGTAATTAATTTGAATGTGTAGCTCATTTTTTCCAATATCACATTTACATTTATCTCATTATACATGTTGGTTTAAAGATATTAATGTTCCATTTGAGCAAAACATATATTTTAAGTCTCATATTGCTGCAATGAAGTAGGAAATTTTGACAACATACAATTACATTTTTCAAAATTTCTGAACATAAAATTTATATATACTCTCATCCTCCAAGTATATTTATTACATTCAATGTAAAAAAAAGAATCAGAGACTCAAAAATTCAATTCAGTACTGAGACTAACAACTAGGTCTTGTGGGTCTCAGCCCAGTTCTCACTTCTCTCTGCCACACACTTCTGCATTTACTCTGATTACATTGCAGCTGCCCTAAAAATTGCCACATAGTGAAATACATATCATTGAGAATGTAGGCTGAGGCGTGTGGGACAAGCACCAAGAAGAGCAAGAGAGATTTTATACAGAAGCTTTGGAGAGAAGAAGCAATAAACAAGCAATAATCAAGAACTAAACCAGGGTCCAAGGGCAAGATAGCAAAGAGGGCTGATGTCATCATTAAAATGTTGGCCTAAGATTCCAGGAGAGCAAGAACTACTGGGAGGAAATTCACCTGGAATCCCTCTTGTTCCACTGCATGAGGAGCCCCCCTAGTGCCCGCCCCTCCCGCCTTTTGCAGCTGTTTCTTCTGCACACATTTTTGGAGTGTGGTTCCATTTTCAATACGATCTTGTGGGGTTTGCATCTTTCAGAAAATCCCTCACTGTTCCTAATGTACCAAAGGATCTTCTTACTTTTTCCAACATGTTATTAGAAGATACTTTATTAACATGTCATTTTAATACCAAAAAAAAAAATGTGTTCTCAAACAAGAATCGCCAAACATGTGGTAAAATCCTACACTATGTGAGCCAGTAACCTCAACAAATGGAAGAAATGTTACCTAAGAAAGCATAATTAACAGAATTAGTAGAACAGGACAGTACAGGAACTTCAATTCATTTCCTCAAAAATAATATAAGGGATATAGTGCTTGTGCATGTGTATGGCTATATACACATATGTGCATGTATGTGAAATAATTAATTAGAAGTTATAAATATTAAAAATTAGATTGTTAAAGAAATTCAATAGATTGTCTACAAAGCAAAACGCCCTTGGCAGAACAATGATTAATGAGCTGAAGTTTAAGTGGAGGGATCTTACCAGAATGCAGCAAAAATTAGTAAGACTATAAGAGTATGAAAGTAAAATGAAGATATCAGGCTAAAAGATCCAAAAGTTTCATCATCTGATTAAAAAGAGTTCAGGTGGACAAAGTAGAGTGAGGGGAATAGGGAAATCTATAACAGTGGCAACAAAAATAAAGTTTAAAAAGAGTTCAAATAAAGAGAATATAGCAGAGTAAATATATGAGTGTATAGATCACATTTTTAAAGATTGTAAAACTTATAACATAATCCCACATAGGGCTTAGCAAGTATCAAATAGAATAAAGATTACACGCACACATACACACACATGTACACACATGCATACCTGCTATTCACATCATGGTGAAATTTCAAAACACCAAGAAAACAGAGAAGATTCTAAAAGTGTTTGTGGAAAAATAAAATGTATGTACAAAAAAACAAGAATAAAAGAGTCAGCAGTGTATACTGGTTAAGAGATGGAGTGTATGGATTTGAATCCTGGTGCTACCACTACAAGCTGTGTGACTTTAGACAACCTATTTATTCTCTTGGCTTCTTCATGTTCCTCATTGTATAACATTGTATAACAATAATACCTCATCGTAGAGTGTTTAAAGGAATAAATGAATTAATATTTGGAAAGCACATAGAAAAAAACCTGACACATAGTATATTCTATATAACTGTTAGGTAAAATTGAAATCAGTAATACTGGATGAAGGAAGATAATAAATATTTTCAAAGTTTTGAAGAAAAATACTTTTGAATATAGAATGCTGCACCTATCTAAACTATCATTCAAGTGTGAGGGAAAAAAATAGATACATGTTCAGCAAGTTAAAGACTCCCAAAATTTGCCTTCTATGGATTATTTCCGATGGGAAGTCTCCAGCAGGAAGGATGTGCTCTAATAGTATAGGAGTTGAAGCAGATCTCCTATTTCAATGTCTCCATCATACAGATAAGAAAGCCAGGACCCAAAGAGGTCAAACTATACATATATATATATGCCTAAGTGACCGTTATGACTGGTTGACCAAACAACCGGTCAACTGGTGACTATGATGATGCACTGACCACCAGGGGGCAGACGCTCAATGCAGGAGCTGCCCCCTGATGGTCAGTGCGCTCCCACAACCAACCTCCCATGGTCCACCCCCCCCCCCCCCCAGACTGGGCAAGATGGCCCCCAATTGGCCCCAATTGCTGGCGAGGCTGAGGGACCCCACCAATGCACAAATTTGTGCAAATTATTATATATTTTATAATAATCATGGAGCTATTAAATGTAAAAGTTAGATGTCCTCACTTTGGTCCAGCAATTGTTTGTTACCTTTTTGTAACAGGAATCTATATATATAAAACCCTAATATGCAAATAGACCGAACGGCGGAACGACAGAACAACCAGTAGGTATGACATGCGCTGACCATCAGGGGGTGCGTGCAGAACATGGTGGGCGTCGGCCATGGCAGGATGGTGGAGCATATGAGTGGGAGCACCAGACCAAGATAGGACACCGGTCACTGTCATCGGGGTGAACCTCTGGTGGTTACTGAAAATTCTTTGCTCCCTCACACCGTGGTCCTGCCCGGCACTCACACCTGCTGCCAGTGCTGGCCCTGCTCACACCCACTGCCGCCAGAGCCACCACTTGCACCCGCTGCCGGCGCCGGCCCCTATTTCTCAGTGCCGTCAGCAGGTACGAGCAGTGGCTGCTGGCCCCGATCACCCCTGAGGGCTTCTCCACCTCCCCCTGCTCCTGAGGGGCAATCAGGGCAGCAGCCACTGCTCGCACCCGCTGACTGTGCTGGCCCCGCTCACACCCGCTGCTGGTGCCGGCCCCAATTGCTCCGCGCCATTAGCGGATGCGAGCAGGGCTGGTGCTGTCAGCGCATGGGAGCCGTGGCAGCAGGAGCAGGGCTGCCGGCAGACAGGGGACTGGAGGGAGGAAGGGGGGCGCAGAGGATGGGCCAAAACCCGCCCCTGTGCCCACTGCAGCCTCACGGCCCACAGTTCCTTTCAAGGTGCACGAATGTGTGCACTGGGCCCCTGGTTAATAGATAAATAGGTCTGTACAGGTTTCAAGTTTCTTCTGTGACAGCAAGATAATGCTGTAGGACTATAAACATATAACAAACTCCACACAGGTTTAACATTTTTCAAAAAGTTATGCTCGGTGATAAAGTAGACATTTAGTCAAGAAATATTCATTATCAACCTCAATGACATCAACATCTCCATTTTCCTATGTACTAGGGAGCTTATAAATATAGTATTTGCACTAAGCAGTTAAGGTGCTCATTGAGTAACATGATTTAAGTGAGCCAAGTTGTCCCTCCACGCTCTAGTGTAATTATTAACAGTTATTGTTGCTTTATTTGTTTTTACTTTTTATATAAAAGATTTATTTACTACTTGAATTACTATAGGTAATTTACTTCAAATATCTAGCCTCAGTTTACTCATCTACAATTTGAGAATGCTTTGCAGAATTGCTCTTTGTGGATATAATGATTTAATGTAATGCAGTAAAGTTCAGAGAGCAACACCTGCCCGAGTGGAAGCAGCCAAATGTTCATTCCTTCCTCATTCTCTGCCCCAGGCACCAAACAACTCCTTTTCCAAGAATGAGATTTCTCCTTTCCCTTTCCTCATTCTTTCCTGCTTCTACCCTCTTTACTTTTTCTGCTGGACTGTGGAATGTTACTTATAAGCATTAATAAAAATATTTTATTTAAGGTCTTATCCTTTCTCTTCATTCAGTTTTCAAAATATCTAGATGATCTTTGAAGAATGAAGGAAGCAAATCTGAGACATGAGCCGAGACTCACGTGTATAAAAAGAAGAAGAAAAGCCGAGCCGGCGTGGCTCAGTGGTTGAGCTTGAACCTGGAGGTCACGGTTCAATTCCTGATCACAGCATATGCCAGGTTGTGGGCTCCATCCCCAGTAGGGGGCGTGCAGGAGGCAGCCGATCTATGATTCTCTCTCATCATTGATGTTTCTATCTCTCTGTCTCTCCCTTCCTCTCTGAAATCAATCAAAATATTTTTTAAAAGATAAGAATAAAAGACAGTAAAGTCTCTTTTAATGTTCATATTTTGAGCTGTAGATCATGTGAAAGTGCTTAGGAGCTATAATATGTTCTGCTGGTCTCATATTACAAACTGTTTCAAGATTGTTCAGAATAAAGAATCTCCACCCCCAACACTGATATGAAACTGTTATTCAGAAATTCATGTGGGATACCCAGAATGCAGCATCCACAAAGGACAGTCACTAGGAAGTGTCTGCCTGAGGGAGCCCTTCCCTGTGGCACAAATGACCATTGTATTAATAAACACTGTCTGTTTTAGAACCAAAGAGAAATCCCTGCTTGGAATTTTGTTATGAAAGAGAATGGCTACTGAGTGTTTCCTCTGTACCTGAAAGGATGGGATGTATTTTAAGGAAATGTTTCCCTTAAAATTTCTATCTATATGTTGTACAAAAATTTACTGCTGTATTCCTTTTCGGCAAGCTCCCTTGGGCCTCTGAAAATGCCAATTTGTGCACAAAAATCACTTTGCTTGTCCTATTCACTCTACTTACAAGAATCGTCCTGAACAGAATCGATTTTACATTGCAGGGTTTATGCAAAGGTGTGCTAAAAGTTCGTTTGAATTTGAAGGTTTAAAAAATGAGAGAGAAAAGGAGGCATAAATTTTGTCCAACCCTGGACACATATCCTCACTATGTCTAGAAACATGTCAGCACAGAGCTGCTCCGTTCTTTTCTCACCCTGACCTAGCTGCTCTTCTTCTGCCCCCATGGAAATGTGGGAGGCATGAGGAAAAGAGGCTGGCTGTAGCTGCTGAAGACACCTGGTGTCCATTTTCTTACCTTTTAAAAGTCACATTAAGATATTTTCACTTCTCTCTCGGCTCAAGTACCGAGGAGAAAAAATAAACAAGCAAACAGGTTTCATTTTCTTTGACACTTGAGGTAGAATAGAGAGTAGGAAAGCAGATGGGTAAGTAAAACAAAATAGGTAGAGGAATGGAAATGTAAATCTAATTACTGACAGAGGGTAAACAGTGAGAAGGAAGCCAATGCAACCACAGAAAGACTCAGTAAGTATCATGTACTTCAGAAGGCAGGGTACATGGGGATCTGAATTCAAAGGGAATGTTTAGTTTGTGTAAGAAACAATTCGACCCTCCAAGCTCATATTGCTTCATAGCAGAGTCAATTGCCTACCATTAGGGCACTGAAAGTACCAGTATATTATCTGGAAAAAGTGAACAATAGAACTTCAAACTTTGGTCAGCTAGAATGAAGGAACAAGAGGATTTAGATGCCATAATGAACATGGGAAGTGAAAAACCACTGAATAGAGAAACCCTTCCCAACATTCTTCCCCATGCAGTTTCAGACTCCTATCAGCCAGGGTCATACATGCAGGCAAAAGATTGAAGGACTCTTCTCTGGAGAAAACAAACTACCCCAGAGGCAAGGCCTGACCCACATACACAGAACTTTCAACACATTATTTCTTAAATGTAAATGATACCAACATTTTACCATGAAAGCATGGACCAAAAAAACAAAGAAACGAAAGGGAATTGAAGGGCCTGGCTGGCATTGCTCAACGGTTGAGCATCGACCTGTGAACCAGGAGGTCACAGTTCGATTCCTGGTCAGGGCACATGCCCAGATTGCGGGCTCGAATCCCAGTAGGGGATGTGCAGAAGGCAGCCAATCAATGATTCTCTCTCATCATTGATGTTTCTGTCTCTACCTCTCCCTTCCTCTCTGAAATCAATAAAAAAATAATAATCATAATAATAAAAGGAATTGAAGGAAACAGAGATAATGCTAGAAATAGAAGGAAACTCCCAAAGAACCATAAATAATGTCCTTAAAGAGAAAATACTAAATCTGTGAAATGAGACTAACAGATTTTAGGGGGAAAGTAATTAGAGAAGAATAATTTTAGATTCACAGAGAGGATAATACAAAGGGTTTGGTTTGCCTCTCATATTGGATTTCCCCTAATGTTAATATCTTACATACATCTTTTGTTAGATTTATTCCTGGGTAATTTATATATTGTGTTGCTATGATAAGTGGTGAAGCATAAAATATTGATCCAGGTGGTTCAGCAACCAAATAATAGGAGTCCCCAATAATGAAAACAGAGGAGAGGAAATTATCAAAGAATAACATTTCTAAAAGCTGAAGAGACAAAAATCTTTAAAATGAAAGAGTGCACCCAGTGCTGAGCACAATAAATGAAAGGTAGAATCCAAGGGAAAGAGATCTTAAAAGCTGCATAAGACTGCTTGCTATAAAATATGTTATCCTGGAAAGCAGCTTCTACATATGACTTAGAGTTTCTGTGTTGAGTCTTTCCTTCTGAAAACATAATCTCTTTTTATGCTCCTGGTAGCTCTAAAGTGTTCTCATGGAGGTCTTGGATATTTCCTGCTAACTTTATCCCTAGGTGGTTTATATTTGTATTGTTATTATAAATTGAACTAGAGGCCAGGTGCACAAAATTCATGCACGGGGGGGAGGGGGTGTCCCTCAGCCCAGCCTGCACCCTCTCCGCCCAGCCTGCACCCTCTCCAATCTGGGACCCCTCGAGGGATGTCTGACTGCCCGTTTAGGCCCAATCCTACCGGGCCTAAATGGACAGTTGGACATTCCTCTCACAATCCAGGACTGCTGGCTCCCAATTGCTCGCCTGCCTGCCTTCCTGATTGCCCCTAACCACTTCTGCCTGCCAGCCTGATCACACCCTAACCATTCCCCTGCCGGCCTGATTGATGCCTAACTGCTCCCCTGCCAGCCTGTTTTCCCCTAACTGCCCTCCCCTGCAGGTCTGGTCACCCCCAACTGCTCTCCCCTGCAGGCCTGGTCCCCCCCAACTGCTCTCCCCTTCAGGCCTGGGTCCCCCCCAACTGCCCTTCCCTGCAGGCCCGGTCGCCCCCAACTTCCCTCCTCTGCCAGCCTGGTCACCCCTAACTGCCCTCCCCTGAAGTCTTGATCACCCACAACTGCCCTCTCTTGCAGGCCTGGTCCCTCCCAACTGCCCGCCCCTGCTGGCCATCTTGTGGTGGCCATCTTGTGTCCACATGGGGCAGCCATCTTTGACCACATGGGAGGAGCCATCTTGTGTGTTGGAGTAATGGTCAATTTGCATATAACTCTTTTATTAGATAGGATAAAGGCCTGGTGCATGGGTAGGGGCCAGCTGGTTTGCCCTGAAGGGTGTCCAGGATCAGGATGGGGGTTCCCTTGGGGCATGGGGCGGTCTGGGCGAGGGGCCTGCGGTGGTTTGCAGGCCAGCCATGCCCCCCAGCAATCCAAGCAGAGGCCCTGGTATCTGGGATTTATTTATCTTCTATAATTGAAACTTTGTAGCCTTGAGTGGAGGCCAAGGCAGGCCAGGGCTGCGGAAGTTTGGCTTCCTCCATCGCCAGGGGCAATGCAAGACTCCTGCTCTCTCCAGCTCTGTGGCTGCCACCATTTTTGTTGGGATTTATTTATCTTCTATAATTGAAACTTTGTAACCTTGAGTGGAGGCCTGGGCTGGCCAGGGTGTGCGGAAAGCGTGGCTTCCTCCATTGCCTGGGAAACCCAAGCCTCCTGGTCTCTCCGTGGCCGCAGCCATCTTGGTTGGGTTAATTTGCATACTCACTCCTAATTGGCTGGTGGGTGTAGCTTGTGGGTGTAGTGGAGTGGTGGTTAATTTACATATTACTCTTTTATTAGATAGGATTCTTTTTACTCATATTTTCGGGTTACCATTGGTGTAGGAACACTATTAATTTTTGTTTCCATTTATCCATATACTGGTCACTTACTAAACTCATGTTATTTTAAAAGATTTTTAGTTGAATTTGTAGTGTTTTCCTGTTAGATAATTACATAATCTGCAAACTGAAAATTTTGGTTTTTTATCTCTCTTGTTTTTTTTTCTTTTCTTATGACTCTGGCTGGAACATGCAAAAAAGTTTTGAATAATAGCAATGAGAGTGAGTATCCTTCTCATTATTCTTTGCCTGTAGTATTACACTCGTAAGATAACAAATGCTTTTCGTTTCAGAGTCTCTATCATCTTTTAGACGATATTGTTGTTGAAGTTTAACACGCCTTTTGTATTGAGATGATCTACTTTAACCTTTTAATTTGATGAATTTAATAAAAATATTTCAACTATTGAATCAACTTTACATTCCTAGCATAAATTCTACTTAGCTAAAGTGTGGTGTGGACTGAATTCTGCCCTTTTTAAATTCACATGTTGAACTAAAGGCCCAATGTGATGGTATTTGGAAATGGGGCCTTTGGGAGGTGAATAGATTTAGATTAGACTCTGAGGATGGGTTTTCATAATGGGATTAGTGCCCTTATAAGAAAAAGTATCAGAGAGCTTTCCATCTTTATCTCCTTGCCATGTGAGGACACAGCAAGAAGGTGGCCATCTATGATAGGAAGAGAGCTCTCACCAGAAACAAACCATGACCTTAGACTTCCAGACTCTAGAACTGTATGAAAATAAATTTCTATTGTTTAAATCACCCAGCCTATGGTATTTTGTTATGAAAACCTGAGCTAAAGTAGAACTCCTCCTGCCTGACTGCCTTGAGCTGGGACATCAGTCTTTTCCTGCCATTGGACTCCAACTGAAACATTGGCTTTTTTTGGGTCTCAAGCCTGCTGGAACTTATACCATCAGCTTTCCTGGTTCTCTGGCCTTCAGACTCAGACTGCAACTACACCATCAGCTCTCCTGAGTCTCTAGCTTGCTGGCTGTAGTTCTTGGGATTTGTTATCCTCAATGATTATGTTAGCCAATCCTTGATATGTACGTGTGTGTGTGTGTGTGTGTGTGTGTGTGTGTGTATGTGTGTGTGTGTGTGTGTGTCCTTTGGAGAAATCTGACTAATACAAGATCTATGAGCCTTTTAGTATATTCCTAAATTTATCTGCCAGTGGTTTGCTTATACACTGTTAAGTGCTATTGTTCTGTAGTTTTGTATGTATGTTTGCCAGTTTTAGCATTAGGCTTTGGCACTGGATTCATGTTAATCTTATAAAATTAATTGGAAATTTCTCTTCTTTGCTTGGGGCAGTTTAAATCTCAAAGAAAGTAATATATGTTTCTTGCAAGTGAGCTGGAATTTTCTTTAAAAATCATCTGGGCCTAACATGCTTATTGTGAATAACCCTGTGACATTTTAAAAACTATTATTATTATTTCTTCCATAGTTACTTTTCCACTCAGGTTTTCACCTTTTTTGAGTCAGCTTTGTTATTTTTTTATTTCCCCAGAAAATCACCCATTTACCCAGAATGTTTTTTAGAGTCAAGTTGTGCATGGTATTTTCTTTAAAATCTATCCTTTTACATGATGATAACCCCTAACATTGTGTTTGTGCAAACTCCCTCTTCCCTCTACCACACACTCACAGGTTTGTATATCTGGTTAAATTTTTATAACTAGTTGAGTTTATATAAACTAATATTTTGAATAAACACTAATTTCTACCTTTTCCTATTTTTAATGGTTGTATTTTTTTAAATTTTTCATAATTTCTGCTCTCATTTTTTCTTTCTTCCAATTAATTTTTACAGCGCTTTTTCTAATTTCTAGAATTGAAACTAATATTATTTTCAACTTTTCTGATGCTCTAAAGCATTTCTAGTTCTCTTTAGGTCTGTGGATTTGCCTTAGGTTCAGATTTGGCCATGTCCCATAGATTTTAATTTTCAATGGTCTCATTGTTCCTAATCCTGAAATGCATAGCACAGAACTAACTTTAGAAAAGTTAGAAAATGCTTTTAAAAACCTAAGGCGAGAAATTAAAATATTATGGATGCCTGTTTGGAAGGGAGATGGAGTAGGGAGAGAGAAAATAATATAAATCACTATCTCAATTTGTATTACAAATAAGTGTTTGGCAAACTGTATACTCTGGCCCAGTATCATCATAGTGCAGATGATACATTTCTCAATGTATCATCTGCATTATGATCACCAGGATTTAGGCAGAAATTACTGCCACTGACATTTGTGTCCCTTAGTTAAGAAAATGTTTATGAACAATTTGATCATTCCTGGTGATGACAGAGGAGCCTCCAGCCTTTGAGCCCACCACTGAACCTGCTCAGGGGCCAATCCAAGCATACCAGGTCTTATCTCCCTCTTTCATTTGTAAAGATCCTTGTGATCACATTGGGCCCATCCAAAAATTCAAGGATCATCTCCCCAGCTCAAGGTCAACAACTTTATTTCCATTCGCAACCTCAAATTCTCTTTTACCAATCACAAGTTCTGGAGGATAGGATGTGAGCATATTGGAGGAACCATTATTTTGCTTACCATACTTCTGGTGAAACTATCGCAATAAATTTGTTCCACAAACAGTTACATAATACTATTTTCGAGACCTATTTCTATTCTGGTGCATTTCTATTCTGGATTCTGGGAACTTACATTTCTTGTGCTTTTCTTAACCATACCACCCAGCATTCAAAGGCAGTGGTTCTCAAAGTGTGGGATCCAAACCAGCGTGGACATCCCCTGGAACTTGTTATCCACTAAGAATCTTAGCCCCACCCAGATCTACAAATTCAGAAACTCTCGGGGTGGGGCTCAGAAATCTGTTTTAGCAAGCCCTCTTAGTGATTCTGATGCACCTCCATGTTTGAGAACCATCGAGCTAGGGACTACTATGTCTACAGGCTTCTTATACTAAAATATAACTCTAAAATATATTACTTTCAAGCCAGAATTGTTTTTAAAATCTACTGTGCAAACAAGTTCTGGCATTGTGGAAACTCCATTCTAATATCCAGGAAGAAAGTGAATAAAACCAAGGAAACACACCACAAGGAAAAAGTTACCAAAATATTAACAGGGTTTTTTCTGGGTGGTACAAAAATTGATTTTTTTCTCACTGGATTTTTCTATGTTTCCAAATATTTTATAATAAACATATATTATTTTAGAGTGGATAAGAAATAGATCACAAACTGGAAGAAGAAATGTATGGTCCAAGTACAAACATTCAAGAAAAGACCAGGGAGAACCAAGGTGGCGACATAGGCAAATGCATGTACTTGCTGCCTCTAACAACCACATCAAACTTACAACTGAAATACAGAACAACCATCATCCAGAACTGCCAGAAAGCTGGCTGAATGAAAGTCCTACAACCATAGAAGTAAAGAAGAAGCACACTGAGACTGCTAGGAGGTGTGGAGGCACAGAACGGGCTGGTCCGGCACCCATGTGTGCTGCTTTTTTAATCGGGAGGGAGATTGCCTCTGCGGAGGCTGCCCAGGGGAGCAAGGGGTCCCAGCCCCACACCAGATGCCCAGCTCAAGTTCCCAGAGATAGGAAAAGAAGTCCCTACAGGGCTCAGTGACACAGAGGCTGCTGGAGACCCAGGGGCTCCTCTTAAAAGTTCACACAAAATAAACTTACAAGCTCCCACTTCCTCTGAGCTCCAGTGCCAGGTGAGGCTCGGGGACCCAGACATATATAAGGAGAAATTGGACTGTCTGGCATTGAGGCAAGAACTCGGGAGTGACTTTATTACAGACGAAGGTGACCTCCCTAGTCACAGGGTTGACTGGCAGCCATTTCTGTTTGCTCTGCCCTGGTGATTCCTTGAGACCCCGCCCCACCCAATTTACAACCCCACCCAAGCTGTGTGTAGCAGTTTTTGCCTATGAATGGCCTGTCCTTGCTCAGGCTAAAACCTGTCAAACAAGCTGCAGCTGGGTCAGGGAGACCCAAACCTATCAATAAAAGGCCCAAGACCTAGCACCAGCACCAGCACCAGCCTGACTTGCTTCACAGCTGGGCCTCTTCTGGGCACTTCCAAACTGATACAAAGAGGAGGAATCTGCAGATCTCTCTGTAACTCCTGCTGGGTGGCCCCAGGCAGTGGTTGACTTTGCACCTCCCTGAAGACCCAAGAGCCAGTGTACCCAGTGGTCAGTGTCAGACCATACCACATTACAACTCTACACATCCATAAGCGACACACTGAAGGGGCAGACTCAGTGAGCACAAAAGCCCCACTGAAGCAAGTCCTGCTCCATAGGGGTGTCTCCTGCACAGAAGCTCTCCCACTGTAGTCCTAGCTGGTCCCCATAACCAGTTGGCCTGAAAGTCAATTTCTCCCAGTGATATCAACAGCAATCAAGGTTCAACTACAACAAGAATGTGCACACAGCCCACAAAGGGATACACCTAGAGTGTCTACCTCAGGTGATTGGGGAGGCTGATCCCTATAGGACACCTAGTACACAAGGCCACTCTATCAACTCAAGGAGACTTAGCAGCTCTACCCAATACATAGAAACAAACACAGGGAAGCAGCCAAAATGTGGAGACAAAGAAACATGTCACAAATGAAAGAAATGGAAGAAAGCAAACTACTGGATATAGAGTTTAAAACCACAGTTATAAGGTTACTCAAGAATCTTCTAGAAACCTCCAAGGTACTTAGTGAGACTTTCGAGACTCTTAGTGACCAGTCAGAAATTAAGCATACACTGACTGAAATAATAATGTATAGGGATTCAACAGTAGAATGGAGAATCAAATCAACGATTTGAAATATGAGGAAGCAAAAAACACCCAACCAGAAGAGCAAAAAGAAAAAAGAATACAAAAATATGAAGATAGTGTAAGGGGCCTCTGGGACAACTTCAAGTGTACCAACATTCAAATTATGGGGGTGCCAGAAGAAGAAAGAGAGCAAGATATTGAAAACCTATTTGAAGAAATAATGACAGAAAATTTCCCCCACCTGGTGAAGGAAATAGACTTACAAGTCCAGGAAGCACAGAGAATGCCAAATAAGTGGAACCCACGACATATCATAATTAAAATGTCAAGGGCAAAAGACAAAGAGAGAATCTTAAAAGCAGCAAGAGAAAAGCAGTTAGTTACTTACAAGGGTGTGCCCATACGACTGTCAGCTGATTTCTCAACAAAAACTATGCAGGCCAGAAGGGAGTGGCAAGAAATATTCAAAGTGATGAATAGCAAGGACCTACAACCAAGATTACTCTACCCAGCAAAGCTATCATTTAGAATTGAAGGTCAGATCAAGACCTTCACAGACGAGAAAAAGCTAAAGGAGTTCATCACTGCCAAACCAGTATTATATGAAATGTTGAAGGGTATTATTCTTTAAGAAGGGGAGGAAGAAGAAAACGATAAAAAATATGAACAACAAAGTGGCAACAAATACATATCTATCAACAATTGAATCTAACAATCAAACAAATAAAAAATCTGATGAACAGAATAAACTGGTGAATGGAATAGAATCAGGGACATGCAAATGGAACAGACTGACGATTCTCAGAGGGAAGGGGGGTGGGAGGGCGGGAAGCGATTAGATAAAGATCTATATGCATGTATGCATTACCTATGGACACAGACAATAGGTTGGCAAGGCCTGGGACGGGGCGGGAACTGGGTGGAATGGAGCTGGGGGGAGGCGGGGGGAGAGGGACATCTGTAATAATTTCAACAATAAAGATTTACAAAAAAGAGAGAGAGAGAGACCAAAAATCCTCTTCAGCCATTTCAATAGGCCAATCAAACAATAATATTAATTTGGCTGATTCTTTCTCTTTTCATCCCTAAAGAGTCTCAGCTCTTTATTTTGATCATTGGATGCAGTGACCATGGTCTTAATGGGTTAAGTATAGAGCAGGAGAAGTCATTTTGGAAGAGTAGAAACATCTACAGATAGTCAGAGAAAGGAAGCCATACTTCCCTGATGCAGCCAGTCTTGGATAAGACGGCCAAGTCACCCAAGCCGTCACCTTTCCTTGGGACTCTGCACAAGCCCAGGACCAACAAACCCCCCACAGTCCCACTCATAGTCTAGCAACACACGGCACCTCCACCCCAGATTTTTCCCCCCAAAGCAGACAATGTGGTATTGTGATTAGATATAAACTGAAAGTGTATTTTCTGCCCTCAGTAATTACACTGCCTTATGGTAGCATTATTCAGTGTGAAGCCTTATTATACTGCAGAATGAAATTCTGTATAATTTTCTTCTCCTCCAATGCACAAATGGAAATCATATTTTGGTCTGAGTTGGGAAGAAAGGCTCAGTTATCACTTGTGAGCGTGGTGTTATTTTCCCCAGAATTAAAAAATCCATCTGGGTGTCCGACCTCGCTCACCCTGCTGCCTCTCCATTCAGCCTTTTGTATGCAGATGAACCTTATCAATTTCCACCGCCTCAAAAGCCCGCACCCAGCTTGGTGCCTCCCCCTGGTCCGCACGGCTTTAATGGAAATGCAGGAGGCTTTTTTTCCCCCCTTTGATGTCTGTGCAATATACGCATGTGGATAAAAAACCTGTGCTTTTATTTAGGGGGAGGGGGAGGAGGTTTCAAATCAAAGTTAAAGTCTCTACCCTATCGCGCCTCGCTGGCGATTAGCGGAGGAGAGAAAGGAACAGCAAGCCCAACACAGAAGCTGTGAAACTGGGGTTATTCAGATTATTGACTAACAAATAAAGGGGCACGGGATGTCACATTTGTATTCTCAAGGTTTTCATCCCGCCACAGGCCTCATCAACAACTTAGCGGAGAGCTGCTAAATCCCCAGTGTTAACACGTGGGGCTCCTCTGGGGCTGTGTTTGATTAATGCATTAATTGCAGCTCCCTCAGGCCTAGCGCTGGCTGTGTCCGTAATTCACTTAAGGCCAGTTGGCTCTCGAGTTA
This sequence comes from Cnephaeus nilssonii, assembly GCF_951640355.1. NCBI lineage: Eukaryota > Metazoa > Chordata > Mammalia > Chiroptera > Vespertilionidae > Cnephaeus > Cnephaeus nilssonii. The sequence goes on from NC_137088.1 coordinate 30,112,360, forward strand.
TTCTGCAACCTAGTGCAAACAACTCGAAAATAACACCACTCAACCGTTTACCCCATGCGATGGCAGTTTCCCAGGCTATTAGCAACTTCCAATGAACGCGTCAGGCGCAGGTGACAAAGCCTGGCCCGGAATTGCCTGAAGCTGCCAGGACTATAGGCCGGGACCAAACCAGCCTGGCTTTCACACCACACGGGGACTAACGTGTTCTCAGAAACGCCCGCTTGGCCAGGCCTACACACAGCACATAGTAAACGGTTGTTTTAAAAAAATGAGCAAAAAAATGCGTACACAATTTAGGCAACAGCCCTCCCTCTTCACACAGGCAAATCCAAGAATCCCACCAACTCATTACATTCGTGGCAGACAAGTCTGATTCTGTTAACGGGTTTTATATTTTAACCTAATGATGCAATTCACTTGAATCTTGAGTTTAGAGTCAAGAACGAGATCATCTTCCCTCAACTAGGGAGAACTGGACTGTGTGAACTTGAGCGAGCAAAGCTACTCTGGTCTGAAGTATTGATAATACTTGTCCTGTTTGCCTAACAAGAGGAGGTTTTTAAAGTAATAAACTTGCACGTTTTCAAAACTTACTAATAATGTAACATAATTACTAATCAAATGAAGAATTAAGGCTCTTACTGATTAATATGATAAAATAATATATCTTTGGTTTTTGGAGCACTTTAAATTTCACAGAGGAATGATGTATATTAGTATTTATAGACAATAAACCTAAGCATACAGAACTGGCAAATAAATAATTAGCCCACTTTAAAAAAAAATCTGAATAATCAAGTTTAAGGAAAGAAGCAAAAACTTCTGGGTTAAACTATTTGCCTCTCACTGGCCTCATCTAACTTCTGTCTGAACAGGAAGCAACTGTTGCAACAACCAACAAGGTTGAGCAAGATACCTCTGGCTACCTGTAATTTGAAGCAAGTTTTCCTCACAGGGAGCTCACATCTGTCTCCTTGGAGTCTGTACTCATTCTCTCTAGCTCTGCTCCTTGGGATATCAGAAAACATTTCTTTCTCCAAGTCAGGGGAACACGACCTCACACGAGAGAATCAAGTCTTAGAGAAGGTTCAAAAAGTCAGTGATCAATCAAAACCATCGTATTCTGCCCGACCCCCCATTTTAATTTAAAAGTAAACACACTGTCAAAAAGGAAAAAAGTTGAAGCAGAACACAAGATATAAAGTGACAATGAAGTATTCCCACCTATCCCACCCATCCCACCAATATTCCATTTCCACAAAAGTAACCTCTATTAACAGTTTCTTGAGTAGCCTTCTGGCTATTTGAATGCAATCTGTACATATAAAGAGGTAATAAGCTAATTTGTCTCTTCTGGTGTCCCAGTCACAACCAGTCTGTGGGCAGGGACGGGGGCGGGGACTTCCACCCCCAGCACTAACCTTGTGCTGCCTGCATGCATGAGTCCCTGCCCAGCGCTGAGGTGAAGCTGCCTGCCTGCATCCCTGGCTAGGGACGTGACAATGCCTGTCCCCCTTCTGCGCTGACATGACACTGTGGGGGGGGGGGAGGGTAGACTTGATGGGGGACCTCAGGCCATGCCCAGCCCAGCGGGTCTTGATGGGGGATCTCAGGCCACTCGCCCCACCCCAGAGCCAGGCTGGGGGACCTCAGGCCACACCCCCCGCCCCAAATCTGGGCCTGGGGACCTCAGGCTGTGTCCCCCGCCCAGCAGGGCTTGACAGGGGACCTCAGTCCGCACCCCCCTCCCTGGTGCCAGGCTGGGGGACCTGAGGCTGCGCACACGCTCCCCCTCCCCCCTCCCCCCCCCCCCCCCCCCCCCCGCCAGTGGGGACTTGACTCTAGGTCCCGCAGCGCGCCCCAGACTCTGACAGGAGGGAGATTTTATATACATTTTACTAATTTTCTTTCATCTCTGACAGTCCTATTATAGAGAAAGGGCAAATAGCAATATTAAAATATTTCTTCTAATTAATTCCCTTTTAATGTGCACGAATTTCGTGCAGCGGGCCACTAGTTTATAGTATAAATGTATAAGGAAACACAAAGTTGGATATCATCATACACATTTTTCTCCAACTTTCTGCTGAACAATATCTTGGACATCTGAATAATACAGCACATGTAACATACAAAGGTGTTTACTGGGAAAATATTTGTAATAGAATTTTGTATCTAAATTCATATATGAAATTGAACATTAGTTGCACTGTTCTTTTAGATTGTATTATTGGGCTGCTAGCTTCAGAAAATGATTGGGTAGCTTCTCTTCATCTCTCTTTTTCTCCCCTATGTTTGGGAACAGTTTATATGACATTAAAATTCTCTGTTCCTTCAGTTTGTAAAACATCCTTAACCCTTTGCACTCGCTTGCTTTTTTCTCGATTCCTTTATTCTACTCGGGATTTAATTTTTTAAATACCCCAGATTTTACAAAGTGCGGCAGTAGAATAAAAAACTGGAGTTTCTTTTCATACAAACTTATTTATTTGGATTTTTTTATATTTAAATTATTGATACATTCAAAGAGTATAAAAAGAGCTGCTACCGATGCTAACCGTGTGGAGTCACACTCAACATCCGAGTGCAAAAGGTTAACACTGCCATGACCTGGTGTCCTTTTTATAAGCAATTGTTTTATTACTCTTTCAACATCTTCTATGGTTATTGTCCTAGTCAGATTTTCTTTTTTCTAAGCAATTTTTTATGATTTTATATTTTCCTAAGCATTTTAAAACTTTGCCTATATTTTTAATTTATTGGTATGATGTTGTGCTTTATAATTGTATTTTTATACTAGAGGCCCAGTGCACAAAATTCATGCAAGGGTAGGGTCCCTAGGCCTGGCCAAGATTAGGGCCGATCAGGTTACTCGCCTCCCCACCTCCTCCTTCCCTTGCTCCCTCAGTGCCCCACTGCAGCCACTGGTCACCTGCCATGTTACACGCTGCCCCCTGGTGGTCAGCGCACGTCATAGCAAGCAATCAAACTCTCGGTCTCCCGGTCAAACTCCCAAGGGGACACTATGCATATTAGCCTTTTATATATATAGATGTCTGTAGTCACATCCCTTTTAAATTTATGTTGTTTATTTGTACCTTATCTATTTTTTCTTTAATTGGATAGAGGGAAAATTATTTTTCCTCCCCTACCATATTCACCAAATATTTGTATATTTTAGTAATCTTTTCAAAGAACCAGCTCCTGGTTGTATTCATCTGCTTTATTTTTGACTTTGTAATTTAACAGTTTCTGCTTTCATTTTTACTAATTCTTTTTTTCATATTAATTTAGGATCATTTTATTTTATTATTATTTTTTCAGTGTCTTAAGCTGAAAGCTTAGGTAATTGATTTTCATATTTCTGATGTTCTAGTCAATGCATGTAATGCCATGCATTCTACTCTGTCTCTGCCTAACCCACTGACTTTGATAGGTGTGTTCTTAATTTTGTGCATGTCCAGAGTTGGTAATAACCATTTTTTATTTCCTTTCCAGTTACAAAATTATTCAGAAGCATGATTTCCAATTTTCAGGGACAAAGCTTTCTTTAGGTTGTTAATTTATATTTCTATTGCCTTGTGATCAATAACTATAAATCATATGATTTTTGCTTTCTGGAATTTATGTAGATTGCTTTTGTAACTTAAACCATGGTCAATTTGTGTGAAAGATGTTTGTGTTTAAAAATAATATGTTTTCTCTGTTAGAATAAGTCAAGATTGTTAATTATGTCATTTTATTTCTCTACATCCTTCAATTTATTTCATTTCTCTGCTACATCTAGTGATTGAGTGCACTAAGTTAAGGTTTCTCTCTGTAATTATGAATGTACTGATTGATCCTATTTATGTTTGCTTTGCTGTGAGGTAACTAGTCTCTCTAGTGACCAATCCCTTGCTTTATATCAGATGTATGTTGGAACATGTGTCGTGTGTCCTAATTTTTCTTTCATATGTTGCTATCCAGGATTTCTCAGGTTAGTCTTGTAGCTTACTCACTTGCTCTTCAATTGCTTCCATTCTGCTATTTGAACTGCCTGTTGAATTTTTTATTTCAAAAATCAAATTTTTAATTTCCAGATCTCTAATTGATTCTTATGAATGCAGTATTCCCTGTGGCTCTCTAATGGTTTTAATTTACTTATTCTAATGCCTTATTAATTTTGCTTTTAATTAGCCCAATTTCCTGGTATCAGCTCATCCACTTGTTGAATTTGGGTGCCTCACTTTCACAGTTTGGGCTTTCCTCAAATATGTTGTGAATCTTGGTTGTGTGTTCATGTCTGTATTGTGATTCCCTTTGGACTGCAGGTAAAAGCCTGCCTCTGGAGGTTGTTGGAGAGGCATGGAACATGTGCTCGACAGTATGAGCCAGTAGCAGGATACCAAAATATCGGAGCCTCTGTGGTAGCAACAACCTCCTGAGGCACTGTCCTTTCTCTTGGAGCAAAAGTTCATCTTCCCCATTTGTGGCTTGTTGCTGCCTTGACAGAGGATAGAGGGGTGGGAGTTGAAGACATTTGTCCTGACAGGTGAGGCTCCCACTATTGCGCCCAGCAGCCCCTCCTGTTCTGAGGATCTGGCCCTGGTGGCACGCTGCTCCCTAGCAGCCACACCTTGCTTTGCAGCAATGCTCCTTTGCAGACATTTCTGACTCTGTCTGATTTCATCTGCCTTTCATCTCTCAGATTCCCCATAGTTTTGGATGCATCAGTGACATCTGTCATTCTCCTCTTTGGTTGTGGATTTTCCCACTAAGAACTATACCCCTTTTCTATCATTCCCACAGATTTGGGAGAGATGAGTTCACAGTGTGTACTCAGCTGCTGTCTTGATCCACTCTCTGGCAGTTAATTTTAAATTGCAGACTGCCAGGAAATGGGCACCTCCTATAGATCATACTTATATATCCTTGAAACAATGGCAAAAAGATAGATTTGGGGTTGAATGAAGTATGGGGAGAATGAACTCGTGTTTTTTGAACATGAATTCTTAGGGAAAGTATTTGCATATAATAGAATACTGATGTGTGTTTTTGTTGTTGTTGTTTTTTAATTGAACACCAGGTGATTGGTAGTCACTTCTGTTCCCTGGTGACTGCAGTGGGTGGAGCCACAGCGGGCTGGGCTTCCAGAAAACAGCTGTGCCTGTTTGAATAAAAGAGAGGGAAGGTATGGGCCCATCTATTTACAGGTCAACAGCAGCCTGGATATCTGATGCCTTGTGGAACTAATTCCTAATTGGGGCAGTGTTTGTCAACACTGACAGGACCCTAATACACTATAATGGTTCCAGCCACAAGCTCTGATAGAGATCTTAATCTCCACACTGTCCCCTTCACAGGCAGCAGGCCTGCCTCCCACCCTCTCCCTCCCCATTCTTGGCTCTGTCTCTCTCTCAATCTCTTTTCCCTCCATCCTCACCCCTTTTTGTACCATTTTTGCATTTCTCTATTACCATCACCCTTTGTCTCTCTTTCACAGCCTGGTTCTTTCCTTCTTCTACTCTTTATAGAGTCTTGGATCTCCTTCTCCACCCTCCTATTTCTCTTTTTCTTCTCTCTCTCTCTCTCTCTCTCTCTCTCTCTCTCTCTCTCTCTCTCTCTCTCAAATACCCACCAAATTTAAATCCTCAATAGTTCCCAGAGAGTTTAGGCCACATTTAATCTTAATATGTGGGTAGTTATTCACTCAATGTCAACAATCTCTGAAATATTTTAAAAAGTCAAATTACACTTGGGCAAATTTTTACAAATAGAAGCAGAGAGTTAATATAAATATCTGTGGCAAATAGAGAGTGTCTATATTTTGATAATTTGGCAAAGTCATTGTCTCACCTTAGCTAGTGTACTGGTTGGTATTATTGCAGCACAATCTGAACCAGGCCTTGGGAGAAACATGTTTATAACAGAGCCAGATAAACAGCAGGCACCAGTGAATTAGGATGAAGCCCTTCTGTTAAACACTGGAGCCACACCACATGGATAATGTCCCAGTTCCAAGACTATCTGGAGAGACCTGGGTAGAAAGCAGTAGCCAAGTGGGCACTCCATCACTGCATTTCATTCAGTTTTCAATTTTGCCTCCAAACTAGCTGGTTGCCACTTGAATCACACTGTTGGCCCTGAATCTAAAGCATGATCAATTCCTCACTCTATCTTTCAAACTCCTTGGAAATGTTATATTTCAAATGTCATTGTCCTCACCCCTAGGGTCTCAGTTCAAATATTATACCTCTTTACAAAGGTGAAACCCTGACCACTCTAAACAGAATATTAGCTCTCCACACACCATTATTCTCTATCCTTAATCTGCTTCTTTTCTCCATGGCACTTATTACAAACTATAATTATCTCGTTTGTTTGTTTCCCTTCAGGAGCATAAGATTCATGAAGACAACGAATGTCTCTTTACTTCCCCATAATGTCCCCATTACAGTGTCCAGCACATAGTAGTGTTCAATAAACATTTGTTGGATGAATGAATGAATGAAATACAGAGCAAAGAATAGGAAGATCATCCTCCAATCTTTCTCATTTCTAACAATAGTGATCATAATTCCATCACTTTAATTTTCTCTATTCTCAAAAATTCTTAGTGACCCATGTAATCAAATCCAAACTTGTGAATTTCTCCTTTGAGACCTCCTAAAATTTTGTCCCAATCTCCTTAGCCAGTCTTGTTGATATGTTTCTCAAGATTTCCCATAGTGAACCCTCTGCTTGGACGCATGCTCTCTGCTCCATACCTTGTGTATTCTCACCTTTGCTGAAACTGTTCTTCTGCTCCCCAGGATGTCAGCATGCTGAGAGCAAGCCATGCTTTATCCTTCTCTGTATCCCTAAACCCACAGCGGACTTCCCCCAAACCTCTGTGTTCTGGTAATTGGCATCGCTGCTTGCCTGATTCTTTAGGGCTTTCTCTCCACCTGTATTAACACAGTTTTCAGGCAAGAATGCCCTCTGCTTACCTGTGGGGATTACACAAGTCATGGAATTGAACTTACAACCAACTCAACCTCCCATCTAGCTCTACTACAAACTGCATTAGTGGGACCTCTGGAGTTTCTTGGGAACAGGCTGTCGGAGAGAATTTCTCACCTGAAGCTGCAGAGATGTCTGAAGAGTTAAGAAAAATGTATGGGGAGATGGAGGCCAAGGGAGGGAAGAATGGGAATCACTGAAAAGGAAGAAAAAAGCATAAAGGAGAGTCTAGAAGTGGAAGAGACCTAAGAAGATCTTCAAAGCCTGGGTGTGCTGATGGGAACTGGCAAGCCCAGGAGACAAGCAAAAGCACCTGAGGGTTAAGAGTTGATAGGAAGTGGGCATGAGGCGGCAGGAGGGCCTGGGATTGTGGCCTCTGGTGAGTGTCTGTGGGCCAGCTGAGGCACGATATAGAGGTAAGCCAGGAATGAAGCGTGCTCCTCTGACTTCTTTTATCCCCTCCATTTCCTCCCATCCTCTCTTCTCTCCCTCCTTCCTCCTCTTTCTCTTCCCACTTGTCTCACATTAGGTCCCCTCTTTCTTCTTTATACCAATAATGTTCTCCCTCTTTTGTGCATTTTCTTCATCATACACTTTCTCTCCTCAGAGAGATGAAACTGTCTGCAAATGTTGTGGGGCTGAAGGCAGGCACATCATCAAAGCTCCCCAGAACTCCCACCTCCTTTGAATGGACACAGTCGATGCTCTGCTTCTGAGAAACCCCCTCAAGGCCTCAACAAAGTGAGCCCTAAAAGTCTAGCACTCCCTGAACTGTCAGTTATCTCATGCTTTTTGTTTTCCCTTTTCCCCGTAGCTCCTAAAGTCTTTCTGCATCGGTCCCAGCCATGGCTGCGCTTACCTGTGATTTATTGATGATAATCGCAGGGAAGCCATTTGTAATCAAATGTTAAACAAAGACATTCTCTCGCTGAGAAGGAGTGATAACGCACCATTTAGTAATTTTTGTGCGGTTGGTAATTTGGAGAATGAATGATAATTTCTGAGCCTTGAAAAACTACGTTGACAATGCCTGGTGTTATTCACCTAGTGAATAAAGACACCTTCCTCTCCATGTCTTGTGATAAATTTCTTTTATTAGGGCCACTTATGCGGGACTTTATCTTAATGGTCTCTCAGATGGGGCAGTTGTGCTTAGCCATTAGGTTGTTTTTCATCACGCCTTAAACACAGGGCTCAGAGAAAATAAATAGCAACAGTGCTTCCAGGCAGCTCAGCAGCTACAGAAAGTAGGTCCTGAAGTTAGCCGGTTTGCCCAATTACAAGCCACAGGAAACTCGGAGAGTGGGTCTCTACACCCCCATGAGGATCGTAAGACTACCCCACACTCTGCTTCTCTCGTCCCTGTGTCCCCTTCCTAAGTGACTTGTATCTTCCCTTCTTGTTCCCCACTCCCCATTAAGTTCCCTTATTTGCAGGTTTCCCTGTGCTAACTCAGTATTCCTTGCAGTGTGGAAAGAAGTGGTGGTACATCCAGTAACTGAATAGACATCCTGTTGGCCCAGACAGGTTCTCGGAAACCTGCCTTCCACCCAAGAGAAATCCTTGCAGGTGGTCAGAAGAATCTGAGGAGGAAGAGCTGTCACCCACTCCATACTCCACACCAACATGTCCTACGACGGCTACAGTGATATCCCATCAGTGATTGGCTTCAGTTACAGGTTATATAGCTCACTACATGCTGAAACCCCAGGGACAGAACCTGGGGACCGCCCTGGTAGAGGTAGGCTGCCTCAGTGTGCCGTTCACAGCCTCAGGACCTCTCTATGGGCATCGTAGCCACCCCTTCAGATGTCAAAGAGTACTGTCCTGAAGTAATTTCCCCTTTCCCATAGTGCCCAGTTCCTAACCCCATCTCCAAACTCCCACCCAGTTCCCACCTTCAATTGTACCACAGACCCCAGCCATTCTCTACCCCTCCTAGCTCCTTTCCCAGGTAAGTCTACTGTGGAAGAGAGGAACAGATGAAGGCTATTTTAGTAAGCTAGTAGCACATCTAAAAAACCATGGTTCTGTTGGTTGGGCATTGTCTCATGCACAGAAAGGTTGCTGGTTTGATTCCTGGTCATTCTATCCCCAGTAGGGAGTATGCAGGAGGCAGCTGATCGATGTTTCTCTCTCTCCCCTCCTCTCTCTCTAAAAATCAAAATATTTTTAAAAAGCCAAAAACCCATAAGTCATCTCAACTTGCCTTACAAAAAGAGTAACTGTCGCCTTCTCAGCCTCGAACTGAATTATAAAGAACTCCCTTTCATTTCTTTAGCATAGGACACACAGCTCCAGGAGATGGGAGGTAAGTGGTAATATTATTAACATCTAACATTTAATTCATAGTTACTATATGCTAGGCATTGCACCAAAACTTTGCATTGATTATCTCATTTAACCTTCAAAACATCCTTAGAATGTAGATACTATTATTTTTATAGCTTTATTGAGATATAATTGACATATAACACTGTGTAAGATTAAGGTATACAATGTGATTGAAAAAGATGGAGGAAAGGAAGAACCTGATCAGAAAATAACTCCCTTTAGTGGTCTTTTCAAGATGAGTCTTGCCTGGTCACCTCCCAAGGCATCCTTGTAGCTCATAAGGAAGCTCACTAGCCTTTGGCCATGGAGAGAAGTGAAAGTCACTCCTTCAGCTGCCCTCTCTCCAGTCAGACTTCCCTTTCATTTCTCTGGGCAGCAGTCCCAGACCCAGACGACAAATGAGGGTCTCCCAAGAATTCTCTCAAGCCACATTCTGCCAACAGCACAGGGAGGGAAACCAGGGTCTCCCCTCCTCTTCAGCACCCCCAATATCTCTAAGTCATTCTTTTGGGTTATTCCTCACTTAGCTAAGGGGGGATAGAAGTATTCCTGACCCTCCCCTCTGCATCCTCTCTGTCCACAAATTCCAATCCAAGATTCTTGCTCAAGGCACCCTCTACATTTCTATTTTATAGGCTGTTGGAAATGTTTACTACATCAGTTTGGTCACCTCTTAGCAAGATCTCAGATCCCTTAAAATACATTAGCCATTTTCCCCTGCTTTATTAACCATTCAACATCCTGCCACTCTCACTTTTCCATACCCTGCAAGGTGTGTATTTTTTACAGGTACGAAAACAAACTCAGAGACTTGTCCAAGATCACTCCACTTGCAAATGGTAACACTTGTATTTTAACCTGAGATGTCTGACTTCAAAGCTAGTACTCTTTGCACTATGCCTCAAAATGTTCTGCCTCACAAATTAAATCAATTAGAAGCCCCCCCCTTTTTTTTTTCTATTCTCAAGACAAAATACTGGACACACCCCTAATGAGCTTCTTAGAGTCCTGTTGCTGGAAAGATATAGTATCCACAGTCAAACTGTCAAATTGCAGGAATAAAAACAAACAAAGCAAAATATTATCTGCCAAGGAATATAGCAGCAGATTAAGGACAGTCATTTCTGTTCTTTTTACAGCATCTGTATGAGCAAGATATTGAGAATATTAACCTTCATTCTAAAAACCTCCATCCGGAAAGTAGATTCATTTGTGTCCTAGCTGTCTTGCTCTGCCTCCATAAACATGACTAGTTACATGTCAATGGGGTCTTCAGAAACTAGAGGAAGCACTCTCAGGAGACAAGGGCATTGTGATCCCCATGTTTCCATTTCAACAGCTCAGGGGTCCACATTCTCTTGGCCCACAAGAAATTCACAAGTCTTGCCCCCAAACTCTAGAAGTCTGACCACTTCTACTGCTGCCATCACCTAGCCATCCCAGACCACACCTGTCAGCCTCCCACCTTTAGATTTTCAAACCAAATCCAATATATTTCACCCCAAACTTCTGCCTTTATGTCCTTTCTAAGTGAATGGTACACAAAACTGGCTATGTAATTTGTGGAGCCTGGTATAAAATGAAAGTGTAGGGCCCCTTTTCCAAAAATTGTTAGGAACTTTAAGACAGCAATAGCAGAATATTAAACCAAGTGTGGGGACCTGTGTGGCTTTAAGATCCTCCCGTGCTCTGGTATTGGAGTTTATTGTCTTCTCATCAGTTGCCCCCGCTACACTGTGAGTAAATTGAAGGCAGAGAATGTGTCCAGTAGGCTTTCAATAGGATTGAATGGGTGAATGAATAAAAGAGCAAGAGTGTCACGAGTCTTCCATAACTCTGACACCTCAAGCTCACTCTGCCTTTGGAGAATAGAAGGAGCAGAGAAGCCAATCTGGAAGTTAGCCAGGAAGGGGGCTTAGGGAGGTACATGAAGCATGACCATGAAGCTGGCCCTGGGTACCACCATCCACCAGTCTTTCAAGCCAGAAAGCAAGACAACTCCTCCCTCTACAACCCCCATCACACTAACTCTCACACATATAATAAACTACCATATTCTGTCAATTCTAGTTTCTTAAAAGTACTTAAATCTGGCTCCTTCTTTCTGTCCTCACCTGCCACCACGTCATTTCAGGCCTGAATCGTTTTTTCACTTGGTGTATTAGTTAGAGTAAGAGTCTGAGCTGCTGTAATAGACTGGCTCAACAATGCTGTGGTTAGAGTTTAAAACCAGATTTGTCTCACTCCAAAGCACAGGTCTGAATCTATACTGGTATTTTCTAAGATGTTGTAGAAGTTCGTAAAAGTAGGAATAAAGGAGTTTATTATTCAAGGTTCTTTTGGATGCAAGTGATAAAAACTCAAACTAAAAAAAAAAGAAGAAGAAGAAGAAGAAGGGATTTACTGGTTGCCATAACTGAAGAGTCCAAAGGATAGCTATTTTTAGGGACAGCGAGGTCCAGAAACAATGTTATCAGGAAGCCAACTCTTTGCTCTGCTTTTGTTTGTTGGCCTCATTCCTTCCTGTTGCAAATGGCTTTCTTAAGGCAGCAATGGAAGATGAAATACAAGCAACTCTGACTCGTTTGGCTCCAAAACCTGGTCCTCAGCTTTACAGACTTGACTAGAGGATCTGACCAAGAACAGGAGTTGATGGGCTCCAGGGAAGCCAGTTATGCCAATGACACAGCCCTCCCAGAACCACAGGGTGTTGGTAAATTAATTTACAGTGGACATTTCAGATCAAGACTCCCAGCTGGAGGCACATGTCTTGCAGCAAGCTATTGTCCATATCCATTTCTCTGACTGAAGCTTCCCTGTAAGGCTGTGCATGCTTTTTGGATAGAACCCTCCTTCTTCCATGCTCTGCTTCTTCCATTCTCTGAAGGCAGCATGGGCTTGCAGTGTCAGAGCTGCATGAAATTCCACTCATTTATTCATTCATTCAATTTCCTTATGGAAAGCCTATGTATAAGGCACATTCTCTGACCTCAACTTGCTCATGGTGTACTGTGGGAAACCAAATAGAAAACAGTAAACTCCAATACAGAGCAGCTGAAGGTCTTATTAAAGCCAAGTACAACATAGAGTGGGAAATGCTCAACATGCTGAGGTTCTGGGCCGTTCTAACCTTTACCACACTGAGTTTTATATCATCATATGTTCACCTGTTCCCTTATGAGAATGTGGGTTTTTTAAGAGAAGGAACCATATCCTATTTCACTCTGTATCCTTAGCACATAATACTCAGTATGGACATAGTAAGTGCTTGATCCAAATAAATGGGAATGAGGATAAAAGATGGAAGGATTCTTTTCAACATTTTTTAAACACCCACTAAGTTCAACACTCAGCGATGGATGTGGGGGGAACACAGGATGATTAACTGCCCATTCTTATAGGGAGAGGGTGCAGGGAAGTGAATTCTTAGAAGTCAGCTGAGACTTCTTAGGAACTGAATCTTCAGGTCTAAACACCCAAAGTTCCCTTCTACTGACTCCTATAAGAATGGAGCCTGAGTCAATAAACTCATTACCCTTCTCTGCCCTGTAATTGAAAAGACAAATAACTCTTTAGCTAGTCATTATGCTCTAATCAGAGTAATTTCCATACAAGAAGGTGGACTGTGTTTGTTCTTCAATTGTAACATTTGTGAAATTCAACCACAATTCCACTTATTAATAGTCATTAGCGGTCTGTAAATAAAGCACAGTCCTTTAAATACAGAAACCAAGCTGTGAGCTTGTTTGAAATGTAAACAAGATATTTATGAATTTGCTAATTGCAATTCCCTGCTTGGCCTTTGGCCAACCTTCATTCTCTGGAAGTGGCCACTGATTGAAATGTTATATGTTGTCTAATGATGAGTCCTGGGAGGTCAGAATCTAGAATGTGTGAGTTTATAACCCAGAAGCCTGGTACTTTCTTCTTGCACTCATTTATGCAAATACTGAGTCCTTGCAGTGTTTGGGTCTGTGGGTTATCCAAATGTGAATACAGCATGTTTCCATGTAAATGTAAATTCTGCTGTGAGGTGTGGACCCAGACATTAACAATGCCCAGTGGGACCGGAGGAATGGACCAGGGGTCTCTACAGGGTGAGGGGTGGAAGGTAAAGAGGGAACCTTCTTAAAGAGGGAACAATGGGAAGGATTTTATTGGTCGAGTTAGAAGTGTAGAGTGAGGAAAGATGGTCTAAGTAGAGGAGAAGTTGAGACCAACAGTTTAGAACATAAAAATTAAATATTCCAATTTAAAACTAGGCAGATTTTTTTTATAAATGTCCGTATTTCTAACTTCTCTTATAAAGTCAGAAGATCCAACAGTACTAAGCCCACCCTCATTCCTTCAGACAACAATCAACTGAGTCTAGGTTCAAACTTCCCCATACATGTTAACCTTTGAGATTCAGAACACGTGAAGTTGGGATTCCTGGGAGTGCTCAGAAATTTTCCCCAAATCATGTTTCTCCTAAAATATCTTCAAAATTCTTCATAATCATTACTTATTATTATGGATATTTTTTAATATTTTAAGAAATAATAAATATTAAACTTAGCAGTATTTTAAAATAAATGTAGGTCATAGTAAACACTAGAAAAGACCAGGGAAAATTGTTGGTAGTATTCAAAAAGCTCTCCTAGCAAGGTTATTAACACTACACAGAGTCATATATCAAAATTGCCAACCTAAGGACTGACTTTGCTTCCAAACATGTTCTTTCTTGGAACATCATTCAGAGGATTCATATTCAATATATCATTTATAAAAATGTCATGTTTATTTTATTTGCAAAATTGACTCACTATAAGCAGCAGTCCAGGCCACAAACACACACTTATGAAGTGGTGACAAGCTGTAAGCAAGACTAACTGATTAAATGATAAGGATTAATTTGATCTTGATCACTTCTCTCTTACATGTTCATGACCTGAAAAGTCAAATTTAATCTTCGATTTCACATGTCAGCATTTCCTGCTTGTTTTCAAGTTGACATCAGTGGATTCCTTTGAATCAGTTATATCTTAATTTTAATTGTTAAGTTTAATTTTTGCCCCCAAAATTGTAATGCTTTTTCCTGTTTTCTTGACTAATTTTTCTCTGGATTCAGGATTCAGAGAAAGTATGCATTTTCTAAGGAATGCTGGAAAAGAATACCTGTTTGGGCCCTAACCGGTTTGGCTCAGTGGATAGAGCGTCGGCCTGCGGACTGAAAGGTCCCAGGTTCGATTCCGGTCAAGGGCATGTATCTTGGTTGCGGGCACATCCCCGGTAGGAGGTGTGCAGGAGGCAGCTGATCTATGTTTCTCTCTCATCGATGTTTCTGGCTCTCTATCCCTCTCCCTTCCTCTCTGTAAAAAATCAATACAATATATTTAAAAAAAAAAAAGAATACCTGTTTGGAACCACTATCTGCGTCTGAGTAGGAGCTGCCCCCTTACATGAGATGTGTGTTGTGCAATTCTCCCCTAAATTGAGACCAAGTATTGGATACCACTTATCATTTTCCCTTCATTTACATGGTCTACCTGGCTCCTGAAAAATATTTCAGTCCTGCCTCAAAGTTTAGGGACATGGAGGCCGTGGACATTTGAAGGGACAGTGGCAAGAGGAACACCTGCTTTGAGTCAGCTGAGTCTAGTTCATGGGGAAATGTTGCTGAACTATCAGGTACCAAGCTGTTTGTCTTACCCAATGGGAAGCCATCGGAGGTTTTCAAGAAGCATGACACCACCAAAACAATGCTTTTGGAAGATTAATCTGGTGCCAGCATATAAGACAGCCATAACCTGGAGGCAGGAGGCTCACAATAAGGTCTCTTGAAGGAGGAGATGAGACTTGAAACAACCACAGACAGAAGAAGCATAAAGGAAGGAGTGGACATCAGGTACAAGTGAAATTGGGATTCCTGGGAATGCTTCTACTGTCTGGGAGGGAGTTTGAACACGTGGCCCCTCATTGGAAGGCGGTGCTGAGAGGCTTTTAATCTACTGGGTCTGAGCCATCCAGCTTGTCTAAAAATAAGGGTAGCAGGGAAAAGAGTGCCAAAACCACAGCAGAATACAGGTCCAGGTGTCCAGGGTGCCACTCAGACTTGTTCACAGGCAGAGGGATAAGCAAGATGTCCTAACATCTTCCACAACTTCGCCCCTTTATAAAACTCTCAACTTTCAGTCCACACCAGCTTCACATCAGACAATCATAGGAAAGGAGATAAACAAAGGCCTTTTACAATTGCTCGAAATACTTTTGTTCCAGCTAGGAGAGAAGACAGGACTCTTTCCCCACTGCAAGAAGTTGCCTCATCTAGATTTTTGTGTAAGACTTCAACCAGCATGCTGCCCTCCAGACCACGGCACCCAGGCCCACAGCACACTGCTTCCCCCAGGCTGCCCGCGTCAATCACGCCCTCCCCAGCCCTAGTAATTCAAGTCCTTCCCACAGCCCACGCTGCAGCTGCCCGCTACCTGGGAGAGTTAATAAGAAATTCACCTTTCCTCCCTGGCACAAATGAATTCCATTCAGTTCGTTCTCACAGGAAATAAATTTTAAAATGGAAATTAAACAAAACAATTGCTGGGAAAGGTAATAACGTGTTGCCCCTGAATTCTGCCTCAGAGAGGAATGTATTGCCATTCCCAAGATCACAGCAGGCTCAGCGAAGCCGCTGTGGACACCAGGTTTTTGCAGTGTTAGGATGGCGGCCAGTGGCTCCTGTCCATTTGCTGGTGGCTTGCCAGGCTGTTAAATGGGTCTCAAAACCACAAATCTACTCGTCGAGATTCATGGGCTGCATGTAGGTAAGGGCCTCTGCACGCCCTGTAGCGTTCTCTGCGGCCTTTGTCCCTAAGAGTTTCCACACCAGTCAAGACACTAACAGTGATTAAGAGACAGGCTTGTGGGGGATACAAGCTCTTCCATTTACTACCTGTGTGACCTTGAGCAAATTACTTAAACTCTCTAAGCTTTGGTTCCTTATCTGTTAAATAGGATAAAAAAAATCCTGCGTCATAGGATTACTGTGAAAGCAAATAAATTAATGCTTGCAAAGACCATGCCTCACAGAACGTAAGTGTTCAATAAATGTCAGTTTTTATTATTATCCTATTTTTTAAAGGTCTTCAGGGGTGAGATAGATATGCTACAACCTAAAGCAGTTCCCATGTGATTTATTGTTTAGAAGTGTATATCCTATTTAAATGTTTAATGTGTTTCTTTAAAAGGTATTTTATCTTTAACCAAAACTTACAGAGCTAGAAATTTGGGTCAGGAGTTTTGTAACAAAATTGAATAAAGCTGTTTGTTTGAATAGTTTAGATCCCTTTGACCAGAGAAATCACCAAGTTCTGAATTGAAATGTTACTACAGGTGGTTCCGGGCTACACACGTGCAGGCAGGAGGCTTTTTTGTGTGCTAAGAGGAGAAAACTGGGGGTGATACCAACAAAAAAGAGAGAGACTGTAGTAAAATAACTAGTGGGAAGTATTAAGAAGGCAACCCAACTCCTACTCATTTATTCATAGAAGCAGGTAACTAAAGAACATTGAAGGACTCAAAAGGGATTTAGATGTCAAACTTCCCCTATGTTCCAAAGTGCCAACCCTGTAAATTATTTTATTCTTTTGCAAAGTTTCAGCGTGAATCAAGGTTGCTTTTCATGTAACTTTGGGAGAAAGAGTCAGAGTAAGCTTTAGAATAAGGTTTAAATAAAAGCTACATGAAAAACCTTGAAGTTTGACAATAGGATATCACCACCTCATAAAGGAATACTATGCAGCCACTAAAAATGATGGCAGGCTTGTTAGTGGGGATGTACATATAAATTATTTATATGTATATAAATATGTACATATAAAAATATAAAATTATCTGGAGGGCAATTCAACAATATATATCAGAAGTTCTTATAAATTTTGACATTCTTTGATGAAAGAATTCCATCTCCATTACTTAATTTCAAGAGAATAATCTTAGTGTATAGACAGAAGTAAAATCATATTGAAATGCTTACCAGTGTGTTATAGTAGTTTAAAACATCTCCTAGTTAGATAACATTAAAATATGTAATGAATTATTTTAGTTCTGTATAGATGTGCTTTTATTGCTATTATTTACTAAATTTTCTCCAATTGTGTCCTATCTTGCTCATTTCTACCAATAGCCAAGCAAAGAGGCATTTTAACATGGTGGTTAAAAGCTCAAGCTCTGGGGTCAGGTGGCCATGGGTTTGAAACTTGCCTTTGCTTTTTACGCTAAATTGTCTGGTACATGTCCTTAGCTTCTCCGTTTCTTCAAACTGGGAATGAGTATAATATTTACCTAATAAGGTCATGAAGAAGATTAAATGAGTTAATCTAATAACAGTTACATGAGTTAGGGCCTAGTACTTAGTATGCTGTCGATAAATGTTAACTATTGTCAATAGAGCCCACATTTCTGCCATCATCATACCAAGCACATTTGGACTCTAAATGCCATGAGCCCTCCATTAACACTTAGTCAAACCACTTGTGCATCAGGAACATGAGAACAGATGAACTTGTCACCCTTAACTACAACCCTGATGATTCTTCAGTGTTAAACTAATGATTTAGAATTGGTAACACTTGACAGAAAATCAAATGTGACCTCCCACTCCCTTCATTATGAAGCTGAACCTTCTGAATATCCTCAGGTATCCCTCAGGCCAGAAGCCCCAAGCCTGGAGTCTGCAAAGCATGGACATCCAAGGGACAGAGAGCTGAGCCTGTCCCTTCTAGGAACCTTCTGTGGGGCCAAATTCTGGAAATAAATAATCCTTTAGAACGGGGGCCGGAAAGGAGCAGCCCAGCCAGAGTCCATTCTGCCTGTTTAACCCAGGCTGTTTACATTTTTCTAAATTGTCAACTATGAGTTGGTAGGTTCCAAATTAAAATGTCAGGCTTCTCTTGAAATAACACAAAAGTTGTCTATACTAGGCCCAAATTCCCCAAAGACAGCAATGCCTGGAAGCTGGGTAACAGCTGCCCCCTTCAGGCAGGGCATGGGCGCTCCTGTTTGTCACAGCCTCCATCCCACCCACTTCACTCATGTCTATTTCCTGCCTGGTTCCGTGGGCACTTGGTTTTCTGACTCTGCTCCACAGCATGCAGTGTGTGTGTGTGAGTGTGTGTGTGTGTGTGTGTGTGTGTGTGTGTGTGTGTACGTGCGCGTGCGCCTGTGCTGGGGGAGGGCATGGGCTGGAGGACATAGACTAGGCATCTCTTGGGACTCAGGAATGTTTTAAAAGATGGAGGCGGGCTTTAGCAGCACCAATGGACGTGCTCTTTGGTAAGCAGGGTGTTTGGGGCTGCAGGGTTTCTGAACACTATTTACAGGCTATTCCTGTGTGGGCCCGGCCGTAGGCAGTCCCTCATGGCTGGTGAGAAGTTACAGAATTCTTGCACTGTCCCTGTCAGCAAACTGCTGAGACAACAAACTTAACCTCTCTGCCCAGTGTGAGCCTATCAGCCCTGGTTATTAAATCCCACAAAAGGGAGAAGAGGAGAAGTGAATAGGGCTAAAAGAAAAAGCACTTTCCCCATTTGGATAGCTGTGCAGAACAGGAGCTGCTGGAGAAAGGCAGGGAGTGTAATTGCTGGCCTGAAAGAAAAAGAAAAACTATAAAAGGAAAGAAAGAAAGAATGAAAGAGGGGAGGAAATTGATAATGAACAATTTATCCTCAGAGCTAACAGTTAATTAATTCTGAAAATATCTGTCAGGCTAATAGAAAGGGGGGGGGGGGGGCGGGCTATGCTACATACACAATTAATAAAATAATAATAACAAAAAAGGAAAGAAAAAAGATTTTTTAAAGGTATTACTATCTTCTTACAGGCTGGGCCCTTGGCTTCCCAATGTCATTTTCAACACAATTTTTTCCCCTCCGTCTCTTTTCAGAAATTGTTCTCATGAATGATTTATATATGTCTAGTTATCTGGAGTGATTTCTATGGACCCCGGCGCATTGCTGCATAATTGTTAATTTTAACGCCATAATAGCTTCAGATGGAGGAAGAGATTAGGCATTTATTGCACAATTAAATGAAACATACTTGAGAATCACAAAGGGTTCGGTAATTATTTCAGACCATTAATAAAATGGGCATTAAATTATATGGGACACAAAAGGGAAAGGAAATAGATTTTCATTACAGCAATAGAAGCTGAGAGTAGTAATAGATCCTTGTTGAATTATCTTTCTCTCTCTCTCTCTGAAATTAATTGTTGCCCAGCTTATTTCAAAGCAAAATAAAGGAGGGGGAAAAAAGTGTTTTAAAGAACCTCTGATGAAAGGGCTTTGTTTGATGGGGACAATAGCCAGTGATATATTCCAAAAAAACAAGGTAATCTTTGATTCTGGCTCCCTGCCTTTGGTTCTGAAGGTTTTAAAGGCAGCTTTGCAGCAGATGGAGTTTCCCCACCCCTACCCAACTCCCAACACAGAAGGAGTCAGGTGAGACACCGGAGAATGGGAGGTCAAGGAAGGGTGGGTCATTGGCTTCTCTCCAAACTGCTCCTGACCAGAGAACTCCGACCATTGCACATACTCCCACATAGTTGGATGACATTCAAACCATCCATCCAGCTTGAACTTCTTAAAAGGGAATAAAAATGGGAAGAAAACTCACTTCATTCACTGTGTAATTCATTCTACATGCACTGGTCTCCAAAACAACACTGTGAGGTAGGGACTGTTGTTATCATTCCCATTTTACAGATGAGGAAACTGAAACCTGGAATGCTTAAGAAAATTACCCAGGGCTCCACAGCTCTTGGAAGGGACCGAAAGAAAAAGAAAACAGTGCCCCTGCCCTAAAAGTACTCTTATTCTAGTGGATGAAGACAGACAAGCCACACAGAAAAGTCTGACATCATGTTATTTTCTGCCGGACATGTGAGCTGCGCCCAGACACCAGCACACATCTACTGCTGCAGCTGCAGAAAACACAGCGGGATGAAACACTTCCTCTTCTTTTCCTTCCATTTACCAATGACATATCTTCCCAACAGAATTCAAGTAAATGCTCCATTCATTACCTTAATGTGCCCTTTGGGGGCCTTGTGAGCAGGATCCCTGCCCAACTCTCTATGGCAGTGGTTCTCAACCTTTCTAATGCCGCGACCCTTTAATACAGTTCCTCATGTTGTGGTGACCCCCAACCATAAAATTATTTTTGTTGCTACTTCATAACTGTAATTTTGCTACTGTTATGAATCGTAATGTAAATATCTGTGTTTTCCGATGGTCTTAGGCTCTACAGCAGTGGTTCGCGACCCACAGGTTGAGAACCGCTAGCAGGGTCTCCTAAGGCCATTGGAAAACACAGGTATTTACATTATGATTCATTAACAGTAGCAAAATTACAGTTATGAAGTAGCAACGAAAATAATTTTATGGTTGGGGGTCACCACAACATGAGGAACTGTATTAAAGGGTCGCAGCATTAGAAAGGTTGAGAACCACTGCTCTATGGCAATGACAAAATGACAAGAGGAAGTCAGGGTTCCTGGAATGACCAGATCCTCTTGATCCTCCCTTCAATCCTCAGAGGCTGCCTCTGCTAAGGAGAAATGACCGTGAGAAAATCAGTGTGCCCAGCGCTTCAAACTAGAGGCAAAGAGGGAGGAATAAAGCTAAAAATGTTGCTAACTTAAAAGCTACAGCAGGCCGCAAGCAACAGAGAAGCTCGGTATCACCTCTGTGGCTGGCTCTACCTGAAGTTTGGTGGGGCTCAAACTCAGAGTCCAGGACCACACTCTGGACTTCTTTGCCCTTACTCTGCTTCCCAGCTTTGCAGGGCTTGTGTGAGGCTGCCCACACACACAAGTATTTTACTCCTAAAGCTTCAATTCTTGCGGCCCAGATCAGGATCTTGTAACACTTATCAGGAGCCCCAGTTTGCATACCAGATCCAAGAGCCCCCCTGACTTCACTAGCAAAACAGAGAGCTTGTCAATGTGGCCCAGGCATTGGGAGAACCCTGTCCTTTAGGAGAAAGTCACCCAGAAATAGTAGGGACAGCCTAGAAAAGGAGGCCAGGGAGCTGCAGATGCACCAGAAAACCACCCAAATGCCAGCATCCTTCAGAAGGTCTAGTTAGGAAGGACATGCATCAAGATAAATGGCTTAGAGCCCTATGAGCATAAGACCTTTGGATTTCTCTTCTTGACAAGATAAGCCACTCATAAAATAAGGCTTCACCTTTGAACTCTTCCACAATTCATGCATTAACAAGACTTCTACCTTCTCTATTAAGACAAATAATCTTCAATCAGGTTGTAAGAAAAACCAAATTCCAAGAGAGACAAGGATATAACATGAGAACACTTCCAGATCCAAACGTATTACATAGAAGGGGCTTAAGAAAACAGAGAGGTTAAATGACAATTTAACCAACTGATAATTTGTATGGAGAACAGGTAAGCTGTCAAGAGATTAGAGATGGTCTTACATGGTTTCACTTTTGACTATAAAGATAGGTTCTGGAAACTGTATTCAGTGATTTTAAAATTACTTCATCCACACACACAAATTCCGGGTCTGGGTCTCACCCAATGGGGGTGGGGCCAGCCGGGTCTGGTTCTCCTGTGTTTTCCAAGCGCATGCAGGTGGTGGGTGGGGACTTGACTCTAGGTCCCGCAGCGTGCCCCAGACTCTGACAGGAGGGAGATTTTCATATACATTTTACTAATTTTATTTCATCTCTGACACTTCTATTATAGAGAAAGGGCAAATAGCAATATTAAAATATTTCCTCTAATTAATTCCCTTTTAATGTGCACAAATTTCATGCACTGGGCCACTAGTGTGTGTGTGTGTGTGTGTGTGTGTGTGTGTGTGTGTGTGTGTATACCATTATTATTTACAAGAGAATAAACACAATACATATGGCTCAAAAGGCTGAAAGTAAAAAGATGGGAACGAGCATTACCAAAAAAAAAATTAAAACAAAAGTAAGAGTAGTTATAGTAATATCAAACAAAATAGACATTAACCCCCCTAAATTTAGTAGGATCATATGTCGCTACATAATGATGAAAGGATCAAAGATATAGCAATTCTAACGGTATATATATATACCTTTCAAAATGTGCTCAAATCATATAAATAACTGACAGAACTATAAAAAGAAATTGACTAATACACTATACTATCATAGGTGAAGATTTTGTTACACATCTGTCGATTAAAGAGAGGTCAAGCAGATTAAAACATTTGAAAATATATAAAAAATACAAATTACACGATTAACAAAATTAACA
The DNA here is from genome assembly GCF_951640355.1 of Cnephaeus nilssonii. NCBI lineage: Eukaryota > Metazoa > Chordata > Mammalia > Chiroptera > Vespertilionidae > Cnephaeus > Cnephaeus nilssonii. The sequence goes on from NC_137088.1 coordinate 30,134,963, forward strand.
TTTGACATATATTAAGCCCTGTACCCTGCAATTAGAATACTTATCCTTTTCAGTAACACCTGGAATATATATGAACTATACACTAGGCAATAATATGTCTCAATTAATTTTAAAAAATCAATATCATTTAACCACATTGTTTGCCACAGTGCAATTATGTTAGAAATCAATAACAAAAGACAGTTTACCAAAAGAAAATACACCTGAAAATGTAAAAAGAATCTTATAAATAAGTAACTTCTTGGTAAAAAAAAAATCATAATGAAAATGTGAAAACATTTATAATTGACTAATAGTATAAAGACTACATATCAAACTTGTGAGAAGAAGCTAAAGAATTACTAAAAAGAAATTTTATAGCCTTAAATACTTCATTAGAAAACAATTATAAGATAGGCATCCCATATAAAAGGTTATAATTTAAGAAATTTGAAAAAGAACATCCACATAAATCCAAAGAGGAATGATATGATAGAACAAAAATAATGAAATAGAAAACAAAAGTAAACCATAGAAAATGAATAAAATCAAAAATGTGTTCTTTGAAGATACTAATACAAAACAAATTTATGGTAAAATTAATATGTGGAGGAGAGCACAAGTATTCAATATTAGGAATAAAAAAGGAGAAACCACAGAATCAGCAGAAATTTAAAATGATGAAAATATACTATTGATACTTTTATGCCAATAAATTTTTAAGTTTAGCTAAAATTTATACATTTTCAAAACTCTAACTTTTAAAAGCAGCTTCCAAAGGAACTAAAAAGCCTAAATTATACTTTATAATTATCTATTAAAGAAATTGAATCAATAGTTTAAAATCTTCCCACAAATAAAACACCAAACATGATAATTTTACAGTTCACTCTACCAAACTCCTAAGGAACAGATCAATTATTCCGGAGACTGGAAAAAGAAGAAATACTTCCTACATCATTTTGTGAGATTATTATAACCTTGATATTAAAACCAACCAAGGAAAATACAAGAAAAAAATGAGAGAGACAGAAAGAGAAAAAGAAAAAAAAGATGAGAGAGATGAGGGATAAATCCAATAAAAGATGTGTAAAATTTGTCTATGGATAATTATAAAATAATATTGAAAGTCATTAAAGAAGATGCCTTTATACAACATTCATAAATAAGAAGAACAAATGTTTTAAAGATTCCAGTTCTTCCAAAATTGATCTATAGATTCAATTAAATTTCAAACCAAATTCCAAGATTAACACTCTCATTCTAAAATTTATATAGAAGAGCAAGTGATCATGACAAATTGACAAGGCATTTCAAAAAACCAACAAGGTAGAATGATTTTCTCTATTAGAATTTCAAGATTCTAAAACTAGAATTATTAAAAGAATATGCATTGGTGCATATATAGCCAAATATACAAAAAGAACAAAAAGGAGAACTCCAAAACAGAACAATGCATTACTTGGAAACTGGTATATAATTAAGGTGGCCATGAATATTATTAGAAAAGGAAGTACTATTCAATCCCTATCTACATGTAAAAATAATTCAATGTGAATTAAAGGTGAAAAAACTTTAAAACTTTTAGAAAAAGTGTAAAAAAAGAAAATATTTGACTTTCTTTTTAGTTGGTGAAAATCAGCTAAAACCATCATTTGCCACCAACTATCTGGATGCCTATTACCTACACTACTAGAGGCCTTGGTGCACGAAATTCATGAAAATCAGCCAAAACCAACATTTGCCACCAACTATCTGGATGCCTATTATCTACACTACTAGAGGCCCAGTGCACGAAATTCATGCAGGGGGAGGGGGTGATGTGTCCCTCAGCCCAGCCTGCACCCTCTCCAATCTGGGACCCCTCGAGGGATGTCCGACTGCCTGTTTAGGCCCGATCCCTACTGCTGGCTCCCAACTGCTTGCCTGCCTGCCTTCCTGATTGCCCCTAACTGCTTCTGCCTGCCAGCCTGATCACCCCCTAACCACTCCGCTGCCAGCCTGATTGATGCCTAACTGCTCCCTGCCAGCCTGATTGTCCCTAACTGCCCTCCCCTGCAGGCCTGGTCACCCCTAACTGCCCTCCCCTGGAGGCTTGATCACCCCCAACTGCCCTCCCCTGCTGGCCATCTTGTGTCCACATGGGGGCAGCCATCTTGTGTGTTGGAGTGACAGTTGATTTGCATATTACTCTTTTATTAGATAGGATTGCATGTCCAGAGAGAAGATGGATATAGATTTCATAATTCTATCATCCTATCTAGCCTTGAAAACCACTGAGTAAAAGGCGATGATAAACTGGCATTCTTTTTAAGATGAAATTTGCCTTGGGTCACCATCAAAACCTATTAAATGTTATAAAGAAATTACGGTCTGATCTGTGTATGAGAATTTGCTTTTGGGAGAGTTCTTCTTTTCATACACTCTACCAGCAAAAGGCTGCTAATTTCTGGAGTCAGAAGTTAAAATCAGCTTGACCTAAGGTCACACCAGTTGTCAGTCATGTCTGTTAGTTAGTAAATTGTGCTACCTCCTAGAAGAACTTGGGCTTACACATTCTTATTCTTGCCTTTATCTTTTTGAATGACATAACCTCACCAAGGACAATTTGGAATTACTGTGGCAACCAAAACGATTCCTTCGAGTGGTTTTTCCACAGCCATGCGAGTGAGCTGCTCAGCTCTCCCCTGAAGAACGGATGGAAGGAATGCAGTCAGCAGACCTGCCCCACTTTCAGGACCCACCACATTTATGTCAAGGCCATGCCTGCGCTAGGTAGGTTCTAGCCAATGCTTTAGCAGGGGTCCTGGATCCCTGCCCAACATAGGACTCCACTAACAGGAAATCTTTGCTCTGAGACTCACCCATTGCCTGGGTGACACTTTGTTCGAGTTGTACTTCGGGCTGAGGCTCTTCATACCAGATTTCCCCACCTCTCCTCCCTCCTTGCACGGGTATCAAACTTACACTGCCGTCTCAAGGCTCTGTATTCCTGCTCTCCCTTTTGCCTTTTAAGAAAATTTCCTCAATATTTTTCACTTCTAATTCACTTTTGCTGCCTGCTTCTCAGAAGATCCAAAATGAAATGGGTGCCTTAGGACAAACGGGCAGAAACCCTTGTGAGGAAGTTCTCTGCTTTGGCTGACTAAGAGGCATGTCACTTTAATATGAAAGATGACTCTCCTTTGGGAATTAATAAGTATCAGCTTTTATTCATGTGATACTCATGGAATTATCAAGGCCCTGAGTTGTTTAAACCAGTTGTAGCTTCACTGTAATAACATCTAATGTATATAAGCATATCTAATATAAATTAGGAGTAAATTAGATTACAAGGTCTCTTAAAACATAATGAAGTAACTTCTGACTTTTAGGAGGTAACATTATATTGAATACTTATATAAATTTGGAAAATAAAATTGAAGATTTTCCCAAAGAAATAAAGTTAACTCCTAATTTTTAGCTTATTTTGGCTTCTCTAAAGGAAAAATTTCTATTTCTATTATAGCTCTGAAAAAATATTAAAAACTTTATCTGTAAATTAAGTTAATGGCCTTTGTTACTAGGTTACCAGATAAGAAAGAGCTTTTTAACATGATTTAAAGAATTATTAAAAATTGGTTTATAAATTCAAATATATTTTAATTGTATTCCAAAAAGTAACAGTCTGATCAAGATGCTTTGGAAAAATTAGACTAACTTAACAATTTTAATTTAAAACTAACTCCATGTCTCCTGTTTATACCACCTATAAGAAACAATGTAAGTGCAATATCCTGGATTTTGCAAGGGGAAATTTATTTTCACATGACTAAAATTTTCTAAATTTCCAATATTGGTTTTACAAGTCAAAATTACCATTGCTCTCATAAATTGATATTATAAAATATGTTTAATTAAATGAAGTTGTAATAATAGATGTCTTTTATTTTTTTTAATATATTTTATTGATTTTTTTACAGAGAGGAAGAGAGAGGGATAGAGAGTTAGAAACATCGATGAGAGAGAAACATCAACCAGCTGCCTCTTGCACACCCCCTACTGGGGATGTGCCCACAACCAAGGTACATGCCCTTGACCGGAATCGAACCTGGGACCCTTGAGTCCGCAGGCCGACGCTCTATCCACTGAGCCAAACCGGTTTCAGCAATAGATGTCTTTTAAAAGTGTTATGCTATTGAAATTTTTTACTATGTTTGAACTCAATCTTATAATTTCCATATTCATGTTAATTTAAAATCTTGAATTAAGATTAATTTTTTAATTGATAAGTAACATTTGAATACTTGGACAATGTAATTTACATTTAACTATATTCTCTTTTCTACATATTATTAAAGTAGGCATCAATTAATATGTCAGAAAAAGAATGCTCAAATATCTTTGAGTTTTATTAATATTCATGTTAATTTTTGAAGAAATGTAAAAGAATGGATGTGCTGGTAAGGAGACATATGTTCAAGACAATCTATGTGTTTTTGTTTATGAAGGAAAAGGAAAGAATAATTTTGTCTTAAAAAAAAAAACAACTGGCTGGTTGTACCAGAGCATGAAAGAAGATCACAAAAAATGAAAGAAATGAACTTCATTTGCCTGGATTTCAAATACCTATAAGTAATAAGCTTTAAGAAGTACGTAAAATGTATAAAAACACTGAAAAAGTATGTTAAATGTAATGGATTTATAAATTTTAAAAAGTACTGGGAATTATTTTTACTGCAAATCATTAGAAGGATGATTTGAACTTTCCTGGTGTTGTAATGGTCAAGTGAGTCTGTGGCCAGATAACACAGGTCCCTTTTGTCACCACAATATTTATCTATATTTTTTATATACTCTTGAATTACTTTTGAAAAAGTTTCTTAATTTTGAAAAAAAGATTAAGTTCCTAATAATTATCATTACTTACTGCTATTTTTTAAATACATATGCATTTGTAGTCGTCAAATCTTCCTGAAGGATTAACCCTATTACCAGTATAAAGTGACCTGACCAATAATAGTTCCTTGTCTTGATGTCTATTTTGTCAGATATAAATACTATTCCAGCTTTATTTTGTTTCTTGTTTGCATGATATATCATCTTCCATAATTTTTCTTTTAATCTATATGTGTCTTTGTATTTAAAGTATGTCTTTTGTAGACAGAATATATTTGGCTCTTACTTATTTTAATCTACCATAACAATCTCTGCCTTTTGATTGGAATATTTAGTCCATTTGTGCTTAACATAATTATTGGTTGTATTTAGGTCTGCGATTTTGCTATTTTCTATTTGTCTCATTTATTTATTTATTTATTTATTTATTTATTTATTTATTTATTAATCCTCACCTGAGGATATGGGTTTTTATTGATTTTTTTTTTTGAGAGAAACATTGATGTGAGAGAGGAACACTGATTGGTTGCCTCCTGTATGTGCTCTGACTGGAAATCGAATCCACAACCTTAGGTGTATGGGACAATGCTCCAACCAACTGAACTGCCCAGCCAGAGTTGTCTCATTTATTTTTTGTTTCTCTGTTCCTCCTTTCCTGCATTCTGTTGTATCAACCAAATATTTTTTTAGTGTTTCATTTACTTTTATTGGCTTTCTAGCTATATTAATTTTCATTCTTTTTAGTGGTTATCCCATTATGTTTAGAGCTATAATGTATCCCATTATGTTTAGCGCTAATATTGAATTAGTTCATATTATTTAGAAACTTTGCAACAGTATATTTCTATTTATGTCCTCCATACTTAGTGCAATTGTTGTCATATACAATTACACATTTTGTAAACAGAACAATACAGTATAACAACTTTTGCTTTAAATAGTTACATATCTTTTAAAATATATTACATAACATATACAATTATATATATAGTGGGCAAAAGTAGATTTACAGTTATGAGTACACAAAACAGAGTTTATTCTTGCATTAGTATTTATTAATTATTGTATTATTTTCTATATGAATAATTATAAACCTACTTTTGCCCCCCCCTGCATATACATGCATTTTTCATTTCTTTACTACTTCCCATAGATTTAGTGTTATTTCCCTTTATCCTGAAAAACTTCCTCTAGTGTTTCTTATGGCACAGGTATGCTGGTGATAAATTCTCTGTTTTTGTTTATATGAAAACTAGAGGCCTGATGCATGAAATTCATGCAAGAGTAGGCCTTCCTTCCCCCAGCTGCCGGCACCAGCTTCCCTCTGGTACCCAGACCCGGGCTGGCTTCCCTCCGGCCACCCACAGGCACTTGGGACCTGGACTTCCCTCCGGCCCCAACTTCATCTGGAAGGACGTCCAGAAGGACATCTGGTCTAATTAGCATATTACTCTTTTATTATTATTGATGTCCCTATTTCACCTTTTTTTGACTCAGTTCTCACTTCTTTTTTTAATATATATATAGGTATATATATTGTCTAAATAAAAAAATATTTTTATTGATTTCAGAGAGGAAGGGAGAGGAAGAGAGAGATAGAAACATCAATGATGAGTGAGAATCATTGATCAGCTGCCTCCTGCACTCTTCCCTACTGGGGATCGAGCCTGCAATCCGGGCATGTGCCCCGACTTGGAATTGAACCGACCTCCTGGTTCATAGGTCAATGCTCAACCATTGAACCACACTGCCCTGGCTTACCTTTATTTTTAAACAATAGTTTCATTGGATATGTAATTCTTAATTGATAGCTTTTTCTTTTAGCATTTTGAATACGTTATTCTATCTTCTGGCCTCTATTCATCCCATTTTCATTAAAATAATTTTTAATGTGTTTTTCTTTGATTATTAGAATATGTTTATAATTGCTGCTTTGGTGTCCATTAAATCTTATCTTTGGTCCTTCTTAGAGATAGTTTCTATTTACTGAGTTTTTTTCCTTAGTACGCACCACTCTTTGCTACTTCTTTGCGTTTCTATAATTTTGGTTGAAAACTGGACATTGTAAACAATACATTCTAGCAACTCTGGATTTGGTGAGTTTAGAAATTATTGTATTTTTTGCTTTAAAAAAATTTTTTTTAATTATTGGGGTGGCATTGCTTAATAAGATCATATAGGTTTCAACTGTACATTTCTATGACACATGATCTGCATATCGCATTGTGTGCCCACCACCCAAGGTCAAATCATCTTCTGTCATCATTTATTTGATCCCCTTCGCCCTTTACTACCACCCCCACCCCCTTCCCTATGGTAACCACCATACTATTGTCTGGGTCTATGAGTTTCAGTTTTATATCTCACATATGAGTGAAATCAATTAGATACATTCAAAAGAAAAGGACTACTGTGTATATAAAACTTTCTTTTTCATAAACCTAATGGTAACCACATACAAAAAACCCAAACCAAGACATAGGACTTTAAAAAAAAAAGAGGAAACAGAAAAATAAGTATGTGGCTGTTTGTTTTTTGTTTGTTTGTTTTTTCAATTAACATGCCTGGACTCAAACTGCAAACTTTGTACCCCCCACTCTGCACTCCAATTGATCTATCTCTGTTCAGTTTTTATGGCTTCCTTCTAATGCGTTTTTGCTTGGCCTCCTTGGGACCTCCTCTGAACCTATGCAATTTGGAAAATCAGAGAGAGAAATGAGCAAGTTCTCTCCTATCAAGCTCAAAGTTTATCGAGAAAAACAAAAAAGTAGGCAATACCAATATAATGTGACTAATTGAATAATGAAAATATGCACAGGGCATACTAGTAGTACAGATCAGGAAGCAATTAACTCTGAGAGGAACCAGAAATCCAGGAAGACTTCACAGAAGAGTGATTTGTAGGTTGGGTGTTGAAAAATAGTAATTTACAGGTGGATGTAGAAAGAGGACATTTCAGGTAGAGGGATGTGCAAGGGTAGATGAGTATGACACATCATGACATGTTCTAAAAATGGCAGACCATCTGATATAGCTGTAACATAAAACATTAGGGGAAATAAAGCTGGGAATGTAAGCAGGATGTAGATTATAAATAGTCTATATACCAAGTTAAGGAATAAATACTTGACTGTAGTGATGATGATGAGCTCCTGGATGATCTTAAGCTATGTTAAGGGTGGATTAGGGCAGCCCAGGTAGGAGGCAAAATAGACAGAGCTTGGGGAGAGGAGTAAAGAATGACACTGAAGATCTCTGCTTAGGCAACCAAAGTAGAAGACAGTGTCATTATCCAAGATAGGAAATGCAGGAGGAACAGAGGTTTGAGGTCAGGAGAAGAGCAGATAATGTGTTTAGATTTTGATGTACTGAGGTCAAGGTGCTGGAGCAAATCTGAAGAGAGGTCTGGCAGGCCGCAGAATATACAGTGATCAGCATGCTCTGGGAAAGAAATGTGTGAATGAGAGAGTTCACAGACTGAGAAAAGAGGTGGACTGAGAACAACCTCTAGATTCTAGGGCATGCTGATAAGGGGTGGGCCAAAAAGGTGATTGACAAGAGAGGAAAGAGGAGTTGATGGTAATAAAGCCATAAAACTAGAGGAAGTAGTGGTCTCCCATTACAGACCAATGCTCTGCAATCTTGAGAAGGGCTGGCCTCTCCTACATCTTTTCCATTACTGGCCCCTCTAAGTCTTGCTCCTAATCCAGGCTGTATGTCAGACCGCTGCCCTTACTAATTAATTGGAAAATACCTAATAAATACATTATCCTTGGAAGTGTTATATAGTCTTGCTAGAGACTTTGGTCCAGTTGTAAATCAATTGCACCTCTTTAAGCTTAGCACAACAGACCTCCGATAACTTCACCCCATCCATCAACTGTCATTCGTGAGGAACTGGTGATGAAGACCCGCAGTCTCAGGGTCAGGCTCATTAGCCAGAGCCTCCTTCCGTTTCATTCTCTATGGACTTCCCTTAATAGCCTTTACCATGCGGTCCTGTAGCCTGGGACCCAGGAAAAGCAGAGAGTATGTCTAGGAGAGGATTACCAACTGGAATGCCCTGCAGATCTCAGGAACCAGAGAATGCAAGGATATTCCTGCCTTAAGAAAAACATTCATGCACACACACAAAACAACAACAACATGGGAAGCACATTTAAAGAGAGAAGGTGAAGAACAGACTGGATGTGGATTTAGACAAATGTTCTTTAAGGATTCAGAATTCCCGTATACCTGTAATTACAAATTACCTAACCTCCGAACTAAAAAGAGATATGTTTTCTAAGAGACAAATGAGTTACTAGGTAACTATGAAAGATTAAATGTGAAGCCATATTACCTTTCTTAAATTTCAGAAGACACAGTCATAACTTACAACTAAGCAGGAGGGTTTAGGTAAATATCTGAATATTCCTGAATTGGAGACAGAACAGATTTTAAAGTAGGAACAGAGGGGAGTTGAGAAGAGAGTAAAGAAGAGGAGGCTGGAGATGATGGTGCAGGGAACGAAAGCAGGAACCTGATCGCGTTTTAGAGAGACTTGCAGCTTTTATGAAAATTTGGAGTATCTAAGGACAGGGAAGATTTCCCCTACTCTCCAGCTTTATTGAGGTATAACAGACAAAAAAAATTGTATGTATTTAAAGTGTACAATGTGATGATTTGATATATGTACATATTGTGAAATGATTACCACATACAGATTAATTAACACATCCATCATCTCACATGATTACTTTTCTTTTTTTGGTGAGCACACTTATCTACACTTAGCAAATTTCAAGTACACAATACAGTATTGTTAACGGCAGTCATCATGTTGAATATTAGATTCACAAAGACAATCCATTTATCCCTTTCTAACCTTTCTATATGGTAATATCACAAATTTTGGCTGAAAGCGCATTATTATGCTGATATTAATATTATAAATAGTTAAGAAATGTATTGTTATTTCTTTTCTTTTTATACAATTGTCTTGTTTTTTTCTTTGGCTTAGTTTTCTTAGATCATTTCCTCATCTCTGATTTTTCTGCTCTTTCTGCTCTTTCTATGTATCATCACTAATTCGTCTCAGACAGCCCTAGAACTTCAGCAATACCTCTCCTTCCCATCTCTCCTGAAGCCCTCTGGGCATTTGTCTAATTTGAGCTATTTGCTCTCACAGCCATCATCATGGGACCATCATTCTGAAAGTCCCTCTCATCTCTCTCCTAAGTTGATTCTCACTTTCTCGAAGCTCACATCTTTGACTTTCTTGGTCCTGTCTCCCATTTTGGAAGAGCCCATCCTCCAGTGGCTTCCTTGAAACGGCATGAGGAAGGTACATGGAGACCTGAATGCTGAGGAAAAAAAAATTTTTGTTCTACTCTCACACTTCTGAAAATTTGGCTAAGTATAGGAATTTAGATTGGAAAACATTTTGCTCTACTGTTTTTTAGGTTATATTGATGCTGCTGAGAAGTAATCTTCTGATTTGTGATCCTTTCTACAGGATTCATTTATCTTCTCCAGAAGTTTTTAAGATACTTTGTCTCCAGGGTTTTGAAAATTTATGATAATACAATTTTGTATACACCTTGTATTTTTTTCCTTCATTACACTAGGTTCTCAAAGGACTCTTTCAACCTAGAAATGTATGCCCTGTGATCATAGGAAATTGTTCTGAATTATTTCTTTAATCATTTCCTCATCTCTGATTTTTCTGCTCTTTCTAAAGGACTTTTTCTTTGGATATTGGATTTCTTGGCCTACTCTTCTAATTTCCTTATCTTTTCTTCTATTTTCTTTTCTATGTCCATCCTTTGCCAATGTGTGCTATTTTATCTTCCAAATCCTCTACTGAAATTTTCATTTCTGCTTTAATATTTTATTTCCAATAACTTTTTTCTCTCTGAATGTTCCCTTTTTATAAGCTTCCTGTCCTTTTCTAGTGTCATAAATACAATATGTCCCTTATCTTTCTGAGTATATTCAGCCTCATGGTTTCATTGTCAGTTTCCTTTGACTCACTCTGCATTGTCACCATGTTCTTTTTCTATTTCTTGATTTTGATCTTCCTGTTTCAAGTGAAAGGTTTTCCTCAAATGTCTGATGATCCTTGGCCATGTTCTCATATTCAAGAATGAGGCACTGAAATGCTGATGAGGTGCTCTGTGTGAGTGGCTGTGCTTGTCCAGGGGCAGAACTCCCAGTTGTCAATGTCTGTGCATCTTTTCTCCCAAGCAGGTTGCTCTCCTCTAGTCTCTGGCTGAGGCAAAAATCCTGGCTGCAAGTGTTCTTGGAGTTGGTGTCAGAGCAATTGGAGCCTTGGGGCCTAATACAATCTTCTCCCTGCCTCTGTCATGTACCTGAAGTCCCTATGTCTAGAGTCCTGAAACCTTCCATTTTCAACCATGTGGGGCTGCAGATGTAGAACGTTTCCATCATTGCAGACAGTTTATTTAAGTGTACAGTCCAATGACTTTTAGTAATATTAGAGTTCAGCAACCTCACTGCAATATAATTGTAGAACATTTCTATCCCCCCAATAAAAGATCCTTCCTACCCATTTGCCATCACTCTCTATTCCCAAACTCAACCCCAGTAAACCACTAATATATTTTCTGTCTCTATTTTGCTTTCTGGACATCTATATATATAAAAGCCTAAGCAACCCTTCCACCATTCGACTGGGAGCTATGACACACACTGACCACCAGGGGGCAGACGCTCAATGCACAGGCATGGAAACATGGAACAGACTGATGAATCTCAGAGGGAAGTGGGGAGGTGGGAGGGCAGGAAGAGATTAACCAAAGATCTTATATGCATACTAGAGGCCCGGTGCACAGATTCATGCACCGGTGGGGTCCCTCTGCCTGGCCTATGGGGACTGGCCTGAAACCGGCTCTCCCACATCCCCCAAGGGGTCCTGGATTGCGAGAGGGTGCAGGCCAGGCCGAGGGACCCCACCGATGCAAGAATCCGTGCACAGGGCCTCTAGTTTTTAATAAATGGAATCATTCACTATGTGTTTTTGTGTGTGTGTGTGTGTGTGTCTGGCTTCTTCCACTTAACATATTTTTGAGGTTTAAATGTATCAAAATTCTATTCTTTATTATTATTTGAACTAGAGGCCCGGTGCACTAGGATAGGGTCCCTCAGCCAGGCCTGCGCCCTTTTGCAGTCCAGGAGCCCTCGGGGGATGTCCGACTGACGGCTTAGCGCTGTAGTGGAGGCGGGAGAGGCTCCTGCCACCACCGCTGTGCTCGCCAGCAGTCAGCCGGGCTTCTGGCTGAGCAGTGCTCCCCCTGTGGGAATGCACTGACCACCAGGGAGCAGCTCCTGCATTGAGCGTCTACCCCCTGGTGGTCAGTGCACATCATAGTGACTGGTTATTCTGCTGTTTGGTTGATTTGTATATTACTCTTTTATTATATAGGATAAGATTACATTCTATGAATATACTACATTTTGTTTGTCTAGTCTCTGGTTAATAGACATTTTGGTTGTTTCCAGTATTTGCTCTTGTGCATAATGCTGCATACGTGTCTTTTTGTGTACATATAACAGGTTGCAATTACTGTTCCTAACTCTTCATTCACTTACAGTAAGATAATACTTTCACATCCTTCACTGTGTAACCTTGCAGTGTCTCTCCCTGTAAGCACAGTACACTCCCTCCCCATTAATGTTGAGCTTGGCCATATGAGTTATTTTGACCAATGGATTATTAGCAGAAGTGATGGTATGACTGTCCCAAGATGAGGTGTCAAGTGGTATGACAAGGGTCCACTCATCTCTCTTGAGTTTCTGCCATCTGCCATGAAAAGAACATGCCCCCAGGTAGCTTTTGGTTCCTAAATGAAAAGACACATGGAAAAGACATGAACTCAATCCCCAGCTTCTGAAGCTAAATGCAACTAATCTCAGCTGAGTCCAGCATTGGTTCAGCCAATTGCAGACCTATGAGTGAGAAAAATCAAACCTGGGACCCTTCAGTCCGCAGGCTGACGCTCTATCCACTGAGCCAAACCAGCTGGGGCCGGAGTCTTTATTATACATGTATTTTGGCTTTTCTGCTCTCCCAGGAAGTCCATCTGTCAGTGGGATTATAGACGTCTGCTTTTCCTGTTTCCTTTCCAATAAACTCTAATTTTGTTTCCATATTATTGAGCAGCCAACTTCCAAATCTTCTACTATATGACAGTCACAGACTGAGTGTTGACATGTTTGCTCTTCTTCACACCTTTGCTAGGTACATGGTCCTTTTCTTACATGAAACCTGATGCTTAGTTCTGTTTTTATTTCTAGATGTTTTTTCCTGTGAAATAGTCTGTAAGACTTCTCAACTTGACCAAATTGTTCTATTTCCTGCAGCCTCTAAAAAACCCTTTTGAATAACCTCATCTACTCCTCCATCAATTTCTATTTTATGGATATGGCTTCCCTTTGACATTTCTTTGTGTATAATGTTCTTGGGTATTTTCATAGATTTTCAGCCTTCATCCTTTCCTTTTCCTTTTCCCTGACACTCCCTTTTCAAAAACTAACACTCGTAACATTTTGTGTCCATGTGTATGAATTATTTCAACAAAAAAACCTCCTCCATTCTGTATATGCTGTCTTTGGTTATTTGTTTGAGAATTCAAGGGGTTCACAACTCTTGAAACAAGTTTAAATTGACAAAATCTGGGTCAGTAAAGAGAGAATAATAAAAGTCACTCTTCTCCCCCACTTATAGCTCTCTTCAGAATGAATTAAAAATTATTGAATGTTAAGAGTCAAATAAGCTAGGAAGATGGCAAAAGATGGCAAAAAGCACTCTTTTGAACACTGCAGAAGCTGTGTTAGCACAATAAAAAAAATAGAAAAGGTAGATGGTTGATTTGACAATATTTAAGGCAACAATGAGTACTAATTCCTATTGACTTTTCTGAAGCTTTTATTCATCTATCCATTCAACATATATTTGTTGATATCCTACTATGAGTTAGCAATTATCAAAGTACCTAGCCTATACATTGACATTCAATAAATATCCAGTGAACTGGTCTGAATTGCTTAAGAAATGGGAATGCAAAGATAATAAAGATAGTATAGTACTTAGGCTTACAATTTGGAGGATTAAAAACAGGATTAATATTTACTAGAGAATGTATTAGGTACTGGAAAAATTTAACCTAATTTCCCATTTAATCCTAATAGCTCATACTTTAAAGATAAGAAAAATGGAAAGTAAGTCACTTAGGAATATATTGGGTGAAGTAGCAATAAACCCAATGAACAATGGCTTAAATAAATAGGAATTTATTTTTCTCACATAACAAGAAAGTAGGTGAATTGCTGGAGATGGTACAATAGGCTAAAAATATCAAGATCTACATTTCTCTGGTTCTTTGGTTTTTCTTTTCTTTCCAGAGCTTCATGGTCATAAAATGCCATTCATGTTTAAGACATGAATAATGTGAAAAGGAGAAGAATGCTGCTAGGAATTTTTATTCCTTTTAATAGTAGATTAAAGGGCAGATTTAATATCATCTAAATACTTCCTATACATTATCTTATTTAATTGTCAAATTTTTGGAGTACATCTTTTAGAAGTTCTTTTGGTGAGGATATGTAGTAGTAAAATTTCTGAGTCTTTATTGCCTAAAATTTTATTACAGTTGAACTGGGTATAAAAATAAGTTCAAAATTATTTTCTACCAGTGTTTTAAAGATACTTCTCTATTATCTTCTTGAATTCAGTGTTGTTAAATAAAAGTCTTATGTCATTCAGATAGTAGTTAGTATGCCTTTTATAATTATCTTTTAAATTTTCTGGTTTTCCTTAGTGTTCTAAAGTTTCATACAATGTCCCTAAGTATGGGTTTATTTTTATTTATCTTGTTCTGCACTTGATGGGCTATCTAAATTGAAAAACTTATGATTATCTCAGGTGTTGGGAAATTTTCAATTATTTTTTAAATATTGCCTCTCTTCCATTCTCTTTATTTTCTCTTCCTGCAACTCCTATTAGAATGTTTTAACTTCCTATTTATTTCAATTTTTTCTTTACTTTTTTCATACTTTGTCAAATAATAAACAGTTTAGTTTAAAGCACACCTGAAACGTATTTGAATAAGAGGAACACAGCATATACAGATTGTCAGAAAACAAAGATGAGACAGGATTTACAGAAGAAAATACAAACACATTTTATAGAAAAGTGAGACTTATTTTTATGTTTTTAGAAGGTGTTTGGCTTATACTGTATTCTCTGGAGCACACTTATATAGGAATCAGAGAGAAAGCTCAAGTTACTTATGGATTTTCCACAAAATCCTGTGATCTAACTCACGGAATGCTTGTGGGATGGTCATCTATGGGTAGTGGTTGCTGCCCTTCCATTGGTTTCTCCACCTTATGAAACTTTGACAGCTTGATTTCAAAATATATCCTATATTTGAAAATATATACCTCGCCATTTTATATAAAAATTTTAGCAGGAAAAAAGTGTATAATTTTATAACTTGTAACTGGCACTTAGGTAGCAGAATCATAGGCAACTTTCAAAATAATATTTTATCACAAATCTAAAATTGTGTGCTTAAAACAGGAGCAATTAACTTTGTAACCCTCTTCTTAATAATATTCTTGTATATTTTTCAGCAGTCTCTAGTGACTCATAGGAGCTGGCTTCTTGCCCTCAAGCCAAGAAGCATGGACCTGGTCAGGATAGTGCACCAGAACTAACCCCGAGGGAGTTGGGCCATCATGGCTGCCCTGAAATAGGCATCATAGTTGTATCATTATTATTTTTGGATAACTAATTTACCTAAAACACATTGTCTTAATACAAATTATATTTCAAATTTTCATTGAGAATCCTTGTTGGACTTGGGGAAACCACAAATAGGTTTCCAATTGTAGGGTGCTACTGGATAAATCACACTGGCCACACACAGAGGTGGTGTTGACTTAAGTGTTACTCCCGAGGTAAAGTAATCCCATTGTTAACTATTTTCCCAAAAGAGAGATGTCAATTCTAAACAGGGCACAAGATCAGAAATATGGGAGGACAAAGTAGGTTGATCTCAATTCCATTTACATGACAATTTTATATTATCAAGAGAGAATCCACCATTTCCACTTGCAGGTACTTCTTTTTTTTTTTTTTTTAAATCCTCACCTGAGGATACTTTTTCCATTGATTTTTAGAGAGAGGGGGAGAGACAGAGAGAGAGAAACATTGATGTGAGAGAGACGCATTGATTAGTTGCCTCCTGCACACTCCCTGACCAGCACCAGGATCAAGCCTGCAACCAAGGTATGTGCCCTTGACCGGAATCAAACCCAAGACCCTTCAGTCCATGGGCCAATGCTCTAACCAATGAGCAACCAGCTAAGGCCAGGTGCTTCATTTTCAATGGATAGTATCATTAGATTTGATTAGGCTGGGGCAGTCATACCCAAAACATATTCCACTAGACCAGACCATTGAAGAAAGAATTCCTTGGCCAAATAAATTTGGCAAACGATTCACACAGCATTCTTCTCTTAAAGTTTAAAGCCCATTGGCACACTAAAGGTTATGGAAAACCCACAGTAAAGAAACCTTGTATCGGCAGTGCCCTGGGTGGTCCCAGCTCTGTCTCTTGCTTCAACAGTGTTTGGACGGAACAGACCCAGGAATGGCCCTTCTTCGAGACCCTGGCCACTCTCCTGCGTCCTATCCTGTCACCACCTTCAGAACCACCTCCGGGACCAGCCAACACACCGGGGTTATTTTCTACCTTAACTCCTTATTGCCCAACAACCAGGAGCTCCCACATTAGTCAGAATTATTCCACCGAGGTGGAGGCTGCGGCCAACCGCCTGGCCAGCCTGCATCTGCGGGCCTCCCACACCTACCTCTCTCTGGGCTTCCATTCCAACAGGGACGATGTGGCTCTCGCGGGCGTGGGCCGCTTCTTCCTCAAGTTGGCAGAGAAGAAGCGGGAGGGCGCTGAGTGTCTCTTAAAGTTGCAAAACAAACGAGGCGGCCGCATTCTCTTCCAGGACGCACTGAAACTTTCCCAAGATGAGTGGGCAAAACTCAGGATGCCATGGAGGCCGCCCTGGCCTTGGAGAGGAACCTGAACCAGGCCTTTTTGGAGCTGCAGGCCCTGGGTTCTACCCGCGCAGACCCCACTCAGCTCTTTGACTTCCTGGAGAACCACTTCCTGGGTGAGGAGGTGAAACTCATCAAGAAGAGGGGCGACACCTGACTAACATCCACCCACAGGCTGGCTGGCCCCAGGCTGGGCGGGGCGAGTATCTCTCGGAGAGGCTCACACTCAAGCAGGACTAGGAGCCTTTGGAGCCCAGAGGCCTTTGAGAGGCCCCTCTGCATTTCCCTGGTGTCTGGCTTTTACCTGAGCCTCTTCCCCAAACTACTAGCCATTCTTTAACCACCCTGGAGCCCTCTCCCATACATTGGACCAAATGAAACAATAAAGCTTTTTGCAGCAAAAAAAAAAAAAGAAGAAACCTTATATCTACTTTTAACCTAGAGTTTCTTAAAAGTACTGGACTTTGGCATCATTATTTCTTTTAACACTTAGTAACATCTAATGGATGCCAGTGTCTGCACACTTTGGAAAACCTGGGCTAAAGACCAGATTGGCCATTCATCCCATTTTCACCTGATCAGATCTTAGTTCTATTAGTCAGTCCACATGGTGACAACTGAGCAAAATTTCCTCCAGGTAGAATTACAAGGTTTCAATATAGTCTGAAGAGCCACCAGTTTATTGCTTTTCAGATGCTGCAATTTTGCTCATCAATTGGATTAGTAGCATGTGTCATGTGGTATCTTGTATATTATGATATAACTCCTGTTTAACTTTGATGGCAGGAGTGTGAACTACATACTGTGGCAGCTCATGCAACACCAACCATGATGCTTTATACATATTAGGTCTCAGAAGAAATTCACTGAATTGGATGAAACTGGCTTGAATTTTTCCACCATAAACAGATCACTCTTCATCTTTGGGGCTAATTCTTCACTAAGCAATTACACAGGCTCCCTCTTGTCCTTCCTACAAGAGCTCATTAAATTCAATAGGCAATTACTGAGTGGTCATCAAGAGCCAAGCTCCTTATGCTGTGTCCACTCTGCCCTCTTCTGGAGAAGCCCTACCCCTCCCAGTTGGCAAAAGTAGCCTGGCAGTGCCCTTCCTAATTTCTTTACCCTGAACACCCTCCAAGCCCCTGGAGGAACAGAAAGGAAAGAGAAGCAAATAAGAACCAAAAGAGGAAGGGTGCAATAGGCTTGAAAGATATTGTAGCACAGCTGTTCCTAACTCTTTAGCAGATATAGACCTCTTTCTAGCACCCTTATATTTCACAGACCTTGGCATGATTGGGGATATGTTTTGAGTACCTATTAACTGAGAAAATGTAGAACAAAATATTACACTAAATTCAGTAACAGTTTGAAACTGGAAGCTTTCAATGTCAATACAGAAATCCAGACTTAACCTAGGTTTAACAATTCGGTCATGTGACTCAGTTCTGGACAATGAAATGGAGAAGATGTAATGTATGTAACTTGAGGGTGAGAGTGATAACACTTTATTCTGCTCCTATTTGTTCCAAGCCAGGACTGTTACTAGATGGTATTTCATTTTTGATCCTCACATCAACCTGTGGGGAAGGCACTATTACCTCTGTTTTATTGTATAGGAAGCTAAAGCTCAAACAGACCCTTGAAATTTCCTTTAAAGAAAGAGAGATCATATATGAGTGGCAAGGTTATTTCCTTATTAACTGTGTTTCAGCATATTGCCTTCTCCCCTACTCTCTCACAGGTGTCCTGAAGGTCTTTTCCTCTCCCTCTGCCACTCCCATAACTGTGAGTCACTCAATTAGGAAGCAACTACAAAGACCAAGTGCCTCAAAGCAAAGGCAGAGGATTTGGGTGACTATTTGCCCAGGGAGGTTTTTCTACTACCTGAATCAAAGTTAGACTCACTATGAGAAAGGGGAGGAGGAGGAAGCATGGGGCAACTGAGACACCTGGGAAGGAGGGGGAAATTCAGTCCTACTGGAAGGGAGATTGGTAGAGTCATTGTACCTTGACAGCCAGGTTGCTGAGAGCAAGCTGAATCATGCCCAGTGCCATCAACCTGAGGATACCGCCAGCTTCTCTCTGCCCCAACTGACCCACCATCTACATGAAATCAATTATCTAATAGTCCCAACCTTTTGGTGTGGCAGTTGGACAGAGGGAACGGTTCTCCCTAGCCAAAGGGGGTCTGGGAAAAACCAATTGGATAGTTCCCTATAAGCCAGGAAAGCAGTGGACACCTCATCCATGTTATCTGAGGCTTCTTAATACAGGCCTAACAGGAGGAGTGTTAAGTTCTGTTTTTAAATAGTAGGTGGTTCCTGCATGCACTAGTTGGAAGCAAAGGAAGCACTTGTCACTTGAGGAATGAAGCGACAAGAGCTAAAGATGGGAAAAGAAAAGGAGGCAGGCATTAAGAAGAAAGAAAAGTTGGTGGTTGGCAGCATATGAGAGAAGGAAAAAGAAGAGTCTATGATAATACCAACATTCCCAGCCCCAATGAATAATGCCACTACAGGCAGAAATAAACAAGGAAGGAGAGTGGGGAGTTTGCATAGATGGAAAATAGATACTTTCTGCTTTGGACAGAAGAAATCAGAAGCAGGACTAGAACTTGGTGAAGCGGTCAGAGCAGAAGGCAGGTCTGAGTCCATTGAGCAGACATCGGTTGAGCTATTAGATACAAGACGTTGAAGTGTCCTGGGTACAAGATTAACCAGACTGTTCTTGGCTACAAGCTCATCTTAACTCAGCTGATATGTTTCAGTACAGGACTGGGCTCTCCCAGAGAGCAAGTGAAAAGGGAGAAGGCAGAAGGCTGAGGTCAGCACCTTTTGGACAGAAAAGTTTAGAGGATAGACAGTACCACCAACTGCTGCAAATGGTCAAGGGAAAGCAAGTACCACCAACTGAGCAAAGGTCATGCATTTGTAATTAGGAGAGTCTGGCTGCCTTTGCTAGTTCACTTTTGGTACTTTGTGGAATCAGGGAACAGAAGGAAGGGTGTGCAGAGGACCAGAGGTGCAGGAAAGACATGGAACCAAAGGCATGAACTTTCCACTCTAGAAATCTGGAGCAGAACCTACTATTCCAAGACCATTACACGGAGAAACTCAGCACGGCTCTCTCCTATTTCTCCTGTAATGCAAAAGCAAGAAAGATTTTGTGAAGGGAAAAGGGATCATGGGATGGTACATTGAGGAAGCAGTACGGTCAGCTTGTTTTTTGTCCCAGGACAACAGAAACTAGAGTCCATCTCTAGGCAGAAAAGATTATATTTTTGCAGAAACCTGGTATCAATGGTGCAGTGGTGGAGGGAACTTTTAAGAAAAAGAAGAACACCTCTTCTTCTGAGACGGGGAGGGTAAAAAAAGATGGGGAAGAAACAGCCAAGTTTGAACATGGAGAGATGATAAGAGACTTCACTGGGGAAATGACTACAGTCTGGAGGATCTTTAGTGCAGCCTCTGAAGGGAGTGCAGTCAGAACAATAGATGAATAGAGGGACTCCTAAGCAGCCACACAGCTGCAACAGGACTGCTGAAATCAGCACAATCATAAGACTCAGGATAGGACCTAGGAAGCTATAATGTGAGTGTGGGGGGGGGGGGAGGGGGGGT
Source organism: Cnephaeus nilssonii (assembly GCF_951640355.1). NCBI lineage: Eukaryota > Metazoa > Chordata > Mammalia > Chiroptera > Vespertilionidae > Cnephaeus > Cnephaeus nilssonii. The sequence continues at coordinate 30,155,522 of NC_137088.1, forward strand.
CTCCACATTCCCAATCCCGTTGGGGCCACATCATGTTTCCCAGCAGCTGTAAAGTAGAAAGTATCTACTGTTCTAAGATAATTATAGGGAGACATTCAGCCCAGCTTATTTCTATTCCTCCTGGATTGTAAAACTGAGTGGTTATTTATACAGCAAGCTGATGCCAACCCAAATAAACTGGTCAGTAAAAATAATCACAATTTTACTACATTAAAGTATGTGAAAATAGAGTACAATTGAACAGAAAATCCATAAAAATAAGACTCAGATGTGCATACCAAAAGAGCTTCAAACTCTACATGTAAAAGCTTAGCCAGGTTGTATAACTTGAGCTAAGTCCAATCCTAGACAAAACCTGAGATGGTGAAGAAGGGAGGCTTTGCAATAAATAGGGAGCTTTTGACTGCACCAACAGAAAACCTAACCAGAAAGGACTTAAACAAAAAGGAAAATGAATTCTCTCACATATCAAGAAGTTTCAAAATTGGGTTCCAAAAGTGGTTATTCAGCAATGAGACAAAGTCATCTAGGAACTAGATTCTTCCCCTTGTACCACACTCCATCCTCATCTTCTTGATGTGTTCTCTTCAGCCATCCCTTCAAGGTTCTAAGATGGCCACCCTAGCTCCAATGGTGAAGTGGTAACATGTAGACAACAACATCTCAAAACAGAAAAACTGGGAATCATTTCCTTCTGTGCAAGTCTTTTGAAGAGCAAGGAAAACTTTCCTAGAAACCCACCCCAGAGCAGACTGGGTCACATGCCCATCTTTAAGCCAATCACTGGAAAGCAGATGGACACTCTATTACAGGTTTCATCCAACAACCCCCCGGTTCTTGGACATTGAAAAGACTCAAGGTCTGATTAGCAAAGGAGAATAGGGGAAATGACTGTTAGCTGGGCCGTCAGCATTGCCTACCACAAGTCAGAGAATCACAATAGGATGGTGCACAGATGAGGAGGGGGGTCTGTGCCATCAGCCAGAACCACGAAAGAACTTCAAGGTATCTGACCTACTTACTCAGCTCAAGTCCATCTTCACGTGTCCAGTAAAGATGCCCTACATTTGGACATCTTTAAACAAGTATTTCAGCAAGGCAGTCCGCTAGAATAGGATCAGACAGACCTATGTACCAATCCTCACCCCATGGCCTGCAAGTACATAAGTGACCCTTGACACACCATTCCAAGGAGGCTTCTTTCTCTCATTATCTGTGTCTATTATGGAGATTAATAAACAAATCATCTCTGTGTATAATAAGCACTGTGAAATACAAGGATTGAGATTAACTTTTAAATGGTAAGTTGAGGATTATAAATAGACTGTCCTGATTTGTAGGGAAGTCTAATCATTGCTAAAATTATCCTACTGAATGTAGCTGTTGAACATAGGTTGATAAGGGGATCAATCCACTCTAGCATAGTAAGTGCAAACCTAAAAATATTTTTAGCAAAGAACTGCTGCAAGATATATTTGGTTAAAACCATAATAACAGACCAAAATAAGTCCTCATCAGCAAACTGGACATTCTGCTTTCTGATACAAGTAAGAATTTAGGGAAATTTATTGAAAAAAAATGTTGTATTAGCAGAGACATTGCAAATGCTTACCCTGAATAAACAGTGGCAGTAAATAAGTACTGAGTAACTTCCAAATTCTTCCCATTTTCATCCATCTGTATTACACTCTCATACTGAACTTCATGAAGTCCCATTCTTAATCACTCACTCCTCATCTCCAAAATGTACGGGTTTGGTTGCCCATCTAATAGATTGCCAGCCCCTCATTCTGTCATTAAATGCTATTGATATCTGGTTAACCTTACTTTTCACCTTTCCCCAGCTCACAATGAGTCCTTCATCCCATTTCTGTACCTGCCTCAATGCACATACCTCCCAACCTGAACTGCCTCCTCCTTTCTTCTCCTCAGCTTTTACAATTTTTCCCAACCTTTCATGAAAGAAGAGGGTCAAGGACCCTGCTCAAGGAACTTTCTGTTAAGAGCTAGCCCTCAAGGATCTGTGCTGTCCTCCTCTGCTTCCTACCATGCTTAGGTTCCATCCAAGTTCACACTAGGTCATATTGAGGGGAATCAGGGTAGCAAGATAAGGGATCTTGAACCTGAGTTCAAATCCTGGATCCAGCACTTACTAGCTAGTCTTTGACTTGGGGTAGTACTGTCTAAATGTCAGGGGCCTCAGTATCCTTCTCTTCAAAATGGGGATAACAACAAATTTCTCCACCCAGGCTTATTGAGTATTAAATAAAATAATGCATGTAAAGAGTTTTTGCATAGCACCTGGTATATAATATGAGAAAAGAAAATTTTAATAATAGTTGGCCGCTACCTGCTATAATTGTCTGCTCTCAGATTACTTTCTGGATATGAGGGTGGTCTGCCTGTAACATCTGTCAACCCATTGATTTGCCAGGGTTGATTCAGCTGACCTGGCTGGCTAGACAGATGTCCCCTTCCCCCCTCACTGATCCATGTGCATTGCTGCTGAAGCTGTGAGCTCAGTCAAAGAGGACGACCTTCCCTCCAGAGGAGAGGACTGGTCTTTAGTCAAGAGTACATGTACTAGTAGCTGTGTTCCCCTGCTAGAAACTCCAAAAAAGCTCTCGAATGACTTTCTGAGCCTATGTCTTGCCTCACTGGTCTGACTGAAATTCCTGTGAACAATGACTTCGAAAGACAGATCCCCTCCTCTACCCAACTCCTCCATCAAGTCTTGTTGGGCCCTCAACAACTAGGCTGAGGAGGCTTTGCCAAGTCTAGGTCATGACTGAACTTTCCCTCTTGCCACTAACTCACATAAGAATCAGAGATGTCAGCTCCTCCAGATCCCTAGGTCAGCGCTGTTCCAGATATAACTGTTCCCTTGTATGTTTTTTAGGGAGAGTTCTAATAAGAGTAGAGAGGCATGTGCTACTTCGCAAAGGGCAGGACTGCCACAGGGCAGCATGAGGGCACGGGCCCCTGGAAGGCAGAGGAGAAAGAATGCCAAGAGGTAAGACAGAGAGGAGCTCAGAAAGTTAGAGGTAGGGTGCCAGAGCTCAGGAGAGGAGCAAAAGTGAAGACAAATAAAACTAAAAAGCATGAAAGATGAAACATGAAGGGGAAGACAGGGCACATAAACTGAAGCTCCAGGAGAAGTAAAGGAAATGTTCTGGGTGAAGATGAAGGGAGAACACCGGCACCAGGCAAAATAGCAATCACTCCACATTGGAGCAGTGGGACTTAGAAGACTGCCATTGTTATGCCATCTCTTCAACCTGATCAAAATACTGGAAGTTACACTCCAACAAAACATGGAGTGGACATGAAAGGGGAAGATATGAGAAATGGAAAATAGGAAAGTCAACCCAGAAGGAAAGGGACTCCAGAAAACATGTCTTTGAGGAAGAGATGAGAATGGTAGACCACCTGACATGGCTGACCTCGAGGGAAATTATGAGAGGCTATGGGAAGATTGGGGAGAATCAGTGACAGTTACAAAGCAAACCAAATAAGTGGGAAATAGGGCAATGAGTAGGAAGTAAAAAAATTGAAACAGTCATAATGCACAACTATGAATATTTACATAGGCATAATGTAAATGCTGCTAATTTAACAAAAAAAGAAACTATAATAGAATTACTACATTGGGAGGGTGGAAGAAGGGAAGTGGAGGAAGTGAAGGCAGGGTCAGAGAACTAACTTCTCACCTATTGAGGCAATAAATAACAGTCTGCACATTCTTTAGAAATATGGAGAGGTGAAGAGATTCTGAAATAATGGAAAATGATTACCTCTAGAGAGAAGCTCTTTTTGGGGGACAGTGAAGAGCAGGAGTGTCCTGGGTCAGGCAACTTACCAGGCTTTAATACTTCTGACTTTTTTAAATGCAGAAGTATTTATTTGTTATTTTAATAACAAATTTAAATAACAAATAAAAAAGGTCTAATTGATCAGCATATTCTAAGTCAATATACTGTCTCATCAATTGCTAATTAATGTTTTACTTACAGATATTTTCCCTTTTTTTGTGTGTGTGGGTCTTTTAATTATTATTTTGCTCTTTATCTTTAACTGGGAGGGTTTTGTTTTTCTCTTTAACTTTTTGTTTTGTTTGATTTTTCAAATCTTTATGGTTGAGAGTATTACAGATGCCTTCCTTTTTTTCCCCCCCATTGACCCCTCCACCAGGTTTCCTGCCCCATCCCAGGCCTTCACCATCCTATTGTCTGTATCCATAGGTAATGCATATATGCATATAAGATCTTTGGTTAGTCTCTTCCCGCCCCCCACCCCCCAGTCCTCTCTGAGACTCCTCAATCTGTTCCATGTTTCCATGCCTCTGGTTCTATTTTATTCATCAGTTTATTTTGTTCATTAGATTTTCTGTTCTTTTATTTTGATTTTTAGATTCAACTGTTGATAGTTATGTATTTTTTGCCATTTTATTGTTCTTATTTTTTAACTTTTTTTTCTTCTTCTTCCTTTTCTCAAAGAATACCCTTTAACATTTCATGTAATAATGGTTTGGTGGTGAGCTCCTTTAGCTTTTTCTTGTCTGTGAAGCTCTTTATCTGACCTTCAGTTCTAAATGATAGCTTTGCTGTGTAGAGTAATCTTTTAACCTTTTTTTTTTTTTACTGTTAATCCTCACCCAAGGATATTTTTTTCCATTGATTTTTAGAGAGTGAAAAGAAGCAAGGGGGGGAGAGAGAAACATCAATGTGAATGAGACACGTTGATTGGTTGCCTCCCACGCCCACGCCGAGCAAGGAGCAGGGAGGGGATGGAACCTGCTACCCAGGTACATGCCTTTGACCCAGAATCGAACTGTCAACCTTTCTGTGCTTGGCTGACCCTCTAACCATTGAACAACACTAGCCATGGCTTTTTTTTTTTTTTTTTTTTTTTTACCTTTTGACCACCAATCTATTGTCTGAGTTTGGCTTTTGTTTTGACTTTTTTTAGCTTCCACATATAAGATAAATTATACATTATTTGTCTTTGTTTAACTTAGCATAATGCCCTCAAGATCCATCTATGTTGTCATAAGTGGCAAGATTTTATTCTTTTTTATGGCTGAATAACATTGCATTTATACACACACACACACACACACACACACACACACACAATTTCTTTATCAATTCATCCATTTATATACACTTAGGTTGTTTCCATAACTTGGCTATTGTAAACAATGCTTCAATGAACATGGGGGTGTATACATATATCATTTCAAGTTGGTGTTTTCATTTTCTTCAGATAAATACCCAGAAGTGGAATTGCTACATCATATGGTAGTTCTACTTTGAATTTTTTGTGGAACCTCCATACCATTTTCCACAGTGCCTACACCAATTTACATTTCCATCAACAGTACACAAGGCTGCCCTGTTCTCCACATCTTCGCCAATACTTATTTCTTGTCTTTTTTATAACAGCCATTCTAACAGGTGTGAGAGGATATTTCACTGTGGTTTTCATTTGCATTTCTATGCTAATTAATGATGTTGAGCATATTTTCATGTACATGTTGGCCTTCTGTATGTCTTGGGAAAAATGTCTATTCAGATCTTCTGCCCATTTTTAATCAGATTATTAGTTTTTTGCTATTAAGCTGTGTGAGTGCTTTACATATTTTGGATATTAGCCCCTTATCAAATATATGATTTGCAAATATTCTCTCCCATTCAGTGGGCTTTCATTCTCTTGCTGGTTTCTTTTACTGTACAGAAGCTTTTTAGTATGATGTTGTCCCACTTGTTCATTTTTGCTTTTGTTGCTTTTGCTTTTGGTGTCAGATTTTAAAAAATCATCACCAAGACATATGTGAAGGAGCTTACCCCCTATGGTTTCTTCTGGGAGTTATATGGTTTTAGATCTTACATTTAAGTCTTTAATCCATTTTGAGTTAATTTTTGTTTATGATACAAGATAGGAGTTGAGTTTCATTCTTTTCCATGTGGTTGTCCAGTTTCCCCAGCACCATTTATTGAAAAGACTGTCCTTTCCCCTATTACCACGTCTTATATAACTATAGATATCAGGATTAGCTCAGAAGCAGACCGAGAGTGAAGTGATGTCATTTCAGAGGTGCTACAAGGGGCTCCCTTCCCCATAGTATCAGCAACACTGCCTGTAACCTCCCCATCGTGGTCACACGGAACTGGGTCTTCAGCAATCCTCTTCTAAAACCCAGCTTCTCAAGTCTTTTTTTTTTTTTTTTGACACCCTAATAATTAGTGAGCCTTAGCTGGGATTCAACTGACAGAAGTTAATAGGACACAGTTTGGGGATGAGAATGGTGAGGGACAGGATGGCATTAAAGAAACTGGAAAAAGAACAAGAGACAGCTCCAGCAGGGCCAAATTTGTGCTAACAGAGGGAAGTGGTAAAAGTTAGGACAAAATGAGGTTCTCTGCACAATTCTGCCAATAGCTAGCAGCTAGCTGTGATGGAATCTGGAAGAAACAGCATCAGGGAGGGTAACTTAGAGTGATGGTGTTTCGCTGCCTACAAAGCTCTTCCCCTCTGTTGTACAGTTGGAGCCTCTGGTAGGAAGCCCCCAAAGACCCCTCCTCCCAGTATTCACACTCTTCTTTAGTCTCCTCCCACATTGTACCAGGCTTTTGTCTCAGTCCCTCTCCAATCATTTGCACCAGGGGGAATCAAGATACTATATTGTGAGCAGTCTTTAGGGAAAGACCCATGTGGTGAAAAACTAGAGACCTCTTACCAACAGCTACATGAGTGAGTCTGGAAGCAGACTCTCCAGTTCAATCAAGCCTTAAAGAGTATCAATCAAGCCTGCAGCTCCAACATCTTGATGCCCTCTCACAAGAAATCCTGAGTCAGAACCAACTAGCTAAGCTGTTCCTGGATTTTGACTCTCAGAAACCATATAAGATAATAAGAGTTTGTTATTTTAAGTCACTACTAAGGTAATTTGTTACACTGGGAGCCAAGATAAGTCAAGTAATTTGTCCAAAGACTCATAGTAATTAGAAACCCTAAGTCTTGAATTTTATATTGATAGCTCTTTCTACTTAACCATCAATTCACTCAACAAATACTTCAATGACTTTCTTATTAAATAAAATGTTAAGGGTTGTTTGGGGTTCAGAACATGTAAAAATGATGCTTTAAAGAAACACCAGGTACATGAAAATAAGCATTTAATGTAGCATCTTTTGCAACTGCCGAGTGACCTGATATTTCCTGTTATTTAGGTTGTGAGCAAAGACAGGTGCCACAAAAGAGAGGAAGTGTTATTCTGATCCTTGATTGGGGCTTTGTTGCCAGAGTTTGGTCTTATCCTCCGCAGTATATAATTTGTGATAAAACTGGCAAGAGAATGTATGCTCCAATAACTTGGCCAGTTGCATTAGCAAACACAGAGCCTTAAAGAGTATTATTTATGATAAAAGCTGACCAAGGATTCTTACAGTAGAAGAATAGGGGTGGGGGAGCCCTAATGCATGTGAAAAACCTGAGCACAAGAAAACCCAAGGCAGAGGCATACAATGCTGACATTCTTTTGGTTTTTATTCTTAGAAACAAAATGTCTTTCCTGTTCTTATAACTACTGGGATTTTTTTTTAAGCCTAAGAAACCCCATTTACTCATATACAAATCCTATATTTCTTAAGTGGAGATATTCAAGATGGCTATATGTAGCCTCAGTTTCTCCAGGTAAGGCCAACTTAGAAGCCTTGGGCCCTCCACAGGGAAACAGGAGAACTCCACTTGGTGGGAAGTGGGAAGAATAAGCCACGGATGCATTGGGCTGCAATTATCTACTATCAGTGGACATGTTGTCAGAATCATGAACAGCTATGAATGACCATCTCTTCTTTTATTCCTCACTTCCTGAAAGGAGAGAGAAGAGGAGCCCAAAGCATTCAGGAGGGTGGCAATATTCTTTAAGGAATGGTCAAGCAGCTGACCCCAGGGCAAATAAAAATCTATCTATTTATAAAATTTCTGGACCATAATTGGAGGTGAGAGGCCTCCACAAGTAAAGTGACTGAAAATTCGTATTTTTTTGTGCATGGTTGCTGGGATTGTTGTTAAATAATTCTGGTGTGTTTCATTTCAATGACTTCCCAATACATGTGAATGAAACAAACTTGGATGGAATCTACAAGACTTTGAATAATCTGAGCCCGGGAATCACCCAGCCTTTTCCTTATACTCCGCCCAGGGTCATGGCCAGGTTTCAGCCACCCTGGCCCCTTCAATCCTTCAGGTGCCTTCAGTTAGTCTCCTCTCCAGGTGGTGCCATTTCCTGCTTCTCCTGCTTCCCCCCCCCCCCCACCACCACCACCATCCACAACAAGGTTGGCTCTTTGCTGTGCTCAGGTTCCCCACCACCCAATGCAAACACCTTCCTCATCTCAGCCCCTGTCTCACCACCTGATTCACTGTTGACCACTTATCACCGTCAAAAATTAAGTCCTTATTTACGTAATAACAACATAATATAACCTGACCATTTATTGAGCAGTTCCATATGCCAAGCACTGTTCTAAGGGCTTTCCTGGTAATAACTCATTTAGTCCTAATACTATTCCATTATGCCCATTACAGACAAGGAAACCAGGACACAGACAAGTTAAGTAACTGAAGTGATCATCTATTAACTTGCACCACCTGGGTGATCACGTGGTCTCTGCTACACGGAGACTCCAGCTGCTCAAGTTAAGGCAGTTTGAAGTATCACAAAGTCTCCTTACCTGGGCGTGCTCGCGGTGTGGAGGCAGAAGTGTCCTTCAGCCCAGCAGAGAGCTCTGCTAGCTGTGCGTAGGCAAACGCACCCATTGCAGGCTCTCCCGGCATTTGTTCTGGGACCAGAGTTTGTTCTGTTTCCAATTGTTTCTTGCTGGAAGCCGCGCCCTCCTCCTGGGCGAACTGGGCGAGGGCCCCGCGGAGTTTTACAAAATTTCAAAACTCTCCTAGCAGGCTGGGCTGGGGCTCTGGAGGGAAGAACTAGCTCAAGTAATTACCAGGAAATGTCTTAATAGGACCAGAGTCCTGGGTCCTCTCCAGCACTCTCGAGAGATGAGATGTATGAGGTCTCTGAATTTGAAAACAGACAGAAAATGGGGCGGGGGTGGGGGGACGCAAGGTTGTCCTGTATTAAAATATTTTCGCTCATAAGAAAATTAGAAGTTTATGATTTCACCGAAGTGCGTTATTTCCCGAGATCATTCTATCACTCTCAAGTTGGCTTCTGGGTTGGAAACGCTCGGAGATGGGCCGGATTGACGCTCGGGTAGCTGAACAGCGGTGTGCCTCGCGCTCACCCTCACCGCAGAGCCGAAGCCGGCTGCGCGCAGAGGCTCTTGGAAACCCGCACTCGGAACTTCGCTCAGGTCCTCCCCGAATCCGAATCCCGGAGGGGCGTCCCGCGAGCGCCCAGCTCCTCCGCCCGCCCAGACGCAGGCCACTTTCTGGGTCTCTTCCGAAAAACCACTGGGTGCGACCCACGTGGCACGGTCCCCTCTTCCATTCCACCTCCCAGCCATGTTCTGAAAGCCAAGGTCTGCACACCTTCCTCTACTCACTGGGCTGTCGTTCAGTCCCGAAGGACTCGGTGCAGAGACCTTCTGTCCACTAGAGAGGAGCGGGTGGTGGCTGAGGCGGCGGAGCATTGATGCCAGGCAGGTGGTTGTGGGCCTGGTAGCCGGGGATTTGCGCACTTGGCTCTTACCAGGCTGCATCTGAGAGCCTGTCTCCGAAGCTACGAGGTAGGGAAAGGCCTGTTGGAAAAGTTTAAGCCTGAGCAGAAGGAAACTACCCAGCGTCTTCTGTGCGCTCAGAGGTGTGCTGCCACTGGGCACTGGAAGATGAAGAGCACGCAGCGACCACCTTCGAGGAGCTCGAAGTCTGGTGGACTGACTACACGGGCTGCGATGTGGCTCCACTAGAGGCTGGGCAGAGGGCGTGAGAAGGAGAGGTTGTGCGAGTGAGAACCTAAAAGTGGTCTTACCCCGGCCAGAGAATCAGAGAAGCCTCCCCAGCGCAGGTGAAGCCCTTAAGAGACCTGATGTACGCACAGGCGTTGGGCGGGAGCTCGCTACAAAGGCCCAGAAGCCAAAGCCAGGAGCGCGCATCTAGAGGGGGCTGGAGAGAGTGGGCGGGGCGAGAAGTCCGTGGGGTGGTGACCTTTAAGGTTGTGACCTCTCAACTTCCATTGGAAACAGGTGGGTTCGCCACCAGACTTGCGTAAAGGCGCGCGCACTGCAGCTGTGCGCGAAATCTGTAGGAGAACGCGGAAGCGGAAAGGCCTTATCCCAGGGACGTCCCAGCCCTGGAGGGTGGCCTAGTGGCCAAAGGTCCTAGCTTCCTACTGTTGATAAAGTAGGAGGCGCGTGTAGGCGACCTCTGTCCTAAGGCTTGTTCCAGCGGTGACCACAGCTGTTGCTTCTCCCCAGGGGTCTCCTCTTTAGAAAGTCCTCCTCGCTGCCTAGGCCTGTCGGGGAGGCAGAGCACAGAGGGACTCGCAGGATAGAGGTCTGGGCTGCAGACAGCACCAGGTCAGGCCCCGGGATCATGGCAACTCCTGTGGGGCCCAGCTCTAAGGAGTCCTGAGTAAACCCGCGGCCAAGCAGCACTGTGTAAGGGGTGTGTGCGGCTGCGCTGTTCACCTAGAAGACGTCTCCCAGCACTGAGTTCAAGTCTCAAGGTCAAGAAGTGCAGGGGGATGGTGGCGCCCTTCAGGGTCAGTGCAGCCTGACCCAGCACCCGGGGGCTCCTGAACCTTGGGAGGTCAGGCAATGCCTGGCTCAAAAACTGCCACCCCACCATTTCAAGCCCTTGGTAACAATCTACTCCAGACTTTTGAATTGAGAACTAGGGCTGAGCCAGAGATATTTAAGAGAAGCCCGGGCAGTAGGAAGGGGAGAATTGAGGGACTGAAAGAGAGCCCACCTGTCTGAGCAGCCTCAGGGCAATCAAAGAGAGAAAGGGTCTGGGACCCTGTGCCAGATCCCCTCCTTGAGCCCTTTCCAAGAGGTTGGTTTGCATTAACCCAAATCTCTGTGTGTGGGTTTAGTGTTCCCTGCGTGTTCTGGTGTGAGAGTTTGGTGGATCCCCGCTGGATGCTGGATCTCCACGGACAGGAGTATTTCTGTCATTCCTTCCCCAAATCCTCGAGATCTGCAGGTTCTGAAAGCGGGGCTCAGTCTGCAGACTAGTTCCACCTGAGTAAGGGTTGCCTTAGACTCTTAAAAGTGAGTCCTGAGTAAACCCGCAGCCAAGCAGCACTGTGTAAGGGGCGTGTGCGGCTGCGCTGTTCACCTAGGAGACGTCTCTACTAGGTGAAAAGTGCTTCTACTCCCTGATACCCCAAGCTAGATCCAATTTGCAGAGAAAACAGGGGTAGAGGGCAGGATGGCGGCTGAGTGCAATGTAAAGACCGTGCGCCTGCTCGCCAGGTGTATGGTCAAGGAGGTCAGGGTCCCATCAGAGCCTAAGTGAGTCAAAAACAGTCATGGCAATTAGCCTTTCGGTGCGGTTTATCTGCGTGGCTGATTTCGATGGCTCCAAAGGTCTCCTTGAGAGTTCTGCGTTTGACTGCAGCACGGGCAAATCCGAAGTGGTGCAGTGTGGGGTAGAATAAAATTAGGACTTCCAAATCCTGTACACCCGTCATCACCACGTCCCACCGGAGTCACGTTTTGCAAATCACTTAGCCCTTCTCAACCTCAGTTTCCTAATCTGTAAAATGGGCATAGTGTCCACCTCTCCAGAGAGCAAGCTAAGGATGAGAAATGCCACGCGTCTTTGTAACTGTAGGAAGGAGAAGCAAAGCCTTCGCCTCAAACTTGACACTCTGTGTACGAAAGAAAGACCCTCTCTCCCCTCCTCCTAGTTCTCTGCCTGGTTCTCCCCCACCTCCGACCCCTCCAAGCCTGCGGAGCTGTGCACATTTCTGGTCGGCCCTCCCGAGAGAGGCCGATGCAAAAGCCAATAAGCCTGGAACACTCGCAGGTCCTGCTGGGCCTGGGACAATGGTTTCCATTTAATAAATATTTCCCCCAAGGGCATTTCACATCGGGCAGGCAATTATTCAAAGGAAACAGGCGCGCAGGTCTGCTCTGCAGGTTATTTCGTCCTCTTTACCCGAAAATGCTCATCTGACTGCAAGAAACGAGTTTCGCGTTCTTGCTGGGTGAGCAGAGGCGCCCAGGGACAAACGGACCCGGAGTGCGGGTGCCGCCTGAGACTGGGCTCTAGGGCCGTTGCAGAAGGGGAACCGGGAAAGCCCACCCCCGGCTAGGGCGCCTGCTGGCCTTCAGGCTGCCTTTCCGGAGCGGGCAGCTGTGGAGGGAAAGTTGGAGGTTTAAAAAACACCTAATAATAATAAGGTCAATAGGAATCGTGATGGAAATCCCATTCCCGCCCCCTCCAAGAAAGTGACGAGCAGATCGCGGTGCTCTGCGGGGCTCACCAGCCAGGGTCTGAAACCTCCGCACTGCGGGACTCCAGGCCGCCCGGCACCACCGGGGAGCGCCCCGCCGAGCTAACCCGGGGCGCAGCGCTTCGCCGGGCGCCTCGCGCGGGGGGCCGGGGTGGAGGCGGCGCCTCAGGGGCACCCCGTGAGAACGCAGCCCAAGGACGGCCGAGGATAAGGCGCGAAAAGTTTATTTCGCTTTCAAACCTGAGTTTGATAGGTTCTTTTTCTCTTGCAAGGATTCTGACAAGGGGGGGGGGGGGGGGGAGAGTGCTGTCCTTGCATTTCGTGGCAAGGCCGTCCCATTTATCAACCTGCGCTCTCGGCTCCTTCCCTTTGCAGCCCCTTCCCAGGGTCTTTGTAGTCGAAGCCTTAACTCTCCTTTGCAAACCGGGAAAAGAAAACAGATAGAGTTTAATTTGTTGAAAGCGCCAGAAACAATGTGGAACCCGAGTCCCCAGTCCCGCGCCGGCCGCTGCGTTCTCCTCCCCATCTCGGTCTCCCCCGCACACCTCTCCCCGCCCCCGCCGGTCGCGCTCACTCCAGCCTCGGCTGGCGCGGCGGCAGGTGCGCCCCTCGCCTTCCCGGCCGCTGATTGGAGCCCAGGTTGGGGAGTCGCCGCCCCGCGCTTATGTCAGAGTGCGCGCTGTCCCGGCCCACCTCGCCTTTGAACTTCGCCGCTTTTGGCTGGCGTTCACCAGCCTCCCCGCATTCTCAGCCAGGTGCTGCGCTAGGCGAAGCAGCTCCGGGAAAGCCACGGGAGGGAGGAGGGAGCCTCGGCCGTAGACCCAGGAGAGAAGGGAAGCAGAGAAGGCGAAGGTGGAAAGGGGGAGAAGGAGGAGCTTCCTGCCCCCTCCAACAAATTACCTGGCACCTAAATCCCAGGGACTCCGGTACTTGGACCCCGGCGAGTGTCGGCAGCATCCTGGCCCGCCACCCTCTCCTCCCCCGCCCTTTCTGGCCCCACTCGCCCCCCGGGGCCCGCCTGGGTGCGAGACTGGCATGATCAGCTGAACTTTGCGGGGCTAGCGCTTCTTTCTGGCTTCCCCTCAGCGGTGCGGAGGCGAGGGGAGCGCAGAGTCCCGGCCCAGGACGGACAGACAGGCAGACAGACAACCGCGCCCAGTTCGCCTGCAGAACCCCTGCACTCCCCGCCCCCACCCGCCTAGGCTCCGGGACCATGTCTAAACCTTCAGACCATATCAAGCGGCCCATGAACGCCTTCATGGTATGGTCCCGAGGCCAACGGCGCAAAATGGCCCAGGAGAACCCCAAGATGCACAACTCAGAGATCAGCAAACGCCTAGGCGCCGAATGGAAGCTGCTGTCCGAGGCAGAGAAGCGGCCGTACATCGACGAGGCCAAGAGGCTACGCGCCCAGCACATGAAGGAGCACCCCGACTACAAGTACCGGCCACGGCGCAAGCCCAAGAACCTGCTCAAGAAGGACAGGTATGTCTTCCCCCTGCCCTACCTGGGCGACACGGACCCGCTCAAGGCGGCCGGCCTGCCCGTGGGGGCCTCCGACGGCCTCCTGAGCGCGCCCGAGAAAGCCCGGGCCTTCTTGCCGCCCGCCTCGGCGCCCTACTCCCTGCTGGACCCTGCGCAGTTTAGCTCGAGCGCCATCCAGAAGATGGGTGAAGTGCCCCACACCTTGGCCACCGGCGCGCTGCCCTACGCGTCCACCCTGGGCTACCAGAACGGCGCCTTCGGCAGCCTCAGCTGCCCCAGCCAGCACACGCACACGCACCCGTCCCCCACCAACCCGGGCTACGTGGTGCCCTGTAACTGTACCGCCTGGTCTGCCTCCACCCTGCAGCCCCCTGTCGCCTACATCCTCTTCCCCGGCATGACTAAGACTGGCATAGACCCTTATTCGTCAGCCCACGCCACAGCCATGTAACCCCCAGCCCGGCCCACCAGACCTGGAGGGTGGCCTGGAATTGGGGTTTGCACCCTGCCATCTGCGCCTAGCCGGGGCCTGCAAACGCCTTGGGGCCAGCCCTGCCCCCAGACTCTGCCTCTCTCTTCCAGGGGGATGGTAGGGGCGTCCTACCCGACCCAAGACGCAGACAGGTGCCAGAAACTTGTGAACATTATGACCACCGCACAGTTGTCCCTACTCCAACTGTCCCAAATCAAATCTCCAAATGTACCCCCTTTGGACAAAAAAAGTAGGCAGTTTGCTTTATTTATGTCCCCTTCTCTCTCCTCTGATGGGCTTTGGACTCCAGAACTCTGATCCTGGTATTATATCTAGAATATGCATATTTTTTTTCTTTTGCACCCCGAAGAAAAGAGTTAGCTCTGTGTTTTGTCATCAGACACAACTAGGTGCCATTGGCTCTTCATGTGTGGGGAAAAGGCTTAAAAGTTTTCAACTGCAGAAGGGAAACATTTCTATTTAAAACTCATGCTATGATAGTGTTTGCTTCTTTAAAGGTAATACAAAAGGACCCACATGATTATTTACTTTGTATAAAGCAGTGCTCCTAGAGACCTAAGTTTACTTTTAGACAGAATGTCAGGTTATGAAGTCAGGAAGTAGAAAGTGAACAAAAATTGAAAGAATAAAAACATCCTAAATGGTCGTAAATGTTTTGACGATGTCTTGGAACTGTACCTAGAAGGATTTCATCTCCTTATTCTGTTCATTTGTTGAACAAAGATGTTTTGAATAAAGACAATCTGTCATTGCAAAAAAAAATAATAACCTTTGATGTGCATAAAATCTGAAGTCAGGAGGCCAGGTCCGGGCTGGGAGCTGGTCACTGGGAGGCTGAGAGTGCATAGAGCAACTCTAGCAGTGGCAGCTGGTGGCTGGCCTGCGTTGGCCCAGCGTGGTGGCCTTCAGGCCAGGTGCAAAGGGGACTAGAGTCTATGATTTGTCCGGATCGTACCCACTTTTTGCCTTTAGGGACAGGGTATAGCTCCCTAGGACATCACTCCTTCTCCGCGTCCTTCACAAAGTGGTCAGACCACTTCAAGGAGCAAATGAGCTAAGACAAAGGCTGGTCCAGACCTCTGAGATCTGGGTGCATTTTCCTTTTTTAAACCAAACTCCAAAGGAATGGAGAGAAATGCGAATCTACTGGGAACCAGTTGCGCATGGAGCACCTGCGTCCTGCAGTAGGTGTTTAAGTTAAATGATTAGGAAGACTGGTGGAAACCATTTATATATATATATATATACATATATATGTATATATATGTACGTATATATATGTATATATATACGTACATATATATATATGTATATATATATTTTTTAAAGGTGTTTGAAAATCATGCTGCTGGTTATTCTGGAGGTTTGGAACTCTGTACTGTTCCTAAGTTAAAAAATAAAAGTCTAAGAAACGCCACGGGAGACTTTTTACTAAGACCCCATGGGATGGGAGCAAAGGAAAAAGGGAGGCGATAGTGACATGCTCAAAATCATAAAAATCATAACTCATAGCCTCCGTGTTTAACAAACAAGGAAAAGAACCTCTTTCTTTTTCCACTGGGTGAATGTTAGCTTGAACATTGCTGTTTTTTGTGGGAGAAAGGACCTTCGGATGCCTTCCAGCACAACTCTTTGGAACTTATTCTCCAAACCAAAGGGTTCTACCCCCCCCCCACCACCACCACCACCACCACCCCAGCACCCATCTTCTCCTGGTCTCATCCCCAAAGCCCTGCTTGGGTTTTCTGTGGGTCCGGTGCTTTACGCACTGGCTTTGATACGGTGGGGATGGGGGTAGGGGGCATCCTAGTGGCTGGCTGCTTTCTGCTGCTGCGGAGGGGTTTGTGCGCTTGGCTCTGCCTCTTCCAAAGGAGCCAAAGGGCTGGAAGTGCACGGGAAACGTTGTCAGCAGACACCAAAGCCAAACCCACGGATTAGCATATTGTCCTCAAAACAATTAGAAGTGTTTGAGGTGTTATTTGGAGCCTATTCATCCGAGCCCCTTTGTCAAAAGGGGATTTCATTATTAAAAAAAAAAAAAAAGTTAGCGGTTGTCCATCTGGCTGAGCTGAATAGTAAAGTGATCCGTGTTGTATATGCTTTTCTCATTAAGAGCTCTTTTGAGACCGATGTTAGAATTAAATGGTATAACACAATTAACATACACGGGCGCTGAATAGGAGGGGACGCCTATAAATAATAGATAGATAAATAAATGAGCGATCAGGCGAAGGTAAACAAAGGCGGGCCGGGGGACCTGTGGGGGCGGGGGGGGGGGGGGGCGGCGGCCGGGCGGGCTGCGCCACGCTTACTTAGCATCACAAAACCCTCTTACAAATCGAGACAATTAGGAAGTGACTTGCCTCTGGTGGCCGTCCGGTCTGGGGGCTCCGGGAGCTGAGGGAAGGCCCCTCCTCCCGCCCTCTAGGAAGCCCAGGAGGCCCAGGGCGGGGGCGCCGCGGTTTTGCTGTCTGATCTAACCCCAACTGACAGTGCTGTCAGCCACTCTGAGCTCCCTCATAGCTCAGTGTCCCTTAACATCTCCCAAGATGAAGCGTACTGGGGTCTGGGTGTCTCCCGCAGAGCCCGGCGCTCCAGCGCCCCGGATGCACAGTGCCCCAGCCCGGGAGGAACCCCGAGCGCTCGGGCCCACCGGGGCACCCCACCAACTCCGAGGCAGGCTTAGGCTGGGAAGGGCACCAGGTGGGTCCTCTGGGAAAGGCTTTGGGCAGCGGTGGAAGCTGGAAAACTGAAACCAGGGTCCTAGCTTGTGCCTGGCCCGGTCGGAAGGACGTTTGTGTGCCCACGAATGGGCAACTGAGTTCTTTCCAGCCGGCACAGAGCAGGGGACCCAGCGGAGGTCTGGCTTGGGGCGTGTCTGTCTGGCACACCTCGTCTCCTTCCTTCCCAGGCGGGCTTTGTCCGGCTGTCTGTCTTCCTCAGGCCTGGCCCCGGCCTCGCCCCCAACGGGCCTATCTCAGCCCAACCGCCCGCGCCCGGGGGACAGGGGGCCGCAGAGCCTCTGCCGAGGTGCGCGGCCGAGACTCGCCCTAACAAACAGCCCAAATCCTGCCCGTCAAGCCAATGACAGGGGCCTATTACTGACTTTGAAGTCAGCCGCAGACAAAAAGGAATCCCCCGGGGTGCGTGTGCAGGCGGGTGGGGTGGGGGGAGCAGTCCCTGTCAAACCTGTTTGCTCACAACTGTCTCTTTCTTTCAAGAAAATCATTAAAGCAAACCGATAGGGAGAGGAGCGCCCCGCCCGCCCGGAGTCCAGGAGAGCCGCTTCTCCCCAGCGCGCGACGCGCAGCCCAGAGCCACCGAGAGTCCCCTTCGACGGGCGTGGCGCGGTCGAGGGCGCGAACTCCCGCTCCGCGCGGGCGCCGGAGACCCTGCAGCAGGCGGCTCTGTCCAACCCTCTGCCCTTTCGCGCGTCCCGCAGCCAGAGGTCCCGGACTTCTGCCCGCAGCCTGCGTCTCCCTGGAGCAGGGGCTGCTTGGAGGGCCCGGGCCTCTCGCTTACTGGTGCGGTTGCTTCAAGGGTATAACATTTTTTTACCCAAATACGCGCCACGCTTGCCCCCGACTCTTCTTTCCTGGATACGTCCTAGGACCAGGAGACCTAACGCACACGTTGCTCAGGGTGGCAGCGGGCAGCGCTGGCGGGGGCAGAGTTGTTTGGGTTTTAGTTAGGGTTTCTTTCTTAAACCTTGGCCACCGTTGGCTCAGGGGGCACGCTGGCCACATCTTCTGGGAGATGCGGGGTCTTTGGCCCCCTTCCGCTCCTGGCCTGTCATGCCGAGCCTCTGCAGCCTCTCATGCCCTCCCCAAGCTTTGGGTCCGACTCCAGAAACCTTTGATTTTCTTCCAGTGTCCTGGATTTTCCATGCAGATATCAATGTCCTTAGAACTGCTGACTTGAGAGAGGGGATACCAGCAATGCAGACTAAATCTTACTGAGGTGTGAGTGGCTGACATCTGAGACCCTTCACATTTGTGTTTTAAAACAGGATCTAGATCACCTCCAGAACCCGCCAGTCCCCGAAAGCAGGGCGGCGTTTCAGTCAGGGTAGACCCTGGGGGACTTCCATTACATCGCTCCATCTGGGGAGGCGGCTCCTTCCCGGGCAGCTTCTCTGGAGATCGGAGACTGCCAGGGCCCGAGAAACTTGGCAAGCGGCGGTGCCAGCACTGCCCTGGAGGACTCCCCTTTCCTTCGGCTCCTTCCCAGCTCAGGCCTCGTTACCATTGTTCAAGCGGACAATGAATTTCAAATCATTTGAATTTGAATATCACGTAATTCACAAGATTCCTGTTAAGAACACTCATCTCTTTATTTGCTGAGTGGATTGTGCGTGTGTGTGTGTGTGTGTGTGTGTGTGTGTGTGTGTGTGAGTCTGAGAGAGGAAGAAAGACAGAGGCAGAAGGGGCCCAGGAGATTTGGGTGCAGGAGACGCCAAGGTGGGTGCTTTCCGCCTCCCCCGCTGGGCGCGCCCTCCCAGCCTCTGGTCTTGCCCTGGCCTCGGAGACCCTCCCAGACCCAGCTTTGGGAGTGCTGCTCTGGCTGGTTTTCTGGGTGCTATGGGAAGGAGCCTTGTCCTGGGACAAGACCCGTTGGCACTGAGCCGCTGCAGAATCATTAAGAAAATCATGAAATTGGGGGCGCGGGGGGGGGGCCGCTAGAAATCCTAGGGTGTCTACATAACCAGAGACGGGAGGTCGCCCCCGCCTAACCCTGGATGTGCGCTCCTGCGCCCGCGGCTCGGGAGTGTCTGTCGTGGCACCGGGGAGGGGACCGATGGCGAGAAGAGCCTCCCCAGCCCCTCCCCCCTCGCCCAGCCCTGGGCCCCGAGTCCGGCTGAGCCGTTACCCGCGGACTCCTGGCCCGTCCCTGGGGACAGGTGGTGGGAGCCGAGCTCTCCGGAAGCAGGAAAGGCCGCGGCCCAGGACAGTCTGGGGCGGCCTCCACAGATTCTCCATCCTCTCTCTCAGATCCCAGCGCTGGGTATCCACTCCGACCCCCCCCCCCCTCACCCCCAAAAGGCCCCAAGTTCGGTCGGATTTGGGGAAGAGACCAGGTGCCCAAGTCGGACAGAGACCGAAAGGAGTTCGCAAGTTTTCTTTCCTCCAAAGTGAAGAAGTTGCGCTACTCCGGCGGCCAGTCACCATCCCAAACTTTTTCCTTCTTGGGTCGGGAAGAGAAGCAATTCAAATGGCATCCATGCCTTCGGGGCAGGGGTGGAAGGGCCCTCAGAAAAAACTCAGCCCGCTGACCGGGTGGAGAGCCGGGAGGAAACTGAACACCAGACCCGATGGACCCTGCGCTCTAGGGTGGGCCTCCCAGGGGCCCCCGTCGGCGCCGCCCGCTAGCGGCTCCCTCCTCGAGAGCTCAGCCTCTCTGGATGCCTCTGGCCCGGCCGCACCTCCGAGCCCCGAGGTCCTGCGGGCGCTGGAGCCGCGCAGGGAAGGAGGGAACGTGGGTGGGAGGCCCGCGCTGGGTACCGCGGGAGAGGCGAGCGCGGCGCACGGGTCTAGCGGGCGGAGAGCGGAGGCCAGGGAGTCCCGAGAGCCGCTCAGCCGCTCCCGACTTCCCGTAGCAGGGCCAAGCCCCCGCGGTTTCCCGGCGCCCCGCCCGGGGACCGAGGGAGGCGGGAGAGGGGAGGGAGGGATGGAGCCGGCGGCCCAGGCGCTCGCCGCTGGTCCCCGTCCGCCCAGCACCCCCCGTGGCGCGGCGAGTCAATGGGATTTGCACACTCGAGGTGTAACAGCATTACTGCATTAATTACCATTTCCATTTCACGTCCAGATTGTTTACTTATCTGCGGGAAACATATGTCGGGAGAAGTTCACATTCCGGATTCTGCTCCGCTGCCCAAGGTGCAATTCCGAGGAGGCGGCGAGGGGGAGGGGAGGGCTTCAGATTTTTTATTACACCCTCTAGCCTTATCTGCCGCTGTAAATTATGAGGATCCTCCATTGAGCGGCATATGGAGATTATATACTTTTTTGAATATCGTTTCCCAAAGCCTGCAGATTTTCACTTTGAAATGAAACAATCCTCCGCCGGCTCCCCTGGGGCCGGGAACCGGCTGCGCTTACCCTCGCGGCCCAGGGGGGACCCTTTCTGTAGGGCCGGGCGCACACCCACGGCCCCAGGGCAGCGCCCAGCGCCCAGCGCAGCTCTATTTCCCAAGGCGTGAACTAATCTACTGGGGGAAATCCACCCATCAGAGGTGTTTGAGAGCTAAGGCGATACCCCCGCTCTGTTTTCAGTACCTCGCCCCGGACTTCTGGGCGGCTTGCATTTCTTTGTCATTTTGGATACCCGCGTAGACGCGAGCCCACTTCTGCCCTCTTCCTGCGCCGGGAGGTTCCCAACCCGCGGCGAGGGTTGGGGTGTCCGCTCCTGCCCACAGCCGCCTGCCTCGCCCTCTCGCGCCTCCAGTCTTCCCAAGCGCCTTGGTCTTGGGACGGCCAATTTTGGCTTCTTTGTTTGTTTGGGGAGCAGAGGAGGTGGTGGGGAATGTGCCCACGCCCCGGGACCGCTTTGCCGTGAGCCCCAAACGGAAATGCTGCGTGGAAAGCAACTGCCGCCCAGCCCCGGGATAAGCAGGACCGACCCACCCGGGCAGCGCGGACCGAATCCCATCCTTCTTATCTCTCCGAGACTCCTTTCAGCCTGAGATCAGAGAGGGAGGGAAAGGAAGAGAGAATCATTGTTCTTCTTTTTTTAATTTAATATACCAAGCCACCCGTTCAGGTCATTTATATGCTTAATTTAGTGATAAAAGTCAATAAGCAGAATCACAGGATTCTCCCCTCTTTCTATTTCATTGACCACATTTTCCCACCGTAATTGGGGGGAAAAAGTAAAATATATGTGCCCCTGTTTTGTTTTTCTGTTCAATGCTTTGTCGACAATGCAATTGTAATAGGTGTGCTTTTGTAATGTTTGCCTTTTCAAAAAAAAGGATGTAAGGAAAAATATGCCTTTTTATGCCATTATTTTTCATCTGTTTGGGTTCGGTTTGCAGGATTACCCACACTCCATATGTAGACACCCACTCTCAAAAACCAAATTCAGAAATTTCCTTGAAATGCCTGTTTTTATGACTGTAAATATCCCATGGGAAACCAACTGTGGTGTTACAGCAGGAACAATTAAATGGACCAAAGCAATGCAATTAAGGCAGAGAAAAAGTAAGACGGGAGAATAGGAAAATAAACAGATTCTTCTCCATTAAGTATTGTTTTGGGGTTTCTAATTTTTGCAAGACTTCTAAGAAAATTGTGAGGTGTCACTTCTCTCTTCTGGATCT
Source organism: Cnephaeus nilssonii (assembly GCF_951640355.1). Taxonomy (NCBI): domain Eukaryota; kingdom Metazoa; phylum Chordata; class Mammalia; order Chiroptera; family Vespertilionidae; genus Cnephaeus; species Cnephaeus nilssonii. The sequence continues at coordinate 30,177,245 of NC_137088.1, forward strand.
ATCTGTAATTGAATCTAGGTCACTATTCTAAAGCAAGAGAAGTCTGCTTCCCACTTTCCTACATCAGGCTGAAATTTGGGGGAGGGACGAAGGTCTTGCAATTTCATTTAAAATGTAATGGTGGATGAACTGATAAGCAAATAGGGAAAAGGGAGTCTGCTTAAAAGGAAAAAAAAAAAAGGCATGGTTTTAATATGCTCCAGATGGGGGGAAAATGATTTACATGAGAGTTTATTTCCTCTTTGCTGATATGAAAGAATTACAGATACAAAACCCACTGATCTATAGACTAAAAAAAGAAAAGAAATGTTATTTTCCTGTAAAGGTGTCAGTTCATTTATATTCATTTAACCATCCATCCATCAACTCACTTTCTCACTCCTTGCACATTCTCTCCGGCTCTGTTAAACCTTCTCCTACCAATACACTTTGCTAGAATATGCAATGAAGTTTTCTTTCTCTAAAATAATCTGAGATTGAGATGAAATGGGTAAAGGTGAATAAAGAAGAAAGGGTTTGTTGTTTTTTAAGTATCTCTGATAATTTAACATTATGATTTCAGGGCAAAATTTTAACCATATTCACCTTTCAGTTTGAGCACACATAGCATGCCTAAAAGATTATATGCAGAGGATATGCAATTATTTTTTTCTGTGAAATATGCATGCAGTTGAAAACCTTTCTGTAACACAGAAATGTACCAAAGAGGAAATCCTTATGTATACTCAGATGCCGGGTCAATAATGCATTGTTTCATTAAAATAGCTGTTATGTGTATGAACAAGTTTGAATTTCCCTCAGGATTTTCTGATCAGTCAAGGTATGAGCCGTATCAAGTCTTTTGTGTTAAAAGTTGCCAAGTCTAAATAATTGTGTAGTATACATATATCAAGTAAGAAATGAGAGGTGCTGTTATGTGGGGACTTCCAAATGGAGAGGATTACTTAAGAATAGGTTTTATTTTTCTCGAAATAAAAGGATGACCAGAATGAAAGATACTTTTTCCATATTCACCCAAATAAAGGGGTGATGAGGTGTCAGCCTCTGTTTTAATGTCATCCAAATGGATGATTGGAGATCCACAGACTTAAGGACAAGATCAACCATCAACATCTGGTGATGGCTTCCACAAGTAAAAAAAAAAAAAACACCAAAAAACAGAAAATGCATTCCCACAGGCTGGAGCTTCTCTAGAATGAAAACTAATTTCTTTTCCTTTCTTATTCTTTCTCCTCTTCATGTTTAATTTTCCTTTATAAAATATGAACACTACTGTCAGATCAGAAATTTCCTTCATAGGTCTTGATAAATTATCAGCATCATTCTTTGTCATTTTGGTTTCTTCCTGGTCTCCCTTCCGCTGTGGGAATGCATTTTCTCACTCATTTAAGTTTTAATCAAGCAAACTGAGTATGAAGCCCAAAGAGTAACAGTTTGGTCAGAAGTAGAAATGTCTCATGTACATTTCTTACCTCAAACTCTACAGACTATTGGGAGTGAGTGTTTATGATATAAATCAGCTGGATGAGGGGACACCTGGAAGACATTGTAGAATTTCTCTTTACCATAGCCTTTTCCCTCCTGGGTTCTCTGGAGTGTCTGTGATACTTACACCTAATAAGAAAGATCTGCTTACTTTGAGTTATCTTTGAGAATGGAATTGAGAAGAAGAAAAAGCTGAAGGCCTGAAGGTGTGTCATCTGTAGAAGAGGTGAGCTGAACTTTTCTCTATCCAAATATACTCATGGTTTTTAATGAGCCATTTATGTACTTGGGTTACACCCTTAGCTTATGTGAGCACAAACAAGGTGTAAATACAAATGACTCCCTATCAGTTGCTGTGGCAGTTCTGCCTTGTTACCACTGACTTGGCGAAACTCAAAGTGTATCACACAGCAATAGCAGTGTTTATGGCTAACTTATAAGGTAGAGTGGACTGGAACCAGGAGGTCATTCTAGTGTCAAGTAAACAACCTTAGCTCCTTTGCAGATGGTTGAAGATGCTTCAACGTTTCTTGAAAACATATTTTACAATATAAAAGTGAACTGCGCGATAATGAAGGTGGGTTTGGATTTTTATTTTAGGAACAGATATTCCAACAGCAAATCTGAAGCCAAGTCTTGTGATTAGATATCTCTCTGCCCTAGTCCCATCCTTCTGCAGGTGGCCTCTTCTGGATCTCTCCTAGCATATCAAGACTACCTGTCTCTTGCTCTCCCATGTCAACTCTCAGAGGACATTCTACAGGGACATTTTATTCTTGTCCTCCATTTTTTAAAAAATGAAAACAGAAATTAGATTATCTCCACTATCCACCAATGTGTAATGTGATGGACATCTGAATCACCAAGCCCACTGAGAGAAGGAGCCTTCATCCCCTTATGAGATAATCTGGAGTCAAAAAGGTGAATTTAATTTGTGACAAACTATTGCCAAATAGAAAATTACTATTATGATTTTACCCTTCTTAGTTGGTGAGGACTCAACAAAAGGAAAAGCTCAGAAAGAAAAAAATTATTTGGAATGAAACCAAAAGGGATATGTATTACTTTCTGTCTTCTGCTCAACCTCTGCGTTTCAACTAGATGTCAAAATAGCACTTCTTTAGTTAAAAATGGGGAAACAAGTTGAAAAGACCTTGAGTCATGAATATATTTGTCAACCCCTTTAGGGTTCAACTTCCCTACTTTCCTAAGTGGGCAGCTAATTGCCACTACCCAGGGGAACCTAGACTCCTTATGCTAAGGTTCCACACCACTGTCAGTGAAACACGGGTGAAAGAGATGATGAAGGGAGTAACATGATTAGTCATGAGTCTTCATAATTGGACTTTAGTCCCCTACTGACGGTATCAAGTTCATTCATATACTCTTGGCCTTAGAAGCATCAAAAGCTCTGACTGTCTTACTAGGAGAAATCATGATACTTAAAAACACAAAATCTGGAGTATGATCAGATAAGCCTGGAAGACTCCCAGAGCCCAGTGGAGCTATTGCCTGTCATGGAAACTGAAGTCTACGCACCAAGCCCCAGACCATTCATTTAATGAAGTCAATAGCTTACATGAATAAAAAGGAGTCAGGAAACTTGTATTTTATTCCAAAGGGCAGTGACTGTGCCTAGATTGGTGGATGCAAATGGATAAGAGACAATTGGATGCAAATGGGTAAAACTTTTATTTCTTTGAAATCAGTGACAGAGAGGAAAGCCAAGATTGTCAACCATGTTTAGGTACCATCTCAGCTAGTGAATTAAGTGAGATTCCTTTTTATTTCAGTAAATGTATTTTAGGGATATATTTTAATTGAATATATTTTCTTTCCAGGACTCTGAAGATGTGTCTCCATCTTCCCTGGGGAGATGTACTCTGTTTGCAATAAGAGAAAGCCGCATTGTTTATTAGATGGATGTTAACTGAGTCTTCAGTGCAAAGAAGCATGCGGGGTACCTTAGATACTCCCCAAAGCACCAGGAGGTAGGTACTGCTATCACCCCCATTTCACATGGAAGGAAACTGAGGCTCAGAGATATTAAGTGACCCATCCAAGGCTCACAGTCCTTACAATAGAACTGCTATACTCATGTTCACTGTCTGCCCACTACTATCTGTCAAGTCAAGCGCTCACTGGAGGTGAGTAAAGGCGGGAACAGAGAGTCCACAGAATTTACAGCTGGGGCCAAGACCAAGGAAGAGGAGAAAGTATAGAGTATCAGGGGAAGATGGAGTAGTTGAAACATTTCCCCTTTCTCAGGTAGATGCATAGAATATTCAGAATCTAAACCAATCAGCATCCCATGTCAATGTGGATAGCGCCTTCTTACTAGTTGAGTACACACAAGCTTCAGCCTTATTGGCCCAAGTTTCACTGGCTGCTTCTAAGTCTTACAGGCACAGCCAGGGACCAGGACATCACCAAGCTAATCCTGAATCATTACAGATTTGGAGGGGCACATTCACAGACCCAGATTTCCTGCAGAGCCAACTAGATGAGTCCCTTTCCAGTCTCATTTCATGTTGCTCACTCTGCAGGGCCTCCTATGCTGGGGAGCTTAGCAATTGAAGGTATAATGTGTTGGGAAGGGAAAGAAATATTTCCCAAAATCCTGTTTCTTATTCTCCTGCCCCTTGGCAGAGTTAGTAAATCTGTTACCCTATTGCTCCCCTGAATTACTCAGCAAGATCCTTTAAATCTTCCCAGCTTCTGTGTCTTTGCCTTAAGAAGGGAGCAATGGTTTTTGCTTACTCATTCTGATTTGAATGCTTTCATATCAACCACGGTATACCAACTGGCTTTGCATTGGCTTGTTAATAATAGTTTGCATTTGTCACATCTTTCTGGGAAAACCAAGGCTTGACATAAACAAAAAGTTACTGATCACAATGTTTATGTTTAAGGCAACATCAAGACATTCCAAAGCCATCCGTTTCCCAGTCCCTACTTTGGGTACAACCTTTACAGAACTGTTCGGAATCCACTAGCTTCAGAATCCACCCTCATTTTGAATACAGATGGTTCCTAACAAGTCACATTAAAAATTTTTTTAAATTTCTTTATTGATTAAGGTATCACATATTTGTCCTCATCCCCCCATTCCCATCCCACACCCCTCCCCACGCATGCCCCCACCCCCCTGCTGTCCTTAACCACTAAAAAATTTTTTTGAATGTATGAAGCCAGAGGAGGGAATCCCATGGAGAACTGAGGGGCAAAAAACTCGCATGCAAGATTTGATAATTTTCTAGAAAATTTAAAAGGAGATTTGAAATGCTAATGACCTTAACAAGACATTTATTTGTGAGCTGCAATTCATGACATGATCACTGTGTAAATTACAGTTTTATACCTAAGGGTTGCAAACCAATGGAATGTTTCTATTGGGCAGGTTTCCCAATAATGTTGATGGGAAGCCCAGATGGAGGCTGGGAGGAGAGAGGAGAGAGGAGAGGGAGTGTCAAGGAGAGAAATAAAAGAGAAGGCTGAGTGCTGGTCTTGGTCCCTGCCCTTTGATAAGGGACAGAAGGTCAGCGTTGGCCAAATGTTCTTCTTTCAAATATGACCTTCTCAATTTGGTCACATTAGAGGAGGCAAGGTTTTTTAGAAAAGACAATGATGCTGGGAAAAATGGAGGGAAAAGAAGAAGACCAAACATGAGATGGATTGACTCTATAAAACAGGGGTCCTCACACTTTTTAAACAAGGGCCAGTTCACTGTCCCTCACACCTTTGGAGGGCCGGACTATAGTTTTAAAAAAACTATGAACAAATTCTTATGCACACTGCACATATCTTATTTTGAAGTAAAAAAACAAAACGGCAAAAACACCCACATGTGGCCTGCGGGCCGTAGTTTTAGGACGCCTGCTATAAAAGAAGCCATAGGCAGGAGTTGAGCAGGGTTAATGAGGACAGGACATTGTGGACATCACTCATTCATAGGGCCGTCAGGAGTCAGAACTGACTCAAAGGCATGTAACCCACACATTTTATATATGTTTTTTAAGTTGACTCATTTTTTTCCCACTTTAGTCTCATTTTATATGAATCATGAATTTGTTGTGGTAGATTTCTTTTTTTTATATAGATAATACTAACTAAAATTTAAAAATTTCCCCTGTAATAGTCAAAACATCTCCAGTGACACACTTTGGAAGAAACACTGATCTAAAGTGAAGAAAGATCACAAGAGTAAGTGATTTATCAAAATCCACAGCCTGACAAGAGAAAAGGTTAGTTTATAGCCAAATCTTTTAGGCATTGGCCCAGCAACCTTTCTTTCCTTCTATTTCTCTCATTTTTCTTAGAGACTAAAAGAAAGGGCAGGCAATTAGCACTTTCTCTCTTTTTTTTTAATTGAATTTATTGGGGTGACATTGGTTTGCAAAATCATGCAGGTTTCAAGTATACAACTCAATAAAACATCATCTACGCACTGTATTGCCCAAAGCAAAATCTCTTTCTGACCCCATTTTCACCCCCTTTGCCCACCTCCACACCCCCTCCCCTTTCCCTCTGGCTATCACCACACTGTAGTCTGTGTCTGTGATATATATATATACATACACACACACACACACACACACACACACACACACATACACACAGAGTGGCCAGATTATTATGATTTCTGAATGCATAATAATCTGGCCACTCAGTGTATATCCTATATAATAAAAGGCTAATATGCAAATTGTCCCCTCGACCAGGAGTTCGACCAGCAGGCAGGCCAGCCAACCGCCCATGTCCCCTCCCCCTGGCCAGGCTAGCTGGACCGCATCCATGCACAAATTCATGCACCGAGCCTCTAATATATATATATGTATACACACACACACACACACACACACACACACACACACACACACTGAGTGGCCAGATTATTATGCATTCAGAGATCATAATAATCTGGCTACTCAGTGTATGTTTTTATTTTGCTTAATCCCTTAACCTCCCTCTGACAGCTGTCAGTCTGCTCTATGTATCTATGAGTCTGTTTCTATTTTGTTCATTAGATTCCAAATATAAGTGAGATCATATGGTATTTGCCTTTCTCTAACTGGTTTATTTCACTTAGCATAATATTCTCCAGGTCCATCTATTCTGTCACAAATGTTAAAATTTATTATTATTATTATTATTTACTGCAGGGTAGTATTCCATTGAGTACATGTACCACAGTTTTTTTTAATCCACTCATCTACTGATAGGCACTTGAGCTGTTTCTAGGTCCAGTGGTCGGCAAACTCATTAGTCAACAGAGCCAAATATCAACAGTACAACGATTGAAATTTTTCTTCTGAGAGCCAAATTTTTTAAACTTAAACTTCTTCTAATGCCACTTCTTCAAAATAGACTCGCCCAGGCCGTGGTATTTTGTGGAAGAGCCACACTCAAGGGGCCAAAGAGCCGCATGTGGCTTGCGAGCCGCAGTTTGCCGACCACGGGTCTAGACTATTGTAAATAATGCTGTAATGAACATAGGAGTGCATCTGTTCTTTTTAATCATTGTTTCGGCTTTCTTTGGATATATTCTCAGAAGTGGAATCACTGGGTCTTAAGGCAGTTCCATTTTTAATTTTTTCATGGAATTCCATATTGATTGCCACAGTGGCTGCACCAATCTGCATTCCCACCAACAGTATTCCAGAGTTCCCTTTTCTCCACATCTTTGCCAATACTTGTTGTTTGTTAATTTATTGATGACAGCCATTCTGACAGGTATGACGTGATATCTCATTGTGGTTTTAATTTGTGCATGTATCTGATGATTAGTGACGTTGAGCATTTTTTCATATGCCTATTAGCTTTCTGTAGGTCCTCTTTGGAGAAGTGTCTGTCCAGGTCCTTTGCCTGTTTTTTAATTGGGTTGTCTTCTTGGTGTTGAGTAGTATAAGTTATTTATATATTTTGGAAATTAACACTTTATCAGATGTACCGTTGGCAAATATGTTCTTCCATTCAGTGGGCTCCCTTTTCATTTTGTTAATGGTTTCTTTTGCTTAATTAGCACTTTCTCTTAGGGGAGAAAGGTATGAAGATTCACCAGGTTCTCCCATAAAGTTTAAATGCTCTCTTGGTAGTCCCTTATCTCTTTATTCAGAATGTCTTCATTCTGTTAATTATATTGCACGAAACCTAATGCATTTGCATGGGAATTGGGGGGCAGGGGTTAAGATGAGGGGCTGGCTCTATGGGAAGGAGGGTTCTGAATGGGCTTTGAGAGCAGGGCTGCCCGTCCTCTAAGAAGGTGAGCTGGGCAGGACATGGCAGAAATGGAAGAAAAGGCCGCTAACCATAAGCAGTTCGGCCTTGGGCCGTCACCAGAGTCTCTGTGCCTTGTAAAAATGCAGCGAGTCGGGGAATGCAGTCCTGAGTCAGGGCGGTCCCTGGGCTGCGCTCTGCCCAACTGCCTGCCCGCCCTGGTTTTAACTTGGAGCACCTGTGGTCCTGGAGGACTGAATTCTTCATCTGAGGCCTTGCTAAGTCTGTGGTTGTTTCCAAAATCATGTGACCTTGCAGTCTTGTATTTGTCACTCTTAGCACAGATTCCAAAGTAAAAGTAAAAATAACAAAAACAAACAAACAAACAAACAACAACAAAAAAAAACACGATGAAGCAGTTTGACCCCATGGAAGGAAAAAAGCACCTGACAAATCATGTATGTTGTTGCAGACTGGTTTTCTTTGTTTTGTTTTGTTTTTGTTTTTTTGAGGGTCTGACATCTTGTATACTACTCTTTTCCTTCTGCCACATTTCTCACTCAGAATTACTTCAGAGCTTTAAACCTCCTGCTGTAATGAATGTATTTTTAACAAACCTCCCTGCTTACCTGTTTGTACAGTTGCTCATTCTCCAAGCAGTCCTCACAACACCTGTAGGTATTATCTCTAGTTTACAGAAGAAACTGGATCCGTGAGAAGTTAAAAGGCTTGCCTACAGTCACAGAGCCCATAGGAAGAGGACCAGATCTTTTCCCTCCCAGTTTGGGGCTCTGGCTAGCACCCTGTTATTCACATGCAAATTCATCCTCTGTGTTTCTTTTTCCAGAGTCCTCAGGTCCTGCCTCAGTCTTACCTCTGCAGCGATAGCTCATTCATTAGGACTCTTCTGCCTTGTGTTTGGTTTGTCTTTTGGGTCTTTTCCAGGCACCAGATTATGATTTTGGTTAACAACTTGGGTGTTAGAATCAGATCCTTGAGCGGGAGCTCTGCTGCTTGCTAGCTGTGCTGACTCTCCGTGTCCCACTTTCCTCATCTGCAAGACAGCCATAGTCACAGGACCATCCTCTCAGGATTGTTTTGAGGACATTATGGTGGCAAAGTGCTCAGTTCTATGCCACACACTTAATAAGTGTTAGCTATAATTTTGGATTTATTAATTATTTTCTTTCACTTTTTAAAAATCCTTTTTTTTCCATATATGTTTTTTCTGATGAATGAGAATATCAGCTGAGGGTCTGTTCTGCCCATTTCTGCAAAGTATGTCATACTTTTTCTTTGTAAAATGACACAAAGAACGTCCCCATCCCTTTTCCTCTTCCCATGTGGCTACAGTTTGCCCATCATTACACAGGCCATTTCTTTTTCTTCAAAGCACAATTGGGGTTAAAAGCACAGTTCAGGAATTTTTAAATTGACAAATCTTATTTGCTTCCTCCCAGTTATATTGAAAAGAAAAGAAAAACACCTCTCCTGTTCAGAAACACTGGCCCGTTTGGTGGTCAGGATTTGGAAATGGCAAGGGGGATTTCAGTGGGTATCCCAGCTCCAAGGTTGGAGACATTACCCATCTCCTCCTGCTCCCTCATCCAGCTTTTCCCTGCCTCCTGAATCCATCACAGTCCTTTTAGGTCACTGCATCCCTCAAGGCTCTGAGTCTTTCCTTCCAGAGCCAGCCTCTGGGAATCTGGCCCGTCCTCTCCATACTTTTCTCTTCTGTCTCACTGTAATCTCTCCTCTCTCTCTACCTCCTAGTCCAGCTTCCTCCTCTTCTCTTTCCACTACATTTTTACTCATTCAACCAATAGTCACGGAGTACTAATCACATTCAAGCATATTTTGGTGCTAAGGATTCAGAGGGGAACAAGGCCAAACCCTGGAGACTACTGTCTTCCCTTTAGTGAAGTGAATGAATATGATTCCTGTTCCAAAATCACCTGCACTTCATGTAGCTCTGTCTAGTTTTCCGCCACGTATTACCTGTATAATTATAGGCTACTTACTATACCTTTCAGGGTCAGTTTACTTATCAGTTAAAAGGGGGATTAGCCAGAGCTGCTTTGGCTCAGTAGAGCATCGGACTGCGGACCAAAGGGTCCTAGGTTCGATTCTGGTCAAGGGCATGTACCTGGGTTGCAGGCTCCTCCCCGGGCAGGGCCCTGGTCAGGACACATGCAGGAGGCAACCTATTTCTCTCACATCGATATTTCTCTCTGTCTTTCCCTCTCTCTTCCATGCTCTCTAAAAATCAATGGAAAAATATCCTTGGGTGAGGATTTTTTTAGAAAGGCAGGGGGGATTAAAATAGCAATTCCAACAATTTGCCACAGATGAGTTGTAAGAATTAAATGAGATTACATGCAGGGTGCCCAACCAGGTGCCTGGCACATATTAAATGCCCAGGAAAAGTACCAATTGCCATGTGTTATTATTAAACTATATTGACACAGCAGAAACCAATGGGGTGGACTACTTTATGAATTTAGACTTTTTCTTCTCTCTTTTTCCTTTCCTATGATATTTAAGCAGGAAAGTCCTATATGTTTTCTAAAGTCAGTTATCTAGTAATTGTTTATAGAATCTACATTCACTTGATAATTCCTCCATGTTTCTGTACAGACCCAGTAAAATGTCAGAATAATAAACTAAAAGAAAGGGATTAGTCTATATTTTCAGGGTCAGTAGAGTTTTGGGAAGAATCAGGGACAAATGTATAAGAACTTGCTAAATTCTAAATCTGTGGTCTGTGTGGACCTGGGATTTTAGAAGTTGGGAGCTGAGAGAAACCGTTGAGAGCTTTGAGGACAGCCTCACATTCTCATATAAAAACAGTCAAGGAGGCCAAGGTGCTATGGTCAAGGTCACAGAAGGAGGCCATGCTAGAGCATGGTCTTTGGATACCTACTCTATGTGAGCTCCACTTCACTGTGCTGCCAGGACAATGAATGAAAAAATGTAGTCCATTGTTTTGAGCTTCTTTGATACTGAATAATTTTTTGTGTGTATACATATATAGAGGTCTCTGATGGGATGGTCTGTGAACTTTCATGATGGACAAGCAGATGTAAATTCATACAATAATGAGCACTCTTACTACTGATAGCCCAGAACAATAATTGCCTGCATATTGGCTGCCTACTCTGTGCCAGGGACTTTGTATTCATCCTCTCATTTCATCCTCACACCCACTCTCCAGGGTAGATGTTATTTTGCCCTGAAGAAATTAAGGCTCAAGGAGGTATTCCCATGGTCCTAACAGTCTCAGGTTGGAACTGAGACCTGTGTGTCTTTAAGGTACATGAGCTTTACCCTTTGTCATGCTGCTTGATTTGTGCTCAGAACTGTCTTCTTGAGAAAGTGATAAAAAGAGAAGTACAAAGTATGGAGGAAAAGGACCAGAGGGAGAGGATAAGGAATTTCTGGAGGGCCAATACAAGAAGGCTCCCTGAAAGAAGTAAATTTGTCAAGCCAGAACTGAGAGAAAACGTGTGGGGGATGGAGGTGGGAGAGGAGGAGTATGACAATAAAATGTCTTGTTTACAAATGGGTTTTTCCATATTCATTGTTTGTGTCAAATTTTTAAAAGGTTTGCTGTCTTGATTTAAGAATATAAAATAAGCCCTAGCCGGTGTGGCTCAGTGGATAGAGCATTGGCTTGTGGACTCAAGGGTCCTGGGTTCGATTCTGGTCAAAGGCACATGCCCGGGTTGCAGGCTCGATCCCCAGTAGGGGGAATGCAGGAGGCAGCCAATCAATGATTCTCATCATTGATGTTTCTATCTCTCCCTCTCCCTTCCTCTCTGAAATCAACAAAAATATATATTTTTTTAAAAGAATATAAAATAAGACAGGGCTGGCTTTTTCACTCAGCTTAATTTCTTTCATTTATACGACATTCTTGAAAAGACAAAAGTGTAGGTGCTAAGAGTCAAGAAAAGAGGGAAGGTGTGGCTGACAAAGCACCAGGACACTGTCAAGTGATGGGACTGTTCTGTATCCCAATTGTACCAATGGTCCCACCAATCTGCGCACCTGTTAACATTCATAGAACTAGACATCAAAATAGGCAATTATACTGCCTTTTTCTATTGAAAATAAAACAAAATATTATAAAACAAGGCACAGAAACTCATTGAAGGACACTTGGGTTGTGTTCATTAGGATACAGAAGTAGTTAAATTGGCCCACTTTAGATTTGCCATCTGATACCTCTCTCCATACAGCCCAATGTCCAGCTGACCTTCTTTTGGTACCGGTGGGGTGGGGGTGAGAGGAGAAATCACATTCAGGTGGAAATTAACAATGTATTTTTTTTTTGGTAAGAGGCCTTTATCATCTCAAAGTATGGAGGACATTTTCCCTAAACCTATTACCTTATGTAATTAAAAATAGGTAAAGAGATTCTCATAGAATGTTATCAAGTAACATTAAACCTTCTTGCAACTATAATAGCAACTACTATAATTTACTGATTGTCTGCTCAAAGTATCAGGAACTATATCTCTATGCATTGTTTCATATCTCCCTCACACTCTCCCTTAAATAAGGAAGGAAATTAAAGTTCAGAGGGGTGGAAGCACAGGCACAAGGCCACAGGGCCAATCCCTGGCAGAGCTGGGGTTTCAGGCTCCACTCAGACTAGAGGAGCCGGTGTCCTTCCGCTCAGCTCCAAGGGCCACTTTAGCTGGAGCCACCTCATCCCACTGAAGAGCCAGCCCTGCCCCACTTCTCATCCTCTTCACTCTCCACACTGGCCACCCCGTTTTCCACTCTGCCCACTTGGTCTCTCCATACCCCAATTCTGACTCCACTCATATGCATCTCCTTAAAAGACTTGCCCCACTTTGAATCCATGTAGTCCCAGCCCTCCCATCCTTCCCCCTGTGCTCTCGGAACCACCTCCAGGAGGTTGGAAGCAGGAAAGCAACACAGGAATTCGGAAGAAGATGAGCTGCTGGTACTTCACGAAGTCATCCATACTTGTCCTTACAGACCTTACTATAAACTAGAGGCCCAGTGCATGGATTCATGCATCAGTGGGATCCCTCGGCCTGGCCTGCACCCTCTCGCAATCTGGGACCCCACGGGGGATGTTGGACTGCTGGTTTCAGCCTGGTCCCCGCAGGCCAGGCTGAGGGACCCCACAGGTGCACGAATCCGTGCACCCGGCCTCTAGTATGCATATAAGATTTTTGGTTAATCTCTTCTCACCTTCCCCCCACCCTTCTTCCCCCTGAGATTCATCAGTCTGTTCCATGTTTCCATGCCTGTGTGTTGAGCGTCTTCCCCCTGGTGGTCAGTGTGCATCATAGCTACCGGTCGCACGGTCAAGCAGTCACTTAGGCATATATATATATATACATATGTCTTGTTTCATTGGCTGTTGGCTTGGAATCAGAGACTGTTATTCTCTATCTATCTATCTCTATCACGGGCACCTAGTGGTCATCACAGAGATCTGTGATCCTTGATCAGTGTTGTTATAAATGCAAATTCTTAGGCCCCTATTCAAACTTACTGAATCAGAAACTCTGGAGTGGTGCCCAGACATCTGGGTTTTAACAAGGCCTCTGGGTGACGCTGAAGCATGTGAAAGTTTAAGATCTGCTGATCTAGATCAGTGCTTCTCAAACTTTAATGTACATAAAAATCACCTGAAGATAGGGCTGCCAGATTTAGCAAATAAAAAATACAAGTATACTTACATGACATACTTATACTAAAACACTATTTATTGTTTATCTGAAATTAAAATTTAACTGGGCCTTCTGTATTTTATCTGGCAACTCTGCCTGAGTATCTTTCTAAACTGCAGCCTCTGATTCAGTAGGCCTGAGGTGGAGCCTGAGTTTCTGCATTTCTAACAAGCTCCCAGGTGAGACCAGAGCTGCCCAAGCTCACTGATAGCAGGGATCTAGATCTAAATGCAGATTCCTGGACCCTCCCTCAACCTACTGAATCAGAATGTCCAAGGGAGACACTGATTTAGAATATTGTAACCAAGGGACCATCAGTCCTGAGTCACAAACATCCCATCAACAAACTTTGGGGAGACATTCTGTAAGTGCGGATCTTACACATACATGTAACTTCACACACACAATAGTTAGGAGGAGAAACCAAGATGGCGGAATAGGTAAACACCTAAACTGCTGCCTCGCACAACAATTTCAAAACTACAACTAGAAAAACACAATAGTTAGTAGTGATGAGCCAAGAATGAGGTGGTTCTGCTGAGAGGTGGGACAAGGAAGGGATGCTTGCTGAGGTGGATGGAGAACTAACGGTGGGTTTGGAGGGCCCAGAATATCGGAGGCCTGGAGCATCTGCAGGGAAGGAGCAAAACTCAGGGCTGCTCATCACCCCAGGCTCATCAAAGACAACCCCATTTTCTCAGTGTGGAAAATACTAGTAGGTACATTAATTGAACCCCTCTTGTATTGATAACTCTATATCTTATTTCAGTTGATTCTCAAACAATGCTTTAAGTTTAAAATTCTCTCCCCCATTTAGTAGATGAAGAACCCAAGGCTCAGAAAGGTGGAGTAAGTTGCCTAAGGTCATCCAGCGAGCAAGTCCCAGAGGCAGGCTTTGAACACAGGTCTGCTCCCAAAGCCCCTCTCCACCCACTGCATGTCTCTCTCTACTGACACTTGTTCTTGTGGAAGGTTCTGAAGCACATGGTGGTTCCAGGAGAGACCTGGCCACTGCCCTCTACAACTGCAGCCACAGTCCTTCCTTCATGGCCTCTGCGTTCAGCTTGCTGCCAGCTGGGCCTTTCCCCCTGCCAGAGCCTCACGGGCACAGACCCCGCCTTTCTCCGTGACTCATCTGCTGGTTTGTGTCTCCCCAGGCGAGCGCCCTGCATGGTAGAAGCTCCTGGAGAGGGCCTGCCCACCCGCTTCATTAGGCCCATTACTCTCCGCCTTTTGCCGCAGTGGGGTTAGTCATGTATTTATTCTTGATGCACTTTTTCCCTCCCTTTGATCTTCCAGAATAGCCACTTCAATTTAGGTTTCTACCTGAACATGATGAAATTCCAAGCATGTTCTCAACTCCATCCCAGGTTTCAAGGTGTATTAGTTGAAAGAATTCCTCTCCAGCTGAGGAAATAATATTGGTCTGAGCAATGCTGGAGAGTTGGAGGTCCCAAAATCATGATGGGTAAGACGTTAGAATTTCAAACTCTTAATTCTACTGATTTCTCATCCTTTTGATCTTTTCAGCACATGTCCAGAGAGCTAAGTTTGTGTAATTTGGAAGGGAGGGGGCTGATTAGCTCTGGTTTTATTATGACCTGTTTGTGTCATTTGATTAATAAGAAAAGCAGCAGCCAGTGGCTGAACCACTTAAGGACATCCTTACAGCTTCTACTGTTCCAAAGCCCAGGCAATTATTTGGGGTTTAGAAAAGTGACTGAATCAGATCATCAGCCTGGGATGGATTTTGTTTTGCCTTTAAGCAAGCTCCAGGCATCCTTTGTAGAGTCCACGAGCAAAGAGAATAACCAAGCGACACACAGCTCTTTTCAAGGACAGGAATGGGGAAGAAAAGTAATATTTCCTGAGTATTTAGGTTGTGCCAGGCACTTAACTCACTTAATCCTCTCAATAGCTTTAGGTCGTAGATCTTATTATCCCCATTTTACAGATTAGAGTCTAGCCCCAGAGGTTAAGAACCATGCCCTAAGTTCAAATGGCCAGAAAATGACAAGCCTGGAATAAGAACTCAAGTCTGTCTGATTTCAAAGTCGTGTTTTCACAGTATGTAGGATAGAGAATTTCTTAATGCATTCTGAAAAGTAAGAAAACGTGTTTGATTTGTTTTATTGTTTCTGTGTTTTACAATGAAAAAAATGTGATGTTTAAAATATTATATTCTCACTTACAGATATCAGTACTAACTAAAAGCTCTGCTAGTAAGTGGAAAATATTAATAAATCAGTGGAATATAATGTAGGGATCTGAGAATTAACCCAACAGAAATCAGGGGAGCAGGTAATGGACTACTTAATAAATGGTGTTGGGGCAACTGACTTTTCGTGTTAAAATAAATATAAAGTTCAATTTCTGCCTCACCTTTACTAGAGTCTGTACATTAAAAACAAACTGAGATGACTTATCTAAAGATGAAAACAAAAACAAACATCTTAAAGAATCTTTAAAATGATTTCAAAAAATGTACTCTGTGTGATCTTAGGGCAGGGAAGGCAAAAAATAGAAATTATAATGGGAATGATTGACAAATGTGGCTATCAAAAACATGTAATACTTTTACGAAACAAAAAGCTTCACTTACATAGATAAAAGATGAGAAGCAGCCTGAGAGAAGATATTGGCAAGATGTGTAACTGTCAAGATTAGTATTGAGAATGTTTTAAAAGACCAAACAAAAAAGTAACTCCTACAAATCAATATGCCAAGCCAGACAGTCTAGTAAATAAATGGGCAAAGATTCTAGAACAAGAAGTTCACAGAAGAATAAAGATGTTCAACTTCACAGGGAGATAACAAAATGATACAATTGGCA
Source organism: Cnephaeus nilssonii (assembly GCF_951640355.1). NCBI lineage: Eukaryota > Metazoa > Chordata > Mammalia > Chiroptera > Vespertilionidae > Cnephaeus > Cnephaeus nilssonii. The sequence continues at coordinate 30,193,493 of NC_137088.1, forward strand.
AAATTACTTAATATTAATAAATAAGTAGGAATGAGAGTATGGGCTGATGGAAACTTTCACATAGTACTGCTATTAGTGAAAATTTGTACAGCTATTATGAAATCCATTTTGGTAATATCAGGTTAAAATCAACACTGTGCATAACCACTCAGAAACCCACGTGCAGACATCCCTCTCTCCCAGAGAGCCTCACAGGAGGGGCACGTGCAGTCCCACAGGATTCTGTTCTCAGGAGGGCCCTGTGCTTGGTTTCATGCTTTCACCATCTTGCGATTGTTAATAGCTTTATTTTTGAAATTGTGCTTTTAAGTAAATTCAATGGGACAATGGAGCATGTCATGAGCAGAAGGAAATGGGTGCAATGTGCATAACCCCATTCCCTGCTGCCCGGTTCACATATCACATCCACAGTGCCCCAGGAGCACAGAATTCCAGTGGCCCCAGGATGCCGGGGAGTTCAGCAGGACTCAGCGAGAACCAGGTAAGCACGTGACATCTAGGACTGAGCAGGCGGGGAGCTGACAGCCCCGAGAGGCCACGCTTGCAGTCTGAGCCAGAATTGGCTTCGGATGCAGAAAAAACGGGAGCAACAAAAGCACACGAGCAACCAAAGAAGCCTACCCTTCCCCATGGCACTTCCCCATGTTCACCAACCACTCAGGCTGAACGCGATGTCACCAGAAGAGAAAGGAAAGACAGACCAGCTCAGTTCCTCTTCCTTTCAGTCCTTCCTTACTCTTCAGTAAGCTGACGGCAAAGAGTGCGGGTAAAGAGTGCATGAATCAACAAGTGAAATAAAAGCAGTTGAGTTCGTTTTGGGAGGTGTTTCTACGTTTCGGGTAAGATAAAATGCATCTGCATATAGGAGCTATAAAACGCAAGTTGTGTAATTTCAGTGATTTCCCATATGAGTTAAATATGTTTACATTTGCATTTGAAATGGGCATTGCACAATATAACAATAAAAGGTAAAATTCATGATAATCATTTAAATTTTTAATTTTGCTTAGAACAACATTAGGATGCCACATAAAAAAACACCATGACAAGTTGAGAGACAAAGAGACAGAGAGACCATGGAAGAAAGGAAAAAGTTTTATACTTCAGTACCTTTAACAGCACCTTTTCCCTATGTTTTGAATGGGGGTGGGAGAGAGGGGCAGTCCTGCAGTTCATTTTTCACTGGGCACACAAATTAAGTAGCCATTTTTCACTGGGCACAAAATTAGTTTTACGTGGTAACATGAACAAGACTGTCCATTTTAACATGGTTGTAAAGATTTTTTAAATGGAGATAATTCAATGTCTAGGAATAGGAAAACAGACAGATTATGGCATAGTCCATATGATGGAATAAACATGTTAGTTAACCAAATCCACAGATACATGAGTAGAGATCAACAACAAAAACAACATTAAGAAAAAGTTAAATCTGGAGAGCATTGCATTAGGTACGAGAGCATGCATCTATATAATTTAATTAAAAAACCCACAGAAATTATTACTTATGGATGTGTTTTTTATTAGAAAAAATGGTAGACTATAGAAATATTGACCAGGCACACACCAAGTTCATGACAGTGATTTTATTTAGAGAGGGGGAGAGAGAATGGGGCCATGAAGAGGAAAATGGAGGACCTTGAAATTATTTTAAATATTTTATCTCTTTAAAAGATACAACATTATGTTAACTTTATTAAATTGAATGCTGACTACCTGGGTTTGATATATATTGTTCTTAGTGATCTCCATATTGGTTCAATTTTTTTTAAATCCTCCTAATTTAAACAAGATAGACCAGCCATGTCTCCCACTGTCTTGCCATTCCCAAAAAGGGAAAAGAAAATTTGATGAGAATGCTGTCTAGAGACCCCCATGTGTCTGCTTCTTTGAACAAGATGCTGAAACGTGATTCTACTTATTTATCAATATGGGAGAAAGGCCTGGAGTAAATCTCTGGTGTTTGTGAGCAGAGATTATGCACAGGCCATGAGCTAATCATCTGGCTGACACAGGAAAACATATCATGCATCTGATTTCCAGAGTGGAATGCGTCTGCTTTCTTTTTTTTTTTTTTAACTCTTGAATCAACTTTTTTTTTTTTTTTTTTTTTTTTAATGCACAGAACTTTTATGTCCTGAATTTACTAATAAGAAGTCAGACTTTTGGAATGTTCTGTTGCCTTCTGGAGGATGGTTACATTCTTGGCCTTGGACCAGACCACCACACAATGGTGATTTACTGATGCATGTAGCCCCTGAGTCCTGGCTCCCACACAGAGCTGTAATAGCTCTTTAAAACTCTGAAGGCTTGAGTTCCAACCCATTCACCATAGGCACAATATAAGACGGAAGTCATTCTTGGCTGCAGAGGCATGATGTAGCCCATTTGTGTATAAAATCATGGCAACAAAAGGGAAAGAAAGTTAATCTAGGAAAGTGATGTCTGTTTTCACTTTTGTTTTTAATTCCCTTCCTTTCTAGATGCTGGCCTTGTTACTGGGAACTTGGCTGCTCTTTGAGGCCTGGAGCAACAGGTACTGACAACAGGGCCTGGAAGGTGGCCCTTCAAGCTAAGCCCAATATCCTTCTATCTTCTGGTCCCCAACCCCCACCACTTAGACAACCCCCTCATGAGCAAACCAGGCACAGGTAAGTAGTAGTCGGCCTTCATCCACTTTTAATTGAAATAGCATTTAATTTACAAACTCTACCTCTATCACTTTTTTCCTCAAACCTCAAAAACTTGACAAGGGTCAAACATGACCAGCATCTAAAGGACAATTCAAAATGTATCCCTTGTGTTGAGAGTGGGAAGAAAAATAATAGTCTCTACATAAAAGTTAGATGGCATTTAAAATTATTTTAATAACTTACCGGCAACACCTTTTTCATCCAAACCGGTTACAAAGACACAATTAATCTTTCTCGTATAATTTATAGTAGTTATTCTAATTTATGCAGGAAATAATTCACAAAACAATTAAGGCTTCTCTCACTGACATGAGCAGACATCCACAACTGGCTGGAATTTCCTTCATCCTAACTCTTCCCCCAGTGGAGGGGGCACAGCAATAGTGGGACCCTGGTAAGTAAAGTTGTAGGCACCATTTGGGGTCTCCAGGTGAAAAACCGATGTTAAAAAGAGCTTGCTGAGTCAGGGCAAGTTCTTCCTGTCCTGCTTTGACACTGCTGGTTATGTGGTTAGGAACCTGGAACTTTCTCAGCTTATATTATACTGTATCTGCACAAAAATCAATATACAATTAACTGTCAATTATTTGGACTCCTGAAGAGAAGAACTGACAACAACAAAAAAATACCTTCCCAGAGAACTTATAACCCTATCCATAAATCATTAATATTTGTCTTTGGAATACGTGATGTGATTTCTATTTCGACCGATTTGCCTCCCTAATTATGTATGATTTCGACTAATCTGAAGCAGAGGTGGTCTGTGTAGGGAAGGAAGGGAAGGAATCTGTTAGATGGTGGGAGGAAGGTAGTCAGTCATGGGGGAAATCAAATTTTCCCTGAATAATCTCTCCAAGGTCGATAGGTGGCCAAGTGGATGCTGCTTTGTAATGAGCGGAGAGTTGAGGTTCCTTTGCTTGCTTACAGTATCTTTTGTTCCACTAAAGCAGATAAGGGTCAATGCGGGTGGGAGATGGGGAGCAGTTGTGATTCTTTGTCTCCATCTTGCAGACTGTGTTCAGCAACTCCAGAGAGTTCTTAGAGACCACGGGAGTCCATGAGACCGTGTGCCAATCGCTTGGAAGCCGAGTCCACTGTCATGGACCAACCTTCCCTCTGCAACGAAGAAAAGTGCACGGACTGGGCACACAGACGATGATCACGGGACTTGCTAGAGAGACACAGACATGCCCTGAACCTATTTGCTGTCCCTGAACCTACTGGGCACGGGGTACTGTTTGGGGGGAGGCCCAGAAGCACAGGGTCGGCATTCCTTGTCTTATTGAAGACCGTTGCTTTTCACTCTGTCTCCTCAAATTACCATTTTAAGAACATTATTAAATGTTTATATTTATTTTTAGTGGTGCTTAATGTTTCATCTAGTAGCTAGGTATGCCTTCACTGTCTAATCACAATCTCGTATAGTGTCTGACATTTAATTTGTCCACCTTCTCAAATTTACAGATAATATTACAAATAATATTTTGCTTCTGGCTCTTTGCTTTTCTGTTGAATGATTTCTTAAGAATAAATCTTGCTGGCCAGTGTGACTCAGTGGTTGAGCATTGACCCAGGAACCAGGAGGTCACAGTTAGATTCCTGGTCAGGGCACATGCCCAGTTTTGGGGCTCAATCCCCGGTAGGGGGTGTGCAGGAAGCAGCCACTTAATTATTATCTCTCATCATTGATGATTTTATCTCTCTCACCCACTCCCTTCCTCTCTCTAAAATCAATTAAAAAACATTTTTTTTTAAAAAAAGAGTAATTGTTATTAGTGTTCCAGGTTAAAGTCTAGAAACATTTTAAGGTCTTTTGTATTTTGTGTTTTGAAAAGGTTTTCCAATATTTATTATCAGTAATGAATGCTGTTGTTTTAAATTTTGCTTAGCTAACTTTATATAACACATTTATTAAAAAGTGCTTTCCTACAAAATAAATGAATAAGTAAATAAGTGCTTTCCTCCTTTTTAATTCTGGTCTTCTCCAAGTTCCAGCCCTAGACTCCAGGACTTACCCTGTCATGCTACTTGAACCAACTCTCCTCTATTTCTACCTGGATTAGAGCCCACATCAGAAGAAGATAGTTGCCGGTTTTCCCTGTAATCCATCCTACTTAATCAAAAGAGCCCAGGATTCTTCCTCCCTAAGATAAAAGCAGGGCTCTTCCTATGAAAAATAGAATCAGTATGGTCTGATTTAAGGTTGCTGAAAACTACCTTCCTGTTGACAAATCCTTATGCTCTGGAGGTAACGAGGGGTAGCAAGGCTGGAGGAGGTGAGGAAAGAGGAGCCACAGGCACCACGGACAACCTTGGCCTTTTAAAAATAAATTTCCCAGTATAACACAGAAGCACGTGCACATTCCTGCATACACCCCTGAGCCTCCCAGAGTTGAAGCATTGCCTCCAGACCCCTACAGTCAGCCAGGGATCTATTTAGACTAAAAAAAGAAAGAGAAGCCATCGTGTCCAGAGATACTGTAATTAGCCAAAGTAGTAATAGTATAGATAACGGACATTAATATTTAGCAATGCAGCAAACATTTATAAACTTAAAAAAAGAAAAGATAATTGGTAAATATGGATATATATTTCTAATTTATGCTTTTTTAAAAAAATGTCTTCCAATGATTAAGTCTTTTGAGTCAGAGAGGATGCACTAGCCTATGTATGGGTTTGCCCTGAAACTTCTTCCTAAAAAAATCCCAGATTTCAATTTGCTTTCTTGGCAAATAATAAGAAGATAAGCCATAAGAAAAGTTAATTCAAAATCTAAAGGGCTTGTAAATTTCACCTGCCTTTCTCAAAAAATGACCAGAACCTAGATGTATAAAATGATTGTATTTCTACAAACACAATCATTAAATTGGAGCTGACCCAGATTTTTACTTCCTAAACTTCCTCCATTCCCCAAACAATCCTCTTCACTCCTGTGCTCCTTGTCCTTTCTTTTCACAAGTATCCAAAATGTTCCCTGAATTCTGGCCCAATGCACGTTTGCCTTAGCGTCCCAGGGCAATAGTGCCATCTTGTGGGCATTTGGAATGCTATGAGCTCATCCTAAAGTAAAGTTGCATTTTTCCAACTACAGGCACAAATGAGAGTTCCCTCACCCTCCTCCTCACCCTCCTCCTCCTCCTCCCCTCCTCCTCCTCCCCCCCCCCTCCTCCTCCTCCTCCTCCTCCTCCTCCTCCTCCTCCTCCTCCTCCTCCTCCTCCTCCTTCTCCTCTTCTATTTAATCCTCACCCGAGGATATGTTTGTTGATTTTACAGAGGGACAGTGAGAAAGAGAAACTTGGATGTGAGAGAGAAACATCTATCAGTTGCCTCCCCTACGCAACCACAGGGGATCAAACCCGCAACCTAGGTATGTGCCTTGACCAGAAATGGAACCTTTTGGTATACCGAAGGACACTCGAACCAACTGAGCCACCCGGCCAAGGAGTAACTGTCTTCTTAGTGCTCTTTCACTTCTACGCTGATGGGCTTCCAGATGACTGAAGTTGTCAAGAGGGGTTGGGGTTGATAATTTGTAGTGCCTATTATTCATGTAGAGATCTTGAACAAACTTTGGGAACTTACTGTGTAAGAGTTGCTGGACTTTAAAAGATGCGTGTATCGGCCCTGGCAGGTGCTGTTCAGTGGTTAGAGCATGGGCCTGCGCACTAAAGTGTTCCAGGTTTGATTCCCAGTCAAGGGGTCAAGGGCATGTACCTGGGTTGCAGGTTCCATCCCCCAGTGCTTGTGGAAGGCAACCAATAGATGTGTCTCTCTCACATCGAGGTTTATTTCTCCCTCCCTCTCTTTCTCTCTCTCTCTTCTTTCCTCCCTCCCTCCCCCCTCTCTTTCCCTTTCTTCCTTTCTCTTCCCTCCCTTCCACTTTCTCTAAAAATCAATGGAATATATATCCCCTGGTGAGGATTAACAACAAAAAAAGATGCATATATCAGATTTAATAGAAAATTTTTTCCAATAAGACGTTAATGTGGCAACACTGTACCATGGGTGAACTGGCATGCTGTGTGACTTGATTTACCCTTGTAAAAAATTACTCTACTGGACATGTGGTCTCCAGACAAAATAGGCTCAATGATTTAACTTCTTAAATATGAGAAATATTTCTACTACAGAAACTCACTAACATCCTTTTGAACTTTGTGGAATTAGATGTTTCCAGTTGATATATGTATTGGAGTTTGGTACAGAACACACCGGGTTTTAGTGATGCTGAAAAAACCCCCAAAGGTATTTGGGGAAATAGAATCAGCACAGAAATTAAATAGTTTAGAAAATATGTTAGTAATACAAAATAATTTTCTTGAGATAAAACTATTTTCTTTTTAAAAAGCATGTAAACTTTCTGTTTGACGAAACTCCTTCTTGTGTGGTTCAGCTAAAGACTAAAATGCCTGTTATCCCTTCGAGAAAAGAAACCTGTGTGCATCTAAATTACTCTTAAGAAAGCTGTTTGTTCCACTGAGATGTATTGTTACAGAGCTGTCACTATCAGAAAAATAATCTCTGATTCTGTCTTCTTGGTGTGGATTCTCCACCAGTAAAATTCTATTTTGAAATGCAAATAAGCTCCTCTCACTACAAGCTTATAAAAATGGCAAAACATCTCACAAGGAAGAATACAATTGTTGCATAATTAAGTACCTGAACAGAAAAGTATGCAACAGCTTTATATCATGCTATGCTGATATTTTAATTTTGCTTCATTGCAATGATGTATATTCAGTAACAAGGCAGGACAGGATGAGATAGGTTTGGGGAAGAAAGTAGCACCAAATGGGGATGCCCCTGAACCCAGAGCCTGGCAGAAAACAGAATGAACTTCCAGGGAATCATCATGGCACCTAAGAAAAAAGAAACACAACTTAGGGAGCCCTCTTTACTCCCTGGTTAAATTAGATTAACCAGAACCCAACAAAGTGCATTTGCAAGTTAGAATTGCTTTTAGAAGAAATATGTGAAAATGAGTCTTTATAAAGAGATTATTTCCTGGGGTTAATACTAATTCAGTCTAATTCTTCCAGCCTTCTTCATTTTCCCTACAGAATTGTACTTTTTTAAAGTGTTTGTGATAACCACCCTGTGGCACTATAGGCTCCGGAATCATCAAAGAAAGATCAAATTATGTCCCACGATGACACGTACTAGATAATAGAGTGGGTTCATGTGTTATAGAATGATGTCTGACAAATGTGAAAATGACAAGGGTTAGCTGATACACCTCAATTAATCAGAAACTTTAATTAAATAGAACCCTAGTTCTGATAACATTCCATTATGATAATGAGAAGAAGAAGGAGGAGGAGGAGGAGGAAGAGGAGGAGAATTATTCTTGTTCTTTCAACCTGTATCTACATTATTGGGGAATCACCATGGGTTCAACATACCTGCATTTTGGCAGGACAACTGAGCACCAAAGATATTTGGCAACACTGCTAGCCTAAACTTCTGATTGCCTTCTTCAGTCTTCCAGTATGGAATATACTGTGTTGACATAAAAGTTGTCCTTTATAAGTCAACAAGAAAAAGAAAAAAGATTTGTCACCATCACAGGAGGCTATTTCAACAACTCCTTACTTGTAAAGTTTATAATTAATGGGAGAGAATTAGGCATTATCCTGCCTTTCTACTGGCAACTGTAGCCAGCCAGCCCCAGATGATGAGAGAACATTTTTCTTTACAGTAAAACCCCAGCTAATAATACATGGGCTTACAGAATTAGAAAATCAGTATTTTGAAATCCCTAATAAGAGAAATGATTCAGGCATGAGCCATTGATGGATGCTAAAACCAGAGGAGATAGCTGTCTGATGCTAAAATATCACCCCTAGATGACAAGGGGGAAAATGTAACTTCATAAAGGAGGACTCACTGCTCTGTCTCAGCCTCAGTAATAGTGGGACAGCCAGTATGTGTCTTCCATAATGAAGCAAGATGAACTATAACAGCAGCTATGACACATTCTTGCCAAAACTATTTCTATTGAATCTCATCAAGCCTTTTGTTATAACTTTCAATTTACAGGAATTACAGGGACTAGGGCAGTGGTCGGCAAACTCATTAGTCAACAGAGCCAAATATCAACAGTATAACGATTGAAATTTCTTTTGAGAGCCAAATTTTTTAAACTTCTTCTAATGCCACTTCTTCAAAATAGACTCGCCCAGGCCGTGGTATTTTGTGGAAGAGCCACACTCAAGGGGCCAAAGAGCCACATGTGGCTCGCGAGCCGCAGTTTGCCGACCACGGAACTAGGGGAACAAGTGAAACTATATCACAACGGACCAAAAGCCCATAAGGTGAGATGTCTAGAGGACAGCTGGCCTAGTCTCAATAAATTATTGTTACGGGCTCTAACTGGTTTTGCTCAGTGGATAGAGCACCGGCCTGCGGACTGAAAGGTCCCAGGTTCGATTCCGGTCAAGGGCATGTACCTTGGTTGCGGGCACATCCCCAGTAGGGGGTGTGCAGGAGGCAGCTGATAGATGTCCTCTATCCCTCTCCCTTCCTCTCTGTAAAAATCAATAAAATATATATTTTTAAAATTATTGTTACAGAAAATGAAGGAAGGAGGTTGTTCTACATTTAGTGAAATGCAATATGTGGTCCTTGATTGGAATCTGGTTTGAATAAACCATTTTGGAGACAGTTGGGGACTTGGCCTTACATGATGTTAAGGTATCACTGTAATTGTGTTAGTTGTGGTAACGGAGTTGTGATGATGTAGGAAAATGTCCCCAAACTCCACCACCCCAAAATAACTATTTTTAATACAGATAAACTTTATTTCACACATTTCTACATGAATGAGAGAGAGAATGAGCATGAGAAATATTTATATAAAGATAAAATTATTCTATATATTAATTTTAAGAAAAATATTACATTGAAATTTAATTACATTTCAAGAAGAGAAACCAAAATGAAATCAAAGAAATAACACATTATACAATATACAGATGATGTGTCATAGAATTGTATACTTGAAACCTATATAATTTTATTAACCAATGTTACCCCAATAAGTTTAATTTAAAAAGAATTTAAAAAGAAAAAGAAACTGAAGATATGCCTAAACTTTAGATAAATGCTTCTTCACTCTAAGAGATTCCCTAAAGTATAGCACTAAGATTGAGAGCAAAGATTATGAAGCACTTTTAGAGGCTGGAATGATAACCTTTTCAAATAAACTAGATGCTTAAATTTTAGGCAGCAGTGATTGATTCATTGGGGTTAGGAAATTAGCCTTCTTGTTTTTCCTCCTGTCACTTCTGCCATCTTCCAAATCTATCCTTCCTTATTTTCATTTAATCAAGGTATATAACCATAGTTCCCACAGTTGTCTAGTTTAACTTTATGTTAAATGGATTCAATGTCCAACACCAGTTTAACACAACTTCTCTATTTTTTAGTTCTTTATTTTTATTCATCTCTTGATTGGCTGAATTTTTATAAGATTCAGAAAAGCCTCGAAATATGTTTCGTTTTAAAAAGTGCCTTGGGATGGAATATAGTAGAAAGAGAAGAGGACTGAGGACTTAGGAATTCCAAAATTTATGATTTGGTGAAATAGATGAAACCTGCCAAGGAGACAGAGGTATGAGAAGAAAGATTGGATAAGAGCAGGAGAGTGAAGTATCATGGAAGCCAGGTGAAAAATGTGTTTCAAGAAAGAGGAAATAGATCTATATAACTTTCAATTTACAGGAATTACATATAATAGCACATATAAAAGAGGTGATGAAACAGTTTAATAAATAGATTATTTGCAAAGGGGTGAGCAATGTTAAGGAAAACTAACAAGGGATATTGAAGCACCCCAGGGCCAGCAGCAGGTCAGCATTATCACCTCTAGGTCAGAAGGGGCATGAGGAGAGAAGGGTTACCTGAGTCTAGAAGAGCTGTCAGAGTGGGCTTCCCAACAATGACCGAACTGCAGCGTGGTGGGGGAAAAGCCAGGAGAATAAACACCCTGACCTTTCCTCCCTCCCTCCTTCTGATTTCCCACCTGGACTTTTATTGGTCAAACTTAACTGTTAGCCAGAAGGTATGGAATCCTGTGGATGGAATCCTGAGAAGCAGTGCCCTGGAGCAGGGTGGAAAGGATGAAGAACATCTGGAGTGGCAAACACAAACAGCTCAGTGCAAGAAGCAGTGAAAGAGTGTTGCTGAGAGGGCAAGTAAGAGGACTGAAATGTGTCCACTGGAAGACACAGAGGTCCTGGTTAACTTAGAGGGAGCTATTGGGTGGAGAGATGTTGTGAAAGTCAGCATAAAGTGGCAGGAAGAATGAATGGCAGGTGAAGGAATAAGGAGATTTCACAAGTTTGGCTGAGAATGGGGAAGAGAAAAGAGAGTCACTGCTGGAGAGTGAAGTGCAAATGATAAAGATGGTGTGGATAATATTTCAAAGAGTTCATTGATGTGCTTCCTGCCACTCCCACCTGCTCGCCACTCAAAATTTCCCCTCACACCCTGCGGGACTTTCCATTATCCCAGTCAACCCACTCCTTTGGGACAAGAGGTCGCTATGAAATTAGATAGACAATGACAGCAAATTACGTTCAAAAATGACTTGTCTGGGTATAAGATAGAAGACTCAGATGCATACTTGTAGAACCAATTTATCCTCCCCCTTATGGCTGTGATGAAAGACCCTCTGAGCTGTCTTACCTGCCTTCATGTCCCCTCACACCATGAGCTGAGTCTGATAGACCCTTCTTTAGTTTGGGGAGAGAATATTAGAGAAGAGTTATGCCTCATGCCAAGGTGAGACCAAGAAAAATGGCTAAGCCTCCTAGAATAGTCCCCATGCTATCCTGGTGCAGCAGCTGTGTAGTGGAGAGATTGCAATCATCCTGAGAGCCCACAGAACATCATCCCGCTTCATTACATTAATGACATTATGCTAACTAGACCCTTGCTAAGTGGACCTCAGAAGCAGCAAGAACCCTAGATTCCTTGGTATCTGTGATTACCAACATAGACCTCAGGACCAGCTATAGAAATAGAGACTAAAAACTATGCTCTACGTTAATTATTTCTCCTCTCCCATTCCCCCCAATATATTCTTCACCATATATGAAGAATATTGGTAGTGACTAACATATTAGGTTTCAGAAGAGAGTGTGATCAAATTGACATCACTACCCAATAACATGGTCCCTCAGGGAACTCTGAGTGTTTCCTGTGTCAGAGACACACACTTTTCACCTGGAGGAAGGATAAGAAGGAATGCTGTGGGGCAAATGAGTACATTGTGCTGGTACCTTCCTTCCATTTGCTCTTCCATTCCCACTGTCTGCCCTCCTCTACTCTTGTGGAAAGCTGAATATTGGCCCCCAAAGATATCCATGTCATGATCTTTGGACTCTGTGAATGGCAAAAGGAACTTTGGAGATGTGATGAAGTTAAGGATTTTGAGATGGACCAATTGTCCTGGATTATTCCAGTGTGCCCTAAATGAAACCAGCATGTGCTAATAAGAGGTAGACAGAGGAGTTTGACACAGAAGAGAAGAAGGTTATGGAGAAAAAATGCCGAGAGAAGCAGAGTCAGAGGGCGATATACATCATTGGCTTTAAGAAGAAGGAAGAGACTAGGAGCCAAGGAATGCAGCTCTAGACTCTGGAAAAGCAAAGGACTGATTGTTCCCTTGAGCCTTTGGAGGGACTGCAGCTCTGCTGACACCTTAATTTTAGCTTTGCAAGACTCATTTTGGACCTCTGCCCTCAAAAACTAGAGAAGAATAAATTTCCGTTGGCTAAGCGCCAAGTTTGTGATAATTTGTTACAGGAGGAATAGGAAAGTGCCCTGAAGATGCTGGCCTTCATCAATTATACAAATGATTCCTTTGCCCTATGATTTCTGGTTAGGTTTGGCACAATTGGTTACACTGGTATAATAGGGCATAAGGATATTCAGGTACAACTAGGGAAAAAAATGTTTAGTTTGGGCTTATCCAGGGTTGAGGTTTTGTACTGTAGGTGCAGGGATGTGTTGGAGGTGGCTTGTACCAGTTTGCAAGAGCCAATTCTGTTTATCTCTTCCTTGCAACCAGCCAGCCACAGTGGGAAAATTTACACCAGGGAAATCAGCAAAGGCTACAAATCAGCCACTCTCTCAAGTTGCATATTTAACATTTACCAGCATCCTACTTAATAAAAAATAAAAAAGATTGTAATTTTGGAAACAGAATTACTAAAATTTAAATTACTGAGTTTAATTATTACATTTAAATTTTTTAAAAAACATGAAGTATAGGGAGCTGATGGATTAGGAACATGTAGGAACTAATGGACTAGATGACTCATTAAGGTTAAAGACCAATGTAGTGAGAAGAGTGAAAAGGTAATCTGCCATTTATAGTTCAAAAACAGGCCAAAGTACTATATGGTTAAAGGATACCAACATGAATGTTATTTACCTTGGTCTCTAAATACCTAAGAAAACTCTCTCACATTTTCTTGGGGGTGTCATTTATTATGCTGAATAGAAGGTATTTATATTTTTCTTAAAATCCCACTTCCCCTAGGATGGGAACTAATATTATCTTAAAGATACAGAGAACTGTCATTATTTAACCTATCTGGAAGCTCTCAGGAAGTTCCCTCTCAGGGTGCATCTTTATTTGACCTGACTCAAAACTCACTCACTGCGAACAACCTTTTTCCCTGGGCCATTATTCAAAAACAATCCATAGAAATTGTTTAACATTGTAGCTTCTTGAAGCTAATAAGAGACTGACCAAAAAACTTAAAAGGTGAAATTGAAGAATGAATTGACCACACAGAGTTTTTCAAAGCTCTGAAATATTCCTAAACTAGAACGCCACACACATGTACATGACCATGCATGGGCCCAGTGAAGACCTGAGAAATCCCTAATTTGTTACCTCTGGCTGACCTTGAGGTAATAATATTAAAATATAGTATGTGGCTCATTCTATTAGAAAATATATGGCGAATTCAAAAAGTCACTTCACACACATAGTGGGGTTTGTTGTTATGTTACAGTATGTACATTTTTTAATTTATTTTTTATTATTGACAGTATTACAGATGTCCCCCATTTTCCCCTCTTAGCCCCCTCCTCCCAGCCCCCACCTCACCTCAGGCTTTCACCACACTATTGTCTGTGTCCATAGGCTATGCATATCTAAGTTCATTGGCTATATCTTTAATAAGAAAACTACAGCCCAACTGGTTTGGCTCAATAGATAGAGCATTGGCCTGCAGACTTAAGGGTCCTGGGTTCAATAACAGTCAAGGGTATATGCCTGGGTTGTGGGCTCCATCCCCAGTAGAGGTGTGTGGGAGGCAGCCAATCAATGATTCTCGCTCATCATTGATGTTTCTATCTCTCTCCCTCTCCCCCTTCCTCTCTGAAATCAACATATATACAGAAAAAATATCTCTATGAATATAAATAAAAATTTCTAAAAAAAGAATATCAACATGTATTAAAACAATCTAGGAAGCCAAATAATTGATTTTTCCAAAAAAAAAAAAAATCAGTTATGGTCACTTCTAGGGGCAGGAGATGCAGTCAAAAGAGGGCACATGCAGGGCTCCTAAGGAAGTGATAATGTTATATTTCTTAACTGTGGTGGGTACCTGCATCTTTCTTTTATTATTATTCTTTAAACTTAGAGCTATGTTTTATACACTTTTTGTATGGTATACATCAATTGGTTTACAGTTTTATAAACTTTAGACTAATATATACATGTAGACTCAAGCATTTTACTTAATGAGGATACCATGGAATGGTTAAGAACTTGGGCTCTTAAGTCTTCCAATATTAGTTATGTGACATTGAACAAAGTATTTTTTATTTCACAAATATTTGTTAAGTACCTATCATATTCCAGATACCAGTCTATACTGGGAATACAATGATTCAGAAGACACCTGGGCCAGTATCACAGATACCATTTTCTGTTGTTCTATATCTTGCTGTTAGCTTCTCTGAACCTCAGTTTTTATGGAAGGCATAGAATTTGTGAAGATTAAATAATATAATTATGTAGCAATTAGCATAGGGTATGATACTTGCTAAATGTGCCATCATTGGTGGTTACTTTTATAATTAACATGTATGAAAAGCAAAATGATCCTTCATTTATCTGTTCCATGTAAATTAATTTTTCTAGAATTTAATCCCTCATTGTCTAAGATTTTTTTAAACTAAGGTATAACATATTAAGTGCATAAATCTTAAATTAATGGCTTAATAATTTTTGTATAAGTATATACCCATGTAGCTACCATCTAGATCAAGACAGAAAACACTTCCAGAAATGCCTAGAACTTTTTTGATTTTAGACATTTCTACGGCTGCATTTCTGAAAAGCTTGACATGCTTTTTTGTCTGGGAGTTCCAGAAACATAACTTAACCATGGTCTTGCTGGCTACTGTCAAGGAGTGATATGCTTTGCTGTCTCCTTTTCTTTTCTTTCTTTTTCTTTTGTATCTCTTTTAGCTACACAAATATTACATGAGTTTGGGTAAGTTAATATCTGATTTTTATATTGAGATTGCCATCTCTTTTCTAGCTAACATTAGGCCCTTTTCTTAGAGATCCACACATTTTTAATGTATGTTTTGGTTGTAGAGACATATCTAAGTTACTGATAACTATATGTTAAAGAAGAATCAGCTTGACACTAAAGGCAAGTAAAACTCAGTAAAGGACTTTTTAGTGATAAGACCTTAGTGCAGCTGTTTTAAGGGTTAAATGATTTTTGTTTGTTTTTGACAATTTTTTTTCTCTTCCATGAGTTTCACATACTTTGGACCAGAAGTAGAGTATTCTTACATATTGATTGATTTATCCTTGTAGCATCCTTTCAAGATTGGTAGTAACTTGACTCCTTATAGGTGAGAAATAAGGCAAAGTGCATAAAGGCTGGTCTCACACCAGGGTAGTGTTTTTAGTACAAGGTCTTAATCCTCCCAGCTGGGCACTTGAGGTTTCAAAAATACCTCTTTTCACTTCTTTGGAAACCAAGTAAATTTGAGAGTTGACAGTTATCTGAACAGGCAGCTAATCCCCGCAATTATTTCTTTAGGGTGGACTGGCTTCCAGTAGAGACACTCCAGATGACTGCTTGATCTTGACTCACTTCCTTCTGTTTGGTCATGGATAATTCTAGACTTCAGATCACATTAGGGAATGAATTACTGAAGCAGGATGGATGTACTCTGTATGCAGTACAAATTCATGGTGGATACCAACTGCCTACACTTGACCCCTAAGGCCTTTTGTAGAGACTTGGCCCAGGAGATTCATTGATTCTTAAACAGAAACTAAATGCAAAAGGATATTGAGACTAGACCTTTGGAAGTGTATGGATCTCACATTTGTCTGTTCACCTGTCTGTCTGTCCATCCATCCATCCATCCATCCATCCATCCATCCACCCACCCACCTACCCATCGTCTGTTCATTCATTCATTCACTGACAGCTTGCCATGTGTTGGACACTAAGCTTCATGAAGCTCCCAAAACACCTGGAACATCCCTGCCTGCCACTTAGGAATGAATCTACTTCCTTGGCTTGGTTTCATTTCTCTTCTCTCAGAGACCCATCATCTCCATGCAGTGTGGACCAGTTTAATCTTGGCTTAGAAATAAGCTCATTTTTCTTCCCATTTATGGAGAGGATTCTTCACACAGAGGGGTAGTGTTGTTAGTGGGCTGTAGGGGAGAGATCATTGCACTGCGTGAGATGGCTTTTCTCCTCTCCGCAGACTCTGAGAGTCCCACTTGGACTCCAGAGTCCCATTGAGAGCATGACAGCAATGTTTATGTGCAATTCTAATGCTGGTTTTAGCAGCATAAGTGCTTTTTAATGCATAGCATTACAGCGAGTGGGCCCTATTCTCTCAGCCTCTGAATAGCTGTCTAGAGGGGCGTAATTCCCAGCTCTGCCTCCAAGCACAGTTATTTACAAGCTCAGTTACACATTCGCGTCAAGTGTGGTAAAAGCCAGGATGGAGATGGGCTGAGTTTAAAGCAATTTGGCAAGTCTTTATTCCCTGCATAATCACTCAGGTCCCTCAGGTGCTCCTGACCAGAGCTCCCTGTTCACATATGTCAAAGGGAGCCTGGGAATTTGAGGAGACCTGCTGCAGGAGCAGAATTTCTTCCTTCTGCCTCTCTCTCTCTGAGGTTCCCCCATCAACCTCTTAGCTGCCCTTTAGAGCTCCACTTAAAGTAAGACTCCAACCTGAATCTGTCCACTGCTTTCTATCTGCACAGCCTCCACCCTGTCCCAAATTCTGCAAGAGTCTCCAACTAAACTTTTGGTTCCACCTTTGCCTCCCTTTTCATCCTTTGCCCCAATCCAGCCTGCACCCCACAAACAGACTGATTTTTTAATGTGTAAATCAGAACCTGTTGTTACTCTGCTGAAAACTCCGACTTCCCATCATCTCAGAATAAAATTTACCTTGTATGTCTATCTTAGTGCATATACCTTTTCACATGCTCCCTCTCTCTTGCTCACTACAATCTCATCACACTGGCCTCCTGACTACTCAAACACACCAAGTTTATTCCTACCTCAGGACCTTTACATGTCCTATTACTTTTGCCTTTCCCATAGCTGTTTCTTCGTTGCTCAGGTTTGAGTTCAAACCTCACTTCTTTAAAGAGGCCTTCCTTGAATATAGTCTAAACCAGTGGTTCTCAATCTTCCTACTGCTGCAACCCTTTAATACAATTCCTCATGTTGTGGTGACCCCCAACCATAAAATTATTTTCGTTGCTACTTCAGAACTGTAATTTCGCTACTGTTATGAATCATAATGTAAATATCTGTGTTTTTCAATGGTCTTAGGCGACCCCTGACAGCGGTTCTCAACCTGTGGGTCGCGACCCCTTTCACAGGGGTCGCCTAAGACCATCAGAAAACACAGATATTTACATTATGATTCATAACAGTAGCAAAATTACAGTTATGAAGTAGCAACAAAAATAGTTTTATGGTTGGGGGTCACCACAACATGAGGAACTGTATTAAAGGGTCGCGGCATTAGGAAGGTTGAGAACCACTGGTCTAAACAATCATTCCTTTTCCCCAGTTACTCTCTACCCCATTACCCTTTATTTTCCTCAATGCACTCAACATCATAAAAAAAAATCTTATTTATTTGATTTTTTTTTCTATCAACCCCACTAGAATAAAATCTATGACAGCAGGAACCTTGACTACTTATGATTTATTATGTCCTGGCACATGGTTGGTGCTCTGTAAGTGTTCATTGAATGAATGAAATTTCTCAACAATACTGATCAATGCTGCCCTGGTGTGATTGCTACCGCTATTATACTGCTGCTGCCTTTTTTTCCCCTTTTTTTTAAAAAAAATTTCAAAATATTTTCAACTACAGTTTACATTCAATATTTTTTGCTTTAGTTTTTGGTGTACAGCATAGTTGTTAGACCATCATATACAGAGGTGGGCAAAAGTAGGTTTATAGTAGTTAATACATAAAACACAGAGTTTATTCTTGTATTATTTTTATTGATGATTGTATTATTTACTTGTACAACTGTAAACCTACTTTTGCCCACCCCTGTACTTCACAAAGTATTCCCCCTAATATTTCCAGTATCCACCTGGCACCATACATAGTTATTACAATATCATTGACTATGTTTCTATGCTGTACTTTACATCCTCATGACTATTTTGAAACTACCAATCTATACTTCTTTTTTTAAAATATATTTTTATTGATTTTTTACAGAGAGGAAGGGAGAGTGATAGAGAGTTAGAAACATCGATGAGAGAGAAACATTGATCAGCTGCCTCCTGCACACCTCCTACTGGGGATGTGCCCACAACCAAGGTACACGCCCTTGACTGGAATCGAACCTGGGACCTTTCAGTCCACAGGCCGATGCTCTCTATCCACTGAGCCAAACCAGTTAGGGCCAATCTGTACTTCTTAATAGCTGTTGCCTTTTCTATTTAGTCATCTCAGGACAAATGAAATTGGGTCAACAACATTTATTTTTCTTTCATTTTCCCTTTATAACGTTATCTGTTTACTTTTTAATCAAATGTATACGTGCCAAAAGTTTAACCTTTTGCACTCGGATGTCGAGTGTGACTCGACACGGTTAGCATTAGAATAAAGGAATCGAGAAAAAAGCAAGCGAGTGCAAAGGGTTAAAGTGTCATCTACTTCTATAAGGTATGTTATTTAAAAAATAAAACATCAGACCCCTTATTCATCTCTTTCTTTCTTTTTTCTTTTGTACTTTTTCATCTCTTTCTTCTTCCTTCCCCCAGGCAATTGCTTTTTCCTGTTTTAGCTAATTATCTTAGGACTTGCCTCAATGTTTCTAAATAGTATATTTGCATTGCTAATTCTTGATTTTTCTGTTTTAGGCGTTATTTGTTGACTTTCTTTTCACAAAGATGAGAATTTATTGATCTCTTTCTATGAGAAATGGGAATTCCTACTTTCTGGTCAATTGTATATATGCACTCTTCTCATCCATGAATCTCCCAGTAGAGTTCATCTCAGTTTTGGTTAGATTAATATTCCATGTTGACATTGTTATAGCCATTTGAACACTGTCACAGCTACGACATGTAGTAAATATGAACATTTTCCCTTTCCTGCACAACCTCTGGTCCCCAAGGATGTGTCCAGGTCTTCCTGTCCAAGAGCCATTTGTCTCCGCAGGAACCTTTACCAAAGAACTGGAGATTCCGCCTCCACCTTCAGAATTGTGACCCAGCTGGGCAAGTCCTTTGGAAAACAGAAACAGAAAACTCTGCTCAAGTCAGTGTCCTATGCTTCAATATGTTGACTCATTGAAATCATTGAAACCTGACAAATGGGATGTGCTTTTCTGGAACTGCATCTGATTGGCTGTCTCATGTGTCCATCATGCAGTGTCCCTCTCTGGGGAGCTCTTCTCTGTGGCAGCCTGTTGTTGATGGGCACTGACAGCTGGCCAACAAGAGCTGTAGCTTCCAGTGCACAACTTCATGGATAGTTCCAAGTCTGACTGATGTGTGTTCTTCAGTAGGAATCTCTAAGGAATATAAGTGTTGGAAGCAGGGCCATTTGGTCATTTGGTTCCCACCAGAGTTAAACAGAACATACTCCGGAATAGCTCTTTGCCCATCCCTTGTGTGATGAATTGAATTATGCCACCAACCCCTCACCGCCCCCCCACCCCCAATTCATACATTAAAACCTTAATCTCCAATGTGACTGCATTTGGAGATAGGGCCTTTAAAGAGGTAATTAAGGTGAACTGAGGCAAAAGGTAGGGCCCTAATTGCTGAGAAAAGACCAAGTGAGGACATAGAGAAGACGGTCATCTGTAAGACAAGGGAGAGGCCTCAGGAGAAACCAAACCTACCAGCACCTTGATCTTGGGCTTCTAGCCTCCAAAACTGTAAGAAAATAAATTCCTGTTGTTTAAGCAACACAGTCTCTGGTGATTTGTTATGGTAGCCCAGGCTAACTGATATACCTTGTGATGTCTGTGATGTTTTGGAACCAAGAAGGGTCTACCCTGACAAGAGCATCTATTTCTGCCTGAGAAGGATAAAACGGGCTAATTCCAATGTAACCCTGATATTTGGTGATAGTGATCTGAATCCAAGCCAGCAAGCTCAGTGTACATTCCTGATAACCTATAATTAAGTCACTACCTCCTTCCCAGATACTGGTCTTGCAGAACCTGTTACTGTGAACAGTGCACTGCCCTTGAGGGAGGGTTATTAATGCTGGTGCTAGGCCAGACCATCAGATATGGCCTGGAGACCCCCAACACCTGGGGGCCCTCTTGCAAGGCCCGCGAAAAGGACCGGAAGCATAATCCATATTTGCGGGACAAAGACCACAGGAGGATATAATGGAAAGCCCCATGCATGTTTCTTCACTCAGATTTGGAAGGCTGTTCCCTGAGTCCACCGGTGTATTAAACAGTGTCCCTCCTCTTCTTTGAAGCATCCTTGGTTTTCTTTGGTCTTCTGCAACATGCCTACCTTAGCCCTTGCAACTTCTCAGACACTCCAAACCCTTCTGGGGCCATACTGGGTGTATGCACATGCTGGGTATAATTTAAAATCCCTTTCTTATTGACCTACATGCTGTTCAACATCTTTTTCTGCAAAGGTGAAAGTATTTCACTTCTAGGATTCATCTGACTCCTAAGGATTTACATGCTGAGTCACTTGAAGTTGGAAGCCAGAATTTGTGTGGACTTCATGCCTCACCCAGGTTGGAATTTAGAGCATTCTAAAAGCTCTTCATGGTCTTTATAAAGTTTTAAAACTGGTTTAATTTTAACAACTCAGATTGTAGGTTCATAGAGACACCCTATATGTTTTCTCATAATGAGAATAGTATGTGAATTTTCTTCTGGAAATTGATAGAAGCTCATTTCTGCCTGGTGCAGTTTTGTCCTCTTTTCTAAGGAAGACATTTTTCATTTGTAATAAAATTTAAAATGTTTTTTATATTGTCTATATTTATGTAGCATAACTGTCTTAATCACAAATAAATTGGCTTCTAAATGGTATTGACATTGTTTTTCTGTTACTCCAGCTTGAGTTGATTTTGATTATTTTCTTTATTTTTACCCATGTAATACATGCACATGATTTTTAAAATTGCATTTTTTTAAAAGGGAAAACAATGGTCCTTTATCTTAGCCCTTCCCATCCCCATTCTTGCTCTCCAGATATGAGCATTTTTAACCGTTTCTTCTTCTGGCACTTCTATAGTTCCAGGTAACGTGATTCTACTACTATATCTTGATTTGTTCACTGTTGACATTATCTATTGATTACGGTGTTAAGATTAATGGATAGTTAACTCTCTTGGGCTGTCCCTTCCTCACATGTCTATATCCTCCTAATGTAGTTATTTCACTATTTTTGTTAAATCTATAATCAGTAGTTTACACCATTATGACACAGTATATATGACCTCTACAAAGTAAAGGAGTGTACTGTGACTACATTTTATCTCTTTATAGTTTGTTTTATCTGGTGTCTCTAATTGCCTTACTAATTTCCTGCTGTCTTTCAGGCATTAACATACCCTAATGATTTCCAAATGCTTCATCATGTTGGACATTGTATTGAGTCCCCTTTTTCTTGAAAGCACCCTCCCCAGGGCCTTCCCTTTCATTTACACTGGTTACTGTCTGAGCCTGCTGCATGGTGCTCTCCTGGTATCTCCTCCACTGCTCCACTGGGTTGACTCTAGTGCTTTCTGCATTTGGGAACTTCTTCCCTCTTGTTCCATGCCCAGTTCTTCTCAAGCACATCCTAAAACAAGAAGTTGATTGCATATTTGCATGTATAAAACTGTTTTCGTTCACTCCTCATATTTTACTAATAGTTTGGGTGAATGTAAAATTCATTGGTTGAATATTATTTTTCTTCATTGTGAAGGCAACACACCACTGTCTTCTATTGTAGATACCATTATTGGAAAATTTGATGCCATTTTAATTCTCATTCACTTATGATGTTCTTTTTCTTTCCCTTCTAGAAGCTTTTAAGAATTTGTTTATTCCTGGGGCTCTTGAAATTTCACAGTAGACATTGATATAAGCCATTTTTTAATTCACTATTTGGGCTACTAAATGGCATTTTAGATAAGTGTCTCTACTTCCATCCTTCAGCTCTGGAATATTTTCTTGTATTTGCAAAATATCTTTATCCCCTCTATTCTCTCTGGGTTCCCTTTCAGGAAAACTGTGGATCAAATGGTGGGCCTCCTGGATTAGATCCTCTATATTTTTTATTTTCAATTTCACTGTCTCTCCTCTCCTTTCCAAGAAACTTTCTCCATTTTGTCTTCTAGCATGTACTGAATTTTTTATTTTGGCCCCTGATATTGGCCCACATAGGGCAATTCTTAGAAGGGGCCCACAATTGCCCCTTCTAAGTTACACACACACACACACACACACACACACACACACACACACACCAAGCTATTATATGGCTCTTGTTCTCTAAACATATTTCTCTCTAAACCTGAACATACACCCTTTCTTTTTTGTTTTTTGTTTTACACCCTTTCTTCACCCATGACATGTACTTTTATTTCAAGACTAGCTATGCTGCCAAACTCTTTTAATAAAAGATCTAAAAAATATTTATCAAAACCTGCCTAAGACAGCATAAAAAGGAAATACAGACACAAATTCTAAATAAAATACTAGCAAATACAATAGAGTAATTCTTCAAATGAACAACCCATTTAAACTGTAGAAGTCATTCAGGAATGCAAGGAGAGTTAACTACTAGAAAATCTTTTCATATAATTCATTATACTAATAGGTCAAAGGAGAAAAACTGATTGAGCATCTCTATAGATATAAAGAAGGCATTTGGTAAAATTCTATGTGAACTACAATAAAAATTCTTAGTAAAGTACAAATAGATAGAAATTTTAATTTGATTAATGCGCATATATGTTTGTGTGTATATATGCAAATGTGTATATGTAGATGTATACTGATATATGTGCATAATAAACACATACTTCAAAAGCAAGAATTATGTGTAATGTCAAAGCACAAGCTGACTTCCCATTGGAATACAGTATCACTATATTTAGGCTCTATGGTTGGATATGTGGAGAATCCAAGAGAATTAACTGAAAACTAAAAGAAACAGCAGGAGAATTTAGTAAGATAAATGGCTGCAAGGTTAATGTAAAGAGTAGTTTTCCTATATTCAAAAAACCAGTTAGAAGATATATTAAAATGAATGAAAATATTCCATTCAATGTTGAACTGAAATCATCCTTCCACTCCCATCCCCCAAAAGGAATAAACTTGAAAATAAGTTCAAGTGGTGGATTGGCCAGGATGTGAAAGGCTAAAATGAGGAAAAATTTCTACTCACTTCTGAAGAAAAAAACAAACAAAAATATTTTGATAAATAGAAAGGAATGCCTTGCTGTTGAATGGGAAGATTAATGAATGAAGTTAATTCTTCCTAAGTGGATTTCTACATTCTGTATTATCCCAATCAAAATACCTGCAGCACTTTTTATTCAACAAAATTATATTTAAGTGTAACTATAAAATTCAATAAGTAAGAATGACCAGGAAAATCTCTGAAAAGGAAGAGTAATGAGAGGGACTAACCTAACTACATATTAAAATATATAATCAAGCTACAGTAATTAAAAAGTTCTTAGGATTAGATGAAAGATTTAATGGAACAGAGCACAGAATTGAAAAAAAATAGACCAAATACATGTGGGAGTTTTGTACATGATAAAAGTAGCATTTCAAATCAGCAAGAAAAAAGATGGATTATTCAATAAACAGTGTTGGGACAACTGGCTAGCCATTTGGGAAAAAATAAAACGTGGTCTCTATTTCACTCCTTACACTAACTTGAATTCCAGATGGAGCAAAGATTTAAACATTAAAAAGATAAAACCATAAAAGCACCAGAAGGAAATTTTTTGCAAAGGGAAGACCTTTCTAAGCTTGGCACAAAACCCATAAACCATAGTGGGAAAGATTAGTAAAATTGACTATACACATTTCAAAGCCTCTAAAGTTAGCAATAGCTATTAAAAATTAAAAACAAATATACACTTTGACCTAATGATTACATTTCTAGGAATTCATCCTCTAACTGTACTCAAAAAAATGTGGGGGAAAAAAGAAAAAAAAAGGGAAAGAGACCCATATGTGTAAGGATGTTCACTGCAAGCTTATTTACAATAGAAGAATAAATAAAAAACCTTGCAGGCATCTGAACACCTATCAGTAGGGGACTAGTTAAGTAAAATGTAGTACAAATGTAGGCTGAACCACATGTAGCTATTGAGAAGAACACGGTTAGTCTGTAAGGGGAAAGCAATCCAAAATGCTATTAATTGAAAAAAAGAAAAATGCAAATCACAGAATAGTCATTTTATACCCTCATAATTTCCTTCTAGTGCTTTTATGGTTTTATTTTTTAATGTTTAAATCTTTGCTTCATCTGGAATTTAGGTTAATGTAAGGAGTGAAATAGAGGCCAAGTTTTATTTGTAATCAGGTTTTATTTGCAGTATTTTGTAATTGACAGAAACTTTATATCCACAATCCATTAATTATATCTCCTTTCTCCGCAGATCACAGACGCTTCCTCTGCTAGCTTTTTCCTCTCAACAGGTAAAATGTATTGCAGAGCAGAACTCCCCAGCCGTTAATACAGCATGGCACAGAGAGAAGATAGTGTGTGTATGGTACGCTGAGGGAATTAGAAGAGGTTACTTATGCCAGTTTGCTCTCCCTGGTGGGGGAGTTCCAGGGTCCAGGGTGAAGGAGAGCAAAGATTAGCACCTCCATGTACCTCTAGCTCTTTTCCAATGCGCTTGTACGCTAAGTAGGACATTTCCTCAGGAGCCCTGGAATTGCAGAGAAAAGGGGATGGCATGGGAGGAGGGAGAAAGGGGGATCGTAATCTGACACAATCTGGGTTGGGGTGGAGGGAGTGTGGGAGACAGGCAGCAAAAGAGGAGTTGAAGGGTGGGAGGGCTTGTGCTGGGGCTGGGCAGGCACTTTGGGAAGAGATACCAGCTTCATCTCTTTTCAGGAATTGAAGACAGGTTGACATGCATGTGGGCTTTTAGGTTTGGTCTGAAGATGAGCAACCTCTGCTAACACAGAGCACTGGAAAGTGGTGGGCATGGAGGTGGGCGGACTCAGGCTGTGCCACTTTCTAGCTAGGTGACCTGGGACAAGTTACCATACTTCACATCTCTAGGCAAAGTGACCTCATCTGTAAAATTAGGTTAGCAACTATCTTGCAGGACTGGGGAGAAGGAAACAAATGGTCTCACAGTGTGATCCCCAACCAGTACCATCGGCATCACCTAGGAACTGGCTAGAAATGCAAATTCTCAGGCCACACCCTGGACCCACTGAATTTAGAAACTATTGGGTGGGGCCCAGCACTCTGTTTTAAACAAACTCTCAAGGTGATTCTGATGCATGTTCAGGTCGAAGACTCAGTGGTGTATGAAGCAGAGAAGCCACCATAACCAGGCTTGAGGCTGGGAGTCAGCTTTTCATGCCTGCTCAGAAGAGCCCATCATTGGGAGGATGGAGGTCAAGATGTAAAAGGGATATTGGTCCTTGAGGTTTCACCCACTTGGCTTCATTTGAAGAAATTTTCAAGAGAGTATATCTTAGGGGTTTGCATTCCTGGATGCAGATTAGAATCATTTGGGAAGCATTTGAACACACCTGTGCCCAGACCCAACCTCAGATATTCTGATTCAGAGGTTGTGAGCTAGAGCCCAAGCATGCCCCATAGCCCCAGAGCTTCCCAGATGCTTCTAATGTGCAATTAGGTTGAGGACCACTGGTTCAAACTTGGAGTGAGGCTGGAAAGTGGGGAGGATGACTCTGCTGGCATTTCCCTCCCTGGGAGTTGGCCCTTAAGCTTTTTCAGTAGACACCCTTAGGGGCTCTACATTTGGGCAGAAATGTGGAGCCTGTGTAATTCCCACTAGAGGCTCTATTTGTACCTTCCCAAATATCCATGGTAGAGTTTCACACTAGAGACTGTAGACAATCTGATCCTCCCTCCCCTTGCCCCCAAATCCCCACCCCCACCATAAAACCCAACATACACGACTGCTTTGCATGGGGCTAACATTCAGGCTTTCTCCTACCTGGCTAGGACAAATTTCTTGGAGATGGGAAGAAACATCAAATAAATATTAATATCAAATCAAGCTTTCTCAATAAGAATCACTCTGGTGTGACAGGTTCCATCTCCAGCCCATGCCATCTTCCAATTCGACATACTAATGCTGCACTGACCTTCCTAACCCTATCTTGTGCAATCGGGCAGGTACCATGAATAATACAACAGACGTAGGACCTGCAGAAAGTAGCATCCCTTCCTCCACCTGGCACTAGGGGTTGGGTCAAACTCAGCTGTAGCCTGTCCTTTCCCAGTAAGTTTGGTGCATTTCAGCTTTTCTGCTGGGCCAGAAGCAGAGGTACCCGACTTTCCAGTTACATTATCATCAGATAGCTTTCTTGTCCTCCACCAACAAAACAAAACAAAACAAAAGAACAAAAAAAGTATTCAGGCCAAACCCCTTGAAGCAAGCAGCAAGAGCTCCAGTTGATAATGAAGAGTGTTACCTAATGCTTCTTCCATCAATCAATTGCCTGAGTAACTATGACACAATTTTTAGCAACCTGAACTCACTCCTCATTTTTCTGCTACCTCATTGAAGACCAGAGGATTCATTAGAGGATACAACTTGATAAAACAAAGCTTTCCCTTTTCATCTTTATAAGAAATAAGAACCCCCCTTCAAATCTTCCTGTGCGAT
The DNA here is from genome assembly GCF_951640355.1 of Cnephaeus nilssonii. Classification (NCBI taxonomy): domain Eukaryota; kingdom Metazoa; phylum Chordata; class Mammalia; order Chiroptera; family Vespertilionidae; genus Cnephaeus; species Cnephaeus nilssonii. The sequence goes on from NC_137088.1 coordinate 30,220,564, forward strand.
AGGGCAACTTATCTAATCTCTCTGCATGTCAGTTTCTTCATCTGTAAAATGGGGTGAGTGTTAGGAGCCCAACTCAGTTTGCTGTATAATTTGTTGCTCAATAAATAGCTGTTGAATGAAAGGAAGGACTAAGAGACAAGGATAAACAATGCCAGTTATAACCCAGAGTCACAGGGCTCAGTCTTGCACAGCTGGGGATAAGTTTTAAGAAGTCTGATAGTTTGCTTGGCTTCCCTCCTGGTTCTCCCTTATTTTTATTTATTTTTGTGTGTGTGTGCTACCCAATGACAGAGTCCCCCTTGTTTCCCAGATAGGCAGGTGACTTTTTTTGGTTCTCCCCCTGGTTGGGCACAAATTATAGCCTCAGACCACATCTATACCTGGCCCTCTGGGCTCTCTCACTCTATGGTGGGTACTCACCTTTACTCCAGGTCTCCTCTCTCAGGCCTCTCCTCTCTCAGGGACACCTGGGTCCTCCCTTGCCTTTCTTTCACTTTGGGAGAGTTTTTAGATCTCTCTCTCTCTCTCTCTCTCTCTCTCTCTCTCTCTCTCTCTCTCTCTCCCCAATCCTCACCTGAGGATATGTTTTTATTTTATTTTATTTTATTTTATTTTATTTTGAGAGAAAGAGAGAGAAGCATCAATCAATTGCCTCCCATATGTGTCCCAACCAGGCATCAAACCCATAACTGAGGTATGTGCCCTGACAGGGAATCGAACCACCATCTTTTTGGTGTATGGGATGACGCTCCAAACAACTGAGTCACCTGGCCAGGGCTGGATCCACATCTTTTAAGAACTGTTAGTAGATACAACTTGTTTTGAGACAGACATTGAAGGTAGCTCTCTGTTTTGAGGAACCTCTTAGGAGTCAAATGGAATTAAATATCATCATAATAACAATTAGATTTTACTATTCTCTGAGTTTTGTGCAGACTAACTAATTTATTCCTCACACCAACTACATGAGGCAGGGAGTATTATCACCACTTTACAGATGAGGAAACCGAGCACTGAGATGTTACATACTTGCTCAAGGTTAGACAAAGAATATATCATAGGGCTTATAGGGCACAGGGTTACACACCCAGGCAATTGTGATTTTAACTCCTATACTATGGTTGCTTCTTAATGTGCTACCGCATCTTCTCCATCCCGGCATAATTTGAACTTTGAGAACTGGAATGGGGGCATTCCAGTTCTCATGCAAATATGAGAAACTCCTGGTCCCCTTTGTCAGCTGGAGCAGTCCCTCCGCCCCTGGGTCCCCAGCTGAGAAGACTAGTTCCCTTGCAGAAGGACCCTGTGAATAACCTCACCCACGGTAGTTGTCTTACAGGACGATGCAGATTCTTCTTAAGATTTATTCTCTCCACCTTTCATGGCTTCCAGACTCCTAATTGCTGTCAGATTCCAGCCATTCTAGAGGCAACATTTTAAAGTCTGGCCTTGAGGATACTTTATACACCAAAATAATTGCAAGATTTTGTTCATTTATATTGGCAAAACCCTAAGTAATATACATGGAGATGGACTAAGGTTGATAGACTAAGGAAAATGAACAAAATGTTGGCTTGGGCCAATTGAGGTACATTCCAGAGATGGATAACCACTGAACTTTTGTTTCTCCTTTTAGGAATAGCTAAAAGTATATTGGCTTATGAAGATGGCGGCAAGGGTGAACAACTAAACTGCTGCCTCGCACAGCAATTTCAAAACTGCAACTAAAAGACAGAATGTCTACCACCCAGAACCACGGGAAGGCTGGCTGAGTGGTGGATTTACAACTAAGAAGGAAAAATAAAGGAGCACAAATGCGGAAAGGCTGAGGTACGGAGGCATGCGAGTCGGCTGGTGGTGGGCAACTGGGTGTGCGGCTTTTTTTCAACTTGAAGGGAGATAAGCTCCTGATCACTCTGAAATCCAGTTTCTGGGGACATGCGGGGGACCCAGACACCTATGGGGAGAAGCTGGACTCTCGGCCATTGGGTCGGAAAGTGAGAGTGACTTTTTTGCAGAGGTGCGCCCAGCAATCATTGTTTACTGCGCTGGAGCGCGGGACGCAGGGACTTGGAAACACGGAAAGGCAGAGACGGCTGATGGCAGCCATTGCCGTTTGCCACGCCCTAGCCTAGTGACGCCCTGAGACCCCGCCCCGCCTGAGACCCCGCCCGCACATTCTACAAACCCGCCCAGGCTCCACACAGCGGCTTTTGCATATAAATGGCCTGTTCTGTGGCAGCTTAACCAAATTAACTGCAGCTCCAGTCAGACTGCTCCAAACCACCCAAGAAAAAAGGAGAAAACTGTAATTCTTGCTGTAGCTCCTGCTGGGGGGCCTCAGACAGTAGCTGACCTGCACCCCATTGGAGATCCAGAAACTAGTGTATCTAGTGGTCGGTGTGAGACGACACCATATTTCAACCACTCTCATAAGGAACACATTCAAGAGGCAGACTCAGTGAGCACCAAAGCCCTACTGGAACAAGTCCTGCCCCATAAACATGTCTCCAGCACAGCAACTCTTCTGTTATAGACACAGCGGGTCCTCACAGCCAATTGGCCTGGAGGTCAATTCCTCCCAGTGACACCAACAACAATCAAGACTTAACTACAACAAGGCTGTACACACAGTCCACAAAGGGGTGCACCAAGAGTGTACACCTCAGGTAACTGGGAGGCTGACCCGTTGAACCAATAGGACACTTACTACACAAAGCTACCCAACCAACTCAGGGAAGCAGCGAAAAGGAGGAGGCAAGGAAACAGATCACAAATGAAAGAAATGGAGGAGAACAAACAAATGGACATAGAGTTCAAAACCACAGTTATAAGGTTTTTCAAGAATTTCATGGAAAAGGCCGATAAATTTAATGAGACCCTCGAGGATATGAAAAAGGACCAACTAGAAATTAAACATACACTGACTGAAATAAAAAATATTATACAGAGACCCAATAGCAGACTAGAGGAATGCAAGAATCAAGTCAAAGATTTGGAATACAAAGAGGCAAAGGACACTCCTCCAGAGAAGCAAGAAGAAAAGAGAATTCAGAAAGCTGAAGATAGTGTAAGAAGCCTCTGGGACAACTTCAAGCGTACCAACATCAGAATTATGGGGATGCCAGAAGAAGAGAGACAGCAAGACGCTGAAAACCTATTTGAAGAAATAATGACCAAAAACTTACCCCACCTGGTGAAAGAAATAGACTTACAAGTCCAGGAAGCGCACAGAACCCCAAACAAGAGGAATCCAAAGAGGACCACACCAAGACACATCATAATTAAAATGTCAAGGGCAAAAGACAAAGAGAGAATCTTACATGCAGCAAGAGAAAAAGAGTTAGTTACCTACAAGGGAGCACCCATACAATTACCAGCTGATTTCTCAACAGAAACCATGCAGGCCAGACAGGAGTGGCAAGAAATATTCAAAGTGATGAATAGCAAGAACCTACAACCAAGACTACTCTACCCAGCAAAGTTACCATTCAGAATTGAAGGGCAGATAAAGAGCTTCACAGATAAGGAAAAGCTAAAGGAGTTCATCACCACCAAACCAGTATTATATGAAATGCTGAAGAAGAAAAAAGTAAAGATAAAAATTATGAACAACAAATACATATCTATCAACAAGTGAATCTAAAAGTCAAGTGAATTAAAAATCTGAGGAACAGAATACACTGGCGAACATAATAGAATCAGGGGCATAGAATCGGAGTGTATTGATAATTCTCAGGAGGAAAGGGGTGTCTGTGTGGGGGGTACAGGAAGAAACTGGACAAACATCATACACCTATGGATAAGGACAGCGGTGGGGAGGTAAGGGCAGAAGGGAGGGTGGGAAACGGGTAGAGGGGAGATATGGGGGGAAAAAAGGAGAAACAATTGTAATAATCTGAACAATAAAGATTTATTTTTTTAAAAAGTATATTGGTTTATAAGGGGTAGCTGCATTGTATTAAGTGGAAGCATGAGTTTGTTGATATTGTTGGTGAATGTTTAAAAGAGTAGAAAAGTATATACAGATGCTGAGTAGCCAAAGGTATGAACTGTTCTGGGTATTTCTCTTGGGCTCTCAGCCCCACACTTGTTCTACTGTACTCTTCTATATACCAGCAGAGCTGGAAGCTTGAAAACTACATTTCCCAAACTCCTTTGCCACTGACTTCTGTTAAAGTCAGCCAATGGGAGGCACTGTTAAGAGATTAGAAGACAGGTGGAAGACAGAAGCTGTTTTTCTGCTTCTGGATCTAGCACTGACTACATTGGGACTGTAGGCTACTGCAGGTGACCAGTTTCTTGAAATTGTAGTGATTGCTGCAACCACAACAACAGGTCCCTGCAATAGTGACAGTGGTTACTATAGCTGAGGCAATAGCTGCAGCAACAGTGGAAGGAGGGGCATCCAAGCTTTCTGCTCAGCAGCGGTAGTGCTGCTGCTACCCATTGCATGGGTACAGCAGTAGAGCTCTGTCAATCTCAGCAGTGAGCACACACCAATAGGCTCTGGGTAGCATCACCTTCCCAAAAGCTTTATAACTGTCATAACCCATTTTCTATATTAAATTCTCTCTGTTTAGGTGGATTCCTGTTTTTCTGACTGGATCCTGACTGACACAAAGAGAGAAAAATATATCTCCTTCCTTATATGGTTGTTGTATTAAAGAAGATAAAGATAAAAGGTGCCCAATACAGCATATAACACAAAGGAGGTATTAAATAATAACTCCACAGCCTCATATTCATTTCTCTCCACTCTAGATCCCTGGTTCCTGAGTTCTCTATAACCTCCTACGGTGGCCACTTTGGGGACATATGCCTGTCCTTTTTTGTCTTTCTGTGTGCACTGCTTAAGGATTTCCTCCCTCTACATCTCCTTCCCCTGTACTTATAGTCATTCTCTTAAATCTCTTTTCCCCTTTCTCTCTCTCTCTCTCTCTCTCTCTCTCTCTCTCTCTCTCTCTCTCTCTCTCTCTCTCTCTCTCTCATCTCTTCTTTTTTGAGTATAAATTGGTGCAGCCATTATGGAAAACAGTATGGAGATTTCTCTCTTTTTGTAACCCCTACTCTGACCTTAAGAAATATCCTTTTCCTTCCTTCCTCCCCTCTTCCCTTCCCCAGACTCCTCCTACTTACTCCCTGCTCCCTACACAATTAATCAAAAAGGTCCCTGCAATACTTTGGAAGGGAAGTATGGTGCTTATCTATGGTGCATTTGCATGAAGGGAAGGAAAGAAAGACTAGACAAAGATCCTGTTTTAGCAACTTTTCATATTCCTAGAAATTCCCTCACAATCTAAGTCTTTATTGAGGCTCAAGGAGAACTCTGCTTTTTGCTGTTGTTGCTGTGGTTTTACTTTTTTTTATTATATTTTGTTGCTAGTAGAGCAACAGTAAAGTTATATACAGTGTTTTTTCGCAAATGCTCAGTAGTTTAATTATATGATGGCTTAAATGAGATTTGTGGATTCTAACAATATTTCTAATACATTTTCTACAGAGAATATTATTTAAAATTTTTAACTTATTTGTAAACCTTTTTTTGAGGAAATAGTTGTAAATCAGGGACATCCTTGTCTTAGATTCCCAACTAACAGAGGTTGAAAATTCATGCTAAAGTGACTCATTAGCATACGTTTTCAGGAAAAATCAGTAAGGGATTGGGAAGGGGGACCAAGGGAAAGAAGAAGGGAAAGCAAGGGTGTCACCCCTCAAGGGTGTCAGCTACTCCGAGGGGGGATGAAAATTCTCTGGCAGGCGGGCTGTTTGCAGCCTTAGGCAAAGTGGGGTTAAACAGCATGAGAGAAGCCCTCTGATAAAACAAAACAAACAACAAACAAAAAACACAAGTTCTAGCTTTGGGGATAATAACATCTAAGGAACCAGCATAGAAAAATGGTAAAGGGCTTGAGAGGATATTAGTGGAGCACTGACATTGTATGTTACCTGCCTGCAGTTTTATTAGTTTCACAGGTGTTTGCCCTTGTTTATTGAATGAGTGACTGAATGAATTTGGCTTTGTAGATATAATCTTTGTAAAGAAATAAATGTATCTCTTGTCTCCCATGTGTTCTTCAATTTTAAAATTTCTTTCCCTTCTGTTTTTCTTCTTTTCTTTCTTATATATTTATAAATAGTAAAATAATCATTCACATTTATGAAGTGCTTAATCTGGTCAGGTACTCACTTGATTTTGTTTATGGGGTGTTTGGTGTGATCCAGGTATTTTATTTAATCCTCATAACATTCTCCCTGAGATCAGTAGTATTGCTGTCCCCACTTTTAATTGGGGGTTGTATACAGATTAAATTATACCCTAATAAATGAATCTGGATCCATCTGACTTTTTCCTCCTCTCCCCTTTACTTCTCACCATCTCGTTTCTGTGTGTGCACACGCGCGCGCGCGCGCACACACACACACACACACAGAGTGATTCTTATAACCATTCACTTTAATGGGAGTCGTTTGCAGATATCAAGTCCCAGTGAGTATATCAGAGAGGGAGTAAGCCGCCTTGGTTAAAATAACACTGTGCAGTAGAACAGAAAATAAGATGTCACGGCAAACTAAACATCTTCACTTTCACAACATACAAAGGAGCTCCCTACATATAGATTTGACCTGCCCAGAAATTGCCAGAACCTTTAGCAGGGGCCAGGTGTTCGTGAGTTTCACCTGAACCCCAGGGAGGCCCAAAACATAGGGCAGGAAAACCGGGTGTCCTCCCTCTGGTCATTCCCCAGCCCCTCTCCATGGTTCAGTCACCTCAGATATTTGTCCAGAAAGTGAAGATGTTTAGTTTGCCATGACATCTTATTTTCTGTCTCACTGCACAATGCTATTTTCACCAGGGCAACCAAGCTCTCCGATAAACTTTGAGAACATTTGAGCCAGCTTGACAGTGAAAAGACTCAGTGCACTCTAAGTTTTATATATTTATTTATTTCACTTTATTCCATGTTTAGTATAACTGAGTAAGCAGTTCAATGGGGAAAAAGGTGGGGTGGGAAACCAGTGTGGATTGTATAATAAAGCAGCCCTGGTTACTGCACACTATATCCCAATATTCCTTTCGAAGTACAGATTCTTAACACGGAGAGATTACGTGTGATGGGCAGCTGATATTTCACCCCAATTCACGTTATGGCTCTGAATAGGAACACGCAAGGGTGTACCTCTTCAGATAGTCAGAAAGCGCATGCCTCCAAGGATTGTGTTAACCAGGCAATGCAGAAGCAATAGAGAAAGGTAAGGGCTCAATACTCATGGAACAAAAACAAAGGCACCAAAAATCTGCAACCAAACTCTGGTTAGCAATATTTCCAGTAGCAATAGTACCAAGCGTAAAAGCAAGCCTTCTCACCACTTGGTGTCTGTATTTTCACCATCTGCATGGGCGGTCCCCTTCAGCATCTCCTATGTTTCTTTCCAGTTTTCAGAGGACCCCTTTTTCACCTCGTATTTTATTTAGGAGAGATTGGACTTGAATTCTATTTTGTCTCCCTGTCTGGGGCCTAGGTAATGTAGAATTAAAAAGCTGAAAATTGGAAAGGACTTGAGAGGTCATTGAGCATGATTCCCATCCAATGCAAAAGGCCTCCTTCTGGAATACATGGGATGATGGTGGCCTCACAATCTTATCCAGTAGCAAACAGAATTGTTGAATAGTATCCTCCTATGTAGAGTTTCCAGTGTGATTTTTAATTTTTTAAAATATATTTTATTGATTTTTTACAGAGAGGAAGGGGGAGGGATAGAGAGTTAGAAACATCGATGAGAGAGAAACATTGATCAGCTGCCTCCTGCACACCTCCTACTGGGGATGTGCCCACAACCAAGGTACTTGCCCTTGACTGGAATCAAACCTGGAACCCTTTAGTCTGCAGGCCGACGCTCTATCCACTGAGCAAAACCAGTTAGGGCTGTGCTTTTATTTCAATTGTTTTTGTCTTAAACATGTCTTCTTACAGTTTTACTCAGTTAACCCTTTGCACTCGCTTGCTTTTTTCTCGATTCCTTTATTCTAATGCTAACCGTATCGAGTCACACTCGACATCCGAGTGCAAAAGGTTTTTTTGTTTTTGTTTTTTTTAAAATATATTTTATTGATTTTATACAGAGAGGAAGAGAGAGGGATAGAGAGCTAGAAACATCGACCAGCTGCCTCCTGCACACCCCCTACCGGGGATGTGCCCGCAACCAATGTACATGCCCTTGACCGGAATCAAACCTGGGACCCTCCAGTCCGCAGACTGACGCTCTATCCACTGAGCCAAACCGGTTTCGGCAAAGTGTGCAAAAGGTTTTAACACCTACTTTTAGGGACAGAAAGCTATTTCCATAGGCAGGCCATTAAATCTCTCGACAGCTCCAGATGATAGGAAACTGCAAGATCTAATTTTTTTCTCCTTTTAGAAGATGGAGAAACTCCATCCCACACACAACCTCCCAGCAGCTCTGTAACTCTTATTTTCTGTAAGACGGAGAAAATTGTGTGGCCCTGTATTAGTTTGCTAGGGCTGTCATAACAAAATACTGCAGGCTGGGGAATTTATTTGCTCACAGTTCTGGAAACTGGAAATCTAAGATGAATGTCTTGCAGATGGCTACCTTCTCACTGAGTCCTCACACTGCCTCCTCTCTGCTCACAGGCCTCCCTGGAATCTCTTCCTCTTGTTATAAGGACTTGGCCCTGTTGGATCAAGACCCACCTTTATGGCCTCATTGAACCTCAATTGGCTTTTTAAAGGTCCTACCTCCAAATACAATCACATTGGGAATTGTGGCTTCAACATATGATGAATGGGGGGGGGGGGGGGGGTAGGAGGCGCCAGGACACAAATCAGTCCATAACAGACTTTCTTACAGGGCTGAACACATGCGGGACAGCAGACCTGCACACCCTAGAGTTCTCCCACTTGTTCCAGGCTCAGAGCTCGGGGACACCATGGGGCTGTCCTCTCTTTGCAGAGATGATGGGACACAAAAGGAGTTGGCGGAGTTCTAACTCTTATTTGCTGCCTATAAGCCTTACTACACTCACCCAAAACAGGTTTCCAGGGCACCCTGAGGATCCCATAGAGACCCATCTTCAGTTTATAAAACAAACAGGGTAAGAAATCACTGTGGGGCCTTATGAGCAGAGAGGTCCTCACTTCCTAAGTGGAATCTTAGTAATCCAATTTTGGTGGCCCAAATCTTTTTAATGTTCTTGACTATTTCCTTCAAGTCTTTATTTTTCATTGTGTTCCTGAAAATGAGCATTTTATAAATAGTAATTACTCTTGGTGAAGCTGGGTATTCCCCCACTTCTCCCCACCAGAAACTAATAAGGTTTTTTTGTTTGTTTAAGTTTTGATGGTGAAAAACTTAAACACATACACATTTTGTTTTACATTTTCAGGTTATTTTGCTTTTTGCCGAACTCTAGGGATACATAGTCAAGAAATGCTTGTGACAGGTGAGTAGGTAAACAAAAAATGCTCAGACAAAACGTAAGATGGACCAATGATATTGCAGCCAAGAACTGAATGAACCCAGAGCCTTTATGGAAATGAAGGAAACTGAGGTGACACTCAGACTGGAAACTTCTCTTTCTCCCAAAAAGCCCAGGTGATCTAACACACAGCTCCAAGAAGGCGGTTCAGGTACCCACCAGCAGGGACACTGATTGGAGGAGAGTCATGCTCCCACGAATCGCAGGGTTTCAGCAGCAACAATAAATAGGGTAAGAAAATGCACATAGGGACTGAGAGTTTCCTGCAATTATGACATCAGCCCTTAGACAAAGACTGGTCTAGTCAGCATTGATCACAATGAGACAGACAACACAGGCTGCAGGAGCAAGGTGATAGTTAAGGCAAAACCAGGACTGCGGTGGAACTGGAAGCTCCAAACCTGTCACAGAAAAAGAAAGAAAGATGTGACGGGGAGGGTGGGTAGGTCACCTCGGAGAACCCAGTAGTGCCGGTATTTATATATACAAGTGACGTGAGCGTGTGCATGTTCAGGTTGATTGCTTAGGAAATAGCATCTCATTCATTTCATGCTGCTCTCAGGCCTTCTTGAGATTTTAGTAAGAATTCCTGCATCGTAAGGACCTAAAGAGAAGGAGCTGATGAAAGGAGTGGAGGCCGGGGGAGAGGATGGCAATGAACTGTCGCATTAAAATCCAGGGTCCAGATTACAAATATGGAGGATGGAACCACCCATCCTTTCTTTCTTCCTCCCTCTTCCTCTGTCCCCTCTTCTTCTTGCCCAAATGAACTTCTCATTCAGGAAATTCTCACAAGCACAGGCACTGGGCAAGGCAGGGTGCTCTGACCCTGGGCTGGCTGGGCTTCCTGCCTGCACACAGCCATCCCTGCCCAGGTGCGCTGACAGAGCAGGGGGCTCCGGGCCCAGAGGAGGGGTAATTACCCCAGCCAGAGCAGGAGAAGGAAGGGTTCCACGGTGGCTTCACAGAGGAAAAATTATATGTTCAGTCCAAAGCTGTTGAATTCAAAAGGCAAATCGGAGTTACCAGAGGTATCCCAAGGCAAAGCGCTCCTTGAAAGTCACCTCCCACTCCTCAGATGTCAAAGGATCCCATTTCAGACTTATCAAAGCAGCGGGGATTAGCAGGGCCACACCCCCTACAGCTCTGCTCACTCCTCTCCACTTCTTGGTTTGTCTAAATAGTTGTTTTGGTGAGTGAGAAGAAAGAATGGGAGGTAATTAGTGTTTCCTGTAATAGTCCGTGTTTAGTTTTGTAATCCTCTGTCAGGTTTATTTTCATGTTAAGCAAAGGAAGTCCCACTGGAATATTATAATCTCCTCTTATTGTTAGCACAAAGCCTTGGTGTTTAAATTAATAAAGAAATTTCCAAGGAAACTAAGGCTCTTCTCAAGAGTGGAGTTTAAGGAGCACAGCCTTCTTCAGAGCTCGGCTTGCCCCACAGTGTTTAAGGCTGAGGTGAGACCTTTTCTAAGAGGCTGGGTAGGGGTTTAGGCTTGAACTGTATGATCTGCTAAAGGTTACATCTATACCTGGCATTCTGCTCCTGCAGGGCCTCACTCTCCATCCCCCACTGCCTGGAACTGCTGCCCTGGTTCAGGCCTGTCCGAGGCCCCTGTGCCACTGTAACCATCTCCTGACTTGACTCTCACCTACTGCACTGCCTGTGACTGCCTGTGACTACCCACCCCACTGTGCTCCTCATTGGCTCCAAAGCTCCCAGAGCCCTCAACCCGGGTCCCAGGAACTAGGTCCTAATCCAGCTTTTCTCCCTGATCCCCAATGCTCACCTTCACACAGTCATTCCCAGCAAACTATTGTTCTCCCCTCGTCCATCTTGCATTTTCCTATCCCCATGGCTTCGTCTCTTCCCACTCCTTGGCAAGGCCAGACCTGGCCCATTCTTCAGCTGGGACTGCCTCCTTCATGGTGTTTCCTCCACCGCTTCAGGCTGGCAGTGCCTCCTCCCACCCTCTGTATCCCATGGACTCCAGCTCTATCTGTCTATAGCACTGACCAATTTTTGCTTGCTATTATAGATTTCTAATCCCTACATAACTCATGAATATGTCTCCTTTCAAGAGACTGGAACACGACAAGTAAAGCTGAAGACCTCTTCACCTCCATCCTCACTCCCTTCTCCGCTCCCCAGAGGTAATCACTCTGATGAGTTTGGTGTGTTTGCCTTCTAGGTTGGTGTCTACATTATCTACATCTATGTATATCTATCTACAAATACAAATCAATGTAAACAAATATCATATACATTACATGTAAACATATATAATTCTGTGCTTGCCTTTCTAAAACAGCGTTGTTTTTTGAGATCTGCCCATGTTGCTACATATAGAGACTTTGTCTATTCAGTATTCTACGACGTTTCATCATATGACAACACTTCTCATTTTATTTAGCCTATCGTCTTTATTCATGGACATTCTGTTCCCTCTGCCTGGGATATTTTTCTGCAAGCCGGCCCAGCTAACTAACATCCAGGTATTGCCTCCACTATAAAGTATTTTCTGACCCTCACGCTGAACTGAATATCCCTCCTCTCCTCTATCACCACCCTTTCAATTCATAGTGCCAGGAAGACTGACACCCAAGCCCCTCCCCACTGTCATGTGCAGTAGCTGCTCCTTCCTCCAAAGCCCTGGCATCCGATGGCCAAAGGCCTGGAGGCTCAACTTGCACCCTGGCAAGGACAGCTCTCTCTCACTCTCCAGGGAACCACAGTGCTGACTTTTAAAATAACAACATATTCAACAGCTGGTACACACTTTTGTGTTTTTGTGTGAGCTCCGTGAGAGTGGCCACTCATTGTTGTGTCTCAGGAACCCGGCACAGAGTCTGACACTTAGTAGGTCCTCAGTAAAAGTGCTGAACTCTTCTGTTGGATAAGAATCCTTAAGGGTTTCTGATTTAGAGTCTTTTCCTTGAGGAATGCACTATGTTTTAAGAAAATGCTTATTCCCAGCTGCACAGTTTAGGTACATAAAATTTGCGTATTGCAATAAATACTTGGCCTCATGAATTTCTAGCCTGTTAAATAACAAAACTTAAAATGCTAGGTAAGCATGTAAAAAAAGATAGCATCATAAATACCAGAAAATTACAGGTTGGTGATTTTCCCCCCCTTTGATCTTGTAACTTTTTACCAGATGAAAGAGTGATTGCCTCAGAGAGAGTCTTGAGTAGTTTTTCCTTATATTGCTTGTTGCTGATCTCTTTGGGGCAAGGAGGGAAGCACCCATTATAGAGGACACCGACTAGGGTGGTGGCTCCCCAGTTCACAACACATCTCCCTTCACTAGGAATGTCCCCGAACAAAGGTGTGGGCAATCAGAGACTAAATCTTACTATGTGAGAGGGATTGGTTGAAGGATAGACCCCTGACTGAAGCAGGGCCAATTGGTCTCTCTTCCAGAATTTGAAACTTGAAGTTTTATAAAACCAGTGACTGGAGTTAACATAATGGCAGCTCCTAGGGAGGTGATTCACAGATCCTGCTACGGAGGTCTCCTGAAGGTCCTGCTCTGAATCCAGTCTTTCCTTGATCTTGTGAGCCAACCCAAGTTCTTTTCAATACATTACCTTTTTGGATACACTCAGATATCCATAAACTCGTCTACCTATTCCAGGTTAAAATTCCAGGATTTTATTGCTCAAACGTTCTCTCATTCTTTTGGAAGGGAGCTGAGACTCAGCATGATCTAGATATGGTCATCTGTTATACAAGAATTCCTGCCACCTGGGCAAGATGGGGAAGCAATAGAGTCTTCAGTTATCTAGAGCTAAAGGAGAAGGCTTGTTCTACTAAAGAAAGAACATTTGGCTTGCCTTTTAAGCAGCTATTTGGTTATAAAAGTAGGGAAAATTTAGTGTAATTCCTATCTTGAGTTTGCTAATCAGCATGACAGCACCACTGGTGTCAAAATCTCATCAATCATGTGAACCAAAGCAGTGCCCTAGACTTTAGGAAATTAAACATTGACTACTCTGAGCAAAGATAGCCATTACTGTAGAACTATGCCTTGCAAGGAAATATGGCTCAAGAGGCTTTAAAAATGAAATTTTAACTATGAGATTGCAAATAAGTACAAAGAAGAAAAAGGTAAGTAGAGAAGCAGTGTGATTTCTTCGGGAACTCCCTGATAAGCCCAGATTTTTTAATATGAAAGAACATGGTCCCCAACCTCAAGGACATTGCAGTCTGGTGGAGAAGATAAAACTCTTAACCTAATAATTCCAACCCAAAGGGGAAAGTGCTGAGAACCCTGTGAGACAGAGTGGGAGGTGACAGAGCAGCCACCTCCAGCTGGGGGATAACTTCTTATCCTGGCCATTATTTGTTTTATATAGACTAGATCAGGCTCTTCATCACATTACTTTTATTCACTCCTGTTTTGGGGCACCTAGTAAGTGCTCAGTAAATACTGTATTGCCTGAGTAGTTGACCTGCATGACATTAAAGATTGCTAGCATTAGTTGAGCCTTAAGTAACTACCATTTACTTATTACTCTAATGAAAGGCACGTTATGGACATTACCTCATTCCATCCTTACACTACGTCTACACATAAGTTGTATTCTTCCCACGTTATAGATGAGAGAACTATCTCTGGGAAAATATAAAATGACCTGCCCTAGACCACAGAGCTAGTAAGGGGTGGAGTCAGGATTCAAAGCCAAATACTAAAGTCTTCCCATTCTACTCTATGCTTCTTGGGAGATGTTGCAGAATATAAAGTCCAACTCTTCATTTTACCTACAGCCAGGGAAACTGAGTTCCCCTGATGGACGGATTCATTTCCCTAGAAGCAGCACAGAGGCAGAGTCCAGCCAGGCTTTTGTGTTATCTAGCTGGTTTACCTTTCTAGTTTATGTGGCTCTCAACCTGCCCATCAGAACGGACCATTTTTGTGCCCTCAGGTGTTGTCTCTACATGTCATCCATCATCTGTGACTCTTTTTATTAGACTTTTAAATCCTTGAGGTCAGCAATTCTAATCAAATGAGTGCCCAATATAGGATTGAATAGGATTCTTGATGTCTTAAAAAGATGCAAGTCACTTTTTTATTAGTACTTTGCAAAAGAATTCATTTTATAAAGCGTTATCCAAATCCTATAGGAAATGTATTAGGACCTCACTGTTTGCTCTAACCCCAGCTTGGAAGAACCTAAAGTCTATTTCTTGCTTAAAGTTTTCCAGTGGTCTTCTTTCAGTCTAGTGTATTACCTAAAGCTTTCTTGTCAACTTGATATGAGATTCTTACCATAAAGACAGAAAACATAAAAACTCCAAGTAAAAAGATTACAATATCATCATATTGCTCCATCAACTGATGAACAGTTAAACAAAATATGGCATAACCAAATGATGGAATATTATCCTATCACAAAAAGGAAGTACTGGTTCATGCTATACCATGGATGAACCTTGAAAACATTATGCTAAGTAAAAGAAGTCAGACACAAAAGGCCAATATTCTAGGATTCCATTTATATGAAATGTCCAGAATTGGCAGATCTATAGTGACAGAAAACAGGTTAGTGGTTACCCTGATTTGGGGGAGGGGGAAATTGGGTGGGTCATAGCTAAAGAGTGCATACAGGGTTTCTTTGGCGGATAATGAAAATGTTCTAAAATTTGTTGTAGTGATAGTTGTACAACCCTATGAATATACCAAAGATACTCTATGAATATACTAAAAACCATTAAATTGTATACTTTAAGTGGATGAATTATATCTTGTTAGCTTTGTCCCTCAGGCTGAGCTTTGACAGAAGTAGTTTGACAAAAAAAAATGGGCCCTTCCCAATTTTTCAACCCCAACTTCCCTGGCAGGAAGTATTGCCTTTATTTCACTCTGATTAGTAACAGGAAGCGTTCCATCTTGACAGGGAGAGATGGTTAAGGAGGCAGACTGCCTCCATTAGGGGGTGCAAGGACCCTTAATGAAAGGCCAGGTTGTCACTAACCACTCGGGAGGGATTGAAAAGGGCCCCCGGTTAAACCTAAGATTGAACAGACCAGAGAGATGAAAAATTGGGAGATCAAATCCGCAATCCACAGGCCTTGAAAACACCCGAAGTTAATCTCGCTGCTGTGGCATTCCTTTTGACTTCTTTCTTTATTAAAGGAGACTTTCTTTCATGTGGTGTTAACTTAAAACTCCACTAACAAAGTAATTGCCACTTCTGTATTTAATTTTTTTTTTTTGTCCTAGACTACAAAAGACAGCTGAGTTTTCCCTCACATCATAAATCTTGGGCTTGTTGTTGATGAATTACCGTGTGTGTGTGTGTGTGTGTGTGTGTGTGTGTGTGTGTGTGTGTGTGTGTGTGTGTGTTTTAAATACGGCTCCTATTTCAGTCATTCTGCCAACTTCCTGGAAGCACACTGTTAATGGTCGTAGCGACCAAGCACCGAAGGTTTCGCTGATACTTGTTGGACAGCAGTTTTCAAGGCAAGGAGGGGAGAGTTGATCAGATTCAAGCAATGTGAATAATAAAGCTTTGAGGCTGGGAGGGCGGCTCGCAGAGGTGATGCATAATTCATCAGGCGAATTAATCAAGTCCCCTTTCCTATGCCCATTGCAATTACAGAGAACTCGCGGAGTCATCAGCTTTCTCTCCCTCCCTCTGCCTGGTCCCTTGTCCTGGCAGCTGCACTGGGCTAGAGTTTCTGCTACTGAGGTGGAGTATCCTGGGCAGAGGGTCCCCAAGACCGCGCCTCCCTCTGCCTCCGCTGGGCGAGGCTTTCTCCGTGGCTCCAACTGGGGAAGCGCACGCAGGGGTTTGATGTGCAGCAGAGCAGAGAGTGGGGACAATTAGTTTTCTTCATGCTTGGCTGAGCCTTAGTGTAGGGACGGACCGGCTTAGAGGGTGAGGCAGATCGCAGATAATAGAAGCTTCATTTCCAACTGACCCTCCAAGCGTTCCGCCAGGCCCGGGAGAGAGGAACAATGCCCACCACCGCAAGGAACGCCGGTGCTGCGCTCCCGCCGAACAAGGAGGGAAAAACAAAAGCAATAGACAGGCTTTGCCGTGAAATGGTTTCTATAGTCCCCACCAAAAGAATGAAGAAAAGGAAAAAGGCCCTATTGAGGACAGATAATAAAGTCTGATAACGGAAAATATATTTCTCACACAAACAAGAAGCGCACACACACACTCATACACACGGGCCATTGTGTGGGCAAGTTCCTTCTAGTTCAGGGATGTGTCTCCGAGAACGAAAAAAAAGCCTCAAATAGAAGAGCCCTCACTATGTGACCTTGTAGCTCTCTTATGGGTCAGCAAAAAGGATGTGAGGGACTTGAGTTTAACAGCACGCACCAAAGATGAAAACAAAAAAGTTTTCAAACCGGAGGGAGAAATGAAACACTCCTATAATTGGTGCTCTTAGCCTTCTCTTCAGTTGATCTGTAACTATGTAATAAACCATCCCCAAAACTTAGTAGCTTGAAATAAGAGCCATCCTATATAATAAAAGGCCAGCCACTCGAGCGGAACGACCGGAACGACCGTTCGACCAGTCGCCATGAGGTGCATTGACCACCTCTTAGTCCCTCCTCTCCCCCTCCACCCCCCCTCACCTGCAGGCTCCGATAGCAACATGGCAAACGGGGAACCACAGCGAAGGGGGGGTGGCAGCGGGGCGGGACTGGGGACTGGTGAGCAGCGAGCAGGCAGAAGATGGCCCTGATCACAGGCTAGGCCTAGGGACCCTACCCACACACGATTTCATGCTCTGGGCCTCTAGTTCTATATAATAAAAACCTAATATGCAAATTGTCCCCTCAGGCGGTTGTTTGACTGGGAGTTTGACCGGGAAACTGGGAGTTCAACCGCTCACTATGACGTGAGCTAACCACCAGGGGACGGCGTGGAACATGGCAGGTGTCGGTGACACGGCACTGGCAGCAGGCAGCAGTGGAGGTGTTGCAGGCCCCGATGGGCCCCGATGAGAGCAGGTCCATGGCGGGATGTTGGAGCAGGTGATCGGGCGACGCCAGGCCAAAGTGGGTGCAAGTGAGGGCCCAATAGCCCCGCCGATCTTCCCACAGACTGCAACCAGCAGTGACAGCAGGGGGCGGGGCCACCGCCTGGCTCCCAGGCACTGAGGGAGAAAGGGCAAATAGCAACATTGAAATACTAGAGGTCCAGTGCACGAAATTTGTGCATGAGTAGGGTTCCTAGCAGCTGCTGGTCAGGACCTTCCTTCGTTCTGTGCCACCCCCTGGTGGTCAGCGCACATCATAGCGAGCAATCAAACTCCCAGTTGAACTCCTGAGGGGACACTTTGCATATTAGACTTTTATATATAGATAGATTTCTTCTAATTATTTTTCTTTCAATGTGCATGAATCTGTGCACGGGGTCACTAGTTTTATTATATACTAGAGGCCTGGTGCATGAATTTGTGCACAGGTGGTGTCCGGCTGGCCAGCCCTGATCAGGGCTGATCGGGCCAAGCTGGCCGGGTGGAGGGGACATGGGCGGTTGGCCGGCCAGCCCTGCCCCCTGTTCAAACTCCTGGTCAAACTCCTGGTTGAGGGGACAATTTGCATATTAGCCTTTTATTATATAGGATGTTTCACAGTTCTGAACCCAAGTTTTGACAGGTGCAGTTGGATGATTCATTGGCTCCATGTAGTATCAGCTGAGGTGACTTGATGGCACTCACCTGTTACCTGGTCTGGTCTGAGGGCCCAAGATGGCTTAGGAAAGGATGTCTGGAAGGCTGATGAGCTCAGCCGGGCTGCCCACTAGAGCACCTACCTGTAGCCTCTCCAGCATCAGGGCTCCCACACAGAATGTTCCCAGAGGGCCTGGGTCTGGAAACCGGCATAGCATCCCTTGCACCATATTTTATGGGAGCTTCCTGAGGAGGGGACTCACTAGGAAGAGTATAATGAATATGCAGTCATCTTAATCCACTGCACTTTTCCTCACTGTGAGAAGAAGAAAGAGAAACATTAAGTTACAGATGGCTCCCAGTGTGTGGTATGTGGCATTTGGAAACATTAAAATAAGCAAAGAGAATCACCCTTATAATTACTACCCAGCAACTCAAGTCACACGTTTTCATAAGGGTAGACTTGGGTGACGCTCCGAGGAGAGGTAGGATGTGTGTGTGGACTAGGAGGAGAGGTCTCCAAATAAATTTTCTAGCCCTGTTTTTGCTCAGTGGTTAGAGAGTAGGCCTGTGAACCTAAGGGTCAAGGGTTTCATTCCCAGCCAATAGCATGTACCTCAGTTGCAGGTTTGTCCTCGGCCCCTGTCAGGGCATGTGCAGGAGGCAACCAATAGATGTGTCTCTCTCATGTTCATGTTTCTCTCTCCCCCTCCTCTTCCTCCCTTGCCAAAAAAAAAAAAAAAAAAAAAAAAACTATGGCAAAAATATCCTTGGGTTAGGATTTTAAAAAATTCCTAAATCTCCAATTCAAATGGTTTTCTCCTTTTCCATACATAGCCAACTTCCTCTAGTTTTGTACCTAAATAATCATTTTTCAGTGGCTGCAGGCTCCAAAGGATTTATTTCTTTGGTGAATGAATGAATCTGACTTAGCTTCATGAAGGTAGAAATTCATCTTAAATGTCTTCTTTGTATTTATCAAGAACTATGTAGTGCATTGGCCTTACTGGGGTTTTTTTGTTTGTCTGTTTCTTTTTCATCAGTTGATTCTGACTCCTCCATCCTGGCATAAGTTATTAGGAGGAAAGTTCACTATAACATAGCTTGTCTCCCACTGCCTCATTTTGCCCATCCATTCTTACTGGATGTTTTCCTTCTGCTTCATGGGATGGTGCTATGGTCTGAATGTTTGTGTCTCCTCCCTCCCCCAAATTCATGTTGAAATCCTAATCCCTCAGGGTGATAATATTAGGAAGTGGCAACTTGGGCAGGTGATTAGGTGATGAAGAAGGAGCCCTCATGATTGGGATTCGTTTCCTTATTAAAGAGACTCCAGAGGGCTCCCTTTTCCCTTTGCTATGTGACTACACAGTAAGAAGCTGGTCACCTATGAACCAGAAGAAAGCCCTCCTCAGACACTGAATCTCCCAGAACCTTGATCTTGGACTTCCCAGCCTCCAGACCTGTGAGAAATAAATTTCTGTTATTTATAAGTCACCCAGTCTGTAGTATTTTGTAATGGCAGCCAGGATGAACTAAGGTGATTTTTTTTCTCTTTTCTCTAAGTTTTACACTTTCCGTAAAGAGTTCAGTATCTCCGGTTTACAAGACTTGGTTTCATGGAGACTCTAGAGTTTCTAGGCCCCATTCAGTAGTGAGAAGCTGGGCAGGGACTCTGACGACACAGCCACAAGGGGAAGGACTAACAACAGAGCTGGGAAATTCACCCCTTTTATTAGTGCTTTGCATCTGTCAAATGCCAATTCAGACTTCCATCAACAGGCGTATTTAAAAGGATACATGTTAGGGAAATTTGTTATCCATGCAATTTCAATAAGAGCCAATTCTATTAACTCCTCCAAAGCCCATGCATTATGGCTTGGCTTTCAGGAGTGAGCCTTGAATAAACTTTTCAGTGATTTCACAACACTCCCATTATGGCTGTTCCATTATGAAACAGATGAACATTTTCTTGAACAATTAGACAGGGTTGTGTAGAATAAAGAGTGAGGTTTGCCTGAGATCACGGAAACCTATCGGCTTAGGTGATTCATTTTCTTCCAACAAGGCAGCCCATAATACGCTTTTCTTCTGGAGCCTTGTCTTGCTTCCCATTTCAATTAGTGACAGTGGCTGGAGAATGGGAAGAATGTCTTCTTCATGTCCTTGTGCTGCAAACAGGACTGGCCAATGAAGAGCAGTGAGGGAGGGAAGGGGAAGCAGCTGCAAGGAAACCCAGTCTGCTTTCTCAGGGAGGCTCCAGCAGTGCAGGGGTGGGGCTTGGGGGAACCAGGTGGCAGAGCTAAGAGGGGGAAGCAAAGACTTGGGTGCAATTCAGCAGCGAACCGGGTCACTGCAGGCTGAATGGCAGGCACCGTGTGACACTAAAAAGCATCACTGTCTCTCATGACTGAGGCCGGTCTGATCCTCAGACCTTGACCCCTGCTGGTTTGGGCATATTGAATTGTCACACTTTCTACAGGTCATTTGTACATGTATGTGTCTTGACATACTTCTGCCGTGTTGCTTTTTTTTTTTTTAGACAGAGAGTGTCATTGTTTCCTGTCACCAGGTATATCAATTGCTCATTCTTTCAGATACAATGTGAAAATGAGAGAAATTCAATATCACCAGTTCGGTTGTTCATGTATTCATTCTCTCATTGAATTAGGACTTATTGGGCATATACTGCATACATTGATTTCCAGGCATCCCAACTACTAGGCCATGAGCTCTAGTTCAAGAGAGGCAAGCTTTTTATCTTTTGTGTCTGCCTTCTCCTCCATCAAATTACTCATCCCCTACATCCACATACAAGTCACCTTTGGCAAAC
Source organism: Cnephaeus nilssonii (assembly GCF_951640355.1). NCBI lineage: Eukaryota > Metazoa > Chordata > Mammalia > Chiroptera > Vespertilionidae > Cnephaeus > Cnephaeus nilssonii. The sequence goes on from NC_137088.1 coordinate 30,241,543, forward strand.
ATTAACAGACTGCCTCTCTATTCCAGACCCTGTTTTAGGCACTTGCAATCAACAGTGACCAGAATACAGGTCCTGTATTAGTTTCGTAGGGCCATCTCTAAGAAGTGCCACAAACTGAGTGACTTAAAACAACAGAAATGTATTCTCTCACAGGTCTGGAAGGTGAGAAGTCCAAATTCAAGGTGTCAGCAGGGCCATGCTCTTTCCAAAGGCCCTAGGCAAGGAAAGCAAGAAGGAAAGCAAGGCCTTCCTTGCAACTTACAGTCTAGAAGGGAAGACATAAAAAGTAATTGTGGCCTTGAGTGATAGGTAATATGATAAAGTCTGCACGAAGCCCAAAGGAAGATGCAAATGAGACATCAGCTGTGGCAATTGGTCTGGAAGTTGATATGCACTAAAGAAGAAAGGGATAGAGATGGCCAGATCCTAGTTCCCAATCAGCTGCCCATTAGCTCTATACACTATGAGGGAGCAATGCAGAAGACACAGTTGTTATTTTCATTTTATGCAACACCAAACCTGTGAGCTTGGGTCTTTGTGCCTCAGCCCCAGGTAGCCATATGGCCTGCCCCAGCGTCTCTCCCCGTGTACACTGCTAGGATTTAACCCTCCACACTGGACCCCTTCACAACAAGGAGAATCAAAGCAAAGGAAGTACCAGGGAAAACAAGGGTTTCTAACCAAGGCCCATTCATTGCAGAGCTTCACAAAGAGGTAAACCAAAGCAAACACACCACACAATCATGTGGGGGCTTAGCCTCTTCCTAATTCCCAGCCCCATTGTCTAGCAGTGCCCTTGGCCCCAGACTCTCCCAGTGTCCCTCTTCCTTCTCTGGGTTGCAAAGAAGATGATAGGAGCCATAGGGTGTTTTTTTTCCTAAATATTAACAAAAATAATTTTTAAAGGAGCTGTTTGACGAGTTGAGTTCTTCTATGAAAATGAGAAGAGGATTGAGGGACAGGCTGGGAGAACCTAATAGGTAAAGGCTGAGTAGCAGCCTAAACACGACCATGATCACCAACATGTAAACATTCTGGTAGTATAATTTTGGTTGGAAAACACTTCAGGCAGAAAGATGCCTTTGGACCTAAAGCCACCCCACTGTCTCTGGGACCCTATGCTACACAGATAGGAGCCTGGGTTCTTAAAAGTCCTTTTGGCAACAATGTTTTATAACTGATGTGGGAACTGTTCTGATCTATCAAAAAATGATAAAATGTGCTAACAAAGTTATATCTTATATTAGAACCTGCACCTAAATGTTGAAAGATCCCAGAACCATCCAGATGAATTATCAGGTATAAGCCTGATGAAGCATTTAATTAATGCTAGTGTTAGTGAGTGGGATTCACCTAAGCAATCTGGATACATGGTGTTCAATCAAGTGCCACATGTCTCTCACTCACTGCAGGCCCATAGGTGTGTCTGCTCCCATCCCTTCCCCTCTGGGGCTATGGTCTAAACCAGTGGTCGGCAAACTCATTAGTCAACAGAGCCAAATATCAACAGGACAACGATTGAAATTTCTTTGGAGAGCCGAAAACTTACTTCTGCGCATGGGCCACGAAGTTTCAATAGCACTGCACGTGCACGCCCGCACGTGGTATTTTGTGGAAGAGCCACACTCAAGGGGCCAAAGAGCCGCATGTGGCTCGCGAGCTGCGGTTTGCCGACCACTGGTCTAAACCATATAAGATAGAAGAACATCACACCAAGGACTTGGGCAAGCCTGACCTGGGAGCAAAAGAAATGGACTGCAAGGTCTAGCCTGCGCGCACACCTCTGATATACCGCTATCCAAAAGAGTATCTGACTTGATCCTCACCTTGAGTCGTGTTACAAAGGACCCCTTCCTATTACCTCACACTCCAGGAAAGGTGGGACACCTCAACGCCCCTTAGGAAACATATAATATCAATCTTCCCCCTGCCCAGGGGGAAGAGAGGACTGGGACATCCGAGATAACACTATTGTGTGTCACATACCAGCATCTTAGTCTCATGAGAGATGTCCTCCTCGGGCACACCCATTTAGGACATCCTGAGTTGATGAGCCAGTAGCTGTTTCTCAGTTCTGGAAACCCAGCTCTCCTCCCATCCTGAGCAAATCATCACCTCTTCCTCAGTGATACTGACTTTTCCCGATACAGATGCTCCATCCTGATCCCTGGGACTCAAATTCGTGGAGAGGGCTTGCTGCTTCTCCAAAATGAGGCAATAGATGTTCCACTTCTTTGCAAAGACAATTGTTCCACTCCACCCAAGAGGTAGCCATCTCTTCTCCTGTTCACCATCACCTCCCTCTTGCCAGGGGGGATGCTGGAACCCCTTCAGGTCCTTTTGGAGACCTGCCTGTTGCCCTTTGTCCTCTGAGTCAATGTCATGGTGCTGAGGGGGATCCCCCACCAAGTGGAGGTAGGCTGAGTGCTAATACAGCACTGAGACAGACCAACTCTAGTCTCCAAGAGCATTCCATAACCCGGCAGGGGTCCTGAGTGCTGCACTTTAAATGCAGGTTCCCCAAATATTCTCAGCCCTCCCGCCTGGAAGGAGGCTCACCTCTGACCTGCATGTCCTGGGAGCACACATAGGGTCACAGGGAGTTTTTGGCCTCACCAGGTTATACTGAGGTGCCCCAATAACCCACCTAAAATACCCCTTAGAGGATATTCCTCAGTTTAGCAATCCATGAGATGAGACTATACTTTCTGCCCCCTTGTCTGCAGCAAAACAGAAGACAGGCCCACGATCAGCCTGGCTCTGGTCTGAAAGCAAGAATTGGGAGGAAGGGAGTGGTGTAATTCCTACATGTGGACCCACATATCGCCTTCATAGGATAATATATTTCTTTGGGATGATAGAGAATAATTGCAGACTGTTTGATCTTCATTAATTAAAACTCTTTTCATTATTATCAAGTCCCCAAGTCTCTCCTTTGATTGTAATGAATCTGGTCAGAGAATTTTCTCTTCGTATCTAAGCAATGATAGAACTTTTCATCCCTGATAGGATGTGCCTAGGATTCATGACAAAAGTGGTTTGCTACTACAAAACCTAAGGTTTTGACTCTCAGGTTGTGAGACAAAAAGTTGATGCATACTAGTTGTTGTTCTTCACTGGTCTGAGTTTTCCTCTTCCTCCCTCTTCTCCTCCTTCTACTCCTCCTTCTCCTCCCTCTCTTTCTCACTCTCCTATTTTGGAGAGTAGATTTCTACTGCACATATGTTGAGTAGGGATATCATAATTCTTCCAAATGTCCCTTGGCCCATAGGAATGGACCCATATTTATAGCTTCTTCTGTTTCCCTTATGTCTGAGGTCACCATGCCCCACTCAGCACCATAAGGTGGCTTTTCCAGGATAGTAGTACCTAAATTTCAACCCACACCTGCACCCACCCCTGAGGATGAAAACCTGGGTATAATGTCCTTTTCTGAAGCAGGAGCAGCTAAAACTCTTATCTTGGGCAGAAGTTGAAGGAGGACAGGTAGAAAGGAAGTGACAGCCCATGGTCATTTAAGACATTCCCTTTTCCATGAATATCCACTTGTGTACAGTACATTCTCTACCATCTTTACTTTTTGCTTTTCTGGCAATGTTGACTCAAGTGAAAAATACTGGTTTTTATTAAGCTCCCAATATTGTGACTACTTGTGTTTTACAGGATTGAAAAATTAGAATCCACTTACCAAGTTACGGTGGAGTTTCTCTATAACAGCTTTCATAGCCTATAGCTCTGTGATGCCGATATACCACTCTACAAATTAGTCATCATTTAGACCATTTTTCAGTAGAGCTCATGAATTTTCCCCTTTCATGACTCTTACCTCTTGAAACTTTTCCACTGAACTTTCTCTAAAGCCTCAACCCCACCCTGCAGCTGTGAAGAGTGTTGTCCAGGCCCCATCTCAGGCCAATCCTCAGGTTCTTTTTTTTTTTTAATTTAATAAATCTTTATTATTCAGATTATTACAGTTGTTCCTCTTTTCCCCCCCATAGCTCCCCTCCACCTGGTTCCCATCCCACCCTCTTCCCTTACCTCCCCCCACTGTCCTCATCCATAGGTGTACGATTTTTGTCCAGTCTCTTCCCGCACCCCCCACGCCCCTTTACCCCTGAGAATTGTCAGTCCACTCCCTTTCTATGCCCTTGATTCTATTATATTCACCAGTTTATTCTGTACATCAGATTTTTAATTCACTTGATTTTTAGTTTCACTTGTTGATAGATATGTGTTTGTTGTTCATAATTTTTATCTTTACCTTTTTCTTCTTCTTCCTCTTCTTAGAGAATACCTTTCAGCGTTTCATATAATACTGTTTTGGTGGTGATGAACTCCTTTAGCTTTTCCTTATCTGCGAAGCTCTTTAGCTGACCTTCAATTCTGAATGTCAGCTTGGCTGGGTAGAGTAGTCTTGGTTGTAGGTTCTTGCTATTCATCACTTTGACTATTTCTTGCCACTCCTGTCTGGCCTGCATAGTTTCTGTTGAGAAATCAGCTGACAATCGTATGGGTGCTCCCTTGTAGGCAATTAACTGTTTTTCTCTTGCTGCTTTTAATATTCTCTCTTTGTCTTTTGCTCTTGGCATTTTAATTATGATGTGTCTTGGTGTGGTCCTCTTTGGATTCCTTTTGTTTGGGGTTCTCTGCACTTCCTGGACTTGTAAGTCTATTTCTTTCACCAGGTAGGGGAAGTTTTCAGTCATTATTTCTTCGAATAGGTTTTCAGTATCTGCTCTCTCTCTTCTTCTGGCACCCCCATAATTCTGATGTTGGTACGCTTGAAGTTGTCCCAGAGGCTTCTTACACTATCTTCAAATTTTTGGATTCTTTTTTCTTTTAGCTTTTCCAGTTGAGTGATTTTTGCTTCTTTGTATTTCAAATCTTTAACTTGATTCTTGTGTTCCTCTAGTTTGCTGTTGGGTGTCTGTATAATATTTTTTTATTTCAGTCAGTGTATGTTTAATTTCTAGTTGGTCCTTTTCCATATCCTCGAGGGTCTCTCTCATATCTTCGAAGGTCTCACTAAATTTATTGGCCTTTTCTAGGAAATTCTTGAAAAACCTTATAACCGTGGTTTTGAACTCTATCTCCAGTCGTTTGTTTTCCTCCATTTCTTTGTTTTGTGCTGTTTCTTTGTTTCCACATTTTCGCTGCTTCCCTGAGTTGGTAGGGTAGCTTTGTGTGCTAGTTGTTCTATATGGGCCAGTGGCTTAGCCTCCCCAGTTACCTGAGGTGGACACTCTTGGTGCACCCCTTTGTGGACTGTGTGGACAGCCTTGTTGTTGGTATCAATGGGAGGAGTTGATCTCCAGGCCAATTGGCTGTGAAGATCAGCTGTGTCTACGCCGGGAGACTGCCTTATTCGACTAGACTTGCAAAATTGCAAAAGCCTCTGTGCTCAGCTTGGATGGGGTTTCAGGGTGGAGCCTACAGCCTTGGCTTCCCGTCAGCCCCGCCCTATGAGGTTCCTGGGTCTCAGTGTCCCTCGGTACTAGCTGCAAGCACCTCTGAGAGAAAGGCACCCTGGAGTTTCGCCGCTGCCAAACAGTCTAGTCTCTTCCCCAATGAATCTGGATTCCCAGATTCTCGCCCGGAACTGGGGTTCAGTGCAGTTGGAACTGGGGTTCAGCACAGTCCGGAGCTTTTGTCTCCTTCCCGCTAGGGCAATTCAGCAGCACAGTCAACAGTCCGTACTCTGTGCGCATTCAAGTGCGCGCCTCCGGAGCTCTACCTTTCGCCGCTCCCGAGTTTCCGCCTTACAGCCCAGATTCCCCCAGTATGAGCCTGGGTCCCCAGGGTCTCGCCCGGAACTGGGGTTCAGTGCAGTCGGAGCTGGGGTTCAGCGCAGTCCAGAGCTTTTATCTCCTTCCCGCTAGAGAACGCCGGCCAGGCACTCAGCCGCCCTGTCCTCTCCGGCTCCGTCCTCTCCACACGCGCGCCCGTGTCTCCGTACCTCAGGCTTTTACGGCTCCTCTGATTTTCCTTGTGGTTTTCTCTTTCCTTCTAGTTGTAGGGTTTCCAGTCAGCCAGCTTTCCTGTGGTTCTGGATGATGTCCGTTTTGTCTTTCAGTTGTATTTTTGAAATTGTTGTACGAGGCTGCAGTTTAGGTGTTTAACTATGCACCATCATGGTTTCTCTCAATCCTCAGGTTCTTAACTTTCCTGAATCTCACTCCCTCTCTATAGCTAAGATGCCACTGATAAAGAACGTGGAATTCATTGTCCACTAGACCTCCCATCCAACACTGCCCTGCAGCATGCAATTCACTAATAAATGAGTAGCTGTTATCGGTCCACACTCAAACTGCTACTCCATATTTACTTCTTAAATGTATTCTTGACAGCCCACTTCAGCTTTAGAAACTGCAGATATGAATGGGGATGTGGAGAGGTATCAGGCCTTACTGTCAAAGAATGCAAGAGGTTTCTGCCATCTGCAGTTCTCTTGGTGCAACCTTCCACCCACAATCACCCACCAACCTTCCAAGCCAGCTGGTATATGATAAGAATGGCTACTGGGGTTAGCCAACAGTGGACAGGAGTTGCGTGGCCATTCCATTCAAGTTGGCATCCTGATCACCTCCCACCTAACAGCTCAGGGCCTGGGCCCAGCCCTCCTCTTTTGGTGCCCCTGGCTGCCTGATCCATCTGCCCTCTTGTCACCTTGCTTTACCTTCACTGTCCTAAGACACACTCCTTCTCTCTTACCCTTGCAACCTATGCACTTGCTGGTCCCCTGCCTGGATATTTTTTAAGAGCTATCTGTTAGGTCGCTGAAGGAGGAACGCAGGAGGCCAGAGTAGTGAAGGATTACGAATTTATTTGATCATTTGTACACCAGGTGGCTAAGCCCGGGGGGGGGAGGGGGGGCGCGGCTCCAGCACCCAGTGACGGGAGTCAGCGGCTTTTAAAGGACTTTTGGCGGGCTTTTTTCTGGGCAGAGACTTTTTTACGCATACCCGGAGGGGAGATAAGGGAATGTGGTCACCACAAGTGAAATGTGGTCTTCAGCAAAGGGACTGTCCATAGTGAAATGACCTGAAAAGCCATTTCCTGGGGGAGGGGTATCAATTCAATTGCTCGATCAAACCTAACACTATCTAAAGAAATTATATTTCTTTTAACATACTTTATTGTTTCCACCACTAAGTGTTACTTGAATATCAGTTCTATTATCAACTGAGGTTTACTTTTCTTTATGGTGTTAGTTTTTGTCAGTTTGGTGACTCTTGTCTTTATATTTGCAGAAACTGTCAGCCCGTCTGTGGATCCTGCATTCTACTTATAGCCACATTCTTCTTTTGGAGGTTGGGTTGGGGGATGCTGGGAGTATTCTGGGTAGAATAGTCACAAGTTGCACTTGTGGGCAGCAGGCTCTGGGTTCTTCCTGGTATATCCAGCTACCTCCAATGCCTGCCTAGCCCTCAGTCTGGAACTCTCTGCTCCTACCCAGGCATCACATCCTTCTATTCACTGCATGGCACCGGAAAGGAGGAGATGATGGAGGAGGGGCCAAACATCCCAGCTGCTCTTCCCCTAGACACTCCTTCCTATGACCTGGCAGTTGTTCCAAGACTCCCTTCTGCTCTTCTATCTGCTTCCTCTGAAGCCTCCCACCTCCTCTAATCATCCTTGTCTGAGTGTGTTTTGGGCTGTGATTTCTCAATAATTCTTTACAATTTCTGGTCAATTTGTATCATCTTTTCTTGTTTTCCAGACCATTATGAATTTAAAAAAAAAATTTTTTTTTCATTTCTAGGGCCTTAGGGTGAGAAAAGAAGGCTGAAACATGTGTTTAGTGTGTCATTTTCACCCACTCTCTCTTTTTTTTTTCTCCATTTTACAGATGCAGCAAATGAGGTTTAGAGAGACTAAGTAGCTTTTCAAAGTCACACAGCCAGGAAGTGCAGTGGGACTGGTGGGTATCATGATGATAATAACTGTCTGTTGGGACTGGTGTGATAATGGTAGCACAGAGACAGAGAAGCCCTTGTTTTATGGACTTACTCTAGAGGCCTCCCTAACGTCAAAATATTGGGTCTATTCAGATTTTCAGTCCAAAAATATTACATATGGCTTTAATCCTATATAATAAAGAGGTAATATGCAAATTGACCATCATGCCCTCACAAGATGGCTGCCTACGACCAGGCCAGCAGGAGGGTTAATGAGGGATGACCAAACAACTGAACAAGCAGGCTGAATGGGGCAACCAGGCCTGCAGGGGGGTTAGTGAGGGACGACCAAATGACTGAAGAGCAGGCTGCGTGGGGCGATCAGGCTGGGGGGAGGGGGGGGCAGTTAGAGGTGACCAAGCCGGTGGGGGGGTGCAGTTGGGGGCGACATGCCCGGCAGCATGGGCAGTTAGGGGCAACCAGGCCAGCAGGGGGGGCAATTAAGGGGGACCAGGCAGGCAGGCAGGTGAGTGATTAAGGAGCCACTGGGATCAGGCCAAAACCAGCAGTCAGATATCCCCCAAGGGGTCCCAGATTGGAGAGGGTGCAGGCTGGGCTGAGGGGAATTTCATGCACGGCCTCTAGTAGGTATATAAAAAGATTCACGCCTCCAATATTTTTTTTACAGAATACTTAGCTATTTCACTAAAAATGGTGCCCCTAATGAGAATTAGTTTCTTATTTAAAGATCAGCTTTACACACATTGTGTGCTGTATGACGAGGCAGCACTGTTCATATTGTTAAATTCCAAAGGTAACTTACTGTAACTAAACATACCAATCTCTTCCCACCTCCCTGATCTTGGGTTTTGTAAAATGAGGATTCTAATGGCAGTTTTTTATGGTTATAAGTGGTATATGATAGACTGTCATTAATTAGTAGTTACTGTAAGCATTAAAGAGAGGTCTCTCAATAATATAAACAATACAATACACACTTTTAGTTTGAGCAAGATTTCTGATGATCCTCTATTTTATTTTGGAACTTTGATCTAAAAGACCTTTTTGCTTTCTTCATTTTTCCCACAAAACTTCTACTTCAGTTAGCATTGCCCTTGGATCCACGCTCTGCTACTCATAAAACTTTTTTTTCTTAAAAATATTTTTATTGATTTCAGAGAGGAAGGGAGAAGGAGAGAGATAGAAACATCAATGATGAGAGAGAATCACCGATCGGCTGCCACCTGCATGTCCCCCACTGGGGATCGAGCCCGCAACCCGGGCACGTGTCCTTGACTGGAATCAAACCTGGGACCTCTCAGTCCCCAGGCCGATGCTCTATCCACTGAGCCAAACCAGCTAGGGCTACCCTTAAAACTTGTATCTCTTGCTCCTGGAAAGCTGAGGACCCTATCCATGTAAACGAGATGAGAACAGTTGGTTTCCAAAATCAGTTAATTAGTTTAATTCTTGCTTATTCTAAGGAGACAAGAAAAAAAATATTTCCCCAAACAAAACCCACCATAAACAAGGCTTGCTTACATTCCAAACAGCAATGCATTAGGAGGAATTGAATACATGGGAGGTGCTGAAGAAAAGGAAGCTACGGAAATGTTTTCATGAGAAGAAATGGCAAAACTTATGGGGGATGTTGAGAATGTAAGTCCTTGAACTGAGACTGATTGGGAAAAAAATTTATGAAAAGATTGTCTGCCTGAATAATAGAGTAACTAGCGACCTTGAACACAGAGTAGTGTAGAATAGGAGTGAAACAATGAAATCTTTTTAGAACAGAGAATAATACTCATAAGAGGCAATTCTTAAATGAAAGACAGAATGTTCTATAATAGAAATATTGGGGGCCTGAACCACCTTGCAATTCATAGAGCAGGGAGCACCAGTGGCCTTGCCTACAAGCACATGACTAAGAGAAGGGAGAGCAGCTTGAAATAAGATTATTAATTTCTTTGGAATGAGGCCAGTATAACATCCCCTTGCAAAGCTTAGCCAGATTCTTAAGATCACTGTGAACAATGAAATCTAATGAATATGCAAAAACAAAAGCCAAGACACATCTGGTTACACCAACAAGATGTTGAGTTGTTTGCTCTTTGAAATAAAAACACCTTGTTTTCCTGCCTTCCAGAGACTTTGTAATATTTGCCCTGATTAATAAAGTAGTTTTCATCCAATTTCAGGCAAGAGCAATTGAACAGGAGATATTATAGGGCTTTGATGGTAAAAAAAAAAAAAAAAAAAAAGATAAACATTAAGTGATATCGGAAAAATTTTGTAGGCCTTTATTCAAGTACAGCTTGGAAAACTCTAGTAGACTTTCTTGTTACTGTCTACCCAGGATCCTACCCCTCCTTTGGGGTACTGTATCCTTTTTCTGGGTACCCATTTCTCCTTTTGGGGAACTGTTCCTGCCCCTTTTCACTGGTGCTGGTGGGAATGCCAGGCAAAGATCCCGTGCTGTGGTTCGTTACTCTCCTCACATTTCTGACTTGAAGGTGATGGGAATTTGTCTTTTTCTATTGGTACAGGCTTTAAGAAAGTGACTGCTAGTGGAAATTTTCAGTTTTTGTTGTCATTGTTGTTGAAAAATATTATTGGCAATTTTGCCTAATTAGTTTTCTAAAAAAAAAAAAAGGAGCCTAATAAGTTTTTAAAAAGGAAACAAATGCATGATTGAGTATTCATGTATGAATGACATGAAATTCAGAGGGATGATGAAAACATATAGCAAACAGGATTTTTAAAAGATTTCTTGGAAAACCCAAGAGAAGGAATACTGCTAACAAGATAAAATGAAATAGATTGTTCCTTCAAAAGAAGGGACTGGAGTTGTATTTCAAGAGGGAGATTATAATTCTTAGCTTCCAGTGTATAAAGGGTGACCTTGTGGATTAGGTGCACCCCATGTTCCAGATGACTTTTAGGAGCAAACCTGTTATTGCATAAGTTAGTTCTCAGTAATTGTATCTACAGCCATTATCAGTGGCTGTTCTGGTTTTCAGTTGCTTTATAACAAACTATGCCAAATTCCATAATTTAAAACAACAACCGTTTTATAGTTTCGTGGGTCAGGAATTCAAGCTGGTCTTCGTTGGATCATTCTTATGCTGCACATGATGTTAGCTTAACTCACATGCCTGGTGCCTTAGTTGGTATGACTTGAAGGCTAGGCTCAGCTGGGTGCCTCTCACTCTCCATGTAGCACCAGAAATACTAAAATTTATCGATATGTAAATCATCTGGATTTTAAAGTTTTAGTTTAAACCTAGCTAATAATAAATCTGGTATAAGTCTATAATAGAGATATAACTTTTATTCCCTCTTTAGTTTCTTTTGTTTGTTTTCTGTCAGGATATTTTATGTTTTATTAGGTAAACTTTGGTGATTTACATTTTTCTAAAATAGCATTTATATTATCCAATATGATATTCTATATTTATGAATTATTTGTTTATCTATATATATAAAAGCCTACGCGACCATTCAACCGTTCAACTGGTGGCTATGATGCGCACTGACCACCAGGGGGCAGGCGCTCAATGCACAGGCATGGAAACATGGAATAGACTGATGGATCTCAGAGGGAAGGGGGGAGGGGGGAGGGCAGGAAGAGATTAACCAAAGATCTTATATGCATACTAGAGGCCCAGTGCACAGATTCGTGCACCAGTGGGTTCCCTCAGCCTGGCCTGCAGGGATCAGGCTGAAACCACAAGTTCAGGCTTTGATGCAGTTCCCAAAGTCATTTCCTGGGTCCCCTTCTTGAAAATACCTCTAACTTTTTGCTGGGCATCTAAAACATGCCTGAGTCTTATTAAAGACCCATTGACAATAGATAGTTTACTTAGCAACAGCCTTCAAACAATGCTCCTCTTGCAAGCTTTCTGGAACTCAGGGAAATTCATTGACTACTTTATTTGTGTTGATTTACAGACTTTGTAAGCATGGACTTTTCTGTTACTTTTGTACAATCTGTTTTCTAGTTTTCAGAATTTCTTCATGGTTTTTTAGTCTATATATGGTATCCTGCATCTTCCTGCCACAGCATTTTTTTGTTTGTTTTGTTCTGTTTGTTCTTATACTTTAATATACTTAGGATTTTGATAGGAATGTGAGTTAACTGTAGTGATTCAATTTACCACCTTGAACCAGGAAGTTTGATATGAATATATTTCAAAACTAATCTAATTGGGCCCCAAAAACCAAATGCTCCATTAGGAGCAATTAGTTTAATATATTCAGACCTTTTCAGAAAATGCTTGGCTCTTGGTCCTTTTGAAGTAGGAAAAAGAATGAAATTGGATCTCATCTGATCAAAGTAGTTAACCAATTCTTAGAAAAAATATACTCCAAGAAATTTATCAATATTTCCCATACTTTGAAAATCTTTCAGAGCTCTCCAAAGGAAGGAGAGCTGGTTCAAACCTACATTTTCACCTCCGAAAACTCACCAAAGTAAGCAGTCTCTCACCTTGTATCAAGTTTCATGTTGTCCTTGATTTTCATACCACAAAAGATTAAAGATAATACCACTAATTATGATACTTAAAAAGAGCCCTTCCTGAGAATGATCTGCCACTGGTATTGTACTATATAAAGACTTTGAGAAATAGCTTTGATAATTTATACTCATTAACAGGAGAATGCAGGAGATTAAAGGTAGCAAGGGTGAATAGCCTCTCATTTTTGCAAAACTTGTGAAACCTTTTATTCACCTACTAAAGCCATTATTATGTAATAATAAAATAAGGAGGTGTGCTTCATCTATGAACTCAGAGAGGGAATAAAGACACAAGGAGCTATTTTCTCTCAAGAGAACTGTAGTGTTGTAGATTAAAGGTGGAAAGACAGCCATCATTTAAAGCAGCTCACATCTCCAAAGGATATTTATTCACAAACTGATTAGAGTTGGAAATGAAAATTATTCAGTTGGTGGGAACATTACAACTGCCCTTTAAAGTGTGATGGGAAAGATGAAAAGGAGGCTCACTTACCCTTTCCTTAGCATGCAGACCGAGATCAAAAAGACCTGTGTCCCATTGGTAGCCCTAATGAGCCTGTGCTTCTATTTAGCTCTTCAGCTATTTCCAGTGACTTGGAGGCATGTTGTCTGACAACCCTGACTCCCCCATTGCTGGAGGCAGCATCACATTTTGTGTATCTTTTTTTTTTTTTTTGAGGGGGGGGAGAAGTGGGAAAGAGGGGAGGAGTGTGATTTGAGTTTTCCAAAATGTTAATGAAAATTAATGAAGCCACTCAACAGAACCCTTTATTTCTCCCCCAAAGACTTGCTTCTTTTCTATTGCTACTCATCCCAAAATCTTTAGTTATCTCCTACATCTTACTTCTCTCTCACCTCCCATCAGACCTACTAGTAAATCCTGTTAGCTCTATTCCAAATCTGATCACTTCTCTCCCCTTCCACTTCTTCAACTCAAGTACAACTGATCTATTTCCATTGCTGTTAGACTTGGTGTCTGGCTCAGAACCCTGCTGCTGTCCAAGTCAAAGGGATAAAGCCAGTTAATGTGCTGGTCAACTGAGAGTCAAAGAGATTTTGGTTTTTGAACGTAATTAAAAGGAGTAATAAATTCAGAAAAGTCAGTTCCAGAAAAAAAAAGTCAAAACTTCTTTAAAAATTGAAACATTATTTCTCCTAAATCAAATTTGTTTCTTGTTATATTTCATCAAGAAAGAGAAAGACCAAACAACTCTTACTTTATTTATTTCAGATGCCAAGTTCATATTCAAGGTATCATGGAGCAAAAACCCCTGTACACAGGATGGCTCCTTAAAATCACTCTTTGAATCATTAAAATTACCTTTCATTAGAAAGACAGAATTAGTTGGTTCATTCTTATGAAAATTCCCACATTTATATCTGTGTCTTCTGTGGGCTCCACAGTTTCCAACACATACACTCTTGTTTTATGTACCATTACAAGAAGAAAAAAACACTAAGATGGTGTAAAAAATTGAGATATGAAAGGCCTATATGTTCCATGCAGGACTAAACAAGAAATACACTTGCATTTTTTAATCTTGGTCCAGAGTGAAGACAGAAAAAAAGAATTCTGGGAATCTGAACCCAAAAACTGCTCAAGCAAATTTGCATTCTAAATTCTCATTATCTATGCGGCCCCAACAATATCAAGCAGAGAATTTAAAGTGATCTCAGTTTGGCAGTGCCCCCAGGTTCTCTCTGGAAGAGTTCTACTTCCTTCTAGACTAAAATGCCATCCTGATCTCAGAGACGTTAACTGTCTAAAGATGTGTATCTAAGACCAATGATTTTCAACCTTTTTCATCTCATGGCACACATAAACTAATTACTAAAATTCTGCAGCACGCCAAAAAAATATTTTTTTTGGTCAATTTGACAAAAAAATAGGTATAATTTGGATTCTTTCACACCAGATGGCTATTGTTGTGTTGATTGAAGTCATTTTTTTTTTAATTTGACAATTTAAGGGAAAAGAGGTCAGTGCCCTGACTAAAAAGTCAGGTATTGCCTATTTTAAAAATTCTTGTTGAAATGAAATCCTTCGCCATCTTATTGATGTCTGGCCCAGCACAGCTTTTGAGTTCAGATCTGCTCCATCTTGTATAACTACACAAATTCAGTTGTGTAGTACCTCAAAGACTGATCAATAAGAGGCATACAGCACACAAATGAATATTGAAATTTTTATAATAAAGAGCAAATTGGGCAGTGCACTCGGACGTCCCGGATCTGTCTCTTGCTTCAACAGTGTTTGGACGGAACAGACCCAGGGACGCCCCTTCTTCCAGCCTCCGGCCTCTCTTCTGCATCTCATCCAGTCACCACCTTCAGAACCACCTTCAGAACCAGCAGCCAACACACCGGGTTTTTTTCCTACCTTAACTCCTTATCGCCGAACAACCATGAGCTCCCACATTAGTCAGAATTATTCCATCGAGGTGGAGGCTGCGGCCAACCGCCTGGCCAGCCTGCATCTGCGGGCCTCCCACACCTACCTCTCTCTGGGCTTCCATTCCAACAGGGACGATGTGGCTCTGGAGGGCGTGGGCCGCTTCTTCCTGAGTTGGCGGAGAAGAAGCACGAGGGCGCTGAGTGTCTCTTAAAGTTGCAAAACCAGCGTGGCGGCCGCATTCTCTTCCAGGACGCACTGAAACTTTCCCAAGATGACTGGGCAAAACTCAGGACGCCATGGAGGCCGCCCTGGCCTTGGAGAGGAACCTGAACCAGGCCCTTTTGGAGCTGCAGGCCCTGGGTTCTACCCGCGCAGACCCCACTCAGCTCTGTGACTTCCTGGAGAACCACTTCCTGGGTGAGGAGGTGAAACTCATCAAGAAGATGGGCGACACCTGACTAACATCCACCCACAGGCTGGCCGGCCCCAGGCTGGGCGGGGCGAGTATCTCTTCGAGAGGCTCACACTCAAGCAGGACTAGGAGCCTTTGGAGCCCAGAGGCCTTTGAGAGACCCCTCTGCATCCCCCTGGTGTCTGGCTTTTACCTGAGCCTCTTCCCAAAACTACTAGCCAGTCTTTTAACCACCCTGGAGCCCTCTCCCATGCATTAGACCAAATGAAACAATAAAGCTTTTGCAGCAAAATAAAATAAAATAAAATAAAGAGCAAATTGAGCAAAAATTTCATCAGGACTTAACCTTCCTAAGTTCTCACTTCTCCTAGAGACCAAAAAGAGCAACAAGAAAAGTGGGGGAGAAAAACCTCACAAAACACATTTTTAGAGAAACTAAGAGACAGACGAATCCTGAAAATTCCTCTTGACATGTAAGTGGTATCAAAGGCAGAGTGAACTTGCACAAGCCTGTGCTGGAAGTTTCAGAGGTGTCACAAGGAAAAACAGAAGTATGGAGCCGGTAGGGGGGCTCATTGACCTTGGAAATCTCCTTCCAGAAGGAGAGGCTCCCTCTAGAATAAACTCAAATGGACCAACGATTTGAATATGAAAAATGAGACTATACAAGCTCAGATAATAACATGAATTCCTTTATAAACCTGGGATACAGAAGATCTTTTAACTATGACGCGAAATTCAGAAGCCATTTAAAATTTTAGTAATTTGATTACATACAATAAAACAGTCTTTCATTAGATAAGTAAAAAGATCTCTGACACAGTAGAAGAAATAGTTGTGATTCATATTTCAGACCAAGAGTTAATTTCCCAAATACATAAAGAAGTTCTAGAAAAATTAGGATAAATGATAATCCAGAAGAAAAGTAAGCATAGAAATTATAGAGATTTTCCCTCATGCTCTAATTATCTGGATTTTATGTCCTGTTAATTTTTGGTTCTGGTTAATATCTCAAGGTCAATATATGACATGGGTAAAGAGTTTCGTTCATGATAGTAGATATAATTCATATTTCTAATAGTCTTTAGAATTTGAAACCTGTGCTTCTCTTCCTTTTATACTTGATGAGATTTTCATTCTTTTTACCTCACATGGTGACTGTTGAATCACTCATTCGAGGAAGCAGGAGAAGGGTCAGCTCAGCCATTTTTGTGGGTGTTTTTTTTTTCACTTGCAATAACATCTTCAACCAATATTTCTTATTTAATTAAAATCATATAGTATTATCTTTACATTACTTAACTGGGCACTCTTACACTGTAGTGTGTTGCAATAGCTTGAAAGTGAAGTAATGAGTGAGAGTTCATGCTCTAATTCCCACATTTTTCCCTCAACCCAGGCAGATTAAGGCATCAGGGTATCCCTAAGGCAGAGAGGACAGCCTGGCTTCATTGGAAACAAAACTAGAAACCAGAAAGCATCAGGATCTCAAGCCCGTTCTCTCTCTCTCTCTCTCTCTCTCTCTCTCTCTCTCGCTCTCGCTCTCGCTCTCTCTTCCTCCCTTTCCTCACCCAGTGTCTCTATTTCTCATTCCATGCCTTTTTCTCATCTTTAACTTTTATTCTGCTGATTTGTTTTTACTGCTCATGAGCAAATATGGTGACCTCAAGGCTAGTGAATTTTAGTAATTTCATGTCCTCAATATAAGGGGTCAGCTAAAACTATCTAAAATCACCATCCAAATTAGCAAGAGCCAAATTCCAAATAGCTGAACTTGGGTCAGTGGCCCTGTTCTGGTGCAGTCAACCCTGGCCAAGCCCATGCTCATAGGTGGGTGAGATAGATTCTCAGAGAAGGAGATCTGGACATGGGAAGACTTTCTAAAAAGCAGCTTTCACAAATGGCCCTAGCTCATGTATCCTGGTGTCACCATCTCGCTGTAGGAATTGTCTCTTCCATCCTTTGGCTACATGATTTCTTCTCACATGGATGGGGCTGTGAATGGAAATGTGAACATTTGTTTCTGTGGTTTGCCTTTTTTCTCCGTTCCTGTATCTGGCCGCCTAATTGACACATTTGTTCATCATTAATTGGTGAATACACTAAAACAGGTTGTAATTAATTCTGCTAGCCTCAGAGCCTTCTCCTTTTTATGGTTACCTTGTATATCTTCGTTCTTGTTCATCATGTGTTGACTTTACAATTTAATCTTCAAAAGGTAATATTATTCCCACACTTTCAAATTGACTGTGCACATAAATCCTCAAGAGGGGTCAGTGATATTGAAGTAAGAAAATGTCACAAAATGGTTAAGAAACAAATACAGTTAACCTGGAGGAAAAACACCAGGTCATCTCTTGAGGGTATAAAACTAAGCAAAAAAA
Source organism: Cnephaeus nilssonii (assembly GCF_951640355.1). Classification (NCBI taxonomy): domain Eukaryota; kingdom Metazoa; phylum Chordata; class Mammalia; order Chiroptera; family Vespertilionidae; genus Cnephaeus; species Cnephaeus nilssonii. The sequence continues at coordinate 30,259,151 of NC_137088.1, forward strand.
AAAAAAGGGAAATGGAAAACTCACTTTAAATAATTATGATAACCCATATGCTATCTATACTCAATATTCAGGTATGTGATATATAGAACTAGATATGGAAATCACATTGGAGTTGGAGGTAGAACTGGACATAGGCATACAGCGCAAGCTCAGAAAGAGTAGGAGCCACTGTAGGCCAGTTCCCTTTATAGTGTCTAGACCACTCCACTCAGGATAACTTAACCACCACGAAAGCTAGATTTTGACCACGGCAGAGGCACTTGACAATCTAGAAAGAGCTAAAACCCACCAAAACTCCTGCTTTGGTTTTCTGTCTTGTATCAGAGCCAACAGACTCATGACCTTGTTCAAATAAAAGAGAAAGAAAGTGTTGTTGTTTTTTCCCTCCTTGTCAGGGAATTAAATGGTAAATAAAAGTATTTAACTCTACTTAAAGCCTAAAACAGGGGAGCGGGGGGAGGGGGGGGAAGAGGGACAGAAAAACTATTTTGTCTGCAGACAAACAGGGAAGATGGGGAGAGACTTCAAGATTTTGGAGCATTAAAAGTGATGCAAAGCCCATTTAATGGGCACCCCCAGAGCTTTTTTTTCCATGCACCGCAATTGATTGCCATGAGATTATGATGCCATTAAAATTCACTCTGCCCATAAACTAATGCCGTAGAAAATGCTGACGTTTATAGCAGTTCCTACAAGGGACATATTTCAGTGTGAAAGTAAGTCCTAATGTAAGAACTTTATCTCAGTAAAGCAACATCTAGGAAGGGGGAGAGAAGGAGGAGGAAGAGAGGCCGTCCAAGAGTGCTGGGAGTTTTATTTCTCTCAATAATGGGTGTATGGATGCTAAATTTCAAAGACTTTTAAAAATAAATCTATTGGCCTTTGACAAAATCAATCCAAACCCCATAAACCAAGAAGTCATCCACTTGATATTAATGAGCCCACATTTGCATTTATTTGTCTCTTACACTAGACAAACCATTAATTTCGTGTTTATGCTTCCTTTGAAGTCTGAATGCTCATAGATAGATGGCCTCATCGAATCTCCTGCTGCTACATTAATATTTCGCTATAAATGATAAATTTTATCATTTTCCACAACACCCCTTTTTACTTTAAGAAAACTGTGAAAATACAGGCAATAAGTCTTAAGGCCTGAAAGCACAGCTTTTTTTATTTTTAATACTCTTCAGCAGGGATCATTAAAATAGTGATATCTTTAACATCAGGATACCTTTGATGGCCTCTAGAACTTAGAAGCCAAGATGATGTATATCATCAACGAATCAAGCTTTCTTGAGTAAAAGGTGGTTCAGTTGGCTAGAATTGACACACAGGTCCATTTTTGACCAACACTTGTGCCTAAAGTTTTTTCAGAATTTATCTGACAATAGATTCATTTCAAATATGAGCCTAATTCATTTGTTTTAAAAAGAAAAGTATTTTTGAAAGGTTTGAGGTGGAAATATTTACCTCCAGGAGCTGGTTCTTGCTTGGCAGGGCATAGGAATGGCAAAGTACCGGGTAAGAGGCAAGGAGTTCTACATTGAATAGATTGATGCTAAATGATATGCATTGTGTTATGTTATGGAGATGGTCACAATCAATTCAGTTATTCTATTAAATAATAATTGTGATGATGAAGATTGTGAAGATGATGATGATGACTACTTATTGGGCCCTTCTTACACATCAACAACCTGAAAGGTAGTTACTACTGTTATTCTTAGCGTATAGATAAAGGAACTGAAGGGAGCAAAGAGGCAAATAGTTGGCAAAATGTTTAACCGCTGCATAGGATGATAGGTCTATTTGCCTCTTTGTCACTGTGCTCTTCCAGTCAGATCCCCAAGGATCCCCCAAGAATGGTTGTATAAATGACTCAAACCTTTTATTTAGATCTATAAGACCCTCTTCTGCATCTGTAGTAGAGATAAGAAGGATTTCATAGCCAGGAATTTCCAAGGGATTAACTTTGGTGACATCACCTACAGTCACAGCCTGAATCGGGTGCATGGAAGAACTGGAACAGCTCTAAACCTTTGGTCCAGGTGTTTTCTTGGAACATTCTGTCCTTCAAGCAGCCTCTTTTTCCATGCTGACAGATTCACAAATTCAGTGTCCCCCACAGAAACTCACCACCTCTCTCAGATTCGTTCTATCGCTCTTTCTTACCTCCATCGCCTAAATCCGTGGTCGTCAAACTGCGGCACGCGAGCCACATGCAGCTCTTTGGCCCCTTGAGTGTGGCTCTTCCACAAAATACCACGGCCTGGACGAGTCTATTTTGAAGAAGTGGCATTAGAAGAAGTTTAAGTTTAAAAAATTTGGCTCTCAAAAGAAATTTCAATCGTTGTACTGTAGGTATTTGGCTCTGTTGACTAATGAGTTTGCCAACCACTGGCCTAAATGTACTTGCCCTTTGCTTATATATAAAGTCTTTGCTACAATTCATGTTTTGCTTTGATGTTTCATTAAAATTAATGTTCATCTTTTTATATTTCTTATAAATATGTAATTATATCCAGTGTTTTGTTGTTGTTTTTTAGGTTAATGTTACACATTCCCTTTGGGGGGAGAATGGGCAAGAATTCTATCTTTGACCAGAATCCTCATGTTCAAATTGAGTCGATTAAAGAAACTATTCACAATAGCCAAAATACCATAATAAAAATGTTTGTAAATAATTATGGTGCCAGATATTTGTTTTTTTGTTTTTTTTGTTTTTTTTTAATTTCTTTATTGATTAAGGTGTCACATATTTGTCCTCATCCCCCCATTCCCATCCCACACCCCTCCCCTTGGATGCCCCAACCCTCTGTTGAACTTAAGCATTGGTTAGGCTCATATGCATGCACACAAGACCTTTGGTTGATCTCTCCCCCCTCCCCCCACCCTCCCCTATCCTCCCTCTGAGGCCCGATAGTCCGATCGATGCCTCCTTGTTTCTGGTTCTGTTCTTGTTCATCAGTCTATGTTGTTCATCATTTCCCCTAGATGAGCGAAATCATGTGTCACTATAGATATAAGAATTGAATGTGCGACGAGCAATAATAGTTATGCTGACAGGCAAATGAATCAGTCTGTAGTGAGTTTCTTTCTGGACCAACAGTTCTTTTGAGACCCAATATCAATGTCCACCGGTACCCTATGAGTACATGTCGGCACTGACCCCTCAGCTCTGGATGGTGGACAAATGGTGGTAATGCAGGTCCGACTCCCTCTGGTTTGGTCTCGGCTGGACCCAGGGGCACTGCTTCACCCGGATCCAGGGGCCCACGGCCTCGCCCGGACCCGGGGCCAGGCTCACCCGGATCCAGGGGCCCGCGGCCTCGCCCGGACCCGGGCCCAGGCTCACCCAGCTCCAGGGGCCCGCGGCCTCGCCCGGACCCGGGGCCCAGGGCTCACCCGGCTCCAGGGGCCCGCGGCCTCGCCCGGACCCGGGGCCCAGGGCTCACCCGGCTCCAGGGGCCCGCGGCCTCGCCCGGACCCGGGGCCCAGGGCTCACCCGGCTCCAGGGGCCCGCGGCCTCGCCCGGACCCGGGGCCCAGGGCTCACCCGGCTCCAGGGGCCCGCGGCCTCGCCCCGACCCGGGGCCCAGGGCTCACCCCCGTTTGCCAGATATTTGATTTGACTTTTTTAAAAACTTCTGAGCCAAATCTGTGTTTAAGGACTGCAGTCAAATGTTTCACATGCAATGTTTGTTATTGAAGTCATGTATTGACCAGGAATGAGAAAGGCAACTCATTAGAAAAGTGACCCAGAAATTCTCCTCTGTTTGGAAAAATGTGGTCATGGAAATAAGTAGTTTGGGCACTGGTGGATTAGACTGATCCACATGGAATGCAAAGCAAGAACATAAAAAGGTAGAGCCAGCCTTCCTGGCCAAAGGGTGGCTACAAGAGCAACTACATTGATTCTTTATGTAGTTAGCTGGTGATTGGTGATTAGGGTGAAGGAAGCCATCAACCGCAATAAGAAATACTTGAAAAACTCAGTTAGGGTCTTTGATGTCTAGCTAATCTGCATAGTAGCAGTTAGAGTGTATTGAGGCTTATTGGTGCAGGGCACTCCTTAAGTGCTTCACATTTGATACCACAACTACTCCTTAAATGGACATTATCATTATCCCCATTTCACAAACAGGGGAAAAGATAACTGCCTGGGATAACTGCCTTGCCTGAGGTCACACAGCTACTAAGAGAGGGAACTGGGGTTAAAACCCAGATAGTCTGACTCCAGAAGTCTCCTCTTCGCTGCAACACTGATTTCTTTTTTAATGGTCACAGAATAACCCAGAAAGGAAGCCTGTTTTAATATACTACATATAGTTGCTATGATTACCTATTTTAATAAATTATATATTTTTTCCAGGTCTTTAATTAGATTAATTTATTTTAAAAAATAGCCTTCCTTGCCCTGGCTGCATGGCTCAGTTGGTTGGAGCGTGGTCCCATACACTGTAAGATTGCAGGTTTGATTCCCAGTCAGGACACATGCCTGAGTTGTGGGTTAGATCCCCAATAAGGGTTTGTGCAGAAAGCAATTGGTTGATGTTTCTCACATCAATGTTTCTCTCTCTCTCTCTCTCTCTCTCTCTCTCTCTCGCTCACTCTCCCTTCCTCTTTCTCTAAAATTAATAAATATGTTCTCATAAAAATATATGTTTTAAAAAGGTAGGATAGGAGCTTGAAAGATGGGGAGACCCACCAATTGAGCCAGTAATTGAAGAACAATAATGTTCACTAGACTAGTTCCTAAGGTCTTGTTGCAATGCTTAGCTCCAGACATTGTTTTCTTGATGTTAGTTACATGGCCATAAATCAATTGTGCCCAATAAACCAAAAACTACCCCAAATGATTCAACTTTCAGAAAGAAAAAAAAAATCTAGTTTCAAAGCATAGCAGCAGGTTTTGTACAGCTACCTGACTAAATACATCAGAGGTGAGACCATAATTTAAAATAAATGATTAAGGTTTGAAATAATAAATTTAATTAGGCACGAAGGCATTAAAATTTCCACAAATGCTGATACTTACACAGATTTGCCTTTGTCTCCACAGCAATGAATTATGAGAATTTGGGGGTTTAGATACTGAATTAAGAGAGGAGCAATTCTTCTGGCGAGGGGCTGCCTTGAGCCATTGACAATTCATTAGTGTTGATCTAGAAGCACAAGCTCTTCTTGGTCATCGCTCTTCATGGGATCCAAGCTTGAGACAGCACTCTGCCTACATTTCCCCCTCCCTTAGTAATAAGATGATGAAGGAGATACAGTAACGGAGAGCTTCTTTATTTTGCTACCTCCATCCACTCTCTGCTTTTCCTACCAACCATTTCAAGTTCTCCATTGGACGTCCTGATCCTGGCACCAAAGCTGACATCCACTTCAGCCCATTCACTTTGGAGAGAGGAATAAAGAAAAAAAGGGGGAAACAAAACTTAATTTTTTTTTAAGAAAGAAATGTTAACACGCAAGGCTCAGTGGATGCACAGGAGACAAAGTTCTTTCTGCTCAGTAACCATCACCTGGAGAAGAGAGTGCCATCATGTTGGGCAAGGTTACAGCGCAGGGCCCATTGTGCGGGGTTGTGTGAATGTGTGTGTCAGCCCCTCCACTGCCAGAGCCTGTTCTGTACTCAGAATGGTGCCCATTGTGCCTGTGCTGCTGGGAGGACTCAGGCTCAGCAATGGAAAACGCTCCCTCTCACCTTCCCCCAATCTCTGCTTTGCTGTCCAAATCTACCATTATGGATATGATGTGGACCTCTGGCATCCGGGGCTGCTCTTGGCCTGTACTTCTGAAACAAAAGCTATTATACTGCACTATGAAAGCATGGACACAGAAATAAAACAGCCTGAAAGGCTAGACTGAGAGAGGGAGTGTGAGCTCCATTTAAAGTTAAAAACCCGTGGAAAACAAAACACTTCCGATTAAAAATGGGCTTTCATGTCTTTGTGTGCACACACATGTGAGTGTTCGTCAGAACATTTCATCCAAATGCTCATGACAAAAGCGAGTGACCTGTCCTTGCTTTCAGAAGCCAAAGAGAAGTGTCGCTGGAGAAGAGGCCGGAAAAGAAGGAATTCTAAGCTTGCTAGATAAAGCTTGTTCTAATTAATGGGCTCCAGTACAGAGCGGGGATGGAGGCAAGGTGTGTTTTCACTGAGAAATGGCAGGCAGGGAATACAATGTGTATGATGTTCTGTACAAATGAAGGATGCAATCAAAGCATTTATGTACAGCCCGCCCCCGCCCTCCGCCCCCCAGCCCCCACCCTTTTAGGAGAGAAGTAACAGAAAGCAGATGGAGTTTTTCTTTCATTGAGGGAAATTCGGTGTGCACCAAAGACGCTGAAGGCACTACCAAGTGGCTGATGTGTCTGTATATATCATTTAACTCTCTGAGAAGCCCAAGGTGCTTTGAAAATTTATGTGTCGGGGGAAGGCGGGGGGGGGGGGGGGGGGGGGGCGGGGCGGGGGGAATGCTCCACATGCTTCTTGGGTCTGGGGTAACCTTGTGCAATTATCTGAGGCTTACCCGGACTTCAGACATCACCCATTCTACACACACATCTCAGGCATTTTAGATGTGGCTGTCTTAAAGCTGTCCAGGGCAAACGACTCATGACTTTCCCCAATTATAACCATTTTGGTCCCAAACTCACCTCTATTGCTTCGCTCCTAGCTGTCCCCTCTGACTGCTATCCCTTGTTTCCTCTCTTCACTGATATAGCTCATGTCTTAATCTAGCTTCATACCTCAGTTTTAACCAACACTGCGCCCTCCAACTCCAAGGCTGAGTGAGGGGCCGCCTCTCCCGCAGGCCTCTGCCTTAGTCCTATTACAGAGCCTCCCAGGCTGTACTGAAAGTCTTCCCTCCTCCTTTGGGAGTTGCTGGCCTCGTTTCACCGCTGTAGGCCTAACAACATACATAACACCTGACAAAAGCCCATGCTTAGCAAGCATTTTTATGAGTGAACAACTGATGACCAAAAATTCTTCGTTATCTCAGTTCTAAATCTGTTTATGCTATCACTTAAAGTCAAGAAAATCTATTCAATGTCTCTTTTTCATTAGGACCGTAGAGTCCCCTTCCACAGAATGGAGAAGACTGAGGTCACCCTTTTGTAGCCACAAGCTAGGCATAGCTGTCATAAACAGGACCCAAATGCAGAGTCTATGAAGATGCCCAGGGAAGAGGGTGGGGAGAGATCCACTTTCTAATCACAAGAGCAAATCCAGAGGTCATTCACCCTGCTGGATTCATGTATGAATCAAAAAGAATCACTGAAACTATGGTTAATCCAGAGGAGTGAGTGCTGTAAACTGGATCCCTTATGCATCGATGTTTCATTTTGTTCATTCCTAATCCTCAAAGCAACCACATATGATAATCTGAGTTATAAACTGAAGCAGAGATGCAATCTACTGGGGGTTAGCAGCATTATCTCCAAAGCAGTATTCAAGAAACTGGGCCTATATCACAGCCATTCTCTTTTCCTTCTTGGATTTGGCACTCCACCAAAATCCTGCCCCTGAAGCTTCCTCACATGTGTACATGCGATGGCAAAGCACCAAATGAAAACACAAATAATTCAATCTAAAGCCAAAGCCAATTCTGAATTACTTGTCTCAGCAGAATTAACTGAATTTGCCAAATGCTCTGATGTTCTGTAACTATAATTACACTTCATAATTTGTTGCAATACAGTCACTTGGAGACAGGAGTGCTGAATTAATTGTACCATTTTTGTGACCTCTGGACTTTCTCCATTAAGACCAAGTTAATTTCTCAACATGGAAAGATTCATTTTTTTGTACAGAATAATATCAGTAATAAAGCCAGAGCATAAGTGAGCAGTGTGCACAAATGACTGCTATCAAACAGCTATGTGATCACACCCCTGTTCCGCTTAAACGCAATTTATGTCAAATACATTAAGGGAGTATGTGATGAGTATTTGATTTGTTTTGGCTTTGTGGGCAAATAGCATAATTTCTCAAGGATTTGGATATGTGTTTGCGACTAGGCAAAACTAATAAGTAGGAGCATGACTAGGAGGGTCGTTGATGGGGTCTTAAGGCATTTCTGGAAGATAGGCTTCTCCAGGGAGACGCCTGAGGGCATCTTTCGTCAGAAGCACTCCAGATCATCAAGAAGCCATTGGGCATGTGCTGTTTTGGAGGAGATCTCTTTATCTCTCAGGCTTTCCCTGAATATGTGGATAGCAGTAGGACAATCCTGATATAGTCCAAGCCAACCCTTTAGGCCAATGCTTTGACTCCAGTGTGTCTGTGAGGCAGGCAGGACAGTGGCCTGGTGCTTTTCTCTGGAGAGTACTTTAGCTGAGAGTTTGAGCAAAAAGGTTATTTCAGAGCATCATTCTATTGCAGACTGAGAAATGGCCCATGTCCTGGCCAGGTGCTAACTGAGCTGCCTTCATTTCCTTGTATAAGATTCAGGCTGACAAAGATACTCATTTATGGGCAATGCCAATAATCAACAGAATGGACAGAACTAATCAAGATAAATATTCATGGTTCAATGATATCTGAGGGACTTACTGTACTTTAAATGATGTGTTACTTTTCAAAAGCTAACATTAACCTGATTTGGTTTTAATGTAAGTGAGGAGTAGAGGATGTAAAACTTTGAACACAACTAAATTATTCATGGCATCTTCTAAGTCTCTTAGCACTAGTTTTTCAGATGCTGATTACTGTTTAGATATTTTTCCATTGATGATCTTGAGTATGAAAGCTACTTGATTCTAGCACATTACACTGTGATAGAAGCTGTTATTCCTACTTATAAATTCTACTTAGCTCTAACAGTAAAGAGTTAGTTTGCATTAACAAAATTATTGATGAAAATGATAAATAATGATATGGCTTTAAAAGTGATTTAAACATACATTATAAAGGACTCAGTCATTCAAGTATTACCCTATCAGTCATTTATTTAAAAGAACTTAGAACTGGTTTGTAATCAGTATAGTGTTCTGTCTTTATTTCTCCTGAAAAAAAAATGGGGAAATTAAGCTAAATGTCTGATACATGGCAAAGGTCTGTCATTACCATAACCCAGAGGTTTCTGGGCAGCATCCAGCACTAAAGATGAAAAATAAAGGAATCAAAAAAGATATGGCATATAAATATTACCAAACAGAAAAGTAGGCAAGCAATATTAGTTGCATCAAAAATATTAACATTCAAACAAAAAATATGTCATAATAAAGGCTGCAAATATGCACTTAACAACATGGACTCTGAGCAGATTGTATTTTCCAAAGCTGATTGTAAAAATATTGCCCATCCCACATACTCTTCCTAAATGTGACCCTGCCACTCCCCATCCAGAGACTGAGTCTGATTTTCCTGCCCTTGAATCTGAGTTGGCCTTAGCTACTGGGTTGAAACCAATGAAATACAACAGAAGTGAAGTTAAAAGACTTTTGAGGGGAAAGGTCAGCAGAAGCCTTGCAGCTTCCACCTTGGCCTCTTGGGATGATTGCTCTCCAGACACTCCCAGCTGAATGCCATGTTCTGAGAAGGCCAAGCCCACGGAGGGGCCATGGGTAGGTGTCCCGGACATTAGCCCCAGCCTTTGAGTCACCCCCGCTCACGTCCTTAACATTTGAGTGAAGAAGTCTCCAGGTGAGTCCAGCACCCAGCCATTAGGGTCATTCCCACCTATTTGTGTCTTCACTACTGAGGTCCCACACATTGTGGAACACAAACAAGCCTTCCTAGATGTTCCCTGCAAGATTACTTACTCAGAATCCATGAGCATAATAAAAATGGTGCTGTGTTATGACAGTAAGCTTGCTCTGTTTTACAGTGACCGATGACCAGAATAGGCTCAAAAATAAATCAAGTAGAAATAAACTACATAGGCTCAATACATAAAGTAAAAAGTTATAAAGTTTCAAAGAAAATTAAATAATTTATAATCACAGTGGGAAATGTTACCATGTCTCTATAAAAAGAATAGATGAAGCAAATAAAAAGTTGTAAGAACAAAGAATAACACAATTATCAAGTTGATATAATACATATAAGGAGGATTCTGAACCCACAAAATAAGTAATGTAGGTTCTTTACAAATTCAAAGGCAACACTTATTTTAAAGTTAATTTTTTAAAATTTACCTTGACCTTGTATTATGTCACAAGAGAAGTCTCAAATAATTTCAAAGAATAAAATTAATACAATACATACAACATTTGTTGATATAACAGAATTAAATTAGAAATGAACAATCACAAGTTGATAGTATATAAAACATAATATTAAAATATATAAAGCAAGCATAAATGAGTGTATATGTATATATGCATATGTATGTATATATGTATATAAATGCACCCATACATAATTCATTATTTAAAGAGAAAATCACAATGGAAACTGAAAAATGTTTAGAACTGAAAATTAATAAAAGCACTACCTAGGAGACTTATAGGATGAAGCTGAAGTACTACTTAGAAGCAAATTTCAACCTTTAGATGCATTATTTTTAATCCTGAAAAAATTCAAACAAAAGTAAAGAGGAGTGTAATGACCCTCTCTGTACCCATCTATCCAGCTTCAACCTTTATTAAACATTTGGCCATTTGGGATTATTTGGGAGCAAAATATGTCATATAATTCCATCAATAAATCCTTTAATATGTATCTCTAAAAGGTAAGCATCTTTATCATCATACCCAAAACAACTAATAATAATTCCTTAATAATACTTTAGCTAGCTAGTTAGTTAGTCAGAATCAGGACTCTAAACAATATATGGTCATTATTTGATTTATATATCTATAAGTTCCCCTCTCTCTCTCCTATTACTAATTGTTTGTTGAAGAAGCCTATTGTTTTTCTTGAAGAATTTCCCAGTCTAGATTTTATTGATTCCATCCCCATGAGGTCATTTAACATGTTCTTTGGTTCCCAGTAGTTAGATGTTGACAGCTAATTCAATCAAGATTTGGATTTTTAGCAAAAATACATAATAGGACCAGCACATCAGATTAGAAATAAATTAGTACTGTGGTCATTTCAAGAAGCTAGATGCAAACATTTATTTAAAAAGAAGTAGGATAAAATATTGAAGCTAAGGGCAGAAATTAGAAACTAAAAGTTGGTTCCTTGCAAAAACTAATACAATTAGTTTCATAATAATAAAATAGACAAACTTTTAACCAGACATTTAACCAAACTAAGCAAGAATAAAAAGGCAGGAATAAACAATATTTCTGGAAGGGGTGGGGGAGAGACAAATTTACATCTAAAATGATACTAAGAACATTATTTAATTAATACTATAAATAATTTTATCCAAATATATTGGTAACTGGGTATATTAGAAAAGTTTCTAAGAAAAATTTAAAAAGCAAATTGAAGAAGAATAGGAAACCTGAATAAACCAAAAACTACCAAAGAAATTGAATAGAAAATTGAAAGACTTCCTCACTCTCAAAGACCTAGAGCCAGGGCAGTTTGGTGAAAATGTTAAGAAGTATGTAAGGTGAGACTTCTACTTATCCATTACCATATCCCCAGGGACTAGAAGAGGAACTGGCACATAGTGAATATGCAATAAATATGTGCTAATTAAACAATCTCAATAACACACAAACTTTTTCAAAGAATGGAAAAACACAGAATGATGGAAATTAATTCATGGAGGAGGGTAAGTATACTCTCAGTACTAAAACAAGACAAGGAAGGAAAAGGGAAGAAAGGAAGGAAATTATAGATTAATCTTATTTATAAAACTAAACAGAAAAATATTAGGTAAAATATCACTTACTTGAATACAACAATACATTAGAAGACAGGACTGCAAGGAAATGTCTTAATATAATAAGTGACAATATCAGATTAAATGAGAAAAACTATGTGATCATTTCAACAAATACAGAAAAATCTTTAATGAAATTCAATACACTCAGGTTTTAAATAACTTCTAATAAATAGAAACAGAAAATATTTTTTTAAATCTGGACAGAACATTTGTTAAAACCTAAAACAAATAATACACTTAATGATGAAACATTAGAGGTGTCCCTTTAAAATCAAGATCAAGGCAAAAATGCCTACATCATTGCTTCTAACCACCATTGTACTGCATACAAGCAATTCAATTCTGAAACAAACATGAGAATTGAGAAGAGGAAACAGCACTGTTTTTATTTGCAAATGAAAGAATTCAGCAAGCTTGCTAGAGACAAGATTTATATACAAAAATCAATTGAAATTCTGTATAATAGTAATAATCAAATAGGACAAATAATAGAAAAAGATCCATTCACAATACCAAAACATTAAAATCTACAAAGAGTCTTGTAATACACATGCTTTACGGAAAAAAATTATAAAACATTATTAAAGTACATGAAAGGAGACCTGAATAAATAGAGATAGATACTCCACGTTCATAGATAGGAAGACTTCATCTTATAAAGATGTCAAGTCTTCCCCAAAGTAACCTATAAATTTAATGTAATTCCAATCAATATCCCAACAGGGGTTTTATTTATGGAATGTGACAAGCTCATCCTTAAATTCACATGGAGGAGTAAAGGGCCAAGAATATCAATGACTCTTTTGAAGAAGAGGAACAAGGTGGGTGGGCGGGTGGGTGGGTGGGGACAGTGTGGGACCATGGGATGGCAGGAAGGCAGGGGAGGAGGTCTGTGCCCCACCACCTGTTGGACTGTCTCTACAGCCATTGTAATGAAGGAAGAGTGGTACTGGTGCCAAGATGGACAAGTAAATCCAACTCTGCCACTTATTAGCTATGTGACCTGGGGCAAGATTCTTAGCCTCTCTCAACATCTTCTTTAATCCTATCTGGAAATTTAGCTTTATAGCATCTATGTGTGTTATGCAAAATATATAAAATAACTGATGTAAATAGTAGGGACATGACATAGGGTATTTAGATACATATCTGAAAACCAAAAAGAGTAATTCAGCTGTAACAAGCTTTATTAAAATATTAATTTGGAAATTGCACTTCCAAATGTTTTGGTTTCTTCTGGTCTTCAGGGGTCCTCTTCACGTTACTGCCAGGACTGTGTGTCCTGTGTTTAAAAAGAAAATCCAGAGTCTCTTGGCCAAGCTCCTTACTTGTTACTGGGTCTTGACTGTCTTTTTATTTCTGATGCTCACTTACCAAGCACAATTCCTCACTCTCTTCTGAACCTAGAAGTCCTCATAGGTTTATTTGCCCTGGACACAAACAGGTAGCCCTCAGTAAATTCCTTGGTCCTTTCTGTAACCCGGACACAGCCCTCACAGGAGGGAGAGCACACAGCATATCTTCCCTGTGTCTATGAGCCAATAAGATGCTCAAGGTAACAGGGATATTGCTATCTAACTTTAATTAGCACTAACTTTTTTAGAAGGTATTACCTGAAACCTTTAACAGTAGTTGTAGGTAATTTTATTTTATTTTATTTTATTTTATTTGGCCTAGATTTGTTTCCCAAATTATCTCTTCTTAACATTATGTAATAAGCATAACTAACCTTGGAGGTATAAACAATATCAGATAATATACTTTATTTAATTTTTAAGGGGGAAAAATGTATTGCATTAGTACATCTCTTCCTTGCAGGAAGGGGCCTTCAGTTTTGTCTGAGTTTCTTGAGCAGGGTCCGGTTCATGGTGCAGGCTCCAGGTTTCATTACTGACAATGCTTTCTATTGCTGTCGACATAATTTTCCTCACCAGAGCCAGAACTAGGTCAGAGAAACCAGGACTTACTAAGGAATAAGAATTATAAATAATTCCTTTTAATTGTGTGAGTTTAAAACTTATTATATGCGGCATGTGGGCCTTCCACAGCACAGAATAAACTGAGGTTATTAACTCAGCACACCCAGTTAAAACAGGAAGCCAAGGTTAGCCGGTATCAGGATAACAACGAACACCTTACACTGCTCCTCTGAGGCCAAGAACGGCTTTGCACAGCTCTGGTCTTTACTAACGTTGGTGAGAAGGGGTCTGTGAAACAGTCCTGGTTGGAACCTCTAGACCCCAGACGTTCTTGACCCCTTTTTCTATCATGGCACACATGACCCATGATGTCCCCATGAGGATCATACTCCGTGTATGTGCTGTGATTATAGGCAGCAGCAAAATAAAACAGGCTACAGTTTATGCGTACTAGTAAGTCCTAGCAATTTCTTTCTCTCCTTAACAAAGCACATTAAAGGCAAATACGAGGGATTGTAAGGGGAGAACCCCAAAACTGCTCTAATTTTTAATGAATTACATTGCTCACAACTTCACATCTTTCTTACAACTGAGAGTACTGCTCTAAAAACTTAATCTTGGGTATCAGCTCTCATAGAGACACTATGTTCCAATGACAAGAACGCCCTTCTCTCTTCCGTAGTCACCCATTTCCAGAAAGAGCCTGGAACTGTCTCTCCCCCCCTGTGGTGGTGGTGGTGGTGGTGGTAGTGGTGGTCACCTCCAGCAGGCACTGCAAAATTTGTGTATCGCTCGGTAACGCTCATCACGATGTCTACACTTAATCAAACTAATTCTGAAGGTTGGAAATCAAAATCCTATCTGGGTTGAGTTTAGGGTTTCCTGGCAAAAGAGGAAACAGGAATCTTTTGGTTCAGTGGCACTTTTAAAAGGAAGTTTAATTGAAGTCTGAAATGTTGCATAAATGGAAGATATAAGTTTTAATTGAAAAATAATTATAACCACTTAATCATTTTTAAATGAGGGCTGTAATTGCAGTCAGTGCACAATAGCCACATACAGACACTGAGATTTCCGCAATAAAGCAGGGATGGTACAGCTTGATTTGCTAATAGCACTTCCACTTCTCCTCCCTTTTGTCTCAAAGATTAATTCAGGCAAGGGCTATTAGTGCTGTTAATTGGTTCTGCAATTTAGACCTTGTGCCTGTGAATGAATGACTGATGCAGTCGCTCAGCCAATAAATGGGAGCACTTCGTCAATGCTCCCCATTGTCCGGCAGGGCATCCTCCCTCCCGCCAGCCCTTGGGGACAAAAGGCTCAGCGCCTCTTCTAGGTAACAGCTTCAGTAGGACCTGAGATAGGTCGACCAGATGCCTTTGAAACGAGGCTGACTTATTGAATCTAATGATATTCAACTAGCGCTCTTCCCCTGTCGCCAGAAGGAGGGTTTCTTTTTGTTTTGAACAGTCCCCTCACTCTGTTATGAGGTTATGAAGGAATAGGAGATCTGGTTGTTATGACGCTTGGCAAAAGAAAGCACCAACTGTAACATTAGCTTGAAGATAAATATACCCCAGAGCTCAGGGAGAAAGCCTTCTTTAATTGCTGCAGAGCCTTCCTGGCATGGGCACCGCACCCCCAGGGACGCCTCGGAGAGTTATCAGGCCCGATGGGGAACCATACCGAATGTGCCTCCCCCAGAGGACTCTGGAGATAATTGCAAGCTGAAACACCAGCGAAGAGACGTCCTGATTGAAGACTCACTCACCAGTGGTCATTTGCAAAGCCACATCGGATTTCATTATTCAGACAAATTTCCATTGCTCCAAGAAAGAGCCCCTCCTCCATGACTGCAGGCCTATCTATCCCTCTCCGCCATGGAAATGTAGACCAATACTTTTCAGAAGGAAGACATTAGGAATCAATGGCCTACCTGCCATTTTAGCTCCCTAGAACAGCCGCAGGCCAAGAAGATGAGGGCATGAAATGCCCTTAAGGAGGGGAGGGAAGTGAAGATGGAAGGGTGCTCTGTGGCTGACTTGATGTTGAGCATGGACATCCCTTGAATTCTGTGCAGATTGTGTACTGAGGTTACATATTCATGCTTCTGCCCCGGGGCCATCCGTGTTCAATTTGGATCTCATTTGAGAAGTAATTCTTCTCTCTAAAATAAAAGTTTAAATCTCTTCTACTCATGCAATAGAAACTGTACCACATGGAAGGAGATCCAGAGTTCAGATGAGAGAGAGAGGGAAATGCCACAACACCAGGAAGCAATTTCTGGAATAACAAATTTCTAGTACAAATTTCCAGCCACAAACTCAAATATTTAAGAAAATAACTTTGTCCATTCTTTAATAACAGCATAATTTTTACTTTCAGTCCAATTTCACCCAATGACCGAAACTCAGATCACCTTCCTATGTTTTCCTAAAGGTTGAATCCAAATCTAGGTAGTAAGGCATCAGGGAGGCATCATCTGTAGAGAATTTTATTTTATTTTTTAAAATATATTTTTATTTATTTCAGAGAGGAAGGGAGAGGAAGAGAGAGAGCAACATCAATGATGAGAGAGAATCATTGATCAGCTGTCTCCTGCACAGCCTCTACTGGGAATCAAGCCCACAACCCGGGCATGTCCCCTGACCAGGAATTGAATCATGACCTCCTGATTCACAGGTCAACACTCAAGCACTGAGCCACACAGGCTGGGCTATAAAGAATTTTAAAACAATAATAAAATGTGTTCAAAGTCCATCTGCTTTTTAGTATCATCATGTGGCAATTCCATATACTCTATCTATAATAATGAAAGTGTAATATGCTAATTAAACCGGACGGCTGAACAGCAGAACGACCTTCCGGATGACCATCCAGGCAACCATCCAGAACCACACTATGACACCCACTGGCACCAGGCCAGCCAAGGCGGGTGCGATGTGATTGGTCAGGGGCCCGGCCATCGTCTCATGATCACCCCACAGAGGGAGGCCCAGGCCACCAGCTGGCAGGCTGCAGTGGGTGGGCAGAGCCTCCCTCTGCAAGGGAAGGGTACCTGCCAGCTGCCAGAGGGAAGCCCGAGTCCCAGGTACCAGAGGGAAGCCAGTGCCAGCAGCCAGGGGAAGGAAGGCCTATTCTTGCACGAATTTCGTGCATTGGGCCTCTAATATATATATAAAAGCCTAAGTGACCAAACGACCGAACTACTGTCACTATGATTCACACTGACCACCAGATGCTCAACACAGGAGCTGCCCCCTGGTGGTCAGTGCGCTCCCACAGCCAACCTCCTGTGGCCCCTCCCTCAGTCAACCTCCTGAGGCTCCCATCAGCCTCCATCACTGGCCAGGCCGAGGGACCCCACCAGTGCATGATTCGTGCCCGGGCCTCTAGTGTTAATAATAAAATTCTCCTCCTCCAAAATATCTTTTGTTGGTCTAAAAATCTAAACAGTTACTGTGGTTACTCTTGATTATTAATACTAATACATATGTAGTCTTCAAATTAGCACATTTTATTACTTCTTTTTTAATAAACATTTTCTGCATAGAAGTTAATTTAGAAAGTTCCCTGCAATCTACTTAGCCTGACACACTTGAACTTAGCTACACACATTTGTTTCAAGAGTAAGCTCTTAAGGGTTCAGAATCATTGTGTTTGCTTCTGGCACAATTTAATGTCTCCGACTCCTATGCTACAACATATTCCTTCATTTAATGAGTAGATTTAAAATAAGCCAGAATAGCTTATTTATTTCAAAGACAAAGAATATGTGTTATTTCAATTCTGTCATTCTATGAGTGCACTTGGAGTTTTCCTTGTATTTAAAATGTAAAAGAATACAAATTACAGTGTAATTTTTTTTCTTCTTAAAAAAAAAACAACTAACCCTGGCCAGGTGGCTCAGTTAGTTGGAGCACCATCTCATGTACCAAAAGGCTGCAAGTTCAATTCCCAGTCAGGGCACATATCTGCATACCTAGGTTTCTGGTTCAATCTTGGGGAGTCTGATGGGGGACGGGCGGGGGGGGGAGGGAGGGAGAAGGAGGGAGGGCAGGTATGGGAGTCAGCTGATCAATGTTTCTCCTTCACATTGATGTTTCTCTCTCTCTCTCTCTCTCTCTCTCTCTCTCTCTCTCTCTCTCCCCCCCCCCCCTTCCTCTCTCTCTAGAAATCAATGAAAAACATCCTCAGGTGAAGTTTTTTTAAAAATCCTAATGTCAGTAGAAAGTATTAATTCATGACTTTCCCCCTTTTCTGTATTATAATATTTTCATTTTTATTTATTTTTTTGCTCATATATGGAAATTTTATTTTTAAAATGTCACAATCCATGTTCTTCTTTGGACATTGTTATTGTTTCCTTTCATGATTATTGCTGAAAGAAATTTGGTCATTTAGATGGAGAAAATGCTAACGAATGATCTTCTGTGAATATCAAATGTACTGGACACACAATTGTGAGTGGACATACTGATTACTGAAATGTGACTATGTTTTGGTCACTCTGATTTGTGGATCTTTCGCAATCTGTGAGTAATCAGGAAAGCTATGGGACCTGCTTGGGAAGTCATCCATGATCAGGGAAAGAACTATTCCAAGCGTGGGTTTGAGAGGACACTGGGAAAGAAAGTGGTGTTGTGCTTGCAACATATGGATTCTGTTTCTTCGCTGTTTTTTGCGAAGCATACTGGAGGGAAGCTTCCCTCTCATGATCACACTGGACCCCTACACTGAACTGAAACGCGATGGGAAGAGCAGAAAATGTCTGAGAACACCAAGTGCCGCCATTACACTCCGTGTAAGGCTGTGCCTGAGCACAGCCAGAGCTGCTGAGACACGCAGAGGGTGTCCCCAGAAACCTGGTCACTGCCAATGGGCCACAAATGGCCATTCTATTTATCATCCCAGGTGAAGACTTTCAACAAGCTCCTTGGTGAAGAATGCATTGAAATTGGTCACAGAATCCATCTGTATATGCTTTATATTTAATTGCCTGGTGTGTTTATTTTTTTTAATGAGTTCGGTCTCATGAACAAACCCACTTTTAGATTTTATAAACATCCCCCAAAGATTGTTTCAAATAGATCTGGACAGCTGCAACTTTAGAACCAATGAGTGGATCCCACAAAGAGGTAAACTAGGAAAGCAGCTCCCTCCCCCACCAAAGGCCATGTTAACAACCTTATTTCTGTCTGAGTGAGTTTCATGCTACACTCACATTCTTCGGGGGAAAAATAGAAACACCATAAAACCTTGAGTTATACAGAAGATAAGAATCTGCAAAGTACTCTAATCTAAAACTGTAATTGGAGGCATTAATTTATATATAATTGGAGAGTAGAGACCTCTGCCCATCAATTTGACATTAATTTCACTAAAAGAAGATATTAAAACACAGCCTTGTAATGGAATTATTAATCTGATTAAAACTTTATTCACCAACATGAACAAGCAAATCAAAAGAGAAGAAATTAAAATGCCCACGAATACAGGAGAATGTACTTACTGGTGGATAATAATCAAAGAATTGCAGGTTAACCTAGACATCACTTCAATGTTTTCTTTCTTGGAAATAGTAAAAATATTGATAATCCTCAGTTTTTAAAGATGTGGGAAATTGTCATTTAAACATACTTTTTTTAGAAGGAGTATAAGCTGACCTACTTTTTATATATATATATATTTTTTTATTGATGTCAGAGAGGAAGGGAGAGGGAGAGAAAGATAGAAACATCAATGATGAGAGAGAAACATTGATTGGCTGCCTCATGCATGCCCCAAACTGGGGGTCAAGGCCACAACCCGGGCATTGCCCCTACTGGAAATCAAACCATGACCTCCTGGCTTATAGGTTGACGCTCAACCACTGAGCCACACTGGCTGGGCTGATCTACTTTTTGAGAGAACAATATGATCAAAATTTTAAATATGAATCTTTTTAGGTTCATACTAGATATTTCACTTTAGTTGGCTTATCCTAAGGAAATAATAAAACAAATGGGGAAAGATTAAGGTTCTAAGATACCAATATCATTGTTCTTTATAATAAAAAATTAGAAACATCTAAATATACACTCATAGGGAATTGACTAAATGAATTATAATATAGTCACATGATGGAATACTATGCAGCTTTGTAAAAGATTGAGGTAAATTTTGATGTAATGGCATAAAAATTATTCCATGATATATTAAATTAAAAATAAAGAAGTTACAGAATACTGAGTGTGATCAGTACATTTAATATATACCGCTGTTGATATAATAATAATGCAACTTTATTTTGGGGGTTTTAATGACACTTTAGAAATTTGGCCAGTGGGTATACATTTACTCTGCAATGAGATAAAATTCCAGCAGGCCCATGGTTTTTCTGCTCACTCTTGGTTAGACAATTCCACAGTCACTTTAAGTTACAATTACTGTCTCAGCTAAACCAACAGCCCAGCCTCTTCAAAAATCAGAATGGTTGGTCCGTGATACCAATCAAAACTCCAAACTTGATTTAATATCATTTACATATGAAACCTGTTAAGATGTTAACCCTTTGTCATTTGTCTTTTAACTTTGTGCTATGTTTTGCTATAGAGCAAACCTGTTTGGGGCCAGAAGGCTATAATTAAAAAGGAGAGTGGAGGTGTCTTCTCCATATAGAATGTCTCCTCCCCTCTCCTAATACACCCTTCCTCTCCCAGGAAGACCTGTCACTAAGTTTCCTTGAGGTGGGGTGGGGTGGGGTGGGGTGGATGTGGGATGGAAGGGTCAGTCAGAGGATAGGAAAGGTCTTACTTGAACTGGTCCAACAGTAAACTCATTACTTGGTCAAACAAATTGAACCAGAAACCAGTGTGGAACAATAAGACACCAAAGACAGAATCTAATCTGAAGTCCAAGGGAAGTGGCTGGGGCTGTTTGCTGAGCGGGCTTATCTCTGACAGAGAAGGTACAGAGGAGGGGAGGCCATCCCAAGTGGCAGGAAAGGAATGGGCAGTGGTTGGGAGAAGAGAAAGAATGGCCTGTGCAAGTAACAATAGGGATTCCATGGAATTAGAAAAGAGGGAGCAAAGGGGAAGGAAGGAGTCATGGATACCCAGCACTTACCTGTCTTGTATGTATTACTACCTCCTGAGCAGGGTGTCTCATGAGTCTCCGTTAACTAAAGGCGTAGCTGAGGCTCAGAGAAGCTGAACAAGCAGCAAAGCAAAACACTAAACCCAGGACCCCTGTTCCTTCCACAAGTGGTGATTCCCAAACAACCCACAAAACCAGCATCTGAGTGGCTGCTCGCATCACCTGAAGAACTTCTTTTTAAAAAATATATATATATTTTTTATTGATTTTTTACAGAGAGGAAGAGAGAGTTAGAAACATCGATGAGAAAGAAACATCAATCAGCTGCCTCCTGAACCCCCAGCACTGGGATGTACCCACAACCAAGGTACATGCCCTTGACCGGAATCGAACCTGGGACCCCTGAGTCTGCAGGCCAACGCTCCATCCACTGAGCCAAACCGGTCAGGGCCTGAAGAACTTCTTTTAAATTCATCATCCACAATCCCTGGCCTTGTCCCAGACCCACTGAATCAGAATGGCTGGGAGAGGGCAAAATAAGACTTGTTCATAAGCTTTTTAGGTGCTCCAGTTGTGCAGCGAGTTTGGAGCTAATATGTTAGGTGTATCCCATTTACCTCTAACATATCTGTAGGGCAGGAGGCAGATGAACTGTTATTTCCTGGGCACCTACTTTGCTTTACTTTATTAGAGCATCTCCCGGGGACTGCTCTGAGTATATCCCTACACATCGTCCTTCCTCAACATGCGGGTGAGACTGGTATTATCGCCACACCAGTGAGGAAGCTGAGAGCGGTTATGTGATGCACTGAAGGGGCCCTCAGCCAGTAGCAGAGCTGTGGTTCAGACCCCAATCTGTAGGAGCCTGCTGCCTGGTCTTTGTCCCTTTCCACACTGCGCAGGAGAAAGACCTTATGCTGGGAGGAGGGGGGAGAGTTCAAGATACTGCAGACGAAAGGGATAATTATGGAGCAACTTAACAGAGGGATCTGTGGTGGTGGCCAGACTGTGGGAAACCTCGGCTGGGGAAAACCAGTGGGAGAACATCTAAAGAACGGGTTTGCGTTTGTGGACTCTCCCCATTATTTCCTGAGTCCTGAGCCTAGTGAGGACCAGGGGTCTTGAGAAGCCTTTATCCTGAGCAGCTGGCTCCCTCTTGTGGCAGCTGCGGCTCATCCCTGAATGATCTGGGACGTGGCAACCTGGCTGCACATTGTAATCACCTGGGTGGGAGCTATTAAAACGTACTCATTTCCCAGACCAGGGAAATAAGAATATTTAGGGAGATTGAGACCTTCGCTGTCCAATACAATAGCCACTAGCTACATGCGGCTATTGAGCACTTGCGATGTGGCTAGCTCAAATTGAGATGTAAGTGTAAAATACACACTGGATTTCAAAGACTTAGTACAAAAAAGAGACTGTGAAATATCTCATTAATAATTTTTTTATTAATTATGTGTTGAAGTGGTATTTTGGACATATAGGGCTAAATAACGTATATTGTTTAAATAAATCCACCTGCTTATCTTTTTACTTTTAAAAATGTAGCTACTAGAAAATTTAAAATTACATATGTGGCCCTCAGCTCATATGTATGATTGCCAGATTTAGCAAATAAAAATACTGAATGCCCAGTTAAATTTGTATTTCAGATAAACACAAGTAAATTTGTATATATATATATATATATATATATATACACATACTAGAGGCCCAGTGCACTGGTAGGGTCCCTAGTAGCTGCCAGCTGGGTACTCCCTCCCTGGCCCCGCCCCCTGGTCGAACTCCTGGACAACTCCCGGTCCAGGGGACAATTTGCATACTATGCTTTTATTATATAGGATATATATTGTTGTTGTTAATCCTTGCCCTAGGATATTTTTCCATTGATTTTTAGGGAGAGTGGACGAGAGCTGGCAAGACAAAGAGAAACATCGATGTAAGAGAAACAAATGATTGGTTGCCTCCTGCACAAGCCCTGACCAGAGCCCGGGCTGGGGAGGAGCCTGCAACCCAAATCAAACCCAGAACCCTTTGGTCCACAGGCTGACGCTCTACCCAATGAGCCAAACCAGCTAGGGCTATTTATTATATTTCTAGTATAAATATGTCCCGAGTAATATTTGGAACATACTAATGCTAAAAATAAAATTCATTGTTTATCTGAAATTACTTCATTCACTTCACCTTACCAAAGAAGGGGAGAAAATTCTGCAGAGACTCAATTCTGACTCAAGCATACACAACCCCTGCCTCCTCCTGCCCCCAAATAATGCACCTTAGCCATTAGTATTCTTGGATTCTCAGTCTACAAACATTTATATTTTGGTTGGTGGCAACACCACACTTTCCCTAAGAATAGTAAGTAATTTATATTTGTGCAATTATAGTGTTAATTCCTTTGGTGCCCAGAACAACATGCAGTCTATCATGAAGGAGTATTACAACCTCTGTTTCTAGTGAAATAGAACATTATTTACAGTTTAAATGCTAGTGTTTTCAAGTTCTAACCATCAAGATTTCAAAAATCAGATGGTCTGTTTTATAAAAAATCATATTACCCATAAAAAGTAAACAGTAAAATAACCTAAACACTCAACAATAGGGGAATGGTTAAACAAATATGGTACCCCAAATAATAGAATATTAAAAATTATGCTCGCAATGAATTTTTAATAAAGAAAATATTTTTATAAATATAAATGAAAAAGTATGATAAAAAGTATATGTGTAGTATGATACTATGTTAAAAATATTGTATTCAAGGAAAGAAAACTAGAAAGAAATAAAGCCAAAATATTACCAATGGCACCTCTTAAAGGTAGAATCACAGTTTATTGTTTTATTATCTACTACAGGCCCAGTACACAAATTCGTGCTTGGGTGGAGTCCAGCCAGCCCACCCCAATTGGGGCCGATCAGGCCAGGCCAGCCATGGGGGGGCGGGGCCATGGGCAGTTGGCCAGCCAGCCCCGCCCCCTGGTCAAACTCCTGGTTGAACTCCTGGTCAAACTCCTGGTTGAGGGAACAATTTGCAGATTGGCTTTTTATTATATAGGATGCTTTTCTTTTCTTTTTCTTTTATTCTTTTTTTTTTTGTAATTTTCTCCTTTGTTTTAAATTTTTATTAGACTTTATTTTTAGATGAATTTTAGATTCACAGCAAAACTGAGTAGAAGATACAGAGATTTCCCATATATCCACTGCTCTCCCCCACCCCATGCACACACACACAGAGCCTCTGTTATTATCAACATCTTCCAGCCCAATGGTACATTTGTTATAATTGATGAACTACATTAACACATCATTATCACCCAAAATCTACAGTTCACATTATGCGTCACTCTTAGCATTGTACATTCTACAGGTTTCGAGAAATATATCATGACATGTATCCACCATCATAGTATCATACAGTAGTTTCACTGCCCTAGAAATCCTATGCTCCACCTAGTCATCCCTGTTTTGGATTTTTAAATCTGTTTATCCTTTAACATCTTCTACCGTTTTACAGCACTTTTACAATAAGAAAAAAATACTGTCATTTAAAGAAACCCTTTTGTGAAGGGAAATGCAGGTTGGAGCTTTCATTTTCCCCGGGACTGAGAAACTCTTCGAGTATATATTCAGCCCCCCATGAATAAAAGCACCCAAAGGTGAATGTGCAGTCTGTGTGTGGAGAATCAGGAGGAGGCAGGAGCCTCCTGCACCTACAGCTAGTCAAACAGAAACCAGCCCTCCCACTTGTTTGCTCTCTCGTCTCCTTCTCTTCCTGAGAGCGGGAAACGCAGAGAACCACTTCCTGATCCTGAGTGTCAGCTCAGATAAGGTGTGTGCTGGTGGGTCAGTGAAAACCTCAGTGACCATCACCCCAACCACTGCCCATCCAATGGGCTTCTTCTAGTCTTGTTGCATAAATTAATTAACTAGAGGCGATTTGATCTTACATTTTACTTTTTTTATGTCAACTAATTAGAGGTCAGAAGGAAAACATCCTCCTCAGCTCGTGTACATGAACTCTTTAGTTTGTAAAACACAGTCAGAGCACGGGACCTTTCCGGAGTGTTCTGAAGCATCATCACACTCCCTTTTACCCGCCCAACATACAGAAATCTTTCACCAAGGATAGCAGTATATTTTCCTTTAGCATACCTCCATTCTTCCAAGTGAAATTTTGATTTCAAATTCTTAAGTAAGATGATTTCTCACAGCACCCCATTCTGCTGCTTGTCCTTTTACTTTTTTGATGGTGTCTTTTGGCACACAAAGCTTGGGCCACCTCTCTTTGAGCCCAAGTCTATTCCTCAGTATTCTAGTAATACTCGCTCTCCAAAGCCATCATCATTCCTACTTGCCAGTCTCCTTCAACGTGCTCACAGCTGTTTTGGCTAATAATTTCCAAATAGGAAATACACACAGCCCAGGTACAGACAAATAATCCACTGGTATATAGGAAGATAATTTCAGAACTTCTATTTACAATTATTTTTTTATTATCTTCTTTTAATTTCCAAGATAAGTTATGTTTTACAATGTAATACATAAATATAGTAGCACACATGGTATCATGTATAAACAACTATGCATATCTGGGGACAAGGACTGTATCTTATTCATTTCCAAATTCCCAGTGTTTAGTGTACTGCCTGGCTCAACAGTTGCTTTTTAAATAAATGCATCTATGAAATGAGTCAAATCAATTACATGAAATCAGTCAACCAATCAATCAATGATGATTCTTAGTCCCTGTCCACAAAACATTCTAGAGTCCCTTGTAAAGTCATAGTCTCTGACCTTAGGGATGGTTCATTGCTTCCTTTCTTTTCCATGCCTGATGTGAAAGATTTTTCACCAGGTACACCATGTCCATCCACTTCCACCCACCTCATTCCCTGCCCCCTCAACCAGATCATCCTGAGTCCTCAAGATCTCCTATCTTTGTTCATCTACATCCTCTCTCAAAGTCATCACCTCCCCTCAGGATCACCAAAATGTTCACTCTTACCTTCAGCTCAAGAGTCATGTTTCTGGTGCCTGTATCCTGGCATTGCTCCCCCTCAATGCACCTTAACGGTGAAGATCTCACTGGATAAAGGCAGCTCCTAGTCCTCCAGCTCCAGGCTTCTGCACTCATGCTGGTCCATCATAACAGTTTTCTTATTTGAAAAGAAATGAGGAAAAAATGGAGGACAATGTAGAACATAAATACAAATATGTATGTCCTATCCGTCCATGACTGTTCTTTACTGAGATTGTACTTTTCTATATTAAAATATTCTTTCTCTTATGAATGATGGTGATTATGCTAATTAGTTATTGTTCTTACTGGACAAAATGAAAAGTTGGCAGTCCTCTTTAGGTCCTGAAATCTTTTGTATACAAATGTACTCATTCATACAATCCAAAAGTCTGGGATCACCAAACCATCAGCAAACAGAAATTGTTCTGTTTGATTTGTTTTTAAGGTGGAGCCAGGAGACAATTCATGGAGTAAAATACAAATAGTCCACAAGAGATTACAAACTAAAGCCTGCCATTTAATCATCATGCCTTAGGACATCTCTTTCCTAATAACAATAGCAGAGTTTAGATCTGAGAGGGACTGTGAGGGGCCTGGGGCACTGAACATCAGTGAGGAAGGCAATCTCCGAGAAACATACACAGGTGAGGTCAGAGGAGTAAGAGGATCATCTGAGATGTCATCACACCCATGCCAAGGTCTGATTCTGTCCCAGAAGTTTTGTCTCAAAGGGCCGTCTATATTTCAGGGTATACCTTGATATTGGCATATGTTGGAGAAACATGGACAAAGTGGATCGTGTCCATATTTCTGCTGCATCTTGCTCTATCACCAAAGGGAACAAGGTTTGGGTTTTCCAACTAAATTCTGTTTGGCAAACAAATAGGGACCTAATTTTTGTCCTGCCTGAGAGGATGTGTAATGTTCAATTATTTCCCAAATATACGAGGCATATTTTTTATTAAAAGTTTATACACTCAAACTGAGACTCAAAAACACATCCAGATCTAAAAAGCCAATGGATGCTGGGTGGTATTTTGGTTGGCCATGCTTATTGGCTTTCGAATGAACTCCTGAGACTGAAATGGGGTGGGTACTTGAATCGTTTCTACCCCTGGTCCACAGTCAAGGGAGCATTATCTTGTTCCTCCCACAAGCCAAACCAAATGGAAATGAGTCACTACATGGCTGAATCCTGTTCCTGGAACACCCACATTAGGCTGAAAATCAGGTTTCAGTGGTCATTTTTCTGAGTCATCTCTGACTTGGCAACATGAGCTCATGTCAAGAACATGCTGAGTTTCTCCTACAGAATCTGGAATGGACATTTCACCTGGAAGGAACAGGTTGGCTCTCTCACTTCCGGAAATCTGACTTTGTTTTTTCAGAGCCCACATTCAGTGCTTGGAGACCTCTAGACATAGTGGTATTCAGTTTGTTGTTTCTCAAAATATTTTCTATACTGTAAATGAGAAATAGTCTTTATTTCTCTCGGAGACAGAGGGCCAATTTTGATTGAATGGCATAAGTAAAATCTTACAACAATGCCAGAGTTAGGACATGAACACCTTCACGTGTTATCGTACATATATAAAATGCTGTTCCTCTGATTCCCAGATGGGTAAAAAATAAAATAAAATAAAAATTTCTACAAGTTTCCCAATAATGCTTGAACACTGACCATCTGGACAGAAGGTTAGACATGAGGAGTATTCCCCTGGCCACAGGGCTAAGGTGGACTTCTGGCAGCCAGAGGAGCAGAGGTACCAGGAGCAAGTCTCACAGTCACTGAAGGGCATTTTATGTCAGAATTCTCTCTTCTCATCTCAGGCTTCACAATTACCCCATTACTGGGGGTTTGAATGTGTGTTCTGACTTTAGACCGCCCCGTGACTGAGCACATCACCAAGATACGACCTCTGCTCTTGCTTTGTGTTTTCTATAATTGTCTGAGTATATTGCTCCACATGCAATGCTTAGCATTTCGCATGCATAATCACATTTGACCTACAAAACAATCCAGGAAGATTAAAAATGGGTATCCTCTCTTTACAGATGAAGACAATGAGGCTCAGAGAGGTTAAGTGACTTAGCTGTTGTCCCACGCAGCCCGTCAGCAATGGAGTGAGGATTGAACCCGGGCTGCCTAGCCCCAGAGCCCAGGCCCTTCCTGCTGCTTGCCTTTGCTGCCTTCCTCCTCCATGGTCTCTCTGCTGGAGGCCGAGTCAACGCCACAGAAGCTGCAGACAGCTTGACTACGTTAACTACTCAATCCCATCAAATAACTACAGTTGATTATTTGAAGATTCACATTTGCAAATTTACCTACGCACTACAATTTATACCCCAAAATCAATACTCCAAACAATTCCTCGGTCGTTATTGGACACGTGCATTGAGCTGCTGGAAGTGCATGCGCTCAGCTGACCTGGAACAAGGCGAAGGTCTGCCCCCTCGTTTCAGCTTTCCTACTGTAATCAGGTGTCCTTCTCACATTTAGTGCCATGTTTCCACATTTCTGTGAAATAAATTTCTCTATTTAAAACGGCCCCCAACCCTAGTGCTGAAGTTGCTGTCTAGTGTTTCCCAGTGCAAAAAGGCTATTTTGCGCCTTTCAGGGAAAAGCATGTGTTGTATAAGCTTCGATCAGGCGTGAGTTACAGTGCTGTTGGTCAACGTTAATGAATCAACAATAAATATTAAATTGGGTATCTTTAAACAGAAACACACACAAAAGAAGATTATTTATGGATCAGTTGATGACACGGTGACCCTCAGAGGCTCGCAGGAACCTAACCCTGTATTTCTCAAGGGGCAATGGTTCAGTGTTTGCTAATTTAGTGTTCCTGGTGACTCTAGAACTTAACTACCGTGATTAACGAGTACTTCATCTTGCCTCATAACCAGTGTTACCTATGTTTTTAAATTAAAGTGGCAATGGCACTTTGGGAGGGTCATAGGGTGAAGCCCGTTTATCTCCAAGTATTTCGTGGCTTTAGCTCCTAGAGGCCCTGCCTGGCCAACCTGCCGGGCCTTCTTAAGAGTGCCCTCTGCACTTGCTTTACCCTCTACAGAAGGAAACCTGGCTAATCAGGAAAGAAACTCCCTCAAAAGGTAAACAGTGAGGAGAGTGTACATATGGTGGAAAACAAATGGGTCTTGGTACCATGTTGTGGAAATTATCTCACCGAGGTAGATAAAGGAGCAGGGTGAGCCCAGGTGGCACTGTTGAGTCCCCTCCTCCATTTCATGGCCCATTTGTGACGTATGCACTAGCCTGTCCCAGAAAACTCTATCCCTACACTCAACACTCTCAGAACTGTGTTGTCCCTCTGGCGTGTGGTGCCCTGTGTCTACGCTGCACCCCACCATGGCCGTGACCGCCTGCCAGGGCTTGGGGTTTGTGGTTTCACTGATTGGGGTTGGGGGCATCATTGCTGCCACCTGCATGGACCAGTGGAGCACCCAGGATTTGTACAACAACCCGGTGACAGCTGTATTCAACTACCAAGGGCTGTGGCGATCCTGTGTCCGAGAGAGCTCTGGCTTCACTGAGTGCCGGGCCTACTTCACCATGCTGGGGCTGCCAGGTAAGGGCTGGTGGCTGGGAGGCTGGGAGGGGCTGCTGGGCCTCTGCCTGAGGGACCATGGAGGGACTGCTGGGGAGGGAGGAGCAACAGCCCCCACCACCAGGGTAAGAACAGGACCGCAGACACCTTAGGGAGGGGAGCTTTCTGGAGCTGTCAGGGCTCCTGTTCCCCTCACTGGATGATGCCCAATCCTCCCCAAGGGGCACATTTTAAAAATAACTTCTATGTGAGCAATGGCACTGGGTCTCAATCACCCACAGTAACAGGACTCAGGAGGCCCAGACTTCAGCCCCAAGATTCTCCTTCCTAAATTGGGGGCTGTGAATCTCTCTCCAGGCCCCCTTGTGCCTGGTCCCAGCTTCTAGGGAGATCACTTCATAAGTTACGTAAATGTCTAACCACTATGCTGTATTCCTGGAACTAATATAATATTGAAGGTTGACTATAATTGAAAAAAAAAATTTAAAACAAAATAAATTTTAAAAGGAATAGACGATGTTTAGATAAATAATAGCACTTCTGTGTCATGGAATACTAATAGGCTCCTTTTAAAATACTATTTTACTCATGTCAAACTAAACATTTTATATTAAATATATTAAATGGTGTTTATAAAGCTTTGATTGTACATATATGCAATTAAGTGAAAAGAGAAAAACATCAAATGGTATAATTTTTTAATCCGGTAAAAAATTATATACAGAGAATGGATAAAAAGGAAGTATTACAAATTTTGTCTAGGATTTAAAATTATGAGTGATTTGTTAAAATTATCACTACTTACACATTTTCTATTATGAGCACCAAAAGGTGGAATCAGAAATTAGAGATATTCAGGGTGCTACAAAAGTAGGTATACAGTTGTGAGTTTGTGCAACACAGAGTTTATACTAATAGTATTATTATGTGTTAACTAATTATTGCATTATTTAATGAAGAACTATAAGTCTAACTTTGCCCCACCCTGTACAATGTGATAATATATTTTTAAATTAATAGATGTATCAATTATTTTTATTAGTAGCTTACTAATTTTACTCCTCCCATATTTTATTTTATATTGCCATTAGACCACCATTTTTGCTTAACTACCACGCATAATTTATATTTATATTCCTAAAAAATGGTAAAGCAAAGGTGAGGGAAGTTTATTCTCCATTATCAGTAAAATAATATAAGCTCCTGGAAATTTATAACTTGAAATGGCACTGCCAGAACCATATTTAACCCTGAATATAGGGATGGTGTTATCCTAAGACGTCAGCAAAACATTTGCTCCATTTTAAAAATGATTAAACAAAGTAGTACCAACATTATTACATTATTGTTAGACAGAATCAGAACATGAATTATCATTATTATTACATATTATTATAATCAAGCCATGAATTATCAGTATGGTTAGGTCTACATTTAATTAAAAACACACACACACACACACACACACACAAAAGAACACCTATTGCCATGAATGGGGAAGCCAGCTTTTCCCCTGCGGACCTTATTCACTCTTTGGAAATGGCAGCTCAGACAGTGGTCATCTCACTTCAAAACACAGAAACTCCAGGAAATGGAAAATCCCATCTTCCAGATGTTTTAAAACATAGTCAATGTTTATTTCACATAAAAAAGCATGTAGACTTACAATTTTTCTCTACTCATTCAGTATTCTGCCTAGGTAGGGGTGGCTTTAGTTTATTCTTTAAAATTAACCTTTCCTTTGTCCAAAAAATAAAGTTACTGTCACCATCTCAAACAAGAAAGAAAGCTTGATTCATTATACCTGCATAATATTTCCCTGTCTTGAAATTTTGCATAAAAACATTTGCATAGGGAAATGGGAGTGAGAATAGATAACTTATAATAACCTATTTTTTAATTTTTCCATTATCAGGTTATTATCCTAGTGATATTATAGTCAGTGTGTTGGGGGTTGTTTGACAAAAGTCATAAAATGGACAACTTAAAACCAAACTCTTATAGTTCTCTTTAGGAATAAAACCCTGTGTCTTGGTTGAAATAAGTAAAATGAACTTTGCCCACAGAAACAATGACAGAATCATTCCTGAATTACTCCAACATTTTCCAAAATAATTGGTCAATCCCTGCCCACCAGCAGAGACCATAGTCACTTTTGCTAGTTGTCCCCTCCCTACCTTTTAGACTTGGCCTTGTAGCTCAATTCAGGGGGTACAGAGACAACAACACTATTTATCACCTTAAGTCATATATGACTCTTGCTTACTCTCTTTTGGGGGGATTTCTGGCTCATACATCATTCTCTACTAAGCCTGATCACAGAACCTAAAAGCAAGGTGTGTGGTTGAGGGAAGTGTTGCCTCCATTGAAATTAGGAAGGAGACTTTCATATTTGCTTTCTGTGTTTGCTGGGAATAAAGTCCTGAGAGTGGTGGTTGGGTGCACCCAAGATAACATTGAAATGTCCAGTTGCTCAGGCTTATTTCCTGGAGAGCCTGTCCAGGTTAGAGATGTGTGTGTGTGTGTGTGTGTGTGTGTGTGTGTGTGTGTGTGTGTGTTTCAGGACCTTGAAATATAGATTTAGAGAAATTCTAATTAAAATGTGTCTAAATTCAGAGGCAAAATGCACAGCTCAATTAATTCTAAAAAAATGGGTAGACAAAATGCAATGGCTGATCTCAATGCCAAGTCTCTCTTTTGCATGATTATACTGTACTAGAGGCCTGGTGCTCAAAATTCATGCATGGGGTGTTGTCCCTCAGCCCAGCCTGCACCCTCTCCAATCTGGGACCCCACGAGGGATGCCCGACTGCCCATTTAGGTCCGATCCTACCAGGACATCCCTCTCACAATCCAGGACTGCTGGCTCCCAACTGCTCGCCTGCCTGCCTTCCTGATTGCGCCTAACCACTTCTGCCTGCCAGCCTGATCACCCCCTCCCTGCCAGCCTGATGGATGCCTAACTGCTCCCTGCCAGCCTGATTGGCCCTAACTGCCCTCCCCTGCAGGCCTGGTCACCCCCAACTTCCCTCCTCTGCATGCCTGGTCACCCCTATCTGCCCTCCCCTGCTGGCCTGATTGCCCACAACTGCCCTCCCTTGCAGACCTGGTCCCTCCCAACTACCCTCCCCTGCTGGCCATCTTGTGGCAGCCATCTTGTGTCCACATGGGGCAGCCATCTTGTGTATTGGAGTGACGGTCAATTTGCATATTACTCTTTTATTAGCTAAGATAGAGGCCTGGTGCACAGGTGGGAGCCGGCTGGTTTGCCCTGAAGGGTGTCCCGGATCAGGGTGGGGGTTCCCTTGGGGCATGGGGTGGCCTGGGCGAGGGGCCTGTGGTGGTTTGCAGGCCAGCCATGCCCCCCGGCAACCCAAGCGAAGGCCCTGGTATCTGGGATTTATTTATCTTCTATAATTGAAACTTTGTAGCCTTGAACGGAGGCCAGGGCAGGCCAGGGCGGGCAGAAAGCTTGGCTTCCTCCATTGCCGGGGAAACCCAAGCCTCCTGCTCTCTCCAGCTCCATGGCTCCCGCCATTTTTGTTGGGATTTATTTATCTTCTATAATTGAAACTTTGTAGCCTTGAGTGGAGTCCAGGGCTGGCCAAGGTGTGCGGGAAGCTTGGCTTCCTCCATTGCCGGGGAAACCCAATCCTCCTGCTCGCTCCATGGCCGGAACCATCTTGGTTGGTTTAATTTGCATACTCGCTCCTGATTGGCTTGTGGGTGTGGCTTGTGGGTGTAGCAGAGGTATGGTCCATTTGCATGTTACTCTTTTATTAGATAGGCTAATTCCTGATACTTTTATCAATTGCAGTGAAAATTTTTCAGCAAAATGTAGAAGACTGTATGTAAAATGTGAAAGGGCTTTGGAGTGTCCTAGTTTAGTTCCCATGTTACAAATGAAGACACTGTGACTTGCAGAAGCTCGGCAGTTTGCCCCAAATCACCCAGCACAGCATGTGTTAGTGATAGTGTCAGAAGCAGATCCTCAGCCTCTCAGTAACCCATCAGGGTCCAGCCAGCCAGAGTCCCTCCTCTGGCCTTTGTGGAACCTTCTGTGACTGCCACGTGGTCTTCATGTGCTTCTTGTGGCATGAGTGAAAGGGTGAGGTGGAGGTCAATAGGATTCTCATGTCTTTTCATCCCAATTCCAATACCTCTAGGATTCGGCTTCCTGTTCTCAAAAGTGGGGACAACTTAGTCTGACCCTCGCTCTCTATATGGAAATAGAGAGAGCACCAGAGAGGAAGTTGAGCAGGGCGCTCCACCTTTGCAGACTTAAAGCATCTGTGGTTCACTAGGACAAGAACTTGACTCACCCCTCCAAAAATATGTGGGGGGAATAGTAACACTGCCCTGCCCATTTCTGTAAGATTAAAATGAAAAGCTATAAAGGAAAAGTGGCTTATGAGTTGTGAGGAGAAAATATGAAAGTCTGGTTTAAGATGGAGATTCCTGGGCCATTTTTCAAAAGTGAGGTCAGCCAGGTGGTTTCCTGAGATGAGCAGAGCCTAAAGGAAGGGCTTGTGGGGGTTCCCAGCGGTGGACATATCAGCTTTTCTCCCAGAGGGTGGCGTGCTGGGGGCAGAGCCAGAATCAGGAATGGGGCACGGCCTTGGGGGAGGGTGTCCACTCAGCCCGCCCTGCTCTCAAACCAGCTGGGCCTGCGCAGATCGGCAGGACAAGTGCCTCTTGGGGCTGCTTCCCTAACAAATGAGAAAATAATGCCCTTGAACCAAGAGTGAAACTGAACTATCTAAGGAAAACACTGTGAGCAAACACCAAGAGCTGAGGGAAACCATCTGATTAGAGCGGCTCCCCTCCGGAGCACGGTAGGCCCACACCTTCCACCGGAGGAAGGTGGCAGCTGGTCCTAAGGCGAAGGCCAGAGTGCCAGAGGCCCAAAGCCATGTCCACCACCACATGCCAAGTGGTGGGCTTCCTCCTGTCCATCCTGGGCCTGGCGGGCTGCATCACCGCCACGGGGATGGACATGTGGAGCACCCAGGACCTGTACGACAACCCGGTCACATCCGTGTTCCAGTACGAAGGGCTCTGGCGGAGCTGTGTGAGGCAGAGCTCAGGGTTCACCGAATGCCGGCCCTTCTTCACCATCTTGGGCCTTCCAGGTAGGCACTGGGCAGGACCCGGGGGGCCCCACCAGGTGAGGGCAGGAAGGGGCTGTGAGCTTCCACTGCGGCCGGGAGAAATCTTGGAACAGGTTTGGCTAAGAATAGAATGTGTGATTAGGAGGCATTGGCTCCAAGTCAAAGAGGGCAATAGCATAGGGGAGAAAATCAGAGAATTCACACTCGTCAAAGGAACTGGTAATGAGGAAGCAGGTCATGAAAAGGATGGGTCTGATGTAAGGGCATGCTCATGATACCAGAACAGACTAGAGTTCCTCAAGGTGGAAATTAACTGTGTGCATGTATGTGCGTGTGACTTGCTCCTGCCTGTACATACATAGGAATAAGGAAGTAGGATGGTGACTATTTTCTTACAGCCAAAAAGTTGAGTTTACTTTCTTTCATTTTTGATTCAATTAAATTTTTCTTTGAAAAGTTGGGTCTCTGTAGGTGCTAAATATATATATATATATATATTGCCATTAAATTATAGTCTTTTTCTGCATTTATGGTGAGAAGTTCTAGTATGCACTCCTAAAAAACAATGTCTGTCAGAATATAACTATATAACTGTGTACTATAGCTTTGCCAAGTTGACACATTAAAAATAACTATCACAGGCATCAGGCATGCATATGTGTTAGGACAGTGAACAATGGATGGACGCATACCTCACTGAATGAAACCCAGAAGGGCTCAATGTCCTGAGTTTCCCTCCTAACCCCATTCTGATCTCAACTCTCCTTCTGTTTTGATGGCCTGGCCCACTTAGTTTGGTTCTTATTTGTTCTACCTTCTCCTTATCCTTCTGGATCAGGAGTAAGTGACAAGTATGTTGAACTGGAGGACAGACTTCACCATTCCTTGAATGCCTGCAGCATTCAAAGTCTATGTCCCGTAATTTTTCACTTGATTCTCATTTTTATGGCTTGGTTTCTATGGTTTAACTTGCCTCCCCATTTGGAGTATAGATTTCTTGTAAGGTAGATAATATTTCAAATTTTCTCAGTCAGGGTTCAGGTTTAAATTCAGAAAATACATTCAGAACTTTAGAGATATACAGGATGAAGAAACTGGCAAAAATTATTCACTCATTCTTCAATGATTTGAAATTAATCAGTTATTCTAAATGATTAACTCATTCATTCATCTATTTTAGTCCACCCATCCATCCATCCATAAAAAATATATAATTATAGAACTATAATTATATTATAATAATGTCAGAATTTAAATATAATTATAAAAGTGACATTCTTTCACCCCTGAAGATGAACTAAATACACATCACAGGGTATTATGGGAGCTCTACTTGTGTTAAAAAAAAAAAAGAAAGAAAGAAAAAGAAGAAGAAGAAAGAAAGAAGAGAGAAAATAAAAGGTCAGGCTAAACAGTGGCTCTGAGGAGTGTCCAGGATATGAGTTTGGTGAGGAAAGGAAAATGATATTGGGTTCTGCCTCTCTGAAACAAACTTTGTGAATAGAGAGATGGAAATCAATGTGCCTGAAACTGTTAAATACCTGTGAAGCCCTTGAAACTGAATTGAGAAAAGCAATTTAACTAATTTGTCTTTATTTTTGGAAAGAAATAGAAGATGTGTGGCAGAGTAGAAGAATTGGGTTATTTATTCCATTTTTGGAAGCTATGTGTATTGCAGGATCAACAGGACCACATAGTACATGGAAGACCTGCTTAGGGAGCAGGGGAGGTCGAACCTGGCCAGAGGGAAGAAAGGAACCCTATGAAGGAGGGATATGCTGTAGTGTGAGGAGAGAGGTCAGAAGGGACTTGCAAGGCCATGGATTGTTGAACTGTTAAATGAAGAAAAATGACTGACCTCATATTCAAAACTAAGGCATGACATCCCATGACTTTATACTCCATAACCTCTTCACAGAAACTCATCACATGTTATCCACCTTTTGCTCTTTCTTTATCTTTCCATGTGTGGAAATCCCAAATATTTCCACTCTTCTAATTGGCCAAACCCATTTGTCTTTCCGGTTTTACTGAGAGAAACTCTCCCTCTTGGCATTTCTACCTTCTGTGAAACAAGATCCCCTCTCTCTCCTGTGCAAGGCCGGCCTCTCCACCAAAGCTCTGTAGGCCCCACACCATCCTGACTGGTCATCCAGCTGATCAGTCCCTCTTCTTCTTGCCTCTTTCATCTCTCCTCCTGACTTATGCTTATATCCTCCTTCCCTGGAAATCTTCTCTTAATTCTGGTCATTGTCAAGTTCTGTCTCTCCCTGTCCATTAATGATGCTTTGGGCTTGGTCCTGGATACCCATTGTTCCCACCACCACCACCACCTCAAATGCCATCTCCACAAATCTTCCCATATGCAACGTCCAGCTCAAATACCACCTCTGCCCTGAAGCCTCTTCACATCCTCATATTGACTAGGATCCCACAAACCTTTGTACCTAACCCAGAGCACTCTGATACCAATGAGCATATTCCCGCCCCGCACCCCGCCCCATGACTCTGCTCACAAATCTGAAAGCTGAGAAACCCAGGCAGCCATCAAAAAGGTGTACCACAACCCTGCCCATCTGGGTCAGGGGAACAGGATTCCACCAAAAGCCAGGAAAGACATTTCGTGGGATTGAATTGGCAGAAAAGGAGATGGTTTAAATCTTTGATAAAATCTAAAGCAAAAATCCTTAAGGTGAAAAACTATGAAACTGCTCGTAGTATCCTTTCTAAAGGAGCTGCCTTGTTTGCCTCTTCTTACAATTGGCTGTTTCACATAAAGTCTAATGCTCATCATCACGTAAAACCAGCTTGTCTTTCCCCAATGTATGGTAGAAGAAACTGGCCCTAGGAGGTGAACTGATTATAAGTTAGTTATAAAGTTGAAATGAGATTAGTAGGAGCCTCCTAGGTTTTGGTCAAGCTGCATTTCCTTTCTTAAAGAAAAAGAGATGTTTTAGCCTTTTTAAATATGTGGGCAAACATCTAAATGTGTACACACTATTGTACATGGAAGGAAATCCCACAGAGAACTGGGAACACATCTACAAAGTCCAAGAGAACCTGTATTTTGGGTATAAAAATGAGGCTGCTTGCCCTGATTTCTCATAATCAAAGTTATATAAGAATCTGAATGCCTCCTCAGCTTGTGGTTGTGGAAGTAGCTGCTTGTTGATAGTAGGGCAGTCGCCCACAAAGCTTCAAGCCCTAGCATGGGCTAGTCACTGGAGGGGCATCATTTTGTGGTGGGGCCACCCATTGTGAGAGTTATATAGTTGGACCCCATCTTAGAGGTAAAAAGAAAGGTCAGGGAGGATATTAGCCACTTACACTGACTCATCCATCACCCACCTCCCCTGTTCATTGCCAGCTGATCCTGAGCCCATTTTCCCTGATCTTCCCTCATTCCTTGGTCCAGACCTTTCTCTTCCTTTTTTTTTTTTCCCTCAAATCTTCTTCCCCTATTGCCCTTTATACTCCCTCACCCATGGCTTTTTCAAATCCTCAACCATATTTTGTCACCAGGAGAGAGGATTCAGGTTTGTACATAGTTAGTACAAGCCAAAGCCATGAGGAGTTGGAGAGAGGTAACTTCTTTTTAAAGAAGGGAAGGGAACTGATATTCACTGAGCCTGGCTTAGTTCTATGCTGGTGCCAAGTAGCATCTGATCCTCACAATATCTCCGTGCAGAAGACATTTCTATCCCACTCCAAGTTGAGGAAATTAGGTTTCAGTGAGGTTAAATTACTTGCCTAACAACAACTTACCTGGCATCACACATTCTGTAGTATTTCTCAAGATACAAAAAAACCTCCCTATTGATCCCCTGGGATCTATGGAAAATCTAGGCCTTTCACCTTGTTCTGAAGGGCCTTGCCTCTGAGGTCTGACCTCAGACTTCCCTCCTCCAGGCTCCCCTCCTCCACCAGCCCTATCAAGGGCCCCAGGCCCAGGCCTTTGGATCCTGGTGACTTGCTGTGTCATCAGCCCCACCCTCACCCCTAGCCAGCTCAGTGATGTCAGCCACTCAGTTCCTCTCAACTCCCCACTCTGAGCACCTCCTCCTGAGCTCTCTTGAGATCAGTTTTCCCAAGTTAAACAATTGAAATTTTGTTAATAAACAACTAAATGAAAATCTCTAGGGGTAGGGCAAAAACATTAATATTTCTTTAAAAGTTTCCCCAGAAGATGTTAAGGTGCAGCCCAGGTTGGGAACCACACTTGAAGGCACCTGGCCTATCAGTTCATTTTAGGGGAATAAGAAATTTTGCCACAGGGAGATAGCACTGAGTTTCCATTTTTCTGTTTGCTTCTATCAGCCCTGAATTCTGCCCACCCTTCATGTTTGATAATGCCTCATTGTTCATTGGAAAGAATTCTATAATCACACCTTTGGTGCAGGGAATCAATCTATAGAAGCCGTTGACTCACCTGTTATCAGCTGATAAGCCTATGCCTCTTGCTCAGAATATCAAATAAGAGGCAGAGTGGCTAAAAGAGAAACCTACCTCCTTCAAGAGCAGTTCCTCTTATCTGTCTGTGGAAAAGGGTTAGAATCCCAGTTGGTAGAATCTTCAAGTTTGGGTCACAACTATGTATCACCATGGTCATTACTAGACATAGGGGGATTCTAGCAGAGAGTGATGGAGAACATTTCCTCCTACTTCCTGGCATCTGCCTCCATCACTCTCAGAAGGACCGCCCAAGGGGTCTCCAAAGCATGGAAGACTTTGGTCCATCCATCCAGGCTGAATTCTGGTTCTGACAAGATATAAAACAAAGTTGTGTCTTTTCCAACTGCAGGCCAAAAGAAAGGGGTAGGAGTAAGCTAGAAGGAGATTCCAGATATGAAAAGGAGCTCATGGTCTGGATGGACCCCTGGTTCAAAGCAGGTTCCCGTGTTCATCAGAAATCCAAAGGTCAAGAAAGAGCAGGAAAGAAATGAGAACTTGTCATGCAAACTGACCCCAGTAGAGGCAAGAGGGCATCTGAAAGCCTAAGGCAAAGGTTGACTGGGACAAGCTGGCCAGGGCTCCAGTACCTAGGGACTCCTATGGCACACCAGCAGCAACTCTTCACATCACCCAAGCCCTCAGTGCTTCCACCTCCCACCTGCCAGCATTGCCCTCCCTTCTCATCCAACAGTGTCAGGGAAGGTCACATACCTCAGCCATAACCACAGCACGCACACTATATGTTTTCAGGAACAAATATTAGAATCACTCAATCAAAAGAGATTTGATGACCCTATCCTTGCCAACATTCTATGTGTAAGTTTTCATAGAATGAGAAAAAGACATCCTTTATCCTACTTAGTTAATTATTTTTTGGTGGGTTAGCTAGTTGGATGGTTGATTGGTTGAGCATATGAATGTGTTGTTTCACTATGGGAGTACACCAACATGTGCTGGAAATATGTAAATGAATATACTAATAGGTGACACATGCTTGCATTTGCCAATGAGGAGATGAACAGGATGTTTGTTACCACAATCCTTTGGGGCCAGCAAAGCATCAGGCAAGGCTTGGGAGGTCACAGGTGACACCCTAGAGCCCTCCTGTTTTAGGAATGGATTCAAGGGCCACTCTCATGAGTTCTCTTTGCCTCAGTGGTGTTACCATGGCTCTAGCATCAGAATTCAGCTGCAAGTCCAAGATGACACTGTGATCAATTCTCCCAGGAATGAATGGTCAGATCACAGAGGATTGATCCACACCATAAACCAACACATCTACTTTGAAACTATAGTTGCTAATAGGACCAAGACTGATAATGGCTGCTTGTAGAATCCTCTTCCCAGGAGAGAAGCAAAGTTAAAATCAGAAGTTTCTTTATAGAGAAGAGAGTCAGAACCTAATAAATGGAGGTCAGCCCAGCCTGGTGTGGTTCAAGGTTGAGCATCCACCCAGGAACCAAGAGATCACCAGGTCCATTCCCAGTCAGGTCATATGCCCAGGTTGCGGGTGCGATCCCCAGTAGGGGGCATGCAGGAGGCAGCAGATCGATGATTCTCTCTCATCATTGATGTTTCTATCTCTCCATCTCCCTTCCTCTCTGAAATAAATAAAAATATATTTTAAAACATAATAATAATAATAATAAACAGAGGTCAGTGGCACAGAACTAGAGTAGCTGGATACCATTGTTTCTACACATGGAGTTAACTGATGAAAAAGGGCCTCCATTCCTCTGACACTGCGGAAGGCTCTTTAATGAATTCCACATGATCTACCTGTCCTTTTTCATTATATTTCATTGATTGCTATAACAGCTAGAATAGGATGGAGCTTTCTGCTTTGCTCCACACAGTTCTCCAGTCCTGTTCTAAGAACTCTCCAAGCTAGGGGCCTTTCCCTCTGGAAGACATCAAGCCTTCCTTTTGTAAGATTCATTATGCTTGCAGTGGACATGTTTACTGACTGTCTTTCCCCCCTTTGGTAGAACCTCCATGAACTAACATGGTCTGCCCCGTTAATTGCTGCCATCTTGTGCCTACTCATGGGGCTCAGTAGAAAACTGTTGAGATTAATCACTGCACTTTAAGGACACCCTAGAAATTATTGAAGGTTTCTAGGGTGTCCTTAAAGTGGAGGTCACTGCAGGAGAGTCCCTGCAGGACTTACAGCTTCCACTCATCCTGAAAAGGAAGCTGCTGGTAAAGTGTGGTCATGTTGAAAGGCCTGAGATTGAAATAGTATCTTTTTAGAAGTACCCAAAACTTACAGTTCACCATGACCTTAGTTGCCCCCTTGGAAGGAGGCAAAAAATACAGTGCCCTTGTTATATCACTTAGTGACCTTACTTCATTATATACTACAAATTAATACTGGGTTTTGCTAAAGTGGACACAACTATATGAAACATTGAGCCCACATGGAAAGACTAGAGAAGACAGATGTTTGGGTTAGAAGTCAAAGCAACCCAGTTTTACTTTAAGCTCTATCAATAATTTTTAATGCCACCTTAGTCACACCACTTCACTTTCCTGGTCCCCAGAATATCAAGCTTTAAAATAAGGACATGAAATAGATAAATTCCATGGGCCCTCCCAGCTCCAACTGTCCATAATTTTCTCATTCTACAGGTATTTGCATGCATGTCCTTCATCAATCAGAGGATTGTAAGTGATGGTTTTGCATTTCCCACACTTCCACATCCCTTGACAATAACAAGGTTCACATCATGGTTTATGGACTTGCTGTTCCCCAGAAACTCAGTGCTGGTTGGTTGTGGTTGCTGGGTTTTATTCAACCAGAGCCTGATCAATCATGTTGCGATGATCTTGTCTGTCTGCTTGTGTCTTGCCCCTTGACCCACAGCCATGCTGCAGGCAGTGCGAGCCCTGATGATTGTGGGCATCGTCCTGGGTGCCATCGGCCTCCTGGTGTCCATCTTTGCCCTGAAGTGCATCCGCATTGGCAGCATGGAGGACTCTGCCAAAGCCAACATGACACTGACCTCTGGAATCATGTTCATTATCTCAGGTGAACTAGGAGCCTGGGGTTCCTGCTGTCAGACATGCTTCTGGGAATGTTAAAATCATTCTGGCAGAGGAAACTCTGCTTCTTCCTGTTGAGCAGAGCTTGAGCACAATTCAGAGCTTTGCACACTAGGATTACAGCAAGGGTGAGGAACCTTTTTTCTGCCAAGGGCCATTTGGATGTTTATAATGTCATTCATGGGCCATACAAAATTATCAACTTAAAAATTGTTATTATGAATAAAGCTCCTAGATTTATTGAATTTCGAGTCCTGTCTGCTGTTGTCTTGGCAGGGCCAGACCAAATTATATAGCCCTTGGGCCGAAAGTTCCCCACCTCTGTTCTGCAAAATTATCATGAGTGCTAATGTCCCTCTTAGCTGCCACCCCAGTCCCATTGTAAGAGACTAGAGGCCTAATGCACGAAAATCATGCACTGTGGCGGGCGGGGCGGGGGGGGGGGAGGTCCCTCATCCCGGCCTATGCCCTCTTGCAGTCCGGGAGCCCTTGGGGGATGTCCAACTGAAGGCTTAGGCATGCTCCCCATAGGAAGCGGGCCTAAGCCCTCAGTTAGACATCCTTGTCGCTGCCATGGAGGCGGGAGAGGTTCCCACCATCCCTGCTGCACTCGCCAGCCATGAGCCCGGCTTCTGGCTGAGCAGCGCTCCCCTGTGGGAGTGCACTGACCACCAGGGAGAAGCTCCTGCATTGAGCATCTGCCCCTGGTGGTCAGTACCATTATAGCAACCGGTCATTCTGCCATTCAGTCAATTTGCATATTAGCCTTTTATTATATAGGATTCCCAACCCTAAGGTAGTCATGTGACTCAACCCCTAAAGGCATTATTTTGATAAGATTCTAGAAAATGATTTTAAGAGAAGAGTTCTTGACATTGTCAAAGAACCAGGCCCCAAATGTTTGTACTATTAACCATTGGTTCTAAAATGCATGCAAAATCTCTTTCTGCACATATTCAAATCCTTCCATAATTAGAGAGATAAGAGAGTCCAAGCACCTAGCACAATGTCTAGGACATAGTGAGAATTCAATAATCAATGCTTGGATTAACTGTCTGTTATAAGAATGGAATGTTCTGAAGCCTATTCCTCTACACTCATTTAAGTATACATTGCCTCAGAAACATTGTGATCACTTTAAAGCTAACTCCAGAGCTTTCTTGTTCTTTATCTACAGGTCTTTGTGCAATCGCTGGAGTGTCCGTGTTTGCCAACATGCTGGTTACCAACTTCTGGATGTCTACAGCTAACATGTACTCTGGCATGGGTGGGATGGTGCAGACTGTTCAAACCAGGTAACCTCCTAATCTAGGTCTCAGGATTCCATGGTGAATATTGTTGTAGAAATCCAATTAAACAC
This sequence comes from Cnephaeus nilssonii, assembly GCF_951640355.1. Taxonomy (NCBI): domain Eukaryota; kingdom Metazoa; phylum Chordata; class Mammalia; order Chiroptera; family Vespertilionidae; genus Cnephaeus; species Cnephaeus nilssonii. Next base: position 30,302,514 of record NC_137088.1, read on the forward strand.
ATACCTAATGTGACTGTCAGTGCCTGAAATAGCAAAAATTTATCAGAGGGAACCAAGCAATATTGTAAATCAACAATGATCTGTAAATTCATAACCTTCATTTCAGTGAAATATCCTTGGTGATATGACTTGAGGCTGATATGACATTTGCATTGAAATAGTGACAGTTCACGATATTTATCTAACACTCTTACACAGACCCCATTGTGGTGGCCATGAAAGTGGCACCATTAACCAAGGCATGTAAATGAGCATCAACCCATATCTCTAGTCCATGATGGGAACCCGGCTAGGGACAGGCAAAAGATTGAATAGAACTGAGCAAGATTAGGTGAGAAAAGTAATGTTTCATCCTCTTTCAGCTTGACTCTTTCTCTTGTTCGTGAATTCATTCATTTTACAAATGCATTGAGCACCTACTGTGGGCCAGCCACTGTTCTGAGTGCTGGGGCAAAGACAAGTTCACAATTCTCATGGAGGTTATGGTGTAGCAAAAGGACGTGAAACCCCACTGTATGTTGGTATCTGAAGAAGGGCAGAACTTTTAAAAGATGAAAAAGCAATTCTAACATGTGTATTCATTTAGCAACTTCAAAGGGCCATTTCTCACAGTAAGAAGCAGCAGCAAATCCCTGAAGGAGAAAGGCCTTGTTCTGAGAGAGCAATGCAAATATTATAGCTAAGTGACCGGTCATCTCTGGAGTAAATACACTTGGTATTTCTTCAGCCACACCATTATGGGATACAGACAGGGTGTAAGGACATGATAAAACCATTTACTCTCTGGCTTCCCTGGAACTCCTATCCCCATCCATGTCCCTGCTTTGCTTCAAGAATGGGAAGGAAGTGTAGCTGCTCTTATCTGCCTCCATGGTCCCCCAGGTTCTCTTGGTTACAAAGCAACTCAGAAGTAAGGTTTGCCTGGGACTTTCCCCGTTTTAGCATAGAAAGTCCCGTGTCCTAGAAAGCTCCTCTGTCACAGGCAAATCAGAAGAGCCCACCTTGTCCACAGTTTCTATGTGCCTGTAGTCACTGTCCCTGCCCAAAGGAGCCACCTACCACCCACCTGAGCCCAGCGCTAATGTGTGCCATCAACCTCTCACACCATCTCCTGGAACCTGACAGGCAACTTCAGCCCTGAAATTGAAATCAGAGGATTCCAGATGGCCTCCTGAACTTTTTCCTCCATGGATGCGCAGCATTTTTCCTCTTTCTGTCTTTTCATCTTCTCTATACAGATAGCACAGCTGCCAAGAAAAATCTTGGTAGTCAATCGATGGGGCTTTGGTTCCTGCCCTGCCCTGCCCACCCCTCCCCCCACCCCCCTGACACTTGCAGAACCTAAACCCTGGATCAGAACTATAAACTGTCTGCCCTTGCCCTGTAGACAGCTTGCAAGGTGTTTTGTATTAGCCTAAACATCTCATTTTATAACCAACTTTTAAAAATTAGAAGTGTCTCAGGTTGGGTTGCTCAGAAACAGATCCTGAGGATCCGTGTGTGAGTGATGTATTAAGGACAGAGAGACAGATTAGGGCGTGGGGCAAGCAGAACAGGGAAGGGGTGATCTCAGGTGAAGTCTTAGACTCAGCCTGATCCTAGGGAGCTGTGGGGTCTTTCATATTTCAGCACCAGCCAGCCCCTTGTGCATGTGGGGGAAGTGACTCCAGTGGCTGAACCAAAGCCAGAACTCAAGGGAGAGCCACAGGGACCAGCAGGTTAAAGGCCAAATAACACATGAGCTGGGGAAGAGGCACAGAAATGGATAAAGGGACAAAGGGGAACTGGGCAGAGCACCATTGTGCCTGCCACACAGAGATTTTCTAATGCAAACACACTTACATCACATACACACACAGGTCTATTTTTTTCACCTTCTTTTAAAAAAACCAGAGCTGGCAGCACTGGGCCCTCCTTCTCAGATGGCAACATCTCTGCACTGAGAGGCAGCTGCCCTTTTAACTGGGGCTCACACGCTCCAGGTTGCCACAGTCCCCACTACTCTCAAATGCCCAACTCTGAAATCATTTATCATCACGTTTATGGTTTTTTCCTCCATAGTTAAGAAAGTGAAATATTTCCTTACACCTAGCCCACTTTGCTCATTTAAGTTTCTTACCTGTCCCAGATAGGTATATAACTTTGCTAACCTTGATCAAGAGTGTCGGTTTGACTCAGTGGATAGAGTGTTGCTGGCTTGATCCCCGGCCCCAGGTCAGGGAGAGTGCAGAGGCAACCAATTGATGTGTCCCTCCCACCTGGATGTTTCTCTTTCTCTGTCTTTCCCCTCCCTTCCACTCTCTCTAAAAAAAAAAAAAAATCAATGGAAAAATATCCTCAGGTGAGGATTAACAAAAAATTAATAAATAAAATGGGCAAATTTAAAAAAATAAAAGAGTGTCTAGGTTGAGGAAGGCGACCTCATTCCTCATGCACAGAGGATGGTGTAGTTTAATGATTAACAGTGAGGGCGAGGGAGGCAGAGTGACCTGCCTTTGAATCCTGGAAATGCCATGTTCTCCCTGGGTCTTTGGAAAAGTTCATTAGCCTCTCAGAGCCTCAATTTCCTCATCTATACGATGGTCACATCAATGTAGTTCTTTATGAAGACGGTACTCCTCCCCACATGGACGGTTGCCAGGGTTGCTTGAGGTAGGTGAGATGGATGCTTCCTGGACCACAGTAAGAACGCAAGGGACCGAAATTCCTTCAGAAATTGAGACTGATTCTCTTGAACTTCTCTGGTTAAACTGTCAAGCCACTCCCCTTTGGGGATGCCTCAGTGACCTAAGAGGTCCAAGAATCCTGCAGCCGTTTTGCCGGCTAGCTTAGTTCCAGTGCTCTGCTCCAGGGCACCTGTTCAGTTGGCTGTGACCCAAAGGCACATGTGTTCAGGGGCATGGGCAAGGATAGGTGTAGAATCCAAAGGGGAGACAGAGAGGACAGGCATGGCCAAACGCGGTGGGTGGAACCTGGAGAGTTGAGTCAATCACGTTCATAGCCATCATCTCCCCGCTCAGGTACACCTTTGGTTCCGCTCTGTTCGTGGGCTGGGTCGCTGGAGGCCTCACGCTGATTGGGGGAGTAATGATGTGCATCGCCTGCCGGGGCCTGGCACCCCAGGAAACCACGTGAGTTTCCCCATCCCAATGTAATCAGAGGTCTGATTGGATTCCATTTTAACATATAATTTCCAGCCAGAATGATCACTCTAGGCATATGGAATAACATTGTTGAGACTGAACCTTCTCTTTTATGGGGAATAGAAAAAAAAAAAACCCGAAAGGAATATTTCTACCTGAGCAAATTTAGGTGTGATCCTATTTGAAGGGGGAAAACCCATCCAGGGGTTCCCTCTGGCTCCAGTATTCTGTAACTCAGTGGCCTCAGCTTGGGGCAATTTTGCCCCCAGGGGATGTTTGGCAACATCTGAAGACACTTTGATTGTTACAACTTTGGTATGGGGGGATGGGTGATACTGGCATCTAGTGGGGGAAGGCCAGGGATGTTGCTAAACATCCCACAATGCACAGGCAAGCCCCACAGCAAAGAAGCATACCGTCCAAATGCCAATAGTACTGCTGTTGAGAAACCTTGCTGTAACTCCATAAATGGGCCCAGAGTTGAAGACCTGGATCACAGTCTGGTCCTGCTGTTAACTAGCCCTGCGACTGCTAGCACATCATTTGCCCTCTCTGGACCTCCGTTACCTCACCCATAAACCGAGCAGAGTAGAGGAGATGGGCTGCATGGAGGTACCTTCCAGCTCACAAATGCTATGATTCTTTGGCACCACCATGTTCCCCTGGACAGTGTTTCTGGTTCAGCTTCACTTTAATTCAGGGGTGGGAATATCCGGCCCTTGGGCTGTGTGAGGTCCACAGAATCATTGGGTCTGGCCCTGCCAAGGCATTAAGGGATGAGTTAATTATATGTTTGACCAAATATAGCAGGCTAATTTTTAAGTTGATTTTTTTGTATGGCCCTCAGATGATGTTATAAATATCCAAATGGCCCTTGGCAGAAAAAAAGGTCCCCCACCCCTGCCTGAATTGATTAACAGAGGGAACTGGTAGTCAGTAACTACCAGCTCTAATACAAAGCGAGAAATTCTGCTCCACTGCGGAGGTCGGAAAACCAGTGTCCCAAAACCTAGAGTGACCAATTCGCTCAGTCTGCCCAGGTCTACGGGTTTCCTGGGACACTGGACTTTCGCTGCTAACACTGAGACATTCCAGCGTAAACGAGGTGCTTTGTCCTCCTCCCAAATACATCTATGATCCTGGAATGTTCCTTTGTCTTTCAGTTACAAAGCTGTGTCTTATCACGCCTCGGGCCACAATGTCGCCTACAAGACCGGAGGTTTCAAGGCCAGCACTGGCTTTGAGCCCACCACCAAAAACAAGAAGATATACGATGGGGGTGCTCGCACAGAGGACGAGGTACAATCTCATCCTTCCAAGTATGACTACGTGTAGCACTCCGAGACACGCGGCATGGGCAGAAGAAAACCCCAATTAGAGCTCACCCCAAAAAAACAAGGACATTTTACCTTGATTCCTGATGGCTTTTGACTCTCTGCTGGAAGTTAGAAAAGCGGTGATTTCACCTGTGGGGAGGCCAGATGGTCTTAGCCACATGTCTCTGTCTCTAAATATTCCATCACTAAACAGCGAGTTATCAGATATGAATTAGAGCCTATAGCTCACATTTTCCAATCCTAAATTTCTTTTTTTAAATATTATCTCCCTAATCTGATTATAGAATATGGTTTGAATTCCTATCTGACACTTGAATGATTTAGACAGACTCTCCCTCCTCCTTCTAGCCAATAGCCCATTGATGATCTATTTCTCAACTCATCCCCCAGAACAATTCTGAAAGGAAAAAAAAAAAGAGATTCTGTCAAAAGACATCATTTCCTGCTAATTTCGCCTCTAATAAACACTGATTGGAGAAGAGGAGAGAGGGGAAATGTATTTGTAATGTCTTTGTAAAACTCATAATCTGAGTTTTCTTACCCTGTGATCTTAAATGGACCAAAGTGATTTCAGTTTTAGGAAAGCAACCAAGCTTTTCCACCTCTTTCAACATCTGCTCATTCCAGCAAGACTCTCCCAAGGGTTTCCGGAGCCCCCCACTGTGGGTCCCCCTCTGTCACAGGCCAGAAAGCATCCCTAAAAAAATGAGAAGAGGATTTTTTTTTTTTGCTTCTCTAAATATATTTGATATTCTACATATAGTTAGAATAAATAATGTATTAGTAAAATTATACAGTCTCTGTGAATTAGCCTCACTGCAATGCATAGATAGAAAAAAAATGAAAAACTAATTTCTTTTATGTTATCTATATTGTACTTTGTGAAAATCACACTTAAGTCCAAATTTCATAAAATGCTCACTGATCCTAATTCCCTTTGAAGTCTCCAGGACTCGGATGAAAATGATAGAATCAGTGTAACCCATGTAAAAACCAAATAATGGAACACAACAGGTCTAGGAAGTGAGTTGAACTAGTTTTGTTGTTGTTGTTGTTGTTGTTTTAAGTGATGAGCCTGAATTTAATGTTATATTTCCAAGTGCTACATGTCCACATTTGCAGGGCTACAGGCCGCTGTTGGCTGACAGTCGACTTACTTGGCACTGTGGTCAGCTTTGTTACCCGGAGAGCAGTTCCCATCACTAAATTCACCTACAGTGTTTAGACCACTGAATGTTTAAGAGCCAAAAGCTCTTTGCAGCCACACACCTTCCCTGTGTTTACATCAGAGCTGCAGAAAGCCTACATTCCTTCCAGGCCACCAAGATTCCATCCCAGCACCAGAGCCAGAATAGGCCCCTCTGGAAAACGGAGGTATGGGTAAGGGTGGAGGGGGTCTGACCATTGAGTTTTTATTTGGGGGGGAGGGGTGCGGGAAGGGGAGAAATGTCCTAACACCAATAGTGCATATAAAAGTGACCTCCGAGAAGATGGGTGAATATTCAGAGGGATCTTTAGCTGGACAGACTGTATCTGGAGAAAGACCAGATCATGGCCCATTAAACAGAAAAGAATTGTGTTCACTAACAGACCTTTCTCACTGAAATGTCAATGGTTTTAGATCAAATTAAATAGAGTACTCATGGAATTTGTTGTCTAAGCTGGGGTAAATGATGAACACATAAATTAATTCAAGAATAAAAAGTGGGGGTGGGGGTGGGGGTGGGGGTGGAGGAAGAGGAAGCTGAGCAATCTAGGGCATGGAGATTGTTAAGAGTCCTCAGGATTTGAGTTGAAAGCCTTGGGGCACAATAAGCTGTCTCCCTTCTGCCACCAGAAAGTTCTTGGACAGTGTGAGACACTGGGGTGTGGCTCCGTTGGGTTTTAATTAGCATATTCTCTGTCTAACACTTAATTGTTTAATGTCTCCATGTAGTTAGACTGTGCTTTGTAATTTTGTTTTGTTGCTCTCTCATTGTATATGCATTGACTATTAACCTGCATGTTTTGTTACTTAAGTATTAAAAACACTTATCTCACATTTGGACAGCTTCTGTTCTTTTTTTCTAAGCTCTGGGAAGTGGAGGTGGGAGTCTTGGAACCTCAAAGCTGAGGGCATCTTCCTGGAGTGTTTCTGCTGGCTCTGAAAGTCCTGCATTCAGGGAACCCCTTGCCCCCCAGCAACAGAAGATCTGGTCACCCTACGCCAAGGCTATACAGCGAATAGAAAGATATTCCAACCAGGGTGGGTCTGGCTCCACACCTCACTCTCTTTCCACCATGTCAGAGTGAATCCCACTAAACAGGCAAAATACACACATACATATGAAGTAAAGAAGGAAGGAAGGAAGGAAGGAAGGAAGGAAGGAAGGAAGGAAGGAAGGAAGGAAGGAAGGAAGGAAGCTACTTTAAATAAAAAAGATATTTGCTTATTAAGCCAAGAAGCATAATACTTAGAACAACATGGTACTGCCCTAGCCAGTTTGGCTCAGTGATTGGAAAGTGAGCCCACGGACTGAAGGGTCACTGGTTCAATTCTAGTCAAGGGTATGTACCTCCGTTACAGGGTCAATCTCTGGCCCTGGTCCTGGTCGGGGTGCGTGCAGGAGGCAACCAATTGATGTGTCTCTTTCACATTGATGTTTCTCTCTCTCTCTCTCTCTCCCTTCCACTCTCTCTAAAAGTCAATGGGGGAAAAACATCTTCAGGTGAAGATTAACAAATAAAAACATAGTACTATAACATTTCTAATCATTAATTCTCAATTTAAAAAAAAAGTAAAACAAGAGCAAATCTATTGTAAATGGTGGACAGACAGATGGCAGGGATGAGTGAAGACATCAGGCTAGCTGGTCCCTCTGAGCTGACACGTTCAGCCTCTGCAAAGCGCTCTGTATGCTGTGCAACGTGTGTGCCCTTTTAAAGGCTTCTGGGCTAAAGAGGACTGTGCTGTGATGCCACCTGGAAGGACAGGGAACGGCCCAGGATCCCTAAAGTGTACTGCCTGCAAGTAAAATCCCTGAGCCGTGCAGTGGTAGCAGCCCAAAGCCCCCCAGATATCACTGAGACTGGGTTTGGCCTGAGCTCATTTCATGTCAGCACTCATCTTAGGTGGGAGCTCCCAACACTGTCCGGGACCTGAGTCCGCTTCCCCCGCCACGGAGAGTGTTCCCATTCCTTTCTTGTCTCAAGTGGAGCTGGATGTGACCTGCTCACTCAGGTCTCGGGCTGTTGAGCAGTCCAGGCTTTCCCTGTTATCAAAGCTGCCGCCTTTAGCGCTTGTTGACAATAAAAAAAAAAAAATTTATTTTGTTCAACAAGCCAACTTGAATTTCCCCAAAGAATTTTTTGAAAAGTAAAACATCAAACATATTAAGCATGTGGGGTTTTGCCGCCCATACTTATTGCCCCAAGGAGGACTGTTGCCATGGGGATGGCTCTATAAGGAGAACGGAGCTGGGCTGAAGGGTGAATAAAATACCACGATGGAGCCCAGGCCACCCAGCCAGCCAGCCCCTTATGATACTTGGAGTGTTTACCCAAGTCTTAGGAGTTAAATCATAATTAAGAGAGAGTGAGAGAAACAAAAATGTCCCGCTGCAACCAACACGTTGAGGGATGGGGGTGGGGGTCAGAATGTGAGTGGAGATGTTTTGAAAGTCAGCAGTGAGTATGACTCTATCTTTTCCTGAAGGCTGGCAGGACCCTCCAACCTGCAGCTTTTGTGGGGACAGACCAGTCCCATCCATCTGCAAAGGGGCACAGCCAATGGAGCAGACAGAACTCAATGAAGGGTTCACCAAAGAATTGGTGTCAGAATGACCCTCGTGGTCTCCAGCCACAGACTCTAAGACTACATGGTTCATGCTCTGTGACCCAGCAGTCTCATTCCTGGGCATCTGCCCAAAGGAAATCATTCTGCCTCTTAAAAAAAAAAAAAAAAAAAAAGGTTGTGATTCCATGGCTAAGAAACTATCGGCGGAAGGATGGTATGTGGAAAACGTGAAAAGAAACTTGGCACTGTTATCATTCTAGATTCATGTTTTCCCTGGTGCAAGGAATCCCACAGAAAGTGGTGCACAAAAGCTGAACAAATTTTGCTTTGACTTCTACAAAAGCAAAATTCAATCCATACGGAACGAATAAGTTCTCCACTTGCAGAATTTGTAAAAGTTCTGTGCCCTGGCCAGGTTCTCATTACTGCCAAGGGTTTATGTGCAAGAATGTGTGGGGAAAAGGTTTTATCTTTTGTTTGTTTGTTTGTTTGTTAATCCTCACCCGAGGACATGAAATGGAACCCACAACCCTTCAGTCTGCGGGACAATGCTCTATCCACTGAGCAAAACCAGCCAGGGTTGTGAGAAAGGTTTTAGATAGTAAAGACTACCAGCAAACATATTGCATTGATGACGTTTCTGGCTTTCTGTATAAGTTTACTTTCTGTCTGGGAATTTCAAGGCATAAGATAGGTGTTCAAGATACAGGGTAACATGTTTTAAGCCAAATAATTAACTTTAAACCAAGGAAGTTGATGGGTATTCACTCTTTTGCTCTTAAGAAGTTCTGAATGGTACAATGTAACTAGTCCTCTGCCTGAAGTTGTTCTTTTCCTTATAATCATTTTATTGAACTGGAATAAGTGACAAATTTAACTTTTTCTTTAACATTACATAATTGTTATTATCCTCCCCATCTACTTTATTTATAGATATTGCAAATGTGAGGAGATTGATATTTTTCCTTGAACATGGCATCCCGACTTAAAATTCTTCCCTCAATCCCTTGTTGGTTGCATAGTTCTTAGAATCCGCAGTCCCTTGATTAATTGCATTTTGCAAAGTATTTAATATCTGATACCATTATTGCTGAATGATTCCTAAGTAATTAGCCCCGACACAAATCAAACACAACTTGTATTTGTGATTCTTTATTTGTTCTTGAAGCCAAAATGCCAAAACCTTTTTTATGAGTACAAGAACACAAGGAGCATCCCACATGGGTCCAAAGAAATTCACTGGATTTCAGAAAAACACGTATTCCATGCATTACCTTGAATTCCAACTATCCTGAAAGATAGAACAATGTTCATCCACGATGATATGTAATGTAAATGAATCACCACTCGTTAGGAAAGCTCTTTGAAGCAGAAACCAAACCTTTTTTTAAATCTCCTTCCCTTCTCCACCAAATAAATAAATAAATAAATAAATAAATAAATAAATAAATAAAACAAAGTGGGGGAAAAGGCTGTGAGCACAAAGAAGTGCAACACAAGGTTGTTTTTAATTCTCTAAAACTGGTAAAGGTTGGGGGGTGGGGGGTAGATCTTAATCCTGTTACACTATGTTGCAGCAGCATAACAAAATATTCTGCAGACAGTGTTTAAAAAATGTTTCATAACAGATGGAGAATTTCTCATCCTTTCATGTTACAAGAAAACCATCATTGTAAATACAATATGATCTGAATCCTGGGGAAAACAAGCAAGAATCTGGAAGGAAATGCATCAAACTGTTAAGAGTTCTTGGCTTTAAGTGCAGAGGCTGGGTTAAGTTTATTCTATTCTGTTTCTCTAAATTTTCTATAATGGGCATGTAATTTTTATGTTTGCAATAGCAAACTTTTTAGAAGACCCAATACATGTTTTCTTACCTCATAGGCACTCCCACACTTCCTTGTTCTTGTCTCCTTCTACTGTAGAATCTGGAAAAGCTCAAGTGGCCACTTTTCCAGCCATCTTTGTCTCAGCACAATTCTAGCCAATGAGATGTGCGTGGAAGTCAGAGCCCTGGCCTCTACTTACCCTTCCTCCATCTTTTTGTCTAGAATGTCGACGCAGTGAGTGATAGGGGCTGCAGGAAGCATCTGGGGACCAAAGTGGAAAGGCCTAGTGAATCAGAGATGCTGGCTGTAACACTGTCAGAATCAGAGGTGCTGGTTGAACCATTGTCAGCAGCTGACAGGTATTGAGACCAGAAATAGTGTTGGAGAAAGCTGTATGGCAGCAAGGCCAAGAGCAGAGTTCCTCAGCCATTATCATGTGGGGAGATGTTGTAAATACAAAAATTATAGAGCAGGTGAGAAAACAAAACATGATAAGAAAATCACCAGATGCAACAACCAAGAAATATCACGTCTCAGGATCGACAGCTAATTGGAAAATATAAGAGGCTGGAAAATAAGAATACTGTAAATGTTCCTCAACAAAGACTTGAAGAAAAAAGAATAAGTGGTATTTTTTAATTTTATTTTTATTGATTTCAGAGAGGAAGGGAGAGGGAGAGAGAGATAGAAACACCAATGATGAGAATCATTGATCGGCTGCCTCCTGCACCCCTCCACCTCCCCACACTGGGGATTGAGCCCACAACCCAGGCATGTGTCCTTAACCAAACCCAGGCCCCTTCACTCCACAGGCCAGCGCTCTGTCCACTGAGCCAAACCAGCGAGGGCAAGAATAGGTGGTATTTTAAAATGAGCCAACTAAAATGCTTAAAATTTAAAATGTAGTCATTGATATAAGAATCATAATTAATATGTAAAACTTTAGACAATAAAAACATTTAATAAATAAATAAAATAAATAAAAAAGAATCATAATTAAGCTAAAATAGTGTACTAGACACAGCAATGGTGACTTACAAGAGCAAATAAAGAAAGTGACACAACGCAATCAGAGATAGAGATATAATACCTAAAAAAGGTTTTAGCTACATGACACACAGGATGAAGAGCTTTGACATGTACTTAATTCAATTTTTAAAAGAATAATAGAATGGAGGAGAGGAAACACCACTAGAACTGAAGAAAGACATATGTTCTAGTGTTGAAAACACAGTCTCCTGAACAGAATGGAGCTTATACTTACCTACATTGTTGTGAAATGAATATCAGCGATGAAAAGACCAACTTAAAATAAACAAAAAAGAAAATTATTTATTACAAACTCTTGATAATGAGACTGACATCAGCACCAACAAATGCCAGAAAACTCTGTAATCATATATTCAAAGTTCAGAGGGGAAAACAATTGTCAAACTAGAATTTTACACATAGCTAAACTATCATTCTAAATTAAGGAGAAGATGAAGAGTAGCAACTATGATCAAGGCTTTCAAGGAACCAACATAAAAGATACTGGCATTTTCAGCTGTCATTTTTATTAGGAGATCGTGTCAGCCCCTCCGGATTTTCCCAGTCAGAAAGAGTCAGGTCTGAGGAACTGGAGATTCTATTGACTCTATTGAGTGGGGAATCCCAGGCAAATACCAGTGGACGTTTTATCTAGACATTCAAGAACAGGTGGACCTTGAAGAGCAATCATCAGCTTAGCATCAGTGCCCTTTATCCATCTGTAATTTCTTCAGTAGTTTAAAAACAGCAAAATTCATATACGAGGCATGCAGAGGGCCCAGCTTAAACTTACACTGTGCTTACTCTGGATTGCAAGCATATATCTGGTTAAGTCTTTTTTTATGCAAAGGGCAGAAAACCCACTCCATGATTCTGGCTCTCTCTTCCTTCTGCGTACTCATCAACTAAAAATGGTTTTCCTACCCAAACCCAACTCTGTATGATTTTTTAGTTCCATTTCTACTACCACCAAAGCACATTCCATGTTTCATTTAAATTCTTCTCAAGAGAGACTGACCACTAGCCAATGAGAAATTGTCATTCCTCTGTGAAGGGTCCACCTCTGATTCTCTCAGTTCTGCCCCTGTTGGCTTGCCTACTCAATAACAATTCTACTATTATCACCTTTACTTGCTAAAAAAGTGTATCCACCTCTCCCTCCTCTGACCCTATCCTCAGCTCAAAGGATATACATTCTGTTGCTGTAAGTCAATTATAGTGACTAAATCTCCTTTCCAGTGATTGGTATAGGGTAGTGGTCAGCAAACTCATTAGTCAACAGAGCCAAATATCAAGAGTACAACGATTGAAATTTCTTTTGAGAGCCAAATTTTTTAAACTTAAACTTCTTCTAACGCCACTTCTTCAAAATAGACTTTCCCAGGCCATGGTATTATGTGGAAGAGCCACACTCAAGGGGCCAAAGAGCCGCATGTGGCTCGCAAGCTGCAGTTTGCCAACCACGGGTATAAGGGAAAGAGCATACGGCCTAGTTTTAACTAGTGATTCATTAAAGTCTGTTGGAGGATTCTTAGAAAGATTTCTTCATTCTTAACGAGAACACAGCAAAACATAGCCCTGTCTCCCAAAATATACACACACATGCACACAAACACACATTCTTCCTCCATCTAAGCATAATTGTGACTAGTTGTGATGATTGAAAGTACTAACGCCAGGTTGCTACCAGCCTGAAAATAAAGCCAACTCATGGAGAAGGCTAGATAGAACAAGAGAAGCCTGGGGAAGTGGAGCCAGAGTTCTAATTTATGCTCATCGGCAGACATCCCATCTCTGAACTTTTTGTAATGTATGATAATTAACTTCTTTATTACCTAACCCAATTTTGATTGGGATTTGCTATTACTTAAAGCCAATGCATCCTAATCAAAACAAGCATAGACACACAGGCCAGGCTTTTATCAGAGACCATGGGTAGTACAACTCCCATACCATACAAATACCCACTGTGTCACATGGGTTTGATGGACTTGGGGAGCATGAAGACTGAAGAATATCGTAGGATATACCATCTCAAGGGAAGAAAAGTGATAAAGAACAAGTTTACTTCAAGGAGGAGCAGGGATGATTCTGAATGCAATGTGATGGTTGTCAATTCGATTGTCCTCTAATCTAGTATACATCGACTTCTATCTGAGTTCTAGAGCAAGTGCACTGCAAAAAAAAATAAAGTGAAAAATATCAACAACTGTTAGTGGTAGAAATGGGGTTCTTGTGGTGTCAGCCTGGGGACCCACACATGGGAGATTAAGGTGTTAAGATTTATTGAAGCTGGAGCAAACACAAGGGACTGTCTGGGTTCAGCTCTGTCCCACTATGGAAAAAATCCAGCCCTGTCTTTATCAGGCCCAGAAACAGGGCCAGTGTCCAGAAATTCTGTGCCATCCCAAGGCTTAGTCCAGTTCGGTCTCTGTCCCCACCCGGCTAACTTAGTCTGTTCCCGGCTGAGCTTTGGCTGGTGCTGAGTCCAGGCCTGTGCTTGGAGCCCACTTGGAGTCCATGCAGCTGCCAGACCCCAGATGGCTGCTAGGCCTGCATGATTACTATGGAGAGAGAATGCACACACTACAGAGTCAAGCACATTACAGAGAAAATAGAGAGGGAGGGAGCACTTTGTTAAGCTTGAATTATATCATCTTGGGCTTAGGAAGGAGATAATATAATTTTTTAAATAACCAATCAATTTCCCAATTTTTCATAGGCTTGTCTTTGGGTCCTTCCCCTAACCAATCCATTTTCTAGATCTTCTGGGGTTCTGAGTCCCTTATCCTATCTGATCCTTTTCTCAGGCCAGACAGACAGGTCTTCATGGTCACCCCCCCCCCACCTGTGCCATCTTGGCTTCTACTGCACATGTGCCCAGCAGAAGAATTTTCCCTTTATTTTTTATTCCTCCCCACCCCCACAGTCCGGGCAAATGGACCAGTTGTATCCTGGGGCAATTGAAACGCTGGTCCTTCCTCCTTACATGGGGGAGGAAAGGGTGGCAGGGCAATGCTTCGACACCCTGGGGTACCTAGGAATGCTGCAACTTTCTAGTGAAGCAGGCCCATCGTCCAATTCAGCTCCCCAGTCCTTCAGGCTCAACAATGTCAATTCCCTTTGCTCCCCGCTCTTCCACCAATATCTAGCTACCTACACTAGCACAACTACTTCACTAAAAGCTCCATGGCAGCCCTGGCCAGTTTGGCTCAGTGGATAGAGGGTCAGCCTGAGGACTGAGGGGTCCCAGGTTTGATTCCGGTCAAGGGCACAGGCTCAATTCCCAGTAGGGGGCTTGCAGGAGGCAGCCTATCAGTGATTCTCACTCATCATTAATCTCTTTCTCCCTTCTTCTCCCTCCCTCTCTCTTCCTCTCCGAAATCAATAAAAACATTTAAAAATAAAAATAAAAGCTCCGTGGCATGCTGAGAGGTGCTAGTAGCTTTGGTGCCATGGCCTGTCTGTGCTAGGGGACTAGTTTAAAATTTTCCGGGTGGGTGGAGGAGTTTTTCAGTTTTAGGCACTAAATGGGCACAAAAGTCCCTGTTTAGAATCAGGATTAGATGTTTTTTGTTTAATGGCTTTTTCTTTTACTTTATTTTTATTGTTTGCACTATTACAGATGCCCCCACCCCCAGCCCCCTCCACCGTTGGATCTTAAATGCCAGCTCAGAGTGATTCCAACTGACTGTAGTTAGAAGGACTCAGGCATGCGGGAATGCCATGGTCAGTAAGCAATGGCTGTGGAATTGGCTGGGGAAGGGCGGCACCACGTCACACACTCACCCTCTGAATCCCTTCTGAGGTGGACCTCAGCCAATCACTCCCCGCATCAGAGTGAGGATGCCCTCCCTTCAACACCCCATGTTATACATTTAAAAATCTTTCATATGTTATTTATTCATAAGCAAAGACACACTTACAAAAGTGCACTGTCTCCAACCATTCTCGTCACCGTCAAACAATCCACCAAACCCAGGAGCCATCTCATCATGTTTATTGTCCTTTGTGCTTTAAAGTACATGGCAATCCTCAACTAGCGCTATTTCTTGAAGAACAACAGCACTTCACCTAGTGAATTTCACTTCAGAATTTTAGTACTTTTGTTGTTTTTAGTATTATTCTTGTTTTCCTTCTTCGTCCTAAAGATTTTTAACCATGAGTAGCCTTGACATGCTTCAAAACTTCTTTTGTTCTTCCAGGGAGCTTTTGGAGAGGGTCCAACTTCACGATGTCCCTGTGAAACAGGGCCATGGAGGATCCTTTGAATTTACTTCCACAAATATTTCTTGAGTACCTACTTTGTACCAGGTGCCATGACAGGTACAGAGATGAATAAAGAAGAAAGAGAAAGTATCATTTGTTGAGATTCTGCTGCGGTATGCAATGTGCCAATACCACGCTCGTTTGAAGTGTTTCAGCTCGTTTCATTCCCATAACAACCTCCCAAAGCATCGTTATTACAATTACAGCGGAGAAAACGGAGGCTTGGGGAGGTTACATGACCTGCCCAGCCACTCATCGAGTGATTAGTGGAGCTGGGATTTGGGTCTGTCTGACTCGGAGCCCAAGGTGTTTCAGTGCATCACAACATGGGACCAAATGACAAATATGGCTCATAAGGAAGTGGATGGGCATCCTGGGAAATTTGGAGTCATACCATTTCCTAGCCAGCTGTATGAAAGTGGGCCAGTTATCACTTTGTAAAGTATTTCATTGTCTAATAACTATGCTGTACACTTGAAAGTAACATAAAGTAATATTGGCTGTCAATTGTATTTTAAAAATTAAATTTAAAAAAATAAATAAATAAAAATAAAGGCTTCCACTAAGGGAAAATAAAAAGTGGGCCATTTACCAGTACTAACCTCTCGTAGCCTCAGAAGCCCAGTCAACAGGGTTTGCAAGGTTGTAAAGCACCTATTGTTATTCCAAGCTTTGTAAACTACCATTTCTCAAAGGGGCAGGAGCCATTTTCCTACACACCAATTCTCAGAACTTGCCATGGCTACGAATTATGAAACCTAGAAAGGAAGTTAACAAGATGTTGCTGTATGGCTTTGAAAAGGTATACCAGTTATTTGAAGACTCTCAAGAGAGTCTGCAATAAAAGAAAATCCCAAATCAGAGGCAAGTTCAGAGACTTGCACTCCTCCTCCCAAGTCTTCATTCAGTAGAGCTACTGGCCAGGAATGACAAGAGGACTCGCCATTGTTCAGCCTGCTCATGAATTTGCATGAACAGTGATAAACAACATGACCACCAGGTCTGGCCCCCTGGAATAGCCAGGCGTCTACAGTGAGAGGAAGGCCGTTATCTACACTGCCTGGAATCCTGCTGCAAATCTTGACAGAAAGGCACAAACTCACATTGGATCAGGCTTTGGCTGGCCTCCCGGGAATGCTGACTTTGTTTGTTAATGCCAGGACAAACGCGTCCCTGAATGAGGAAATTGACAGGACACCTGTCTCTGCATTGAAACCTGATTAAAAGGGAGTCCAGCCCCTTCTGTTCTCTCAGGAGTCTTCACCGTTCCTAAGCTGTTTAGTTCTTTGTGATTCAGTAATTTTTATGGCAGGAAGACTCCAGCCTTAGTTCTTCTAGTGATAATCCATTCACAGTGCAGCATGAATGCTCAGGGAACAGGTTGCCTCCCCAGCAGAGCGAAGGATCAGTGCCTAAGTGGCAGGACTTGAATAGGAAATGAAAACTCATCCCCAACACACCCAAAGCTCCCCCTTCAAATAAAGATTTTTCCCTATCTCCTGTTACTGATACTGTGAATCCTCAGTCTTCCCAAACTTTTTCATGAAAGAGTCCCCTTCAAAACAGAGAAACAGTGCCCGGCTGATGTGGCTCAGTGGTTGAGCATCGACCTATGAACCAGGAGGTCACAGTTCAATTCCCGGTCAGGGCACATGCCCGGATTATGTGCTTGATCCCCAGTAGAGGGCATGCAGGAGGCAACCAATCAATGATTCTCTCTCATTGATATTTCTATCTTTCCCTCTCCCTTCCTCTCTGAAATCAATAAAAATATATTTTAAAAGAAAAAAACAACATTGCGAATATACTAAAAAATACTGAATTATATATACACTTTAAAGTGGTGAACTTTATGCTATATAAATTAAATCTTGATAATAAAAATATTTTTTAAAACACACACAAGGGGAGGGGGTGGGGGCAATGGGGGGACAAGGACACATATGCAATACCTAATAAAGAAAAAAAAAAGCACACACACAAGGGAAACTCAGCCTTGGAAAACCTGTCCTTGGGAGGCCTGGAGGGCCAGACTCAATTGGAGAGCTCTAGATAGAGACTTCTGTGCTTCTTGCATTCTGTTGCATTATATCACTATATTAATTGTTGTAATTTTTTTAGTTAAAGTTATTTGCCAGTCAAAATGCTTAACTTTTATTCCTTCATATTCAAATAAATTAAAGCCCCAGAAATATGTACCTTAGTTTCCCAGGGGTTTGGAGAACCCGTGGCAGCACCGCTGGCTTGTGGGCTTGAGATGCAGGAGAGGAGAGCCGGCTTAGCAGGGTGTGAGTCCCAGGGTGTGATCCCAGGGGCGAATCCTTACTGTGGGACCCCTGTCTGGTGAGGTCACTAAGAGCATCCATTGTCTACTCTGTTAAATCAGGAATCCAGCACCTACTATGACATGAAACATACCCAAACAAAAAATACACTTTATGTCACAGTAATAATTGTCAAAAACAAAACATTCACAACCACAACAGCTTCAAAACACCACATGTACAGACATTTCCACTCACTAGACCAGTGATGGCGAACCTATAACACGCGTGTCAGCACTGACACGCGTAGCCATTTCTGATGACACGCGGCCGCTGAGGCGGCCACATGCCGAGGATGAAACATTTGCGAAATAATGTTTTTTCCTCAAAGTGACACACTACCCGAGTTATGCTCAGTTTTTTGGTGAAGTTTGACACACCAAGCTCAAAAGATTGCCCATCACTGCACTAGACAGTAGCTCCAGAGCTGAAAGAGCTTATCCAAGGCAGAAGAGCTCCGAGGTAAGCCAAGAACATTCCATGGAAGGTTTCCAGGTAAATTAAGAAAGAAATGTTCCATCCAGTAATGGAGACTTATGAAGGCGAAAATTAGGACTATGATCGAGAACAAAATGAATGTTTGTCTTCAGAACAATACTTACTTTAATACACAAATGGTAAAGAGGTGATTATATCAAACAGGAAACTTCAGTTGGAGGATCTACATCCATCCTAACCCATCAAAACAGCCTCACTTCTCTTTCTATGCCCAGTGTACAGAGGCCTGGAGCTCAACTCTACAAATGCGAATATAGATGTGATCATCTTCGTGAGGAGACAGGAAGGAGCATCCATGGCTTAGCCCCTGGCAGGTAAGGGGCCCCAGGCCTCATGGGCTGTGTTCTTTTACTGCTTTCCTAGGAATTGTCTAAATCAGTGTAAGTTGCTATTATTGTTCGTGGATGGAAGTGGTCAACCATATACAGAAAAATAAACCCTATATCTGCATTTAGGAAATGCAGTTAATTAACTCATTTACCTTTACATTTAGTATACTTCAATTTAAAAAAATAATTTTAAAGGTATGATTCCTCCAATTTAAAATCATATTATATTCCAGTAAGGATAAACAAAAACAAGTAAGTCCATGCTTAGAAACACTGTGGTAAAATTGTAGAATTGCATAGATAAAGAGAACATTTTAAACTTAAATCAAGAAAAATAATAGGTTGACTACAAAGCAAGAGCATTTGGGGTGATAACTGACTTTTCCAGAACACAATGGAATCATATCTTTATGTAATGATGGAAAGCAATTATCATCCTAGCATTTTATACCTAAATATTCTATCATTTAAGAATGAGAGTGAAATCTTTTTATTTTCTATTTAATTTTTTATTTCACTTAACTCTAATGGCATACAATCCAAGTAAAAGCATAGAGTGTTCCTAAGCTCATGCCTTACCCCTCAATCAGGTTGTCACCCCCAAACCTTTTTGATATAGAAACTGGCAACCACCTATGACTAAAGACTGTATTAAGAGTACCTGAATCCACACTCTAGAATGAGAAAAATATACCAGTTTATAGAGTATTAAACCTAAGTATATTTGCCACCTAGCCTGCAACAGCTAATGAATAAAAATTATGTGATCAGTTATGTATTGCCACAGTCAAAATATTGATGGTCCAAGCCCCTATACACTGGACTAATAGGAAGTTCATTCTTTGCTGCAGTACCTTCCCCAAACTTCTCAGATTTCTGATAATTTGCATTTGAAACCCAAATGTACCTACATCTACCCATGGGTGGGTTCTGGGTGAGGTCATGTTCCTCCCTAGAGGGTCCCAAGTGCCACATATACACAGAACCTCTGCCTGCACCCCCCCCTCACCTCTCACCCACCCTATGATGTCCCACCCGCTTCCCAGCTCATGGATGCACCGCATCCTCTCCCCTCTGGAGTCCAGACTACCATTTTCTGGCTTCTTGGAGGCCATTCTCAAACTACTGTCCACACCACTGCAGATCTGCCTCTGACCTCAGTTGCCCCTTTCTCCCCCAGAATGTGGCTGGCTTCCCCACTGAGGTCCAGTTCTCTCAGAGCTGTGTGGGCCCCTCGTGGTACCACTGTGAACCCCACACTTCCTAAATGGCTGTTTCAAAAGTCGTTTTGTTTCTGCTATACATTAACCACAAAAGAACTAATTCTAAAGCAAAAAGGAAAAAAAAAAGACAATTATGTGACAAATGGCTTAGAACCATGAAATAGATGCTGATTATAAATATAGGCTTTAAGCATTCTGAAATGAGGCAGTTCTAAATTTTCAAAGAACAAAGAAAAAGAAAAAGGATTTTTTTTTTCAATATCAAAAGGACTTTCTGGTTCTAATTAATAAATTGACAAGCCTTTTTAAAGGTAAAAGTGAATTTCTAAAGCCTGAGGCATTCGTGGGATTCAAGAATACTATAAGTCCTGGAGATTGTCACTGCCAACCCCCTCACTTCACACAGGAGAAGCAAGTTTACGTGACACTCCCAAGGTCACAAAACAAGTGTAAGGCGGTCAGGATTTAAATCGGAGCTCCTGACTCCCTTCTTCAGGTCCTCCCCCCTCATTCTACAATAAAAGTTGCTTTCACAAATGGGCAAGAATCCTCAGGATTATATTGATAAATATCCAGCAGGGGTTGTTGTGGAGGTGGCAGTGAGTGATGGTGTTATGTATATGTGCTGGAAAGTTAAGGAGTAGTGGACAGTTCAAGGGCAACTCAAGGGCACGTCAGCCAAAGCTGAGATTCAGTTATGACTGGGTATAGCTAAGGGACAGGAATGGGGATCAAGATGCAACAGGTATAGACGAGTCAATTAAATGTATCTATAAATGAACTAGTACAGCAACTGAGGAAGCAAAGAGGTTACAGGATTTTTCAGTGAGGAATGAGGCTTCTTGAGACCACAGGTTGTGGAAACCCATCGGTACCTGTTGATTGCCTTTTCCATGCAAGGCTCTCAGCTGTGCCTGGGTAACACAAAGGTAAGCAGGAAAGCAAGCCAAGTCCCTGTTCTACACCCTGTCTTTAAAGGTTTTTTTAGTCATAAGAGAGTTGCCTGGCAGAATGAGACAATTTGCCAACTCCTGCCCCACCTGTCCTGGAGTGGTGGTGCAGGCTGGAAGAACCCTGGTTATCTCTTCCAGAGAAGTTCATGTTATTAAAAGGTCCTTGGGTAGCCATCTACTTTGTGGCCCACAGCGCCACCGTGTGGTAGGCACCAGTTGACTGATGGTGCCCAAAATGCAGCTGAAGCAGTAGTCGTCTTGAAGCCAACCTATCATTTCTGGTCCAGGAACTCAAAGTACTTTGTATGGATATTGTGCTGAGCCAACATAAAGAAAAGGCTGTTGAATCTTATGGTGCAATGGACTCTTAGTGATCAGCCACCGGGCCCTGTTCTCACCCGTCTCCTCTGTAAGATCTCACTGTGGTCGGAATCATGGAATCATTGAGCAGTGGCAGCTCCCCACTCCTTCAGACCACCCATTCGATCCATCCTGCTGGTGGGCTCTGTTGAAACAAAGCTTCATTGTCCACAAGAGCCTCACCATGACCAGCTATTGGTCGTGGCAGGACAGTTCAGATCATTATCTTTTCCTTGGATCAGCTCCTTCGATTCACCACCCTCTGACCTTTATTTTTGAGTCCTCTCTATGCCTTGGAAATATTTTTCTGTCTGCTCCTTGCTTAGGTTAGTTCTCTCTTGCCTTGTCACTAAAGGGATAATGTATGAAGACATTCCGGGCACAGTAGCTGACTTGGAAGTGGCCCAGTTCGGCTTACCTGATGGCGAGTGTCCGCTCTGTGCAGACACGAGTGATACAGGGTCATCAACACATCCTCCTCCCCACAGAACCTAGCAAATGTTAGTGCCTGGCTGCTGCGTTTTCTAAAACACTGTGCCCGCGCCATTACCTCCAGCAGGGAGACAGGCTTGAACCATCTGTAACAGCGACAGCGGGCCTCTCTCCAAAGTCCAGGAGAGCGTGCAGGAGCAGCAGGCCCCGGGCCTGAGGGCTGGGTGAATGCAGCCCTGCCCAGCCCTCCAGGGCCGTCCTCTGCTGGCCTCTGGACCCTTGTCCTGTACTAAGCAGGTCACCCTGGACTTTTATCTGCAGCCACCTCAACGAAAACCCCTTTGCTGCCTCAGGCTGAACTCCAGGCCCGGAGGGCACGGGGGAGGAACCAGAGATCCAATGAGTTTGTTTTTAAATCCTCTCATTACTAAAAGATCCCCCTTTACCTACAGAACTTAAAGCATTAAGCCACCCCAAATCGTTTTACTTTTTTCAAAAAGGAAAAACCCAAGGCTATTCTCTCTGGGAAGCCCACTCTTGGGATTCAGTCATTTCCACTCCCCGCTGGGGGTACCTTGGTTCAGAGCAAACCTAAGGAGCAGAGGGTGAAGAGCCAGGCCAGGCCTCTGGAGGCCAAGCCCAGGTTCAGGTCCCCAGCCCCGGGGCAGGACTCCTGCGGGAGTCTGCAGCAGCTGTTCAGCTTCCTGCCACCCCTGGTACCGATTACCGGGACTGCAAGGATTTTCCCTACCATTTCTGTCCCGGCATAGTTTTCCCATGCACCTTGGCTCATCTAAGGGTCCCAGGAGACAGGAGCGTGGGGAGAGTTCCCAGCTCTGTTTCTCAGCCTGGCCCCGCCTCCAAGTTCCCAGAACTGCCCCCAACAGCCTCAGGCCATTGCCCGGATCCTCACAGCCCTGCAGGCCAGGATGCTTCCCCAGCCTTAGGGACGCTGGTGCTCTTGTGGCAGGAACAGAGCCACCTGGCCACCTCAGTGCTGCCAGTGTGCCAGGCCAGGGACCAGAGAACCTCTCTGCCCCAGAGCTGGAGGCCTTGGGTCTCCAACAGATCAGGATCCCCAGACAGGTACCCCACCCCATGGTAAAGAGGGGTGGAACCTTTCCCCAGTCATCTTTCCCTCCCTCCTCTCCCCCCTCCCCGGGGTATTTTTAGATCTATAGAAGGGGGAAGGAGGGATTGCTGGGTTTAATCCCTTAGGAAAACCCAGGACCCATGTGAATGGCTCCCAGGCCTTGCTGCAAGGCCACCACCTGCAGCCCAAGGAGGCTGGATGTGCTGCTGCACACGCACACACACGCACACGCACACACATACACACACACGCACACGCACACGCACATACACACGCACACACACATACACACACACACACACACACACACACACACACACACGCAGCTCACTAGCCCTAATCTAAAGGGATCTTCCTGGTTTCTACCTGTCCCACACTGGTCCCTTGGGTGAGTCCCAGGCCTGGTCAGATGTCAACTACCCTGTCACCACCACCCCTAAGCCTGCTGGCTTGTCCTGTGCATCTAGCTGTGAAGCCCCGGACCAAAGAACTCCTTCTCTCCTGACATCAGTCCTGATCCCTTTCCATAGCCAGCCCTTGCTTTACTGAGACTCAGATTTCGGGGAATTTTTAAGGCCTTTCTCCCACCCCAGTGTCAATGTGCCAAGCTCTGTATCTGGGGGCAGCCAAAGCAAAAGCCTGTGGGAACATGTGCTGGCGAGGATGTGGAGAAATTGGAAGCCCAAGCATTGCTGGTGGGAGTAAAAAATGGTACAGCTGCTGTAAAAAAAAAAAGGAATGGCGATTCCTTAAAAAATTACACATAGAATTACCATATGGCCCAGCAGTTCCATTTCTGGGTGTATACTCAAAAGAACTGAAAGCAGAAACTCAAATTTTGCACATACAAGTTCCTAACAGCATTATTCACAATAGCCAAAAGGTGAAAGCAACCCAAGTGCCCATCGACATATGAATGGATTAAAAATGTGGTCCATGCATACCTACAATGGAATAGAATTTCCTTTAAAACAGAATGGAATTCTGATAGACGTTACAACATGAACCTTGAAAATATTATGCTAAGAGAAATAAGCCAGACACAAAAGGACAAATATTACATGATTTCACCTGTAGATTATAATGAGAATAGTCACATTCATAGAGATATTCCAGAAAATACAATAGTGGTTACCAGGGCTGAGAGGGGGTGGAGGTAGATATGGGGATGGGGAGTTAGTATTTCATGGGTATGGAATTTCACTTTGGGAAGATGAAAAAGTTCTGGAGATGGATGGTGGTGATGGTTGCACAACAATGTGAATATACTTAATGCCACTGAATTGTACACTTTAAAAGTTGTTAAAATGGCAAACGTAATGGTATGTATATTTTATCACAATTTTTAAAATGCTAAAAACTTCAGTGGGGCAGGGACCAGGACCTAGGCATGCTTATCTCTCCAGGAGTTCCTACTACCCACAGCAGGGGAGGGGAGAGCCTAGGATTTGGAGTCAAAGATTCATTTACATTCCACATTCCCAAGCTGTGTGCCCCGGGGAAAGTCACTTCACCTGTCTGTAAAGTGGGGAAAGAGAAACTCTACTCCAGAGCAGGGTCATTATGAGACACAACTTAGCGAAAGCATCTCTAGGCTCAGCCTGGGGCCTGGCAGTCAGCGTGTGTCCTCTGAGGGCAGCCCAGTGTGAAACCTGGGGCTGAGAGCATTTGCTTCGCAGCTCTCTTCCCCGTGAATCCCTGGCGTGTGCAGAAATAGCTCTGTGGGTAGCTGTTTGTGATTGCCACTTCCGCCAGCCTCGGTCCCCCCTGTGTAAATGGGTCGCCCTCTTTTGCAGGGCTGTTGGGAGAAAGTGGACTCGACATGCACCCTGGTCTACTTTGCCGGTAAGGCCAAACGCCAAAGACTCCATCCTCAGCTGACCAAGACCTGCCATGCATGTAACCCTCACATCCCTCCCTTAGCTGGGCAGCGTTCAACATTCAATACAGCCGAGAGTTCTGGAGTGCCCGCCGTGTGCCAGGCTCTGTCCCAGGTCCAGAGGACACTGAGAGCGGGTAGAGGACTAGATCCCTAGCACTGGGAAGCTGTCGCCTCTGTGGTGCCACAGCGCACCCAAGATTTGGTGGCACCAGTGTGTCCCTGACACAGACACAGGACAAAGGGCTTTGGGACTTTACTACAGACAGAGGAAGCTAATGGTAACTGACATGAGGGCAAGCCCCCATCCCCTGGGGAAAGTGGAGGTCAGGGGGAAGCGAGGCCCCCAGGGAAGTGTGTATCCAGTTCCACCATGTAGCAGCAACAAACCTCTATTTGTTACCTGCGCCCGACTCCCCAGTCACCAACCCCTCTGGGCCTCGAATCAGGTCCCTGTAAGTCCTGGGACAGTGCTTACGGTAGAGGTTTTCCACCAGCGTGTTGCTGCCTCTCACCACCCCCTTCCCTTCCTGATTCATGTAGTTCCACAGGTGCAGGGCGTAGGAGTCATTGAAGCTCGGCTCTGGGGTCCACACTTCATAGTAGCGCTTCCACTCAGGGTAGGAGATGGGGTAAAATCTTCGGGGGTGTAGGAAGGACAAGTTCAAACACCGGAGGTCGCTCAACCCCTGGAAGTCTTGGAGTTTGCACCACACTCTCAGCATCCTCGTCATCAGCTCGGGACCCTGGTTGCCCCAGATGTATGAATTGTAGTGCTCCACAAAGTTTTCCATGCACTGCCACAGGAAGGCGTGGCGGGGGAGGAAGCCAAACACCCCGTTGCTGGAGTACCGAGAAGCCTGCGCCGCCAGGAAGTTCTCCGCAGGGATGGGCCTGATGGAGATAACGTCCGTGTCCATGTAGACGCCCCCGTACTTCCAGATGATGGCCAGGCGGGACGCGTCTGAGCTGACGTGGAGCCAGTTTCTCTCTGCACTGGCGTTGACCTGCAGGAGCAGGTGCAAATCAGACCCAGCGGCGGAGGGGTGGGGTGGGTGGGGGGGTCGGGGGGTTACAGCAGGAGGCCAGGCAAAATTGGGCTTTTGGCAAATAGATTGTTGGGAAGCTGGCTTGCTGCCCCTCCCCAGCTGCCCTGGCACAGTGGGTCATCCCTAATAGCTGGCCCCAGCTATCCTCAGGTGGTCTAACTGGGCCAGGACAAACCACATCAGCCCCCCCCCCTTCCCCCCACCAAGGGTCACTAGACACTAGCCCTGGTGTATGATTAGTTTGTGAAAAATGAATGTAGCATCTCCCAAAAGAATTTAAACTGAGATTTCTCTTCCCAAGGAGCAAAACGCAGCTTAGGTAGTGTTAGTTGAGCCCAGGTGTGGGGAGGCGGGGACCAGAGGGCTGCCTGGTCTTGTACAGTCCTGGCGCGCCCCCTAGCGGGAGAGCACTGAGAGCCGCCGGGACCCAGCCTGCATGTGCCCTTCACCTGGTCCCTCTCCACTCCCAGCCCCTGCCCAGCGCCTGCCCTGCCGCTGCCCAGGGCCACGCTAGTCGTCACCTATTTGTTAGAAACCCTGTGCTGGCGACTGCAGATGACATCTCAGTCTGGTGGGTCGCTCCACCTCCTGCTCACGGCTCCAATTTGAGATTTCCTGGCTCTTCAGGGGAAGAGATGGGAGCGCTGGGATCTACTAGTAAAGTCACATGGGGCAAGAGTGAAACTGACCAATTCCCTTGACCCCTTCCTCCCCCTACACACACACACACACACACACACACACACACACACACACACACACTCAGGCCTGTCGCTTAGTCTACAAAATCTCTCTAGCTGACAACTAGGGGCAGGTGTGTCCTTCACTCAGGAAATCCACCCAGGAAAGCCCCAGACTCTGAGAATGAGGGAGGTGGCACAGTTTTCCTCTTTTGTAAATGAGTACTGTAGTGGGTTGAATAATGGCCACACGAAGATATCAGGTCCTAAGTCCTGGGACCTATAACTGTTACCTCCCGGAGAAAGGGGTCTTTGCAGATGTGATACATTGGGGCTGTTGAGATGGAGAGAGTATCCTTGAATATCTTGATGGACCCTAAATGCAATGATAAGTGTTCTTTATAGTAAGGTTGATGGAGAGTTCACACACACACACACACACAACACACACACAGGAAAGGGATGTGAAGATGGAGGTAGAGGCTGGAGTGACCAGCTCCACAGGAAGGAGTGTTTTCTAGAGCCCCCACACCCCTGGGGGAATGGGCCCTGCCAGCACCTGATACCCACCCAGCGATACTGGTTTGGGATCTCTGGCCTCCACAACTGGAGGCAATACATTTCTATTCTCTTAAGTCACCAAGTTTGTGGCATTTTATTACACAGCCTTAGGAAATCAACACAAATACCTTCATAAATGGCCTCAATCCTGCCTCTTGACCTGCAAAACCTAAAGTACTGACTTTCTGACATTTGGTCTAGCCCAGTGGTCGGCAAACTCATTGGTCAACAGAGCCAAATATCAACAGTACAACGATTGAAATTTCTTTGGAGAGCCAAATTTTTTCAACTTAAACTTCTTCTAACGCCACTTCTTCAAAATAGACTCGCCCAGGCCGTGGTATTTTGTGGAAGAGCCACACTCAAGGGGCCAAAGAGCTGCATGTGGCTCGCAAGCTGCAGTTTGCCGACCACGGGTCTAGCCTATGATTACAGCTTACTAGACAGGCGCTTTAACCAACTAAGCAACGGCATGATTACAGCTTAGATAGGACTTTATATAGTAAGAAAATGTTATTATTTTTATGTCATATTTTAGTAACTTTTTAAAAAATAATTTTATAAAATTAACATATTCTCATTACTGAATTCACTCCCAATTCATACTAAAACACCTACTATTACCATGTGTGTTGTTTTTTTTCTTCAGGTCTTTTTCTTCCAAATAGATTGGGGGAGGGGAGTTGCATAGCTAAAATAATCTTACATTGTAATGCAAGAGTATTTAATTTTATGTTGTAGTCTTCATAAGGTGGCACAGTTTAAAGCTCCATAATGGAATCATTGAATGGTTCTACTATAAGTTCCTTAAACATTACTTGATTGTGGGTCCTCATGAGAGAAATACTTAATTGAAGTATTACTTCCTTATTCTGCTATTTTACTAAGATGAAGATTACAAAATTCTGAATTTCCAGGAGTTTCTTGATTATCCTATATAATAAAAGCCTAATATGCAAATCTACGGAATGACAGAACAACCGACAGAATGACCGGTCGCTATGATGCACACTGACCATCAGGGGGCAGATGCTCAGCACAGGAGCTGCCCCTAGCCCGCAGGCCCCAGGCCAGCCAAGGCAGGTACCAACAGGGGCCCCCTGATCGCCCCGCCAGTCACCCCACAGATCGGCCCTGATCACCAGCCAGGCCTAGGGACCGTACCCATGCACAAATTTCATGCACCGGGCCTCTATTATCTTAATATAACCCAATCTTATACAGCAGTACCCGACCTGATCCCTTGTGAATTTTCTCTTTACATAATTTTCAAGTGAAATCTTGCCTAGTTTCCTCTTAAGGTGCAAAAATAGTTTAACATGGATGGGTTTAAAACTGGCGGGAAAAAATAAGGAGTATACACAGCTAGAAAAAATACAGAAACTCATTCCGTCAAGAATAGTCTCAAACGGAACCTAGATACTAAGACAAAAAGCTAGAAACAAAAGACAGCAGGAAAAGGTAAGTAACTTATGGTCTCTCCCAATTACTTGAAGCAGAGCTCAACCCAGGCAAGAGTTAAAGGATCTGCCTGACTGGTGTGGCTCAGTGGTTGAACGTCGACCCATGAACCAGGAGGTCACTGTTGCGTTCTGGTCAGAGCACATGCCTGGGTGTGGGCTCAATCCCCAGTAGGAGGCGTGCAGGAGGCAGCTGATCGACTATCCTCTCTCATCATTGAAGTATCTCTCTCCCTCTTTTTCTCTCTAAAAATCAATAAAAACATATTTTTTAAAAATAATAAGAGTTAAAGGCTCTGGGTTCTAGTCCTGTCTCTCACACTGAGTCCTTACCCTCAGTTTACCCTTCTATAGAATGAGTAGTTGTCTGTGGTCCCTCCCAACATGGGCATTCTGAGATTCTCTGAACACTTACTTGAGTGTACCATGAAGACAATGGTGTGTCTTCAAACAGGCTTTTCATATCCAAAGGGATGAGGAAAACATTGTCTATTGCTGAGAGGAGGGAAAAGGCTGGGTGCGTGGAGTTTGGGGGCAGCTGCAGGGAACTGCTGAGACCCTTCATGAAGAACACCACCGGCTGCGCAGGATAAACCTTGGCAGCGGACTCCACAGCGCAGGAGACCAGCGGGGACGGCTCCATTCTCTCCGAGGTCTCTAGGAACACAATGCTGCGTCCCTTGCCCAGAAGGGCTTCCGGCCCCTGCTGGGACTTGTGGGGGGGCAGGCAGGAGAAGAGGCAGCTGGACTTCAGGGTGAGCTGGAAGAGGAAGCCACAGGAGAGCAGCAGGATGACCAACAGGGAGAGCTGGAGCTCCTTCAGCATGTCCACTTCTCCCTTCTGCCCGCTCCTTTAAGTCAACACAATTCATTAAAAATCACATCCACAAAACCGGACAAAGATAGCACACGTAAAAACAATAAAAAAGAATATCACTGCTAAGCTTAGATTTTTTAAATCCCAAATGAAATATAAACAAATCAAGTCATGCAGAATTCAAAAGAAAAATGCTTTAACTGGAGTTTAACTGAGGAATTTAGGGTGATTCAAAATAGGGGGAGAAATGCATGCCAAGAACAGGATACAATTCTGTTCAACAGAAGGCGTGCAGGAGGCAGCCGATCAATGATCCTCTGCTAAGTCTAACCAAGGCAATAAAACAAGAGAAAATAATGTCTGCTATGAATTCTAGAAAGGATGAGGCAAAGACATCACTAGTTGTAGAAACTATGATTGCCCACCTAAAAAATTCAAGAAAATTTACTAAGAAACTAATAGAACTAAGAAGAAAATTAACCAGGGAAGCAAACTGAAGTCTAGAGTTAAAGAACTTGCCAAGATCACACAGTTAGCAGAGCCATGCCTCTAACTTGGGGCTTGCCTGTCCCTGTAGGGCCCCCTTCTTTATCTCCAGGAGAGCAGAGATCTCACTTGTTCGGTGGTCTGTTTCTCGCATTCCATATGACTTTTTTAGAAAATACAAAGCCAATGGGTCAGAGCTTACCTTCTAGCCTGGAACTTGCAGTTAGCCACTGTCTGAAGTCCTAGCAATGACCACAAGTTTTTCCTGCTATACTTTTTGATAAATCACCACCTAATCTTCCAACTCAACAACTGAGGGAAGTAAACCATTGGCCAAAGATTAACACTAAACACAAGTTCTCAGAAAGCTCCTCCCTTTAGTAAGTTCCCCCAAACACAGAGACTTGGGGACAATAAAGGGTTCACACAATTTTTCAGGTGACCCACACACTAATCCTGCCTATTTGTGGATTTATCAGTCGGGGGGCAGGGGGAGGGGGGGTGTTTACAAGGTGACAACTTCATCCGAAGAAAGCTGAATACAATCCTGAAGCTAAAAGGTATTGCACCTAAGCAGTGTAGTTTCAATCCAAATCATGAGCAGAGACTTGGGAAAGTTTCATCACCAGACAACCCTGTAATTTGGGCCAAACTTTGCAAACACAGATTTGAGTAGAAGAAAAGAAAGTCCATCACCACCAATAAGCAATGGACAATCCCGGTAATTCAAGGTCCTGATGATTGGAACCAGAGTGTATTAGCCACAGTTACAGGGGCTTCAGGAAGGATCCTTTGCCCTGAGGTCCCCCTTGTGAGGTATAGCTTCCTCCAAGTCTCACAAGGTCAGGTTCATCGCCTTCCGATGATGTGTCGCCCACCTCTCTGAAGATAGTATCGCTCTCCTGTGGTCTGTGCCCCAATGCTCCTGGCATGAGTACGTCGTTATCCTCAGTGAAACCATCCTCACTCAGGGAGTCGCCTGTCTTCAACTCAGAGCCTTCTTTCAGCCATGAACAGCTACCCACAGTTCCCCCTGGATGCTCTGGTGTGAACCGGGGGGTCCCCTCCTGAGCAGACATTGGATCTGGACATAGCAGGTCCTGCATCAAGGGAGGTAAAGCTCTTTCCACTCATCAATAGCTTCTTGTCTTTTAGCACTTTTCAGGAACAGCTCTCTGAGTCTGCATACACGTCTTTTCCCTTTGGAGCTGAATTTCTTCTCTGGACCTCATCACTTCTAGGCTCAGGGTAACTTGGCATCTTTCCAAAGTCCCCTTGGCATTGGATTGGTGGGTTGTTTTTCCTTCTGGAGGGTGGGGGAGGGGAGAGCCGAGCTCCTGCTCCCCGCTCTGGCATAACTAGAGGGATCCCTTTGTAGAGTGATACATGCCTAGCACCTGCATTTCTGGTGGGTCAGGTATCCAGTGCCTCCCAGCCATCTGCACAATGGCCAAGACCATTGAAGAAGTGGTGAAGGCAGAGGTCAGTCAAGTAGTTGGTGGTCTTTGTCACAGGGGTGAAGGCGAGCATTAGCGATACAGTGAAATCCTAAACACGGAAAGTAGGACCTATCTGACCAAGAACCAAGCAGAGGGTCTGATGGAAAAAAACACTGAGCTTAGAATCATGCCTCCACCCACCACAGGCTGTGGGCACCAGGGCAAGTCCCAAAACTGCTCAGAGCCTCGGCTCCTTTGTCCGGTGTGAGAAACAACTGACCGCAGGCACGTTGTGAGGGTGAAGGACTCTGTAAACCGAAGAAGCAACTCTCGCTTTTTAAAAAAATATTTGTTTTTATTCATTTCAGAGAGGAAGGGAGAGGGATAGATAGAAAGATCAATGATGAGAGAGAATCATTGATCAGCTGCCTCCTGCACGCCCCACACTGGGGATCAAGCCCACAACTCGGGTGTGTGCCTTGACTGGGAATCAAAACTTGACCTCCTGATTCATAGGTCGACATTCAACCACTGAGCCACACCAGCCAGGCCAGCAACTCTCACTTTTCATCAAGGAAATCAGGAGAAAATGGAACACTATTACGGTAGATGGTATTTGACTCCCTGATGACAAACATTAAGTTGTTCCCTGGGAACCTTTAAGAAGGAATCCTGAGCCCTGTGTGGGAGTTGATGAGACGTGCACAGAAGCCAGCAGTCAGTCACCTTTACCTGGGCCTTTTGGGGTCACAGCCTGATGTCCTTCCTGAGTGTTTCTGAAGAGGCCTCCTGTCACCTGAGCCACTCTGCCAGGAACTCCCAGGGCCCCCAGATCATCCCTTCAGCCTCCCCTCTGGTGGGAACAGAACTGCCTTCCCTTCCTTCTGCTCCCCTCCCTGCCTTATCTGGCCTGTATCACACGGACTTCCTGTCTGTGCGGGCAGATGCCACGGCAGCAGCTCCTAACCTGTACTCCACAGGTCCCCAGAGGCTCCCAGGATGGGCTTTGGGGACCCTGGGGCCATACCCTGCACCAGTCCCTTTGCCCTGAGTGCCACTGATGCACAGCTCCTACATAGTACCTGCCCGAAGGAATGCCCCTGCTCTTTGATGCTCCATGACATGAACTCTGTTCAAAATTCCTCCAAATGTCTTCCCCACACAATGGCAGGCTTGCTCCGACCAGCCAAGCAACCCCAGGGAGAGGTATCTGAGGAGAGATGTGCAATGGGTGGGTGTGGACACGCTGGTGAAAGCCACATATGCATCCCGATGTTGTCTACTTCCCGAAAAGTTTTGGCCTCCTGTGAGAGTTCCTGCTTCCTCCATTCTAATGTGAGCCAGACTTGGTCAGTACAGTGGACTATGGAGCTTGGGTAATTGCTCCTAACTGATGAGGCCTTAGGAATGGTGGAGTGATGTAACCCAAAATAAATGGACAGGATGAGGGCAAAACCTCTGAATCCAGTGGGTTGTTTTTTTTTACATTCAATATTATCCCAGTATTTTCTTTATTTTACAATACTCTTCTTTGGATGTTCGGAGCTAGTCTGAGGAAAAGTTGGTACAGGGAGGAAAACCTTGGAATCAGAGCTGAGATTTCCCCAACCCTCCAGCCCCATGGATAACCTCTGATAAACTCAATTGGGGAAACTTCAGTGTTTGGACCCACACTCCCTCCGCTATAAAGGACTCACTGTATCAAGAAGGAAGTTAAAGGAATTTTAACACGAAATGTTTGTTATCTGAATTACACTTGAAAAGCGCACCACTTAATTCTGTAGCTTCTTTGAACTCTGGTTTATTCTAAGAAGGAAAATATTCGAGCCAACAATACTTGCCCTATTTATTTTGGAACCCTTGGAACCACAGTTCCGGTTTTTAACATATTTGTTAAGCAAGTGGGACTGATAAACTTGTTAAAGCATTCAGCTATTAACAGTGCAAAACCAATACAGAGTGATATCTTATCAACATTGTCAATTTCTGCCTTGGCCGGGTAGCTCAGATGGTTAGAGCATCCTTCCGATATACCAAGGTTTTAGGTTTAATCCCCGGTCAGGGCACATACAAGAATCCACCAATGAATGCATAAGTAAGTAAAACAACAAATAGATGTTTCTCTCTCCCCGCCCCCTTTCTCTCTCTCTCTAATCAATAAAAATTTTTAAGTTAAACAAAAAACTCGACTCCTGGTCGGGTGCATGCCTGGGTTGTGGGCTCCATCCCCAGTGGGGGGTGTGCAGGAGGCAGCCGATCTATGGTTCTCTCTCATCATTGATGTTTCTCTCTCTCTCCCTCTCCCTTCCTCTCTGAAATCAATAAAGGTATATTTAAAAAAACAAAATCAACAAAAAAATAAAACCATCGCCAATTCCTTTCATCACTGTCCTGAAGCTGGAACGAAGACTGGAGACCTGGGTTTAGGTGAATGAACAGAGACCGTTCACTGCGGAGTGAGAGAGAATCCACAGCCTCACACTTGGGAACCCCTGTGAGAATAACTGAAGGTTATGGACAAGTGACAGTATCAACATTAAATCCTGAAAAACAATTGTTTTTAATTGAAAATCGGTGAATTCATGCCAGCATAAAATCCCCTGGTCCCATGACATTTTAAACTGTTCTGCGTGTCTAATGGTTCTAGCCTCGCATTTCTGACAATAATGCTTTTGTTCTCCACTCTGCCTTACCAGTCAAACATGCTCCTGTGTACAAAACCTTGCATAGCGATCAGGAAGGTATTTCTGGGTTTGTTCTGGAAATTACCGTGCTCACACGTGTCATTTTCCCCGTTTTTAAGTTTACTTGCAGATAAAGGAAGGGATGGGGGTAAGGGCAGGGAGATAAGGGAAAACAGTTGTTCTCAGTGCAGCCATTGTGCACAGACAACACCCTTTCAGGCTGAAGAACAGGGTCTGCAAGATGCACACACCAAACAGCAGCCCCAGTTGGGGAGCGGAGGGCTGTGTGAACAAGCTTTGCCTTCAAGCTCTGTAAGTCAGTGTGTAGTCTCTTTGTTCTGTAAGGAACTGGAAACATCTCAGAGCCGCCACCTGTGCCACGTGTCCACATGGCAGGGAACTTTGTAAAAACTGAGTGGCTGTGAGAATGAGCAGTACCCGATGTGGCTGAAAGAAACTGCTGTGGACTGAATGTTTGTGCCCCCACCACCATCACCACCACCAAAACTGGGAGGATGAAGCCCTGAACCCCAAGGTAATGGTATTTGGAGGGGTGGCCTTTCTGAGGTCATCAAGTTTAAATGAGGTCATGAAGGGGGCATTCTTACAAGACGGGAAGACAAAGATCTTTCTCTCTCCACAAGCATTTACCACGGAAAGGCCAGGTGAGGACCCAGTAGGAAGGCAGCTATCTACAAACCAGAAAGAGCAGGAACCCCATCTTCACCTTGATCTTGGACTTCCCAGTTCCAGAACTACAAGCAATAGGTGTCTGTTGATTAAGCCGTCATCTGTGGTATTTTGTTACAGCAGCCCCAGCTAGGACAGAAGCCCCCCAGTAAGCCTGTTCTCTTTAACCTCCTTCCATGTGTTTCCAAGTTTGTGTTGAAAACAATGAAAGTGAGTAGTATCTGTCTTCAAAATAAGGGTACTCAATCTAGTAAAGACATGAAATTTTAATATGTTTGTATATGAAATATACAAGGGCCTAAGGGCAAAGTCAATTCTCTATATAACTTCATTATTACAAAGTTTAGTCTTGAGTCAAAAAACCCAACTCTAAAAATATGGTCTTAAAAATCACATATCTGTATTCACATTAAGACAATAAACACTCTCATGCTCCATCGTCATCATCCACTGCAGCATAGATGGCTTGATTCCTCCTCTTAATTTTCTTTCTTTGTTCAGGTACAGACTCATCACTCAGCCTTTTCCCTGGCGCTCTGGTTAAGTCCTTCCCATCTTCAGACTCCACAGCCTCACCAGGTTTCCCCTCTCTGCTAACTGGGGAACCCGATGTATCATCAGAAGAAACAAACATGGAACCTGGCAGGATCCTGACATCAGAGAAGCTTGCAGAAAAGTCAGAGGCCTGGTCAGAAGAAGGTTCTAGAGATGTTGTATTCATGTCACTATGAGCACTTACAAAACTATCTTCCTCTTCCTCTTCCTCCTCTAACACTATTTCATCTGGATTAGCAGAGGACAGGGCAGAGGTGTCTGTGTTATATTCACTGGGCTCCTCTCCAGAGTCATTGCTGCCCCCTTCATCCTGCTCTTCATATTCACCACTCAAGTGGTGTTCTTCCTTGGCCTTCTGAAGACTGACATTAATGTCTGTGATGCCAAGTTTGGCACAAAACTCAGTGGTCTGAGGGTTGATCCTGTGAACCAACTGCATTTGTGTCTGTGGCTTGCTTGGGTCATGACAAGCAGCCGTCACGCTAAAGTTAAATGGAACTTTGAGGTCACGATTCAATGTTTCCAATACTTCATTCATAGCTTCTTCTGTTGGACTGTAATCCCACCTATAAAAGTCCAAAACAATGGTCTTTTATACATCATTGGCCCCAGACAATAAATGATGAAATCTAACTATGAACATCAGGTACAAGGATAAAAAATAAATGATAATCTAAATTCCACTTAGTAAAATTACAGTTAATTTAACAAATTACAGTTAATTTCAAAATAAAAATAATTCATAGAAAAAGCTGTCCGTACAACCTAAAGCAAGTATAAGTTGTTTTAATGTGAACCAAATCTCCACCGTATTAGTTTTGTGCACACTTAATCACTTATACAATTATTTGGGTTGGTACTCAACAATCCATTTTCTTGTAAGCCCTGAATTATTCTTACACTCATTAACAGGTGTGTGTTTTTGTGTTTTTTTTCTTAATAAAAACACCTTGCAAGCATGGTGAGAGCAAGTCCTAAATAAGGTCAGGCTTACCTTGTATGCAGGCCATTATTTTCAGGCATATTCCACAGGCGTGCAGTTACATTAATAAGGTTGTTTGTAGCCCTGAGAATAGTGAGCCATTCAATATCATACTCTAAGTAATCAGGAGCACTGGGGTCATGATCTATTTCTATTACCTATAGGAACAAATGGGTAATTTTAACAAATACATATCTATTTTTAATGTCTAAGGATTTCAATGTAACAATAAAAGTTAAAAGGAATTTAATTTAATAGCCTAAAAATATTAATGTAAATATTCCCAAAGAATTCTCAGGCTATATAAATTACAAAATACACAAATTAATAATTTAGAAAACAAAAATTAAAATGTTTTCTTAATCACTGGAAGAGTAAAACTATATTGAAAAGTTATTTCATTGTCTTCTTACCTGAAGAAAGTCTCTATGTGGTAAGCATTTGTCCAAGGCTAAAAATTTGGTTGCTTTGGCAGTCTCTCCTTCATCCTTGGCCTAAACCATGATTTAAGAAAGAATGTTAAAACATCACAGATAATTCATACATTTGATAGGATGGAAACAATCTTTGTTACACAAAGTTGTGGGTCAAAAGAACAACAGTTAAGATCTACACTCACTTGGGCAACAATGGGCACTTAAACTCTCTGGCTTTCATTTCTTACATTCGTACACAAGTCAAAGTAGAAACTAATGGTGATGATGATAATGTTAAATCAAAGCACTGAACACATATATTAAGGCATATAACAAAAGGATTCAAGATAACAGAAGAGCTTAAAAATAAATTGGCAGAGTTAAAAGTACACAGTTTTTAGAAGAAATCATAGAGGAAAACCGTCACTACCTTGAGTTAGGCAAAGATTTCTTAGGTACAACATCAAAGGTAGATGCGATATACCCATAGAATGAAATACTATTCAACAATAAAAATGAATAAAACACAGATACATGCTATAACCTAAATGAACCTCAAAAACAAGCAAATAATAGAAGCCAGATGCCAAAGACTATATATTTATGATTACATTTATATGAAAGGTTCAGAAAGAGCAAAGCCATAGAGACACAAAGCAGGTTAGTGGTTGCCTGGGGTTGAGGATGAGAACAAGGACTGACATCAAACACACACAAAGGATCTTTCCAGATGATGGAAATATTCAAAAACTGGATTATGTGATGTGTGCGCACACACACACAAAATCACTGAATTATACACTTGAATGAATTTTACGT
This sequence comes from Cnephaeus nilssonii, assembly GCF_951640355.1. Lineage (NCBI taxonomy): Eukaryota > Metazoa > Chordata > Mammalia > Chiroptera > Vespertilionidae > Cnephaeus > Cnephaeus nilssonii. The sequence continues at coordinate 30,339,625 of NC_137088.1, forward strand.
AAATTATACACCAATAAAGTTTTTTTTGTTGTTAATCCTCACCCCAAGGATATTTTTTCCATTGATTTTTAGAGAGTGGGAGGGAGGAAGGGAGGGGGAGGAGAGAAATATGGATGTAAGAGAGATACATTGATTGGTTGCTTCCTGCACTTGCCCCGACCGGGGCCGAGGATTGAACCTGCAACCCTTCAGTGCGCAGACCGACGCTCTAACCACTGGGCACCACCGTCCAAAGCACCAATAAAGCTATTTTTTGAAAAGGGAATTGTCAGACAGCAATATGGAAGGGGTCACAAACAAGAAGGTCATATTAAAAACAGTAAAAAAGTGACTCACTGAAAACAGTAAGGCACCTGGAGGAAAAAATACAAGGAAACAAGCTATGGGATGTCCTGCTGCGGACCCAGTATCAAACTTCAGTGCTGCAGAGGGACTCGGAGAGGTGGAAGGCACAGAGGTCACAGACAGATCTGAAGGAAGGTGATCTCTGGGGCTGGTGAAGGGGCTATAAGAGAACACTGGCAAAGTCAGAGGAGGTTGAGGAGCCAAGAAAAAGGGATGGAATGTGTTGTTAATACAGAGGTAAAAGTCCCTGGTTGACAACAGAAGATGCAGGGGGGAAAGGTAGCAAATCAGATACTTCAATAAAAATCCAAGCGTGTCAGGAGCCCTAAGAGACAGAAGAGAGTAACACAGATGTGAAAAAGGTGACTGAACCCAACTGGCAAGGCTCAATGGTTGAGCTTTGACCTATGAACCAGGAGGTCACAGTTTGATTCCCAGACAGGGCACATGCCCGGGTTGTGGGCTTGATCTCCAGTGGGGGACATACAGGAGGCAGCCAATCGATGATTATCTCTCATCATTGATGTTCCTATATCCCTCTCCCTTCCTCTCTGAAATCAATAAAAATATATTTAAAAAAGGAAAGAAAAGGCGACTGATATACAAACAGATGACTAGGACTTGGGAAAATGAAAGGAGTAGCCTGGTCTCCTTGAGGAACACAGCTAAAGTGGACCTCTACCACTGAAGAGTGTTTGGCAAGCGTGTTTGAGAAGCACTGTAAACCACTTCCCACTCTTGGAGTAAGGCAATGCCCATTAATTAGTACGTTCAAGACTCAGAAATTCTATAGAAGCCTCCAAGGACTCCTAACTTTGTTAATCAAGCATCTTCTAAATGTTTTCCCTCTGAAACACTTTATGGGAAAGTCAAGAGTTTAGTCTGAATCAGAGGTGAAACAAAGAACCACATATTTCCATAAAAACCTAATCATAGGTATATATTTATTCTCTACCTTCTATCAAGCACTCCCACCATGCAATTACCCAAGGCAAACTTAGACTCATCCTAGATTCCCTCCTCCCTCCATCACCAAATCCTGATGATTCTACTTCCAAAATCTCTCTAGACTAGTGGTTCTCAACCTTTCTAATGCCGCGACCCTTTAATACAGTTCCTCATGTTGTGGTGACCCCCAACCATAAAATTATTTTCATTGCTACTGCATAACTGTAATTTTGCTACTGTTATGAATTGTAATGTACATATCTGTGTTTTCCGGTGGTCTTAGGCAACCCTGCTAGCGGTTCTCAACCTGTCGGTCGCGACCCACAGGTTGAGAACCGCTGCTGTAGAGCCTAAGACCATCGGAAAACACAGATACGTACATTACGATTCATAACAGTAGCAAAATTACAGTTATGCAGTAGCAACGAAAATAATTTTATGGTTGGGGTCACCACAACATGAGGAACTGTATTAAAGGGTCGCGGCATTAGAAAGGTTGAGAACCACTGCTCTAGACTCTGCTTTACTCTGTGTTCCTTTTTTGCCTTAGGTTACCATCTCATCTTTTGCTTAAAGAACCTCCTGTGCCTCCTATTTTATATCACTCCAATCCATCTGCAAAACTGTAGCCAAACTAATCTCTCAAAAATGAAAATCTGTATTTCATCACTCTCCAACTTTCCCCATTACCTCTGGTTAAAACCCAAACTCCAGAGCATGGCACTATGACCTTGCCCCAGCGTCTATCCTCCACCATGGGAACGAGCTGCAGTCCCCAAAGGCACCCTGTTCTCAGCCTCCGGCCTTCGCACACATTGGTCCCTCCTCATAGATTACCCTCATAATCTACTTCTTCCTGCACCATCAATTCCTTCGGAAAAGCTTCTCTTGCTTCATCTCTTTGTCCACATAGTCTGGCTTAGGTGCTCCCACAGTGCCCTAGGACTTTTTGTCACAAACTTATTACACTATTTTATCATTGCTTGCTTACTTATGTCTTCCTCCCACTGGATTCTGAAAGTTAACTTTCATTTCTTTCTCTAACTTTACAACTGTTTCAACAGTGGGTAGCCCACTGATGTTCAATAAGTGTTTGTTAAATGGAAGAAAAAATACTGTGTTTTCTACCTGATGCTGCATCAAGGCTGCAAACTTCACATGAAGGTGTGCGGAAAACCAGTAAGTTGGTTTTAAGTGCTCTAGAAGCTCTGAGGCAGCAGGACTTCCTAAGGTGTTATTTTCCACTTCTTGTCGGAAAAAAGATTTAGTCTTAAGAAGTTGCTTCTTATTTCCATAATGGTATATACTTCTTGGCCAATCATGAGATAAGAATATGTCCATAGGCTGCTTCAGCTTTAACAGAAAAAGAAAACTCTTAAAAACAGATTAACCACAAGCAAACTCTCCTTCCTTCTCTCCCCTGACACATACCATTTACCCGCTTAGATCTCTGGATTTTTGTGTAAATCGTTCTAAGGATCTTTATGTAAGGGAGTCACAGAAATACTAACCTATCCACTCACGTAGGCAAAAAGAAACAGCTTTCTCCCCGCCTCACAAACCATTCTGATTTTCCAGCAAGGCATGTCAACAGAGACACACTTTGATTAGACTGCCAATCAGCTATGGTCTTTTGCATTGGGTTTCTAAAATATGTAATAACCATTGTGCTTTTCCCATTTTGGTAAAGAAACCACTGTTTTATGATCCAGAGACACCAGATTTCATAAGACATCTAATGCAAATGATACACTAAACCTAAAGATATAGTCCACTTTTTTCCTAATGGACTCACATAGTATATACCAAAAATACTGTTTACTACATTAGTCATATTAGAAGTATTTAAGGTGGCTGTTGTCTTCATGGGGAACACAAAATATACTCCATACTTTACTCATACCATACTTGAAAACTAAATTTAAATAACTTAAGTAAGTGTTCAAGACAATACGAACTAGAAGAGAGATATGACTGAATAACTGGTATGGGCAATACGTGCAATGAAAATTCAGGTAAGCCCTGGGCGGTGTGGCTCAGTTGGTTGGAGCATTGTCCCGTGCACGGAAAGGTTACTGGTTCAATTCCCCATCAGGGAACAAATCTAGGCGGCAGGTTTGATCCCGGGTCAGGGCGAGTAGAGTAGGCAACCGATTGATGTTTCTCTCTCTAAAAAACAATCAGTAAACTATATCCTCGGGTGAGGATTAAAAATGTTTTTTCAGTGAAATATGATGACTTTGAACTAGAATACTGGTTGGGAAGTAGTATCTAACCTGGGTCAAGGACTGGTGGATTTAGACTGGTGAAAAGGAAAAAGCATTCAAAGGAAGGAACTGCTATGAGTAGGGCATTGAATGCCTGCGAGCATCCTTATGCTCCCATAGAGGCTGTGTGGTATGGTGGGAAGGGCCTGAGTTCTCTCAGACAGGCTCTGCCACTTAACTACTTCGAAGATCTTGGGCAGGTTGCTTATCTATCTGAGCCTTGGCCTCTCATTCTTAATCTGACAGAATTTGAGTGGCGATGATATGAAATATCTCGTGTGAAAACTGCTGAGCCCAGTGTCAGGCATTGAAATGGTTCTCAAACAAAAACCTAGCTTCACCTATTCTCCAGCTGAGTCAGTGTTTTTAGACACCACTTTCATGATTTTCCCATATCTTCTGTCACCTTTACTATTATTTATTTTCTATTTAATACCATTCTTTAAAATAAAATATTGTAATATTTTCTTTAAAGTATCACTTTATTCCAATATATTTTAGCCTTACCATAATAATATCTGAAATCATGAGTTGAATGTTTTATTTTTACTCACTAAAATAAATTTATTACCATAAGAATTTTTTTGATGTTCATCTGTGAACCTCCTAAAAACAACTCAAATCCAAATTTTAGAAATAATGAATTATGCTCTTCTTGAAAGTAATATACCAAAATGATCAAACACATTTTGGTACAGAATTACTTTAACATTTTTTCAAGCCTGCCATATTGTACTTTTTACATACCTGTTTTAATTTATACACTTCAACATTTCTCACATGATATATACTCCTTATTGTAGCTGAATTATAAGGAGGGCACTCAAAATGACCTTAAATTGAAGGAGAGAAATAAGCTGTATTCAACACCTTTAAATACTGCAAATTATATAAATAGATACATATACTTCCCTAAAACTTGTGTCTGCTATCAATGCTTTTGGTTCTTAAAATTTTATAAAAAACACTGCTCTTTATATGTTGATATGTTCAATTACTAAGTGGTCACAAACTATGAATCTAAGTTTGGGGACTTGTAGTTTTTAAAATGAAATTATATTTAATTTTGAAGCACATTGTTTATTCACATAGTTTAAAAAAATACCTCCGGAAAGATATAGAAGACAAAGTGTTCCTCCTACAGAGTAGACCAGTGGATGCCTAGGGCTGGTGGGAGCACGGATTAACTACAAGTAGGCACAAAACTTTTAGGGGTGATAGAAATGGTCTAAATCTGGATGGTGGTAAAATCTGGATGCATAACTCTATAAATTTACTAAAACCATTGAATGGTATACCTACAATGGCCTATAAATTCTATAGCAATAAAACTGCCAAAACAATGGAGCGGGGGGGAGTCCCTCCAGCTCCTGTCCCCACCATCAGGAACACTACCTAGAGGCAGCTAGCGTTAATCAGGTTTTAGAATTTCATTCTAGAGGTATCATCTATGCATACAACATGTCATCTATTTCTTTATCCTCCCTTTTTTTTTACACAAATGGCTGTATACTTTATACATGCTCTGTGCCTTGTTTTTTCACTTCACTTATTTTGGAGTTCTTTTCATATTAGTTACATATAGAACTACTTCTTTTTCCTTTTCTTTACTTTTTTAATGGCGTCATAGCATTAAACTGCATAGTTATATCATGATATATTTAACTAGTTCCTAACTTTTGCTACTACAAACAAAACTGAAATAAATAAACTTGCATATATCATTTTGCACATGCAAAATATACCTAGAGACACGTTACTGGGAGTAGAACTGCTGGGTTAGAGTACTTTTATAATTTTCACAGATATTACCAATTGTCCCTCAGAAGAGTGGTTCCAATTTGCATGCACATCTGCCATGTAGGAGATGGCTTACTTTTATATGTCCATGCCAATAGTTTATAATCATAGAGAGCAGAGCACAGGGCATAAACTTGTGACTTAAAGGTTACATTGAGGATAGTTTTAGCTGCCCAACTTAATACAAGAAATTTTAAAATCAAATGTGAATACAAGCTATTCCTTTAATTTTAAAATCAAGGTATAATTCATTCAGATATTGTAGGGTGAGTAAGTGCAGTGTGGTATATAGTTGATCCTTGAACAACACAAGTTTGAACTGCTTGTATGTCCACTTACAGGTGATTTTATTTTCAATAAATACCTGTACTGTTTCTGATATGCAGTTGGGAGTATGCAGATGTGGAGGATCAACTGTATGCATTGATATACACCATTTTACACAGGGGAATAGAACGTCCATGGATTTGGTATCCACAACAGTGTGTGTGTGGGGGGGGGGGGGGGGGGGGAGAGAGAGGGGGTTGTCCTTGAACCAATCCCTCACAAATACCAAGGGACAACTTAAGTTTTGAGAAAGTCAAACTTATATGTGGATTTTTTTACCATGCAGGAGTTAGAGCCTCTAACATCTGAGTTAGAGCCTCTAACATCTGCATTGTTCAAGGATCAACTATACTTATGCAATGGAATACTATTCATAAACTAAAATGAATATATTAGAGTTACATGTATCAACATGAATTTCAAAAACATATTAAAGAAGCAAGTTGCAGAAAGATACATGCAAAATGATACATTCATATGAAGTTTAAAACATGTTATATAATACACTGTTTAAAGCTGTTACATATACGGTAATGATATAAAATAATTAAGTGAATGATAAACACCAAATTCAGAACAGTGACTACCTGATGAGAAAGGGAGGGATAAAAAGAGAGGAATGGGACTGAGGACTGACAATAATGAGTTTCAATTGTATCTGTACTGTTTTATTTCTTAAAAAATCAAAATGAAAAGTGGCAAGAATACTAAGTCTTGATGAAACTTGATGGTGGATACACAGATAATACATTCTATGTTCTCTATATTTCCATAGGCATAAAATATTTTATAATATAAACTTAAGAATAAATTAGTCAGTTCATAGAAGAAATCCAATGAAAAAGGCAAACTTTATATTACGCTTAAGTTACTCTGGGGCATGCAAGTTTTAAAGTTTAAAAACAGTCAGGACAACAATACCTTTTCGATAGTCATGAGATTTGAAGATACCAGAGATTCCACCAATCCTTACACCTCGGTATTTTACTACACCTGCCAAACCTGAGAAATTACAGTTAAATAAGATTACTATAGGCAAAATCAATCTCTTTACTAACTGACTAAACAGTTTCCAGGCCTAAAATTACATGCAGTCCTAAAATTATTTGAAAATAAAGTATCATGATAAGGTTACTCTTTTACATAGTAATATGCCAACAATATACAAGGTAAACTAGGGAGGCGAGGCCTAAAAGCAGATCAGTCAAGAAACTAAGCAGAAAGAAAAAAAAACAACAAATGAGATACATGTGCTTAGAGGAAATTGACATAATTTGGTAACTAATGGAATACGAGGGTGTGGTGTGGGAATAGGCAAAAAGTGTCCTATGATGGATTTATATGTCATATATCTGAAAGTCAGCACATATAAGGTATAAAGAACCTGCAGTTTCTATGTTTCATTTCTAAACTGACCATCTACAAAAAATTTCACTTTCTCATAATGTTGCACTTGTCAAAAGCTGATCAATCAGTAATGAACTAGAGAAATTAAATTTCTGTAGTTTTCAGAAACACCTATAAACATTTTAGTAAAGAGAAAAAAGGACTATAGGGTTTAAAGGGGCTAACATTGAACCCGAATCTAATCAGGTCTATAAATCTAAATGTAGGTTACAGGCAATGCAGAGGACAAAAGGAACATGTTAAATAACTCAATGAATTCCAATAGCCAAATGCAGAATGCAGGAAATTCTACAAGAAAATTTCCCATTTTCTTCAACAAATAAATGGCATTGGGGTGGGAAGGAGAGAGATGAAAGGACAGCTAGAGCCTAAAAGACTTTAGCATCATGACAATGAAATGCATGGACCTTGTTTGGATCCTAATGAACAAGTCAGTTGTAAAATAGACAGCTTTGTGATGATCAGGGAAATCTAAACATGAACTAGGCAACAGAGAATAAAGAATTACTGTTGCTTTAGTTAGGTTTAACAATGGTACTGCAGTTGTGGGTATTTTTTAAAATCCTTATCACTTAAAAAAATATGTACTGAGTGTTTACAGGTGAAATATCATGGCTTGAATTTGCTTTAAAATAACTCGTCACCTTCTCCCACCAAAAAAGTTTAGCGGAGGATGGGTTGAAATAAGGATGGCAGAATAATTGTGGTTGAAACTAGTTAATAGGTATGGAAATTCATTATACAGAAATATTCCAGCTTTTCCAAAGTTTATGTTACACAATTTCACTTTTATGGAAGACCTACAGAACTGGAGCCTTTTTCTCTCCAGAGTGCCTGTTTTCACTAACTGAAAGAAATCCAAAGAGGATTTTTGCTTTAATGAAAATAGGTGCAAAGCCAAAATAGCTTCAGCATTTGTTTTGTAGCCTGCATCCAGAGCAGGGACAGTGGCCTCACCAAGCCCCTTCCCCAGGAACTACCACCATAGCTTTTAACTGTGTCTGAGCATCTGTGCTTTATCTCCATTTATTTTGAGCATCTATTAGCTAGATGTGTCCGAAGGTAGCACAAAAGCCTAACAGAGCTTGTGAAGGAGTCATACTTAGCAAAAAACTGGATGTAATTAAACCTATTGGTATGATTTAGTAGGTTATTTCCTGGGTCTGGGAATACTCAAAATTTTTGCATGTAAATTAATGGTAATTGGTAGGACCCTGGCCAGTTAGCTCAGTTGGTTAGAGCCCTGGTCAGCAAACTGCGGCTCGCGAGCCACATGCAGCTCTTTGGCCCCTTGAGTATGGCTCTTCCACAAAATACCACGTGCGGGCGCGCACGTACAGTGCGATTGAAACTTTGTGGCCCATGCGCAGAAGTCGGTTTTCGGCTCTCAAAAGAAATTTCAATCGTTGTACTGTTGATATTTGGCTCTGTTGACTAATGAGTTTGCCGACCACTGGGTTAGAGCATTGGCCCAATAAGCCATGGTTGCAGGTTCAATCCCCAGTCGGGGCACATACAAGAATTAACTAATGGCCCTGGCTGGTTTGGCTCAGTGGATAGAGCGTCAGCCTGCAGACTGAAGGGTCCCAGGTTCGATTCCGGCCAAGGGCACATGCCCAGGTTGTGGGCTCGATCCCCAGTGTGGGGTGTGCAGGAGGCAGCCGATCAGTGATTCTCTCTCATCATTGATGTTTCAATCTCTCTATCCCTCTCCCTTTCTCTCTGAAATCAATAAAGAAATATATTTTAAAAAAAAAGAATTAACTAATGAATGCATAAATAAGTAAAACGAGAAATCTCTCTCTCTCCCTCTCCCTCTCTCTAAAATCAACAACTAAAAAAAATTTTTTTTCTAATGTTACCACAGCATTGGTGATTTTTAAATTACTGGTAATTGCTTATTTGCTTTACACAAATTCCCCTTATGAAAGTGTTCATAGGAATGCTCTACATTCCAATATTGAGGAAAACCTGTACTATTCTCTAGTTTTGTGTATGTTTAACAATTTCCAATAAAAAGTTCACATTTTTTTCATTTAATAAAAGAGTGGGGGGAAATAAAGGAATTACAAGTAGTATGTAAGTTCTTTGCAGTTTTACTATCGATTGCTTAAAACACTAGATGAAGCATGGACATATTTTCATGATTACCTATTCAAATTAAGAGACATTCCCAAAACACCATATACCTGAAGATGCTGCCCAACTGGTATACAAATTTTAAAAGGCTTTTCCATCCCATCAAACCAAGAACTTACCCACAAACACATACCTAAATAATAAATGTTTGGTGCTACCCAGCCACCATAGGGTAACTCTTGCAAATGATTTGAGGCTTCATGGTTTCCCCCAATGAAGACTGTGAGAACTGGGGCCTTTTTCTCTCCAGAGTAATACCTGGAACATAAGAGCAAAGCTGTCCGTTGGCATAGCAGAAATGAGGCATAGAGAAAAGCAATTAGGTGCGCCTACACAATTAGACACGGCAGAAGAGCAAAACAAGGTCTTAAGGAAAAATCTGAGCTCATCCCTTAAAGTTAAAAAGCACTTTCTAAACAAACTAGCCATACTCTTGTAAAGTATATCTTTGTCTATGTTGTACACCTGAAACTAATACAAAATAATACTTAACGTAAACTGTAATTGAAAACTAAAATAAAGAATTGTTTAAAGTGCCTATCCTTGTCCTTAAGAATGAAGGGCTGCACCTAGTGGTTCAGAGAGGTCACAAACGTTGTCAGTTCTTAGCTTCCAGAACCGGGATTAGCGCGGCGCAGGCGCCCAATGAAAACTCCAGGATCACGGCGTCCACTAGTCCCGGAATCCCATCCAGTACAAGTAGATTAACCTTTCAGCCTCTCCCTTCAGGTTTTACCCTCAGGCTGCGACCCCTCCCGAAACAGATCGCACCGGGGAAGAGAGAGAAGCGACATTGACTGAACGCCCGCCAGTTCCTATAGATGCACGGCGTGAACGAACATGGAAACTAGGACAGAGGGACTCAAACCCAGCCCGGGCTCCTCCCACGGCTGGCGAGCCACACCTCGCCGCGGGTGCCAGGGCCGAGCCGCGCCTCACCGGTAGAAGGTCTGCATGTGGCGGTACTTGGGGGGCACGGCCATGCAGCGCAGGTCCGCCTCGTTGCGCACCGCCTGGAAGTCGCCGCAGCACAGCAGCAGGTCGATGGGCCCCGCGCCGCGCCGCTCCGCCAGCGCCAGCGTCTCGTAGATCTTGTCCAGCTCCCCGTGGCAGCAGCCGGCCACGGCCACCCGCATCCTGCCGGCCCCGGGCGGGGGGCGCTGCCCGCAACCCCCTAGAGCAGAGCGAGCCCGGTGCGGAGAGCCAAAGCCAGACGGATCGCTCAGCTCCCGCCAACGTGAACTGAGCCGCCACCTCGTCCAGTCGCCTGAAATACATTTCACTTCCGGTTTCAAATCTCGCGAGAGATAAGGCGGATTTAACCCCAGAATTCCCAAGAGTTTTCGGAGAGGATTCGGGTCTTTAAGTCTGAGCGGTCTGACGGATAATAAAAATCACAACCACAATACTGAGGAAATAAAAACAAAAGTCCCCAGATAAATAAGTGCGCGGTGCAATTGGCTAATTCCCTAGGATGAAGCTCTCACGGCAAAGATGCATTCCTGGAAGCAAATTAGAAATTAAACAAAAAAGATTTTAAAGAACCAAAAACTAAAAATAGTCTTACCTAATCTTAACCTAATAATAATAATAGACAAACATGTAAATTGACCACACCTCTGCTATGCCCACAGCCAATCAGAGTGAGTATGCAAATTAACCCAACAAAGTTGGTGGATTAATTGGGGCGGGACTTCTGCTATGAGGGAGAGGGAGGGGAGTGGGAGGGGAGAGGGAGGGGTCGGCGGAGGGAGCTAAGGCTTTGGTGCTCTGACAGAAGCCGGACTTGCCAGCTCCCAGGCGGCTGGGAGTGAAGCCAGGGGAAGGAAGGCCTATTCTTGCATGAATATCAGGCAACGGGCCTCTAGTTTTAAAATAAACGTAAAGTCTCACTGAGGTTTTAAAAAGACCTCCCCAAAAATTTCCTAAAATTATCAGGATTTGTTTTTTTATACCTTGAACAAAAAAACATATTTACTTAAGTGGCTATAAAAGACACCATAAAATATAATATCCAGTATGTATCCTCATGATGAACAACAGATTTTGCAAATTATTCTCTCAGGCCCCTGAGCACATCCAACTAGTCACTAAGAACAATTAATTCTTTCAGAAAATAAAGGGATTGCGACTCATCTGTGGTCAGTGGGAAACCTGCTTGTTGTATTATGAATAATGGGAACAGAAAATAAGACTCAAATTTGGGGATTTTCTGCCCCATGAATGGGGTCAATTAAATCACAGAGACTCATATACAATTACTGTCCTTGAGCCAAGGTGCTCAGTAAGAGCTAGGACCTACTGAATCTGGGTGTGACCCCTGTGGACAGTGACAGGGCAAAGAGAGGGAACCTGTCTCCAGCCAGCTCAGAGACCCTGCTCCCCTCCAGCAAAGTCAAACTTCCTACAAGTTCATGCGCCCTCTGTGGGATTCATGGGCCACCCCGACACAGGTAGGGCTAATGGAAGTGGGGGGGACATCCCAACCACCAGCACACGCCCAGAGTCAGAAAGCAGACTGTGTGCCCTCTCCCTGGATAAGGAGGGAAACTACGGCATGGCCAGCTTGTGGTTCAGACAGGGCTATGGTGGGACAGGAATTCCAGACAGTGACCTCGGGACTCCAGGCCACCATGTGGCAGAAACAGGGCAACTGGCAAAGACATGCCCACCATAGAGTCACACCGAAAAAGGGAAGGGGATAGAAAGGCCACTCGGTGCGGAGCAGGCAACAGCCAGCAAAGCAGGGCCAAGACCCAGCTGGCCAGCCTCAGCCCCTTCGCAGGCAGAACGAGTTCATGAAGGCTGATCTGCCACAGGCTGAAGGTCTCACTGAAGGAGATCTGGGTCCTTCTGAAGAATGAACAGGTGTTCTTCTTGTGCGTGGCCAGCGCTCTGATGCAGCAACGTGACATGTTGAGGAAGGAGCTGGCGCAGGTGCCCACGGTGGCTTCGATGCCTCGCAATAGGCCATTGGTCTTGAAGATGAGCAGCATCTGGCGTGGCAGGAACTGGCTGATCTGGGGGAGGTAGGTGGCCGCGTTGTTGCAGATCTCAGTGTTCTCAGTGGCGGTGACTGGAGCTTGGCTGATGCCACTGTTGACCGAGTTCCACGAGCGGGCCGTCAGCATGCAGGCAAGCAAGGGGTAGAAGTCGCCAGCTCCCACACGCTGGCAATACTTCTTCACCTTCTCCATGTCCGTCCAAATCAGAGACTGCCGGAGGTGGCAGTAGTCCGGGCGGAACGCTTCCTTAAGCACCTGGTAGAGCCCCTGATCCAACAGGACAATCGCCACCTTTCCCGAGTCGGGGCCCTTGCGCACCAGCACGCTGCCCGGGTGGGGGTCTCAGTGCAGGAAGCCGTCGACAAAGATCATTTCACTGTCGCCCTAACTGGTTTGGCTCAGTGGATAGAGCGTCGGCCTGTGGACTGAAAGATCCCAGGTTCGATTCCGGTCAAGGGCATGTACCTTGGTTGCAGGCACATCCCCAGTAGGGGGTGTGCAGGAGGCAGCTGATCAATGTTTCTCTCCCATCGATGTTTCTAACTCTCTATCCCTCTCCCTTCTTCTCTGTAAAAAATCAATAAAAATATTTTTTTTAAAAAAAGATCATTTCACTGTGTACCTTGCCCAAGTGGCGCGAGATCTCGTTGACATCAATCTTGTTCCTCTCCATGTAGTCTCTGTCGTTGACCAGCCCGCCATCCAAAAACTCCATCAGAAGGACCCGCTTGGTGGACAGCTCCCAGTGGATTTGGGGGACCTTTAAGAAGTCAAAGTGCTTGAGCATTTGGGCCACTTTCTCCACGTTCCTCCCTTCGCTGAGGAAATACACCTCCAAAGGCAGGTTCTTCTTGGCTTCATCCACCAGCCACATGAATTCAAACTCTGGGAATAGCTGCTTGGCAGCCAGGACGAGCACCCCCATCAGGGGAATGTCCTTTGAGCTCTGCACCTGCACCTTCGGTTGCTGGACCTTCACAGCCACCGTCCGCCCGTCACACAGCACTGCCTTATGGACCTGGGCCAGGGAGGCGGCCCCCATAGGGGTGTCATCAAAGCTCACAAACAAATCATGGAAACCCGGCTGAGGTGCAGGTGGAGGTGCGGACTTGTAGAGTCTGGGGAGAGGCTGGGGAGAGGTGAGGGTCAGGGGACAGAATTTTTTTTTAATACATTTTATTGATTTTTCACAGAGAGGAAGGGAAAGGGATAGAGAGCCAGAAACATCGATGAGAGAGAGACATCGACCAGCTGCCTCCTGCACACCCCCCACCGGGGGATGTGCCCGCAACCACTGCACATGCCCTTGACCGGAATCGAACCTGGGACCCTCCAGTCCGCAGACCGACGCTCCATCCACTGAGCCAAACCGGTTTCGGTGATTTTTTGTTTTTTATTTTTTTTCTAGCAAGTAGTTGTTCGCATAACTAGACAGCAAGCTCAGCGAAAGCACATGAGTGTCCCCAAAACGTCCCGGAGGAAAAGACCACACTGTCAATTGACGAGTGAGTGGCCAAGACGGAAACAAGCAAATAAAACACCTTTGACAACATCTAATCAAGAACATAAGGAGAATAGTAAATCCATCTCTGCTCCTTTTTTTTTTTATCGCCACTTTACCCTCCTCCACCCCACCACCTCCATCCTGTCCCGCAATCACCACACTGTTGTCACTTTACGTGAGCTTTTTGTTTTCTCTTTTTTTCTTTTTTGCTCAATTCCTCCACCCCGCCCCGACAGCTGTCAGCCAGCTCTCTATGAGTTTGTCATTGTTTTGCTTGTTAGTTCATTTTGTTCATTAAATTCCCCAAATGAGTGAAATCATATGGTACTTGTCTTTCTCTGACTGGTTTCACTTAGCGTGATGCTCTCCAAATTCATCCATGTTATCGCAAAGGGTAAGCTTGCCTTCTTTTTTACAGCCGAATAGTAGTCCATTATGTAAATGCGCCACTGCCTTTTTATCCACTCATCTACTGACGGGCACTTGGGCTGCTTCCAAATCTTGGCTATCGTAAGTAACATTGCAATGAATATAGGGGTGCATATATTGTTTCAATTTAGTGTTTCGGATTTCTTCTGATAAGTTCCTAGAAGTGGAATCGCTGTGTCATAAGGCAGTTCTGTTTTTAATTTTGGGGCGTAACTCCATACTCCTTCCCACAGTGACTGCACCAATCTGCGTTCCTACTAACAGTTCCCACTAAAAGTTCCCTTTTCAGTATATACCTAGCAACATATATAATTTTCATGATATTTAAATTGATCAAAAGCGTAGAAAAGATAGAAATTTAATATTTTCTATTATTTTTAATATTTTATTCTCCTTTTGTACTGGATTTTAAAAATATATAACATTGCTAAATTAACTTTTTTCATTTGATATTTAATCTATTAGAATTGTCTTTTTCTGGATTTTTTCCTCTATGTAAAACATTTTAAATGAGGGCTAACTTAAAATAACATGAACAAATCCAATCTTAAGTGCATATTTTGGTGCCTTTTTGCAAATGTAATAACACAGAACCACCACCCATCTCAAAATATAAATTGTTTCCAGCATTTCAAAAAATTCCCTTGGGCTTCCTCTCAAGTCCCTTACTCCGAAAGGAAAGCACTATTCTAACCTCTATCATGATCGATCAGCTTTGCTTGTTTTTAAACTTCCTATAGATGACAATACAGCCATGCACTCCTTAACAGGGAGGAATACATTCTGAGAAACACATTGTTAGGCAATTTTTGTCTGGGTGAACTTCACAGATGTTTCACAAACCTAGATGGTATAGCCCAGCAATTTTCAAACTATGTATTTCTTAAACACCCTTTGCCAGCTGAGGTCTGCATTAGGTTTTACAAACGAGAAACACTTTTGTACGATGTTAAACAACAACAAAAATTAGTTCCCAAGGCTGAAAGTCATTTTAAAAGAAAGGGTTTATTAGACCATTGCTAGGAAAAAAAATTCATCTTGGAGCATAAGGTCTAAACTACCCACAAAATGGTTAGGCAGGAAAGACATGCCTTTTGTCCCAGAATTTTGCAAGTGCTTTAATACATAAAGTAGGGGCAGAAAGATGTAAGCCTTTCTGAAAGGAGTTACATTAGCTATAGACAGAAGGGATGGGAGGAAGTGAAGTGGAGCTAGTTCTGGGATAGGTGCAACAGGGTCCTCAAAGAAGTGTCCACTCCTGTGGATTCACTGTGGGCAGCAGATTGGAAAGGTCATATGTAAATAAGAAGCGGGGGCTCCTGGGATTACAGGAATTATCAGAGCTGGTCCACAGCTATTAACAGGCTAACTAGTCACTCTCAGGCAACTGTGTGTTGTTGTTGTTTTTGTTTGTTTGTTTTTTTAACATATTTTATTGACGTTTTTACAGAGAGGAAGGGAGAGGGAGAGAGTTAGAAACATTGATGAAAGAAAAACATCAATCAGCTGCCTCCTGCACACCTCCAACTGGGGATGTGCCTGCGACTAAGGTACATGCTCTTGACCGGAATCAAACCCGAGACCTTTCAGTCCCCAGGCCGACGCTCTATCCACTGAGCCAAACCGGTCACGGCATGTGTTGTTGTTTTTTACTCTCAGGCAACTGTGTGGTGGTGTTTTTTAATTTAGAATATCTCATAATTTTTTTTCTCGCCAGAGAGTAGAAGGTAGAAGAAAGATTTCTTTTCTCTTCTGGCTTTGGCAATGATTGTGGCAGCTCAGCACCCCAGGCTCCCTCAGTGGTGTGAACTTCCTGTTTTTCCTGATCTCAAGTAAAATTCTCCCTCCCACTTTGCATCTTTAGTTCTTGCAACAATTTTTCTAATCTTTTTGCTTAAAATACCTAGAATGTGTCCTGTTTTTCTGTATGTGGTATTAGCCAAGATACGTTAAAAAAGAAGTGAACAAGCAGCTGTTTTCAACCATTAAAAAAATAATAATCCAGGGATACAATACCCACTGGCCATTTTTTGCAGAAGAAGGAGGAGGAGGAGGAGAAGGGGGAGGGGGAGGAGGAGGAGGAGACTTGACAGTAAAATCTAGCCAAACAAGAGTTGGAGAAAAATAAATGACACAGAGAGTAAGAACTGTGTTTAAAAGATAGATGTTTGAAAATAGCGCAGATTAAGTGGGTAGGAAATGTCATGGTGAGGGTAGTAGGGTACTTAATGAATAAGTATAGATGGTTCTGGAAGACCATTATGACCATTATGATATGGTGACATATTGAGCAGAAACCTTCATGAATAGGGGAGTGAGCTATGGAGATTTCTGGGCAACGAGTTTTCAAGTTGAGTGTATAAAATGTTACAAACATCAGGAAAAACATCCATTCTTGCTATCAGGATCTTGTAATTGAACTTGGTGATTATGACACCTACCACCACCAGATGGCAGCACACTTGGGAAAACTCTGGAGAGAGCGCGTTTGCGGTGGTAGAACTGAACAGAAGCAAACATCATAGAAGGATAAAAAGAGTTCTGTGTAGTGTCTCTAGCCTCTGCATCTTAAACTTGTCAGACATTTCACTGGACTTTCTGATTTCATCAGAAAATATACACACAGACACAGACACACAATATCTCTCCTTTATACGTTTTATGACTTCCAGATTCCATTCTTGAATGGAAAAGGGTGAAAAGATCAGATTTAAACTGCATAAATTATCTTCGCTTCTCCTTTGTGAAACACATCTACCTACAGATTCTGCTTTTCTACATCAAGTAAGGAAGTCCTGTCTACTCTGTGCACAAGTACAATTCAGGATGATAGGGAGCTCTAATAGCCCCGGAGGAAACCTCAACCAGGTTGTACAGGATGCAAATGGAAAAATAAATGCTCCAACCTCAAGACGGATACCCAAGGGGCCATTCTGCATGTTTCTCAGAGGTCTTAAAGAAATAAACATGACTTTAATAATGAATGCTTATATTGACGTTTCTTCTTTGTTTTCTCACTCTCCCTGACCCATCAATTCTGTTCCTTGGAAACTGTTCTCAAACTATCAGTATCCAAATCATTGTCCCAGGATCTGCCTTTTGTGGCACCTAAACTAAGCCAAAAATTCATTCAGTAAACGTTTACTGAGTATTCTAAGGTACATAGTGAGACAAGATACATAGAAGATAAAGTTCCTAGTGCCTGCCATGTCATGTATAAAGGGGAAACCAACAAACAATTATTACAATATATTGTTAGAAATACTGTGTTATTGGCAAAAACAGAAGGATGAAGAAAGACATGAGGGAGGGGTCACCTCACCTAAACGCGGGGAAAGGGCTTCCTGGAGGATGTATGGCTTGAACTAATAAAGTGTGGATCAAACACAGCTATCACAACTCCATACCACGCAAATATCAACTGAGAAATCAACTGATGCCCCTGTATGAGCTGAGTAATGGTTATTTTTGTGCTGTTGAGTACGCAATACATGACATGATTTTAGGTGATACATGGATGGACTTCTAAACTTTGTAGTTATTATGTTAATGCGTACTAGAATAAAAATAAAGAGTACAATAAACTTGATTTTACAGAGTATTACGGTTTAGGACGAGGGTAAAATTATTTAATGATTTGAAATTAGCTCTAGAAAGATACTGAGTGAATAATAATACCTGGGTGCAGATTGGCAAAGATCGTGGGAATGGTATGCAGATTACTAAAGTTTGAGAAATAGTGTTGTAGCTAGCGGAAGGAAAATCGAAAACAAAATTTCCTGCTTTCCAGAAACTCAACAGTTTGTTAGGGACACATAGACCCATAAGCAAGGATGGTTAATGCTACAATAAATTTAGAAGCCAAGTATAGGGGGAGATAGAAAAGCAGTAAGGAGCAAAGTGAAGGAGTGGGTGGAGGCTACAAGATCAGTTGGAAGGCTATCGCTGTAGCCCAGGGGAGAAGTAAGAACAGCCTTACTTAGAGAGTGGCTTATAGAAATGGAAGAACAAGTAACGGAACAGGCTCATTGCAGCATCCTGTGAAAACCTTTCTGGTTACCAGCAGCACGAAGGTGAAACCTGTCCGACCACACACACACACACGCACACACACACACACACACACACACACACACACACGAAGCGGGAGAGGTGAGCTCATCAATCAGAGACACTGTAGTTAGAAGCATATTTTCATTTGACTTCATTTATCAGAGCGTTTTGGTGTGACTTATTCAGATATTTGTCGCCCTTTTTTTCCTACTTGACCCAGAGGCTGGAGAAATGCTAACATATATAACGCTTTCTACATTCCAGGCATGTGTTAAGAGCTTTACATGCTCCATCCTCATAACCCTTATTTTTTAACCGGAGAGAAAACGGACTTAAAGGAGGTTAAGTAACTTGCCCAGGTAATGCAGCGGGCAAATGAAGCTGCAAGGATTAAACCCAGACGTTCTGACTCGAGTATCTCTTAACACAGCGCCGGAATCGGTGGGTAAGGCAAGACCATGCAAAGCCGGTCACACTTCAGCGTCGGGTTGTGAAACTTACTGGGTGGCTGAAGGCCACGAACTGAGACCGCGGTGTCTCCACCTGTAAAATAGAGATAGCGACGCTACAAGTTTGGTGCAAAGGAGGAGCGCGATAAATGTGCTTCAAATGAGAAGACGCGGGTTCACACACTAGTGCTTGGGACTAGGAATACGCGAACTCATTCCGACCAATCGGTCCGCGAGGCTAGGAGCGGCGAAGCGAGACCCCGCCCCCGAGGCTCCGCCCCCCCCGCGCGCGCGGCAGGTGGGGCCCGCAGATCCTCTGTGCGCATGCGGGGACTGCCGTCCGCTCCCACCTCTAACCCAGGCTGAGAGTAGCTGCTGTTTCTCAGCGGACGATTCGTAAGGAGGCCCCCCGTGCGGTATCCCGTCGTTCTTCCTTCTGCGGGCCCTGGCCGTCCTCCCGCAGTGTCTAGAAAGCGTGGTCCATTCTCGTCTGCCTGCCTGACGATCCGTATAAGTACCTGTGGTTGACCCAATACTTGGCTGTCGAAAGTGCCGGCCCCCGCGCCGGCGTCCGCTGCAGCCGGGTGGGAAGGCTCAAGATGGCGTGCCTGTTGGAGACCCCAATCCGCATGAGCGTCCTCTCGGTGAGTGACCCGCCGCCGCCGCCGCCAGCCTGGGAGCTCGGGCCCGGCGCGCAGCATTCACCCCAAATGCCGTGCGCCTCTGGGGCACCACCCCTCTGGGGTCACCCCCGACTCTGCTTTGCGCGGGGCGGGGGGGAGTGAAGGAGGGGAGGCGGGTGTGCTAGACGGAACCCAGGCCGAGCCGGAGACGTCTCCAACTCCCGGAGCTCCCACCGGTGCAGGTTCTCGGTACGGCATCCAGCGGGCGGGGTGGTTGGGCGGACGGGCGCGGCTTGGGATTTGCCAGCGCTTCGCTGAGCGGTGCCGCCGCTTCTCCCGGGGCCGGGGGCTCTGCCCTGAGGCGCGGGGCGTGCCGGCGGCCGGGGAAGGAGCGCCCACCCTGCCCCCCGCGGCTTTAGGCGAGGAGAGGTGCGGGCTTCTTGTTCTCCACACCCTCCGAGCTGCCACGCCAGGTCTGTGTGGCTTCTGTCGCGTCCCAGCACCCGGGCGGGCACTGGCTGGAGCTTGCTTCTTGGCAATGGGGGTTTCCTATCACTTGCAACGTCTAGTGTGTGTAGTTCCTGAAGCCCCTTTTCTCTACTCTGGAGGTTGCAGCCCTGAGTCTAAAGGAAAGTACTTGTGTGCCTGGCATTTCTTTTTCCTTGAAGGGGGACTCAGATCTAGAAAAAGAAGGCAGATCCAATTTTCCTATGGTGGAAAGAAGGGAACATATTGACATGCCAGGAAGTAATACCTGGTGGTGGTTGGTGGTGGTGGTGGTGGTGGTGGTTTTAAGCTTAAACAAAACAGGGCTTTCCTTGTGTGGCGCGGGAGAGATCCAGGGCCAGAGGTGAAAGTTACTGGGCGATAACTTCAAAGGGTTTTTGCAACAAATGAGATCCGTCTAATTCTGAATGGTCCGTTTATCGATAGTCCCTTTGCTGTCTCTGGCTGGTGTACACTGGTTGGCCACCTTTTAGACTTGTGGTGGAAGTCAGTCTGACATGGAGAGGGTAGTTGGGTTATAGATGACTTGTCAGGTTCCTGGAGTCTGTGTGTGACTCCAACCGGTTTCTTTTCTCTTCCCCGACTTCTCCCACAAACACGCTCAGCTCTCCCTGAGCACAGGGCATTTGCTTATGATTCAGGGTTAGAGCCTTTTGGCGTACTGCAATTGATAATTTAATTTGGGGCTGTCTACAGGTTTCTCTCCTAATCCATTTTAGTAGTCCTTTTTCTTATTTTTAAACTGCAACTGGGAAATACTGTTCACCTAAGTATTGAATCAGATTGGCCCATTCCTCCACCGTTGACTGGAATATCCAGGAAATGTTTTGTGGGAGAGCAGGCCAATGACTTTCCCCTCATGTTTTTAAGAAGGTATGTGTCTGCCGAAACCGGTTTGGCTCAGTGGATAGAGCGTCGGCCTGCGGACTCAAGGGTCCCAGGTTCGATTCCGGCCAAGGGCATATGCCTTGGTTGCGGGCGCATCCCCAGTGGGGGGTGTGCAGGAGGCAGCTGATCGATGTTTCTAACTCTCTATCCCTCTCTCTTCCTCTCTGTAAAAAATCAATTATATATATATATATATATATATATATATATATATATATATATATAGTGTCTACACTGTTCTCAGTTCCCTTTTATTATCTCATTTATCTTTCATTTCACCCGAAAACTTCTTTACATTTTGTACATTGCCAACTTGTATAGTGCATACAGTTGAAATTTTTTATTTCACTCCCTCAGTAAATAGTTTCTGATTAATTTTATTCAAAACCTTCTTGAAGAATGTTCCCTACTTCTTGTGGGGATTTGCTTTAGTCCTAGTCTCACTGGGAGCTTTAAAAAAAAAAAGATTTTCACAGTCTCAAAGTCTGGTTTCTCTGGCTCAGTACTTTGCTGTCGAAAGTGCCACCTTCCCCTCCCCCCGCACTTTCTTAGAGCCTTGGGAAATCAGATTTTTGGATAAATGACTTAAACTGTCTAAACTCACTGATTATACTCAAGTGAAGACTGTTCCTTTCAAAGTACTACCTAGGACACCACCTTTTGAAATACAAAGTGCAGGTGGAACAGGAAATATTAATCAGAAAGTATCTTTAAAATAATTGATTCCCTGAATAGGCTACTTATTCTGCACCTGTAATATATACTGGAGAGAATGCAAGGATGAGAGCAAACATGCCCTTAGGGAGTTCAGTCTGAATGACTCTTTAGCTTGATAAACATACTTCAAGCAAGGGGCAAATCAAATGGTTTTAAAGGATTTTTATTAAGGCCTTTTTTACCTTCTCCCCTTTGAGAGATCTTATTCACTCTTATAACCTTAACTGTAATCACCTCATACCATATACATTGCCAGCCTTGATTTTTCTCCATCTGGTCTTACATCTTTAATTGTGTGGATGTTACCCATCACTTCCAACTAAGCACATTCCATCCCCTAAGAAGACTTGGTCATGATTTCCCATTTCTATTAATGATACTATCTTTAACTGATCACTTACTATAAACCCCTTGAATTATCTCGGACTCTTTCCCCTTTCATGCCCCTATATCTAATTAGTTCTTAAGTTTTGATGGCTCTTTATTCTTAGTGTTTCTCACATCTGTCTGTTCCCATGGTCACCCTTTCATTTTGTGCCTGCATTACTACAGTGTTCTCTCAAATATTTTTACTGTCTCTATTGTCTTATCCTCGCAGTTCAAGTTCATTCTCCACATTAAGTTTTCTATAGAGCACATTGGACATGCCACATCCCTGCTTCAATTTTTTAGTGGAATATATATAGACATATATAATATAGATATAGATATAGATATAGATATCAGAGAGGAAGGGAGAGGGAGAGAGACAGAAACATCAATGGTGAGAGAGAATCATTGATCGGCTGCCTCCTGCACAGCCCACACTGGGGACCAAGCCCACAACCTGGGCATATGCCCTGGTCAGGAATTGAACAATAACCTCCTGGTTCGTAAGTCAGTACTCAACCACTGAGCCATGTCAGCCGGGCTTTATTGGGTTTTTATTGCTGAAGGGCTGACATTTCATTTTCAGCTTTGGGTATAAGATTGTTTATCCTTCTATGTGAACTTTCTATACCATATAAACTGGCTTTCGCAAGTTGAAATGATCTAGGGTTCTTCTAAATCCCAGTAACTAATTGTCTGCCTGATGGTTTGTACATATGAATTATAGCTTTGTATAGATTTATTCATGTGATATACTTTTAGCTTTTGTCATTTTCCAGGCATGGTTGTTGGGTTTGGGAATACAGTGGTGAGCTACACAGATCTGTTGCTGCCCTTTTGGAGATTTTAATCTAATAGGGGAAATAGTTATCAAGTCATCCACACAATTCTTTGTGAATGGCTGTTAGTGTTATGGATGAAAAATATAGGGCGCTGTTACAAGCATGTAGCAGGGAAATCTGATCTAATGTGGAGGGCAGTGAGGAGTTAGGGAGGGTCTCCTTGAAGAAATGACAATGAGCTGAGTTCAAAGATGGGTAAGAACAAACTAGAAAAATAGAAGAACATTCCAGGCAAAGGGAACTGCTTTTGCAGAAGCCCCGTGCCTTTAACAGATATTCTATCTTCTTAGTAAATTAATTTCTTTTTCTTAATCCCAGTACTGTTTACAATACTATCTTGCATATACTAGGTACTCAATAAATGTCTGAACTATTTGTTTTGGGGGTGTTGAACAAACTCTTCAGCTCCTTCTAGGCTGCACCATGATCATCCATAACACTCTTTGGTTTTCACTTAGCATTATATCACCCTTTTCAACAAATTTATAAATTCTCTCATGTTTCGCAAACTTTTGGATGATTTAACATTGCGTTTTTTAAAACTTTATTTTGAAATAATTATGTATTCACCGTAAGTTGCAAAGATAGTACAGAGAGATTCCTGTGTACAGATTCCCCCATTGGTTACATTTAGCCAGGAAATTGATATTGGTATGTGTACAGGTCTTTATCATTTTATCACATGCGTATATTTGTGTAATCACCACCACAGTCAAGATACGGAATTAGTCTTATAATCACAGAGGTCTTCCCTATGCAACCTCTTTGTAGTCACACCTACCTACTCCCTCTTCCCCACTATCTAACCCCTGACAACCAATAGTTTCTTTATGTCTCTAACTTTGTCATTTTTTATAATGTTACATAAATGGAGTCCTATAGTATGTGACTTTTGAGATTGGCTTTATCACTCAACACAGTAGCCTTGAGATCTGCCCAAGTTGTTGTGTGTATCAATAGTTTGTTCCTTTTTATTGCTAAGTAGTACTTCTTAATATGGATGTATCATGATTTGTTTAATCATTCACCTGTTAGACCTTTGCAGAGTAAACTTTGATAATATTTTTTCTTTTGTTATGTAAGTGCCTGACTTACGCTTTGATTGCTGAGGCATCCACTTCAAAGAGGTATCCCCTTCAAGGACGCCTATCTTCTTCTATATATATAAAAGGCTAATATGCAAAGTGTGCCCTCGGGAGTTCAATTGGGAGTTCGATCGCTCACTGTGATGTGTGCTGACCACCAGGGGGTGGTGCGGAACGAAGGCCAGCAGCCAGGGAAGGGTGGCCCCTGCTGGCAGCTGGAAAGCCCTGATCAGCCCTGCTCGCCGGCCAGGCCTAGGTACCCTACCCATGCACGAATTTCATGTACTGGGCCTCTAGTTCCCAATAAACATTGTTAGCTGCAGGACTAGATAAAGAGACAGACCACGTCCCTCCACTGAGTGCCTTTATTTTAGATATTTTACTTGATCTCAATAACCAAACCTTTGAGTTGCTTGTTTTTATTCTTTCCAAGCTTTAAATTCGGTTTTTGTATTTTAAATTCATGAATAAAGAGTGAGCCAATGAAACCCTAGGCTCCCAGCCTCAGCTCCAATAAAAGCAGAACCCCAGACCCATGTGCACGTGTGCTTCCCACCCCCCATCTCATGACCTTGCAAGTAATGAAACCTTAGTTTTCTGATGGTTATTGCTGAAGGGCATCTTGCAACCATAATAAGACATAACTTTTGGTATCCCTGAGATAAATGTCCAAGAGTGCAATTGCTACATTGTATGATTTAGTTCTGAAAGAAACCAACAAACTTTTTTAGAGTGGCTCTACCATTTTATATTCCCACCCATAATGTCTGAGAGATCAGTTTCTCTGCACCCTCACCAGCATTTGATATTGTCATTATTTTAAAAAAATATGTTTTTATTGACTTTAGAGAAAGGAAGGGAGAGGGATAGAAACATTGATCTGCTGCCTCCTATATGTCCCCTACTGGGGATTGAGCTCGCAACCCAGGTTCGAACCTCGTCTTCTCGGTGCCTGGGTGGGAGCTCAACCAACTGAGCCATCTGGCTAGCTCTTTTAATAGATATGTAGTGATATCTTATTATGGCCTTAATTTACATTTCCATAATGATTAGTAGTGTAAAAAAACCTTTATTATTTATTTGCCTTCCATATTTTATTAAAATACGAATTAAATATTTCAGTGAAATATTTCTTCATGCCCTTTTGCCCACTTTCTAATTGGACTGTTTTTTGCCTGCTGAGTTTTGAAATTTCTCCATATATTCTAGGTACGTGTCCTTTGTCAGGTGCTTTGCAAATATTTTCTCCCAGCCTGTTACTTACCTTTTTATCCTCTTAACCATAGGTTAAAAATGAATTTTTATCTCAACCTCACACGTCATACAAAAAGTAATTCAAAATGGATCATAGATTTAATTGTAAAACAAAATAAAACTTTTAGGGGAAATAAAACAGGAGAAAATCTGCAAAACCTTGGGCTTGGTGAAGAATTCTTAGACATAATACCGAAGGTATGACCTATTCTTTTCAATTGATAACTGGACTTAAAAATGAAAATGTATGCTTTGTGAAAGACCCTGTTAAGAAGATGATTGTATTTTACTTTGATTATTTTGTAATTATTTGAGCGAGGCAAGGTAATGAAATGCTTTTGAAACGAAATGTAGGCTAATATGGACAGCTGAGGCACTTATTAATTTTAATTGCCTTCTTTACTGTTATGCCTTTTTGACAAGCAGCTATTAGAACTGTATAGTGTATTCCAACTCTGGATATTCCTTAATTTTGTTCTGTTCTTGATGACTATAAGTATTTTGTTGGACTCAAGCTGCATATTGATTTTCTCTTTACATGGACAACTGACAATAGTTAGAAAAGAGTTTTCTGTGAAGTTTTAAGCCAACTATCCTCTAAGCACAAATTTGGCCTCTCTTGGTTTTTATTTTATTTTAAATATGTTTGTATTGATTTCAGAGAGAGGAAGGGAGAGGGAGAAAGAAATAGAAATATCAATGATGAGAGAGAATCATCGATCACTGCCTCCTGCACGCCCCACACCCGGGATCGAGCCCGCTACCCAGGCATGTGCCCCAACTGGGAATTGCACTGTGATCTCCTTATTATAGGCTGATGCTCAATCACTGAGCCACCGTGGTCTGGCCATCTATTGGTTTTTATTAATACATGCTAAGTAAAATCTGGTCAACATATTTTAAAGTCTGCCATTAGTTTACTCTACAAAGCACCAAAAAGCACAGGGTATATATATGTCTGGAGATGGCGCTAAAAGAAATGAATTAGCATGAACTTCCTAATCTTTACTGGCAATGTGTGAAGAATGGGAGATGCTTATTGTGTTTCCAGACATCCTGCTGTCTGTTTAAGGAAAGAATGCCACCTGAATTTAGACAATAAGTGCGCAAGCAGTCTTTTAAGTTTTACCAAGAATTAGAATCATCTTCATGTTGAATCCCTTTTATTTCACTTGGAGATATAGCCTTCCTATTCTCTTCATTCTCAATAATTTTTGAAAAATATATTTTTATTGATTTTAGAGAGGAAGGGAGAGGGAGAGAGAGATATAAACATCAGTGATGAGAGAGAATCATTGAAAGGCTGCCTTCTGCACTCCCCCTACTGGGGATCGAGCAATCCAGGCATATGCCCTTGACCAGAATCGAACCTGAGACCCTTTAGTCCACAGGCTGATGCTCTATCCACTTAGCCAAGCCATTAAGAATTTTAAAATAGTGCTAGAGACCATGAATTTCAGTGATTTTGAGTTATCTTTTTTATTCCTGATTTGGTGGTTGTTTTGCAGTGGCTTTTGGGTAAAGATAGGGAATTATTGACAAACTTGCTTTCTGTAAATTGAAGAATAGCTGCCTTCACTGGACAGTTTTACTATGATCCTTGGGACCATTCACATAGGAATGAAAGGTATTTCAAATTAAGAGCTGTTTTGCAGAAACAGCCCCCACTTGTCTCTTTGATAAAGGAAAACTGTTTTGACTTCATTCCATAAAATCAGAAGAATAAAGAGTTAGCTTTATTCTCTGGTATATTCATAATACAGTTATTGGGAGAGGGGGAATGATGAGACTGGCATGCTTTCTATTAAAAATGAAAAGTTGGGAGCGTTTCTAACCACTGGGAAGAGTTTCTAGCCTTAGGATCAATTAATATTTGGAAGTCTTTACCACCTGGGAAATGATTATAGAACACATGGTTCTTTTGTTTTAAGAATATGTTAGGCTTTCAAAAAGCTGTAAGTGGTGACTGATTGGATAAGGGGAATGAGGAAAAGGAAAGTCATGATCATGATTAAGCATGATTACAGGATTTTTACCTTTAAACTAGGTCGTATCATGTACTGAGATGTTGAGGATTAGGAGAGGAATGTGTTAAGATAGAAGGAGGAAAAATGAGGTTTATTTTGGACATGCTGAGTTTGAAGTGTTTTCTGGACATCAATTTAGAGTTGCCAGTAGGCTGTTGGATATTCTGGAATATTTTCAATACCACCAAGCAATTCTCCAATTCTCTGTGGACACCAGCTGTGTGTTCTACAATTTCACGCAGTTCTGAATGATCTACATGCAGATCCACAGGTTAAAGGTTCAGTCCTACAGACTTCCACTTCAGACACCAGTTGCAAGTCCAGGTTGTTCTTCTGTACCTCTGACTGACCAGCTATAAATCAGAGGTTTCCATAAGTCCCTCCTCCGATTTGATCATTTGTTGGAACAGTTCATAAAGTTCCGGAAAACAATTACTTATGTGTAGTAGTTCATTATAAAGGATACAAATGAACAGCCAAATGAAGAGGTACATAGGGCAAGATCTGGAAAGGTCCCAGGTACAGGAACTTCTGTCCCTGTGAAACTGGGTTCTGCCACCCTCCTGGCATGTGGATGCTTTCAGCAATCTGGAAGCTCATCAGAGTTTATTCAATAATTTTTTATAGACCTTTACTCTTCCCCTTCCCAGAGGTTGGTGGGTGGGATTGAAAGTTCCAACTCCCTTGCTCTAGCCAGTTTGGCTCAGTGGATAGAGCGTCAGCCTGCGGACTAAAGGGTCCCAGGTTTGATTCTGGCCAAGAGCACATGCCCGGGTTGCGGGCTTGGTCTCCCCCCCCCCCCCCCCCCCCCGCCCCCGAGTAGGGGATGTGCACGAGGCAGCCAATTAATGATTCTTTCTCATCATTGATGTTTCTATCTATCTCTCTTCCTTCCTCTCTGAAATCAATAAAAAATATATATTAAAAAAGAAAGTTCCAACCCTCTAATCACTTGCTCTTTCTGGAAATAAGTCCCATCCTGAGGCTTTCTAGGGGCCTCAGCTTAATCATTCATTAGCATTAACTCATGTGCTCAAAAGGGGCTCCTTATGACTAACCAAAGACATTCATATTAGGAAATTCCAGTGGTTTTATGAGCTCTGTGCCAGGAACTGGGACAAAGACTCAATATATTTATTACACCACAGATACAAAGGGAATCATTATTTGAGAGTCATCAGCATATTTATCAGTGGTTATTAACCTTTTAAGGATAACAGTCTTAATACCTTCTTTCCCAGAAATATATGCATATGCCTAAAGAATCACATAATTTCTAAGTAAGGATTCCCTGAAACACACACATCAATCTTGAATTAACGATTCCTATTCTACCCATCCCAAAGTCAATCACAAAAACATAGCAAAATTTTGAAGTAATTTAAAATCATTTTGAAATGGTAAGAATTATAACAATATGGTTTAAAATTCATGTAAGGTATCATGTGGGATACTTGGCTCTGAAGAACCATAATCTGTTGCCCAGATTATGTCAGTGATCTTCCATGAGGTATACTATATCTACAGAAAGGTCTTTGTGCAGTAGATGTTTAGCAGGCCTGGGAGGCAGAGCTAGCTTAGGTACAGATCCAAGCTAGGACAAAGTAAGGCACTTGTGGGTCTGGGCACAGGCAGAGAGGACTAGATGGAGATCACAAGTGGCTCATGATTGTCTTAGGCCACAATGTGGGTGATGAATCAACAGCTCCTGATCCTATCTAATAAAGAGGGAATATGCTAATTGACCATCACACCCTCACAAAGATGGCGGCATCCACAGCCAATAAGGAGGGAATATGCTAATTGACTGCCACGCCCTCAAAGATGGTGACGCCCACAGCCACAAGATGGCGGCGCCCAGTCCCCCTCAGCCCCACCGGGATGGCAGGCGTGTGGCATGGCTGGGCCCGCCCCCAGGCAGGTCCAGCTGCTCCATGCGCCTGCCTCCAGAGTCCCCCAGTCCCTTCAGCCCCCCAGCCACCCAGGGCCGGCCCGAGGCGCAGACAAGCCTTGGATGGCGGCTGCCCAGCCGACGCCCGAGGCACAGGCAAGTATTGGATGGCAGCTGCCCAGCCGCCCAGGGCCGCCTGTGGCTCAGGTAACCAGGGCTGGCTGAGGCTTGCACTGCCGGCAGTGGCAGCAGCAGAGGTGTGATGGGGGCATCGCCTTCCCCTGATCGCCGGGTTGCCTCCCGCCCCTGAGGGCTCCTGGACTGTGAGAGGGGGCAGGCTGGGCTGAGGGACTCCCCTCCAGTGCATGAATTTTCATGCACCGGGCCTCTAGTGGTATTATAATAGGAAAGCTAATGTACCAATTGCTGAGAGTGGTGGGCTGACTCTGAGTCCAGCACCATGGATAGCTCCAAGCCAACTGTGTTTACTGCCTCTAAAAATCTGAAGCAAATAAGGCCTTTTAAAATCTGGAGACAGCAAGCCTGTCTGGGCAATACTACTTCTGAGGTACGCCATGAAAGATGGTATCCAGGATCTCTTAAATCATTACATGATTGCAATCTTGAGTAATTTAAACTATTCTTATGGTCCAGGACAACATCATACCCATGTCTGAATAGCCTCACTCTGTCATTCAGGATCGGGAAGTAGGCATTTGAATGCATCCTAGTGGATTTTCTGAGGTAGCTTATCATTTTTGGAGGCATTTCAATGAACCCAGCCAACCCAGAGAATATCTCAATCTTTGTAAAACTCCTCACAAACATTGTCACTCTAATGCCCCAGAGATGGTTCTTGCTCTCTTTGACATCCAGATTATGATGTTTTGCACCATACATCCTTACTTAGTTTATTTACTCTATATGTAGGGATGCCTTCTTGGCCCTCAGTCTTCAAACATTTCGGTCTACATTGGAGAGTGAATAAATAGAATTTAATGGTAAGAGGGAGTTTTAGAGGTTATCTAGATACATATAGTTCTTTGTGATTTGAACCACTGCAGCACCTGATTAGAAAGAAGCATGAATATAAATTGCTTTCAGTTCTTGTGACCACCAAAGCACGTTTATAATTGTCAGTATTGTGCCAGGACTATATTAATATTTTATTACTTTAAACACTCACTACAGAAAAAGTAAAGGCTACTCTTCATATTCCTTTTAATCTAATTGTGCCTAGTTTTTCTATTATGAAAAAAACTAGAGGCCTGGTGCACGAATTTGTGCACAGGTGGGGTCCAGCCAGCCCTCCCCAATGGGGGCCGATCGGGTCGGGCCACTGAGGGGGAGGGGTCACGGGTGGTTGGCTGGCCGGCTGCAGTGCGCATCATAGCAACTGGTCGTTCCAGTTGTTCTGGTGTTCCGGTTGCTTGGCTTTTATATGTATAGATTCCCTTTTGTGTGAGCGTAAAATTATGGAATCTTTGCCTGGAAGAAACCTGCAGATCATCTCTAGTTCATTCTTGTCTTTCTTTTTCAACAGGGAAAACAGAACCAGAGAGCTTGACTTGCCTGCTGTCCTATTAAAGTGTCAGTCAGATTTCCAAACACCTAAATTAAAAAAAAAAAAAAAATTGTGCACAGTCTTACATTTGAGAATTTTATTTTCAAACTTTATGAGCACTCATTTATTTACTATTTATTTTAAAATATGTTCTCTTAATATGTAAAGCCTGATTTTCAGTCTTAATTATTTATTGCTTCTTACCCAAGAAGATTAAGTTTAAAATTATATATTTAAGAATTTTCATGATTGTGTTTGTGAAATTAAAGCAGATTATACTCCAGGCATCTTGGTTGTCATAGGTATATTACATTCTATACTGATGGGACCCAGCCAACTGTGAGGTGCCATTTTATAAACTTTCCAAAGTTGCTAGAGGCTGCAAAAAAAGCAGGCTTTTGATTAATATGAGGGAGGAAAGGTGCTGTGAACCTATAGAAACACCAAAGAATGAATGCATGATTTAAAAAAATTAAGGATAAAAAAAGTTGCAAAAATACTATGTGATTGGTCTGAAAAAATTGAATGAAAATCCTAATGGGGTCAGAAGTTTACCAGAATACAAGAAGGAAAATAAAATAAAAACCCACCAAAATCTTGGGTTTTAAATAGTACTTGCATTTTGTTCTAATTTTTCCCCCTTTTGTAGGCCAGGGGAATTTTGGAGTATATTAGAAGGCCATAGCTGTCTGAAAGGAAAAGGTCGTTCTTTGTTGATGATATTATCCTGTTTGTATTGTTCCAGAAGGATGCAGATATTTTCCCTCAAAATCAGGAAATAATTGTGTAGCGATTACTTTTGTTTAATAGTGAAATAAGCCCTCTGGCAGAGAAATATTACCTATCACCAAAACTCTTCAAAGCAACAGTAGGTAGCAATATTTAGGATTTTGTGAGTTTAACTATCTCACCAGAACCAAAGAGGACATATGATTTAGAAATTAAGGCACAATTTAGTAAAATGCTGATATCAAAGTATTGATTTCTGATATGCTGGATTGTGGCAACCCTCAGCTCTATAGGGCCAAATACAAACACATCAAGTGTCCCTGGGCTTTAAAATGAATAATTGTGAATTTGGCATCTCAGAAAATTTTCAAAGTAACCAAAGGAAGCATTTGGGGGAAGAGGGGAAGGGACTGAGTTTTGGAGACATTAGAAAATCAAATTTTGGGGATGGGGAAGGGTTTCTGGAGCTCCCAGTTAACTGGAACATTAGCTATTTTAGTTAGTGGTTCCCAACTGTACCAGTCTTAACACCCTCTTTTTATTACATATTTTGTAGTACCAGCTAGTTTTTTCTGAAGTGAAACTCATAGATAAGTTAAGTATCCTCACATTGTAACTTTTTAAGAATTTACATAGTGCCCCAGTTGTATTAAGTAAGAAAAAGCAGGAAACTAATATATACCATTTAAGTAAATACACTGTTACTACTATTCTAGAAAGAAGTAATAAAGTAGTGATATATTTTCAAGTGTATGTAATTTGGCTATGAATATGACTGTACACTACAGACTAATATAGATATGATGAATGGTTACTTATCCTATCTAATAATAGAGTAGTATGCAAATGAACCATACCTCCACGACAAAATGGCGGCCCCCATAGCCACAAGATGGCAGCGACCAGTACGCTCAGCCCCGCTGGAGTCCCCCAGTCCCAGGGAGGGCTGCTGCTGAGAGCCGGGCAGCCCGGGTGTCCGGCTGGGAGGTGCTGGGGACCCCATGCTACCATCCCCTCCCAGAAGCAGCCCCTGGTGTCAGGCTGGGAGGCGTCTGACTCTCATGCTGCCATCGCCTCCCAGAGGCAGCCCGGGGTGTCCGTCTGGGAGGCGCCCGTGACCCCGCGCCGCCAACCCCTCCCAGAGACAGCCCCGAGTGTCCAGCTGGGAGGCATCCGTGACCCCACACCGCCAACCCCTCCCAGAGGCAGCCTGGGGTGTCCGGCTGGGAGGCGTCTGTGACCCCACACCGCCAACCCCTCCCAGAGGCCCCACGGGGTGTCTGTATGGGAGGCGTCCGCAACCCCACGCCGCCAACCCCTCCCAGAGGCCCCACGGGGTGTCTGGCTGGGAGGCATCCGTGCCCCCACACCGCCAACCCCTCCCAGAGGC
This sequence comes from Cnephaeus nilssonii, assembly GCF_951640355.1. Lineage (NCBI taxonomy): Eukaryota > Metazoa > Chordata > Mammalia > Chiroptera > Vespertilionidae > Cnephaeus > Cnephaeus nilssonii. The sequence goes on from NC_137088.1 coordinate 30,372,184, forward strand.
CCCACGGGGTGTCTGTATGGGAGGCGTCCGCAACCCCACGCCGCCATCCCCTCCCAGAGGCCCCACGGGGTGTCTGGCTGGGAGGCATCCGTGCCCCCACGCCGCCAACCCCTCCCAGAGGCTGCCCCGGGGTGTCCAGCTGGGAGGCGTCCGCGACCCCATGCCGCCAACCCCTCCCAGAGGCAGCCCGGGGTGTCTGGATGGGAGGCATCCGCGCCCCCACGCCGCCATCCCCTCCCAGAGGCATCCCCGGGGTGTCTGGCTGGGAGGCGCCCGTGACCCCACACCGCCATCTCCTCCCAGAGGCAGCCCCGAGTGTCCAGCTGGGAGGCATCTGTGACCCCACACCGCCAACCCCTCCCAGAGGCAGCCCGGGGTGTCCGGCTGGGAGGCGTCTGTGACCCCACACCGCCAACCCCTCCCAGAGGCAGCCCGGGGTGTCTGGATTGGAGGTGCCCGCGACCCCACGCCGCCATCCCCTCCCAGAGGCCCCACGGGGTGTCTGGCTGGGAGGCATCCGTGCCCCCACGCCGCCATCCCCTCCCAGAGGCCCCACGGGGTGTCTGGCTGGGAGGCATCCGTGCCCCCACGCCGCCAACCCCTCCCAGAGGCAGCCCCAGGAGTCTGGATGGGAGGCATCCGCGCCCCCACGCCGCCATCCCCTCCCAGAGGCAGCCCGGGGTGTCCAGCTGGGAGGCGCCCGTGACCCCACGCCGTCATCCCCTCACAGAGGCCGCACGGGGTGTCTGTATGGGAGGCGCCCGGGACCCCAAGCCGCCATCCCCTCCCAGAGGCAGCCCGGGGTGTCCAGCTGGGAGGCGCCCGTGACCCCACGCCGTCATCCCCTCACAGAGGCAGCATGGGGTGTCTGGCTGGGAGGCGCCCGTGACCCCACGCCGTCATCCCATCTCAGAGGCCGCACGGGGTGTCTGGATGGGAGGCATCCGTGCCCCCACGCCGTCATCCCCTCCCAGAGGCAGCCCCGAGTGTCCAGCTGGGAGGCGTCCGCAACCCCACGCCGCCATCCCCTCCCAGAGGCAGCCCTGGGAGTCTGGATGGGAGGCGTCTGTGCCCCCACGCCGCCATCCCCTCCCAGAGGCAGCCCAAGGTGTCTGGCTGGGAGGCCTCCGCGACCCCACACTGCCATCCCCTCCCAGAGGCAGCACGGGGTGTCTGGATAGGAGGCGCCCAGGACCCCACACTGCCATCCCCTCCCAGAGGCAGCCCGGGGTGTCTGGCTGGGAGGCACCCGCGCCCCCAGGGAGCGAGTCAAGTACTGATGATTCTACCAAAGGAAAAGTTTAGAGAAAGAGAGGATAGAAAAGGAATAGAAGGAGAAAAGTAAGAAAGGACAAAAGATGAAACATCAAGAAAAAGAAAGAGAAGAAAAAAAGGAAGAAACAACCACAGGATATCACCTTTCCAAGTCACATGAAATTCCTGTTTAAGGAGTTTATTTTATGACTCTTTTAGTTTGGGTTTACATTTTTACTGTTTTGTCAAGACCACAGCAGGTACACTGTCCAATATGTTTTTTTAAAATAAATTTTATTGATTTTTTACAGAGAGGAAGGGAAAAAAGGATAGAGGCTAGAAACATCTATGAGAGAGAAACATCGATCAGCTGCCTCCTGCAGTATGTGCCCCCAACCAAGGTACATGCCCTTGACCGGAATCGAACCCGGGACCCTGAGTCTGCAGGCTGACACTCCATCCACTGAGCCAAACCAGTTAGAGCTGTCCAATATGTTAAAGAAAAAACCCTATCTAATAAAGAGAGAATATGCAGGGGAGGGCATTTGGGGGTGACCGGGGTGTCAGGGGAGAACAGTTGGAGATGATCTGGCTGGCAGGGGAGCAGTTAGGCGTTGATCAGGCTGGCAGGGGAGTGGTTAGGGCAGTGATGGCGAACCTATGACACGCGTGTCAGCACTGACACGCGTAGCCATTTCTGATGACACGCGGCAGCATGCTGAGGATGAAACATTTGCTGCTCCTGAGGATGAAACATTTGTGACTAGAGTCTTGGAGTTAGTTTTTTCCTCAAAGTGACACACTACCCGAGTTATGCTCAGTTTTTTGGCGAAGTTTGACACACCAAGCTCAAAAGGTTGCCCATCACTGGGTTAGGGGGTGATCAGGCTGGCAGGCAGTAGTGGTTAGGGGCAATCAGGCAGGCAGGCGAGCAGTTGGGAGCCAGCAGTCCTGGATTGTGAAAGGGATGTCTGACTGCCTCTTTAGGCCCGATCCCTGTCGGGCCTAAAGAGGCAGTCAGACATCCCCCGAGGGGTCCCAGATTGGAGACTGTGCAGGTTGGGCTGAGGGACACCCCCCCCAGTGCACGAATTTCGTGCACCAGGCCTCTAGTATACAATAACTGGCTTTTTTTTTTTTTTTCCTGTGACTTTCTGAAACAAACAACTTTTGGTAAAGTTCCAATAAGTACAAAAGTATAACTTTTTCTTTATTCATGTGGGAGTTGAATTCTTGGAAAACTGATTGTGTAGTAAAATTATAGAAAACATATTTTGTCTTTATATGTAAAATGGAGTTAAATTCTATACTCAGATAATGAAAAATGGGTTTCTTTCCTACATGACTGCATAGTGGAGAGTTTTTTGGGATATGGGCCTGTTGTCCCATGCATTGCAAAACACCTAGCATTCTTAGTCCTTGCCCATTAGATATCTGTAGTACTTGTCATTTTAACAACCAAAACCACTGCTGTGGATTTATAAAATGTACTAGAGCCCTGGCCAGTGTGGCTCAGTGGATAGAGCGTTGGCCTGCGGAAGGGTCCTGGGTTCGATTCCAGTCAAGGACACATGCCCGGGTTGCAGGCTCAATCCCCAGTGTGGGGCGTGCATCATCTCATCATGGATGTTTCTATCTCTCTCTCTCTCTTCCTCTTCCTTCCTCTCTGAAATCAATAAAAAAATATATTTTTAAAAAATAAAATAAAATGTACTAGAGGCCCGGTGCACGAAATTCATGCACAGGCCTGGTCGGCGATCAGGGCCTATCGGGCCATCTCATCCAGTCCTGATCAGGGCCAGGCCGGCTGGGGCCTGCCGGCTGCCAGCCAGGGGGAGGTTGGCTATGGGAGCGTACTGACCACCAGGGGGCAGCTCCTGCATTTAACGTCTGCCCCCTGGTGGTCAGTGAGAATCATAGTGACTGGTTGTTCCGGTTGCTTAGGCCTTTATATCTGTAACTAGAGGTCCGGTGCATGAAATTCATGCACGGGGGGGGGGGCAAGGTGTGTGTCCCTCAGCCCAGCCTGCACCTTCTCCAACCTGGGACATCTCTCTCACAATCCAGGACTGCTGGCTCCCAACCGCTCGCCTGCCTGCCTGTCTGATTGCCCCTAACCGCTTCTGTCTGCCAGCTTGATCACCCCCTAGCCACTCCCCTGCCAGCCTGATTGACGCCTAACTGCTCCCCTGCTGGCCCAATTGCCCTTAACTGCCCTCCCCTGCCAGCCTGGTCGCCCCTAACTGTCCCCCCCTACCGATCTGGTCTCCCCCAACTGCCCACCTCTGCTGGCCCGGTCACCCCTAACTGACCTTCCCTGCAGGCTTGATCACCCCCAACTGCCCTCCCTTGCAGGCCTGGTCTCCCCCAACTGCCCTACCCTGCAGGCCTGTTCCCACCCAACTGCCCTCCCCTGCCGGCCCAGTCACCCCTAACTGCCCTCCCCTGCAGGCTTGATCGCCCCCAACTGCCCTCCCTTGCAGGCCTGGTCTCCCCCAACTGCCCACCTCTGCTGGCCCGATCACCCCTAACTGTCCTCCCCTGATGGCTTGATCGCCCACAACTGCCATCCCCTGCAGGCATCTTGTGGTGGCCATCTTGTGTCCACATGGGACAGCCATCTTGTGTTGGAGTGATGGTCAATTTGCATATTATGCTTTTATTAGATAGGATAATAAAAGTGTAATATGCTAATTAGACCCGACGACCTTCCCGACAAAGCCGGGCCTGTGAGGGAAGCCCGGATCCCAGGTGCCTGATGGTGGCTGGAGGGAAGCCCGGGTCCCAGGTGCCAGAGGGAAGCCAGTGCCGGCAGCCAGGGGAAGGAAGGCCTACTCTTGCACTAATTTCGTGCATTAGGCTTCTAGTATATAGGTGTTAGTGCTGGCCATGTTTAGGACTGCTTAGATGCTAAGAGCATGGGACTTTAGTGGGGTATGTGTATTTTAGTGTACGTCCCGCTTTCTCTCCTGCCTTCTCCCTTTCCCCAGTTTGTGACAGTGTATATAGTATAAGGATATGGGAATAAAATGTTGCTATTAAATATTCTCCCCCCACCCACCAGTAGCATGTATAGCCCTCAAATTATCTTTCTGCCCATGCTGAAAGGTAAGCTATGCAAATGTGGGCTTTTCTTTTTTCCCCTGAGGGATGGGGTCTTTGTTAATTACCTGGAACAGTGCCCACATAGCTGTTTAAATATTTGTTGACTGAATTAAACAGTACAACTTCAGCTTTGTTTTATATTTCTAGGTGCATACTATTTCATTACAATACTAACTTGCATTTCTCAAACACACCACATTGCTTCAGAATTCTCTTTTGCATGTGTTGTGCTTTTCACCTAGAGTCCTTGTCTTTTTCCCCCCTCCCTTTTTCACCTGGCAAATTAATACTAGTCTTTCAAATTACTCATCCTCACTGCTTAGACATCACCTTCCATTCCGCCTCTAATTTCAGTACTTCAATTAATTGTATCTTTGAGTTTCCAACTGTACCCACTTTTATGGTTACACTTATCGTGTGTTTCAAGTTACATTTGTAACTTTCTTACATATCTGCTGCTTTTCTGTGCTGTGAACGCCTTGAGAGTAAGGGACTCTATCTTATCTCTCTATTTCCAGGACCTAACATAACACCTGGTAAATTGAAGATATTCACATGTTCAATTTCAGCCTGAAATAGGTTTTAAACTGAATTTTTATAGAGTTCAAACATCCTGTTTTTTGGGGTTTTTTTTGTATTTCTTTCATCTCTCCCTCAACCAAGATTTTCCCATGAACACTTTTCTCTTGAAGTTCCTAGTAGTTTGTGGAATAATTGACATATTAAATTTTGATTGGCAGTTGCTAGTTTAAACTTGCGTTTCTTAGGGGTCACAGTTCCCCCTTGAAAAGTGTATTATAATATTTTAATTTCTAAATATCATATGAATTAATTGAGAAAATAGATAGGATAATGCTTCTTTGTAAACTGTAACATACTAAACAAGTGTCAGGTATTATAAAAATATTTATCTGTCTTTTTTTTTTTTCCACCCGAGGATTTTTTTTAATTGATTTGAGAGAGAGGAGAAGGGGGTGGAAGGAGAGAGAGAGAAGAAAGAAAGATGTGAGAAACATCGATCAGTTGCCTTCTGTACCTGACCAGGTATTGAACCTGCAACCTAGATATGTGCCCCGACTATGAATTGGACACGCAACCTTTTGGTGTATGGGACAATGCTCCAACCAACCAAGCCACCCAACTAGGGCAATTCCCTGTGAATTATTCATGAACATTGTTTCAGAAGTTCTCTCCTACACCATTGCATTATCAATTTTTCTTCTCTATTAAAAAAAAAAGTTTCCATCAACGAATAAGCATGCTCTAATTTATTTCATCTTTTTTTTTAAAAAAAAAGCTCCTCACTCTGTTTCTTTTTCTAACCACTCTTATTTCCTCACTTCCCTTTATTAATGAAACTCCTTGAAAGAGCTGTCTATATGTACTTTTTCTAATTCCTTTTTCCCGTTCTCTCTTAAACCCTCTCAAAGCAGGCTTTGGCCCCACCACTGTGCCCATACTGTTATTGTCAAGATCACTCATGGACTCCTTGTTCCTAAATCCAGTGGTCAGATCATAGTTATCATCTTAAGCTACACATCTTCTCTAACAAAATGGTAATATGCAAATTAACCATCACTCCACTACATAAGCCACGCCCACCAGCCAAACCACGCCCACCAGCCCATCAGGGTGAGTATGCAAATTAACCCAAACCAAGATGGCTACAGCCACAGAGAGCAAGGTTTCCCAGGTAACAGAGCAAGCCAAGCTTTCCATAGCCGTTGCAGGCCTAAGCCTCCACTCAAGCTACAAAGTTTCAATTATAGAAGGTAAACAAATTCAAACAAATGGCGGCAGAATGCAGCTTGAGAGAGCAGGCCAGGGTTGCCGGCGGCAACAGGGGAAGCAAAGCTTTCCGCACACCCTGGCCGGGCCCACCCGATTAAGGCTACAAAGTTTCAATTGTAGAAGGTGAATTAACTGCCACAGAAATGGTTGCCGCCCCGGAGGGAACAGCAGGCTTGGCTCCGCTCCAGGCTACAACGTTTCAATTGTAGAAGGAAAATAAATTCCAGATACCAGGGCCTCTGCTTGGGTTGCCAGGGGGCGTGGCAAGCCTGCAAACCACCACAGGCCCCTCGCTCAGGCCGTCCCACACCCCAAGGGAACCCCCACCTGATCCGGGACACCCTTCAGGGCAAACCAGCTGGCCCCCACCCCTGTACCAGGCCTCTACCTATCTAATAAAAGAGTAATATACAGATTGATCATCACTGCAACACACAATATAGCTGCCCCCATGTGGTCAAAGATCCTGCCCCCATGTGGACAAAAGATGGCCAGCAGGGGAGGGCAGTTGGGAGGCACCCGGCCTGCAAGGGAGGGCAGTTGAGAGGGACCAGGCTTGCAAGGGAGGGCAGTTGGAGGTGATCAACCCTGCAGGAGAGGGCAGTTAGGGGTGACCAGGCCAGCAGAGGAGGGCAGTTGGAGGTGATCAACCCTGCAGGAGAGGACAGTTAGGGGTGACCAGGCTGGCAGAGGAGGGAAGTTGGGGGCAAACAGGCTGGCAGGGGAGCAGTTAAGCATCAACCAGGCTGGCAGCGGAGTGGTTAGGGGGTGATCAGGCTGGCAGGCAGAAGCGGTTAGGGGCAATCAGGAAGGCAGGCAGGCAAGCAGTTGGGAGCCAGCAGTCCTGGATTGTGAGAGGGATGTCCTACTGCCCGTTTAGGCCCGATCCCACCAGGATCGGGCCTAAACGGGCAGTAGGACATCCCTCCAGCAGTCCCAGATTGGAGAGGGTACAGGCTTGGCTGAGGGACAACCCCCCGCCGTGCACGAATTTCGTGCACCGGGCTTCTAGTCAGTAATGTTTGGCCTTTGTAATCACTCCCTCCTTGAAACATCCTCTCATTTGGCTTGGATTTCTTTCCACCACACTGGCTGCTTGTTCAGGTGCTCTAGAGTTCAGTCTTCAGGAGTTGCTTTATCTATGGTCACTCCCTTATTGAACTCATCCCATTTATATGCTGACAACTTCCTGATTTTGTATCTCCAGCCCACAGCTCTCTTCTAAACTCTAGACTTATCTATCCAACCACCAAATTGACATTCTTCTCACTTACATGTCTAATAAAATTCTCAAGCTTAACATGTCCCAAACTGAACTTTTGATCTTCTCACTCAGACCCGCACCACCCACAATCTTCCTCATCTCAGTAACTAGCAACTCAATCTTTCTAGGTGCTCAGGCAAGATCCTTAGGTGTTATTCTTGGCTTCTCTCTTCTTTTACATTCCACCTCTAGTCTGACAGCATATCCAATTTGACTGTCATTTCAGCTTTAACATTAATCAGGAATCCACCTCCAAAATTTTTGCCCTAGTCCAGGATAGTATTATTTCTCTGAAATAATAGCATTCCTGGTTATTGAAATAGACTCCTGCCTAGTTTCCCTGCTTTTTGTCTTCTAACTCCCTCCACACATTTGTCTGTTTCTAAAACTACAACCAGAGAGATCCTTTTAAAACAAATTTAGATCATGTCTCTACTTTCCCAAAACTCTAATTGCTTTCCAACGCACACCATAAAAATAAAAATCCTTATAATGACAAGCAAAGCTCTATTCCAGTGCTGTGCAGTGGAAAAACAATGCAAGCAACACACATAATTTTAAATTTTCTAGTAGCCATGCTGAAAAATAAAAAGAAAAGTATAAGAAATTAATTTTAATATATCTTATTTAAACCAATATAACAAAATAGTACTTCAACATGTAATCGATGTGGGGAATTATTGGTGAAATTATTTTGCTTTTTTATAGCAAGTCTTCAAAATCTGATGTGTATTTTACACAATTTGGATATTAAATGTTGATTGGAAATACTTGTTTGGTATTTATGTTTCATAAAATTTATACTTGAAAAAGTAGATTGCATACCCACGTAGTTCTAAACACTTTTAAGTTTTCTAATACAGTGTTGGATTTGTGTTTGTTTGTTTTTTGGAACAATACACACCTTGTTTACATGAGCTAAGATAGGAGGGAAGAGGATATATTTGCCTTCCTGGGCCTTAATTTGCCTCAGCTAGAACTCCAGCTCCTTGCCCTCTAGCACACAGCCATCTGCTCGGCCACGTTGGCCTGGTTGGCCTGGTCTTGAATCTAAGCATGCACGAAGCAAGCTTGCCTGCTGGAACTGCTCTTTGAGAAGACTGCTGATTTTGGCATTCTCTTTCTTTTCATCATATTTCATCTGAATTTTCTTGGATCATTTTTTGTTTAAAGTCTCTTCCTCCTCGGGAGTCAGCTTGGCCCGCTTCTTGCAGCCCAGAGGCAGTGCATAGTCTGTACGGTGTGCTGTCAGTGAGTGCAATGCAGTTCTCTACTAGGGGCTTGCTATGGACCAGTTTGTTGTTGATGCACTGTAGACAGCAGCAATATCTTTGAGCATACAACACTCCACGCCCCAGGAGAAGTTGCCCACGTCCAGCCTCAAGGCACGGTACCTCTTGTTGCCTCCCCACACACATATTGTGTCTATGCGGCATGGGCCAATCTTAGTGTTGGCAGCAGGGTGTCCCAGCTCCTGTTTTTGCTTCTTGTGGTAGGGTTTTCTCTTGCCCCAGTAGTGCAGCGCTTATGCCAGTTGTCCCGAGAGATGCCCATGGCTTGACGCCACCTGGAAAGAGCCTGTATTGGTTTTTAAATTTTAATTAATTAAAGTTAAAATTTAAGTTCAGTTCCTAGCCATATTTCAAATGCTCATTAGCCATAGGAGGCTAGTGGTGATTATGTTGGACAAGATGCTCTTTACCATCTGACCCCTCTTCTCTGACCTGTCTCCTGCTGCTTTCTCCTTGGCTCATTCTGCTCCAGCTGTAATGGCCTGTTGTTTGAGCACAGCAGACACTTCCCATTTCAGAGCCTTTGCATTTGTTCTTCTCTCTGCCTAAAAAGCTTTGCTCCCAGATAGCTGCATGACTTACTCCTCTACCTTCTTCAGGTCTTTGTTCAGATGTTTCCTTCTCTTTTTTTCAAATTATAAGAGGAAGTTTATTTAGAAAGTTATAGAGGCAGTTAAAAGTGAGCTGGAGAAGAAATGGCCCTTGGAGACAGAGGAAGAGGGGAAGGAAGGCCCATATGTATGTCACCTTCTTAGAGAAGCTTTTCCACACCGACCTATTTAATATCTGTACCAATTGCCTTCTCTCTCAAATTCTTAGATTTCCAGGCTGCCTTTTGAAAGAAGAGAAAAGAAGGCTGGGAGGGGAGAGGTGACCTAAAGCAGTGGTCGGCAAACTCATTAGTCAACAGAGCCAAATATCAACAGTACAACGATTGTTTAGTACCTATGTTTTCTTCTGTGGATTTTATTGCTTCAGATCTTATATTTAAATCTTTGATCCATTTCGAATTCATTTTTGTACAAGGGGACAAACTATAATCTAGTTTCATTCTTTTGCATGTGGCTTTCCAATTCTTCCAGCATCATTAATTGAAGAGGCTTTCTTTTCTGCATTGTGTGTTTTGGGCTCCTTTGTTAAAAATTGTTTGCCCAAATACCTGTGCTTTTATTTCTGGGTTTTCAATTCTTTTCCATTGGTCTGTGTGTCTGTTCTTCTGCCAATACCATGTTGTTTTGATTATTGTAACTCCGTAGTGTAATTTGAAGTCAGGTAATGTGATATACCTCTGGCTTCGTTCTTTATAAATGGAATACATTTTAAAGTGGGCATTTGAGTTGCCTGTGAGTATATTTTGCTTGCAAGCTCATAATATGAAAATATGCTTTGATTTTTTTATTAACTGTATTGTCAGGAAAGTAGAATTTATGTAGTGTTTCTTCAGTTACTTTTGCTGACTCAGGAACTTAAGCTGGCACTGTGTATTGGCAATGAACTCTTTACTGATCTGCGTTCTGGGTAAATTTGAGAAGTATTTCCTCTTCTCTATTACAATTTATTGCTAATGGGTACATGAGTATATTTCAGCAGGCATCAGAAAGAAAAAGCAAGGGACAGAAATGCTTTTTCTTTGGTTCTTAAACAAATAATTAAGAATGCTCTTTGTTTTAAATAAGGTTAAGTATTGAGAGTTAAATGTAAAAAAAATCACTATTATATGTAAGAAATAACATAATAGAACAAGCCCCATGATACAAATAAAAGGAGGTAAGTGTCTCCTCCTGCTCTTTATGCGCTAACTCTCCCCCTTATATCCAGCTTTAGCCATTTCAGCCTAGCTAACTGTCTCGGACCTGAAAAATCACTCTTAATTCCTAATTATTGTCCCCTCGCAGAAAGTGACAACTCCTTTGTTTTAGTGTATATTTTTGCATATGTCTGCATTCTAGCAGTGCAGCTACTGTACATCAATCTGAGGGACTTTCTCTTGCACCTAGGCTACCCCTCGAAGACCATTGATGAAGTCCCTACCCCTTTTCCTTGCTGAGAGCCAGGTTTTCTTTCCCTTTAGTGGGCACTAAACAGAAGCAATGTTCCTATCTCTTTTTCATACATAGTGACATCCAACAGCTAGTTAAGAAACTTAACTGCTTCTTAATGCCCAGTACTTCCGTTGGCAAAACTTGCAGGGCTTAGCACAAAGGTCCTACTGTCTAGTTAAGTTTTCAGTGAGAACCAGTTATCTTCTTCCTCATCTTTTTATTTATCTTGTCACAACCTTTCTCAGAATGATTTAATATAATAAGCATTTTGTAGACATTCTAATGCACTTACCTTAAATTAGATTATATAGCTATTTGATGTTGTGGGTGATGCTGTGAATTTGTGATTTGCATGGCTTCAGATGTCATAATTTTTCCCCCCACTTTCTAGGAAGTAACAGCTAGCAGTCGCCACTATGTTGACAGGCTATTTGACCCTGATCCCCAGAAAGTTCTACAAGGTGTCATGTAAGTAGTATGTATTTAAGAGTCTATCAAGTCTTGTTTGTTTTCATGTTTGAATCTGCCAAATAAATATTACAATTCTGAAAATGCAGGGTTACAGCTTTCTTTCTGCCATATTGGAAAGTCCCCTTAATAGTCATGGCTTTAATATTGTACTGTTAAAGAATTGTCTGTTGTACAGTTAACTGACATGACTAGCTTCATTTTTTTATAGGATACTTGTTTTACATTTTAAAGAATGTTCCTTTGGAGAATGCTTTTGTGACTTTAATCTCCAGCAAAAGCAAGAGAATAAAATTGATGATCTTTTATAATTGAAAAGGGTTAGGAGAATAGCTCAGAGGATTTCTGTTTGTTTTGATTTTGGTTAACTCAACTGTCTCTAAGGTTCTAATACCCTAGTGATGTTTTAAATATCAGAATTTAGAAAGCAGTCATTAGAAATTTAAATAAACTCTTGTAAATGCCCTTCTTTTATCTAAAATTCCATGTTTAATGAGAGGAAGTATTTTTAAACAACATACCTGAAGTGATTATGCTTTAAAAAATTAATTGGGACAAGTGTGATAAGATTGTAACTGATTGAAAGACAGAATTCTCCAAAGAGCAGATTATTATGCGCTTAACACCATAGTTCTAAGCGATAAGGTTTAGCCTAAGGGAACCACATTGCACCTGCAGGCCTGAACTGTGACCAGGGTAAGGAGGACACAAACAAGGGTCAGGATGAGATACATTTGGGATAGCAGCAAAGGCACAAATGAGTCCCTTTCTTCTTCTATTACCCTGCTAGTGTTATCAGCCAATAGTGCCTTCAGTTTAACTTGCTCAGCCATGGCAAGGCTACTGACTGCAATTCTTATTCAACCCCAACCTTTCTTTTACCTCTCAGCCCCCAAGGCATTGTAGAAGGGATGTCTTGGAAATGTGGAAGGGAAAGTTAGGAGCTGGATGGAGACCCACCTGGGATACTTGACACCGTATCTTCTCAGTTTACAGAAATAGGAGATGGTATTTCTTTTCTCATTGTGTTAACTGTGCTTTTGTCCCCTTAAATAGGGGACTTTATAATGATTTCATCAGCCCCTTTTAGGCTAGTTTGATTATTGTCAGAAAATGTGGTATTAAATCTATCTGTTAAATCAGGTTGGGTTATACTTACATACACAAATTAGTTGAGGGGAGGAAAGGTTTAATGTAATACTTCTCCTTAGACAGGCAGACACTCCACACACACAACCAGGCAGTGTATATTGATAATCCTAGAAATCACGAGGCGACTTAATCTTATCACCTAGACTAAGAATCACTTAAGATTCCTCAATAAATAGTTTAGTTGAAATGTCAGACTCATTAAGTGCTCAGCGAATAATAGTAGAAGATGATGTTATTACTTTTTTCACTGCTACTATAACCATAGTAGTATTTAAGAGAAGAGCTAAGTTTATCAATCAAGGATTTCATATAAAAGACTTATATCTTGAGTTGTATCTGATATGACTAGCTAATTCGAGTATTGTCAATTTCAGAATTTTTTTATTTACCAAAGAACACTAGCTTATTAAAAGTTGGTAAAATATTAAATAAAGCATTAAAAAGTTGAAAAGAGCACATTATAACAACCAGTTAAGGTGTAGTTTTCTATTTTCTAGCCTTAGTACCTCTTAAAAACTTGTCAAGTCTCAGACACTTAGCTGTTAGCTAAGACAGGTAAGAAAGGTTTTTGTGAAGGGATGGTGGAGTGGAAGGAGAATGGGCTTTGGGGTTGGACAACAGTATGTTGAATTCCTGGTTCTGACATTTTTAGTGGAGTCCTTTCCTAGTGTGTGCTTGGCAAGTTGCTTTATTGCCTTGAGCCTTAGCTTCATCATCTTTAAAGTGAGAGTAATACTGCCCATCTTGCCAATTGTTGTAAGAATTAAGTCAGACATACAAAATTCAGTCCTACAAATTAGCAATAAAGTGGTTAATCGTTAAAAGGCCCTAATATAAGACAATTTCAAAAATAAGATGAAGCCCTAGCCAGTTGGGCTCAGTGGACAGAGTGTTGGCCTGCAGACTAAAGGGTCCCAGGTTCGATTCCAGTCAAGGGCATATAACTGGGTGGCAGGCTCGCGTATGGGAGGAAATCAATCGATGTGTCTCTCTCACATTGATGTTTCTCTCTGTGTGTCACTCCTTCTCCCTTCCACTCTCTCTAAAAATCAATGGAAAAAATATCCTCAGGTAAGAATTAACAAACAAACAAACACAAAACGATGATTCTCCTTAAAGAAGAGAAAGGAAAATGCAAATAAAAAATATTAAACAGATAAAACAATTCAAACTCAAGGAGAAGAGGGAGAGGGGCTAGAATTCTTGATTCAGAGAAGAGAATGTGAGTAATAATACATTCCAGTAAATGTCATTGCTACTTGTTTATGGTTTGAAAGAGACAAATCACGCAGAATCATTTCACTTTATGTCAGAATAGAGCTGGCCTTATAGGGCTATGTGTAGTGTGATTTGGTAAAGCTTCTCTTTTCCCAGAGAGAAATATTTATTCTTTCTGACTTAATTTTTTCCTGAACTTTGGAATTGTCTGAAAATTAAATAGTCCAGAGAATAAGTGAATTATATTTTTATTTTAAAGGAAACTTGTCTAATATTGGAATAATACAATGTTGATAGAAGAAAGAGGGATGCCCTAGCTGGTTTGGCTCAGTGAATAGAGCGTCGGCCTGTGGACCAAAGGGTCCCGGGTTCAATTCCAGTCAAGGGCACATGCCCAGGGTTGTGGGCTCGATTCCCAATAGGGGCCGTGCAGGATGCAGCCAATCAATGATTCTCTCTCATCATTGATGTTTCTATCTCTCTCTTCCTCTCCCTTCCTCTCTGAAATCAATAAAAATATATTTTAAAAAAAAAGAAGAAGAAGAAGAAGAAGAAAGAGGGAACCAAAATGAGGTTTAGGAAAAGAGAGTTAACCATTTTTTTCCTTTTTATACACATTATACAGCCACTATTGTGTCAACCAGAGACCATTACTAGACCGAAATAGGTAGGTAGAAGGGAGGTGGCCACAGAGTGTAAACAGCCAAAGATGGCCTACTAGTCCTATATAATAAAAGCGTAATATGCTAAGTGTCCAACCAGGTCGACCGCTCGACCAGTCGCTATGATGCACACTGACCACCAGGGGGCAGACGCTCTGACTGGTAGGTTAGCTTGCTGCTGTGATCTGGCCAATCGGGACTGGGCAGGAGGGCCAGACATGCCCTGGAGTCCTCCTGCGGTCCCTCCCCAGATGATTGGGGCTGGTGGCCAACCTCCTGCAGTCCCTCCTGGCCAGCTGGCTCCCATCGGCCCTGATAGGGACTGGGCAAGATGGCTCTGATCGGACCCCAACCATGTACGAATTAATGCACCAGGCCTCTAGTTTTAAATAAAGAAAGGACAGAGGCTGAGGTAATACACTTTGAATCCAAAATATCCCATTAAAAAGATAGAATTGACAATTAGCTTTAGCTGTAAGACAACCGGAGTTTTTATTTTTCTATCTATATTAAACTGATTTTTCTCAATAAGATTGTGAACATATAAAACATATTAGCAGGAAAAACAAAAATTGAAGAAGTTAAAGGTGAATAGTGAGTTTTATCATGGTCTGTAACTAATCTCAGCTGAGTTACAGGCATATAGCCTTACCCATAAATGTAGGGAACTTCTTTGTAGATAACATAAAAAGACCATTTTATCTACTCAGTGAGTATCCCTTGTTGAAAAATACTATTAAGCGTAAGAACTGCTTAATTTCAGTTGTTGAAGAATGAGTTATCTATAGATAACTTTTTTGTTAGTAATAAAATATTTAACATGGATTTGAATGGCCCTATTGTATCAAAGGTGTGACTACAGAATTAGGTCCTAAAAAAGCAAAGTTTCAAATACATAACTGAATAGAAGATCTTTAGATATGGTGTAAGATATAAACAGAACTTGTGTAGGTCAAAAACTATGTAGCCTTTGCATCTACAACAGAGTAGGTGTATCAGATAAACTATTCTGCGTGGAAAATTCTTAGCTTCCTCAAATATGGAGATCTGCATGTGACTTAAAAGAAAACAATTGCAGGATGTTTTTTGGTGAAGTTACTATGATATTAACTCACCCATGTTAAATCTCATAGTTGAAGAATAATTCTTAAAATGATTTTGTAATTCGTGAAACAAAGCTGCTCAAACACTGTGGTTTGTTTTTGTGGGGTGTGTGTGTGTGTGTGTGTGTGTGTGTGTGTGTGTGTGTGTGTTAAAAAATATATCTAAATTTGAACTCCTGATTAATGATTCTCCATGAAAAGATCAGCTGATAACCCTGTATAGCCCTATGTTGATATTCCCTATGTTGAAAGACAAAAGATGATATAAGCAAATATGGCTGGTTTTGTAGTTTCCCAGTTGAATAGAAACACAAAATTTAGACCAGATCTCTCTTGTAAACTCAGGCAGACAGTTGTGGATACTATAGAATTGTTATGAAGTTTTCACCAAGTGGACATTTCTAAAAAGGATCTTCTTAAGTATTTTTATGTACCGATAAAATATGTTTATTTTGGTAATGATTACTTGATTTTCCAGAAAATTACGTACCTCTGCTTTCAGTAAGATATAGACAGGTTCCATTTTCTTACATGAGCTAAAGATATAAGCTCCCATAAAATTAAGCCTTTGGTTTTTAAGAAATTTTAAATTAAAGGATAAGTTTTAGAATAATTCAAAAGAAAAATCTTAATAAAGAAAAAAGAAATATATATACATCTGTGTTTTTATATATACATACTCGTACATATTTATTCCCTTAATACTTTTTAATCAGTTATTTTTAGAAGTTTTATAGGTAAACATAAACAAAGATGACTTGAATACCAAATGAAATGCAGTGATTCTTAGTCTTAATTGTTTAAAAGTATGTATTCTGAGACAATTCAGTCAGAGGATTATGATTTAAAGGCTGGCAAGAGTCTCTAGAAATTACTAGATCAAATTGACATAGTTTTTACATATAGATAGTTAAGCTGATTGTATATGTGGTAGTAACTTTGATATCAAGAATATCTGTATATTTGTATATGTGTATATATCTTTTCATATTTGTAAACCACTTCATTATATGCTGCCATATTATTCCACAGTGCTTTAGCACATTTTTAATGTTCTTTGGAATGATTACATATATAAAAATATTAGTATTTTGGCATTTATTAATGTAATTATTAAATTGTACTATTCATTATTGGAGAATGTCAAGTGATTTATGATCATATATTAGTAAAATAAAGAGTTAAATACAATAACTCCTAATTTTTGAGCAGGTATATATACAAGTTAGAACTGTATCTGACACTACATACATTCCAAAAATCTATACTATGGGGTAATTTGTAAGAATGAACTAAATTACTGCCAATTCTCAGTTCTGTTCAATTTATACATATAGTAGGTGTACAATAAATGGCTGAGTTGACTTGAAGTTCACTATAAATTTCTCAAGTGCCTCCTGATTCAAAGCTTTATGTTAAAAATAACCTTAGTTATTTTTTATAATCTATTTTAGTTATTTTTAGTGACTTATTGATCATCATTATCAAGTTCTTTTAAAATTGGCAATTCACATATGGCAATGTTAATTTTAATTGGAATGTGACTATATCTCATTTCCTAACCATGCTATATAATAGATAACTTACTGTATTTGAATGTTGGATATTACATTATCCAAAAATAACATCATAATAATTATAATTTCAGGGACAGAGGAGTATGTTTGTAATTTTCCAAATCCAAATAATTTAAGTTGTTTATCATATTGCCTTATTCTAGCTATCCACAAATATGTTTTTTCCCCTTATTTTATGGATGTCCTAATGAACAGTGAGTTTTCACAAGTAGGTCAGACTTTATACTCAGATTGTAGTTTTCAGTAGCCAGGGTACTTTCTGGCTACTTTATACCTATTAGACCAAAAATGAATGTACAATATTCCAAACAAGAGCTTCTTCAGGTAAGCAAAAAGTAATACTGGTTCAAAGTGAAAGTGACATAATGGATCTTTTAGCTTCAGACTCCCACCTTCAATAATTTTAAAGATAATTTTCTGGTTTTAGATAATATTATGTTTTTACTTAAAACTTACGCTATTTTGATTGCTTAGGAATGAATATGCTTATACCTGACTGACTGAAACTGTTTCTCCAGCAGATCTAGATCTCAATTCTTTTTTTACTTTTTCTACTGTTTTAACCCTTTGCACTCGCTTGCTTTTTTCTCGATTCCTTTATTCTACTCGGGATTTAATTTTTTAAATACCCCAGATTTTACATAGCGCAGCAGTAGAATAAAAAACTGGAGTTTCTTTTCATACAAACTTATTTATTTGGATTTTCTTATATTTCAAATTGTTGATACATTCAAAGAGTATAAAAAGAGCTGCTACCAATGCTAACCGTGTCGAGTCACACTCGACATCCGAGTGCAAAAGGTTAATGGCACTATGCAATGCTTACTTTCTCTCTTGATTTTGATCACCATCATAATACTCTTAATTTAGACATATGCTATTGTAGGCACTGTATATGTTTTAATAGTTGAGCCATTTCTCTTTACCATGCAAAGATAAGAAGTAGAAAGGTTAATTTCCATGTAAAATTGAGTGCGTCTTGAGTTCATTCATTATTGTGCAAATTTAAGATTGTAGCTAGATTTTAGCTAAAAATGTTTAGACAATTGCATGTTTGTAACATATTGGCTCTTGTTTTCCGATTCTCAAGGAGTGGCATATCCCCAAGGCTTACTTTTTGGCTTTTCTATCTGGATATTCTTATCTCACCTTAGAGGGAATTCAGTGTGTCCAAAATTAAGAGAGATCCTTGTATTTCTGAGGGATTTATTCTCCAAGCTTCCTAGTGTTCTCTGCACCCAGGCACCCAGACTTGAAGTAGTCACTCAAGATATGTCACATATCACATTTCCTGTACCTATGAAATCACCTTGTTAAATGCTTTTTCAAAAGTTCTTTGTATTAATGATTCCAATGGTTGCCACCCTAATCAAGTGTCACAACCAGATACCTGGATAGACTAATTCCTTCAACAACCATTTGTTGAGTGCCTAACAAGTTCTAGGCATTGTGATAGTGTGCAACTATCCTATATAATAAAAGGCTAATATGCAAATCAACTGAACAGTGGAACAACCGATCACTATGACACGCACTGACCACTAGGGGGCAGACGCTCAACGCAGGAGGTGCCCCCTGGTGTCAGTGTGCCAGAAGCTGGGCTCACGGCAGTCGGACATCCCCCAAGGGCTCCCAGACTGTGAGAGGGCACAGGCCCGGCTGAGGCCCCCACCCCCACCCCCAGTGTACAAATTTCATGCACCGGGCCTCTAGTATAAGGATAAAGTGGTACTACTCTGGAAGATCCAAAGATCCAAAATTCTAAAGGAGGAGACAGATAACTAAAGAGATAGTTGCCATAGTTTGATTAGGGAATGATAAGTGCAGGTGGCCTTGGTATCACAAAGGAAGGGCATTAGCCATTTAGTTATCTCTCTTGACTTAAGTAATATCTGCATTCCAATCCATTCCACATTCAGCTTATCGTTCTTTGTTATTGCTTCCTTCATGTTTGTTTTCTGATCAAAACCATGATTGCTCCTTAATCCTCCTCCCTTTAGTTTATCTGTTCTCCCCATCACTTTTCTAATTTTATGTTCCTAAGGGGAACATAATTTTCAGTCCAGGCTTCTGGTACTGTCCCAGAAATATGCCATTTTTATTTTCAGTATGATCTTATATGAGTGGCTTTTCTTTTTGCCCTCCCCATCCACTTATTCAAATCCTGGCCATTCTCTAAGGTTCATCTTAGTTCTCACTATTGCCTCAAAATCTGTTAAGCTTGTCCTTTTCATGTACTTTTCTCAGCCCTATAAGCACTCAATTTATAATATAGCCTTACATTGTTAGTGTTATTTTGGTCTTTCCCAGGAAATTGTTAACTTTTTAGATTAAGCATCCCATTATATGATACTTTTGTATCCTTCATAGAGCCTAGCACATGCTGAGCTCAAAACTAATTGTTGGATATCTGTAGTATATAAGTAGGGCATTCCCTCCCCCCCAACATTAAAAGTTGGTAGACATGCGACTATATTTCTTTGATCTACTGGGAAAAGGATGTCTTTGACTGAAAGTTAGAAATACTTTTATTTTGTATAAAAATGTAAAATTGAAACACAGGAGGAAAAAGGGAAACATATTTCCTGAATTCTTTTGTCTTTTTTATTAGATGGTTCCAAATGCCTGATAGGCCGGAGGTAATGGAAAAAATACGTGGTATAAAAATATAGGTTTAGCCCTAGCCAATTTGGCTCAGTGGATAGAGCGTCAGCGTGTGGACTGAAGAGTCCTAGTTTTGATTCCCAGTCAAGGGATGTATCTCAGTTACAGGTTCCATCCAGGCCTTGGTTGGGGCATGTGTGGGAGGCAACCAATCAATGTGTTTCACATCGATGTTTCTGTCTCTTCCCCTCCCTTCCACTCTCTCTAAAAATCAATGGAAAAATATCCTTGGGTGAGAATTAACAAAAAAATATGTATATAGGTTGATACCAGCTCTCTTATTTAATGTGGAGCTCTGAGAAAATCCCCAAACCTGAGTCTAGCTTCCTCATCTGTAAAGTGGGGTTAATCTTTCTCAAGGTTGTGATGAAGATTAAATAAAACAATGGCTATGGAATGCTTTGTAAACTTCAAAGCAGTATATAAATCTTGCATAGTTTTGTTATGCTTCCATGTTAGATGATAGTTACGAGTTTGCATTTTACAAAAATACGGATTTCTATATGGTACATTTTATGGTCCACTGATAGTAACTTCTTTGATGGTTCCAGGTCAGGCTGACTTTATTGCCTCTTATGAGACAGATTTCTATCCTAAAAAGTAATGAGTGTGTTATGATAGAGGGTACCTGGGAGGGCCATCTAACCCAAGCATGTCAGGTCATGCTTCTTGGAGGAAGTGACATGACATCAGAGTGTAGCCCTGGAAAGTGAGTAGTTAGCCGGGGAAGGGAATAAAGTTGTGAGGGAGGGGATAAGGAGATGAGAGAATAGCTGTTATTGGGGACAAGAAACTTCATCTGGCTGGCTCTGGCTCTGAAATGGGATCCTACACTGTACTTAGGTCTGCTAAAGATGGGTATTGTGATAATTATCGTCTTTTTTTGTTTTAACTCTTTCCTAGAAATTATAGCATCCCTTTATAGCAATAGCTGAATAGAATTTATTTGCCAGGCATTCACATCTCTTCTTCCTTATCTAGCATAGGCATATTTTACTGATTAGAGCTGGCTCCTCCATGTCCTTTCTGCAAACTTTTAAGAGTACTGGACAGTTGGAAGGGGTTTTGTTTGTTTTTCTAAAAACATTCACTCTGACATGGTTTCAGATATTTGGAATGTGTTTATATGGTAATGTGGGGATACCTCATTTCTGCTTAGTTTAGGAAGAATGGGGAGACATCTGGGAAAATGTTATGGTTGGGAGTTCCATAAGAGAGAGAAAGCATCCAGAATGGCACCAATAGATAGCTGCTGGGCAAATGAATGTGCCGCATTGGTATAGGCAGAACACAGAGAAGGAAAGATGAGAGCAAATGGCAAACTGCTTGGTCTGTAAGCTGATAATTTTGAAGTAAGCTTAAGAAAACTGCAGGCATCCACAAGGAGGCAGGAGCCTGGGTGTCCAGTCTCACAACTATGTTTTGCTAAATGAGGTTTTGATATCACGTAATTTTAAGATCAAGTATCAGAACTTGGTAAGAACCTTGGTAAGCAAATAATACTCCTACTATTTACCCTGTGAACCATATGGAAGATCTGACTATAGTTCACAGAGAGACAGATCAGGTCCTGAAAATTAGGCCTACCCTCAGGCACTGAGCTAATGCAAGAAGACTGGGCAGATGCACAGTGTTTGGCTCAAGCTTTCAGCAGAGCACTATGCCATAGTAGTGTTTTTCTGCAATAATCAAAGGTAATAGAGGAAAAGGATATTATAATTATTACTAAGGTTTTAAATGCCAGTGAATTTGGTTGGTATTGGAAATACATGCTGACTGTAACAGTTAGTTGTTGATGTTTTTTAAAGTAACTTTCCTCCCCCTCTGTTTTCTACTCTGCTTTTCTACATGATAATGGTTTGCCAACTATAGAACTTTTTCAGGATTATAACTTTCAGTGTTGACAAAAAATTCCTGTATGTTGTAGAGTTCTGCCACCTAGAAGAGGGCAAGTCAAAAGAGATGCTGGTCAAGTATCTAGGGGAGCTTATTTGGGGCTAGAAAGAAATGGGTGAGCTAAGAACTCCGCGGCTCTATAGCAATGGCCTTAATGCTATCGGACCTGACTTCCCCTTACAAATCCTACCTAATAATAGACAAATATGCAAATTGACCATACCTCCGACACACCCACAAGCCAGCCCACCATCCAATCAGTGAGTATGCAAATTAACCCAAACCAAGATGGCTACAGCCACAGAGAGCAAGGTTTCCTAGGTAACAGAGGAAGCCAAGCTTTCCGCCTGCCCTTGCCAGGCCTAAGCCTCCACTCAAGCTACAAAGTTTCAATTATAGAAAGTAAACCAATTCAAACAAATGGCGGCAGGATGGAGCTTGAGAGAGCAGGCCAGGGTTGTCGCTGGCAACAGAGGAAGCAAAGCTTTCCGCACACCCTGGCCGGGCCCACCCGCTTAAGGCAACAAAGTTTCAATTATAACCTCAACACAAATGGCTGCCAGCCTCGGAGGGAACCCCAGGCTTGGCTCCGCTCCAGGCTACAAAGTTTCAAGGAAAATAAATTCCAGATACCAGGGCCTGCGCTTGGGTTGCCAGGGGGCGTGGCCGGCCTGCAAACCACCACAGGCCCCTCGCTCAGGCCGCCCCAGGCCCCAAGGGAACCCCCACCTGATCCGGGACACCCTTCAGGGCAAACCAGCTGGCCCCACCCCTATACCAGGCCTCTATCCTATCTAATAAAAGAGTAATATACAGATTGATCATCACTGCAAAACACAATATAACTGCCCCCATGTGGTAAAGATCCTGCCCCCATGTGGACACAAGATGGCCACCACAAGATGGCCAGCAGGGGAGGGCAGTTGGGAGGCACCCGGCCTGCAAGAGAGGGCAGTTGAGAAGGACCAGGCCTGCAAGGGAGGGCAGTTGGAGGTGATCAACCCTGCAGGAGAGGGCAGTTAGGGGTGACCAGGCCAGCAGAGGAGGGAAGTTGGGGGCAAACAGGCTGGCAGGGGAGTGGTTAGGGGGTGATCAGGCTGGCAGGCAGAAGTGGTTAGGGGCAATCAGGAAGGCAGGCAGGCAAGCAGTTGGGAGCCAGCAGTCCTGGATTGTGAGAGCGATGTCCGACTGCCCTCGAGGGGTCCCATATTGGAGAGGGTACAGGCTGGGCTGAGGGACAACCCCCCTCCGTGCACGAATTTCGTGCACCGGGCCTCTAGTATTTTGTAATATCCCTGTACTATGCTGCAATTAAATCCATAATATAACCAACTCACATACATAACTCTAAAAATAATGCCTTCCCTCCATATAATAAAGGAGAAATAAAAAAGAAGGTAATTTCTAATGTTTCAATATGTAAATGCTTAGGTGCGACTATGTTAGAAAACTTAATAAAGCACTGTGAATGCAAGGGCTACAAATGTGGGCTGATACAGGCGTATGGTATTGATGACTCAAATACCATGAGTGCCAGTGTGCTAGTGATCTGATTTTCCAAAATGAAATAACTCCTAACAAAAAGTACAATCTTCCTCTTATTTATAGGGCAGGTATAATACTGAAAATTATATATATTTTTAAAACAACAAAAAATGCTTTCTATTTGTAAAACTATGACCAGAAATTTTTAGAAACCTCAAACTTTTGAAATGCCTGTAGGGGGCTTTAATGCCCTCTTTCCCTCTTTGAGAACCACTGCTATGTAGATCACATAGTTGTTCTATATTAAGATAGGGCTACTGACCAATCAGAGTATTTTTATTAAACATTATATTAGTGGTATCAGCTTTATTTGAGCTTTTTTTTCCCTGTCCTTTGGGATGAACCACATGTTTCTGAATCAATTGGTCATTGATAGAGATACTCTATCAATACAGTTTTATTCCTGGTGAAGTAAAGATATGCGTTTAGCTAGAATAAAAATTACTGGTGAATATGTAAGAAATATAAAACATTTACTTTTAAATCTCCTTAAAAGATAATTGGTTGCTTAAACAAACATGTTAACAATATATTCTATTGTTTCTAATTAATTTAAAAATAAAACGTGTGACAGTAGCAGCTTAAAGAATGGATGGAGAAATGTAAGTTTTTGCAGTGCTTCTACAATACACATGAAATGGGGATAATATCCCTTGAAACGTGCACATTATGGGTTGCAAAGCAACCACTAAAAAAACAACAGAACAAAACCCAAAGAGGTACAACTAATAAGATAATAAAGGAGATAAAATAGAATAATAAGAAATATTCAGTCCAAAAGAATTCAGAAAAAAGAGTAAACAAAGTCATTCTCCCTGAAACAAGGTCAGGTATGTTCTGTGGGCTGGTTGCTTTTATTTTCTACTCCCAGATGTGAGAAGGTGATCTATATTTCTTTATATTCAAAGGTTTGGTGGCCTTTTTTGAACAACTCAGCATTTAGTATTGGGAGTCTTTTGCAAGTGCTCAGGATATCTCCCACTTGCCCCACTCCACTACTGTCCTGTTTTACAGCCCCCACGTTCACTCAGCACCTATTTCTATCCCTTCTCTTTGGCGTTCCAGGGGGGAAAGGGTCAGTGCATTGACTTTGTCACTAACTTCTGTACTTGCCAATCCAAGATGTGGCATAATAGAGATAAAGTGGAAGAATTGATCTTTGATTTTTATTCCATGATATTTCAACATATTGTACCCTTTTCTCTTCCCCTGATTTCAGAGACATGAAAAATGCTGTAATTGGAAACAACAAGCAGAAAGCCAACCTCATTGTTTTAGGAGCCGTTCCAAGGTATGTTTGCTATCATTCCTTTTTCTGCTATCCATACTAATTCTAATGTGTTTCTCATTCTCAACCATAAGACTAATATTTTTTTCTGTATTGCCTATTCTATTTTTGAAAAGCCTCTTAATTTTCTTAATTAATGCCATGAGCTCTTTGAAGCATCTGTAAAAAACAAAACAAATTAAAATACCAAAGAATGGGCAGTGAAGTGAATGTATGAACACTTTTTGGAAATTCAGGAAGATCATTGACCCTGCAATAAAAGCCTTTTGGATAGAGAGGCAGTGTATACCAGCCTGATTCATTCTTCCCAATCTAGAGCCCTGGCAGTTTTTTTTATGAATGGATAACAATTTCTCAGGATTTCAAAATCTGTTTTTTAATTAAAAAGGAAGAGAGAGAGAGAGAGACCTGGTTAGTCTTTAATTCTGCTTTTCTGTATTTAATTTCTAATTTTTGAAATTCTGTTTTTTAAGTTAACAGAAAGTTTGAATTCTTCTGATGACCTAATAAGCTTCCTTTTGGCAGATAATTACAGTTGTATAACTTTCAATTTGCTGCTACTACTCAGAACTAAGTTTTATGTGCAGTTCCTATAAGTTTTTCATTCAGAATTTTTAAATGTTTTGTTTTTTTTCTGTTATCTTTTGATATAGGGTTAATGGTTGTATTGTTTTTATCATAACCAACTTCAAATATATACTTTAGTAACCATAAAGTACTCAGTAGCCTTTTTAGAGGATTAGTGTCCAGTATATAAATATGCTTTAGGGCCTGGCCAGTGTTGCTCAGTGGTTGAGCATTGACCCATAAACCAAAAGATCATCAGTCGATTCCCAGTCAGGGCACATGCCCAGGTTGCAGGCTCAATCCCCTGTAGGGGGCGTGCAGGAGGCAGGCGATTGATGATGTTTCTCTTTCATTGATGTTTCTATCTCTCTATCCTTCCCGCCTCTCTCTAAAAATCAATAAGAGCATATTTAAAATACGCTTTAGGGGGTGTGAGAGTTCTTCCTTAGAATAATGAAGATGGTCATAAGTGGTGGATAATTAGAATTTGGAGAGTAGTTGTTTGGAAGGCTGAGCTGGAATGGAAATGGGAGGATCCCCTGATTCCCCAAATGGGAGAATTGAAGAAAGAGGAGAGCTCCCCTTGCTTGAAGAACTGCACAAGGATTCTTTTTTTTTTTTTTTTGAGTCTTTTTATAAATATATATATATTTATTTATTTATTTTATTTTATTTTATTTTTAATTTCTTTATTGATTAAGGTATCACATATTTGTCCTCGTTCCCCCATTCCCATCCCACACCCCTCCCCACACATGCCCCCACCTCCCTGTTGTCCTTTACCGCCGGTTAGGCTCATATGCCTACACACAAGTCCTTTGGTTGATCTCCCCCTTTACCCCCACCCTTCTCTACCCTCCCCCCGAGGCCTGACAGTCTGATCCATGCCTCCTTGTTTCTGGGTCTGTTCTTGTTCATCAGTCTATGTTGTTCATTATTTCCCCTAGATGAGTGAGATCACGGATTCTGAATATTCCCCGTAGGCTCAACCTTTGTGATCTCTGAGCTATAGCTCTGGTTTTTCAAGGTCCATATCCAGTCTGAATGTAAGACCCAGCAGCTGTTGTCTTCATATTCTGAAGTGGCAGATAACAGGGACTGTGATGTTGCTGTTTCTATAGCGATCACTTTGGACAACTTTTACATTTATACTTCTGATAAACTCGAGATTATATGATTATTCTTTTGCTCAAAATGAAGAAAATCACTTTTAGCTTTCTTTTCCAAACACTTCTTTATTAAATTATCAGCTGATAAAACAAATGACCATTTCCTATCCTCTATAAGCTTGTCAACAGTATTTTTAGTATGTGTGATGTATTGGTAGTCTTTTTTGTCACAGAACTTTTAGCTAATTTACTTTTGTTTAAGTTTTTTAGTCTCTTCTGTTTATCAAATTCATTCTTTTTAGATTGTTGTACTTGCTTCAGCAAGAAACCTCAAGTACAGAGCTGAAAACTGAATGTGCAGTGGTATTGGGAAGTCTTGCTATGGGTACTGAAAACAATGTCAAGTCTCTACTAGATTGCCATATCATCCCTGCCTTACTGCAAGGTATGTAGGGAAGTCATATTTATACAAGTAAAAATTAGAATCAGTTTGCAGTTTTAAATATGGCTGAAAAGATGAACCTAAAATCTATTTTCTGTTAATAGGACTGTTATCTCTAGACCTGAAGTTCATTGAAGCTTGCCTTCGATGTCTGCGTACCATCTTCACCAGTCCCGTCACTCCAGAGGAGTTATTGTATACAGTGAGTTTTAGATGTTTTTAATCATCAGTTACATTCACTGATATCCTAATTCTAATCTACTTAGCATCTCAAGACTCAACTGTGTTACATTATAAAAAGGTCTCAAGAAGTACTAATTCTTGGTAATTTGCAAATGTCAAATAATCTAGGCTTTATAAAGAAGTGAAAGAGTCTCAGACCTCGAGGGATTTATAAGCTATTTTTTTAAGACCCATTTTGATCTCTTGCTATATACAAATTAAGGCAAGATATTTAATGCTAAATGAGTGATTGGGAGTTCTGCTCATTCTAGGTTAAATCCAGCAGAGAATACTATATAGAGAAGCAAGAATTTGACCTGGGTCTTGAATAATGGATAAGATTTAGAGAGTAAAGAGGCCAGTCTAGGAGAGAACTGTGTAAGAGAATATGCAGGATAGTGGGCAGGATAGTCTAATGCAGGAAGGGTATCAGTGTTAGTTTCAGTTGGAGAGGTGGAGCAGAATCAGTTTGCAAGAGGCTTATTTACCAGGCTAGAACAGAAAATTCATGTGAGAGAATCCAAAGATTTTTGAAGTCATTCAGTAGTTTTCACAAACCTCAGGGATTATTAGGGGATGTTTTTATTTGTGGGTTACATGGTGCTTTCTTAATGAAAATTATCCAGGCCAATAATTTTCAAATACTCCTATCCACAATCCACATTAAGAAATATACTTTTTATTGCCACATGAGGTGGTCTTCACAAAACAGTTCCATAAATGTGATGCCCTCTGGTTTCTATTACATCCTTTTTCATTTAAAAAAAAATGCTGGTTGTGATTCTGAGCCAACACAAAGAATCAGAATGCCAAATTGGACACATGTGAATCAGAGATCTTGTCCAGAATCATGCTTTACAAATATTTCAAGAACATAAGCAATCAAGAGGCAAAACAATCAGAGAGGGGAGACATGTCATGTGGCTTCATAAACCGTCCTTCCCACATCAGACACGTGTTCCCCTGGCTGGTAATGATACGTCCAATATAATAAAAGCCTAATATGCTAACTGCCCAGTTGTCCAGTTGTCTGTTCAACCAATCAAAGCATAATATGCTAATGTATGCTAAGGCCACTCAACCACTTGCTATGATGTGACTGACCACCAGGGGGCAGACAGTCAACTGGTTGACCAGTCACTATGATGTGCACTGACCACCAGGGAGCAGACACTCAAACCAGTAGGTTAGCTTGCTGCTGGGGTCTGGCCGATCGGGACTGAGCGATTGGCTGGACATGCCCTGGAGCCCTCCCACAGTCCCTCCCCGGCTGGCCAACCTCCCGCGTCCCTCTCCAGCCCCGGTCATGCACCGGTGGGGTCCCTTGGCCTGCCCTGCACCCTTTCACAATCTGGGACCCCTCGGGGGATGTCGGAGAGCTGATTTTGGCCCCATCCTGCAGGCCAGGCCGAGGGACCCCACTGGTGCACGATTCGTGCACCGGGCCTCTAGTAGTATTATAAAGGAGGTTTGTGAGTCACCTTGAACAGCAGGGAGGCTCTGAATGACACATCTCAATTGTATATGTCAGGGATTTGTGTGACATTCTTCAGGGAGTGATGCCTCATAAATCTGGAAATTGTATACTGCAGTGGTTCTCAAACTTGAGCATGTTCCACAATTGCCTGGAGGTCTTGTTAAATACAGATTGCTGGACCTTACCTAGAGTTTCTGATTCACTGAGTCTGGGGTGGGGCCTGAGAATTTGCACTTCTAACAAGTTTCCAGGTAACTTAAATGCTGCTGGTTCTTGGAGCACTCTTTTAGATCTACTGGTACTATAAGCAGCCCCTAAATTGGTAATTCTCCTCACAGCATTTCACGAGGCTCTCCTCCTAGTAATTATCAGTCTGTTTTCCTAAGGTCCTATTGTCTTATTTACAAAGAGGTTAAACCAGTCACTAGTCTTCTTTACTTTAGGTCAGCGATTTTCAACCAGTGTGCTGCAAGAATTTTTAAAACATGCAATACCTGATTAGTCAGGGGCACCAGCCTCTTTTCCCTTAGATTGTCAGATTAAAAAAAATTATAACAGCCAACACAATAGCCATCCAATGTGAATGAATCAAAATTATACCTTCTTTTTTTTTTTTTTTTTTTTTGTCAGATCAGGGGGAAACATAACATATTTTTTGGTGTGCCGCAGGATTTTTAGTGGTTTATGTGTGCCATGAGATGAAAAAGGTTGAAAATTGCTGCCCTAGAAGTTTCCCATCAACCCCCAACCCAGTCAGTAATAGAGGGAGAAATTGATCCTGGCCAGCTGTCTTAACTCCTCCTCCTCATACTTCAAACTGATTTCATAACTCACTAATGAATTATAGTGCATAATTTGGAAAACTCTGATTGATGCCAACTTAACTTTCTAATCTGAAAAAAAATAAGACTCAGGGACATTGCCTGACTTTCACAGTAAGAACATGTAAATTATGAAGCATCTCTATTTTATGCCTCAGAGACAATGGAGAATCCATGAAAAGTGTTGGGTAGGATAATGACAGAGTGTAATGTTGTGTGGAACAGTGAAGAGGCCAGCTGCCGCGGCAACTCAGGCACTAAACGGAAGACAGCAGTCAGATTGGAAGAGGGCAGGATGTCTAGTTTGAAATCTCACTTATCCAGTGAGCAAATTATATAACCTTTGCATGTTTACTCAACTATAAACTGCAAATATATGACAGTCTTGGCAGAAACGGGGGCAGGTATGAAGAAATGCAGGAAAACTGAGGGATAAGAGAGCAATGGAGGAAAGGAAAGAGATAGAGTGGTTCTAGAAGCCTAAGAGAGGCTTTTTTATCTTCCTCTCAAGAGCTTTCATAGAGTTGTTGTTTTTTTAAATTCCTCTTGATTACCTGATTTATCTTAGCTGCTACCTGCATTCCTGTCTTCTGCCACTGTTTTCCCTTCCCCTCCAGTCTCCATCTTCTCTCTTTTTTCTATGCATTTAGTACTTGACTTTTTTGAGGTTTTCCAAGTTTTTCATTATGTTTTTAAACTGCTTGTGATGACACAGAGGGTTATATTAACAAGCAGTGGGGAAAGATTCTGCTTGGGAATCACAGCCTTCTCTTTTTCTACTTAGTTTTTATGTATCTTGGGCATTCTTTTCTTCCTAAGAGAAACCTCAATTCTTGTTATTCCTCACAGTGTATTTCTTTTAAATTTTCTTCCTTGCCTTCTGTTGTCTTTTGTCAAAGTGTGGTCTGTGGACCAGCAGCATTGGCCTCATTTGGGAGCTAGTTAGAATGCAGAATCTTAGGTCCTACTCCAAACCTACAGAGTCATAATGTTCTCACAAAGAATATCTTCTGGGAGTTGGCATGCACATTCTTATTTGAGACACAGAACTCTAGGACTCATGGCAGCAGTGACAAGGATGCTTGAGCATAATAGTCTCCTTTCCATTTGTGGTTCCTTTCAACTTTTAATTCCTTTCACGTTCTGAGAAAAAGGAGATTTTTGGAGAGCCCTGCAGCAAGTTGGGTAGATTCTTCTCTCTTTTGTACCATCATGTATGTTGCTAAGTGTCAACAATAGAGAGAGTACGCTATAAATGAGAAGTTGATATTGCAAAGATTGAATTACCTTACTATAGTCATTGTGAGAGATTGCTACTGATTACTGATACTTATCATAACATCTCAGAAATCATAATTGCCAAGTTTTATTTTTATACAATAACTGGGAGGGGGAGTCCCTCAGTCTGGCCTGCGCCCTCTCGCAGTCTGGGACCCCTTGCTCCTTGCCACCCGCCTGCAGTGGAGGCGGGAAAGGCTCCCGCCACTGCCATCCTGCCACCACCACTGTACTCGCCAGCCTTGAGCCCGGCTTCTGGCTGAGCAGCACTCCCCCTGTGGGAGTACACTGACCACCAGGGGCAGCTCCTGCATTGAGCGTCTGCCCCCGGTGGTCAGTGCGCGGTGGTCAGTGTGCGTCATAGCGACCAGTCGTTCCACCTTTCAGTCGATTTGCATATTACACTTTTATTATATAGGACTCCTCCTTATAAGCTATTTATTATTGTATATCTTTACCTCACATTTGGGTTTCAGAATAGATTTCTGTCAAGTCTTACTGAAATGATTTTGTTTTATTGTGGGAATGTAGGCTGTTTATGGGAAAGAAATTGAGAATTTTCTGTTCTTGTATTTTATTGTCAATGATGAACATTTAAGCCCTTTTCTTTATTCTTTGCCCAGACAATTTTGGTGGCTGTGTTGCTTTGTTTTCCAGTGTTTCTTGAGCAGATCTGACTTACTGTCATTAAGATAAGAGGCTTGCATAAGTACCTGCTCATGGAAATAGTTCATTAGATGTGCTCCACATGCCTAAGTTCCTTGTTGCTGTGCTCTCCTTCCCTTCAACTCCAGGATGCTACGGTGATACCACACCTCATGGCGCTGCTTAGCAAGTCCCGCTACACCCAGGAGTACATCTGTCAGATCTTCTCACACTGCTGTAAAGTAAGAACCAGAATAAATAGTCAGCGTAATGTAAAATCTTATATGCCCTAAGGAGATGTGTCTGTGTATTTCCTCCCAGAGATAATCTATACATATAGGCAGACCTCTGTATATATACCCTCCCCCTCCTTTTTTTTTTGACATACATGAAAGTATACTTTCTGCACCTTGCATTTTTCACTTAACATAATTTGAAGGGTATTCCATATCAGTACATAAGGAGCTCCCTTATTCTTATAAACAGTCATCTAGTATTTTGTATAGATACGCAGTAATTTATTTAATTAGTCCTCTATTGTTGAACATTTAGTTTGTTTCCCATCTTAATATTATCACAAAACAATGCTGCAACAAATACCTTGTATGTAAGATATTTTATAAGAAATGGAATTGCTGCATCAAAGAGTGTGTGCATTTGTAATTTTATCATACACTGTCTTGTGTAGAGGTTGTACCATTTTATACTCCTATCAGCAGTGTGTGATCATGACTGCTTCCCTACACCTTCAGTTTCCACATTGTTGGAAATTATTTTAAGTAATCTCTTACAAGCAGAACTGAGAGGTTATTCTGCTCTTTGTTGAGAGAAATTTCAGTTACTTAAGGGACCTGAACCTAACCTGAAGAGTTTGAAGTGCTACTTATTTTGTTTCATAGTTTACACATTGAGTGTACTCTTTTGATATCAATGGGTGATTATTTGAGATCTTTCATAATTTCTACACATTTGCTAACTTCTAACCAAATAATTATTTATCATCTGATGATTCTGTAAGTTTTCAGGGCAACATTACTCACCTATCATTTATAATACAAATACAAAGTAAGGAGTTTGGGGAACTGTAGGAAAGAAGGAAAAGAGAAGTGAACATCTACATACTAAACTAGGAAGATCACAGATCACATTTTAGACCAGTTTCCCAAATAAATGAAAATTAAATAATTTGGTTCCATAAAAATTATCTATTATTGATTATAATTTAAATGTTTGAACCCCTCCCCAAATCCTAAAGGAAGTTCACAGCCCACTTAATTCTATTTAAGACATTTAGAATTTAAAGATTTTTGTCAAAAATCTTTGAAGTTTCCCAGTCAGAGAAAGATAAATATCACATGATCTCACTCATATGTGGGATACAATGATCAACATAATTTGATGAACAAGAATAGATCCAGAGACAAATGTCAGGGGGGGATGAGGTTAGAGAGCAACCAAAGGACTTGTATGCATGCATATTAGCATAACCAATGGGCACAGACACTGGGCCGGTGGGGGCTTGCCTGGGATGGGAATGGCTGGGGGGGGGGGTTAGTCAGGGAAAAAGGAGACATGTAAAACTTTAGAAAATAAATAAATAAATAAACAAATAAATAATCAATCTTTGAAGTTTCTCTTCCCAGATTGCTTTGACAGTGTGTAAACTGACTCACAGGACCAGGGGTGTCAAATGATCTCTTAACTTTTACAATATGTGGTAAAGTTACAAATACACACACTCTTTGATTCAAGGAAAGGCTTTAAGAAAACAATACTTGCGTTGCAATTCATTTTACTAAAAATGAGCTAAACTAACAGGGTCTAAAATCTTTCAACAATGAAATGATGTCTTGTAGCTGGTCCTGGCAGGTAGAAAAGAATACTCCAGAACTCTGTGCATCATTACAAATCTTTGAGCACCTATACCCGAGTGCTCGAGAACACAGCATCTACTAGTTATAACTACAGTAATCCCAAAAGGGCACTGAAGATTGGACCTGGATGTATATAACTACTACATGTCAAATTATGTTAAATTATGAGAAATTTGAATGATCCCATTCCTGAAGTTACTCAAATCACTTTTAGAATTATTCATTAAAAATTTCTCACCACTTTTAGGTTTGCTTATGTGAAACTTCTCAATGCTGTTTTAGCTGGAATCATAGTTAAAGGAATACCATTAAATCACTAGTTCTTGTGCTGGAGAGAAACTTACAGGCAACCTCATGGCATTCATAGAACTAAAGATAACAGAGAAATTCATCTTAACTTGGCTTTCTTTTAGCCTGATAATGAGCATTTGCAACTGT
Source organism: Cnephaeus nilssonii (assembly GCF_951640355.1). Taxonomy (NCBI): domain Eukaryota; kingdom Metazoa; phylum Chordata; class Mammalia; order Chiroptera; family Vespertilionidae; genus Cnephaeus; species Cnephaeus nilssonii. Next base: position 30,405,378 of record NC_137088.1, read on the forward strand.
AATTAAATGACCAAATTCAGGTGTACTGAGATAGAACTAGACCTCAGGAAACATAGCATTTATAAACCCAATGACAATAGAAATAGCCTAAAATACAGTATTAATCTTTCTACTGATACACTAACAATATGTCTTTGAAAATAACTGATCTCGTGATCTCTGTAATGTCATTAATTGTAAAAAACTTCCATTTTCATGTTGGTCAGTTTACATATAAAATTCATAATGCAATTTTAAGACTCATTCACAAATTTGTATATGCTGATATCAGTATCAAGTAAATATACATACTTGGGGTACAAGAGACAGAAAAAGAGGAGAGATTACTAAAATATTTGTGTTATAAGCTAGTCATTATTATATCTTTGAAATTTTCTCTCCCTGATTTATTAAGAAGCTGGAAAGGGCTAGTAATAATATTAATTGGAGCTCTAACTTCTAAATTGTTGTCACTTCTTAAGCAGTTATTCAGATTTTTGAGACCTATCTTTTGGAGTTTAAGATCACATGGGCTTATGTGCCTCCTACTCTGTGGATGCTGCCTCCATAACCCTAGGTTCATGCAGGTTGATTTGGAGAGACTAGGAAGACTTGATAAGAATCAAACGATAGCTCTTCCTCTCTAGTTGGTGCAGCCACTAATTCCTTTCTTGCAGTTGCTTTTACACAATCCTATGTAGGACAGAGAAGAGGAAGAGCTTTTGTAACAAATATTGCTACAATCTTTGAGGTAAAGAATTTGAGGGATTAAAAGAGTACGGTTTATCTTGTTAGCAGTGGGGAACCGTTGTGATCAGAGAATTGCATTGTGCTTGATCTTGTCATCATTTATAAACATAACTCCATCAGTAAAGATATTCCATAAGTGATCCAGCTTCCCTGCTTTTTTGGGGGGTGAGTTTATGTAAGAGAAGGATAACTGAGAATTCTGCATTGTATTGAGTGTGATTTTCTACATTTAAATAAATGTTTTATTGGAATGAATCTTGCTCTTTTTAATGTATTGCTATATTCTCTTTTCTTACAGGGTCCAGATCATCAAACAATTTTATTTAACCATGGTGCAGTTCAGAATATTGCTCACCTACTAACCTCAGTATCTTACAAAGTAAGATGTTAAAAATTATGTCCAGATTTTTATACTTTATTTTGATTTCTAAAATCTTGCTCTAGAAAGAGACCCACATATTTTATTCCTTCTTTGTTAGATATTGTAATCAAGAGTAGTTTTTATCAGTAAAATGTTGTGGGGCATTGTCTTATCTAAGAAGTTGCTTTAAAAAAAAACCAATTACCCTTTCTATTTTGTTTTCAGGATGTGGTTGTGGCATGAGTAGCTATTGATTTTCACCTGTGATTATTAACAATCTCCTCCAGTTAGATGTCCGTGCCAAACCTGATGCCTTGAAGTATATAGGAACAATGGTTTGCTATATCAGGAAGAACTGGCTTTCATATTTGAGACCTTTATTTAGCCACACTGACTCAAACTTATAGTATATATCCACATATACCTAAACACTTAAAATTACTCTTTTTTCTATTTTGAGTTTAAAAGTCAAGGGTTTTCAGATTTGTTAATTAAATGTTCTTTACTGTCTTTTATATATAGGTAAGTGGCATCATGATATATTATCAAGCATTTAGCTAAAACTTTGGACATTTCATTGTTGTTCAGTTAGCAAATTGTAGCAAATATTGGGACATTGTCCTTGTGTCACATTAGAGTTGGGTTTACCAGGAGTTTCCTGTAGAGCAGAGAAGCCGTCATTTTGTTTTCTATCCACTTGTACTTATCTTACTCTGCTCTTCTGGTCCTTAGCTCTATTGCAGCCTGCTAATATGTATGTTTTCCCTACCTCAGACGCCCAAAGTTCACTCTTGGTGAAGAGCTCACAAGGATAGTTGTACTGTCCAAGTGAGGGACATGTTTCTTCACACCTCAGCTACCTATCCTACCAGTCCCAGGTTCCACATAAGAACATCAAATATAGGCTCAGGCTTGGAAGTGAGGATTAGATATCTGGTGAAAACTGAACAGAAAGACTTAAAAAATAGTCGCTCCTATAGGAGCTCCTGCAAATTGTAAAATATGTTGTATGTGGTCGAGAGTTTGGGCCCTTCCTTGGTATCATCCCAGACCAGATACCCAGTTTTAAGGAACGGTGGCACAATTTATACGTGTTTTAAAAGTTAAATTAATTTAGCCCTTTTCAAACTTTTATGGTAACTTTGTTTCCTCTCTTCCCCATTCTCATCCCATATGCAACCACAAGAGTAGGGTACTCTTTTTTCTCCCTCCTTTAGGTATCTCTTTTTTGTAATTTGGGAAAAAGAAATGTCCCACTTGGAAGGCAGTTGGTAATTGTTTTTAAGTTCCCTTTTGCCTTACCAACATTGTATTTTGTACAGTGTTCTCTTAAATTTGATTAGGGATTTGTCTAGTTAAATTTTAGTTGCTACTGTTGTTTTTGCTTTTTCATTAATTTTAACTTATTGCACTCCTTAGATAAACAGGTTTTATTTTTATTCCCTTGAGTCCTTCCTTTAGTACTTTGGCAGATTTAAATAGTTATTTCTTCAAAAGAGTTTAGATTTTGAGACATTAACATGCATATTTGTGCCCTAGCTGGTTTGGCTCAGTGGATAGAGCGTCAGCCTGTGACTCAAGGGTCCCTGGTTCGATTCCAGTCAAGGGCACGTGCACGGATTGCGGGCTCGATCTCCAGCACAGGGTGTGCAGGAGGCAGCTGATCACTGATTCTCTATCATTGTTGATGTTTCTATCTCCCTCTCCTTTCCTCTCTGAAATCAATAAAAATATATTTTTAAAAAATGCATATTTGCAAAACTGAAATAAAAACGTTGTTTTTTTGTTCATTTATTTTTACAGGTTCGAATGCAAGCACTGAAATGCTTCTCAGTTTTAGCTTTTGAAAACCCCCAGGTATCGATGACCCTGGTAAATGGTAGGCTGGAATTTTCAGTGGAACCTACATGATTTAATTTATAAACTTTGTAGATTTAAAGAAGTTCTCAATTCTTGTTGTTTGTTTTATTTCTAGTTTTGGTTGATGGAGAATTGTTACCACAAATTTTTGTCAAGATGTTGCAGAGGGATAAGCCTATTGAGATGCAACTCACATCAGCAAAATGGTAAAAGTCAAGACAGTGTGGGAAGAAATATAGTGTTTCTCAATATCTTAGAGTATTTTGGGACAGAGTGATTAGTTCAGTTTCAATCCCAATCTTGTTTGGGGATTTTTTTTAATTTGAAAGTCATGGGGTTGTCTCACATTTTCTTAAATGGACATGGTTTTTACTCCATTTACCCAATAGCATGCAGAACAGGAACTCTCATATAACATCTAAGACTATCTACAGAAAATTACTTTATCACATTCCCTTCCTGTATTTCCATTGAAATAATATGGAATTAGGTGAGAATTAACCATCACATATTATGCTAAACATTAAAAGTATTAAGCCAGGAAAATATAAAGATATAGAAATATGGACGAGAATTAGTTAAAGTTGATAACCAAGGCACGATTTCAGAGAATGTGGTTTCTTCATTTTAGGAAAAACAAACAAAAAATCCTCATAGAGATGTAACAATTTATAAGGTAGTTACATAAAGTTCTTATTAGCATAACTCCTGGCTCCTATAAGCCTTCAATACATGCTAATTCTGTATCAATATATTAACAGATAGGTTGAACACCTGTTGTATAGGGTTCTATGCTAAATGAATTGTTTATTTCAGTATTTAAGAAACTCTAATATTTTGATGAGAATGAGAAATTTTCAGTGATATACTCATGAACTATGAATTGTTTATTGTTTGTTTATATTACTTGTATTTTTTTTTCCTTTTGTCTTAACTTCAAAACTATTTTTTTTGAAATAGTGAGGTAACCCAGTCATAGAACATTTAAAAAAAAAACCGTGGGGATAACAAGCCTTAAAATGATAACAGCTATAAAGGATTCAACCCTCTAGAACAGGGGTTGGGAACCTTTTTTCTGCCAAGGGCCATTTGGATATTTATAACATAATTTGCAGGCCACACAGAATTATTATCTTAAAAATTAGCCTGCTATATTTGGACAAACATTTAATTAACTCACCCCTAATGCCTTGGCAGGGCCAGACCAAATGATTTCTCGGGCCTTTACTAGTATACGGCCCACAGGCCAGACGTTCCCCACCCCTGCTCTGTAATATAAGTATTTTACTGATTTGTTTATAGCATCCCCTAAAAGCTAGAACATGGGTGTTTTTTTCACCCAGCTTATTAAAGGAATGTAATTGAAAAAGGAAACTCATTAAAGTTTCTGAAGTGCTTAATGTTCATTACCTGCTTGGGGAGTGCAAAGTACTTTTATTCTTATTCAAAGCCAGATATAATTGTGAAGGTAAATTGTTTTTCAATAAAACCAAATCATTGCCTAATTCTTAATGCCACTACTAATAACCTCTGATTAGTTAATTTCTTATGGACACCCATAAGCATTAGAAGGTAAATGCTTCTCGTGATACTTCTGCTGTTAAAGTTAGAATACCAACTTAACTTCATTTAAACTTAGATACTTTGTTAACTTTATATTTTATTTTTATTTTTTTTCCTTTTTCTTATGGAAAATTTAAAACAACAGAAAAGTATAAAGAACTCTAATGTGCTCAGCACCTAGCTTCAAAATGTGTCCACCTATTTGGCCATTTAAAAAAGAAATTTGTAAGGTTTTGGGGGTTTTTAATATCTGGCTTATAACATTGGTATCAGTTAGTTTTCTTTGACTATTAAGTGAACAGAACCTCAGATAAGGGAATGTTAAAGCCTCTCTCAAAATAAATGTCAGTAGTTGTCTTATTTTTGGCCCATAAAACATTAAAGGCAAGTAATTTTTCTTTTAACGCTTTAAAACACGAGCAAAAACTTACTTTCTGCCATCTTATTCCAGTTTGACTTACATGTGTAGAGCTGGAGCAATTCGGACAGACGACAACTGTATTGTATTGAAGGTGAGCTAATTAATTCTCTAAAAGATATATGAAAAGTATTCATTCATATGTGTTGAATATAAATATTGGTATTCCTATTTGTCACTATGGTATGTGTGTGTAGAATAAAATAATAGTAAACACCATGCTTTTCTTTTTGGTGGGATGCCATGTAGTTTTTAAAAATTGGTTTTATATGTGTTTTGAAAGTCAAAGTGAAATAATTATTTCCTTGTCATACTTTTTTTATTTTTATGGTAATAAGGGGGATGTAGAAATTGTAAAAATATGTAAAATTCAGGTGATAGAAAATATATTTTAACCCTTGATTTTTATTGTTTGCAACAGTTTTGTAGGAAGCAGTTCACTAGCTCTGCAAATAAAAACTTTATATCACTCTCATGGCAGACAATCAAAAGGCAAACTGAGAAGGAATAAGTAAATAACACATGAAAACAGTCATCGTCATAGATGTCCAAATCAACTAGAAGTCAGAAAAACCCAGATAAAAGACTAGCCCTAAAAGTCCCAAGACCTGGAATCTGCTTTTAGCATTGCCACTACTGCCTAGCTTGGTAACCTTGGACACACCCCTTATTCTGTTGGCACTTCAGACTCCTAATTATGAAAATGGAGGCAATAATTCCTGCTCATTTGTCCCACAGGGTTATTGTGAGAATAACAATACATTAAATGTCTTACTTGCTATAAAGAACAAAGCAAGTATAAATAAATTCATTGTGTGTCATTTTATGAATGTGAGATCTCTCACTATCAGTGTTCAAAATCAACCCAAGGATAAAAAAAAAAGATTGTTTGCTTTAGTCTTTGGTGAAGCAAGTAAATTAATTTAATGAGATCTGATGACCCCCTAAGAAAACAACTCTGCATAGAATGCTAAAGGCTTCCATGCACGGACCTTGGTTTATTTTCTTAACTGCTCTCCCTTCGTTTCTTCCTCATTGGTCAACAAGGTTAATAGTATCTTTCTTGGTGTAGTAGTTGTGAGAATGAAATTCATTAATCCATGATTTTATGGTATTGATAAATGTTAGTGACTGTTCAAAAGAAAATAAGAATAAGGCTTTCCTCTTGGAAGCCTAGGGTTGTATTGAAAAGCCTGAAATCAGTAGTTAACAATAAAGTGCTAAACTGTGGTAAAGATATATTGGGGACTTAGAAAAGAACAGCTGACTGTGGTAGTTGAGAGAGGTTTCCTATAATTGTAATATTTTTCAGTTTTTACTTCCACATTATCCTTTAAAGTGGATTCACCAGCCTTAGAAATAGTAAATACATGGGATATTTTTATTGATAAATAACCAGCCAAGATTTTTGAAGGACCTCAGAAGTAAAATTGAACAGTTTAGATATTAGTCTTTCCAAGGAACTCTTTGGAAAACCTAGGAACTGTAATTAATGCATTTCACTTGCATTATAGGAGAACCGATGGAATCTGAGTGATGGTTAAGATCACTGAACCTTTAAAGCTGTATCTTTTTTTTTGTTGTTGTTCCTGTAGATTTTAATTCCCAAACAAAAAATAAAAGTCATCCCAACCATATTACTCACTAAGGAAAAAATAGCATACTTTTTTTAAGGCAAAATCGTTCCTGGTTAAACTGTTGGATGTCAATTAGGTAAATACATACATGGTGTAGAAGCATCAGACATGCTTTATTAGGGATTCTTGAAATGTCTTTTGTAAGGTTGTACCATAAAGCTTTAGTCTTACCGATCACAAAAGCCTGAATAGAGTTTGTATTATTGTATTTTGATTGTATGATTAGAGTTTAGTGTGCCAGCATAAATGATTAATATGCACTGAATTTTATATATTTTTACATTAAAAAACTCTCTTATTCTCTGTGAGTTTTCATTGAAAATTTCATCACAAGCATGACTCCCAATAAAAATCATTGAGTTAATTCAGTCACTATATAATCTCCAAGCTTTTGCCTTTACCAAAAAGCAAATAATTAATTTCACTACCTTTCAGACGTTGCCATGTTTGGTTCGAATGTGCAGTAAGGAGCGATTACTAGAGGAGAGAGTTGAAGGAGCTGAGACACTAGCCTATCTGATTGAACCAGATGTTGAGCTACAGAGAATTGCGAGCATTACTGATCACCTCATTGCCATGCTTGCTGATTACTTCAAGTATCCCAGCTCTGTGAGTGCCATCACTGACATTAAAAGGGTATGTTCTCTTTTCCTTTTCAGCAGCTCTGGAGAGGGATTTCTAAAAGTTTTACTTACCATTCACTACTTTGAACTACTTGATAATACAGTTCAAAGCCCTTTTAAATAAAGGAATCTTTTACCTTTGGTAACATAGATGATGTTGTTTTATGAGTTTTTCAGTCCAATTTGTTTCATGTTCAGAAATTTTTTTAATATGTTTTTATTGATTTTTAAAGAGAGGAAGGGAGAGCAATAGAGAAAGAAACATCGATGAGGGAGAAATATCATCGATTGGCTGCCTCCTGCACACCTCCTACTGGGATCGAGCCCACAACCTGGGCATGTGCCCTGACTGAGAATCGAACTGCCATCTATTGGTTCATGGGTCAGTGTTCAATCACTGAGCCGCACCAGCTGGGCAGAAATTTTTTATTAAGGAAATAATGAGGAAAGAAGAAAATTACATCCCTAATTCCCAACTAAAACTTCCAAATAGTGGGGTCTGGTGTCTAAACTGGTTACTGGCATTCTGTCAATGTTATCTCATCCTATTCATGTTCCCAGAATCATCTCTATTGCATTGTTCTCGTTCTTTAGGTCAAGGTGATCTTTTGCTATATGTAACTTAGTGGCCTTATTTTATTCTCCACTGCTGTCTTTCTCTTTTGCTACTTCTCCTAACTTTTGCCATCTTCTCTTTTCTTTTTGCAGTTTTATACTGTACTTGGTCTGCTAGTGACAGCTAAAGCATCATTTAACCTCTAGACTGAGACTATTAATTGTGCTTACTTTTTCTCAAAATATAAGTTCCTTAGGATAGGTAGATATTCCTTTGATTTTGTTTTTCTGAGCCTGTTTGTCATGTTTATTTCTCTAAGCATAAGAGATAAATATTATGTTAGAGAAAGTTTATTTAAGAAGGTCATGGTAGAAAAAACATTGCCTCCTAATTAGTAACCAGTACTGTTTCATGAATATGACTGTATTTTTTATGCCAGTGGTCCCAATGGTAACTTTTAAAAAATTGTTTTCTTGACCTCTCTCATGCCCCCGAGTTCAAAAAAAAAAAAAAAAATCTGGCAGGCAACTGTTCATTTAGCATTTGATATGGAAAATAAAATAAACTATTAAGGGTATATATTTTCTCTGTCTCAGGAAGGACCTAAAATGCTTTCATTAATATTTGTGTTAATAATGTATATTGCCCTCTGTGTATTAAAGTTATGTCTGCTCTTCCTTCAGTATGATTGTTTTTCCAGTGGAGGTGATGGGTTATACTGAACCATCTGCCTTGTCTGTTCTCCCTCTGGCTACTTGCTCACACTGACAGTGTCTCACAGGTACAGAGATACATGGGCAAGTCCTAGTGATGACCTCATGAACACCCTTAGTTGACCATCCCAGCAAGGCAAATAGAACACTTCGTTGGACATGAAAGTGAGGGAACATAGTTATAAGAATATATAACCTCAGCAGGTGCAAATCATTTAATTAGTATGTAGTTTATCTCTGCTATTAAGGTTTTTCCATTTTATTTTCATTACAGTAAAACTAGAAATAATTTTTAAAAATTATCTCAATGCCAAAATTGAATATTAGTTTGTTTTGTCATCTTTGTTTAGTTTTTATTTTTTGTTAATCCTCATCCGAGGATGTTTCCTCCATTGATTTTTATTTTTTTTTTTTAGAAAGAGTGGAAAGGAGGGAGGGAAAGTGGAAAAGAGAGAGAGAGATCGATAGGAGAGAGACACATCGATTGGATTGTTGCCTCCTGCACATGCCTGACCATGCCAGGGGTTCCCACAACCCAGGTATATGCCCTTGACCAGGAATCAAACTCGAGACCCTTCAGTGTGCCGGTCAACCCTCTAACAACTGAGCCACCAGCCAGGGCAAGTCATCTTTATTTTTAATGATGGATTATCCAGTAGTTTCTGACCCCCCCCCCCCTCAGAAAAAAAATTGAAATAATTGACCATAGAGAGAAATTCTTACATGTTAACAAATGTATGATTTTCATGATATATTAGTCCAACTCAGTATTCTAATAGTATGTTATGACTAAAAAGTAGTTAAAACTTTAAGAATAAATATTTTAGGACTTACAAATCAAAGTGAGTGTTCCTCATTATATATTGGGAGATTCCTCCCATAATCCATCAGTGCTTGCTTTGATCAGAATATTTTTGGAACTACTTTTAAGAATTGCCTTCAGCCCTGGCCGGTTTGGCTCAGTGGATAGAGCATCGGCCTGTGGACTGAGGGGTCCCAGGTTCAGTTCCAGTCAAGGGCATGTACCTTGGTTGCAGGCACATCCCCAGTAGAAGGTGTGCAGGAGGCGGCTGATCGATGTTTCTAACTCTCTATCCCTTCCCCTTCCTCTCTGTAAAAAATCAATAAAATATGTAAAAAAAAAAAAAAAAAAGAATTGCCTTCAGAACTACCCCAAATGAGTTTCAGGGTGTTTTGTTTTATTTGTTACTCTAAAGGTTACAATTAACTTCAAACTCTCTTAGTTCATATATATATATATTAGTCAGGGTTTTGTAGCTCACATGCCACTTAGCTCTTTAGGAAGTTTTAAAAGAGGGTCTCTAATTATTTTTGAACAACAGCTATATCATTGCAGAAGAGAACCTTTTGAAGGCAAATCATTTGAAGAAAGTGGTAGTCACTTGGATGAAGAAGTTATATATCTTAGTTATAAAATTATTTACATTATTGATATGCCTTATATATTTACTGGTTCATAGTCACTGAAACTATCCTATTTTTATTATGGTGGTTTGGTGATAAATCAGATGTATGGAAAATTGATAACTTAGAAGCCAGTTATGCATATGGAAAGGTAGAATTATTTCATACCAGTAAGTAGTGTTTTTTTTAAATAAATCTTTATTGTTCAGATTATTACAGTTGTTCCTCTTTTTCCCCCCCATAGCTCCCCTCCACCCTCTTCCCACCCCACCCCCTGTCATTACCCTCCCCCACTGTCCTCGTCAATAGGTGTACGATTTTTGTCCAGTCTCTTCCCGCAACCCCCACACCCCCTTCCCTTCGAGAATTGTCAGTCCACTCCCTTTCTATGCTCCTGATTCTGTTATATTCACCAGTTTATTCTGTTCGTCAGATTTTTTATTCACTTCATTTTTAGATTCACTTGTTGATAGATATGTATTTGTTGTCACTTTGTTGTTCATCATTTTTATCTTTACCTTTTTCTTCTTCCTCTTCTTAAAGAATACCCTTCAGCATTTCATATAATACTGGTTTGGTGGTGATGAACTCCTTTAGCTTTTTCTTATCTGTGAAGCTCTTTATTTGACCTTCATTTCTAAATGATAGCTTTGCTGGGTAGAGTGAGCAATCTTGGTTGTAGGTTCTTGCTATTCATCACTTTGAATATTTCTTGCCACTCCCTTCTGGCTTGCATAGTTTCTGTTGAGAAATCAGCTGACAGTCGTATGGGTGCTCCCTTGTAGGTAACTAACTGTTTTTCTCTTGCTGCTTTCAAGATTCTCTCTTTGTCTTTTGCCCTTGGCATTTTAATTATGATGTGTCTTGGGGTGGTCCTTTTTGGATTCCTTTTGTTTGGGGTTCTCTGCGCTTCCTGGACTTGTAAGTCTATTTCTTTCACCAGGTAGGGGAAGTTTTCTGTCATTATTTCTTCAAATAGGTTTTCAATATCTTGCTCTCTCGCTCTTCTTCTGGCACCCCCATAATTCGGATGTTGGTATGCTTGAAGTTGTCCCAGAGGCTCCTTACACTATCTTCATATTTTTGGATTCTTTTTTCTTTTTGCTTTTCTAGTTAGAACCATGGTTTTGAACTCTATATCCAGTAGTTTGCTTTCCTCTATTTCTTTCATTTGTGACATGTTTCTTTGTCTCCACATTTTGGCTGCTTCCCTGTGTTGATAGAGTGGTTTTGTGTGCTAGGTGTCCTATACAGCCCAGTGGCTCAGCCTCCCTAATTACCTGAGGTGGACACTCTTGGCGCACCCCTTTGTGGGCTGTATGCACTGTCTTGTTGTAGTTAAGCCTTGATTGTTGTTGGTATCACTGGGAGGAATTGACCTCCAGGCCAATTGGCTGTGAGGATCAGCTGTGTCTACAATGGGAGAACTTCTGTGCTGGAGACACCCTTATGGGGCAGGACTTGCTTCATTGGGGCTTTGGTGCTCACTGAGTCTGCCCCCTGAGTGTGTCTCTTATGGATGTGAAGAATTGTAATCTGGATGGTGTCACTCTGACTACTGGGTACACTGGCTCTTGGATCTCCAAGGAGGTGCAAAGTTAGCCTCTGCCTGAGGCCACCCAGCAGGAGCTACAGAGAGATCTGCAGATTCCTCCTCTTTGTTTGGGGTTTGGAGGTGCCCAGATAAAGCCCAGCTGTGAAGCAATGCAAGCTGCTGTGGAGCCTTGGGCCTTCTTTTGGAAGCTCTGGGGCTCTCTGACCCAGCTGCAGTTTGTTAGGTTTTAGATTGCAAAAGGCCAGGCCATTCATATGCAAAAGCCTCTGTGCACAGCTTGGGTAGGGTTGTAAATTGGGTGGGGCAGGGCCTCAGGGAATCACCAGGGCGGAGCAGACAGCAATGGCTGCCTGTCAGCCCTGCCCCAAAGAGGCCCCCAGGCCTCTGTATCTCACAGCACCGTGCAGGAACAATGATCACTGCAAGCACCTCTGAGAGAAAGCCACCCTCGTGTTCCGGCCCGATGCCAGACAGTCCAGTTTCTCCACATATGAGTCTGGGTCCCCAGAGTCTTACCCTGAACTGGAGTTCAGAGCAGTCGGGAGCTTATCTCCCTCCCAATTCAAGAAGACAACAGCTACCCACTTGCCAGCCCATTTCCATGTGCGCCTCCGTACCTCCGCACCTCCTCCCAGTCTCAGTGCACTTTTCTCTTTCCTTCTAGTTGTATAACTTCCACTCAGCCTTCCCGTGGTTCTGGATGATATTGGTTTTGTCTTTTAGTTGTAGTTTTGATGTACTTGTGCAAGGCAGCAAGTTCAGGTGTTTATCTATGCCACCATCTTGGTTCCTCCCTCTAGTTTTAATAAATGTATCAAAAAAGTCCCCTGACATAAATCTCAGATAACTGCAATAGATAAATAGTAATTACCATGGTATAATGTTCATTAAGGATTTTCACAAAAGTTTTCCCTGTTTCTAAAAGTATTTGAAATACTGAAATTAGGCTAGCACTACTCTTAACATTTGGGAAACCTGCTAAAGACATTGTTGCAGTAGCACTCAAGTTATCAGCTGTATTCTGGGGCTGGCAAGGCCTGAGTGTACCTTTGTTTTGGGGGAAGGTATTTCAAAGAGCCGGTGCAAGCAAGCATTAGTGCCACTGATGCTACAATCTAGGATCACTGAATTTTTAGGGGTCAAAGGTTCAGAAAGGTTTTACATATACTAGTGTCAAACATTGTGGCATTCACTTTTAAACAGAAGCAGTGTGTATCCAGATAATGCTGACACAAACACACATAGGTCTCAGTCACGTGAGCAGAACCCAAAAATAATCAGGAATTCAGTGAGAACACTCATATGTTAATAGTTGTTAAACATTTTTTCTTCAACTCAGTTGGTTTTATTGAAAATTTAATTTGTGGCCTGATTTGTAACATATCTTTTTTTTCTCTCCCATAGCTTGATCATGACTTAAAACATGCTCACGAACTCCGCCAGGCTGCATTCAAGCTCTATGCCTCTCTTGGAGCAAATGATGAAGACATCCGGAAGAAGGTGAGTCTGGGAGAGGGGCGTCCCCCAGTCCTGACAGCCAGCAGGCAGGGAGTGACGCCGACCTGAAAGTCGTGGTGAAGAGCACTAACAGTGACTGTTTGAATATAATAAAGCAGAGTGACTAAAGGCATAATTGAAGAATGAATGGGACCCGGATTTGGGGGGTTGTTTGTTTGTTTTTAGAACATAGAGTGGCATGGCCGTGCTGGAATGAGAAATAACTGGTGTGCTTTTTTGTGTCATTAATATGGATTATTGTGTTGCACATTTTTGCATGTGTTCTGATAAAAATCATTTCTAGCACTGTGAAGCTTCAGACACCTTGAAAGTCCTAACACTAGAATTGTATATGTTATTTATGAAAATACTTTCCAATGCCATTGAGAAATTTAAATTTATTGTATATTGTTCTTTGATATGTGGCTTAGTTATGTTTTGATTTTTTTGCTACTGTGCAAGTTTGATGTGAATAAAATCTTTGTGGAATGATGATTTTATGTTTAGTGAGTGGTCATGTGAATTTTCAGGTCCCAAAAAATGTATCACTGGTATAGCACCTTATGTTTTTTTAACGGCCTAGTCCAACACTGAACTCATGTTTTTTATGAGAATCGTTTTAAGTAGAAAATAAAGTATAGTTGTAAGCTCTGACCTGGCTCCCTCCTCAAACCAAAAAACTGGATCTACCACTCAAAAAAATATATAACCTAATCTAATAAATTTTACACAAGGCTTTTAGGAACATCAGTAAAGTAATCCCACATGTTCTGTCTTGATGAGCCATAGCAGAAAGAGCAAATTGGGCATTATTTACTGAACATGGCACTTTACTAAGTCTTTCCATCTATATTGATATTTGTGAGGGAAATTACAAAGTATTGGGAATTTGTCATGATTCAGAGAAGTACTTGGGCTCGAGAGAGAGAGGTATGGCATAGCCGTAGGTTTCATGAAATCAATTGAAAAGGAACCATTCTTGAATAAAATTGAACCAAGCAGTAAGATTAGATATGTGAATAGCATTGATTTAAAATCAGTGCAAAAAAGCAACTAAGCTCATTGTTTTCCATGTACCTCAATTTAGTTCAACTAACAAGATTTTTTTGACTTGAAGTGTTCTTAGTAAATATCTATGAAAATCCTTCTTGACACCTCTAAGCTTTCATTTGTAAACTGTTACTTAAAGGTAAACATACTAGTGATATGGTATTCCCTATGTCTGACAAACATAATTTTTGGATGTTGATATGCTTCGTTCAGTTTAGGAAGAGGCTTTTATGGCAACTCATAGATAAAACTTTTTAAAAATTGATATGGACTGTATAACTTATATACATAATGATTTGTTTTTGGATGGTTATTAGGGCTCATTAGAAAGATGAGAAGTGTTTTGCCCATTCTTTTAGCTCAAGAAGGTTATGCCATGGACTGAAAGGGAGATAGATAGATGGACTATAAAGGGGGGAAATAGGATGTCCATTTGTACTTCTTTGTACTTTTTTGTTAATAAACTATTGTTTTGGAATTAATGACTTAATTTGTGATATCATGTTCTAGAAATACAACATAACAGTCTGATGATCAGTCTATTAAAAGTTGTATTTATAATGTGTATAATTTCCTGGTAAGGCTAAATCCTGATAACTTCTGTAGAAAGATGACAAATAAAGAATAAGTTATCATTATTATAGCTTTTTTGTGTGGTGAAGAAAAGATACTGTGATATTCTTATATAATGGGGAATATATAGAGTTTTAAGGAAGATATTTAATTTCTGGAAAAATGAAGTGTTTGAATAATTTACAGTTCATAGTAACTACTGAAGAGGGATATTGTAAAATGGAAAATATAAGCTATATTGTGATAAAACCTACATGAAAATGGTTCTTAGGAGTGGAGAATTCTTATTTTCAGTGCATAAAAAATGACAATGACCCTTTTCCTTTGAATGCCTTTATTTCTGTTCCATTTTTTGTTGACATAATTATTTGGATAGATTTTTATTTACTTTTCTATGAAATATTTATTTACCTTTTACACTTATGCCTTATTAACTTCGATTATATTTATTTTCGTGAAGCACATTGTTAATTGTTTTATTTTTTAATGCAATATTTATGCTTGTCAAGATGGAATTTCAGTTTACTGAGTTAATGAGTGGAGATTCTTTGAAAGAAATTTCAAGGATCATAGAGCTATTTCCTCCCTCCCCCCCCCCCAAAAACAAAAAACAAACAAAAAAAACACACAACACACACACAAGGATAAAAATATGAAATGTTCAGTTGGTCTGCCTTTTAAACTGAAAATGGGAATGCAATTCATTAAGTACAGGGGATAACATATATTCCATTGCCCTGTTATGATCAGTTCAGGAAATGAAGCAGAATGAAGAAGAAAAAACTGAAGCTATAAGAGGTTGACAATGAGAGCTATACCCAGCTGTAAAGGAGAAAGATACAGGCCTTCTTTCTTTGTAGAATTATGTTTCTATCTTTTTGCTTCTAAAGACCTTCTGTGATTTCATTTCTTATACCTTCTCTCTGGGCCAGACAAAATTAAGCTGAAGACTGAGATATGACCCGTAGGTCAGAGAGATACCACTCCTGCTCTGGAGCAGTGTTGGTGTATTCCCAGTAAGAGATATCAATATATAACAATTCCTGGAACCTAATAAGCACCCAGTAAATAAGTATTTGTTGAATAAATATAGAAATGAAAATACAGAAATCAAACACAGAGTGACATTTCCTTCAATATGCCCAGATCTCTCTGTATCCTGTGCAGAGCAAAGTTGGTATTCTGATTCCCAGCATTTCATCCGTTATCACTCTGTGGCATACTTACAAATTTCCTGACTTCCTCTGGTGTCCTGTCAAGAGAGTGAAGGCGTGTGAAGAGTTCTGCAGATGAGAGTAGAAAACATTACCATTGGCTGTGAGATGAAAAGGGAGAAGCCTAAGAAAAGATGGACCACTGAGCTTGACAATGTGGCCTGGCCATATTCAACTTAGAATAATTCAAGAATTTGTTAGGTTAAGCAAGGGCTGAGGTAGGAATTGAGTACTCAATGGATGAAAGGTCCAGAGCGCATTGGCAGTGACTACACAATTCGCTATAATCTCTGCCAGGGGGAAAGTCTAGTTTTTAATAATGGCCTTGACCACATATTAATGCTGACTAGGAAGAGTAAGTTCAGTTAATGGGACAGTAAAAAAGAAAGAAGTTAAGATACCTAACATTCTTTCAAGTGCTGGTATTTCCAGTCATAACCCCAGTCAGTGATTAAAGTCATGCAGGGGCAGCAGTGGCAGGCAGTCCTGTAATGGTGAGGCTGATTCTTTTCTAACAAAGAATTGTTCTTATGAAGATCATTACTTGTTTGGTACCTGTTGATCATAAATTAGGCTGGAAATTTTAAAGGATTGTCTCTCTTTACTCTGTTTAAGGAACTAGTGTAATTTATTAGTTAGAAAGTATAAGTTGAAGAAAATTAGAAATAGTATAAATTAACTCAAGGAGATTAATGAACTTAATAGGATGTTATTTTTATTTTTTATAAAAATAAAATACATTGCAAATCTTAAAGGAAGTACTTATGCAGGCTTTGCTCCTTTGAGGTATCTTACTAATGGAGACTTTCAGAAAGCTTTCCTCTTGGATTTTGAGTACTTATATTTTAGCTGGACATTCCTTTTGAAGAACTAGAATGTAAGCTCCATGAGGGCAGGGATTTTTTTATGTATTGTTCATCACTGTATTCCCAGCATCTACAACACTGCCGGATGCATAGACAGCACTTAATAAATATTTGAAGAATGAATGAATGAAAAAAATGAATGAATGGACAAATAGACGAATGAATCATATTGCAAAATTACATTATTAAGCAAATTATGTATGGGCCTTCATACATTAAGAGCATTTATAATTTTATTAGCAATTCTATGAAGAAATTTAAAATAGGGAAAATAAAATCTGATCATATAGGCAAGGGATTTCACTATACTTTAGCATAAAGAAAGTGCAGGAAATTCTCATTTTTCAAGAGGCAGACAATCTCAAGGACATGTCTTCTACTCATTTTGATATAGATCAAAGAGAACATATTTTATAGCATGGTACTTGTTTAATTTTGAAATAATTTTTACCATTTTTTAGTTTTTTTCCTTTCTAAATGTGTGATTTAAAAATAATGTATATTATTCACAAATGTGAATCTGGACCCATTTTTTTTCTAGGGATGAAAGTATGATTTGGTTTATAGAAATTAGCCTGACTCAGAAACCAACCTATTCTGTAAAGTGTAAATATTGTCTGATGGGTGGGGGAGGAAGGAAAGCAGTGCAGTGAGACGAAGAGCCATAAGACGCAGCCTTACAACTCAGCATTTATAATAAAACCTCAGTAAGCCAGAGAACAGGAAGGAATGGCCAGCAAGACTTTGCTAGGGGCTTAAGGAATTATTTGAAAAAAATTAGAATGGACATGTTGATTTCAGTGGGGCTATTCTTGAATCAGTTTGGAAATTAATAATTTAATGTTTTTGTCATTTTTAATGTTTTATAACTGCCTTTCATATTTTCAAGAGTTGAAAACATGAAATCTTAACTTTTCTTACAGGGGGGGATCATCCAATCACACTGGTTTTATATTACGTGAATAAGGTAGTCAAGAATGGGATATTTTTTTCCTTTTAAATTGAACAATTTCTTTTAAGCAGTATAGGCAGAAAAAAATAAAAAGTAAAAAAAAAACAACCACAACTAAAAATGAGAATTTGTCTTTTACCTTCTTTTTCCTAGCAAAGAAATTATATCTTCAGGGTCATTGTGAGGATGAAGATACAATGTATTTAAAATATTTAATATGGTGCATGTAAGTGCTCAACAAATGGAAGCATTTATTAGAATATCTTAAGTGACTTCATTGGAAGATTAAAAATAAATATTTTAAATTGTACTAGAAACACTGAACAACGTTGGGGCATAAATAAAAAAGGTTTGCAATGAAGACATTGACTTTATGCTATAAATTTCCAGTTCTGTTAGTTATTTATTCTTTATAGTAAAAAGAATATTTGTACTTAAGAAGTATAGAGCCTCTTTCTTTAGCTTATCTCTTATTAATTACAAGATGTCTTCTTACTCTCTTAGAATAGATTTAAATTTCTGGTTTTCAAAACTTTGTTTGCTTTAGCATGCCCTTCAAAGCACCAAATTAAATTCTGGGTTGTTGTTTTTTAAGTTAAATAGAATATACAATATAAATCAATAATTGGTTGAATTCAGAGGTAATAGATATGTTAGAAAAAGTATGGAGGCCAAATTTTAACTTTGGTTATCTAAGTATTACTGTCCCTGGTTGCAATAGATGTTATTTCTCCAAAGAGTCATTATTCATATGAAGCCCTGTCTTAAATATGCATGTTCAAAATTTGAACAAATGTAAATTCTTCTCTATATTTTTAAAGTTATAAGATTTTAAAGTATATTTTTAAATTTAGGTCAATTTTTTAAAATATCTTTCTGCCACCTCAGAAACTTGCTAAGTATTTCATAAAACATTTTTATAATTTGTTATACATTGATTTTATTACTAGTTAGTGTTCTGGATAACAGTATAATTATACCATGAATTTATATTTTTAAATTTTTTACAAAGTGCAGTAATTATAAATGGTAATTTAAAAGGCACAGTGTCAAAATTTTGTATGTCTCTGCCATGAAATCAGGCAGATGCAAGGAGCGATTTTTAAGCCTTAGCCTGCAAGTTGAAACAAACACCTTGAACATTTTGAAGGTTTTCAACAGTACCACAGAAGTAGCGCCCTTCAGGACTCGGCTCTGTTACTGAATAACAACAAATTCATTCAGAATTCAGAATCCGTGGACTTAATCTGTGGTAAAATTGTTAGTTATCGTCTTAAGGCTAATCTACCAAAGAATTGTAAATGATCTCTACAGCGTTCATTTATGATGGTAAGTATTTTTAAAGAGTTAATCATGACAGGGCCAGGTTTTGCCACTTGCCCACGGTACTGAGACCCTTGGCCTTCTGCATACTGAAAGAAGCAGACCTGGGACTGATAATGCTAGATACAAAACAGAGGTATTTATAAAACCAAGTAATGAATATTGATTTCAAAGTTTCATTAAATGGAGACATAACATTGAGTATTATACAACTAATTGTAATATTGTCGTTGCATAAACCATTGAATTACAGTTCCTTTTTTTTTTAAGTATGAAGTACAGGTTGGTTATTTTGTTAGCTAGTTACAAAGCATCAGATTCAGAAAAAATATATATCTTTTTCTCTCACATACTTTTTGGTACAAAGTGGGTAATCAGATGCTTTAATTACATCTTTTTCTTCATCTGGCATTTATGACATACTTCCTCCTGTGTGTCCAGGAATGAAGCAGAAGACTGGTGTGTACCTTGTAGGAGCTTACAGTACAAAATAGCTAAGGAGATGAGACACTAAATTGCTAGATAGTAATTCCAGAGCCTCATGTGTGTGTAAGTCTTGTCTATACTAAAAGCCAGTTTTGCCATGATTGATACACCCAGATATGATTAAAATATGACTCTAATTAAAATACCCTGTCTGAACGAGTCTGGAAGAGTCCATCTCCTATGAAGAAGTTTATTCCAGTGTTCCCACTTTTCTGCTTCCAAAGTATTAAAATATGTTGTTGCAGAGTTTTGTCTCACAAAATCTGTGTTACTTCTGCATCAATTGAAAATATTTTTCTAAGGGACCTGTCTAGATGTGATTACATTGTAGATTAATATTTTAGAAAGGTAGCTTCCAGAGTTAATGATGCCATGCCATAGGTACTATTTCAGCATTTTATTTTGTAGGTAGCTTCTGTATGGAATAGGTGTAAACTTGTCATATGTAGAGTGAGCGATGAATGGAGCCTTGGAACACATGTCCATTTAAGGAAGGGTAGGGGAGAGAGGACTGCAACTTAAAGAGATGACAGTTGGAGCACTTACGTCTTTTAAATAGGGGTGCAAGTGGCAGGGCACGGGCCAAGAGAAAGGAACCAGTGGGGTGGGGCAGAGTAAAGCTGCAAGAAAGAGGTGGGGGGAGGCAATTTCTGGATCAAGGTGCAAGGGCTTTGAGCTTGAAGTACCCAACTTCAGTGTAACAAGAGTGAAAAGGTATGGAGATACGTTAAGGAGAAGAGGAAGATGAGACAACTTGTGTCCTAGAAAAAAAGCCTTTTCCCTGCAAGAAGGAGGTGGGCACAGAGGGACTGAGGGTGTGAGGGAGGTAGGAAGAATTTGAAGGACGGAAATATATAGGGAAGATGGGAATATCTTGCAGGTGAGTGCAAGGCTGGCGGAGCAGCGAGGTCCCGCCGAGATGGGGTAGCGCACACACAGAGATCTGGCAGCCAGGTTTACTGAATATTCTACTGTAAATCAGCACTTTCGGATGTGAAACAGGAGTAAGTGGTGGGAGGTCAGTGAAAAGAAGGCATTTGTCTATTAAGTGGAGTATCTGAGCAAGAAATCCAGGTCGGGGAGAAAGGTATGTGAGGGTCGAAAAGCGTATACAGTGAGAAAGGAAGGCATTTAGGGGTTAGAAGTGACAATGGGGACAGAGGTGGATGTGCATAAAGGTAAGGGTGAGATTAAGTTTGCTCTTGGGTGAGAAGTATAAGTTTTCTCAGCCACTTAGGAACCTCCAAATCACTATATAAAAATTACCATTACTACCCTACAGCTGCAGTGTGGTTCCCTGTACTTAATAGTTGATATTCTTCTCCCCATCACTCTTAATTTCAGCTTTTTTGTTCTCTTCTCATTTGGTTTGAACATCCTGAGATTTCCCACCTCCTCCTACTCTGAGGTAGTGATCCTCAACCATGGCGGCATACTGGACTCTACCTGTGGAGCTTAAAAAACAAAAACAAAAAAAAGCAGGTGCCTGGGCCCCATCCCAGAGACTGATTTAATTGGCCTGGATTTTTTTAAAAAACTTCCCATAGGAGCAATGACTGCCGTTAATGTGTTGCCCATCCTGGAAACCGCCTGGTGAGCACAGGCCTACTTCTCTACCAGGGCCATCTTACAAGCATGGCTAAGCATAAGGACTCTGTCTTATCTAAGTCCTCCACTTCTTAATATGCTGATGGTGATAATCATAATGGCCACAAAATGGATAAAACAGATAATGTAACATTTATTCACACTACCCCTGGCACAAAGAAGTACTCTGCAAATATTAGTTTTGTTAATGTTTGTGTTGCGATTATGTTAGCATTTTTTAAAATATGCTTTTTTTTCCATAGGACCACACAAGTTAAACTTAATTTCTTCCCCACACTATTTATTTTGTATCTATACATTATTGCTTAATGAAGAAAAATTGTAGGCTTTGTTTTTAAATTAAAAAAAAAAAAAAAGCTCCATGATTGTAGTGATTACATGGAGTAGGGCTTGGTGCTACAGTGCAAAATGGCAAGGGCTACTTTTCTAAATATTTAACTTTTCAATTTTCTTGATAAGAAAGCAGCCAGAGGGTGGCTCTGTCAGAAACCCGCAGATTACATTTCATAAGGGCTGTGTGGACCATGATTTCCCTAGAATCTCATTGTGGCAGGAACCTTTCCGATGGTAGTTCCTTTTTCTCTTTCACTTTCTCAAGACTGTTTATGCAAGACCTCTGCGCTAATCATGCCGTGTGGTTATTGTTTTAAGTGTTATTAAAAATAATCAAGCATAATCGGCCCCTTATGCCTGTCATTCAGCCTGGCAGGTCCTTAGGGGATAGCCCAACCTTTCTGATGAGATGCCTGCCCCCACCACAAACTGATGGTTCCAGAGGTAAAAACTCTCACTAAAAGCCAACATTAAACTTTTAATGACGTCAGCCTACTTGCATTTACAAGCAGTGAAGTGTGTCATCTTTGTGTTGTTATTTATGCAGCATTAACCTTTTTCTCCAGATCATTGAGACTGAAAATATGATGGACCGAATTGTGACTGGCTTGTCTGAGTCTAGTGTCAAGGTGCGGTTAGCTGCTGTCAGGTATGAGCTTTAAATGGTCTGAATAAAAACCCCTTGCCATGTGTTTAACGTGTTTCCTTCCCGGACCTTCACCAAGTAAGCACAGAATCCAGATGTTACTCAAAAGTCTGCTCAGGTGAATTCAGTGTGTAACGTTTAAACCGAGAAGCTAGCCTGGAGAGCCCACCAAGTGTTCTGAAGTAGTTGAATTAATAATGTCTGTGGCTATACCTGAAGTGTATATTAGTAATTGTGAAACGCCAAGCAGTGTGTTTGAAACGTGTAAGTTTCAGCTTCTTGTGAAGCTAATTTTGATTATTCTTTGTAGATGTTTGCACAGTTTATCTAGATCTGTGCAGCAGCTTCGAACCAGTTTCCAGGATCACGCCGTGTGGAAACCTTTAATGAAGGTAAGGGAAGGAAGGA
Source organism: Cnephaeus nilssonii (assembly GCF_951640355.1). Taxonomy (NCBI): domain Eukaryota; kingdom Metazoa; phylum Chordata; class Mammalia; order Chiroptera; family Vespertilionidae; genus Cnephaeus; species Cnephaeus nilssonii. The sequence continues at coordinate 30,427,774 of NC_137088.1, forward strand.
TCAGCAAGTAACACCCATTCCCACGGAGCCCTTACTGAGCTGAGGTAGCTGACGGCATTCCGTGGTCTAGGAGTATGTGTGATTTTTGTGTAGAGCATTTTGAGCAGTTACTCCTCAAATCTCATGTTCTAAGCATCTTTACACCTGCAGAGTGTGTTTCTGAGGTCAGCATCTCGTGTGACGGGGAAGTGCATGCTTGGTTTTCTTTTATTAACTAAAGCTTGAGTTACTCATCTGCTCTCCCTGTGTGTTTAGTATTACACTTTGGACTTACCCCCAGAATCATCTTTGTAATTTTTAGTTATAAAAGGAAAGGAATCAGCCATTTACAGATATAATCTGTTCTTAGTCTTTTGTCACTCCCTTGATATTTTTTAACAAAATTGTTGCCTCCTACTTTTCTAACTTCTTTTGGCCTAAGGTCTTTTCTTGAGGGGGAATAATGTTTTTCAGGTCAATTAAATCTGAATTGAGACTTAGAGTATGCTAATAATATTATTCCTAATATAAAAGCACGGTGAGTTTGGCCTCTGGTCCATCTTTATTTTTCTCTTTAAGTGAACATACACCTTGCATTTAATAAATTTTTTGTTTATGTTTTGTTTTTTTCTACCTGCTAAGAAAGCCTCTGTGCATAGGAAAGCTACCAATTTTTTTTTTTTTTTTTTTTTTTTTTTTTTTTTTTTTTTACTGTAGAGCACTTGCCTTCAGCTTAAAGCATCAAGGTTACAGTAGAGGCAGAAATAGTCAGGGGAGGCTCCAGGCAGAAGTATGGAATGGACTTTGAAGGCAAAAGGAAGGCAGGAGGATTAGCCAGAGAGAGGAGCAGCATGAACAGAAACAGTACCTTACGGTGTGTGCAGGAAATGTACAGATGCCTGTGACTGTAGTAGAGGGGTGGGATAGGAGCCCCAGATGAAGCGTTAGACCAATGCTGTCTTCATTTGAGTGATTTTCCTATTGACACTCTTTCTTGTCCTTAAAGTGCACCTTTTTCGTAGCAGCTTAATCTTTATTTATTGATTCTGTCTATTCACGATTTTCTTTAACTGTGCCCTGTTTCCCAAAATAACTTTTAAATATTTCTTCTGGAGCCAATTTCTCTGATTGCTCAGCTAAGTACCCCTCTCTCATATGATTTGAAAATGGAGCCCTGGCCCAGCCTGTGTTCCTCAGTGGTTCAGTGTCGGCCTATGAACCAGGAGGTCACGGTTCAATACCTGGTCAGGGTACATGCTCAGGTTGTGGGCTCGATCCCCAGTAGGGTGCATGCGGGAGGCAGCCGATCAATGACTCTCATCATTGATGTTTCTCTCCCTCTCCTTTCCTCTCTGAAATCAATAAAAATACATTTAATTTTTTTTTTAAATGGAGCCTTGGCTGGTGTGGCTCAGTTGGAGCAATCTGAAAGGGTTTTGTGCATTTGGGTACATGTGGATGTAATTACTATCAAACTACTACTTTGTTGCAGTTTTAAAGTATAGATACTATTAAAAGCTCAAAAGTAGATCAATAATTTATTTTAGATATTTCAGTTCCTCTTACTTCAAAGTCTGTTTGTGTGTCTATTGATTTTTCCTCTTTTACTTTTCCATGTTGTTAACTGTTGGTTAACAAACCACAAGAGAATAGCCATTTGATTTTAATTAAAATTTTTATTTGTGATTATTTTTTGTTACTATTTTGGTGAAATTCTATTTGGTCAGTGTTAGAGGTCAACTTCCAGATTTCTCCCTGTCTTACACTGCATTTAGGAAATGCTTTTAAGAATTTCACAGACTCTTCTGTTTTAGTTTATCATTCATTGTTATCTAATTTGAAAATAAAACTTAATAAAGGCACATTAACCTCTATAAAACAATAAATATTTTAAAAAGTGAATCATCAAGCAAAGCAACTTTTTAAAGTCTTGGTACGCACTAACTTATTTAAACCAGTGATTCTAAGTAGTGTAATTCTGGAAAATGATTATTGCTCTTATTTTGCCAACATTCATTGAGCACCCGTTTTGTGCAGTGTCATTCAGTTGATACAGGCCAGGGTAAATTAGATCATAGATCTGTAGATTATTCCTTCAGACGCTGAAATTTGTTCATAGAAAAGGGGGTTGGCGTGTCTACACATAGAATTTGAACAGTGTGGACAGTAATAAGGGTCTTACAAGAGGCCATAAACAGTGGCACAGGGGAGGATAGAATGACTTCTGACTGGAAGGGCTCCACGGAGGCTTCTGGAAGAAGATGGCCTTACAGCATGGGTATGGGGTGCGCCTGAGAGATGGAGAAAGGGAATGGAAAGGCAAGGGAAGGTGAACAGCGTCTTAGAGGGGGTTGTGGCAGACAGAGATCAGCATGCATAACAGGAGATTTATCTTTATCAACTAGCTAACAAGTCACAGGAAAATTAAATACAGTATCTTAGGAGAACTGCTTCTGTTTTATAATTCTTGCTTATTCTTAACTTGGGAACTTCAGGCTTAATTTAGCTGAAGAAAGCAGATAATATACTTAACTCTATTTTTTTAATTGTGGTTGTTTTTGGTGTGGTTTGTTTTGTTTTGTTTTTGTGATTCTCCATTTCCAGTTTGCATAGCGAGAGCTCTTAGGACTCCTTTTGGGATGACAAGCCTTATCCGGATTTGCTCCCAAATGCAAAGGGTTTAGGTGGAGTGGTTATTGCATATAAGTGGTAGTGTTTATGAAGCCTTCTGTCTTAGAAACTGAAAAGAACAGGTTCTGATAATAGCTAATGGTGGCTAACATTTGTCATCATGTTGTTGTCTTCTGAGTTGAGTGAGAGTCTATGGCATTTAGTTTGCTCTAGACCTGCCATATGCCTGATACTGTGCCTGATAACAACAAAAACTATGGCAATAAATTACCTTTTTAAAACACTTACTTATATAATCCTTACTATGTGCCAGTTACTAGTCTAAAATCTTTTCGTTTATTGATTCTCACAACAACCCTATGAAGCAGGTACTATTATTATCCCCATTTGACAGCCAAGGAATTCATATACCCATTCAGTGGTTGGGCTGAAATTTTCACTCAGGCAGTTTATGTTCTTAACTTTTTGCCATTATGCTTCCCTTATTGTTCACTATATCACATTTCATCCTAAATAGTCCTATAAACAAAGTGTTGTTTTCTTTAATTCCTCAACTCAAAGGCTCAGAGAGGTTAAGGTGCACACATCTCGTAAGTGGAGGAGTCAGAGTTGAAACCAGGGCTGTGATTCCAGTCCCCTCATTACCTAGCCTGTGCAGTAGCTTAATCCATCTGTGCTTCTGGTCAAACAAGTCCTACTAGGGACACATAGAAAAGTTTTGGGCCCTAGTGCAATTTTGTGTTTCATAAATGGCCCAAGTTAATGAAGTAGAATGTGCTAACTTTCCCCAAAGCAGTCCCCCGATCTTTAAACCTTTACATGGGGCACCCCTCCCTGCCTTGTCAACTCCCACCCTGGCAGTGGAGCTGTAGCTTCTCCGGCAAGACAGGTGTGAGGGCCGTAGTCAGAATTATAGCACTAGGTAAGGGTTCACACAATATCAGGTCCATCTTTCCTAACTAGCTCTCAAATATGAGAAATCAGGATGAAAGATAAATTGTTTTTCCTCATTCTTATGATCTCACCTCCATGTTTCTTTCCAAACCATTAATAGTACCCCTTTTTTTAATTCCCTAGGTTTTGCAAAATGCACCAGACGAAATCTTAGTAGTAGCATCTTCCATGCTATGTAATCTTCTTCTTGAATTTTCTCCAAGCAAAGAGGTTAGTATTGATTTTCTCTTCCTAGACTTTGCCTGGTCCTACCAGGGGCTTAGTCAAATAACTTCCATAGTAGTTGACATTGAAATTTGAAGACTAGTTTTAAAAACTACTTTTGATGCTGCAAGAAGGAGGGTAGCAAAATAAATCATTTTTAAATATTGTTATTTTAATTTTCTGTTATCCCTTTTATTCTGCCTGGCATATTCAGATTATTTAAAAGATATAGTTTGCATTCACTCTAAACTGCCTGTAAATGTAAGAAATAATACACAAATAATAGACTATTTTCAAACTATCATTACTAAGGAATAAATTAAGACAATTTTGTAAAACCAGGATTACAAGTAATTTCTGCTGGCATCAGGAAATAATCTTTTTTTTTTTTTAAATCCTCACCTTAGGAGTGAGGGTGTTTTTCCCTTGATTTTTAGAGAGAGTGGAAGGGAGGGAGGAGAGGAAGAGAGAGAGAGAGAGAGAAACATCGATGTGAGAGAGAGAGAGAGACACATTGATTGATTGCCTGCTGCTCTTACCCCAACTGAACCTTCAACTGAGGTATGTGCCCTTGACCAGAATCGAACCTGCAACCCTTCAACCCTAGAGCCAATGCTCTAACCACTGAGAAAAATGGGCCAGGGCCAGAAAATAATCTTTTTAGTGTTTAGTGTTAATGGTAGTTGTTTGAGGAAGGATTACATGTGTAGATATTTTTCCCTTGTTTTATGCATTTTATAAATTATTTGAGCATGTATTATTTCTATAGGGAAAATTAAAATCAGCTTTAATAAAGGAAGGAGAAAACCTTATCCAGTTAATTTTATCATGTTAAAATATCTCTGGTCTGCCCAGTTATGAACTAAGGTTTAGACACTGCCCTTTATCATGCATTTAGTAGACCCATTTTGGTTGAACTACTTGTCTGCATTGTAATAGCTACAGGCTTCTGACTGGTAATTAGGAAGGCTTTAGTAACAAGGTGGAGGTTCAGACAGTTATTCACCAGCGATAATCTTGGAACAAAAGGGGAGAGACTGGCAGTTATTCTGAAGGATGACAAAGGGGAGATAAGATGCCAGGGCTTCCATCAGTTCTCTGTCCTGGTGGCGCAGATGTGGGTCTGATGACGATCTGGTTGCAGTCAGTGTGACACTGTTAATCATCCTGCATAGCTGTTGTGATGCCTCAGATCCACCTTCAGCATATTTAGGGTTTGGTTATGCAGGAAGGTAGATGAGCTCAGGGATGGGATCACTAATACAGCTAGTTTTCCATATTAAAAATAAACTGGACTATAGTTAGCACTGTATTGTATATTTGAAACTTGCTAAGAGAAGTTCTCATCACAAGGGACAAAATTGTAACTATGTGTGATGATGGATTTTAACTAGACTTACTATGATGATCATTTTGCAATTCATGCTTACATTGAATAATGTTTTATACCTGAAACTAATATAATGTGTGTCAATTATATTTCAATAAGTAATAAACTGGATCTTGAACTGGAAGGTAAGGAAGTGTAATAAGAGCATTATTGGACCAGGTGACAAAATTGGAATATGGACTAAATATTCAATATTCAATAAAAATATTGTTTTGATGTTAACTTCTCTGAATTCGGTGATTGTTCTGTGGTTCTGTTCTCTAAGAGAACATTCTTGTTCTTAGAGTAAACATTGAAGTAGTAACGGTAAAGGGGCATGATGTATGCACTCTCCTTTCAAGTGGTTCAGAAAAGATTTAAAAACGCAAATATGGGTATATAGAATGAAAGAGATCATGATTAATCAAAATAATATGGCAAAATGTTAAAAGTTGGTTAATCTGGGAAAAGAATATATGTAAGTTCTATGTATTAATCTTGCTACTTTATAAGTTTGAACTTAGTTGAAAATAAGAAGTTTTAAAAAACATACCACAATTTGTACAAGTAGAGGAATGTGTGTCCTTCAAAAATGTCATCGTGAAAGGCACTGCTCTATTTCTTGGTATATAAATCTCAATTGCTTAAGCCATTTCTAGAATGCACTTGAAAGATGGCCTTTTAAGCATTCATTGGTGATAGTAAATCAGTCCTTTAGGATTTGAATTTTTATAAAATTAACAAAACTCATTTTCAGCTAAGTATCATAAATTAAGTGGTCAGGCTAAAAGTGTGCTATTTTAGCTATAAAACATAGTATGACTGTAAGTACAAGACTTATTTTGCTTGTATCACTGAGAAATAGTCCTGAAAGTAGTTCTAAAAGATGAATTCTGTTTGGAATAAGATTGATAATTTGGAAGGAGGATAGTTTATCTTAGGTTCCATTCTAAATCAGCCTATTGCTTCAGTCAGCTTGGAAACAACACATGAGATAGTGAGAGCTCTGCCTACACAAAGCTGGAGTGATGGACTCTTAGAGGATGGGGAGACTGAGCCTGTGGAACTAGGTAATGGGGTCATGAGTATGTGTGAAATGAACAGATTGAAGGATATCTCCTGAGTCTTTCAGGACTACCAGGAAAACAGGAAATGACAGGGATTATTTGTGTTTTTAGATTTGAGAGAGAATAATTGTCCTTGCCCTTCTCAAGGTGATTTTTATGGCCACCTCACTCCCTGCTCTGTGAAAGTTGCTTGGACTTGGGTAAGAGTGCAAACAAAATCATAAGCAGAGTGCCAGGGTATGTACACATTTAGTTCACAAACCTGACTTAAAGCCTGTGTTTTTCCCCCCCTTTCCAATGGCAGCCAATTTTAGAATCAGGAGCTGTAGAGCTACTTTGTGGATTAACACAAAGTGAAAACCCCGCTTTACGAGTGAATGGAATTTGGGCTCTTATGGTACGTTTCACTCTTTTATGTATGTCATCATTTACAAAGAGAATAGAGCTATTTTCAAAGTTAAAACTAAAGAATGTACTATTTGAAATTGGAGTTTTCTCTTTTAAAAAAAAAAAACCTTAACTATTTTAGCCTAGTTTTCTTTTATTTATTTATTTATTTACTTTTAGTTAGTTAGTTATTTTTAATTGTTGACAGTATTACAAATATCCCTATTTCCCCTCTTTGCCCCCCTCCCTCCAATTCCCAGCCTACCCCAGGCCTTCACCACACTGTTGTCTGTGTCTGTGGGCTGTTCATATATGCATATAAATTCTTTGGTTAGTCTCAGTTTTCTAAGGACCTAGGACCTAGCAGACTCCATATTCAGCTTTCAGATTTATTTATTTTTATTTTTTAAAAATATATTTTATTGATTTTTTACAGAGAGGAAGGGAGAGGGAGAGAGAGTTAGAAACATCGATGAGAGAGAAACATCGATCGGCTGCCTCCTGCACACCCCCCACTGGGGATGTGCCCGCAACCAAGGTACATGCCCTTGACCGGAATCCAACCTGGGACCCTTGAGTCCGCAGGCCGACGCTCTATCCACTGAGCCAAACCAGTTAGGGCAGCTTTCAGATATAAACATAAGCAAGTTGCTTGGCCACTGTGTGCCTCTATTCTATTAATAAGAAAAGTGGATAGATGTTGAAACTTGACTTAAATTCATTTTGGAAAACAAATTTTCCTCATCGTGAACATATTGATATCTGTATATAGCTACCTTTTTTATTTTTTTGTTAATCTTCACCCTAGGACAGTGATGGCGAACCTATGACACGCGTGTCAGCACTGACACGCGTAGCCATTTCTGATGACACGCGGCCGCTGAGGCGGCCACATGCCGAGGATGAAACATTTGCGAAATAATGTTTTTTCCTCAAAGTGACACACTACCCGAGTTATGCTCAGTTTTTTGGCGAAGTTTGACACACCAAGCTCAAAAGGTTGCCCATCACTGCCCTAGGATATTTTTTCCATTGATTTTTAGAGAGTGGAAGGGAGGGGGGGGGAGACAGAGAGAGAGAAACATCGATGTGAGAGAGACCTATCAATTGGTTGCCTCCTGCATGCCCCCACGACTGGGAGCTGGGGATCGAGCCTGCAACCGAGGTATGCGCCCGTGAGCCGGGGATCGAACCTGGGACTCTTCAGTCCAAGGGCCAACGCTCTAACCATTGAGCAAAACCCATTAGGACAGAGCTACCTACTTTACAAAGCACTTTTGTGTCTTTGGGGTTTTTTAAAATTTTTATTTTTTTAATTTTTTGGTATTTTTTATTTATTTTATTGTTGACAGTATCACAGATGTCCCTTTCTCTTTATCCCTCTGTTTCCAGCTCCTGCCCCACCCCAGGCCTTCACCATACTATTATCTGTGTCCATTGGTTATGCATAATAAGCAAATACTTTTAAGTCATTTTCAAAATGCATAGCACAGTATAGTTGTTAATAGTCATTTTGTTATTAAAGTACACAGAAGGCAACATGATAACCATAAGGATATTTTCAAAAGTAATAATGGATTTTGTATTTATTTGAGAAATCTTGAAGATACTCAACTGCCTGTGTCAGAAAGTAATCATATTCCTAATATATTTAGAAGTGACAGTATCTTTCTCTTGACAGACAGAATATAGGTAATTAACAGGAATCAGAAAAATAATGTGACATAATTAAGGATTTTTTGCAGATTCTATTAGTACTTTGAAAATAATCAGAGTTACTATTTTTTTTTAAATATATTTTTATTGATTTCAGAGAGGAAAGAAGAGGGAGAGAGAGATAGAAACATCAATGATGAGAGAGAATGAAAAATCAGCTGCCTCCTGCATGCCCCCAACTGGGGATCAAGCCCACAACCCAGGCATGTGCCGCTGATCGTAATTGAACCCGAACCCGTCAGTCTGCAGTCCGACGCTCTATCCACTGAGCAAAACCAGCTAGGGCCAGAGTTACTATTAAAAATATAATTTAATAAAGCAAATGTAGACATGATTCTTGAAATTTCTTGAATCCTTTCAGAATATGGCATTTCAGGCTGAACAAAAAATAAAAGCAGATATTTTACGAAGCTTGAGTACCGAACAGCTATTCCGGTTATTATCAGATTCAGATTTGAATGTGCTGATGAAAACATTGGGACTTCTTAGAAATCTCCTCTCTACTCGGCCTGTAAGTAAAATCACCCAGGCTTCCAGATTAGCTACCTCTGCATCTGCATCGTAAAACATTGCCCTCCCCTCCTCTCCCAGCAACATCTACCCACAAATGTGATTGAAAAACTGCTTCTTCCCAGAGAAGCAAGGAGTTGATGTCTAGACCTACCACCTTCATAGGTGTTCTGGAAGCTGCTTCACCGTATATGGCCACCTGACCCTGCATTCCTTCCCTGCCTGTCCTGTCTCCCTCTCCTTCCACCTTGCTGCGTATGAGCTTATCTTAATTGGTTACTTTATTCTTACCTGACTTGCTGGCCATGTGGGTTTTCTTACAAGCCTAAGTAATTATCTCTGGGGCTTCTGATTCTTTCACTTTAGAGAATCCCCTCAGGGCCATTCCAGAGACAGACACCCCACACTCACCCGGCCCACAGTTAGTGGACTGATCGCTGAAGAAGTCAGTGTGGAGAACAGTGGATATATGTCAGAGCAGGAGAAGCTGAGCCTTGCTCTATGGCCCCTTTCATTGTTCTTTAATGGTCCCTGAGCAACATTGTCAGGGGCCTTTCACGAAGATGAAAAAGCATGAGTGGTTTCTTCTCTGTGCCTCACTTGTGGTTTTATTCAATTTATTTAAAGAAAAAAAACCACTTTACCCATTTCTTCCCATCCTATCCCTACCCTCTGCCTACCACCAAACTGTCTCTGTATCTATGATCATAATCTTCTTATTTATATAAAAATATATCTTACATATTATGTATTTTTATTTATATTTAATTTGTTTTTTTTAGTCTTCTTTCTACATTTATGCTCAAAGATTTCCACATCTCTGGCTTCCGCATCTCCCTCACCCATTTTTATGTGCCTACTTTTTCTTTAATATATTTGCATTTGATGATCCCATTTGATTATAATTCCATATTCTGTCAAGCCAAGTCTACTCTCTCTTCATCCTAAAGTCATCAAAAAAAAAATGTTGAAGGCAAAATGCAGTTTCAAACACGATTCTTTGGCATCTAGTTCTATATGCTATGGTGTTCTCTTTGAAGTATAGTTGTATATTTAGAAGCCTCTGTTCTGTCCTGTGGGATTTTTTCTTTGTCCCCCAAGTGATAATTGTGGATTTCCCGTTGTTTTGCAGCATATAGATAAAATCATGAGCACCCACGGAAAGCAGATTATGCAAGCCGTCACTCTTATTCTGGAAGGGGAGCATAACATTGAAGTCAAAGAACAGGTATGTGTTCCCTTTCTTTGAGGAAAATCTCCTGATTATTCCAAGAAAGATTTGAATTCTTCCCCCGGCCCTGGCTGGTGTGGTTCAGTGGGTTGGGCGTTGTCCTGTGCACCAAGGTATGTGCCCTTGACTGGAATCAAACCCGGGTCCCTTCATTCTGAGGGCCGACGCTCTATGCCAACTAAGGCAGGGAAGGCTTCTTGGAGGGAATGACACTGAGTCCAGGAGCACAGTCAGTCAGGAATCACTCAAAGTGAAGAGAAGTGAAGGTAATTTTCTCCAACTTTAACCCACATTTTGTTTCCCTTTGTGTTCCTCTAGTAGGTTTCAAAAAAGTTTGGGTTCTAATTGCACATGGCTAGTGGACAGGGCTCAGGCCTTCACCCCGAAGGTCATGCGCTTGTGAACAAGTAGCATTTGGAGAGAGAGGGAGGGAACTTGCAACACTTCTGAAGCTTCCACCAAAGAGGCGACCCCTTTGAGGAAACCTTGTAGTGAAGTAACAAGAGCTTCTCTCGGAAATGGAGTTTTCAAGAAAATATTAAATTATGTTTTCCCTTTCATTTATGTGATAGCATGAACTGTAAGACATGCCTGCCTTTGCCCAGCGATGGCTTATGCCCGGAAAGAAACCACTGAAATGTTTGGGTTCCTTGGGCTTGTTGGCAGTGAGGCCAGGGAGTGAGAAATCAAGACATTCAAAGTGGAACCTGAGAAAATCCCAATTTGAGAAAGCTGAGTCTGGGACTTGAGAGTTCTCCTGATCACTGACCTTTGTTCTTTCCAGACACTGTGCATCCTAGCCAACATCGCAGATGGCACCACAGCAAAAGAACTCATTATGACCAATGATGACATCCTACAGAAAATCAAGTATTACATGGTAGGCCTTTGTCTCCCTTCACTGCTCTACACTAGCCACACATGAAAGGCAGGGACTTCGCACAGATGCAGGGCACTCTTCTATCGTGAAGAAGAAGAAACAACAGCAGGTCCTAGAAGCTATGCCATTGGCAGTGTTACCACCCACCACCCCAGTCCCCACCCTTGTCATCTGATTACCTTCCTCTTATTCAGTGAAGACCTGGGCATTTGGCTCTCAGCGTCCCCAATCCCTGCCCTCCCTCAAGGCTATGTGGAGGATCGCTCTAGCCCTCTGGCACCTGTTCTTTGATCCGTTTACTTCCGTGTGTGTGTGTGTGTGTGTGTGTGTGTGTGTGTGTGTGTGTGTTTTAAAATATATTTTATTGATTTTTTACAGAAAGGAAGGGAGAGGGAGAGAGTTAGAAACATCGATCAGCTGCCTCCTGCACACCCCCTACAGGGGGATGTGCCCGCAACCAAGGTACATGCCCTTGATCGGAATCGAACCTGGGACCCTTCAGTCCGCAGGCCGACGCTCTATCCACTGAGCTAAACCGGTTTTGGCTGATCCGTTTACTTTCAAACACAATTTGCCACCTGCTTCCAAACATTTCAGCCACCAACTCTCATGACGATGCCCTGGATCTTACCGCCAGAAATTGCCTGTTGCCAAAATGTGGCTATCAAACATTCTTGCTTTTTTCACTGTTGATATCTTCTTGCAGCACCCTAAACATGGGTGCCCCTGTGTTCTCTTTGCCTGCCATGTCAGAGCTGACAGCTGTAGAGAATGGCACAGAACTAGGCTGGCTGGTTTCTTGTTAAATCCAGAACCCAGATAGGCACTCAGCACTGCCTAGTGCCCTCCTGTGGTTCTCCAGCAAGCTGGCACCCTTATTATCTCTCTTTTTAAAAAAATTTTTTCCATTGATTTTTAGAGAGAGAGTAGAGGGGACAGACAGAGAGAGAGAGAGAAACATTGATTGGTTTCCTCAAGCCTGCAACCAAGGTACATGCCCTTGACTGGAATCAAACCCGGGACCCTTCAGTGTGTGGGCCAAGGCTTTAGCCACTGAGCCAAACCGGCTGGGGCAACACCCTCATTCTCCACAAAAATAGGTTCTTGCCTTCCATTCTTTAAACCTCATCCCTTCTGCCCCTCATCACTCCTAGTGATGACCTCACTTTTTGTTTTATTAAGAGAAAAGACCCCTGGATCCGGGTGAGCCTGGCCCCGGGTCCGGGCGAGGCCCTGGGCCCCTGGATCCGGGTGAGCCTGGCCCCGGGTCCGGGCGAGGCCCTGGGCCCCTGGATCCGGGTGAGCCTGGGTCCCGGGTCCGGGCGAGGCCCTGGGCCCCTGGATCCGGGTGAGCCTGGCCCCGGGTCCGGGGGAGGCCCTGGGCCCCTGGATCCGGGTGAGCCTGGGTCCCGGGTCCGGGTGAGGCCCTGGGCCCCTGGATCCGGGTGAGCCTGGGCCCCGGGTCCGGGTGAGGCCCTGGGCCCCTGGATCCGGGTGAGCCTGGGCCCCGGGTCCGGGTGAGGCCCTGGGCCCCTGGATCCGGGTGAGCCTGGCCCCGGGTCCGGGTGAGGCCGTGGGCCCCTGGATCCGGGTGAGACTGGGTCCCGGGTCCGGGTGAGGCCGTGGGCCCCTGGATCCGGGTGAGGCCACGCGACCCTGGGTCTGGGAGAGGCCACGCGCCCCTGGGTCCGGGTGAGGCCATGCGCCCCTGGGTCCGGATGAAGCTGAATCCTGGGTCTGGGCGAGGCTGTGTGCCCCTAGATCCGAGTGAGACTGGATCCTGGGTCCGGGTGAGGCCGTGGGCCCCTGGATCCGGGTGAAGCCATGCCCCTGGATCCGGCCGAGACCAAACCAGAGGGAGTCGGACCTGCATTACCACCATTTGTCCACCATCCAGAGCTGAGGGGTCAGTGCCGACATGTACTCATAAGGAACTGGTGGACATTGATATTGGGTCTCAAAAGAACTGTTGGACCAGAAAGAAACTCACTACAGACTGATTCGTTTGCCTGTCAGCATAACTATTATTGCTCGTCGCACATTCAGTTCTTATAAGTATATCTCTAGTGACACATGATTTCGCTCATCTAGGGGAAATGATGAACAACATAGACTGATGAACAAGAACAGAACCAGAAACAAGGAGGCATCGATCGGACTATCGGGCCTCAGAGGGAGGATAGGGGAGGGTGGGGGGAGGGGGGAGAGATCAACCAAAGGTCTTGTGTGCATGCATATGAGCCTAACCAATGCTTAAGTTCAACAGAGGGTTGGGGCATCCATGGGGAGGGGGGTGGGATGGGAATGGGGGGATGAGGACAAATATATGACACCTTAATCAATAAAGAAATTAAAAAAAAAAAAAAAAAAAAAAAAAAGAGAAAAGAAGCCAAAATCCCTGTTACACCTTGAATAAAATCCATCCTCTCCTTATGATGGCCTGTGAAGTCCCACAAGACCTGACTTGTCTTTCTCAGTTCACACAAGCGATACAGCTCCTTCATACCTCAGACCTTTTCAGGAACTTCCCCTTCCTCTCAAAACCCCTAGCCCTACCTCTTTGTACAACTGGCATTGTCTTCGAGTCTGCTTAAATGTCGCCTCCTTCAAAGAGATCTTTTCTGTGCACTCCACCTAAATTAGGTTCCTCCCCCTCCCCCTTCCACTTTTCTCTGTCACAGCAATTTGTTTCTCAAAACATATTTATTTGCATGAATGATGAACTTACACATAGTAAATGCTTATTGTTGTACTGTATACAAGTTCATTTATTCAACAAATACAGCCTGAGGGTAGGAGCAGATGATAAGTTTTGTTGTTTGTCTCAGTGGAGCCCAAGCTGGACACCTCCTAAAAAAAGTCTTGGCTTGTAGAAGGAGAAAAGAATCACCAATCATAGAATGTAATTGAGGAAGCCACATCCATTTCTTTGTCTCTGCTTAGTAGAGAGAGAGTCCTGCATGGTCAGATAAGTCTGTCCTAGCATATATCACTGGCATTTCTCAGATGTGAATAAATTATTTAAATGTACTGGGATTTGTGTGTGTGTGTGTGTGTGTGTGTGTGTGTGTGTGTGTGTGTGTGTGTTTGGGGTTTTTTTTTACACCAGTAGGAAAACCACTTGTAAAGACTGTTCAACCATTGGGCCCTTTTTCATTTAGGAGAAAGCATAAATGATAAATGATCCAAATGGTTGTACTTTCAGTACATAAAGAAAAATAAATAGAATTGTGTTTCAGACAAATAGGTGTCTCCTTAACAATAGGAGACATTCAAGATAAACCAAATAAAGTCAAGTTTTTGGAGCTGTTCCTACAGAAATGAGAGTAATTTGAATCAGATTATCAGCAGCTGAAGAGAGAAATACCAAATGCACATCCATCCAGTTTATTGGCCGCTAGTGGCCTGAAAGTTTTCTAATAGAAATAAGGCATAGCTTAAATCTAAAGCACAGAATTGTCATGGCAGTGTGGATTAAAGGATAAATTACAAATGGCACCTATGGCCCTGGAGGTGCTTTGTGTGGCCAGCCAGAGGATGTCTAAAATTTGACTGTGAGTGTTTTGGCAAGGCTTTCCCAGTTTGCCAGCTTCTCACCATTTCCTATTGTCTTTAGTCCAATCCATTCACCCATTAGTGCTAACTTTGTGGCCCCTCAAGACATTTGAGTTTGAAGCCCCTGCTTAAAACTTTTAGGCTGTTGGGATTGCTTATAGTATGTCACAAAAAGATGGTCTAAAATGAGATTACCTCCATTTTTATTTTTCTTTTCTGCATCAAATAGGGTCATTCACATGTCAAGCTGCAGCTTGCCGCGATGTTTTGTATATCAAACCTCATATGGAATGAAGAGGAAGGTAAGAGATTGGTGAGATTTGTTCTGAAATGATGGGAGAGAAGTCCCACTCAGGGAAGGCAGCAGGCGCCCCTGAGATCCTGGGTTGAGGCACTGCTCTCTGGGCCCCAAGCCCCCAACAGCGTCGCCCTGAGAAGCTGTGGGACTAGCCTGAGACAGCTGGACGGTTAACACTGAGCCCCCACCTTGGAGTCAACACTGTAGAAGTAGGTGGCAGTCCCTGCCCTGAGAGAGCTGAGGCGGGCAGGGAGAGGCACTGGGAGAAGAGGAGAGGGGGGGGGTGAGTGGGAGGACGGGCCTTTCACTGTTGCAGAGGAATGCATGTGAGGACTACGGGCACATAAGCTTAATGGAGAAGAGGGTGCATTGGTGAGAAATGAAAAGTACGTGTGACTGTGAAGCAGGCAGTCTGTCAGGAGGTCCTCCACCTTGGCTGTTGACTAGAACCTCTGGGGAATTGGCACCAGACTAATTACATCAGAATCCGGAGGCGTGTGCTCCAGGCAAGAGTTTTTAAAACTCCCCAGATGATTCCAACTCCCCCGATGCAGGAGAGCACTGGGTCTCATTGCTGGGTTGGCTGCCTAAAAATCACCTGGGAACTTTTGAAGGTGCAGATTTCTGGGCTCCATCCCTAGAGATTCTGGTTTACTCGGTCTAGACGGGGTCAGTGCAAAAGCGAGTCACGGAAGTTCTTCAGTGGGGAGGAAGGACTCCAGGTGATTACTCTGCTCAGCAGCTGTATCCAGAACAAAGCAGGAGGAGGAGAAACTGGGTTCAACGTACAGACCCTAGAGTCCAAGTCTGGTGCCAGGGAAACAAGGCTGCCCTCAGGAGGTCCTAGTCTAGTTGGAAGCTAGACCAGAGCCGTGTGAAGTTGGAACTGCCACATGCTAACGAGAGGCAGCAGGAAGTGCTGGGAGGTCAGTGGAGGGTGGAAGAGAACAGAAAGAGGAGACCAAGACCTGTTGGGGGTAGGAAGAGCCTGATGACAGAGGACCTGGTGCCAGGCGTAAGAAGCTGACCTGGTCCATGGAGAAGTTAGCTGAGGAGCAGACCTCAGGACAGACTGCAGGAAGGAGGGTGAGAGGCAGGGAAACCAGTTAGAAATCTGTTGCAGAATCCAAGCCAGAGGGCATCCATACACAGGGAGAGAGGAGGCCAAGGGAAAGAAGTGGGGACAGTGAAGAACTCTGGTAAAGTAAGGCTCCACGTTGTTGATTGTACACTAAGGTGAGCAACTGTCTGGGTCTGTGCCCAGTAACCTGTTAGCTTTAATCTCTTAGGTTCACAAGAACGCCAGGATAAATTACGAGACATGGGCATTGTAGATATTCTACACAAACTGAGTCAGTCACCAGATTCAAACCTTTGTGACAAGTGAGTATCGAAAGGGCCTGCTTTGGGGTACTTGAAGAATTTGAATTGCCTAGCAATTAACATGGCCAAACTTAAAATCTTTTAGATTCTTGGATTCCTTTTTTAATTTTCTGTGAGCCAACTGTGTGACATTTGAGTAAGAGGTAAACTAATGATTAGCAAATTGATAAAGATCCTCATCTTACTCTGAATTAACATGGGTCTGGGCTGTCCTAGTGGGTATCTAGAAAGGATCCAGAGGCCATTCCTTACATTCCTTTAATCATTAGAATAGGAATGCATGTGGCTTTCTGAAAAGCAGAAAGGAAGGCATTCATTAATAAAACATTGCCTCAAAACCTCCCTGAGCACTGCCTTTTGCCTGCCTGGCCTGGCTGCTGGGGATGCAGCAGTGACCACTGAGGAGTCCCTGTTGTCAAAGAGCTCACCCTTTCTTGGGAGAGGCAAGAATCATAATCAGAGATCCCTCTAACCTCAAAATAGTCAAAAGTGTTCTTCCTAGCTGTGTGCACTCCCTTATAACGCAGCCTTCACTTTTCAGCTCACTTCTGTGCATAACAATGACTACAGCAACGCACATCAGCTCTCATCTCCAGGTTATTCTTAAGCATAACCTAAGCCCTTCATGGCCTGGCCTTGCCTTTCTCATCCTCTACATTCCCCCTCCAATCCCATGCCCACCCTACCAACCCTCTCCAGTATCACATCTTCATGTTCATCTTGATTCACCATTTCAGTCTCCTCTCCTCTGAATCCCTATTCATTCAGCAATTGTTTGTTTTTTAATACTAACCTCTGCCAGGCACTGTTTTAGGCATTGGTGATATAACGGTGAATAAAATTAGTGAAGTCCTGCCAAAACCGGTTTGGCTCAGTGGATAGAGCGTCAGTCTGTGGACTGAAAGGTCCCAGGTTCGATTCTGGTCAAGGGCATGTACATTGGTTGCGGGCACATCCCCGGTAGGGGGTGTGCAAGAGGCAGCTGGTCGATGTTTCTCTCTCATCGATGTTTCTAGCTCTCTGTCCCTCTCCTTTCCTCTCTGTAAAAAAATCAATAAAATATATTTTAAAAACAAAACAAAAACAAAACTGCTTTTAAAAAAAAATTAGTGAAGTCCTTGCCTTCATGGCACTCTACATTCTAGTACAGAAGATGGACAGTAAGCAAACAAATATGGAATATGAGAGCAGGAAATGAGATTTACTATGAACAAAAAGCAAGTTGAGGGACTGGAGAGTAAGAAAATTTCTTTTCACACAGATTAGTCAATAAAGGCCTCTCTGAAAAAGTGACATTTGATCAAAGGCCTGGATGAAATGAGTCTGCCAGGCAGATGTTCAGAGGAAGAGTGTTCCAGGCAGAGGGGGCAGAAAGTGCAAGGCCCTGAGGCAGTAATGAGCTTGACATGTTCAAGGAATAGCAGGAAGACCACTGGGGTTGGAGGAAATGGAACCGGGGGAGAGAGAGAGAAGGGGGCTCAGGGAGGAGGTGGGGAGCACGTGAAGAGCCTTGTAGCCAATAGTAAGGCCTTTGGATTTCATTCAGAGTTTAATAGGAAGTCATTGGAGAGTTTTGAGCAAAAGAGACATTATCTGATTTGAATTTTTAGAAGATCACTCTGGTGGCTGTGTAGAGAATCGTCTGTAATAGAGCAAAAATTGAAACAGGGAGACTAGTTAAAGGCTGTTGGCCTGTGCATAAGAGATGAGGGTGGTAGTGGTAGAAGTATTGAGAAGTGGTGTGATTCAGGACTTAATCTAAAGGTAGAGTCAACATGATTTGCTCAGGGATTTGATACAGGATGTTAAGAAAAGAGAGAAAAAGAAACTGCCTAGAATTTTAGCCTGAAGCAACTGCATAGTGGCTTGTCATTGACCAAGATGGTGAAGAATATGAGCGAAGTGGGTAGGGATAGGGAAATCAAAAGTTCGTGTTTGGGCGAGCCAACTTTGCGATGCCTATTAGATAAACGAGGGACTTGGAAGAGTGGGGCTGTGCATATAAATACGGTCATTCAGGGGTAGGATATAGTATCAGCCATAAACTTGTTTCTATAGGAAAATTTCCTTGTAGAACTCACCTCATAACTTAGAGACAGTTTGAATAGAGCTTTCTGTTCCGATGTGTTGTTGGTCTGTTTGTAACTATCATCTTTATAGAGTCTTAGATAATTGCAAGAATATCCCTTAGTATACCACTTTTAAAACTGTAGATTATATCTATTACTTTGCTATATAGAAACTGCACTTGAGGCCAGCTTATTGCATGCCTAGTCTACATGGTATACTTTCATCAGCCAATAGTAACTGAAAATGTTAGCCTTTCCTCCATTAACATAGAAGGGAAGACCATTGCTAAAACCTGACTTCCTAATTCCCACAAGCTTATAACAGGAGCAGTAAAGGAGGCCTCCTCAGTCCTAGCTCAAAGGAAGACACCTTTACCAGGATCAGGATAGGTCAAATCGCTGCCCACATTGCATCTTTTCCTCTCCAACTAGTTACCTTCTTTCCCAATCATAATAAACGCACATCCCACATTGTCAGTGTCATTAGGAGAAGATGTAGATGAGCTTGTAACCCGTTCTGAGGCATTGGAACCCTGACAGCCTCATCCCATGAGCTCCTGGCCCCTTCTGTGCACCTTTAGTCAGCACCTAAACACCTTCCTGGGTCAATTTTAGTTTCCCAAACCCTAAGCTTCCTCCCCAGTGTCCTGTAGCACTAGGTAAAACCTGCATGGCAATAGAACATAATCCCAGGTCCGAGGCAACTCTATGCCAGTGACAAGGAAAACTATAGACTGTCCCTGGGCTGCAGCAGGTGTAAGGGCTAGAGCAGCCCTGTCTAAGGGAACCACTGAAGAGGAATGGAGCCAGCCTGGTTTGGAAGTGTCTTCTGACTGCAGAATTCTCCCCCTGCGGGCAGGTGCCCAGCTGGGCTCACCCAGTTCCCTTTGGGGAATCTAACATTTTAGACTTCCCCCACTACCATCTTTGAGCCGCAGGGTTTTCCCCCTTATTGATACTTCTGAGATGATGGCTAACAGGAACTTTGTGATTTCAGGGCCAAGACGGCGCTGCAGCAGTATCTGGCGTGACGGGAGCACCCGGGGCACCCGCGAGCATCCCACATCCTTGGTAAAGGAAGTACAGGAACTAGCCTCATTTGATTCCTTCTATTTGCACACGTCACCTTGGACTGCAGGGAGCTGTTTTGCAAAAGCAATTTGGTAGGCTTAGATCTCAAATTCATCTTGAGAACATATTTTTGAGGTAGTAATTTCCTCAGAGGACTATTGTGTTTTGTTTTGGGGGTTTTTTCTGAGCTACCTGGACTCTTTATTAGAACAATCAATCATTTTCCTTTGGACCTACAATTTTTTGCCTATGCTGCAGCCACTTTGTGAGTGAGAATGAGTGTGTCTGTGCATACACAAATGTGTGTGTACGTGTGTGTGTGCACATGGGTCAGGATGAATGGATGTGTGTGGGGGGGGGATACCTCAAAATTTTCTTTTCTTATTTTGTGTGAAAATCTCTTTTCTACAGATTTTCCAGGGTTTAAGCATTGCTTGCTGTATAAAATAACTTTACTGAATTATATACAGTTTGAATGAAATGTTATTTTAAAAACAAAACAATTGTTAAGTGTTCCATAAAGGTTATGTTGAATTTTGATCAGATGAATATTTGTAAGTAAAAAATATATGCATTTCTGAACCTCAACTTACATAGATTTTCTTTATAAAAGAACAAAGAAAAAAAAAAGAAAAAGAAAAGGTTGGCTATAGTTGGCCTGAATAACAGGCACAATATATGGTGCTGTGCAAAATAGTGAGCTAGCATCTTACTGCCGTCAATATCAGCCTAATTCAATAAGCTCTCAGACTTCCAGGTCAGATGGACAGGGTGAAGGAGAGTGAGGGGACAGAGTCACCATAGGTTTTTTGAAACATCAAAGGGAAACATAACTACTGATAGTGGAAGCCCAGCCATAACTCTGGGCTGCCCTTGGCAGGAACTGGGCACAGAGCGCCTCCCAGCCGCCCTCAACCCTGCCGTTGGTGCAGCAGTATCTGGCAGGATTTGAACCAGCTCCAACTAAAGTAGCTCATCACTTCCTGGAAACAAAGACTGGTTAACCTTGTGCTGCCTGAAGCAGCACACATCGCTGTGAAACTCCGGAATGCTCTTCAGACCCATCTGTGGAAAGAAGCAAAGAGCAGGATAGTGTGGAAAGCTGTTTTTCTCTTCGCGACACTGCTGTTGAGTGTCCTTTTGTAAAATGAAATAGGAATTTTAGTGAGAGATGCAGCCAAGATCTTTTCCTGCAAGAAGCCAAAAACACTGAAGTTAGCGAGAAGGAAAGGGACTCTCCCTGGGAGGACCGAAGAGGAGTCCTTTCCACAAGCGAGTGTGCTTGGTCCTTCTGCAGCCTTCAGCGTGGCGCCTGCTCCACCTGCCAGGCCAGCTTCCAAGTGTACTCGACCGAGATTGCTCTTGACTGAAGGTAGAACCAGCCTTCCTTTCCCTTTGTTAAAAGACGGTCAAAGGCACTGTGGCCAGGAAGGGAGTCTGCGGCCAGAAGCTTGCCTTGGGCGCCTGCCACACAGGGTCCCGAGCCCACCAGCCACTCCTGATGAGGTCGCGCACATCGCGGGCACCCGCCACCAACCTGACCTTCCTCGGAAGATTCAAATATGTTTGATTGCAGATGAATGTTTTTAAATGTATTTAACGCAATTTTTCCTGTTCTCAACCTGACCACGCGAGATTCAAACACAGAGATTTCCAAGTTTTTACTTTCTCAGAACATCATTGATTTAAAAATCTGTCCCAACAGGCACTTGGGTTTTGTGCAGCTGTCAGAGTGCTAATGTGAGGACATCCTTGCTTGGCACTTGTAACACAAAACAGTATGGAGTTGGTATTTAAAAGTACCAGGTAAATATACAGAAACCAATAATGAATTGCTGAGACAATCTTGAACCCGGATAGCATTAGGAAGCTAACAGCCCAATGAAATAACACTTTCACACTTAAACTCTGTGGATAAATCTTGCCTGTGACTATAAACAGATGATCAAAGAAAAAGTGCTTTACTATAATTAACTTTTCTGGTTTCAATGAAGGAAATGTATTTATTAAAACAAAGCTGTTTGCTGCTCTACACAGGTGCAGTGTTCTGTCAGCAAGAGGTGGGAGGAATGGGATGTGATCTTGTGTCTTTTCCCAAGTTCTTAACTAAGCTTCTCGCTCTCTCTAATACTGCATTCTGTTTCTCCTTTTGTGCCCTGATTGTAACCCAAAACTTACGAACTAGAAAAGAATGTCCAATTTAATGAGTTGCATTTTTTTCCCTTGAGCACTTTATGTGGAACAATACGTGTTCTCCTGGTAGTGTTTGAATGATATGATTTTAACACATGCTAATAAAAGCCAAGAGAGATCATGGCAACTTCTATAAAGGAGTCTGTTTTCCAAATGTCTAGAACGCAGGAAACATTAGAAGATAGTGTGTACTGGCTTCTGCAACCTATGATTCTTGGTGAGTGAGAAACCAGGAAGTGACTTTGCATTTCAGAGGGGGTGGCTGGTGCGGGAGGGTCACTGCAGCTTCCAGGGGAATCTGCAGCAGTCTGGGGGCCCTCTCCTCCTGGCCTCCTGAAGGCCAGCAGACCCTTTATAGGTGGCCACTCCCAGCCACCAGGATCCCCCCAGTGTTGTGTCCCCCTCCATCCTCTCCTCTTCCCCTTCCTATGCCACCTGGACTCGGGCCCAAAGCTTGGCAAATGACCAGCTGCACAGTGCACGAGCCGCTGCTGTCCCTCTGCAAGGACTCACAGGCACGCCACTCCCCTGCTGTTCTTGTCCCACCTCTAGAATGTAGAGAAGCCCCTCCTAGCTCTTGGTCTCACTAGAAACAGGAAGAAAGCTAAGGACACCTGCCCCAGAGCGTGAGGGGAAGATGGGGAGGTGATTGGCAGGGGAGGGAAATCCCCTGTTGCAGGGGAAACTTGGAATTGAGGCCTGAGAGAGAAGGAGTCGAAAGGGAGACTGACCCCAGATCCTGATGGAGAGTCGACAGGGCGTGATCCCAACTCCTTGCCACCTGGGATAGAGGCTGGTGCCCCAGCCCTGCCCCTTTCCACTGACTCCCTGATTGCTGGGCAAGGAGGCACATGTCAGTTCCCAGCATGAGGGGAGTTTTGACCCATGACCTAGCTTCAGAGGAAGCTGAGGGACACCCCAAACCCAAGGGCCAGATGGGGCCCACTTGAGCCACCTGCCTTTGCCCCTCTGTCAGCAGCCTGGGCTCCTGACCTTGTCGGCCAGGCACTCAGCCCTCTTGCTGAGAGGAACCTCCCTCTCTCCATGGGGCTGGGGCTGCCCTCCACCCTTTCAGGTACTCACACCCCAGATAGCAGCCACCCTGCAGCCCCAGGGGGGTTTCTTCTGTCGGAGGAAGCCAGGCCCAGTCTCTGCCAAGGAATTCTGCCCGCCGAGAGTGGGCTGACACTTTAGCCAAGCTCTGGGCCCTTCTCTCCTCCATCTTCCACTACTTCCATTCCTCTGCCATGAACCTTCTGGATTCTGGGGAAAATGTCCTACTGTGTAAAGGAAGGAAGGGTGTGTCAACACTCCTCCCACTCTGGCCCTGTGACCCAGGGCCCCCCTTTTCTCCCCCGACCCTGCCACTCCCAGCCACTTCCTGGGAAGGCTTAAGATGGTCACAGACACCAACACACCCTCCTCCACCCAGGCTCAGTCCTCGCCTACTCTTCTCTCTTCCCTGCTTCATTTCTCGTCTCTCATCTCTCCAGTGATGGACGATCCTTGGCTTCCCAACTTCTGGGGAGATCAGACAGCTGTCAGCTGGGTGTACTCCTAAGCCGCTCATTCAGAGCCTAGGGCTGTGGTGATTCTCCAAGGCATTTGCCAGCTCTCACTAGAAGCTGACCTCAAGCACAGAGCAATTGAGTCCCCCTCTTGAGCCCACTCCCAAAGGGAGGAGCACATCCCCATGATGGGCTAGGGGTCCGGGGGTCTGCAACAGTGGGTTCAACTTTCTTGATGTGCCCTGTCAGGGAGGGCTCCGTTGTTTCCCACGGGGGCCTGTGCGGATGCTGATGAGCACAGTAGACAGCGTGTTTCCATCGGGAGGTGGCTCAGGTCTCCACTTTCATGCTGCTCGGCTCAGCCTCTGCCTCCAGTGCCAGCACATGTGCCCTATGCCAGAGGCTGCAGAAGGCAATGCACCTGTGAAGAGCAGTCTTCTGGGGGCGAACTGCCCGTTTAAAGAACTTCAAGTCAGAGGAGCAAAGTTCTCTGGAGAAAATCAGCAAATGAAAAGGAAATCGCTGACACTGGCCTCGTGATGCCGAAGAACACGGCCTTTTGCTCACTCCGAGAGGAAAGATGATGCCCGGGCTTAATGAATTTACAAGTAAACCAAAGAGCAAGCTGGTAAGAGGGAGTGGCTGTGCATGTTGATATTCATGGGGTAATAATAGTTACTTTTTACTGAAAACCGGTTTCCCTCGAGGGCACAACCATAAAGGGAGGGCAGAGTCAGGCAATTCCGTGAAAGCTGGAGGCCACCAGGTCCCCCGAGGAGCTCTCGGGTTTTAAAATTAGGCTTTAGCCAGAATCTAACCCAAAAAAAGTGGGGGAGGGGAGCATCAGGAAAATTAGATGATCCTGGCTCCAATGAAACCCAAGCATTGCTTAGGAGCACTCCGATTTACTAAGGACCCGGTGGCAGGCCTGCAGCATACGGGACTGCCCGTGTGGCGTGGACAGGCAGCATGAGGGCTTAAGGCTGGGCCTCACCTATCTGCCTCCAAGCCCGTAGGCCTGGCAGCGTCGTATCCAGTCCTGTTGCACTGCTTTCAGGTGCATAGTTACCAAGTTAAGCTCTGAAATTGTTTAATCCATAAAGTAGATTTATTCCAGTGTTTATTGGGGAAGTACTGTCCTGTGTAACCCCGTTTCCCCGAGACAACACAGCAGAGTACAACTAATGTCCGCTTATTTTGTAAAATTCCAGAAATAGCCAAAAAAAGAAAAGTATATGTGCTATATACTGTTTAATAAGGCAGGAAACTATATTTTATTATTCATGAAAGATAGCTAAACTAAAAGAAATTGGTGCTCAAAAGAGTAAGATCCGATTCTAGAGCTTTCCTTATGCGCAGCAGATGGGAGCGCACTGACATTTCACTTGCTGGCCACGCCCTGGGTCACGTGCTGCGGAGGCAGCGCATCCATCTCAGGGCACATCCTCAGGGGAGGGAAGCACCATTCCTTCCTCGGGGTCTGTGGGACGACAGATGCTCTGTAGGATCCCGGAAACACCCCGTCCCAGTCCTCTGTCCCACACACCGTCCACCAAGAAACAGAGGAAAAGGGGTGCTAGCTACATCACAGACAATAAAGTTAGGGGTCAGGGTGGAAGGGACGGCAACGAGAGGTCCTGATGTGTGTGTTAGGGACCAGGAATTAAAGAAGTAAGAGAATGAGGAACATGGGTTGAGCGCTTAATATGTGTCAGGCACCAGGCTAAGAACCTGGCACCCATGGCCTCCTTTCGTCTTCACAACAGCCCTATGAGGAAGGTCCTTATCACAGAGGTATTATGATGGGGCTAAAATGGGTCTGTCATTATCTCCATTTCACAGATGAGGAAACTGAGGACCAAAAAGGTAAATCATTTTCCAGAGGCTATTCAGCTGGTAAATAGTGGAGCCAGGATTCAAACCCTGGGTTACCTGTCTTCAGTGACCTTGACCCTTGCCCCTTAGCAGGAAAAGTGCTGGGTAAGTGGGAAGCACACTCTGCTCCTGACAACTAAAAAAGCAGGACACGTCAAGAAATGGGCGGAACACCAGCTCCCTGTGAGGCTGTGCGAAGCCCTGCCCGCAGGAGGCTGTGCACTTTTTCCCGGGATGTGATCTGGGCTCAGCCCTTCTGGAATTCTGTCCCCGTACTCAGGATCACCCGAGGCCCAAAAGTCGGCCTCATGATCTCCCAACACTCCCCAATGGCCCCGATGCGTATTCCCCAGCCAATTCGCTCTCCTTATACTTCAGTCTTGGACCTCAGGGAGACCTGCTTGTTTCCAATTGCCCCTCCGAAAAGGACGACCCCGTCCCATGACCCTGGGGACATAAGGAAATGCACCGGGGGCTCTGAGGGCGGGTGTCAGAGGAAAGCGGGCCCCTGCAGGGCCATGGCTTTGAGGAATCGCAACTCGCACTCAGGTGTGTGAACTCGGTACTTCCCAGGATTTCTCGACTCCCTAGAACCCATTGCACCCTCAGCTTGCCCTCAGCTGGCAGGGGCCACACCTGTCCTACTTTACCTTGCCCTCAGAACACCTAATCTTACTTGGCTGCATTCAGATCTTGAGAAAACGAGGAACATAGCAAACATTTAGGTAAATATATTAGTTAAAACCCAAACATTTGGGCACACACGGGTTATCACCATTTCAGATCTGCATGGGGCCTTCTCCCAAGAATCCCCTCCCCCCACCTCACATCCTTTGCTTTTCCCAGGATATTCACGCCCTGGTCCCTTCAGGCTCAAACTAGAACCGCAGACCTCGGCAGCAGGAGCAGGAGCAGGGCCAGGCCTGACTCTCCACGCGTGGAATGGGGTAAGTCCCGTGCGCTCTGGACGTCTTTGGTTTCTCACCATATTTGGAGGTGATGACCCAGTATGTTTTTCCCAAAATGTGGGGGCTGAGGGATACGAGGGTGACAGAGCGCCCTTCTGTGTAACCCTCTGCTCAGCGACCTCACCAGGGGCCTCGCAGGGGCCCGCAGAGAACAAGGGAAGTGAGGGGATGGCATCTGGCCACTCACTGGCTTGGGTGTCAGCTTCCAGAAAGTCCTATCTTCCCAGTGGTTTCCACAGGAAAATCCAAAGGAACTTGGCAATGAAAATACGGCTCCAAAGTAAGAATGCCGCAAGAAAATGTAATGAGATTTAACAGCAGCACTCTTACTCCGCACATTCAAGCACGTGAGGACTGCGGCTGCAGCTGTATAATGGCTCCTGTCTGAGCAGGACCTTACCAGATCGGAAACTTGGTTACCATGTGGTTATTATCTGCCCCTCCCCCCCCCCCCCCAATATATTCACTAAAGATGACTAAAGACCAAACCTGCCTGGATGACTTACCCAGAGAGGCTTCCGGGACGTGGTCTGCAAACGTAAAGCTGGGGAAGAGCAGAGCCAGCTCTCGGCGGGCGTCCTCTGCGTCCCGGCTCCCGTGGACCGCGTTAAAGGGCACTTCCGTGCCGTACTGAGCGCGGAGACTGGGAGCATTGGCAACATGGACAAGACACAGTTGTTTCATTTGAAGGAGAAATGTTTTGCTCTCTGGCAACATGGTCACCAGCTACCAATGGGCACCCTGCATTTCTGCGAAATGGCTTTCTCTCTGTTGGAAACGCCAGGAACAGCAGCCAGGGTGACAGGAGCGGACATCTGTCCCGTCAGGGCAGCATTCTGGGCACACTGCCTGGTACTTCATCTCACTTGTGCCACAGCCCTGGGAGGGAGACTCTGTTTGAGCCCCAGTTTCAGAATGGTGTGAGTCCTGGTGGAAGCCCAGGGGCTGGCACCTGCTAAGGGCTTTGGATAGGTCTGCAGAGTCAACCCCTCAGTAGTCCCATCAGCTAATGCTAATATTGCTGGGACTTCCTGTGTGTCAAGCACTGTCCTAAGAGCTTCATACATACATGGTGTCCCCAAAAAACGTATACATACTTTAACAGCTGACAGCTCCATTTTGAAAGTGAAATGTATTTTAATAAGCATTGCCTTTATCATTATTCAAAGTGTGTGTTACATTTTGGAGGGACACCCTACATATATATATATGCTCATTTAATCCTCACATCAACATCTTTGGCAGGTCCCATTATAGCACCCATTTTTCAGATGAGGGAACCGAGGCAGAGATTAAAGCATGGCCCAGGGTCACACAGTAAGAGGAAGAAGAGAGATTCTGAATTCTGTCTCTTAACCATGACACTCTATAGCCCCCTCAGATCCCCATTTTACAGATGAGAGAACGTAGACTGTGAGAAGGGACGTGCCTGAGAATGTGGTAACCTAAGCTTGACCACTGGGCTGTCTTTCGCTAGCCCAGGCTGCCTCCTATATGAATGTCCCTGGCCCCTACAGCTACCCGGTGCAACCTCGGTTACTTAGCCTCTTGCTCATTTCTTTCCTGTTGGCTGGGCCGCTCACAGCTTCAGAGGAAAGAAAGACGTGGTGCGTTTGGCATTGGTGGTGTCAGGCTAGAAACACACAGGGGCAAGGAGCAGACCAAGGACAATATGCAGAACAGTGTGTCACGCTCAGGACACCCAGGGAGGGGAGTAGGCGCTGAGGGGCTTGAGTGCAGTGCATATTTCTAGACCCCATCCAGGCTCTGACTTGGCTGGCCTGGGGGGGCCCTGGGATCTGTGTTTCCTGGGTGAGTGTTGCAGGTGGTCCTGAGACCACCCTTTGGGACCCTCTGGCTACAGGGAGAACAGTGAGGCCTGGGCCCAGCAGCGGCCTTCAGAATTGGGCAGAGGAGGCAGCAAGGAGGCAGTCACAGGAGGCATCAGAGAACTCTCTGTGTTACCCACGATTCGGGGCTGAGCATCAGGCAGGGCTCTCCGCTTCCCCGGATGCAGGTTCTGAGATGGATGTAGGGACCCCAGCTAGTGACATCACCTGTCAGGCTGCTCCCTCCTGGCCACGTGCGGGTCACAGGGCCCCATGAGGGCTCGCCAGGCAGTGGCAACGTCCTCGGTGTCCTCAGTCCTGGTGAGGATCAGGAGGTGGCTTGGCCCACTGCACATGTGATGTACCAGCTTCTCAAATGCCTCCTGGAACAGGGAGGGGAACGGCCCGAGGGTCAGCGGGGCCCGTCCCACCCACAGGATGGGCGGGGTCCGCGAGCAGCCTTGCCGCCAGCCAGCGTGCCGTGAAGGGCCCCCGGGAGGGGTGGTGGTGACGCCCCCCCACACCCAGAGGAACCAGGAGTAAGCTAAAGGCAGGAAGATGAGACTGGGTTGACTCATTTGAGGTTGAACATGAGATTGTAAGAAATTAGGTAGGGGCAGTGTTTAAAATCACATATGTGGAAATCCTATGGATGCTGGGTAACCAAGGGTGGGGTGTAGTTGAGACTTTTTTTGTTTCTTTGTTTTTTGGGGGGGGGAGGTGGCAGTACTTTAGAATCCTTCCTCTTCTTTCAAGTAACAGCTCTCTGGTTTTCCTTCCTGAACAGCCCTTCCCCCATCATTTGGCCCTAGTCTGGCTGACAACCCTAATGTCTGTCCACACCCCCATACCTCCCATGCACACACACCTCAACTAGAGGGAGGGCTGTGACCAAGGGAGGCAAGCAGCTCCTTCCCCCAAGTCCATGAGCCAAGCAGATGCAAAGGGAGGTGGCTGACCCCGAGTTCAAGGGCAGCACCCCAGCGCCCGAAGTGACTGCCCCTGAGGTTTCGCTCCTGACATTCCCTACCACTGTCTTGGTTCTTCTCCCCACCACCTTCTCATTCACCTCTTCAATCCCCAGAGTTACGGAGTATCCTTTCAATAAATCCCTTCTTTCGTTACTTAAGGTAGAGTCCAAATCTCTTCCTGCAGCCAAAGCACCTTCACTGATACAGCATCATTAGTGAGCCAGTTCACAGCCGCCTTCTGTTATATTCTTGTTCTTCATAACACTCTATTTTCTCCCAAACTAATAACCTGTAATCACACTCGGAAGAGAAGAGATGGGAGTGGGTTGGGCAATGGGAGCGGACGAGCTGACCTCTCCAGCTCTGTGTTGGTAGAAGAGTCGCGTTTCTGCCTCCGTCATGGTCCTCTCTTCACTCATTAAAATGTCAAACCCAGCTTCCTGGATCTGCAGAATATACACACACATTCTGAAAGGGTAAAGAAAGCCCAGATCCCCATCTAAATGAGTAGAAAAGTAAAAGATAATAGAAAAGCCAACATTAAAAGCAGCGGAAATCCTCGTCTTTATCGTATCTTTCCTGCTTAGATTTTTAAATTTTAATTTACTTACATGGAATTGGGGTTAAAGCTCCTTAAAAGCGTTCTCTCCCCACTAGGAAGGACACTGCTTCACGATGCCCACCCCTGTTTTCCACCCGAGGAGACCCGAGGACAGCCCGTGGGGTGAGTGCTGTCTCTGTACCTTCACGATAATCTCATCAGTCTTCCCGTGGCCGACTGCGTCTGGTTTAATGATCGCCAGGGTACAGGCCTTCTCCGATGAAGCTGTAATAAGCCAAGGTGGTGCTGTCAGGCGCTGGGCTCATCCATCTTGGAGGCTCTCAGGAGGCCGCCTGCAGGGACCACACAGCCCCTGCGCACAGCTCCCAGGGGCCCCTCGCCTGGCCTCTGGCTGTGGCCCTGCAGACCTGGACTCTAGTGGGAGCACAGGTCTGGCTCCAGACCTCAACCTCAGCCTGGCTGCGGGGGACAGAGACATGCCAGAGACACAGACCTGGGAGGGAGCAAGGGAGGGAGGGGGAGGGCATGGGAGGGGAAGGGGCAAGGGAGGAGTGGGAGGAGATCAAAGACTACCCAGGAACAGAAACCCAGAAATGGCTGAGAGAGGAGGCCTGCAGGGGGAGGAGGGAGGAGCCGGGGCAGAAGCAACGCAGGCCTGGCTACTCCTGTTCCTTCCTGTCACCCTCATGATTCCTGGCCTCTGACTGCTGACTACTGTGTTCTCTCACTCTGCGGGCTCCTTTGCCAATGCTTCTTTCTTACTTCCCTGGCACGTGGCCAAGGAGGGCTGTCCGGGGCCCTGAGTCCACATGACCCTTCAGCGTCAGCACCCACGACCAAGCTGCAGCTCTCTAGTCTTCTCTGCCTCAGTTCCACTCCCCCGGGGAGAAGCCCAAACTGGCCAGCGTGGTGTTCGCAGCTGAGGCCCCAGGCATAGCTCACTGACGCGTCCGCTGACTGGCTGCCTTTGGTCAGTGTCCATGGGTCCCATCAGCCGTGACGCTGAGGGAGATGCCACATGACCACGGTCCCCTGCTCGGCCGCCGGAGCTGTGAGAGCCCGGTGTCCAGTCATGAAATCTGTCCTGTTGTACTGCTGTTTGTATGAACGTGGCCTTGGGGAGCAACCTCTCCTCTCCACAGACTCTGTGTCCTCCTAGCCTCTTTTCGGTTCTCAACTTTTACATCAGTTGTGTTGCAATGAGACTTGACAATATCCAGAAATCTCAAAAAAAAAAAAAAAAAGCGTACTGCAAGGCGTGAATTGTTTGAAGCAACAACTCTACTCATTTTTCTGTGAATTCCACTTACAACGTCCTATGAGCACTTAGACTTTAGGGGACTCTTACATAAATGTCCTTTTACATTGACCAGGGAGTGAGATCAGCTCAGAGGTATACGGTGAGAAGAGAATGGGCCAGAGCAGGGGCCTGGAGAACTCCGGCTTGAAAAGGGAGTAAAAGAAAAGACGCCGGTGAAGGGGAGGCTGAGGAGAGGCCGGAGACGGGGAGGGGCGGGGGGGCGCGGGGACCGAGAAAGGCCGTGACCAAGAGAAACCAGGAGAGAAGAGGGTATGGAGAAGGAAGACATTGTGGACGTCCACGTCTGTAGGAAGGTGCCGCAGGACGTGACTGGGAACGGTCCCTCGGATTTGGCCTGAAGAAGGTCAGTGGTGCCCTGGGCAGGAGCAGGTCGGGGGAGCAGGCAGCAGCCGCAGGTGGGATGGCCCGTGGAGTGTGGACAAAGTTCCGGAAGCTCAGAGTGGGGGAGAGGAAGGCAAGGGCGAGGACAGGGTTTTGCATTGTTTTCTAGGCGGAGAGATTGGATTTGAAGGAAAATAAGGGGGAGGGGAATCACAGGAGGTAATCCAAAAAGGAGGCAACAAATGTGTCCTACAGAAGTCAAATGGACGGTTTTTCTTTTCACACTGGAACCATCCTGCTCTCCTAAACTGGGCCTCTTTCCTTGTTAGACCCCAACTCGCACATCCTCATTGCCCACACACCAGTACACAGCCTTTCTACTTCGTGCAGTCATCGACTCTTCCTTCTCTTTCCGGCGCTGCCCCTGAACGTAGGCCTGGCTTCCTCTGGTGCCTCAGTGGCCTTCCTCCTCCCCAGCCACGGCCTGGCTGACGGGCTTCTCCCCACACTGTCAGGAGGCTCGGGAAGACCTGCCGGCCGGGCCGGGTAGAATCCTGAGCTGTACTTGGGGAGCAAGGGCAGAGGGTGCAGGGCTGTGGGGAGGGAAGGTGTTCAGCTGACTTTCTGATACTTCAGAAAAAAAGGTGAGAAAAAAAAGAAAGAAACTTGCTCCTTTAGCTGAAATAAGGACTAAGGAAACATCAACATCGTTACTTTTACAATATCAGTGTCGATAGCCTCCACTTTATTACATGGAGCTCTTCCTGACGCCGGCTAATTGCCATGAAAGTCACACTTGCTCTATTTGAACATGATCAGAAAGCTGTGAAAAGCGCCCCAAATGCCATTAAAGGACCGAAAGGAGATATGAAATGATGCTGGAGGTCAGGTGACCGGAGGCAAAACGTTTTACTACTTCCCAGAGCTCAGGTGGCTCGATAAACTGACCACTCGTATATTTTTTAAAAACACATCAAGTCGGAGTCTGCTTTGCCTCTTTGGCCCTGCTGGGTGGCTGGGCACTCACCCACGTCTGCGTCTTCACCACCGTCCTTTCCGTGGGAAACGCGTTCCTCTTCCTCAGAGAGAGCCTCATCTTTGATCTGATACAAATTGGTCATGAGCAGAGGTCATTAGTTCATTAAAATGACCGAAAAACCTTCAAAAACCCGCAGAAACCCAAAATATAAGGTTCAAAATACAGAGCAACCAAAGGGCCAAGATGATCCGTCTTGGAAACCAGGAGGTCCTTGCTAGTAGCTGTGCGACGGCGCGGGGAGGGGGTGGTGAGAGTGTTTGGAGACAAGGAAATGCGTGCTGAGCTTAAGGCTCACAATGGGCCTGTTTTCACAAGCATCGAGTACACATACAGAGCTGGCAAGGGAAGGACTGAAATGTGAGTAAATATGAGGCGATTGCCCACACAGTGATCGTCTTTCTTGGGGGGAAATTGCCAGTTTCCTGGGGGGAAAGTATGATTCGATTCCCGTCCATTCTATAAAAACAGGACTTTGCCCTTTGGAACTGAATGTGAGAGCTGGAACGATGGACGCCGAGCAGGAAGGCTCTTTGGCAGGTGCTCAGAGCACCAGGAAGCGGCCCTCTCTCTGCCGCAGGCGTGCCGTTCTTCGGAGGCAGCCAGTTATTTATGAAAACTCAGCCCGTGTCATCGGGGAAATCATAGCTCAGAACCACAGGCTGTTTCCCATGGTCCTGACGGAGCTTAATTTCTAAGTTCAGGACACGAGCCCTCTGGGATCACAAGTAAGACTTTCAGGAATGCGAGGTGAGGGCGGCAGGTCACCAGGAGAGAGCTGGCCCTGAGGCTGGACTCCGCCTGCCCACTTCTCCATTCCATCCCTTTATTTTCATGTCTGACTTTGTTGTCAGTGATCCAGAAGCCCTGTGAAGAGTACAAGTAGGGGAGGAAGGGAGATGGATAAAGAAGGCTGAAGCGCTCTGGGTGAAGGGATAGCTCTTTAAAAGAAGGCTCCAGAAAGAAGATTCCAAAATGCACATGGCAGCGGGGCCCGGTGCTCCCCCTGAAGCTTCCAGCTGACGGGCCCAGGAAAGTTAGTGGGACGGGGAGGGCACGGCAGGCCTGGAGCACGCCCTGAGCTTGCTGCGTGACCGGTCTCCTTACCACTCTCCGTTCTCTGCCTTCAGCCAGCACCTTCCTCTCGGCCTCCAGCTGGTCCAGGATGGTTTTCTGCAGCAGGGGGGCGTTGGCCCCTCTAACCACAGCCACCAGTTTCCCTCCCTGCAACAGGACGGATGTGCTGCTCAAGCCCATGAAACCCAGACGCTCACCTCTTCAAGAACCAGTGGGAGTGTCCCAGCGCTTGGTTTAGGAGTGTGCCCAAGGTCACGGTCAAGGTCCATTGGCCCCAGGCCCACAGCCTCCATCCACTTCTCTGCCTTCTACCCCAGACCCTCCTTTCAGACTTCCTTCAGGGCAATGGGGAGTCAGCTAAGGGAGGGGCAGGGCACACTAGGTTGTGAGTTGCCTATACTTGGCTCATGCACTCAACACGTATCTATTAAGCACTTATCTGTCAAGCACCGAGACCCAGGCAAAGACTATGAACACTGAACACAAAAAGACACAGTCGTGCCCTCAGTGAGTGGGAAGCCGAGTGGGGGCAGAAAGGTGATCATCAAACAATTCCAATAAAACGAGGTCATTGCTTTAATGGGGGTGTACAGGATGCTTGGAATTCCAGACAAGACTCGATTCCCAACTCCATCTGGGAGGTCAGGTGGTGTTTGGGGTGAACCCCAGTTTTCTGCTTTCACTTGTTCAGCAGCGTCTATGCGTATGACTCAGAAAGGAGTAGCCGGGAGAGAGCAGTTCGCAGAGAGTGGGTTCCCCTCCGTTCCCATCCACCCCTGAGTGGACCTCCACAGTGTGAGAGCCGCTAGGCACATGTCCCAACACGGCTGATTGTATGATGCTTCCATCACTATGGGCTCAGCAAGCAGACCACTGTGGGGCGATCCCTTTCTGCAAATGCGCCCCATGTCAGTTTGGCTGGGGAGCACGCTCATCTTAGCTCCTTCCCACGTCTCCCTCCCGCCCACCCATGTTCCATTATATAACTTCAGTCTCCCTACTAAATCTCAAGGTGCAAATGTTTTATCATAAGCTCCCGATCTGTAATACTTGCAGTACTGAGGGGCCCAAATGTTTCCAAACTAAACAACCCTGGCCTGGCTATCAGGAGGCCTTGGGTGAGGGGGCGGGGGGAGGGGACACACACCCCAGTTTCCCAGTATAAGGAGAGGGCTGGACTGGGTCAGGAAGAAGATATCATTCAGTTGCCTTCGGTGCCCGTCAGGAGACCTAGAGAGCCAGGAGTGACAGTGGGCCCTGGGTGTATAGAGCATGGATGTCATACCAAAGGCATCCCAATTATCTTCAACACACTGCACCGCTTGGCTGTCCTCAACAGTCCCTCTCATTTCTGACTTTCCGTAAACGACCTTCACATTTTATGATTACACTAGAGGCCTGGTACATGAAAATTCATGCACTGGAGGGGGGGGGGGGTCCCTCAGCCTGGTCTGCCCCCTCTCACAGTCTGGGAGCCCTCAGGGGCGGGAGGCAACTTGGCGATCAGGGAAAGGCGGTGCCCCCATCACACCTCTGCTGCTGCCACTGCCGGCAGCGCAAGCCTCGGCCGGCCCTGGTTACCTGAGCCTTGGGTGGCCCTGGGCATCTGGGCAGCTGCCATCCGAGGCTTGCCTGCACCTTGAGCTGGCCTGGGCGGCTGGGGGGCTGAGGGTGGGTCCGGCCACACTGTGCACTTGCCGCCCCCCTGGCTGGACTGAAAGGACTGTGGGACTCCAGCGGCAGGTGCAAGGAGCGTCTGCCAGGCGCCCTCCCCGGCCCCCCGGCGGTGCTGAAAGGACTGGGGGACTCCGGCAGGGCTGAGGGGACTGGGCGCTGCCACCTTTGTGATGGTGTGACGGTCAATTTGCACATTCCCTCTTTATTAGATAGGATAAAGGTGCATGCAGAGCTCGTCTGCCCATGAAGGGTGCTGGGTGTGCTGGAAGCTCCCCTCCACGGAGCAGCGCATAGGAAGCTGAAACTCTGCTCTGAGTGAAACCTCAGTCGGGAGTGTCCACCAGCCCGAAGCAGCATATCAGTGACTCCTGTTCTCTCCCCTGCGGCCCGGCCGGAAGCTGCCCCCGCTCAGGTGACGTCCGGCTGGCCCGTGAGCAGGGCCCAGGCCACCGGGCCAGTGGGGCCCTGCATTACCAGGACATCGTCCTCAGCAAAATGAGAAAGGCAGTCAAGGAGAAACCACATCACGTGCTTGGATCAGTGTGACCCCTTGGTGACTCCCAGTGAGAATTAATGCCCGTGAGGCTCGCCCATCTGAACTCCAATGATCTGCAGCCATCAAACAGTCCTGGTTCTGAAAACGTACTCACTGCGTAGAACAGGAAGGTAGGCTCACACCTCCCGCGGTACTTTTCCAGGACGTCAAGACAGTCTGCCTCCGCCTGAAGGAAACAGCTGTCAGCGGGTCCCAGGCACAGCGGGTACAGGGGCATGATGTCAGGCACTGCACAGGACATCCACACGTACACTGCACTCCACACACCACACACGCCACCTATCATACACACATCACATATCACACACTCACACCACATATCACACACTCACACCACCTATCACACTCACACACCACCTATCACACACTCACACCACCTATCACACACACCACCTATCACACACACACACCACCTATCACACACTCACACACCACATATCACATACACACACCACCTATCACACACTCACACCACCTATCACACACTCACACCACCTATCACACACACCACCTATCACACACACACACCACCTATCACACACTCACACACCACATATCACATACACACACCACCTATCACACACTCACACCACCTATCACACACTCACACACCACCTATCACACACACACACCACCTATCACACACACACACCACCTATCACACACTCACACCACCTATCACACACACACACCACCTATCACACACTCACACCACCTATCACACACACACACCACCTATCACACACACACACCACCTATCACACACACACACCACCTATCACACACTCACACCACCTATCACACACACACACACCACCTATCACACACTCACACCACCTATCACACACTCACACACCACCTATCACACACACACACCACCTATCACACACACACACCACCTATCACACACTCACACCACCTATCACACACACACACCACCTATCACACACTCACACCACCTATCACACACACACACCACCTATCACACACACACACCACCTATCACACACACATACCACCTATCACACACTCACACCACCTATCACACACACACACACCACCTATCACACATACACACCACCTATCACACACTCACACCACCTATCACACACTCACACCACCTATCACACACTCACACACCACCTATCACACACTCACACCACATATCACACACACACACCACCTATCACACACACACACACATATCACACACACACCACATATCACACACACACACCACCTATCACACTATCACACACCACCTATCACATGCACTCCCCACAAACGTACTTCACACGCACCATGACTGCCCTCCCCAGGTGAAGCCCTGACTTGCTTTCATGCTTCTATTGTTTTTTCATCAGAATCATAACAACTGTCCTGTCAACACGTTGGCAAAAATTGTTGCCAGTCGTTCTTTTTTGAGGAATAAAATGAGGAGGAAACGATGGTTTCCCCTGCTCCCTACCAGCCACCCCTCCAGCACAAGGAAGCTCACTAAACCCTGCGCTGCCCGACTGGCAGCCTCAGGGGCGGGAGGCCTCCAACTGCGTGGTGTCTGAGACGCCTGCCCGGACGTTCCCTCCCCACACCCTGCAGAAGCTCCAAACCCACTCCCAAGGGCGGGAGGAGCCAGAGCCCTTGAAGTCAAACTTGTGGCGAGATTAGCGTAAAGCCCGTCTTCTGTGTTCAGTCTTTGAACC
Organism: Cnephaeus nilssonii; assembly: GCF_951640355.1. NCBI lineage: Eukaryota > Metazoa > Chordata > Mammalia > Chiroptera > Vespertilionidae > Cnephaeus > Cnephaeus nilssonii. Next base: position 30,464,675 of record NC_137088.1, read on the forward strand.
TCAAACCATGGAGTGTCTCTTGCACACGTCTCTGGAATTTATTCCCATTTCCATACATTAATCCAAGTAAGTGTTTACTCAACATTCCCCTTTGCGGAGCGGAGGATAGAAATCTTGAAACCCTGAGCTCTGAAGGGGAAACTCCAGAGTTCACAGTGTCGGTGAGCTAAGAGGGAGCACGCCTGTTGGAGCGACAGGTATTCTGTCCCTGCAGCCAGAGGGACCGTCAGTGAGGGGCTGAGGCAGCATGACTGATAAAAAACCCACAGTGGATGCCTCTTCAGTACTCTGAAAAGGGAGCTCACACACTCTGTTCCTGTGTCTAAATGTTTCCCTTTTCTTCCAATGCCGTGTGACCGTCGCCGAGAGAGGATCTTACCAATGCGAAGTGCAGAAGGTCCAGGCCAACCTCGATCCTCATCTTCTGGAAGAGGCTCACCACGGGCTTGCAGGGGCCGCACCAGCCCTGGTAGACATCGACCACTGCGCGGAACCGGGAAGGAAGCAGGCGGCTCCGTGAGCCCCCGCGTCCCTGTCCGGCAAAGTGTACACCCGCACATTCTGCCTCCCGCAGATGGATGTCGTTTGCAGGGACATTAGTGGTTGCAGAGATTTATTATCCCGTCAGAGTTTGAGCAAGTGTGGAAACACAGTTATCCCTCCTTCTTAGCAACTCGTTGTTCCGGATTCTAAACGCAATGAAGCAGTGTAGGGTGGGAAACCATTTACTTACCATGATCCCTTTGCCATAAGGAATTTTCAGGCTACATGCAGACCCAGCCCAGAGGGGCCCTCAATAAATATTTGAATGGACTGAAACCGTCTATTCTAAAAGGAAGAAGCCACCGTAGGTGACCTGTCAGCATACAATCAATTCTTAGCTTCTTTGATAATAAACAGAGCTTTGACCTTTCCCCCTGATGAATTACAAGTGACTTGCTTTGGGTAAAGGAGAGTTTTGTTCACTTTAGAAAGTCAACACTGTTCTTCTGGAAAGTGACTGTGATAGCGACCCAGGTGGAAACTTGGATACCGCAGTCTGCTTCGGTCCCCGTCTGTGCTGTGCGCCCGGGGTGCGTGTGAGGGAACCTCTCTTCTGCCTGCACCTGACCCAGAGGCCTGCTACCGAACAGTACTGACTAATTCCCCGAACAGAACTCACCAACAGATAGATGTTCAAGCCAGACCTACATACACAAAGAAATCACCTGGTTCTTCATGAAACTCAAGGTTATAGGAAAATGGTGATCATCGCAGCTTTTCTCTTCATGGTAAATCTGTCATTTAGCAATTTTTAAAAGGATGGATCTCAACAATTATCGTAAATTACCAGTTAGTCCTTTGGAACTGAGCATTTCCTCCCAAAGCTCCTGGGTGCTGATGTTGACCTAACATCAAAGAAGAACAAATACTGTATTACTGAGGGCACAAATGGGGAGACACTGATGTATTTGCTAAAGATTCCTCTCTCTCTCTCTCTCTCTCTCTCTCTCTCTCTCTCTCTCTCTCTCTCTCCCCCCTCCCTCCCTCCCTTCCTCCCTCCCTCCCTCCCTCTCTCTCGCTCTCTCTCCCTCTCTCCCTCCCTCTCTCTCATTCCTGTGGCTTTACAATAAGTCTTGGAATCAGGCAGTGTGAGGCCTCCATATTTTGTCTTTTTCAAGATTGTATTGGCTATTCTAGGTCCTTTGCATTTCTACAGACATTTTACAGCCAGCCTGGCAATTTCTGCGAAAACTCCTGCAGAGATTTTAATTGAGATTGCATTAATTCTGTGGATCAATCTAGGAAATAATTGAAATATTAACAACTTTGGGTCTTCCAGGCCATGAATATGCTGTTTCTCATCATTTATTAAATCTTCCTTAATTTTCTCAGCAATTGGTTAAAATTAGTTGGGGCTGGTTGGATTGGTTGGAGTTGGTGTATATATTTTGCACATCTTTTCTTAAATATATTTGAACATCCACATCAGAAATTGACAGTGAGTTTATGGCCATTTCTCCACATTTTCTATTATCTACAAAGTATTCTGAGTTATATCAAAAATTAAATACAAGGAGAAATACATATTATCCCTCTTTATACATAGTATACATTTTTGTATGTTTTTATTTTGAAACAATTTCAAACTTACAGGAAATTTGCAAGTACAATATAAAGAACTTTTTCTTCTTGAATTATTTGAAAGTAAATTATCAACCTAATAGCCCATTATTCCTACGTAACCACAATACAACCATCACAATTAAAAAATGAACACGTATATTATTATTATGTAACTCTTGAACTCTATTCAAGTGTTACTGATCCTCCCAATAAAGTCATAGTAGCAAAAGCTCTAATCAGAATCATGTGCCAGGTTTGTCAGGCCTCTTTAGTCTCCTTCAGTCTGGAATGGTTCTTTAGGCTCTGATCTTCATGACTTTGACACTTTTAAATACTGCATACTGGTTATTTTGTAGAATGTTCCTCAGTTTGAGTGTGTCTGGTGTTTCCTCCTGATTACAGTCAGGCTGTGCATCTTTGGATAAGTGGAGCTGGTTGGAATTGGTTAGAATTAGTTGGAGCTGGTTGGATTGGTTGGAATTGGTTGGAGATGATTGGATTAGTTGGATTGGTTGGAATTAGTTGGATTGGTTGGAATTGGTTAGAACTGATTGGAACTGGTTGGAGATGGTTGGTTTGGTTGGATTTGTTGGAGTTGGTTGGAGATGATTGGATTGGTTGGATTGGTTGGAATTAGTTGGATTGGTTGGAATTGGTTAGAACTGATTGGAACTGGTTGGAGATGGTTGGATTGGTTGGAGTTGGTTGGAGATGATTGGATTGGTTGGAATTAGTTGGATGGGTTGGAATTAGTTGGATTGGTTGGAATTGGTTAGAACTGATTGGAACTGGTTGGAGATGGTTGGATTGGTTGGAGTTGGTTGGAGATGATTGGATTGGTTGGATTGGTTGGAATTAGTTGGATGGGTTGGAATTAGTTGGATTGGTTGGAGTTGGTTAGAACTGATTGGAACTGGTTGGAGATGGTTGGATTGGTTGGAGTTGGTTGGAGATGATTGGATTGGTTGGATTGGTTGGAATTAGTTGGATTGGTTGGAATTGGTTAGAACTGATTGGAACTGGTTGGAGATGGTTGGATTGGTTGGAGTTGGTTGGAGATGATTGGATTGGTTGGAATTAGTTGGATGGGTTGGAATTAGTTGGATTGGTTGGAATTGGTTAGAACTGATTGGAACTGGTTGGAGATGGTTGGATTGGTTGGAGTTGGTTGGAGATTATTGGATTGGTTGGATTGGTTGGAATTAGTTGGATGGGTTGGAATTAGTTGGATTGGTTGGAGTTGGTTAGAACTGATTGGAACTGGTTGGAGATGGTTGGATTGGTTGGAGTTGGTTGGAGATGATTGGATTAGTTGGATTGGTTGGAATTAGTTGGATTGGTTGGAATTAGTTGGATTGGTTGGAATTGGTTAGAACTGATTGGAACTGGTTGGAGATGGTTGGATTGGTTGGAGTTGGTTGGAATTAGTTGGATTGGTTGGAACTGGTTGGAATTGGTTGGAGTGTCAGAGAAGCAGAAGAATGTTCCTCTCATGGCATCCTATCAGGTGACATACAATTTCCATCTCCCTCATTACTGCTGATGTTCACTTGGATCGCACCTGCTTTGGGTTACATGGAGGTTGAAAGGCAGAGACCTTCCCCAGGGAGTTCAGGTGGAGTAGGAGGAGGCCCTCTGTGAGCCTGCATGGGTGGCACATGGCGGGTCGTCTTAAAAGGCACTGAGGAATTGCCAGGGGCCCTGTCTGTGCACCCTCTGCTCGTGTGGTCCTTGACCCAGTGCGTACCCAGTGAGCCCTTTCTAGAGAGAACTTCCCTAGGTGCTTTTGAAGGCTGCTGTGCAATGCAGCAGCTCGTGAAGTTTATTTCCCCAAGATCGTTGAGAGGGAAAGCTCAAACGTCTGTCAGGCTCCTCCACTGTGAAATTATTCTCTTTCCCTTTGTAATTGGTAAGCATTTTTTTTTTTTGGTAGGGAGCTAGTTTGAAACCATATAAGTTAAAAGAACATGACAATTACCACTTATTTTTAATACAGGTAAGCTAAGGTCTTTGTCCCTTTAAAAGGGCTCTAAATCTAATATCTGCAAATACTCTATTAAAGCTCCATCTTTCTGAAAAAATCATGTTTTCATACTTTTTTGTTTTGATTTTTTTTTTTTTAAGAGAAGTCTTCTTGATGCCTTACATGAGAGAAGCAAGTTGGACTGATGTCATGCTGGGCCCACAGCGATAGTCCTGAGGAAAGTGACAGAAGGGTTCTGAGGAGCCCCGCCCCCACCCCACCCTCTCACAACAGTGGCTTTCAGAGGCTCTGCTGTCAGTGGCAACTGTCTGTGGGGCACACCTGTGACGGAGTGAGCCACACCAGCCGTGCCGCCAGGGCCCTTTGGACAGCTGAAGGATCTCCCTCCTCGGAGCAGGACCAGAGCAGAACAGTATGGGGAACATGCAGACCCCGTAGGGAACCAATGGGGAGTGTGTGGCACCTTTTGACTCCACTGTCTCTGGATGTCCTGTTATTTCTATTTCTATTTAGGAGGGACCCTAAATAGTCTTAGCCAGAGAGGGAACAGGGTTCCTGGGTTGGCAGACCCTAGAGCATTGCTTTCAAGGGGTTGACCTGATAGGCAACGTTTCCACAGAAGCCTCGGTGCACACCTTCTCTCCCTCCTCCCTCGGCACAGGGAGCACTTGCTTTGGAAGGCAGCTATGCTCACCACGGTACCACCAACGCAAGGAGCACTTACTTTGAATTTAACTCAAGAGCTCTGGGGAAACACATGAAAAAAAATTGCTAAAAAATGTTATTAGCCCCAAAGGGTATAAAGGTATAGACACATGAGACAAAACTTTTAGAGCCACCACAGATAGCATTCAGACTAGCCTGGAAGTGTCTAAAGAAGTTTTTGTTCTTTTGGTTTGTTTAAATATATTTTTATTGATTTCTGAGAAGAAGGGAGAGGGAGAGAGAGAGAGAGAAACATCCATGATGAGAGAGAATCATTGATCGGCTGCCTCCTGCATGCCCACACTGAGGATCAAGCCTACAATCCGGGCATGTGCCCTCGACCAGAATCAAACCTGGGACACTTCAGTCCATAGGCCGACACTCTATCCACTGAGCCAAACTGGCTAGGGCTTCTCTAAAGAAGTTTTGTGACAACCATTCTCTCTTCAGGTTCTGGGTTTTCCCTCCCGTTTACATAAAGGATATAGAGGCACACAGAGGTTGAGAAAATCATTTTTGCAGCAGTAAGTGCTAGGGCCAGGTGCTTAGAATTTGTTTACAGACAGAATGTGCGCAGATGGCAGGCTTCATAACTCTAGGCTGCTAGAACGTTAAGGCTGGAAGGCCCTAAGGGATAGCTCCCCTCATGTCGTCCTCTTTCTGCAGAGAGGCAGCTATGTGGTTTGTCCAAAATCCCGGAGTTGTCTAAGACTCAAGAACTGTATCAAGTTTTCAGGCTTCTGACTCTCGCCAGTTTGGCTCAATGGATAGAGCAAAGGCCTGTGGACTGAAGGGTCCTGGGTTTGATTCCCCGTCAAGGACACGCATCTTGGTTGTAGGCTCAATCCCCAGCCCTGATTCCCAGCCCTGGTTGGGGCGACTGCGGGAGGCCACCAGTCAATGTGTCTCTCTCACATCGCTGTTTCTCTCTCTCTTCCTCTTCTCTCCCTCCCCCCCCCCGCCCCCCCCCCCCCCCGCTTCCTTCCACTCTTTTCTAAAAATCAATGGAAAAAATATCCTCCTGGGATTAATAAAACAAAGCATTTTTCAGGCTTCCAGTCTAAAGCTCCTCCCTCCCCCACACCGCATGCACTATCCTTAGACTGAAAATGAAAATGCTTTCTCCCTTTTAAAAAAATCACTAGGCTTTTGAAATTCACATGTGAAGTGCTGGTGCCCCTGAGAACAATGAAAGTGAAGGTAGGTGTCTCAGGACCCTGCCTTCTACTCTCCAGGGGGTGCCCGTGGCCTGAGCATTTATCCTGATGGGCGGAGCTGACTCAGACATTTTAAAGTTTGTGTTAAAATGTACCCGTATGACAGATCATCCAGATGATCTCCTTATGACAAAGCACTCCCCCGGATTCCACAGCCCACGCCTGCACGTTTACCACAAGCTTAGAATCCCCCACGACTTATTGTCCAGGGCCAGGAAGAAACAGCAGACGCCGGCTTATGGATTCACTTATCTTAGGCGCAAATGAAAGTGAAGCACTTTCTATGACAAATGCACACACAGCACGTAAAATACCAAAACATACTTGTTGAGTAAGCAAATGATTGAATAGATCAGTCGTGGGGCCACTGGGTCTCCAGAGAGCATACAGTTACAAACTCAACAGGATCTATATCATATTCTCGCAGCAAGTTGCAATTCTCTTTCAACAATAAATATGTCACATCAAATTATATTGATCAATATTTCTTGGTTGTTTAGTTTTATTTTTAAAACTATAAAAGTGTTACAGAGTTTCAAGGCTGTATAAGCACTGTAAGCATAAAGCGCTTAAACCCAACGTTATACTTGTTTGTATTTAAGTGCACAAAAAATTGCCATCACTATATATAGAGAGAGAGTCCGAGATCTATACTCAGGTTCGAGAACACTGCCTGTCTGTCATATACTGCTGGCAGAGTATCACTTCTATACTGCACTTCCCGGCCACAGCACCCTCCTCATCCTCCAACCCCAACCAAGTGCTGGGAGTCAGCGCCCCTTGAGGCTTACCTGCAGGGCAATTTCCTTCTTCTTGCTGCCCATGGCTCTGCAGAGACAGAAGCCCGGTTATGCTGGCTCCCCGACACAGATCAGCAAGCCTACCTTAGACCGTCCACCCCCACCCCACATCCTCTAAGGTAAACATAAACGGCAGCAAATAAGTGCACTGATGCAAATGGACACCCCACAGTGGAAGCGGAGCCTGCAGCCCGCGGGGGTCATGGCTTGCAGGGCTGGGGTGGGGGCATTTACTGCGGAGCCCACAGAGGGGCGCCAGGCGATGGCATCCGGGCAGTTAAAGAATTCGGGTGAAAAAAGTCCACAGAATCCTGTGATTCCTACTGGTAAGTGTATTCCTAGGAAACGGAACCACCGTCAATGATCTTCGACAGGTACCCAGTCTTCAACGCGCAGCCAGAGTTTACAAGCCAGTCTTCAGTGACTCGGCAACGGTCGTCATGGCAACACAGACCAACGCCAAGTTAGCCAGGCAATAAACAGGCGGACATGTAAGCCACGCCCACTCTGGACCCAGCAGAAGGGCAGGTGGGCCCCCTGCCGTCAGAATTGGACTGAAGAAACACTCTCATTGGCGGAAGTGTTTGTCAGTATCTGGGGGATTTGGACCCACCCAGCAGAGACCGGTGCGCCTAGGTATTATATTACACAGTTGTGTCCCTGAATCCCTGCATCTCTTTCCCGGCCAGGGCTGGTCTGCACCTTTTTTCCTTTTTCTTTTACCGTTACTTAATGCATGCCAGACATTAAGGGTGACTTCCGTTTGTAAAGCCTTCCCTTTAAGACAGAGAATACAAAATTACAAATTCAAAATTAGGTATAAGTGTAAAGTGGAACAAATAGAAAGCAGTTACAAACATGGTGCAAGTAGTCTATACAAATTAAAAGACAGAGATTGTCAGTGGATAAAAACTATTCCTAACTGTGTGCTGTGAGAAATCCACTTTAAATATAGAGACTCAGATAAGTTGAAAGTAAAGAGGTGGAGAAAGCTATGCCATGCTAGTACTAATCAAAAGAATGCTGGAATAGCCTAATGACTTCAGGCAACGCAGAAAATGGATCAGGGATAAAGAGAAGGCAGGACATGATATTAAAGGGGTCAGTTCTCCAGGAAGACATAACCATACTTAACAGAGCATCAAAATACACAGAACAAAACCTGATAGAACTGCAAGGAAAGATAGATAAACCCGCTATTATAGTTGAAGACTTCACACCACTATTTTAGTAATGAATAGATCCAGCAGGCAGATAATGAGCAAGGATATAGTTGAACTGAATAACAACATTAATACATTTGATTGAATTCACATTTAAGCAATACTTCATCCAGCAACAGCAGAGTACAGATTCTTCTCAAGTCACATGGAACATTCACCAAGTTAGACCACAATGTAGGCCATAAAACATACCTTACCAGATTTAAAAGAATAAAAATAAAACAGAGTATGTTCTCAGACCACAATAGAATCAAACTAGAAATCAACAATAGCTGATGAAAGAAACTGAACATATTTAAATAAGTGGAGAGATATTCCATATTTGTGGATAGGGAGAATCAATATTGTTAAGATGTCAATTCTTCCCGTTGTGATTATAGATTAAACACAATTTCAGTCAAAATCTCAGCAAGCTCTTTTGTGGGAATCAACAAACTGTTTCTAGAGTTTATATGAAAAGGTAAGAGATGCAGAATAGCCAACACGATACTGAAGAAGGATAAGAAAATTGGAAAACTCACTCTACTGGAGTTCAAGACTTGCTATAAAGCTAGCATAAGCAAGACAGCATGATGTTAGTGAAAGAATTGATACATGGATCAATGGAACAGAATAGAGTTCAGAAACAAGCCTATACCAATGTAGTTAACTCATCTTTGACAAAGGGACGAAGAAAAGTCAATTGAGAGAGGAAAGTTTTTTTAAAAATGGTGCTAGAGCCTGGTTGGTATGGCTCATGTGGCTTCAACCCATGAACCAAGAGATCACAGTTCGATTCCAGGTCAGGGCACATGCTCAGATTGTGAGCTCAATCCCCAGTAGGGGGCGTGCAGGAGGCAGCCAATCTATGATTCTCATCATTGATGTTTCTCTCTCCTTCTCCCTTCCTATCTCTGAAATCAATACAAAACATTTTTCTTTTTTAATGGTGCTGGAATAGTTAGACATCCATTTTCAAAAGAAAAATGAATCTGGATGCAGACCTTACACTTTTCACAAAACAATGAACTAAAAATGGATCATAGACATAAGTGTAAAATGCCAAAGTATAAAAGTTCTAGGAAAAAAAACAGGAGAAAATCTAGGTGGTCCTTGAATTTGGCAATGCCTTTTTAGAGACAACACCAAAAGCATGATCCATGAAAGAAAAAAACCCACCATAAGTTGGATTTTATTAAAATTAAAAACTCATGATCTGCAAAAGACTTAAGAGAATGAAAAGACAAGCCACAGCCTGGGAGCAAATATTTGTAAAGCACATATCTGATAAAGGACTTCTATCCAAAATATACAAAACTCAACAGTAAGAAAACAAACAACCCAATTTAAAAAATGGTCAAAAGATCTGAACACATACTTCACCAAAGAAGATACACAGATATAAAGTAAACAAATGAAAAAGATGCTCAACCTCGTTTGTCATTAGGGAATTATGTAATAAGATACTGTTACACACCTATTAGAATGTCTGCTATCTCAAACTTATAATGTTAAATGCTGGTAAAGGCACAGAGCAGCCCTGGCCAGGTAGCTCAGTTGGTTAGAGCATTGTCCTGACCTGCCAAGGTTGCGGGTTCCATCCCCGGTCAGGGCACATACAAGAGTCAACCAATAAATGCATCAATGGGTGGAGCAACAAATCAATCTCTCTCTCAAGTCAATAAATAAAATTTTTTTTAAAGATACAGAGCAGCAGGCACTCATTTATTGCTGGTGGGAATGTAAATGATACAGCCACTTTGGAAGACAGTTTGGCAGTTTCTTGCAAAGCAAAACATGGTCTTACCATATGATCCAGCAGTCATGCTCCTGCATCTTAACCCAGATGATTTGAAAACTTATGTGCACACAAAAATCTCCGTGTAAATGTTCATAGAAGCTCTATTCGTAATCGCCAAAAATTGGAAGTAATCAAGATGTCCTTCAATGAGTAATCAACCTGGGCCACATCCACACAGAGATCTCTGTGGGACACAGCATTGCAAATGGGTCTGCTAGGTGCAAGCGGCGTTTGTTGCCACAAGACGGTGGTTACTCAAGCTCTTGAATGGTTTATAAAATTCAAACCAGAAACTAAGTGCCTGCCAGCACACTGAACGTTGGAAACTTTTTATTCTTTTTGAAAGGGTTAGATTTCTTGCCACATGACCTCTACTATAAAATGTAGCCACGTCTTTGCCAGACTAAACCACAGAAACACATTTAGGGGAGCCACGTGTCCCTAATTTGCCCGAGACCCCAATTTCACACCTGCTGTCCTGTGCGATTATTAATAGTAATCCTTTTTGCTTTCAAAAGTGTACAGTTTGGACAATACAGAACCTTTTCAACGTTCCCCAAATGGATCACCTTAGGTCACCCCAGCTTTTTATATCTTGATTTAATGAAATTTTCATCTTTGACATATTTTATGATATGGGCCAGTAATTGGATAGCTTTGCCCAAAAGTCTTGCCCTAGCCGGTTTGGCTCAGTGGATACAGCGTAGGCCTGTGGACTGAAAGGTCCCGGGTTCGATTCCAGTCAAGTGTACATGCCCGGGTTGCGGGCTCAATCCCCAGTGTGGAGTGTGCAGGAGGCAGCCGATCAATGATTCTCTCTCACCGTTGATGTTTCTATCTCTCCCTCCCTCTCCCTTTCTCTCTGAAATCAATAAAAATATTTAAAAAAAAAAAAAAACAACAAAGACATCTGCTTTAATTAGACCTACCCTAAGGGGAGTCCTTTTTGTGTTAGTTTTGCTTTGTTTAATGCAAAAAGTTCTAACTTTAAGGGTTACTACAGCGTTTCAGAGTCTAAAAGATGGGAAAAAACAAAACCTCTTTCTTCCTCCTGGAAGTCACATTCATTGCCACAAGGGGGTGATTTACTCAAGGGAAACCCTTCTGCAACCCAGGAACTTTTTCTTTTTGCTCTTCGTAGTCTTTTTTTAAAAAAATATATTTTATTGATTTTTTTACAGAGAGGAAGGGAGAGGGATAGAGAGTTAGAAACATTGATCAGCTGCCTCTTGCACACTCCCTACTGGGGATGTGCCTGCAACCAAGGTACATGCCCTTGACCGGAATCGAACCCGGGACCCTTGAGTCCACAGGCCGACGCCCTATCCACTGAGCCAAACCCGTCAGGGCCCTTCGTAGTCTTTACTTTACTTTTGTGCTTTGTTTTTAGGAAGAATGTACCAAGAATGCTTTCATCTCCCTCTCCTAATGTGCTTTTTTTATTGTCTCTTACTTATACTCTCTCGCTCACCTCATGGTGCGGGAGGGAGCTCCCACATCGCCCTGCTGTCTCCCTTGCTTCCCCAGCTGCCTCTTCATGCTCCACCCAGAGCCCTGGAGCGTGGGTTCCCACTCTGAGCACTGGACCCTGTGCCCTGGGGGCGGGGGGCAGCCACTGAGGTTTCTTGCAAGACACTGGATGTCTTGGAGCCACGTGCCATCATCGTGCGCGCTGGGATGGGCTCTAGGCACCCAGGCATTATCTAAGTGGGGGACGGACCAAGTGTGTCTCACTGCCGAGTTCTGGTGGGTTCTGGGTTCCTCAGGAGTCGGGACCCCAGGATCTTAGCCTGGTGTTGCCAGTCAGGCTTGGGTGGGATGGTTCTGGAAGGGTGAGCTGGGCCAGCCCCTCACTGCAGATAGGTAGGCCGAGGTTGGTTTTTCGAAGCAGGAGGTGTAACCAGCACCGGCACCAGGCAGTCCTCCCCAGGACCGAGGGGGAGAGGAGCCTCGGGCCTGCCCTTTGGCCCTAGCGCAAAGGCAGGGTGGCCTCTGCCCTGCATCTGCCAGCAGGCCTGAGTGCAGGAAGAGAGCAGAGTCCGCCTGGGAGCCAGCAGGGTGGTGGCGGAGGGCTCAGGTGACTTGCAGGAGCAGCGGGCCAGGTGAGAACCCCTGTGGGTGTCCTGTCCGCAGTGACCTGCTTGCCAGTGCTGAGCGGCTGACTCCCCGGGGACTGGAGACTCTGACCCTGAGGAGGCCTCGCCCCCAGGGACCCTGGGTCCTGCCAACGTGTGCTTCTGCCTGTTTCCAGCTCTAGTTGATTTTCCAGTCCCAGCAATTTTATGTCAGACACCCACACCCACACCATCCAGGTAGGTAATGTGACATCTGTGGGGATTGATGGGCAGGTGTTCTGTCCCTGGGATATCTCCCGGGAGGGAAGTACCGGAGAAAGCCAGGCACATGGACATCCCCTTACCTGTGACCTACATGTTCATAGCAGCTGTGACGTGGGCAGGTGGCCCCGGAGACGTTCTGCACGTCGTAGAGTAATCTGCCCACAGGCCCTCCTGTTGGCAGGCCTTTCTCCATCGGGCTCTCGTGTTTCTGCACATTTGTGAGCAGAGGCACTAACTGCCTTTATGCCCAACTATCCTTTCAGGAGCGTGTATGGAGTGATCAGCCTCGAAAGATAGAGGTAGTGTCTTCTAGAGCAAAGTGCAGGCTTGCTCAGCGCCTTGGAGACAGAGATGGTATCTCCCTCGGCAGGAAGCACACTCGGTCTCGGTCTAAAAGCTTTGGTTTCCAGGAGCTCAGGGTTCTTCTGTGACACAACCCATTGCATGTCCCTGGCCCTCTTTGCATTGTTCTATGGGAATTGAGGTTCAAGAAACCTGTGCAAAAATGCTACTACCAGCTGAAACTCATGGACGGGGACAACGGTGTGGTGGTTACCAGAGGGGAGGGCGGGGCGGGGTGGTGGGGGCTGGAGGGGTCCAATATATAGTGATGGAAGCTGGTTTGATTCTGGGTGGTGAGCACACAGTGTAACATATAAATCTTGTACCATACAAATGTACACTTGAAACCTATGCTATTCCATTAACCAATGTCACCCCAATACACTTAATTTTAAAAAGTGTTAATACCCTGGCTACTACCACTGCCGTGAGTAATAACCTATTCTTCATCTCCAGCCCAGGAGTCTCGCGCCCTCTGCCAGTATCCGTCAGACTATGGGAAGATAACTGTAAGCTTGCGAGTGGGATGACATCTCAGACCTTCACGGCTCCTGATACCTCTGGAGAGGCCATGGGTTTTGTCCCTTGACTGTTTAGGCTCCTCTGGGAGATTGGAGAGCAGGCCCTACTTCCCTTCTAACTTCCCATTTAGAACACAACTCCTTGCCCATCTATTTGGCCCAACAAAAGAAGCTTTTGAGATGGACCTGGATCCCAGTCACCTCCCGAAGACCTCACTACCAAAGGCTCTGCTCCACCAGGGTGTCCCTGAAACTTCTCGAATGGCCGCCCCACGGACTGACGGCATAGTGCTAAATGGCTTCCTGAATCCCCTAACATGGCTAATATTTATCTCAAAGATGTATGTGCATTTTGGAATACTACATGCCATATCCGTATTTGTTTTCATGTAAACATAGTATTTTAAAATGTAAGCCATCGGAGATTTAAAAACTGTTTCCTACCTTGTTTGTCAATAGGGTGATGGTATTGGATTTCAGAATATTGCGCTACATTGAAATGAGCAAGCTCTGCATCTGAGGCCCAAAATCCAGGCAATTTTTCTTTCTCTGATTTTGTTACTACAATATTTCAAACACTAAGACTTGTGAAAACATGTAGCTGCAAATGGCAATCACGCTCCCGCTGTTTTGCAAGCTGGGGCTGGGATCTTCTCGAGAAGATGTGCACGGATGTTGGCTGCAGAGTGTCATTGAGGGAGTCCCCGTGGAGAGGCCAGGTCACATTGCTCATGTGGCAGGGAATGGCTGTGGGCCAGGCTCTGCTTCTTATCGGCTCCAGAAAACATTCATTAAAGCATTTTTGTTTTCAATGACGAAAGATGTCCGATCCTTAAAAATTTTTAACCCCATTTTCCGCAATGTAATATGATGTGCCTATGTGTAGGTTTTTTTTGTGTTGTTTTTTTTAATTCATCACGTTCTTTGAATTTATGTCTTTCACCAGTTTTGGAAAATTTTCTGCCATTTTCTCTTAGAATACTGTTTCTGTCCCACTCTCTCCTCTCCTTCTGGGACTGCAGTGATATGATATGAATGTTAAACATTTGAACATATCCACATGTCTTTTATACTATTATCTCTTTTTCTATTGATCATTTTTCTGTGCTTGAGTTTCAATATATTTTCTTTCTTTTTTTAAAATATATTTTATTGATTTTTTACAGAGAGGAAGGGAGAGGGATAGAGAGTTAGAAACATCGATGAGAAAGAAACATCGATCAGCTGCCTCCTGCACACCCCCTACTGGGGATGTGCCCGAAACCAAGGTACATGCCCTTGACCGGAATCGAACCTGGGACCCTTCAGTCCGCAGGCCGACGCTCTATCCACTGAGCCAAACCGGTCAGGGCTCAATATATTCTCAGTCAGTTTTCTAGTACATTAATCCTGTGCTCAACTGTGTTTAATCTGCTATTACACTTATCCAGTGATTCCCTGATTTTAGTTATTATACTTTTCACATTCTAGAATGCTCATTTTATTTTATTTGTAGATTCCACTTATTTGGTGACATTTTCTCTTCTTTCATCTATTTTATCTATCTTTTATTTTATTCAACATATTAATGTAGATGGGATAATTTGAATTTTTAAGTATATCACATACAGTATAACACAGATAAGTGTGCTCATCATTAAAGCATGGCTTGATGAATTTTCACATTTGCATATATCTATGTAACCACCACCTAGATCAAGATACATAATGTTTCCAAGCAATTCTTTTCAACTTGGTTTTCATCCCCTCCCCCCCCTCCCCACCCCCCACCCCCAACAAGAGATAGTCACTATCCTGACTTCTATCATCATCAGTTAATTTTCCTTTTTTTTTTTTTTTTTTGTTAATCCACACCTGGGGATATTTTTTCCTCTTTTTTTTTTTTTTTTTAGAGAGAGAGAGAAAAAAAAACCACATTATTGTGACAGAGACACATCGACTGGTTGACTCCTGCATGCACCCTGATCAGGAAGACAAGGATCAAGCCTGCAACCGAAGTATGGGCCTTTGATTGGGAATCTAACCTGAGACCCTTCAGTCTGTGGCCAACACTCTAACCACTGAGCAAAACCAGCCAGGGCTAATTTTACTTTTTACTGGACTTCATAAATGTTGTCTTTTTCACCTGGTGCCTTTCACTTAATATAATGTCCGTGAGATTCATTTGTGTTATTTATGTATCAGTACTGCATTGTTATTTTATTGCAGTATAGTATTTCATTATATAAATAACCCAAAATTTATTTAGTCATGCTTCAGTTAATAAACATTTAGGTTGTCTCCGGTTTTTGGCTATTGTGACTAAAGCTGCTATAAATATTCTTATAAATGTTTATTGGTGAACATATTTACTAATTTCTCTTAGGTATATACCTAGAAGTAGAAATGTTGAATCAGAAGGTAGGTGTACATTTAGCTTTAGTAGATTCTACTGAACAGTTTTTCAAAGCCAGTTGTGCCAGTTATCAATGTATTGCCTCTCAGCTCCAAATCCAGCCTTAAGTACCTGCTCTGTGTTAATGGAGCTGGACCCTGCAAATATTTCCCCTCTGTCATCTGGCATAATGTTAAGCTTCGTCTTCGAGGCACTGACAGCCACTGCAGGAGAAAGGCTTCTCTTCCTGGCTCTGGTGTGCTCACTTGGTGGGTTCCTGCAGCGCCTGGTTCCTGCGCCTGCAGCCACAGGGAAACACACAGCTCATCTTTATGGGCAGCTTCCTCCAATACCCTAGAGGTCGATTTTCCAATGCATCGCTCCTGTGGGAAGTTTTCCAGCCACTTCCACAGTGTGGCGCCTTTCCACGGAAGGCTTCCCTCAGCACCCAGGAGGAATGCTTTCCCGTGAATTCCATCTGCATGGAACTTCAGTGGACTTCCGCATCCAGTGAGCCATGGTTGCACCGGCCCCAACAAGGTATGGATCTAAGCCTGGTGGGAGAAGGTGAGGGTCAGGACCTCTTATAGGTTTATTCCTTCCTTGGGTGCTCTGCCATAGGCTCTCTATATCGGCTTTAACTATATTTTTTAAACATTATCTTTTCCCCTTAATAGGTAGTCCCCTCTTATACGTATTAATTCTGTACATTAAAAATTCCTTGTCCAAATCACTGTGGATACACCAGCCTACACTTCTACCAGCAATGTATGAGAGCTCCAGTTCCTCTACCATCAGTTGTTTTAAAGCCTTGTCTACTAACTCCGACATCTGAATGATCTGTATATCTGCTTCTATTGTCTATTTTTTCTCTTGCTTATCAATTTTATTTTCATCTGCCTAGTTATTTTTTATTATATGCAGACATTGCATATAGGAGGTATGGAGACTTCAGATGATGTAATTTGCCAACAAAAGTGTTCCTTCTTTCTTCTGTTAAGACAGGAGTGAGGGATGATCATCTCAATTTAGTGAAGAAGTGAGCTGGGTTGAGGCTGAATTTTAATTTTCGCGAAACAATCTATCCCTGGTTTACCCCTATTGCTCCCATGTGCATTTTGATTGAGAACCTTCAGGTAACTCTGCATCTTCATCCATGAAAGACTGTGGAGATTCAGCTCTGCCCTTCAGAGGGTCCCAGTCCAGCTTTCCGGGCTCTGTCCCCATGGAGATGAAAAATCTGGCAAATATCATGAGGGAGGAGCTGGCCTTGTATTTGAGGCGACCCTTTCTTCTTGGGGAGCCTCTGTGTTTTAAGCACAATGGGACTATGGAAGATTTCATTCTGCTTATTAGAAGCATTCTCAGGTCCAGAACTCAGCAAATGCCATGTGGAGAAAATTGGTTGTATTTTTAAAGCCACCTGTGTTCTAATTTGCCATTCTAGTACCATCTGGCCACTAAAAGCTTTGCTGGTTTCTCTTTCTTCCATTAGAGGGCTTCCTTCTGGGCAAAGCTTGATCCTTGGCCAGAACCCCAAACTGGCAAATGTCCTGGGGGAGGGGAGAGAAACAGCTGGAGAACCTCATCTCGTTTCATTGCAGTGGGAGCACTGGCCTGCCAGAACCTACTACATCCTGCCTGGAAGAGCAAATGTCCTAGGCTTTTGCAAATAAAAAATCTTTTCTTTTTAAACTTTCATCTATCGCATGTATTTCAAAATCTTAGAGTTGACTTTCCTTTCTTTTCTTTTTTTAAATATATATTTTATTGATTTTTTACAGAGAGGAAGGGAGATGAATAGAGAGTTAGAAACATTGATGAGAGAGAAACATTGATCAGCTGCCTCCCGCACACCCCCCACTGGGGATGTGCCCGCAACCAGGGTACATGCCCTTGACTGGAATTGAACCCGGGAACCTTCAATCCGCACTGAGCCAAACCAGCTAGGGCTTGACTTTTCTTTCTTAACAAATTTCGGCTGTAATGTCACTACCTTGAAGTTCTGGGTTGTCAAAATACAAATCAATGTTTTTCAGACTGTAGGTCACAACCTAGGAAATCAGTTTAGTAGGTCTTGCTAGCAATTTTTAGTGAAAAATAATAGAAAAGATCAGCGTGCATCACACATAGTCAAGATAAGTATCGTTTCATGAAATTTTTATTTCCCTTGTGTGAGAATGAGTGTGTTTTGGTTTGCGATGTAAGCCTATTTTTTCCTATGAGTTGTAGCCCAAAATGTTTAAAAGTCACTGGATTTTAGTTTAAACAGAGGAGAAACACATGGAGGAGAAAAACAAATGATCAGAAACAAATATATTAGTTGAGTATGGACAACTTTTTGGAGAAGTTTGGCCATGAGTGAGAAGTAGATTGATTGAAAACTGGCTCCAGAAAGCAAGAGGGAGCCCATGTGAGGGGTGAACTATAAGCATCAGGACAATGAGCATCAGAGAAGGAAAGCTAGGCGTAGCTTCAAATGCCGCAGGTGAGGGGGAGGTCATGGGGGTCACAGAGAGAGCTAAAGATGAGAAATGACTGAACCTGTATTAGTAAAGGCCATGGAAACCCTGAGAGCCCCGCTGGTGTGGCTCAGTGGTTGAGTGTCAACCTATGAACCAGGAGGTCACGGTTCGATTCCCAGTCAGGGCATGTGCCCCGGTTGTGGCCTCGATCCCCAGTATGGGGCGTGCAGGAGGCAGCCGATCAATGATTCTTTCCCATCATTGATGTTTCTATCTCTCTCTCCCTCTCCCTTCCTCTCTGAAATCACTAAAAAGAAAAAAGGAAAAGGAAACCCTGAGAAAAGACCATGTAGTTCTTGGCGCCATATCATGGGCAGCCCCGGGAAGAAAGGCCTTGTACTTGGCACAGAAGAAAGGTCAGCTGATGGTATGAACACACATGTGGGAGGGGTGAAGCTCTTCTGCTAACCCATAATTTGTATTTTGACAACCCAGAACTTTTGCTTCAGGGTCAGCAAAAGATCTAATTTCAGCCACAGGCCTGAGAGACTGTGATGGAGCGAGAGCTAGAGTCCTCTCCACCTTCTCCCTGCTTTCTCAGCACCAAACACACACACCACTGACCTGCCCATCAGGACACAGTAGACTGTAGCTCCCTTTACTGGCTGGGCTTGGGCTTGGGCTTACGTCTAAAACCAGGGTGGGGCCCAGCCGGTATGGCTCAGTGGTTGAGCGTTGACCTATGAACCAGGAGGTCACCGTTCAATTCCTGGTCAGAGTACATGCCCAGTTGTGGGCTTGATCCCCGGTAGGGGATGTGCAGCAGGCAGCAGATCAATGATTCTCTCTCATCACTGATGTTTCCATCTCTCTCTCTCCCTCTCCCTTCTTCTCTAAAATCAATAAAAATATGTTAAAACAGGGTGGCTAAGACCTTCTGCACCAGTTGCTGGGAGGTGTGTGCAGGCCCATCACTCTGCCCGGGTGTGGCACACCATGAATGCTCAGGAGCCCAGAGCTGCCTTTACCCCCAGGGCCACACTGGGACAAGGAGTTCTGGAGGAAGACTGTGCCACAATGACCTGGCTGGCTCCTGGCCCTGAAGTCCCCCGTCCCTCCCGGTTTCCCACGGATCCCCCAGGCACCAGCTCGGGTCTGCTCTCAGGCATGGCACTCAGCAAGCCTCATAACAGGGAGGTGAGCCCAGGATACATCACAGTGGATGAGGCACCTTCGCTCATATCCTTGAGCAGGAAAGTTCTACTCTGGGTCAGGCCAGCGGCTCTGATGTTTACCCCATTCCGGGTGCTGGCTCCAGGCCTGTGGCTGGCCTTAGGCCGCAGGACCTGAAACTTGGGTCTGAGTCCTGCCTGGGTTTTTGGCCAGGAGTCTGGCCTTCTACCATGCCCCAAACACACCTGCTCAGCCATGCAGATCTGCTGGAATGTTTGGAAAGACTTCAGCTCGCTCATGCCTCAGCATATAAGGTTTTCTGTCTCTCAGCAGTCAGGCTGATGGTTATGTGTCTCTCAGTCCCTGGTTCAATCAGCACCTCTCACAGAAAGCCTGCCCTGGGCACTCACCGCCTCCCTGCATTGGTTAGGTACTCATCTTCTGGGGTCCTGTGGCCGCCCTGGTGCCTCGGTGGCACTCTGAGTTTGCTTGGAGGTAGGTCCTGACACATAGTAGGTGCTACACAGCACCTGATACACAATAGGTGCTCTGGTAGTGTTTACTGAGTGAATGAACTCTCAAACCAGGCCTCACTTTTCTGCTCAGTGGCCCTGTTCTCTGAAGCCTCTATTTGCCAGCAACTGAGCCATGTTGTGTTTCAGGGTTCAACGAGCAGAGGAGGCAGCCCAAATGGGACAGGTGCCCTGTTGTAAGACCCCAGCCACAGCCTGCAGGGTTTAACTCACCATCAGAGAATCTCAGGTGCCTGTGCGTGATTACTAGCTGTTTAAATTCCATTTCCAAAGAGACAGTTATTGAAGATTTGGGTATGAATGTGGTATAAAGGCAAATCTTTTACTCACTCTCGTGCAGACGTCTTAGCTCAAGCTGGCGGCACCAGTCTGGCCACTGTGCCAGTCAGGGCCCAGGAGGGGCTGACAGACAACCAAAACCCACAGACCCCTGCCTGCCCGCCCCCCCGCCCCCCCGCCCCCGGCCCGGCCCAGGCCTGTGGTAAATGGAAGGGGACGACAGAGGCAGGTTCTGGGGCAAGACCCAGCCAGTCAAGATGAACATCTGTCCCTGGAGCCCCCTCCTCCACCAGTTCTGCGACGCCCTACCAAGGTAACAAACTCTTGATGGCCCCAGTCCACTCCCCCTGCCATGGGGTCTAGGGGTCCATGGGGCCTTCAGAGCAGCAGGTGGAAGTGGGGACGCAGGGGGCACAGTAGCTCTCATCCGAATGGCTGCATGGCTCCCGGAATGCCACTGGAAACCTGCACCACATCGGGAGCCCCAGTGTGGCACGAAGGCCTCAGGGAGGTGAGGTCCCTTCAGGCCCGGGGTGGAGGGCAAAGCTCTCAAAATGATAAGGGGATGGGTCCCCTGGGTGTGTAACGTTGGTCCCAAGTCATCATCAAGGTCCACCCACAAAAAGAATACCCTCAAAAATGACACCGATAATCTAAACTACACGGAGATACCATTTGACCCCCCTCCCCTAGGATGGCTGTAATAAAAAAGGACAGGCAGGAACAAGTGTTGGTGAGGATGTGGAGACCCCGAAACTCTCGCACATTGTCGGTGGGAATGTCCAAGCGTGCAGCCACTCTGGAAAACAGTTGGAGGAGTCCTCAAAATGTTAAGCGTAGTTAGCACATGACCCACAATTCTAAGTATATATCCAAAGTGAAAACATGTTCATACAAAGACTTGTACAGGAATGTTTATAGCAGCTTTATTCATAATACCCCCAAAGCCCAAGCAACCTACCTGTCCATCAGCGGACGAGTGGATAAACAAAATGTGGTGCACACACACGATGGAATACTATTCTGTCGTGAAAAGGAATGGCGTGCTCCTACATGCTGCAACGTAGATAAACCTTGACAGCATTGTGCAAAGTGTAAGAAGCTGGTCACAAAAGACCCCATGTTGTATGATTCAACATACGAAATGTCCTGAACTGGCACATTTAAAACTTAGGTTAGTGGTTTCCAGGGAGTGGGGGGAGGCAGAAAGGAGGAATGACTGCAAATGGGCACAGTTCCTTGGGGAGGGAGGCGGGGCATGAAAATGTTCGGGAAATTGATCATGGTGAGGGTTGCACAACTTTTGGGAATACACTACCCACCGCTAAAATGAATCAAGGGTGGGATTTTATGGTATGCGGATTGTACCTTTATTTTTAAAAGAGGGAAAATGACGCCAATGGAGGAGTTAGCGGAACTGAAACAATGAAACGGAGCGTGAGTGTCGCCTGTCCCAGCCGCGTCCCGATGAACTTTGAGCCCAGGCATGGCGCACCCAGAGGGAAAAGCGACCCTGGAGGCAGGACCCAGAAAGACACACGCCCCGGGGTTCTAAGGGAACGCGGCGAGGGTGGCGGCCCCGGGTCGCTTCGGCCTGGGGCGGCTCAGAAGTTGGCCGGGCGGAGCGGAGATTTAAAGGTCGGAGCGCAGGGGCCCTTAAAGGGGCCGGACGAATTCCCATTCTGCGTCCACCTTAAAGCCTGCCCCGCGGCACCGCGGGTCGGACCCGGGTAAGTGCGCGGGGCCGCGGGGGAGGCGGCAGCGCCGGCCTGTGCTGTGGTCAGGCTCGCGCGCCCTGCCGAGTCTGGGGGAGTCCGCGCGGGAGGCTGGCACTTGGCGGGCCGCGCGTCCGGGGGGGCGCCGGGGTGCAGGCGGGCACCGCGGGGTCGCAGCCGGGGGCCCGGCTCCCCCCGCGCCCCGCCGCGCTCTATTTTTAGCCGCGCTGTTGCAATAGAAGGAATGCGCCGCGCGGCGGGCGCTCGGGGCGCGCTCGGGTGGCGCGGTCGCTTTAAGGAGGCGCCGGGGTGGGGACGGGCCAGCGCCGCCGGCGGGCCGGCGGGCCAGCCGCCGTCAGTCCGGCCGGAGCATGGAGGAGGCGACCTGAGGCCGGAGCCTGGGCTGGAGCGTGCGGTGAGTGGTCGGGGCAGGCGGGGCCGTGAGGGGAGGAGAGGGGAAGGGGCCCGGCCGCGCGGCCCCCAGCCCGGGCAGGCGCTTTGTTCCGGGGCTGGAGGTGTGGCCGCCCCCGGCCGGGCCGCGCGCTCCCGGCTGAATGCGCTCGGGGACCGACACCGAGTGGCTTTTGGCCCCCGCCCCAGGCTCCCGAATAACGGGGTGCGATCGTGGAATCGGCCGCGACTGAGGCCCCCGTGGGGAGGGCCTGCCGGCCGCCCCCAAAGCCTCTGTTGTGATGACCGCACTTGGGTTCCTTGTTTGCCCCGGGAGACCCCGCGGGGCGGTGGGTAGTGGGGCTGGGGTGGGGTGGGGAGGGGTTGGGGGGGGCGCTTTCTCCCCTTCTAAAATGGCGTGTACGAGCGCTGGGATCCGCGGGAGGGGTTGTCAAATTCAGCCGAATAACAAAAAAAACACACACCTTCTTCATCAACAACCCTTCATTGCGCGTGGGGCTCTGGTCACAGGTAGGGCTGGGCTCATTCATTGACCAGACCTGGCGGGGGCGCCCCCCGTGTGGGGGGCACAGTGCCAGCGGCTGCTCCGCGGGGAAGGACCGGGAGCAAATGAGCCACAGCTCGGCGGCGTGGCCGGTCCTGGGCTCCGGGAAGCTGAGGGTTTCTGGGAGCAGACAGCGTGGAAGGTCCGCGAAGGCCTCCTAGCAGAGTTGATACCTGACACGAGCCTGGGCACTGGACGCCCCGTTAGCCTGTGGCTGGAACCGAGGTCTGTGCTGGCCGGGGACAAAGCTGTGTCTGGAGAGGTGGACAGGAGCCACTTCATCATGGCCCTGATCACAGAGCTCCGGGCTAGAATGGTTCTTGGCGCTCCAGGACCCATCTCTGCCCCTGGACCTGCCGGAGAGAGGGTGACTGACAAGGCTCAGACTTGTGGCCTCAGAAGAGTGACCTTCCTGGCAGCAGGAGCCATAAGGAGATCTGACTTGGAAAACCCTGAAGCTCTGCTGAGATAGCAGCCAGCAGGGCTCACGCAGCCCAGGCAGGGACGTGCTTGCTCATCGTTTGACGAGACTCCTTCGGAAAGGTTTTAGGATTGCCCCCATAGGCAGGTGGTGGACCGGGGCTGAAAGGGCCAGTCACATGCCCACGATCCTCTCTGAGATCGGGCTCCAGAGCAGGCAGCTGTGAGGGTCCGGCTGTCCTGGGCTGGAAGGCTCCAGGTGCAGCCTGTTTATGCGTTTGCTCTGTGGACATCCTCTGGCGCGTTGAAGTGTGGGGTGGTGAGCTGTTTGTATTAGTAACGGACATGTGTCAGGGGCTTCACTGTGAACAAAGCGCTTTCACCGAGACAGTTCGTAGACTTTCTCCTGCTCTTCTGAAGGGAGAAACTCGAGCTGGCCAACATTTTGTAAGTCTCCTAATTTCCTGTAAATTGCATGTCCCTGCTGACGGGAGTTGAATACGTTTCAGGCCACAGCTTTCACCCACGGTCTGTTCTCGGGGCTCAGTGGCCAGCCAGCCTCTCCTGCCAGGGCAGGAGGTGTGGGGCTTTGATGCCCTGGGGTTTTCAAAGCTGCAGGGTCTGCCAGCCTCCTTCTGGGGAGGTGGGGTGTTGAGTAAACCTGCTCTAGTGGAAAGTGCCCTTCCCGCAGTGGCCTCCACGTTTCCTTACGGAGGACGGGGGTGGGGGTGGGGGGGTCAGGGCCCCTGCGGAGCCCTGTGAGGCAATCCACAGTCTCCCGGAGTTGCCAGCTTTGCTCCGGGCATAAGGCAGTTTGTATTTTTCCACGACTCGTGTTTTCATCTACATGAGACATTTTTGTTACGGGTATAACTTTTACTTTATTATTGGCTCTAGCCTCAGATGTTTCATGCTTCCAGTGACCTGAGCTGCTTCTAAAGTGACAAGTGTGGCTTCCTGGGCTCCGGTGATCCTGGGACCAGGGGGACCCGCTGAGCTCTGATGGCCTGAACCAGCCCCCGGGGTGACTGACTCTGAACATCAGTCAGAATCACACGTCGGCCAGCCTGCTAGACTGAGTGCGTTCTCAGGGGAATGCGGCCTCCATTTTACATTTCACATCTGGTGTGATCACTGTTCTACCCAGGACATGCCCCCAGATGGAGGGTGCCTCCCTGCAAGTGATGGAAAACATACCGGCTCACGGGCATGGCGTCGTTTATACAAACCCTACGCTCGTGAACCAAGTGGGAGCACCTTCTTGTGCAAAGCTGGCATGTCCTCAAGTGTCCGCAGGGTGTGCACGGAGTCCCAGGAGCCCTGTAGCTCCCAGGCCCAGGGCAGGCATCTGGCTGGCTGGAAGGCACAGTTACCTTTGGATGGGGGGGGGGGGGGGGGGAGAAAAAGGAAGGAGCTGGGGGAGCTCCCTGTGCTCCGGGGCATCTGGCAGGTGCCCATTCTCTAGAGCAGGGGTCCTCAAACTACGGCCCGCGGGCCACAGGCGGCCCGCCAATGACATTTATCCGGCCCGGCCGCTGCCGGTCCCGCTTAGCAGCCGACTCATCCCGGGCCCGCAGTGCGCATGTGTGGAATGTGCGCCGCACTCTCCGACTCCCCTCCTTCTCTCTGAGGGACAGTGAACTGGCCCCCTGTTTAAAAAGTTTGAGGACCCCTGCTCTAGAGGCTGAGCTTTGAGAGGAATTTTGTTGGTGGACTCCCAGGCCTCGCCAGCCCTCATAGTCTTGGGTGATGTCACTGGGCCCTGTGGTACTGGATCAGTGGGGATGCTTTTAGCTGCAAATAATAAAACCCACGTACTAGTGGATTAAGCAGACTTTAGATCTCCCAAAGATGCTCTCCGCTCATGTGAGGTCTCCGTACACAGGGATTGGGGTGGATATTAGTGGCACTTCCAGCAAGTTCTCGCATGGAACAGGCAGCCAAGAGGGCTGAGGGTCTGAGGTGCAGAGCAGCGGATTTTACTCTCTTGGGCCACAGCCTCTTACATATGCCAGTGAGAAGCCGAGAGAAAAGATGCTCAGATGTACAAAGTTGGGCATACAATCCAGAGGACCCATGGGTCTCTGAAAACGAGTGCTGGGTCCCAGGTAGATCCCCTGATCTAAGCCATGTTACTTCGGTGCTGTTTACCTGGGACTCACTGCGTCCCTCTGCCTTCCCACCAGGCCAGCGTGCCTTCGTGTTGGAGGCAGTGTCAAGAATGAAAACAGAGTGGACGGTTGTCAGTTCTCAGCCCGAGCTGAAGTCTGTGCAGTCCGCCAGCGGGTCTGTCCTGCGGAACTAACCATAGGGCAGTGCCGCCGCGGCCTCATCTTCAGACAGGCCGTGGCTGCGCTCCTTGGTACCTGCCGTGCGTTCCTTGTGCCGTCTCCAGCCTTCTGGGTCGCATTCCTGCTGCCTGTGATGCAGTTGTCCTGCCTGTTCTCAGAGACTTCACCCCCTGGCCTTCCTGGCCTGGCGTCCACCACTGAGCCCCCAGGCCCTTTTAACCCTGTTAGCATGATCCAAGACCGCTTTCTGCAGCCCTGTCTCTTGCAGGGGTCCTACAGTAGCCATGTCCTTTAGTACTCGTTGTCCTGTAGTATTCTTGGTAGCTTACTAGGCGAGGCCTGCTGATGGCCAATGGCCAGGTGACAATATGGGTCATTACTGGTTGCTGAGGTGACAACCTGGGTCTCACAGGGGCATATTCTCATCAGGAGAGCCTGGCACGTGTCTGTCTAAATTTACACCTAATGTTTTGCTAATGAGGTTTTGGGGAGCACTAGGAAAGATTTTGGGGAGCACCAGGAAAGGATTTGGCTGTGCAGGATGTAGAATGAAGGAGGGTGGGGTGGGGCGCTGGGAGCTCTGAGCTCTGGCTCCGTGCCTCTGTGACTATCTATAGGGTCTTGGGTGGGTCCCGTGCTGCAGGGGCCCAGGCACCATCTGTGGCTTCTCGGCTGAGCCCTCAGGGTTGTCATGGGGATTAGATGAAATATACAGATGAGAACATGCTTGGGAAACCAGAAAGGGTTATAAAAATGAAGAGCATTATCAGCATTCAAGCAACCTTCAGATAACAGACTGATGGCCCCGGCGGGCCCCCTGGAGCCTGTGTGGACTGGATTCAGACCCAGAGAGCGTACATCTCCGTGGTGAGCGCGATGATCTTAGATGGGTCACAGACAGCTTTTATTAGTTAGGTCCTTGTTTATACTTATAAAAAATGCAGGCGTCACTTCAAACCTTTTTTTCTTTTAAATGGATTTTTAGCTCCGACTAAGGCTAAAGGAGGATTTTAAAGTGACCCCTTGAGTTCAGGCTGGGGAAGTTCCAGCAGGGAAGGCCCTCCCTGCAGTGCCGCCTGTGGGCCTTCAGCTGGACCCTTCTAGAGACGGGGAGCTTGTTGCCCAAGTCAGTCCCCTCCATCTGGGGACCTCTCACCCTTGCAAAGTTTTTTCCTTCCTCACGCGAGCGGTCCCCCTGGGTCTGTCCCACACAAACCTGTGACCATCATGCTTTTCTCCAGCACCAGCAGCTCCACTTGCATCAACTGCTCCTCAGATGGCGGGGTTTAAAGACAGCCCGCTCCTCCCACCCTCCTTCCCTCCCTTCCTCCTTCCCCACCCTTCCTCCTTCCCATCTTTCCTTCAACAAAGACTCATGGGCCAGGCTCTCTCTGTTCACCATTTTATTTTATAATTGTGCCATTAGCCTTTTACACACAAGGAAACTGAGGCCCAGGGAGGGTAAGCAGGCTTCCCGCAGTCCTAGCCCGAGAGAAGCAGGCTGGAAGGAGTCTGCTCGGTCCCAAAGCAGGGGCTCCTGTCACACTGCCCTGCTCCCAGAACTGGACAACCAAAAGTGGCATGTCTCTTCTCTCCTGCTGCTCACGGCACGTCCTACGGGGGCCTGGTCACATGTAATCCGTGGAGCGTGGAGCAGAGGTCTCCGAGGAAAAAGGGGCGAGCGGCCCATGCACAGGACGTAGGCAGTAGCAGAAGCCACAGAGGTGCAGGAGTGGCTGCTGGCAGAGAGGCGGAGAGAGGACCCCAATGACAGAGGGTTTCCCTGACTCTCACTCATCTTTTTTTAAAATTCTCACCTGAGGATATGTTTTCATTGATTTTAGAAAGAAGGAGAGGGAAAGAGAGAGGGAGAGAGAGAGAAACCTTGATGTGAGAGAGAAACATCCATCTGCTGCCTCCCCCACACACCCCAACCGGATCGTATCTGCACACCCCAGGCATGTGCCCTGACTGAGAATCAAACCCTCTACCATTTGGTGTTCGGGACGACACTCCAACCTACTGAGCCACCCGGCCAGGGCTCTCACTAATCTTACAGTCCATCACGAGCCCCTAAATCATTTGTGCGCTTGGTATATTTTTGAATTTTACAAAATAAAAAGCAAAAAACTATAAGGGATGGCATAATAAATACCATCTACCTATTGCCCACTTGGCCCTTTTCGTGATAGTGCAGGACCCAACACACACCCCTCGTCTTCGGTGTGGGGGACCTCGGCCTGTGGGGCTTTCGGAGCCTGGCTCCTGGGTTCCCACGCACTGGCTTTTTTAGCTCGGATCCTCAGCCGATTCAATGAAAACACCTCCTGGTTTGTCCATCGAGGTTGTTGCTGGATCCTTTTTCGCCGCCTCTGACCACGCTGGGGAGGAGCCACAGGGGAGCAGGATGAGTATGCACTTTTGGATTTAACCCTTTTCAAAGAAGTTGATTCACCCTCAGAAAACATCTGCCTTCAGCCCGTGGGCTCAGGCCCGGCTGCAGAGCAGAATGTAGCGGCAGCTGCGCAAACGGAACTGTCATTCACATGGCGGGTGTGTATATTTGGAAAAGAGAGAGAATAAACATGATTTTCATTTTATAATTAGACGACAACGATTCGATGAGCAGCTCGTCCTAAAAGATCTTTAACAAAATACACTTTCTATTCTAAAGTATTAGAATAGAAACGTTAAAGGAAGGCAGGCTGCAGTACAACCTAGAACCTTTCTAACCCCTAACTTCACCTTTCCATGTTCCCCTTTCCTCAGCTTTCCCAGAAAGCGGTGCGTGGCCCCTGGTCCTGGGGGAGGGGGAGAGGGAGGCGGCTCCCCAGCTGCAGAGGGTGCGAACTCTCCATGGCAGCAGGAGACATTTCTCACCGAACTGCTCACAGCCTTCTCCTTTCCACCCCCGGCTGCCTCCACGCTGGAGCTGGTGCCATCCCGCTTGTGTGGGGCGTGAGCTTGGGCTAGAGCAGTTAGCAGGGCTGTGCTTTTAAAGGCTGGGCAGGGAAGATTCGAATGCTTCTGGAAAAGCCTTCCACCCTCAGGCAGGTCCCGTCTGCAGGGAGTCATGCACCATCAGGAGCAAAGGTTTGAACTGATTTTATAATGAAACATTGGGGACCTGAGGTGGCCCCCGCGTCCTCTGTTAAGTGGTAAGAAGGAGTGGACATGGTTTCTGTCCCCGAGTTGCCAACAGAAACCAGCACCGCCCGGGTCCTTCTCCCTCCCTCGGATGGAGATGCTGCAAAGCCAGCGAGGGAACCTGCTTTGTGGGGGTTTGTCTCCCCATGGAGTGATCAGAGACTGTACCAGTGGCGGCAGTGAAGCATACTATAAAACCAATTCCATTTGACTACACAGAAATGTGCATACCTGTTATGTTTACGCACCTACTCTTTTTTCCCAAATATTGATGGTTTGGGTTATTTCTTAAACTCCTCCCCTTATTCCTAACCATCTCTCCTTTAGCTCCAGCCTGAACATCTCTCACTTAGATTACTGCAATAGCATTGGAACTGCTTCTTTATTTCTAATTTAAAAATAACTTTATATTTACTGATTTTAGAGAGAGAGCAAGGGAGCTAGAGAGAGAGAAACATCAGTCCCGCTTATCCATGCATTCATTGGCTGATTCCTGTATGTGCCCTGACTGGGGATCGGACCCATAACCTTGGCACATCGGGACAATGCTCCAACCAAACGAACTACCTGGCCAGGGCTCTCTCTCTCTAATTTTACCCCCCGCCCCCACGTCTATCCTAAAGTTAACCAAAATGAAGTATCTCAAAATCAAATCTGAGCATTTTACTCCCTCGCTGATAGACCCTTTAATAAGTAGGAAGGGCTAGTCCTGCCACATATTAAAATGCACTACGAACCTGGAGGAAGGCACGCTGTGTTGCTCTGCAGAGGAACAGACAGGCCAGTGAAACAAGAGTGTCTCCCCAAAGCCCGCCAAACCTTTTTATTTGAAATGAGGCCGCAGGCCCACTTCTTAAAGAAAAGTTCTGTTTTTAAAAGAATCTGCTCTACCTACTGTGTGTTCGGCTGCCCCTGGTCTACCAGGTACCCAGAGGAAAAGGGAGAGTGTTCGTAGGCAGTGGAGCTGGGTGGAGGTTGCTGAAGGTGTACTGGGGTTGGGAGGCCTCCCTACCCCTTGCCTCCCCCAAAGCATTATATAATCATTTCAAAAGCAAAGCTAATTTTAATTCGGTTTAAGGATTTTCGTTGTATCGTTTAGATTCTCAACATAGCTTCTTGAAAATCTCCCTTTTTTTAGATAACCCACAGATCCAGCCCTTTCTATTCTCATTCCACTGGAAGTGAGTCCCAAGGAAGAGATGGAGGCAAACCCATCTTTCCTGGCGAGGACCATCCTCTCCCAAGCAGGCTCAGCAGCCCAAAATAGCCTCTGTCATGTTCTTCTTTCAATGCCTGCTTTATTGGAACCGGAGATGATGGAAAAGGGTGGAGCCACCGTCCCGAAGCCTTGGGGCATCTCTGGGAAAAAAGTGACTTGTATGCGATCTGTCTTCCCAGCCATCCCTCCACACCCACATTCCTCAGGTCAGGAGGCTTGGGCAGCAGAGCTGGGAAGGCCTGTGCCCCTCACACCCAGGCGCTTTTCCTGCGGAGGAAGCCAGGCCCCAGGTGTCCGGGTGGCACGCCCAGGAGCTAAGGGCAGCTGGCATCGGAGCCTTCCCAGCCACCCCCACTCCCTGACCCCCAAACCCACCCTCCCAACGTGGACAGCGGCCCGAGTCCACTTCTCTGGGACTGGGTGGGTGTTTCCTGCATGTTTGAGATTTTACGGAGGAAATCAAAATAAAGAAACAAAGCCTTTGTTTTACTTCTGGACTCAAACTGGGGCCGGCTGGAGGCATGGAAAGGGGGAGCAGGAGCAGGTCACTTGGCACGTCAACAAAATAACCATTCTAATAAAGCGTGTAACAGGGACTTCTTCTCTTTGGGGTTGGCGTGAGGAGGATAGCTGGGCGGAGGGCTGGGGGGGCCTCTGGGTGGAAGGACTGGGCCCCAGGCAGGGGTCTGGGCCCACCAGCAAGGCTGCAGAATTGGCACCAGAGGGGCCGCAGGGAACCCTCAGTCCGTCCTTCCTCAGTGGACCCACAGGAAAGTGGGCAGGGACATGGGCGTGAGCTCCAATTTCTGCCCTCCCTGTTGTCTCCGTGACCTTGGGCTAGTCCCCCACTGCTGTGAGCCAGTAACTGTCCCTCCTTTTGCTCTAGTCCAGTTATATGGGGTCAGGCCTCAACCCACATATGTGGAACTGGGGAGGTGGTTCCCCCAATATTTCTTCATTCTTCCCGGAGGATTTCTCCTTGTAGAAGTGCTCTGAGTATATTATTAAAAAAAAAAAAATTAGTCAAGCATTGACAAAATCTGCAGTATTTCGAGGGGTTTCGGGTGGGGCCGGTGCCCGCTGGCCGCCGGGCCTCGGCAGGGTCAGCTGCCACACTTTGCATGCGTACAGTAGTCACTGGCTTCCTCATTTCCTGAGCCTCACCAGGCAACGAGGCTGTTGTCTGTAACAGCTTCCACCACGTGTAGAAAGGGGTCACCCACGGCTCCGAACAGGGCAGAAGTTACTAGTAAACTCTCCAGACGGCCTCCTTGCCTGCTCACGCCCTTGGGGGATTCCTCGCTGGCTGGCTGTCTCCTCGAGCTTAGTTGACTGCCGTTTTCCAGGGGCCAGTTTTCCTGGACAGTATCCCCAGAACTTCTGAAAACTCCAGTTTTCCATTACTTTTAACTGCAGAGCAATAATGACAGCTATTTAGACTGGGCCGTAGGCCTGTCCTTTTATATCTGAAAAGAGCTATTAAAGGACTTGGCTAAAGCCCTGGCTGATTTGGTCCAGTAGATAGAGCGTCAGAATGCAGACTAAAGGGTCCCGGGTTCAATGCGTGCCCAGGTTGCTGGCTCGATCCCCAGTAGGGGGCATGAAGGAGGCAGCCGATCAATGTTTCTCTCTCATTATTGAAGTTTCTATCTCTCTCTCCCTCTCTCTTCCTCTCTGAAATCAATATATATATATATATATATATATATATATATATATATATATATATTTTTTTTTTTTTTTTTAAAGGACTTGCCTAAACAGGAATTCTGCACCCCAGCCCTACAACCTTTACCCGCAGTACGAACCAGCAAGAGCGCTGGGGATCAGCTTTTCCCTTTATCAGCACGCCTGAAACAAGCCAGCACAGACTGTGGGCTGTGATTATTCCTCCTGTCATCAGAAACAAAACGTGCTTCCTTGTTGAACCCTAGGGTGGCCCAGCAGTAACACTTCAGTCCAGCTGAGTGGCTGGGGTCTCCCGGGAGAGTGGCTGTACCAGGAGATTCCAAGGGAGCACCTGTCTTTTCCTCCCCCTCCCCCTTCTCCTGAGCACTTTGGGACAATCTAGAAAACACAGCTCCATGCGGCCCGGGCACCCCTCTGGCCAGTTTGGTGGAGGGGGGACTTTGACAAGAGTTCCTACAATATAACGAGAATAGTAATAGCAGGCACTTCATGTGCCAGGTGCTGTTCTAAGTACTTGCTTATTATATTAGCTCATTCTGTCCTTAAAACAACCCTGCGAGGTGGGTACTGTTATTAGCAGGCGAGGAAGCTGAGGCACAAATGGGTTGAGCCAAGTGCCTAAGGTTGCACGCCCAGCAGAGGGTCAAATGCTTTGCTTCATGACCTTTTATAAAGCGCTGTATGTAAGCCCTGGCCAAGTGGCTCGGTGGTTGAAGGTTGCAAGTTCCATTCACGGCCAAGGCACATACCTAGGTTGGGGGTGTGATCCCCAGTGGGGGCGCATCCTCGGTCGGTCGGGGCAGGTCTGCCCACTCTGCTGTTTGTCTCCTCTCTGCCATCCAGGGCTAGTCGTCCAGCCTGGCCAGGCTGCTTAAGAGAGCAGGAAAAGCCCTGACCGGTTTGGCTCAGTGGATAGAGCATCGGCCTATGGACTGAAGGGTCCCAGGTTCGATTCCGGTCAAGGGCATGTGCCTTGGTTGCGGGCACATCCTCAGTAGGAGGTGTGCAGAAGGCAGCTGATCAATGTTTCTCTCTCGTGGATGTTTCTAGCTCTCTATCCCTCTCCCTTCCTCTCTGTAAAAAATCAATTAAAATATATATATATATATATATATATATATATATATATATATATATATATATTTTTTTTTTTTTTTAAAGAGAGAGAGAGAGAGCAGGAAAAATGCGGCAGCTGTTTAGAGCTTGGGGAGAGAGAGGTGAAAAGTGGCCTTCCCGCTGAGTGGGCTTAAATCGGAGTTTAATTCAGTCATTCCACCCCACCTTCAGCCCCGGCCCGGTTCAACCCTCCCGAGCCAGGCAGCCCACCCTCCTCCCTCCGAGGCCAGGCCGGCTTCACAGCCTTTGCAGAGGAAAATCCCACACCGCCCCAGGCTGCTCATTGCCATGCCCGCCTCGTGTTCAGGAAGTTTCCCTGACTGCGCCTGCTGGGCTCTCAAAGTCTGATGACTCCTCTAACACGGAGATGGATGGGCTGGCCCCACCTCAGGAAAGAGCGTAGACCCTGTTTCTTCCAGTTGTGGGTCACACATAAAAATGGTCGCGTTTTTCATTTACGGTGTTTAGCAGTTTGAACATAAACGAGGGAAACACATCAAAGCAACAGCCGTTTGTGAAGGTGCCTGTCCGCCCTCCAGCTCCCCTGGCTCTGACGCACTCGGAGTGGGCTGTGCCCGCCCCGAACGGCTGCTGGACTGGAAAGTCTCCCTCAGGCTGAGTAATCCAGCTGCTGCCCAGCGTTATTTCCACTTCCTCTAACCTCACACCTCTTCGGGGCCAAGGCCAGGCCGGGCCCGGGCAGTGCAGAGCGGTCTTCCTTGCAGTGGCCAAGGCACTGGATGTGTGCGTGCTTGAGGCACGCTCCAGGCAGACGTGGTAGCAGGTGCCTCTGTGGGCTGGGGCCACCCAGGGCACTGATCTGTTTGGCTTAGATGGTGTGTGAAACTTTTTAATTGGTCGCCAACAGTAAAAAATCAGTCTCACATAAAAAGTCAGATTTCTGGCCCTGGCCGGTGTGGCTCTGTGGATAGAGCGTTGGCCTTCAGACTGAAGGATCCCGGGTTCGATTCTGGTCAAGAGCACATGCCTGGGTTGCAGGCTCAATCCCCAGTTGGGGGTGTGCGGAAGGCAGCCGATCAATGATTCTTTCTCATCATTGATGTTTCTCTCTCTCTCTCTCTCCTTCTTCCTTCCTCTCTGAAATCAATTTTAATAATAAAAGCATAATATGCTCATTAGACCAGACATCCTTCCAGACGACCTTCTAGACAAAGCCAGGGCTGCGAGGGAAGCCCAAGTCCCTAGTGCCAGCAGCCGGGGGAAGGAAGGCCTACACTTGCACAAATTTCGTGTATCAGGCCTCTAGTAAAAATATATTTAACAAAAACAAAAAAAAAAGAGTCAGATTTCTGGCTACTCTTTAAAAATGTAGCCCTAGCTGGCTTGGCTCAGTGGATAGAGTGTCGGCCAAAGGGTCCTGGGTTCGATTCTGGTCAAGGGCATGTACCTTCATGGCAGTCTCCTGGTCGGGGCATGTGCAGTAGGCAACCAATTGATGTGTTTCTCTTACATTGATGTTTCTCTCTGTGTTTCCCTCTCTTTTCCACTCTCCCTAAAAAAATCAATGGGAAAATATCCTTGAGTGAGGATTAGCAAAAACAAAATAAAATAAAAATGTAGACTCTCTGGTAACCCTGTTGCAGATATGCTCATGTTGCAGCAGTTAACTGGTTGGCATAGCAGTGGTCTCCTGTTAGCCACAGGCCCCACCTCTCCCTATTGCCTGTACCTGCCTTCCTCTCATTTATCGACCTGGCCTCTGCCAACACATGAGTTCAGGACGTCCATTTGTTTCCTGAGCCCCCTTTCTGCTGCTACAGGGTGAAGCCGTGGAGAGTTTACCCACAGTCAGCCCAGACAAGAAGCATCCATCTGACAGCAGGGGCTGCTCATGCCCAGGGATGCTCGCCTTTGGCATTCAGGCCTTCCCGCTGCTCTCTGTCGCCACCTCTGTTCTTCTCCCGGGCTGCTTACCACAGGGGGCTGGTGCGAGGCCATGGAGTCCATGAGACAAAAAGCTCTGGGCTGGGACAACCCTTGGAGTTGTGTGTGGTGAGCTCCCCCCAGCCCCACTTGGGAGAAAGGTAATAGGAAAAGATTTGCCTCGCTGCCATCAGGAGACGGGTGGGGTGGGGTGTCCCCAGCCCAGAAGGCAGATGATCAGGGAGCTGGGCCCCAGGGGCTCAGTGTTTGGGAAGGAGCCCCTCCCTGTCACCTGCTCCTCCGGCTGGATTGGTGCCCATGTGTGTCTAGTGGGTCTCCTCGCATGGCATCTCCCTTAGGAGGGCTTCCCCCCACTCCTCTGGGCTCTGCGTGGCGCCCGGGCATTGCACCCACACCACCTCTGCCCTACCCTCCACCCAAGCCAGACTCCCTCGCGGCTCCCGGGGTCAGCCCTGGCTTTGGAAATGCAGACAGCAGGCGCCTGGAGCGTCTCGGTGCAGAAAGTTGTGCCAGGGCTCCAGGCGAACCCTGAGACAAAGAAGACGAGGTCCAGCCCTCTGCCCCCGCCCCACCCGGTGGAGAGATATGACAGTAGACCACCTCCCGCTCCCAGAGCTGCGGGGAGGAGAGAGGCCCGCTCCCGGGAGAGGCAGCGCTCCGTGGTCCCCGCAGATGGAGATGCGTGGCCTTGCACAAGCGCAGAACCTCTGTGACCTCAGGGTTCCTCATCACTGCCGGCTGAGCAATGCCTTCTTGGTGAGAGGCTGTGGGGAGTCCACGGGACAATGGCTGCAGAGCACTCCGGCTGCCCCCTGCCACCTGGGGGGCGCGCCGCAGTCAGGAGCGAGGTGGCCTGGTGGGAGGAGGCCTGGGCGGTGGCCGAGGGCCCAGGAAGGAGGGATCACTTCGGGAGCGTGGCTTTGAGACGGGCTTCCTGGGGGAGACGGGGAGGCTGCTCCTTGCCCAGGGCGTGCTGTCACAGGCGGGGACCAGTGCTGGCGGAGCTTCATGGACAGACTTCCCGGTGCCCTGCCAGGGGCTGGAGCCCCGACAAATCAGGTGCTACCTGTTCTCAAGGATGCCGTGCTAGGAAATAGGCAGGAGCAGAGGCTGCACGAGGGGTAGGGGTGCCGTACGCCCTGTCGGCGGGGAGAGCTCCAGGCGCCCATGGGTAGTGTTCCGGGAGGAGCAGTGTGCTTGGGTTGGTCAAGGGGCCATGAAGCTGGTTTGGTGGAGGGCAGTGCCTCCAGGGGCCCGGGCAGAGCCAAGCACTGAGGTGCACATGCCACGTATGGCAACGTTGCCAGGCCTTGGCCTCAGATTTGAGTACAGGGAGGTTTGAGCTGCTGGGGGAGGAAGAGGAAGAGAATGCCAGGCAGAAAGATGGGAAAGGGGATCTGGAGGCCGGGGGCGGTGGGGGCCGCTGGCCTAGTCCAGCATATGAAGGGTTGAGCCTGCGCAGCCCGAAGAGGTGCCGTGAGGACTCGGCAGCTCACAGGAGTCTTCCTCTGAGGGGCAGCTGAATCAAATGGGGAGGGGGAAGGCAGCGGCCTGCCAGGCTTTGGGGAATCCCAGAGCGTCCTGAAACTGGCCCTCCTTTGGGGCGGGGGGGGGGGGGTGTGTGTGAATGACCTTCCCAGTGGGCATGCAGATTTCTCCTAAGACTGAGAAGTTCTCCTTAACTAGGGTGAGACTGTCCGGCCCTAGGAAAATATTAATAGGCCCCCAGGACTGGGAATACAGCTTTAACAAAGTCACTTCCTCCTTTCTGTCCCTGCCTGCCACTCAAGCTGGGAGGCAGCCTCTGCAGGGGGAGGTGGTGAGCCTTGCCCTCAGCCCTGGGTTGAGGTCCCTTCCTCCCCTGTTGTCAGTGGGGGCTGGGTGGGACGCTGAGGCCCTGCGGGCCAAGTGGCCAGGTGGTAGCACCCCCATGACCCAGGGGTGCCCGCGGGGCACGTTGCTCTGTCGGGTTGTGTGGACCCTGTGACACTGTGGCCCTCGTTGTCCCCTCGGTTCTGAGAGCCTCTCAGACCTACCAGGCGCCCCAGACCAGCTGGGTGGCGAGTTGGGGCTGAGTTTTAGTGTTTAGCTGCCGGGCCTGGGTGCCAGATCTTAGCTTCGCTCACCCTCCACCACGCTGTGCCCTGTCTCACACTCTGTCTCCCTGCTGGCCAAATGGGGGCATTAAATGCCACCGCACGCACGTTCCTGCCTTCAGGCCTTTGTGGCTCTGCCACACCGTCCGTGCTCCCACCTGACCCTGAGCCCGTTCCCATCTGCTTCCCCTCGCCCCAGGGCTTCTGGAACACTTGGAGTTTGTCCCGTGCCGGTTATCCAGTCTCCGCTGGTCTTTCCTCGCTGGCCACCCTCACTGGGGTCATCAGAAAGAGGGTGGGCTCCTTGGAGGGGCAGCTGCCCCGAGAGCTGACACTGCTCCCGTGGCCTGTGTGGAGGGCAGGGTCCGAGGGCCCCTGGGCACACTCTCCCCTGCCTCGCCCTGCAGCCGGCACTGGTTCCTGCATTATTCAATGCTCGGAGGCAGCCGCTGTGTGCCAGGCACTGTGCTCGGTGCTGGGGATGCACCCACGAAGATACTAGCGGTCTAGGTATCTAGCCTCCCTCCCACTCACCTCACACCCCACCCCATTCCCCTTACCACCCCACCCTGCTGTACCTGGTGCCTCCTGAGTTTTTCACACCTCCGTGCTCTACGCCTTTGCAGCTTCTGGTCCTCACCTAGGATACACTTGTCGCTGTTACTCACCTGAGCTAATACTTACTTGGCCTACAAGACGCCATTCTGGCATTGCCTCCACCAGAAAGCCTGCAGTGCCCCCAGGCGGGGTGAGAGGCCCTCACACCTGTGCTCCCACAAAGCTTAGCCCCATGCGCTGTGACCGGCTGTCTGTCTGCCCCCTCCCACCACACACACACCCCACCACACACACACCACACCACACCACACACACATACACACCACACACACACCACACACCACACCACATACACACCACATACACACCACACACACACCACACACCACACCACACACACACCACACCACACCACACACACACACCACACACACACACCACACCACATACACACCACATACACACCACACACACACCACACCACACACACACCACACACACACCATACACACACCATACACACACCACACACACACCACACCACACACACCACACACACACACCACACACACACACACACACACACCACACACCACACCACACACACACCACACCACACCACACACACACACCACACACACACACCACACCACATACACACCACATACACACCACACACACACCACACCACACACACACCACACACACACCATACACACACCATACACACACCACACACACACCACACCACACACACCACACACACATACCACACACACACACACACACACCACACACACACACCACACACACACACACCACACCACACCACACACACACACCACACACACACACCACACACACCACACCACACACACACACACACCACACCACACACCCCGTGAGCCTTACGGCCGGCCTGCCCTGGGCCGGGCGCACTGTAAGTGCTCTGGGAGCGTCTCCTGGATGCGCGCGTCTTCGGCCGTCTGAGCGTGTGTCCCGGGAGAAGGGCGGCCAGCACTGGTGGGTTGTTCAGTTCACTCTCCCGGGCTCTTTCCGGTGTCATGTGTCTTGTTAGTGTTTTCTTTCCACAGAGGCATCCAGAGAGGGGCTGGGCTTTACAATGGGGAGCACTCCTGGATTTAACGACCAGAGAAAGACGCCGTATTTAAAGCCGAGTGCCCGTATTTTGGTATCTTCCGCAGTCTATTCCGTGGACAAGCATCTCCTGAATGCTGGGGGGCGGTGTCTTTGAGGAGCCTACATCTCATCCGTCACTCAGTCAGCATCTGGGGGCTTGCTGTCCTCCGGCATTGGCATTGCTGTGGGCACAGGGGCGGGCTGGGCCCAGATGCTGCCCTCCAAGGCAGAGCCCGGCCTGCAGATGGCGTGAGAGCACAGGGAGGAGGGTGTGGTGAGGGGCTGAAGCGAGCCTCATCTGTGGAACCTGCCAGTTTGCAGGCGTGAACTCAGGAAGGACCCTGCAGGGCGGGGCGGTGGGGGGCTTCCCCAAGGAAGGGGGACTCGGGATGCACTTGGAAGGATGCTGATGACGGTAACAACGTGATGTTTATCGAGCACTCACTGTGGGCCAGATGCTGAGCCAAGCAAATAAATGTGTAGCCTTTTGCAGCCACCATGAGGCAACTGCTGCCACTGTCCCCCCTTTTACAGAAGAGACACCGGAGGTACAGAGGTCAATAACTGGCTGAAGGCTGCAGCCCTTGGTGAGGGGCTCCAGGTGAGGGGCCAGCCCCACGCCTGTGTGCAGGACCACAAGGAGGCAGGCCGGGGCTGGGGCAGGGACCAGCACAGTGGAGAGGGTCCCAGACACAGGTGCTGGAAAATGAGGGTGTCAGAGCCACCTGGTGCTCCCACAGTGTGGGCAGCTGCCTGATACCCCCAGCTTCCTCCCTGGTCCTCGGCGCAGGAGGCCGCCTGGCAGTCCCATCGCGGTGTCCTGTTTGTGGACTGTATCCCAGTAGGGATGAGGGGCGCGTCTGTTTTCACTGACTAGTTTGGGCGCTGACCTCCTCAGCGGCTCCTCCCAAAGGGACAGCCATCTGGCCTTGGAGGCCTCCCTGACTGTGGCCCCGCCTCCCTGGCTCACTGCTGACCTCTTCCCGGGGCTCCCGGATCTGCTGCCACCCACCCTCTGCCACCCTTGACAGGACGCCTGGTACAATGGGCTGGCCAGGGCTCTGGAGGCACACCGCATGGCTTCAGATCCTGGCATTGCCTGGTCGACCTTAGAAAAGTGTTTCTGCTCTTTTGTGTCTCAGTTTCTTCAACTGTAAAATGGGGACAGTTAGAGTCAGTCACACCTCAGAGGGTTGTTGTGGGAATTAAATGAGTGAACTTGGTAAAATCTTCCAGCAGCATCAGGCACACCACTGACATGAAGTGTTTGTGCTGTTTTCAACATGATCACTATTGTCATTCTTATGCCAGGTGGCTTCTGCGCACCTGCTCTGGGACTCCGTGCTGGGTCCTCACTGGCTAGTCTCCGGGCCCTGCCCAGGAGGCCCTCTCACACTAGGGATCAGACCTGAGAGCTAACAGTTGTGATATAAGGAAGCGCGCTGTGCTTGGAGGTTGTGAGTAAGCCCCAGGGCATGGTGTCCCGCATCTGGATGACGTGGAGCCCTGCCCTTGGCCTGGATCTCTGGATTCCTGTCTTATTTCTGCCAGCAGTCCAGGTGTGATCCTGGCTGAGGAGTTTGGATTTGATGGGATAGAAGAGCAGGGCTGATGTATTCACAGAAGGCTTAGGTAACACCATCTGTCAATCAACAGAAGACCTGGTTCTCTCCAGAGTGGTGCAGTGACAGGGCTGGGCGTGGGTCAGCACGGGTGTGAGACAGAAGGCCTGGAGCTAAGTCTTGAGGAGCGGAGAGGGGAGCCTTGCGGGTTATCTCCAGCGATGATCAGGCAGGCTACCCCTGAAGGTCCTGAGCTCTTCCCAGGGAACAGGACGGCCAGCAGGTGGGATGTTTTGAAGGGGACCAGATGAGTAGTGGGTTAGATCTGGGATGGCAAACAAGTTTCCTCTCTGGACCAGTCATCCAGTTCTGGCTGCCAAGGGTGCTGCATGAAAAGGATTCTAAGACTGAGCAGGAAAGAGAACCCTGATTGATTAGTGATGCCTGCCATGGCTCTGGGAATGGGAGGGGCAGCACCCATGTCACATACTCACCATCTAGCTCTAATGATGTTTAAGGTCCTTTGGGGCATAAAATAGCACACACGTTGGGTGGGTGGTTAAGTATTAATGAAGTGAGCTGAACGCACTGGCAGCTTCCTGAGAGGGTTGAGTGGTGCAGTGACGATGCTGGGCTTGGATTAGCAGGGGTGTGAGGCAGAGGGCTGGAGCGAAGTATTGGGGAAGGGAGCGTGAAGCCCTAAGGGATACCCAGTGGCCTGGACCCTGGCAGGGCCACACACCAGTTAGGCACGGCCTGCAAATCAGCAGCCCATTTCTGGGAATTGTGCGGAGGGGAAGGGCAGCTCGTGGAATTCAGAGCCGTTTCCTCCACATGGGTTGGGTCACTCCCCCCACTGTGTCCTCGGCCCTCTGAGTGGGCACACCCAGATATCAGACAGAGGAGATTAGCTTCCCAGGGCTGATTCAGCTCAGTGTGAACAGAAGTCCCTTACGCTCCCAAGAGCTCCATTAATCATGACTATGCCCCCCTCTTCCAGCCCTATTCCCCTAGACAACTTGTAGTTCAACTGATGGGGTTTGGGAGAATCTTTGAAATCATTAGTATAGAAATAGAGAAGCAAACGCAGTAAAAACGGAGCCTTCAATCAAGTTGGCAGCACCCTTGGGAGAGACTGAGTTGGCCACTGCCCCAGTGCTGGGAGTCCCTGGTCCTAGAGTCAGGGCCAGGGCGGCAGCCGCAAGGATGAACTCTGTGGGTTAGTGAATCACGGCGACAGTCGAAGGGAAGTCCTGTGAGGCTACAAAACTAATTGCCCAAGCAATTGAAGGCCGTGGGGTGTGACGGTTCCAAGCCTGACCGGTGGTGTCCAGCCAGGCCACCGCGGGTATCCACGCCATGTGGCGGGCGG
Source organism: Cnephaeus nilssonii (assembly GCF_951640355.1). Taxonomy (NCBI): domain Eukaryota; kingdom Metazoa; phylum Chordata; class Mammalia; order Chiroptera; family Vespertilionidae; genus Cnephaeus; species Cnephaeus nilssonii. The sequence continues at coordinate 30,505,701 of NC_137088.1, forward strand.
GGTGACTGCTCTGTAGCCTCCCCTGGCACCACGTGTTCTGGCCAGGATGGTAGGAGACTGCTTAGGAGATGGTGATGGCTGGGGAGACGAGGTGCATGGAGAGGCCAGGAAGCCGTGACCCCTTACCAATGTCTGCAGCCGAAGCCGTGTCTTTCACGTGCCCACTTAGAAAAATGGGCAGTGTTTGGGGGTGTCCTTTTGGGAAATAAGCTCTGTAGAAGCCCTAGAAACGGGAAACCTGGGGAGAAGGGGGCAGATTGGGTGAGCTAACCACAGAGTGGTGGGCGGGGAGGCTGCTGGGAGCGCACTGCTGTCCGAGGCATTATTTCCGACGCAGTGTGGGTCCCCTGGCGACCCCAGGTGCTCTTCGGGCTGTGGATGGGGCAGGTAAGTGGTTCGAGTCACTGCCGTCCACCAGGTTGGAGGGAGACCAGGGCCCACTACTTTGCATATCCGGGCCAATGTGCCCTTGCTGGAAGCCCTCCAGTTGTTGTTGTTTTTTTGTTTTGTTTTGTTTTTGTGCTTTTGTTTTAAAACTTAGGACCGTACACATTCTTGAGCATCCTGTTCTCCCGTTTCACAAATGGGGAAACTGAGGCTCCTGGAAATGAAAACACTTGCTTTATGTCACACACGGCATGTATATCAGAGACAGGAGTGAACTCAAGCTGCCTGGCTGCAGAGCTGAAAGCTGTTCCCGACTCCCCCTAGTCTGTTCCCCCTAAGAACCAAGGGGGGCTCTGCCCAAGTCTGCGCCCAGGAGGTCACCCCCTCCCCCAAGCACACTTGAAATTGCTGGTTGAGAAAGTTCTTCCGGGGTCATCAGTCCCCCAGCTCCACCGCCTAGGGGTGTGCGCCTGCCCCCTTCGGAAGAGCAGGCTTCTTGGCCCAAGGAAGGACTGGGTGGGTGGAAGGCTGCTTCGGGACAGGGTGGGGCCATTGAACAGACCCTGGGCCTCCCCGCGCTGGGCCCTGCCTGGCCCTGTGAGCGGCAGGAGTAAGGAGACACGGCTCTTGTCCGCATGGAGCTTCCCAGCTGCCTGGGGAGGCGCATCTGCCGTTCAGGAAACAACTGCAAATGATGCAAGCTGGTGCTGACCCTGGGGAGAGGAAGGGGCGAAGGACAGACCGCCGTCTTCATGTGCACATGATCAGGATTGAGGCAGAGATGCTGCCTTTCAGAAAGAAGTTTCCAGAAGAGCGAGGTTCGGGCTGCCCGTGGGCTGGGCGGGGCCCTCCAGCGGTGGTTGCCCTGGGAGCCGGCGCTCATCTGCCAAGTGGCTGCTGTTCCAGAAGTTGGTTTCTGAGCGGAGGGGGCTGCCTGGAACCTCAGAGCCATTTCCCAGGGAAACAGTGTTCTAAATGGTGGGTGACGTTCCCACACACGCCTCTTTAATCTGTGCTGTGGGGCTGCGATGGCCGCACAGCCTTCTAGTGGGGGAGGGGCAGGAGGCTGGGAATGGGGAGCCTCAGAGCCGAGGAACCATGGGAAAATCTCAATCTCTCTCTCTCTCTCTCTCTCTCTCTCTCTCTCTCTCTCTCTCCCTCCCTCCCTCCCTCTCTCTCTCCCTCTTTCTCTCTCTGTCTCAACACACCTCCACACACACACTGAACTAGGCTAGAGAACAAAGATTTGAGCTCCTTCTCTGAGCTGGGCTCATTTCATGCATTTTAATTTTATGCTTAAGGCAATTCTGCAAAATATGGTTCTCTAACCAACCCCATCTCACAAATAAGAAACCGAGGCTGGGAACGGGAACATGCCCAAGATCCTTCAACCGGTCAATAGGAGAGACGCCAGCACCGAAAATCGTGTGGGGAGATTTTAAGGAGAACCTCAGGTCCACCTTACACACCCTCCCACCTCAAAGGGGCCATCTGTGACCCCCAAATGGTGAAGAACCATCATTCAATTTTTTAATTTAACTTTTTATTCCTTCGGTAGTGGTTTAGTAATAAAAGTCAATAGTATTTAATATGTCCTTCAGTGGGAGAATTCTGACAAAATGGAACAGCACCAGAAAATTTGAGTTATAAACATTCTTGTATTTGAGGCAAATACTAGTATATGCTTGAGATGATACAAATATAATTTAATTATTTGTATATAAATCTTACTTTGAAGTGTCACCTGGTTTACAATTTTCCATTAGCCAATTATGTTAATAAATTCAGTTATACAGATTTGTCTAAACTCCCCTTAATTCTGTTTCCTAAGAATATCATTGTAAGCTTTCTAACACTGAACAAAGCGAAATTCAATGTTTACTGACACTACAGGTTTTTTTGTGTTTTTTTTCGGAAAATATTTTTTAAACAAAAATATGAGGTAGTGATGAGTAAATTAATTACCCTGTCTAAATGTCCTAAATTTATAGTAAAAACCCTATGATACCTATTATCAGCATTTTAATAATTAGGGAGATAAATGAAAACATGCTACAGGCAGACCGCAGCGATACCACAGCTTCGGTTCCAGACTACCACCATAAAGTGAGTGTCCCAATCAAGCAAGTCGTAATACTTTTGTTGGTGGAGAGCCTTGCCTCCAATTTGTAACAAACACCATCTGTGAAGTGCAATAAAACAAGGTAAGCCTGGCCCTGGCTGGGTAATTTAGTTGGTTAGAGCATCATCCCGGTACGCCAAGATTGTGTGTTCGACCCCCGGTCAGGGAACATACAAGAAGCAACCAATACATAAATAATTGGAACAACAAATCAATGTTTCTCTCTCTCCCTTCCTCTCTCTCTCTCTCTCTCTCTAAAATCAATAAATCAAAAAACAACAGCCGAAACCGGTTTGGCTCAGTGGATAGAGCGTCAGCCTGCGGACTGAGGGGTCCCGGGTTCGATTCCGGTCAAGGGCACGTACGTTGGTTACGGGCACATCCCCAGTAGGGGGCGTGCAGGAGGCAGCTGATCGATGTTTATCTCTCATCAATGTTTCTAACTATCTCTCTCCCTTCCTCTCTGTAAAAAATAAAAAAAAAAACAAACAACAACAACGAGGCATGCCTATAGTAAACTATTTTTTATGAAGCAGAACACAAGTCTTTGAATATTTGAACAGCCTCATGTTAAAGCTATGACTCACTTATTGTGCACATTGTACCTTAGATTCTATTCTAATTTTAAAATTGTTTTAATCATCTTTTAATTTTTCAATTGCAGTTGGCATACAATATATTAGTTTCAGGTGTACACCCAGTGACTAGACATTATATAACTTACCAAGGGACCAATCCTGATAAATCTTGGGCCCATCTGACGCCGTACGTAGGTATTATATTATGGTGTACTTTACATCCCCCCTGGCTAATCTGTAACAACCAGCTTGAACTGATTCCTTCACCTTTTTCACCCATCCCCCCAACTCCCCTCCCATCTGGTAACTATTTTTAAAAATATATATTTTATTGATTTTTTACAGAGAGGAAGGGAGAGGGATAGAGAGTTAGAAACATCGATGAGAGAGAAACATCGATCAGCTGCCTCCTGCACACCCCCTCACTGGGGATGTGCCTGCAACCAAGGTACATGCCCTTGACCAGAATCGAACCCGGGACCCTTCGGTCTGCAGGCCGACGCTCTATCTACTGAGCCAAACCGGTTTCGGCCCATCTGGTAACTATTAAAATGTTCTCAATCTATGAGTCTGTTTCTGTTCTGTTTGTTCATTTATTTTATTTTTTGGATTAGAGTCAATTGTTGATAGATTGTATTTATTGCCATTTTATTGTTCATATTTTTCATCTTTTTTTCCCTTCTTCATCTTAAGATCCTTTAATATTCCATATAACACTGACTTGGTGGTTTCTTATCTGGGACGCTCTTTATATGCCCTTCAATTCTTTTTTTAAAATATATTTTTATTGATTTCAGAGAGGAAAGAAGAGGGAGAGAGAGAGAAACATCAATGATGAGAGTGAATCATTGATTGGCTGCCTCCTTCACACCTCCCATTGGGGACCAAGCCCACTACCCGGGCATGTGCCTTTGACTGGAATTGAACCTGGGACCCTTCAGTCCGCAGGGCAATGCTCTATCCACTGAGCCAAACCAATTTAGAATTGTCCGTCAATTCTAAATGATAGCTTTACTGAGTAGAATAATATTGGTTGTAGGTCCTTACTTCTCATCACTTTGAATATTTCTTGTCACTTCCTTCTGGCCTGCAAAGTTTCTATTGAGAAATCAGCCGACAGTCTTATGGAAACTCCCTTGTAGGTAACTAACTGCTTTTCTCTTGCTACTTTTAAGATTCTCTCTTTATTTTAACCCTTGGCATTTTAATGATGATGTGTCTTGATGTGGGCCTCTTTGGGTTCATCTTGTTTGGGACTCTCTGCACTTCCTGAATTTATGTCTTTTTTTCCCCCCCCACCAGGTTAGGGAAGTTTTCTGTCATTATTTTTTCAAATAGGTTTTCAACTTCTTGCTCTCTCTCTCTCTCTCTCTCTCTCTCTCTCTCTCTCTCTCTCTCTCTCTCTCGTCTCATTCCAGCACTCCCATGATGCGAATGTTGGTACACTTGAAGTTGTCCCAGAAGTTCCTTACACTATCTTCATTTTTTGGGGGATTTTTTTTTCTTTTTGCTGTTCTGATTGGGTCTTTTTTTTTTTTTGCTTCCTTCTATTACAAATTGCTGATTTGATTCTTGACTTAATCTACTGTACTGTTGGTTTTCTGTTGCCGGCTCAGTGGGTTTGGGGGTCTCAGAAAAGGAACAATGGCATCTGCCAGCATTTTTGTTTGACAGAAAGCTACCCCCCGTCCCCTCAATGCTCACCCTGATACCAGACAATTCAGTTCCTCCCCATATGTCCTTGGTTCCTTTCATGCTGCTGCCGAAGCACTGGAGCTCAGAGGGAGTGAGTCTGAGTAAGTTCATGTGTGGGTCCTTTAAGAGGAATACCTGGAACTCCAGCAGCCTCCATGTCACTTAGCAACAATCCCCACTGGTTTTTATAGCCAGAGTTGTGGAGACTTTTCTTCCCAGTACTAGAACCCTGGGCTGTGGGGGGCTGGTGTGGGTCTGGGACCCTTTGCTCCTCCATGGGGACCTCTGGAGCCAAGATATCCCTCCTGATTTTTATCTGCCCCACGTGGGTGTGGGATGAGCCCATTCCACATCTCAGCTCCTCCTACCAGTCTCCATGTAGCATCTTCTTTAATTCCCTAGTAGTAGGACTTCCATCCAGCTAGATATCAAGCAGTTCTGAATGATGGTTGTTCTGTAGTTTAGTTGCAATTTTGATGTGGTTGTGGGAAGATTCAAGGAGTTCATTTACCTACACTGCCATCTTGACTAGAAGTCAAGAACCAACATTCTAGAGTGATCTCCAAGGTCCCTTCTAGTTGAATAGGCTGTGAATATAAGCAGTTTGCTCCTTAATCACCAACCAATTTTTTTATCCTGTGGTGACTTTTAAAAACATGTTTCTCACCCTGGCCACTGTGGCTCAGTTGGTAGGAGTGTCGGCCCATACACCAAAAGATCATGGGTTTGATTCCCAGTCAGGACACATACCTACGTTGCAGGTTCAGTCCCTGGCCCTGGTTGGGGCCCGTGGAGGAGGCAACGGATAGATGCTTCTCTCTCACATCAATGTTTCCCTCCCTCCCTCCCTCTCTGTAAAAATCAATGAACATGTCCTCGGGTAAGGATTTAAAAAAAAAATCTTTCTCTGCACCACGTGAGACCAGCCTGTTTTGTGGAGTGGAGTGCATGCCCTTTGGCATTTTGCCTTCCCTCCCCATGTACAAAGACATCATTTAGTCAGGGATTATTTGGGAGGAGATTGAAGACTGGAAAAACACGTCCATTAGGAGAAGATCCAGCCAAGAGCCTTTATGAATTGGGGAGCTTTTTGGACCCATTCTCCCACCCTGGCAACCCCTTAGTTTCTTCCTGGGCTCACAACTGCTTCCAGAAAGGTCTCATCAGTGTGACTGGTTCGACTTGGTAGAGAAGGGAGATAATCCCAACCCCTGGCTGGGAGAGTTGCCCCTTAGCCTTCTGCATGGTGAGGCCAGTGCTGTGGACGGGTAGGTTGTCTGACTGCTGTTCAGAAATGCCAGGGTTGAGCTTCCAGTTCCTTCAGCGAGCATCTGCTCCGTGCTGGTGCTATGCCAGGCTTTGTGCTACAGACGGGACCAGAGGCACTCCCTGCCCTTTTGTGCATAATACAAGTGTAGAAGATTTTAGGTGTGTGGTGGCCTCTGTACCAGAACTCCGGGTCTCGAACCCAGGGTAGAGGTGATGCCTCTCAGGGGAGTGCGATTCCCAGGCTCAGGCCTGACCTGAGAAGAGATATTTGCTCTTTCTGGGGCCACGGGGATGTGCAGAGATGCAGTATGACCCTGGGAGAACACAGCTGGTCGGGGGAGAGAGGAGAGTGTGAGAGGCTACAGGTAGCGACCACTGGAGGGTCAGTTATGGCAGCCTTGAGTGTCTAGTGAAGGAGCCTGGGCTTGACCCATCAGCTGTGGGCAACACTGAAGGGTTTTCACCACAAGGGACCCAGTCCAATTTTGGTGTTAACTGTGCATTCCAGCCCTGTTCCATTGAGTCCGAGTTGGGATGGAACCCCAAGTTGGCCTCTTGTGGTCTCTTGGGAAGTCAACCCCCAAAGTGCTGGGCACCATGAAACAAGGGGCCAAGTCCCTGGTGAGTCTGTTGCAGGTGATCCGAGCACTGACTCAAAGGTTCAGTTCATGTGCTCTATCATGTTTACTAGCATATTTTAAAATCTTGTTTTATTTTGAGAAGGAAATCGAGAGAAACAGTTTTCCTTCCCGATACCTTCCCACCCACTTAGTATTTCTTGTTCATGTTGCTGCCAGCAGAGCGTGGAAGGGAGCTTTAAAAACAGCCTCTTTCACGGACAAACACGTGCGCCCGGGCCCAGCGTCACCACTCACCCCCGGCCAGCAGGGGCAGTGAGGAGCTGTCTCTCTCCCACCTTTCCCCAGGTCTGTCTCCCTCCAAGGCCTCTGTGGCCCCTGGGACCGCCATCTCTGTCCTGTGGGAGATAGTTCATTGATGTCTCAACTTACCCCCACCTTTGTAGGGAGACCTAGGAACAAGATGCGGGGGCTGCAGCTGGGCCCCTGGGCCCTCTATCCCCCACTCGAAGGAGAGGCAATCACACGTTTTCAGGTGGCCTGAACATTTTATTTTGTTGGAAACATCTTAATATTGTTAAGCTTTTCTAATATACAAATATAATACATGCTTCCTAAAGAATATAGAATTGAGAAAGTTCCCTGAAATCTGCATTAGACACAGCCACCTGCCAATCCTCTGCCTGGATGTAGACATGTAGGTTCACAGATGGGTAGCTTTATGGAAGTGCAATCATATGTACTTGCTGTTTTGCAGCCTGTTTTGTTTTTTTTATACATAATATAAACTTTTTCCAGGTAAGTAAATATCATCCTTTTTAAAAATAGAAAAAAAATAGATGTTTTTATTGACTTCACAGAGAGAGAGGAGGAAGGGAGAGGGAGAGGAAGAAAGAAGCATTGTTAGGAGAGAATCATCACCTGGCTGCCTCCTGCACACCTCCCCTACTGGGCATTGAGCCTGCAACCCTGACCAGGAACTGAACCAATGACCTCTCAGTGCATGGGGTGACGCTCAGCCAACTTAGCCACATGGGCCAGGGCTCAGTACCATCTTTTTAATGGCCGCATAGTATTCCATTGCATGGATAACTTTTTCTTTAGCCTACCCCTCCCAACATGTACGTTATTTCCACTTCTTTCCTGGTTCTTAACAGATTGTACACTTGTCTGCACATCTCCTTAGAATAAATTTTCACCTGTTGGTATAGCTGCAAGAGAGGGCATGTCCATCTGCAGTGTTGCTATATTTATGCAGGCGCAGTCTCAGACCAGCGTGGACAGACGTGCACTTTCACCCTTACTTCCCCCACTGCAGGGAAATCCTAAATGTCAACATCAAGCTTCAGTAACTGCAGAAGATTATGCAATGACTCTCGCCTGTAGCCCCATGCAAATCAGTGTGGCCACATAACCCACATTTGTATCTAACACCCTTTCTGTTGAGATCTAGACTTGAGGACTCTTCTGGAGTTGAAAATAACTGTAGCCAGCCCTTTCATCTGATAGGTAAGAAACCATGGCTCAGAGAGGTCAGTGGCCTTCCCAGGCAGCAGCAATGCACACAGGACACCCAGTCTAGTGTCTCTCCCTCCCACCGTGTCCCGCCCCCCCCCCCCCCCCCCCCGCCGCCGGCAACTACCTCCTCACACTCTGCTGTGAGTCCTTAAGTTTCCCAGTCACACACACACTGCACCTTCCCCAGCTTGCTCAGTACACTGAGGTAGGCTCAAGCCTTCTCCCCCCTCAGCTCAGGGTCTGATCTCATGCTGCCCAGGAACGCCCACCAGGAGGTGGTATTGCATCTCCCTGGCTGGGCCTGCAGTTAGCAGCTTAGGCCCTGGCAGCAACCCTCCAATTGCTCTTTAGGGGACCTCCCCTCACTCCCAACGGTGCTTAACGTTTGGGGCTGTCAGCCTCCTGCTTCTGGAGACGGTGGGCTTCCCTTGTTACAACAGGTCCTGGCGTCCCTCCTATGTGAGTGCTCCTCCCATGCTCCCTGCCTGCCTCTCCTTGTCTCCTTGTCACGACACCATTTCCAAAGGCCACTCTACTGCTCTGCTGTTGCCTCTTCACAATCGGGCCTCATCTGTTAAGGCCCAAATACTCTTTCGCATCCTAGCTCCGTATTTCCAGCTCCCTCCTAGGCACCTTAACTCAAGGTTTCTCAGTGTGGGCACTTTCGGTGCTTTAGGATGGACACTTCTTTGCCGGGGGGGGGCTGTCCTGTGCATTGTCGGATGTTCAGCAGCATTCCTGGCCTCGGCTGACTAGATGCCAGTGGCACCCGCTTGGTTTTGACAACCAAAAATATCTCCAGTCGTTGCAACATCCGGGACGGAGGGGAGAATTGCCCCTGGTTGAGAACCGTTGCCTTAGCTGGACTCAACATCATCAAAACAAAACTGAGCCCTGCTCCTCCCCTTCCTTTTCCCCAACTAGAGCGGGGTTGACCAGATGCCACGAGATTCTAGCATGACTCTGTGCATCATACCAGTCAAGCCGCCGGAGGGGAAGGAGGCAGGATCACAGGATTCCGAGAGTTGGAAGAGGCCCCTGAGACCCTAAGCTCAGGTGTGCTACGCTATTGGGGCCTTCTTTCCTTTAAGCAAAGATGGTCTCAAATCCTTCCCAACGCTTCATCTACTGGGTCAGAGTTGATGGGAAAGGTGAACCTCTGTGCTATCCCTGCCCAGACCCACAACCTCATGTTTACCTGCACAGGTATAGGGCAAAGCTGAGTGGTGGGAAAGCTTCTTTGACATGGCTTTTGGCTGTGCTTATTAGAGACCATGTGGCATCGCGTAGTACTGTGTCCCCGAGGCCAGTCCTGGCACAGAGTTGGTATTCAGTAAATGACTGAATCATTTTAACAGTGACTGTCTCTGGGTGGCGGGATCAGGGGTGACATTTTAATTTGCGTTTGCTTTTTTTCATTTTCTTTTTTTTTAAATTACATTTTTATTAATTTCAGAGAGGAAGGGAGAGGGAGAGAGAGAGAGAAACATCAATGATGAGAGAGAATCATTGATCAGCTGCCTGCTGCATGCCCCCTACTGGGGATTGATCCCACAACTGGGCATGTGCCCTTGATCGGAATCGACCCTGGGACCCTTCAGTCCGAAGGCCAATGCTCTATCCACTGAGCCAAACCGGCTAGGGTTGCTTTTTTTCATTTTCAAAACTTTCCAAAATTGATAGTGTTTATTACTCCGTAAAAAGGCAAGAAAACCCGTGACCATTTTCCCCGTAAGTCAGAGAGGAAAAAGTCCCTGCCTCATTCCTCATGTCTTGCTTCCCCAGGTCTGACCCACAGGAAACATGGCAACCAGCGCCGTCCCCAGTGACAACCTGCCCACCTACAAGCTGGTGGTGGTGGGGGATGGGGGTGTGGGCAAGAGTGCCCTCACCATCCAGTTCTTCCAGAAGATCTTTGTGCCTGACTACGACCCCACCATCGAAGACTCCTACCTGAAACACACAGAGATTGACAATCAGTGGGCCATCTTGGACGGTGAGACTGGGCTGGCAGCCCTGCAGGGGGCTGGGGGTTAGAGGCCAAGGGTCAGGGAAAGTTGACAGGCTACAGTAGTGGGGCATGATGGTTTTCTTCAAGTTGCCATTAGGGAACAGTTGGTATTATGTGACAGTTGGTCCAAGGCCATGTATGGTTTCCAGGGTGAATTCTGAACAGCTTTGTGGAAACCAAAATGTGTGTTCAACAAAGAGGCAGGGCGAGACTCATGCCAACTCAGTGATGTCATGTTGGTTATTTCTTGCTGATCAGAAACTCTGATTAACATTTACAGATGTCTCTAGCTAATAAAAAAGTAGAAAATAAATTTCTCGATTAAACATAGTTTATTTGGTAAATGGCCCTGGGAGGGGAAAAACTTGCATCTGACACTGTGTTTCTCGTTGAGCCTAAATTGGTCTGGATTAGCAGTTCTCCAAGTGGGGTAGCCAGGCCTGCAGCAGCATCGTCACCAGGAAATTTGTCAAAACTGAAATCTCCCAAGCCCTACTGATTCAGAAATTCTGAGGGTGAGGCCCAGCAGTCTGTGCCTTAACAAGCCCTCCAGGTAATGCTGAATTTAGAGAGCCACTATTCTAGATTCCTCCTGATTATCACTTTGTATTCCTAGTCTCTCTCTTAAACAAAGAGCCATTAATCATAGACTGTCATTGTAGGAGGGAAGCTTTGGAAACCACTGGGATGTAAGTCCTCTGCCAGATGTGTGATCTGCAAATATTTCCTCCCAGTCTGTGGCTTGTTTTTCATTCTCTTAACAGTGTCTGTCAAAGACCAGATTGTTAAAATGTCCCGAAGTCCCATTTATTAGTTTGTTCTTTTATGGACCGTGCTTTTGATGTTCTGAGAATTCGTCATCTAACCCAAGGTCACAAAAGTTTTTTCCATTGTTTTCTTCTAGAAGGTTAATAGTTTTAGGTTTATCATCTCCCATGAGTTAACATTTATATATGGTATGAAGCATGGAACAAAGTTCATTTTTTTGTATATGAATATGCAATTGTTCCAGCACTATTTGGTGAAAGACTGTCCTTTCCTGACTGAATTGTCTTTTGTGCCTGTGGTGAGAATTGTTTATCTATTTTATTTCTTTAATCTATATGTCTATTTTAACACCAGTACCACACTGTCTTGAAAACTGTAGCTTTATAATGAGTCTTGAAATCAGGGACTGTTAAATCTCCAACTTTGTTCTTTTTCAAAATTGTTTTGGCTAGTCTAGGTCCTTTGCATTTCCATATAAATTTTAGAATCAATTAAATTCTAAAACTCTAGATTTTAGTTGGGATTGTATTGAATATATAGGTCAATTTGGGAGAATTAACATCATAACAATGTTGAATTCCCAACCCATGAGCACAGTAGCCTCTCCATTTATTTAAGTCTTTAAGACTCTCGTTGTTTTGTAGTTTTGAGTGTTTGGCTCTTTTACATATTTTGTCAGATTTATACCTACATCTGTATTATAAATGATATTCGGGTTTTTTATTTCAGTTTTCAATTATTTGTTGCTAGTATATAGAAATACTATAGAACTTTGTATATTAATCTGGTAACCTGAAACCTTGTTAAATTCAATTATTCTAGCTTTTTTTTTTTTTGGTAGATTCCATTGGATTTTCTGAATAGACGATCATGTCTATGAATAAAGATAGTTTTACTTCTTTCCAATCTGGCTGGCTTTTATTTCTTTTTTCTTGCCTATTCCACTGACTAAAGACATACTTGTTCTTGATCTTAAAGAGAAATCTTTCGCTCTCTGCATTAAGTTTGATGTTAGCTGTAGGTTTTTAATAGATGCCCTTCATCAGGTTGAGGAAGTTCCTTTCTATTCCTGGTTTGCTGAGAGTTTTTATCGGGAGTGGATGTTGGATTTTGTCAAATCCTTTTTCTGTGTCTACTGAGATAATCCTATGATTTTTCTTTTTCAGTTTGTTAATATGCAAAATTAACATTGGTTTTTCTAACATTGAACCAACATTGCATCCCTGGGATAAACTTGACTTGGTCATGATGAATTGTCTTTTTACATATTCTTGGCTTTGATTTGCTAAATTTTGGTTAGAATTTTTGCATCTATGTTCTTGAGAGATATTGGTCTGTAGGTTTCTTGTAATGCTGAATAATGCTGAATTTATCAAATGAACGGGGAAGCATGCCTTCTTCAATTTTCTGGAAGAGTCTAAACAAAATTGGTATTATTTAACGTTTAGTAGAATTCGCCTAAGAAGACATCTGGGCCTGAGGTTTTCTTTTTAGGAAGATTTTAAACTACAAATTCAATTTCTTTAGTAAGGCTGTTTAAGTAATCTGTTGTTTTTTCAGTGAGCTTTGGTAGTTTGTGTCTCAAAATTTTTTAGCTCATCGAAGTTATTGAACTCATTGGCATAAAGTTGTTCATAATATTATTTTATTGTCCTTTTAGTATCTGTAGAATTTGTAGTGATGTTACTTCTCTCATTCCTAATATTGGTAGTTTGTATCTTCTCTTTTTTTTTTTTTCCTGGTCATGGTGGCTAGAGATATATCAATATCATTGATTTTCTCAAAGAACCAATTTTTAGTCCATTGATTTTATCCCATTTGGCTCCACTCTCATCTGTATTATTGCCTTTTGTCTGCCTACTTTGGATTTGACTTGCTCTCTTTTCCTAATTTCTTAAAACAGAAGCTGAGGTCATAGATTTGAACATTTGTTTTTTACCATAGGTATTCACTTGGTGCTATAAATCTCCCCTAACTACTCATTTAGCTGCATCCCACAAAACTTAATAAGTTACGTTTTTCTTTTCATTCAGTTAAAACTACTTTCTAATTTCCCCTTTGATTTCTTCTTTGACCCATTGGTTACTTAGAAATATATTATTTAGTTCTCAAGTATTTAGGAATTTTCCAGAGATCTTTCTGTCATTGGTTTCTGTTTTAATTTCATTGTGTCAGAGAATAAACAGTCTATCATTTGAATTCTTTAAAACATATTGGGGCGGGGGAAGCCAGGGCTAGAAGAGGAGTGGGGAGCTAGAAGAACCATCTCAGCAAAGAGTTCCTCCCAACCATCCCTCTCACTGTCAAAGTCACAAATCTAAGCATCTAAGAATGTTGCCACATATATATCTGGATTTTTAAAAGGAGGAATTGACAAATCCCATAATCATTGCGGGGGAATTGAATGGGCTTCCCTTAGAGATGGACAGGTGGACAAGAGACAGAGAGAACACACTTTACACTGAAACAGAAAATAAGTATTTTAAATACACATGAAATCATCACCAAAATTGGCCATATGTTAGGCTATAAATAAAAATTTCAACCAATTCCAGAAATCATAAATCATATGAGCCATCCTTTGCCTATAATGCAATAAGATCATAAATCAACAGGAACATGGGTATAAAAGAATCTAGCCACTCTTTGCTGAGATGGTTCTCCCAGCTCCCCACTCCTCTTCTAGCCCTGGCTCCCCCCCACCCCCACCCCCCCACCGCCACCCCTCTAACATCCTCATCCTAGGAGACAAATGGCCCTGGCTCTCAGGGGCCACTCCTTCCCCTGGGCCCTCCTGGAATCTGTCCACACGGCTGAGGAGCCTCCTAACCCCGGTGGCCCCTTCAGGGCTCTCCCCGGGCACATCCCCAGACAAGCTGCCCTCCCAGGGCTGCCAGGCAGGCGCACTGTTTCCACTTACAGAGGAGGAAAGGGGCTGAGTCAGATGACTTCCCCAAGAATCCCTTTGGAAGGGCACACGGGGAGCCATGCCCAGGCCAGAGGGACGTGGAAGGCCCGCTGATCACAGGCCTTTCTGTGGACCGCGGACTAAGGCCCGGGGAGCACCATGGGTTGGGATCTGTGGGGCCACAAGCACATCCATTAGAGCCTCACACTGAGGTGTCTGAGGCCCCGCCAGGACCCCCACAGCCCAGCCCAGGGGCCTTGTCTCGTGGGGACAGTTTGGATTGAGCCACTGAGGGGACAGCAGCAGCATGGGGTCTGCGGCTGTGGCAGGGGGGGCGGGGGCGGGGGGCTCCAGGCGGCTGGTGACAACCCTGACTGGCCCATCCCACCCCAGTTCTGGACACGGCCGGGCAGGAGGAGTTCAGTGCCATGCGGGAGCAGTACATGCGCACGGGGGACGGCTTCCTCATCGTCTTCTCGGTCACGGACAAGGCCAGCTTCGAGCACGTGGACCGCTTCCACCAGCTCATCCTGCGCGTCAAGGACAGGTGGGCACGGCGGGCGGCTCCCCGCTCCTGGCTCCGAGCCGCCTCTGTCTGTCCGTCCGTCTGTCTGTCTGTCTGTCTGAATCTCTCCAGGTGGGCACGGCGGGCGGCTCCCCGCTCCTGGCTCCGAGCCGCCTCTGTCTGTCCGTCTGTCTGTCTGTCTGTCTGTCTGAATCTCTCCAGGTGGGCCGGGCAGGCGGCTCCCCGCTCCTGGCTCCGAGCCGCCTCTGTCTGTCTATGTCTGTCTGTCTGTCTGAATCTCTCCAGGTGGGCCCGGCGGGGGGCTCCCCGCTCCTGGCTCTGAGCGGCCTCTGTCTGTCTGTTGAATCTCTCCAGGTGGGCACGGCGGGCGGCTCCCCGCTCCTGGCTCCGAGCCGCCTCTGTCTGTCTGTCTGTCTGTCTGTCTGTCTGTCTGTCTGAATCTCTCTCTCAGATTTTCAGGTGGAAGCTGAGGCACGAGGGGCAAAGCTGAATTCAGACCTTGTTCCCTCCAGCTCCTACCCTGGTTCTTTCTATGGGGTCAAACTGTCCCCGTTTAACCAATGTCTTATTACAAAGAAAAAGTGAATTTTTTTTTCCTCCAGTATACATTGTAATTGGTTAAATTGCATTTGAATGTGAGCCCCCCAATTAAAGGCTCTTTTTTTCCCCCTTAGCTTATATGGAGTAGTTAAATAATTGGGAGTCTGTTTTAAGCCTGATTGGTTTCTTCCAGTTAATTGCATCTTAAAGAGCCAATGTAAAGAAAGTCAAAGGGCAAACTCTGAGCAAATCTCAGTAAATTCCAAAAATTCAGTTAACACCTATTCCAAAGGCAAGATATTATAACTTTACAAGGTAAAGGGATACACAGTCTCTCTCTCTCTCTCTCTCTCTCTCTCTCTCTCTCTCTCTCTCTCTCTCTCTCTCACACACACACATGCATATGCACACATACACATACAAAGCTCTAAGAGAGAAATGTGGGTTAAATCCCTGACCATAGCAGTCTCAAAAGAGAAAACATAAGTGACTCCTATGTGGGTAAATACTCAACCTTCTAGCTATTAAAGAGGTGCAAGGAAATATAGTCAAGTCCCATTTCCACCTGCCCAGTTACGATTTTCTTAGTAGAAATAGCCAGCGCTGACAGCTGCTGTGAGGCGGGCTTTATTCACTTTGGACCGCGTTTGGCCACGTGTGTCAATGGGCGTCTCTAAGGCAGATATGCCCTGGATCCCGCCCTCCTCCTGGGAGCCATCCTGACTCTGCAGCCGCCATTCACTGAGTGCCGACTGCGACACACCGCGGCCCTGGCGCTCCTCACGAGTCACTGCCGATGGCCACGGCAGCCGGCACGGTTAGTGCATCTGGGTGGCCGGAGGTGGAAGGAAGCAGGTCTGGGAACCCAGCCCCTGGCCCAGGGGCCCCTCAGTGTCCTCACTCACAGTGCTGAGCCAGGGGGTTCCCTGGAGGGCCCCTCGCTCACCTTGTAACAGGCCTAAGCCTCCAAACCAGGGCAGGCAGCAGCCTCGGGCCCCTTTCCCGTCCCGGAGGTGGGGTGTGCTGTGTTAGGCCTGAGGTGTGGCTACGCTGCCTTCAGGGGGCTGGGGACAGCGAAACCTCACAAGCTGCTGTTTCTTGTTTCCCAGGGAGTCATTCCCGATGATCCTCGTGGCCAACAAGGTCGATTTGATGCATTTGAGGAAAATCACCAGGGAGCAAGGAAAAGAAATGGCGACCAAACACAATGTAAGTTGCATGCGTGTGTGTGTGTGTGTGTGTGTGTGTGTGTGTGTGTGTGTGTGTGTGTTGGGGGAGCCAGGGGATGTGTAAAAGTCACTCCTGCAGGCCTGGTCTGTGTGGATGGAACTTGAGCCTCGCTGGTAGTGGGCTGGGTTCCGCGGGGAAGCTTGGCGGGCACATGCGATGGTGGGATGTTTTGTGAAACGGAACAATGGGCCCGAGAGAAAGCACCCTCTTGTCAGTCATTAGAGGCTCTAATGTGGGGAGCAGGTGCCTTCACGGTGGCCTGCAAGCTGCGGGTACAGTGGGCCTGACTCAGCAGAGCATCGCTGGGCTGTGCCGAGGGCAGGCTCTGTCCCTGTCTCCGGGCCGGCTGCCTGATTACGCTCAGACCCATCGGGTCAGCGGCCAGGCGCTGTGCTGGGGGCACCCTCACCACCACACGCTGAGGTGGATTCGAGTATCTCCCTCCCTCGAGGACTCACACTGAGGTCCGCCCAGGCCCCCGTGTCAGCAGACATGCTGTGCTGTGTTTCGTTCTCGGTGACGCCCCTTTGGCGGCTGGATGGTGCTGGGCGGGGCCACTGGACTCTCCCCACCTCTCCCTGCATCGGCACAGCCCCTGCCCCTGGCCGCACTGGCCAGTCATGTAGAAGTCGGCCCTGACTGCCCGGAAGTCTGCGAGGCTGCCCGGGCCCTCTGCCCCGGGGGCCCAGCTCTGTGAGCAGAGGAAGGGGGCTCACTGCGAGGCAGTCCTGCTTGTCTGCCTTCTGTGTTCATTCCCATGTTCAGTCAGCACTCCTAGGCCGGGGAACACAGCTCCTTTCCTTCTAGTGACAGCAGACAGACAGACACAGCAGGTTAGGGTGGGTCAGAAGGTGACATGTGCTGTGGGAAAAGTAAATCGGGGAAGAGGGTTGGGACGGAGGGGTGCAGGGGTGCTTTTCCAAATAGGTGGCAGGAAGGGCCTTGCTGGGAGGGTGCATGTCAGCCAGGACTTAGGGGAGGCGAGGGATGGAGCCTGCGGGTGTCAGGAAAGAAGTCCCGGCAGAGGGAGTCATCAGCACAGAGGCTCTGAGGCGGGAGCTTGAGGAGCAAGAGGAACAGCAGGAGGCCTGTGTGGCTGGAGCAGGAGCAGGAGCAGGAGGGGTGAGGAGCAGGCGTGAGGGCAGAGAGATGGTTAAGGCCTATGGACTCTCACTCCGAGCGAGAGGGGAAGCCGTGGAGGGTGGTGAGTGAGGGGTGACGTGGTCTGACTCATGGCCGAACAGCTTTGCCGGGAGTGGTCTGTGGGGGCCGGGGTGGGACTGCGGCAATAGCCCGGGCAGGCTGGCGTGGGCTGGTGGGGCGCATGAAGGTGGCGGGCAGTGATGCATTCTGGGTGTATTTCTAAGAGAGCCAACAGAGTTGGTTCACAGATTGGATGTGAGGAGAGAGAGAAGGAGAGGAATTGGGGTGACTGCGAGGTTTGGGGCGTGAGTCACTTTCAGAACGCTGACCGTAACTGGGCCCGGGGAGACTCCAGGAGCAAGTGTGTGGGGAGACCAGGAGCTTGGCGTTAGATCTCTTCAGTTTGAGGGTGCACAGTCCGGGCCGTGGGGCAGCCTGGCCTTAGGCTTGCCCGCCGCGTCCTCTCTGGGCCCTGGGAAGAGGAGCGGAAGTGCCCCAGGTAGAGACAGAGACTCAGGAAGAAAAACGAGTGGCATCAGAGCGTATTTTAGTTTGATAAGTGAACGTCTTTAGTCTTCCGGTATAGAAAACGATCATGTGAATTCTATTTTTAAGGAGCCGTTACATATCTCTGTGGCTAGAGAGCCAGAGGGAATTGGGAAATCTGCCAGTGAAACTTGCAGAGGGAGAAGCCACCACGGGATGTGGGGATGTCGGGCCAGGGTTCCGGGGGGCTTGGAAAGCATCGGGTTCCCCAGGGCCCCTGAGAATTCGCATGTGGCCCCTTTCACCGAGAGTGAGCTTTGCCTTCCAGATCCCATACATAGAAACCAGTGCCAAGGACCCACCTCTCAACGTGGACAAAGCCTTCCATGACCTGGTCAGAGTAATCAGGTGAGCACGGTGCCCGGCTAGAAACAGGGCCTTTGGGCAAGGTGAGCACCAGGGGCCAGACCTGAGGGGAGGCTGGGCACTTCTGGGCCTGTTTTTAAATTTCTTCGCCCTCCCCTCTTCCCACCCCCGTTTGCTCACCCCACTGTCTCTGCGTGAAGCATCACCAGCTGAAGGGAGGGGCTGCTGCCCGAGGCTCCGCCTCCTCCCTGGGCTCCCCTGGTCCTGCAGCGGGGCCTCCCCGAGGCAGCTCCCTCCCTCCTGCCCTCCGTGTGCCCCCAGCACCGCAGCCACCCTTTGACATGTCACCCGAACACCCAGCATTCTGACCCCCAGGCTCAAATCTCAGAGGGGGTTGAGCGTGAGTCCCTTTGCAGACCCCACACCCAGTCCGTCTACAGGATTGTCAGAAATCCCAGTCAGGAGCCTCTCATACATTCCTGCGCAGTCACCGGTGCTGAGGTGACTGACACAGCCTCCCGGCTGGTCTCCCTGTCACCCACCCTTCCCGTTTCCAATGCCTTCAAGTTAGGTGTGAAACCACATACAGGGCTCTAACAGTGTCCTTCCTGGCCTCCACCCTCAGCCCCCAGCGCGCGCACACACACACACACACACACACACACACACACACACGGCCTCCCAGCACGGGCTGTGCCATTGCTGGCTGCATCTTCTGCACTCCCGAAATTATTTTTCTCGTGGGCATTTTGCCTCCTGTTAGGATATGCTATCACCAGGAGGTGGCGAAGTCTTGGTTACAGACCTGTAGTTCCCAGGAGAGGTTTTAGACATAGGAAATAGGAACAGAAAACATGTATAAAGCTTGTACTCGGCTGACCTGTCATTTTATTTAAAATATGAAACATGGAAATAGAGGGGAACATTATATAACACATAACGTAGAGTTTGATTTAAATCGATGTAGCCACAGCAGCAGTTCTCACCAGTAGGATGAGAGACACTGTCCAGGCCATGCCCTCCTTCAGCACCTAGGACAGCAGCATATCTGCCCCGCCCCCCCTATTCCCACCCCCACTCCCACCCTCACCCCCAGCCTCCCTGCCTCAGACCCAGGGCAAGAGAGGGAAGGCACAGGGAGAAGCAAAGCCCATTCTGACGTTGACTTTCTGCCTTTCATTGTCTCAAAAGGCAACAGATTCCCGAAAAGAGCCAGAAGAAGAAGAAGAAAACCAAATGGCGGGGAGACCGGGCCACTGGTACCCACAAACTTCAGTGTGTGATATTGTGATGGGCCTGGGGCCCTGGGCACAGTCACCGTGAACTGGCCAGCCCTCGGGACCCCTCCACTGCCTAACCTCACCGGGAACTGTTTCTAACCATGACCCTTGACCCGAGGACTGGGCACAGGAAGGGAGTCAGGGAGGGTGGGCAGGGAGGAAAGGGGGTCCGGCTTCCTCAAAAGGGCACAGGCTTCGTGTCTCAGAAGACACAGCATCCGAACCCCGCGCGTGATTCAGCCGGTTCCTCCCATCTCCTGGCGTCTGTGTTGTTCCTTTGAACTACGTAGTGTCGGTTCGAGGTGGACGTTTACCCACCACGGACAGAGTACGAAACAAGCCATGACCCAGCTCCCCGCTTGTCTCCAGTCCTCGGTGTCTGAGCTTGGGCGTCTTTTGTAGGTTTTTAAATTATTTTCATGCTTACTGTTGTCTCGAGGGGGTCCGTGCCCACTGTCTGGTGGAGTTTCAGCTCTTCAGCAGATCCCGCTGACAACACGTCCGGAACATCGTGGTGGTTTTTCACTGAGTTTTCCCGGCAGTGCCAAACTCACCTCACTATGAGGGACAGAGACTGGGGGACCGGAGTGACTGGGGCCCGAAGCTGGAGGCCTCGGGGGCAGCAGACCCTGCTTGTGGCCGGAGAATGGGAGCGATGAGAGCTCTGTCTAGCAGATAGCAGGAAACAGAACCGCGTTTTGCTGAGGGGAGAGGCTGGCGCGAGCTTGCCAGTTCTGCAAGGTGTTCCGTTATCCTGGAGATGTAGAGACTCGAGTGCACGGATCTGCCCAAGTGTCTGTGTCTCTCGCAGTCGGCGTGGGCTCCGTCTGTCCTTCCCGCCCGTGACCGAGCTCCCCACCGGCCTGTGCTGCCCACACCTCTCATCACAGACACACTGACAAGGCCTGCATGCTTCTCCACGCCACAGGGCGCTCAGGGGGCGCCCTCCGGGGATTCTGGTTTGGGCTGAACCTTAAGCGGAAGTGATCCAATACTGTTGTTACCTAAACAGCACCAAGACCCGAAACCGTGTTCCCTCTGCGTCAGCCGACGACCACTCGGAAGCCCAGTGAATCCGTTGCAGAGTCGGCGTCAGGCCGCCTTCCTGGCACACACGGTCATTAACCTCTCGGATCTTAACTCTAACATCCGACCGGAGGAGAAAGGAAGGTTGAGGTGAAGACATCGCTCCCATACCCCTGTTTCTACGAGGGGACAGTCCCCCAACTCCCCGGTGATGTCCCCCTCCCCTCAGTGCTGCTGGTGAGAGCCAGGCTGGATTTGGGGGCCAGGGTGGGGTGCAGGGGCAGCAGGCACGGCAGTGACCCCTGAGAGGAGGACAGAGACGAAGTGACACATCTTGTGACCTTATTTTCCAAATGTTACCAATCGGGTCACCGGTCACCGGGCAAACGAGAGCATCCCTAGCAGGTGGCCTGGCCACTGTTTGGAGAAAGGACCGGGGGGGGGGGGGGCGGGGGGAAAGCGAGTGCCCGGCTGGAGGTCGGGACACCGGATCCTTCTCCGGTTCTGAGGGAGCCCCGAGGGGCCAGCCCGGAGGGATCTGCTGCAGAAGGAGACAGCCGAGAGTTTTCTTACTTGGAAATCCAACTTCTTTATGTGTCTAAATGGCCCCTAAAAGAAAGGATAATAAAGAACATTCCAGATCAGGCACCTCACAGCTCCCCAAGAACCTACCATGTTAATGAATGGGCATCTTCAACACTCACAGGACCAGGCTCTTTCCAACCCGTAAGCTCCCCTGAGCCACGGCCCCGGTGCCCTATGGTGGCAGCGGCAGGCGGGTGAGGGCGAGGCCAGGCTGGCGGCAGGAAGTCGGGTGGAGATGTTTGCATCGAGGCAGCGGTGGCGTGGGACCAGGGGCTCTGTCCACCGTCGGAAAACATCTACCGGGCACGGACCACCACCAGCGCACCTGCCCACGGGGAGCCTGCTACACCCGAGCACTATGTGGAGAGTCTCGGAAGCAGTAAGCTGACCTAGAGTGAAGCCTTTAGCCGGGAAGGTAACAGACAAAGGGGTTCCAACCGCTCCCGGGCCCCCCGCCCAACAGGGGCAGTGCATCCGCCCTGCCTGGCCCCATCTTCCAGGGCATCCGTCCTGCGCCCAGCCCACAGCGCCACCCCACAGCGCCCGAGGGGGACCTGGGTCAGGGTGGCCTCTGCAGCCTCTGCTGTGGGGCCAGTGGTCAGCCTCCATCTCCCATGGCCTCCTTTTCCTCACAGGTGCGCTGGGTAACTAACACTTTCAAAAGACAGGTCTTTGGGTTGGAGTGAGCCCTCGTGGCCGAGAAGGCTCCCCGATAGGCCAGAGTGGGGTGTGCCCTGGGGCAGCCCAGGCACAGCATTTTCTCCAGGGCCCCCTGGCAGGTCAGGCTTGGGACCCGCTGGCCCTGTTACCCGGTGACTGAGGAGCCCAGCGGGACTTGTGTCTTTTGTGACATCCCGGGGTTCCCACTGTTTTTCCAGACGAGCTGAACAGTACATCCCCTGGAGCACACCCTTCCTGAAACCCCACCCCCCACCCCATGCCTTCGCCACGGTGTGCTCTCAGATTTCCTTCTAAAATCCCGACACCCTCCCCCTGCAAGGGCTCCCTTTCTCCCCCGCTGGCAGTCCTGGCCACTCCCCCACCCCCAGCGCCTGGGGTCCAGCCACGGACTTCCCCGGCACTTTGCCACGCAAAGTGGATGTGTTTTTTTTTTTAGGACTTTGCCTCCCACCTCGCTGTGGAGAGCGCTGGGGGCCGTCTCACTAACACGTGGCAGCTCTAACTCAAAAGGACCTTCCCGTGTGACGACAGTCAACCCAGAGCCATAGACGGGCGGCCCCCAGGAGCAGCCCATTGGATTAGGAATCCCGTGTCGGTTTACTGAGAACGAAAGATACTTGAATAGCGGGAGCGCCTGGGAGCGCCCCGCTTCTGTTACGCAGTATTAACAGGTGGCCATTGTCGTGAGACGAGCGCGGTGCCTGGAGATCTCGACGATGCTTGAGCCTTTTCTGTAACTTTTTATTAAGTCTTTGTGTATCTCAACTCATTAATAAAGAAATGCAGAGGAACACTTGTCTGTCTGACTTCCTCTTACGCGAATATTCCTAACGTTTTGCTGACAGCGTTGTCAGTTGACAGTGCCCGGCTCAGAACGCCCCTCTCTTCCGGGCGAACCTGGAGTCAGGAGACCACTGGGGGCCCAGGAGGTGTCTCCTTCCTCAGGAGCCCCAGGAGGAAGGCGGGTGGGTGGAGACACAGCCCCTGAGGTCCGGCAGCCCTGGATTGGAGCTTTGCCGCCGACCTCTCTGGGCCTCTGAGCACGTTCCCTGCTTCGTTCCCTGCTTCGGGCTCAGCTGCCCCTCCGGTGAATGGGGCGGGAGTGGGCTCCTCCTAGGCAGGCCGAGGGGGCTCCCAGCGAGAAAATGTGCTCTTTGTAGAGGCCCCCTGCGGGGTTGTCTGATGGGCTTTTCGTGGAAACCGCCCCCCGCCCCCATCACAAGATCACAGTCGATGTGATTTCATTGTTCTGTTGATTGAACCTGGTGGGTACTTGACCAAGCTGAGCCTCTCTCTTCTGTATCATCTGAGTTCTCTCTTTCTCTCAGATCTTTCCCATCTTAACACAAACAAGAACAAACCCTTCCTTTGACCCACGTCCTCTGCCAGGTACGACCCGTGGCTTCTCTGCTCTCTTTTGTAGAAAGGGATCTTAAAAGATCCCTACACTCACTCTCATGAGTCCCTCTCACCCCTTTCTCTTTAAACTGCTCCAAAGAGGCGTTCACCCCTCGTCCTCCCACCACCTTTTTCAAGGTCTCCAGTGGCTCCCATCACGTTGAATTCAGTGGTGGGCGCAGTCTTCTCACCATTGATCTTCTTACAGCATTGACACAGTTGGCTACTCCCTCTTCCTTTTTAAACTTTCTTCCACTGGCTTCTAGGATTGCCGCCATACCTGGTTGTTCTCCTTCCTCGTGGTCCCTCCCTAACCTCCTTTGCTAGTTCCCCCTCTTCCACCTAACCTATGGATAGAAGCCGGGAGGTGTCCCCGGGTCAGCATCGAAGCATCAGCATCACTCACAATGCTGGAGATTCATACTCTTGGGCTCTGTCCGACCTTCTCAACCAGAATCTGCATTTTAATGAGAACCCCAGGTGACTCAAGTACACTGAAGTTTGAGTACCACGGCCCTAGAACAGTGGTCAGCAAACTCATTAGTCAACAGAGCCAAGTATCAACAGTACAACGATTGACATTTCTTTTGAGAGCCAAATTTTTTAAACTTAAACTTCTTCTAACACCACTTCTTCAAAATAGACTCGCCCAGGCCGTGGTATTTTGTGGAAGAGCCACACCCAAGGGGCCAAAGAGCCGCATGTGGCTCGCGAGCCGCAGTTTGCCGACCACTGCCCTAGAACATCAGCTCAGCATCAGAATGAAATCCAGCCCTGGACTCCCTGTGCTTCGCGGCTCAGTTCAACCACGTGCAACCAGAAGAAGCTGCATGGGCATTCATCGCAACAATTCGAGTTTGCTCCTCTGTCTGCAGCAGCTGCAAGATTCTGCCGGGCGAAGGCAGCGAGCTCGGAAGTGTCCCGCAGTCAGCACGTGGTCCCCTTAACTATGGGAAGTTTTTACTCAATGGCAAGTGGGCTCCAGGTTTGCTTCTCAAGCCCTCTAGCGTTTTTCTTAAAATGTGGACGGCTGCCCGACTGGCATGGCTCAGTGGCTGAGCCTCCACCTAGGAACCAGGAGGTCACAGTTTGATTCCTGGTCAGGGCACATGCCCGGGTTGCAGGCTCGATCCCCAGTGTGGGGTGTGCAGTAGGCAGCTGATCAATGAGTCTCTCTCATCATTGATGTTTCTATCTATCTCTTTCTCCCTTCCTCTCTGGAATCAATTTTTAAAAAATAGTTCTTTTTTTAAAAAAAAAAGGAGAAAAAAATGTGGACAAGGATGTTCAATGTAAAGAACAAGAGAACTCGAACAATCGGAGGTGAAAACAGTGTGGCCCTGTTCTTCGGGCACACTGAGGGGAGCTGCTCTGTGCCAACCACTCTCAGGCCCCGGGCCTTGCACTTTCGAGGCTCGAACATCGTGCCAAGTAGCTCATTACATGCTAATGTGGGAAGTAAACCAAGAAAAGAAGGCTGAGTTTACAGGGATCCAAGAACTGATGGATGCACCCTGGCAGCGAGGTGTAAGCCGTGCCCTCTGGCTCACGCCCAGCTTCCTGGCCAGGCATGGCGCCGGCACCTGAGCGGATGAGCGGAGGTGAAATACCTGGGTGAGTGCTTCTCCAGGTCTGGTCCCCAGCCCAGCAGCTTCAGCGTCGCTGAGAACTCGTAGGACATACAAATCCCCTGGCCCCGTCTCAGACCCGCTGAGTGAGAAATTCCGCAGGGAGGGGGGTTTGTAAGCCCTGCAGGAGATTCCCGTCTCCCTCGGTTCTGAGAGCCCCTGAATTAAAGTGAAAACCCCATCACACGCAGGCCAATGGCAGCTGGTTCGTTCTCGCCTGCAAGACAGCAGCTGGCTGTCTGGACCCAGGGGCCCAGGTCCTTCCTGCATCGGAACCCCAGGGGCCCCCGCGCATGCAGAATTGTGTGTATTCCGGGGAAACAATCATGTTATCCGTCCTCACGGTGCCACCCACCGTGTGTTACCCAGAGAAAAAATGAGCTGACCCCTGGACCGTCCTTTTCCAACTTCAGGCCCTTCTGGCAGTTTCACGGCCGCTGAGAGCGGGAAGAGGAAATGAAAGGAGCAGAGATCCAGCTCCCCTTCTAAGGAGCGCGGACCAAGTTCTTCACTTGGTTGGCACATCCCCGCACACGCCCCCACAGCATCCTGAGGGAGGGGCCGCCTCCCTTCTCCCAGTTCCCCCGAGTGACTCAGCGTGCGACCCACGCGTGACTCACCCACCGCCTCCCCCGCCGTGGTTAGCAGCACCTGCCACTCAGAATTGACAGAAGAGGAGAGGAAATGAGATGCTGTGACAGTCAGCCCGGGAAAGACTTGGTTGGGTAGGAACCCTGCAGGGAACGCAGGCAGAGGAGGGATGTGAGGCCGGTAGCAAAGCCACCTTGAGTCCAGTGCCATCACCTGGAATTCATAACCACCTACGCCAGTGGTTCGGAAAGGACTGTGTGTTAGTATTAGGGTCACTTCAGGAGGTTGGGGGGGAATCTCGAGGCTCAGGCCACACCCCCAGAGAATCGGGAACAATTGGCCTGGGTAGGGGCCCGGGGATGAAGACTTGCTGAAGCTCCCCAGGTGATTCGGCGGCACAGCCAGGGCGGAGACCATGAGAGGGTCCGTGGGGGTCTGGCCCCTTGAATACTATGCTTCTTGGTGATGACGGATTAATACAAGAAGCAACCGCCTGGAGGAACCCGTGCCTGAGGCTACGCAGGACGCCAGTTTCCCAGCCTTTGTAAGTGGGCATCTACCACAGGCATCTTCTCTTCTCATTGGTGCTCCCAGAGCCTGGCTTGACTGGCCACAATCTGTCCTGACACCTCATTCCTTCACGTCCCTTCCAGGTGTATGGAAGGCCGGGTGGCCCAAAGTTCACACCATGTTTATTAAAGGAATGGATAATGACTCCAGACACCAGCACGGGCCTCCAGGCCTTAAAACTGAAGTCAGACAGGCTCCCACTGCCCTTCTCCGCTCCCAACCCCATGGCCCATGGCGCCCCAAGGCCAGGTGCAGACTTCAGATGGTTCCCAAGGGTCAGGTGCTCAGTGATTTCCACTTCGTCTGTTCCACGGCCTCCCTGCCTCCGTTTCCACAAGGAAACCGCACTCTCAGTAACCCTCCCTGAGCCTTGCTGAGGACTCCGGGGTCCCAGGGCTGGTCCCTCTGCCGTCTGGGCCTCACAATTGGCCACCAGCCCATGCTCCATGAGACCCCCCACCAACCCCTGTCCTCCCCCACCGCCAGCCCCTCCCTCAGAGCCTCTCACCTCCGCTGGTTTGCCTTCCTTTGCTGTGATCCCATAATCCCTTCCTGGGCTGAAGTGTGGTTCCAGTGGTTACTAGGTAACCAAGGTTTCCCATTTGCTCAGGACTGAGGGCTTTTCTGGGACATGGACCTTCCGCACTAACACCAGCACAGTCCCGGGCACAACCATGTTCATATAACAACTCCTCCCTCCCCCCCCCCCAAAAAAAAAAAAAAGAAATAAGTCCAGTAGTTGGTCACCCTACTAGTAAGAATAAAACTTTCACCTTGTTCTAGAACAATACGAATCACTGTAAATTAGGTGGCAGTTCCCAAACTTTATCAACCATCACAGTCATCTAGGAGCTGGATAAATGCAGGCTTTTCTGAACCAGCCGGGCTGGGGCGGGGCCCCAGAATTGGTCCTTATCGAAACGTCTTGGGAATGTGATGTTGCTGGTCTGGTACCACGCTTTGCACGCCCTGAATTGGCTCATCCATGTCACACATTCACAGAGTGCCCTGCAGATGCTAGTGACCAGCGAACATTTTGTTGAGCCCTTACTGTAAGCCAGGCACTGTGCTGTTTAGACACAGCATCTCATGTAATCCCCACGGCAGGGACCCTGTGGTGGGTGATATGGCGCTTGTTTCATAGAGAGGAACCCCGAGGTCCAGGGAACCCAGGAGTGACTGAGCCTGAACTTGCACCCAGCTCTCTCCTCCTCGGTTTGCCACCACCCCCGCCATGGGGAGCACGAGCTCGTCCCAGCTGGCTGCCCCACCCTTTCCATTTTCACTTGTTTCAGGAAAATCTTTTGATGCATCTCCCACTTCCCCGCCTTCTTCCGAGTGAACTGAATGCAGATCAACTTCCCCTGGTGACTCAGCAGCAGCGTTTTGAACCTAGTTAGTTCACTGTCACTTTCCTGGGCATCTGCACTGGGCTTCCTCCCAGGGCCCAACACCCCCTCCAAAAAAAAAAAAATAAGTCCAGGTTTTTTGTTTTGCCTTTGTGGTTGGCATTGCTGAGCTTCTGACGTTTTTGGTGCACAGAGGCTGTGTGGGGCGGTGCCCAGGTCTAGCCCAGCTTTGCTGCTGGCTGATGACCTTAGGCAGGTTGCCCAACCACTCTATGCCTCAACTTCCTCATCTGTCAAATGGGGTTGATGCTAATAATTGTACTTTTAGCACTATTGGACTATTGTTGGGTTTGAATTAGATCTGTACTTTCAGAAGAAATGGCTGGCATAGAGAATCTCTAATTTAATGTTAGCCAAGATCCCAGAATCAGACCATTAAATGCTTTGGGAGTGCCTACTAGTAAGTACAGCCACCACTTAGTGAACACTTTACTAGTCACTGTGCTTTGCATGGGTCACCTCACTTAAGGTTGGGAGGAGCTGGGTGACTTGCCCAAGCACTCAGCCCAGTAAGCGGGGTGCCGGGATCCCATCCAGCAATATAGCATCCCCTCTGCCACCCTTGCAGGGCCGGTCTTAGGCTGGGCATCAGCAAGGAGGCTCAGCCTCTCTCCATCACCACTCTCCCTTGATCACTGGCCTGGAAGGCTCTGCCCTGCACCCCCATCTCTGGCCACAGCTCCTGCCCCCCAGCCACTCCCCTGTTTGCTTCACTCCCATGGCCCAATGGGCTTCCCCTGAAAGGCAGCCTCCACACCCCACTCACTCTGCCTGTTGCCCTCTCTTCTCTTGGGACCCAGGGCTACTCGGAGCTTTGCTTTCACCAGGCTCCACTTGTCAAACAATACAGTCCACCCACACGGTGGGCAAGTTGGCATTAGGCATCAAGAGGCTTAAAATTCTCTATCCTAACAATTCCACTCTCCCACAGAAATCATCAAAGATGCAAAGAATGATGAACCAAGCTGATCTTTGCATTCATAAGACAAACAATTGGAAATGATCTAAGTGAACAATAATTGAGGAAGGGTAAATAAATAATGGTATGCCCATAACATGGGATGTTGTCCAGCTATTAAGAGATGTGTGAACCAGCATAGGAACTATACATTTCCTGTACTTTTCATGATCCCTGGGTGTTATAACCATTTTTTAAATCTTCACTTAGTGGAAACGTGGAGAAAATGGCATCAACTTCTATTTATTTTCATTTATTTGACCACCAGTAAGATTGGACTTTTTATGGTTTTTCCATTTTTATTCCTTATAGAATGCCTACTTATGCCCTCTCTTCAATTTCCATTGGGGATTTTTTTTCTTATTTATTAGCTTTTACATATTAAGTTTACTGACCACTTATATGTTATATTTATTCCAAAATTTCCCAATGTAATTTCTCTCTTAATTTTATTTATAATTTATTTTTACACTATGTATTTTTTATTTTAAATGTTCAAAGTTCTCGTTTTATCCTTTATGATTTTTGTCTTTGGTGTAATGCTAATGAGGTCTTTTCTCATCCATATATATATGTGTGTGTGTGTGTATGTGTGTGTGTGATCCCATATATATTTATAATACCTTTATACCTTTCTCCCCCAGATGACTTTCTAGCCATTAAATAATACAATGGAATTGTTCACACTCCATACCATTATAGTGAAGATTAAATGTGTGAATTTTTGAAAGCTCTAGAGACAATCACTGGAACATAGTAGGTGCTGTATTATTAATGTAAACATTAATTCATTGGAGATTTATTCTGGAGTTGGATGTGAAATGGGTTTTAGCTTTGTGTTAAGCCAGTTGTCCCAACATTATTTATTCACTGGAAGCCCAGCGTGCGAAATCGCGCGGCCCCGCCCACCCACGCTGCTTTTTGGTCATTACGGCATTAGGGCCACAGGCCTTTTATAATATAGACCAGAGGCCCAGCGCATGATTAAATAGTGCACCTGTAGGGTCCCCTAGGCCTAACCTGCCATCAGGGCCACATCTGTGAAGCCTTGCATGCTCTGCAGATGCTGCCGGCACCCCGTGATGCTCCAGAAGTCCCACCTGCCGTGGGACCCAGAAGTCCTACCCACTGTGGCCCCTGCGGGACCCATCAATGCACCTCCTGGTGAGTCCAGTAGTTGGTCGTGATATGTCACGACCACAGGCCTTTTATCATACAGATAATACACCCTGTCCTCATCAAAAAGCTTATGCTGGCCTGGCCGGTGTGGCTCAGTGATTGAGCATCAACCTATGAACCAGAAGGTCATGGTTTGATTCCCAGTCAGGGTTATCCATGGTTGCAGGCTCCATCCCCAGTGTGGGGCATGCAGGAGGCAGCCAGTCAATGATTCCTTCTCATCATTGATGTTACTATCTCTCTCTCCCTCTCCCTTCCTCTTGGAAATCAATAAAAATACATTTTTTTAAAAAAGAAAAAAGCTTGTGCTGGAATGGGCAGAGCTCTGAGCTGGGGGAGAGGTTACTCCAAACGCCCTGCTCACTTTCCCCAGTGCCAAGTTCAAGAGCTTTGTCCCAACAGGTTTCCTAAGGATAGGGTGCAGAACCAACTGCTGTCTCCATTCCCAGCCCAGGCGCAGTGCCTCGTACCCTCAGTCTTTCTACAAATCCTTCACTTTGACCTCTGGAGACAGTGAGATTCCCGTTTGCTCTAACCACACTCCTCCCCGAGCCCGCTGAATCTTCTCGGCCAAGGTCACCAACCGCCCCCCAACCTAGTCAGCATCACCAGGGAGAGCCAGGCGAAGGACAGCCCTGTGTTTTGCACTGGACAGGAGTGAGGGGGTGAGGGGTTCTCTACCCACGGGGGGCCACCCAGCTAGGCTGTGTGGCCACTGCGGGTTCCTGGGTCCAATAAGGGCCCGGTTTCCATGGTCTGACGTGCAAACATGTTCATTGTTCTTCCTTCTTCTTCTTCACCTCTGTGAGGGCGTTTTTCAGAAGTGACACGTTTTCTCTGAGGGCCATGGTATCAAAGGTTAGGGCGGAGAGGGATCTATTGACAGAGATGCCTCTCTGTGTTAGGCTAAGAGCTGAAGGTCACTTTCTGAGGGCTCCTCTGTGCTGGCCTAGCCTAGACGGCACCATGCAGAGAGCATTCGAGCGAATGGCGCCCCCTGGCCCGCACAGCTGCCAAGACACGTGCTAAGAGTTTTCCTCTCGTCGCTTCTCCTTGAGTCTGATGAGGAGGAGCGAAACGCCCCTCAGGTGAGGGAACTGAGCTTCGCAGAAGTTAAATAACGCCCCCAGGTCTCACAGGCCTGAGTGGCACAGCGAGGACTCTGTGTGCCAGAGCTTCGTCACCTGAAAAACAGGGCTTGTGTGAGCATTTACCTCTGTGTTGGTTGTGAGGATTCAATGAGCTGATGCATTCAAAGAGCATAAAATACTGTCAGAAACATAGAAAGTTCTCAGTACCCGAGAGTTGGTATTTTAGCATTATTCTTGCGGTAGCTCCAGCTGGTATTATTACCCCCATTTGAGGTTCTCACCCTCCCACCCCTCCCTCCTGCAGCTGGCTGGAAGTGCGCCTGGGAAGTGCGACTAGTGTTGTTCTTGTCCACCAGGTGGCAGCACTGCAGAGCCAATGAGTCCATTTCCAGCCTCCTCTCTGTGTGGTTCCTAGGGAAGCCCTGTGCTCCCAGAGGCCCGGGGATATCAAAGGCCAGACCCTTCTGCCTGCCCAAGCTCCACCTCTACCGTGTGGGGCTTCCTGCCCTCTAGGTCTGCTTGCACCCAGATACATGTGCAGCCTGGGGACTCAGGGTCCGGACCGTAGCGAGTTCACAGTGTAGGTTTGCCAGGGTTCCCACAGGGCAGGCCTTCTTAGAAACTGTTTGATGAAGCCCTCTGGGTCTAAACCTCCCCACGGGCCAGGCTGGCTCCTCTGGACACTCCACACGACAGCCACGCCTTATCCTCACGGCTGATTTCAGTTGTCTTCTGGGGATGGGTTGCTCCATCTGCTTCAAGCTTCCCAGGTAAATACAAGGAAACGTGGGCCCCGGGAAGGAGCTGCAGACGTCCCACCCTGCGACCACCGACCACCTTAGCAGACCCCAAGTCCCTGACCCCTGATCTGTTCCCGGGGCAACCAGCATGTCACAGAATGTTGTGGGAGGACCTCAATCACAGATGCAGCCTCTTAACAGGCAGATTCCAAAGCACGGTGAGGTCCCAGGACCACAGCTACACATCACCTGGGAACTTGTAAAAAATGCAAATTCTCCCCAGTCAGAAACTCTGGGGCGGGGGCAGCAATCTGTGGCTAACAAGCCCTCCAGGTGACTGCGGCATTGGGGTTTGAGGCACACTGGCCTTCACTCCCTGCATCGCCTGTGGCTGCAGGATCCTGCTCCGCAGACATGGCCAAATGGCTCTCTCCAGAGGTCGGGTAGGTCTAAGTCATCATTGCTAAGGGGCCAAGTGTTGTGTCAATAGAGCGGTTAGTGGGTTGTGTGGTATGCCACCAGGCATGGTTGTGATAGGTATTTTCCCATAGGAAGGTGCTCAAAGCCATTGTGGTTTCAGTGTTTATCTTGATGAAAATGTGTAATGTTTTCATTGCAGTTGCTTAGCAAACAGGACTCTGACTTGTGACAGGGGACTTCACAGATGATCAGATTTCATGGTCTATCTTGTTTCCGACAGCTTTACAATTGTTCTCCTCCGAGGCAGGCAAGGGGAGGTTGCCCTGAGGCATTGATGCGTTACAGTGTGAAGGGGGAGGAGATGCAGGCCCTGCCCTGCACCTCTCTCCCCCCCCCCCCCCACTAATGTTGATGAGAGCCCCTGCCCCGGGGAGGACCAGGCTTGGGATGGGGCAGCATGGTTCCTGGAGGAGGGAGAGGTGCCAGCCCATTCTTTTAGAAGCTCCCAATCTCAGATAGATTATAGACGTTTGACAGGAAGTGTGACCTGTTCATTCCTTTCCCTGCCGGTCACCTCCCAGAGAGGGACTTCATAGAACTCAGCATTGCCATCCAGATCCCAACACCCCCACCGCCCCCCACCACACACACATGCAGTGAGAGAGGAAACACAGACTTGTTTCTTCTGAAAATGGAGCTGTAGCATCATGTGAACAAGGCTGTCTCAATGATGCTGGCAGCTGACAGAAAGTAGATATTTTTTTTCTAATTACAAATAAACTTGTATGTTTCTCAGAAACCCTCAACCCACTTCTTATGATTCTATGGATAGAAGTGTGAGTGAGTTGAATAATGGCCCCAAAAAGATAAGCCCAAGTCCTAACCCCCAGAACCTATGAATGTGACTTTATTTGGAATTAGTATCTTTGGAAAGATGATCAAGTTAAAGATCTGATGATGAGATTATCATGAGATTTAGAGTGGGTCCTGAATCCATTGTCTGGGGTCCTCATAAAATAAAGGAGACAAGGTCAGAGACACAGGGAGGGGGAAAGCTGTGTGATGACAGAGAGAGGCAAAGCTTGAAGGGTTGCATTTCCAGGCTAGGGAACACCAAGGATTGCTGACAGCTGCAAGGAGCTACGAGACAACCCCGGCCAGGTAGTTCATTGGTTAGAGCATTGTCCAGTCCCCCAAGGTTGTGGCGTTTCTCGTGTGGGAAGTTTTAAATTACAAATTCAATTTTTGAAATGATACAGAGCTATCCAAATTTTCTGTTCCTTCTTGGGCCAGTTGTGGTAGTTTTTGTCTTTGAAAGATTTTGTCCGTCCAAGTTTTTTGGCATAAAGTTGTTCATCATATTCTATTCTCATTATTGTTTTAATGTCTGTAGAGACTACAGTGATATCCCCGCTCTCATTCTTAATATTAATATTTTATGTCTTCCTTCTTTTTGTCCTTGTCCTTGATCCTAAGCTTACGACTTTTATTGATATTTTCAAAGAACCAGTTTTTGGTTTCATTGATTTCACAATTGTTGGTCTATGTTCTATTTCATTAATTGCTGCACTTGTCTTTATGATTTCTTTCCTTCCTCTTTAGTTTCAATTTGCACTTCTTTCACCAATTTCTTGCAGTAGAGACACCGATCATTGGCTTTACATTTTTCTTCTTTCTAACATAAGCATTTAAAACTAGACTTTTCCTTTTAGCATTGCTTTAGCTGCATCTCACAAAATGCGATGTGTTGTGTTTTATCATTAGAAAAATATTTTCCAATTTTCCTTGTGGGTTTTTTTTCTTTGACCCATGGATTAGATAGAAGTGTTTTAATTTTCAAATATTTCAGGTTTTTCTAGTTATCTTATTATTGAGCTCTGATTTAATATAGCTGTGGTTGGAGGATATACCCTGTATAATTTCAACCCTTTTACTTAAATGGCTTAGCATATGGGGCACCATGCACACTTGAAAAGTATAGAGTTGGCCATTTGTGGTATAGTGTCCTATACGTGTCATTTAAGTCACAGTGTGATGGTGCCATTCAGATTTTCTAAATCTTTGCTGATTTTATTGTCTAAGTCTACCTATATTGAGGAAGAAGTGTTAAAACCCCCAATTATGATTGAAGAATTGTTGATTCTCCCTTTGCTTGATTTTTTTAATGGTAGAAGGAGGAAAAGGAAATAGCAGATGGAACAAAGAGCAGACAGCAGAGTGAAACCCAAATATGCCACTTGCTACCTTACATCCAAGAGGACTAAACATGACAATTAAAGACAGAGATTGTCTGACTAGTTTTTAAAAATACCCAACTTTATGCATACGAGACACTTTACTATAAGAACACAGATGAGTTGAAAATAACAGGTTGGAAAGAGATATTGTCACACACACAGTAGCACCAGAAAGCTGGAGTGATTATATTCAGATCCGGCAAAAGAGACTTCAAGACAAGGAGAACCTTCAGAGATAAGCAGTGACATTTTATAATAATAAAATGGTGAATTTAGAAGGGAAACATGTTATAAATGTGTATGAGCCCAATTTCTGCTTTAAAACACACGAAGCAATATTTGACAGAACTCAAAGAAGAAACAGACAAATCAAACCCTGTTCTTAGTAACTTGTAGAATAGCTAGACAAAAAAATGTGTAACGATGTGGAAATTCTGAACAATACTATCAATCTTCTTGATCTAAATGACACATAAAATATTATACCCAACAAGTACAGAATACACCATTTTTTAAATTTTTTCTTGATTGTTGACAGTATTACAGTTGTCTCCCATTTTCTCCCCTTTGCCTCCCTCCACCCAACCCCCACCCCACCCCAGGGCTTCCCCATACTATTGTCCATGTCCATGGGTTATGCATATATGCATATGTGTTCTTAGGTAATCTCTTCCTAGTCCCTCCCCACCCCCACCCCCACTGAGATCTGTTATTCTGTTCCATGCATCCATACCTCTGGCCCTATTTTGTCAGTTTATTTTGTTCATTAGATTGACATGTAAGTGAAATTATGTGATATTTGTCTTTCTCTAACTGGCTTACTTCACTTAGCATAATAGTCTCCAGGTCCATCCATGCTGTTTCAAAGGGTAAGAGATCCTTCTTTTTTTACAGCT
Source organism: Cnephaeus nilssonii (assembly GCF_951640355.1). Lineage (NCBI taxonomy): Eukaryota > Metazoa > Chordata > Mammalia > Chiroptera > Vespertilionidae > Cnephaeus > Cnephaeus nilssonii. The sequence continues at coordinate 30,540,515 of NC_137088.1, forward strand.
GCATAGTATTCCATTGTGAAAGGTACCACAGCATTTTTATCCACTCATCTACTGATGAGCACTTGGGTTGTTTCCAGATCTTAGCTATTGTAATAATGCTGCTATGAACATATGGGTGTTTTGGGATTCTTAGGATATATTCCCAGAAGTAGGATTGCTGGGTCAAATGGGAGCTCCATTTTTAATTTTTTGAGGAGCCTCCATACTGTTTTCCACAGTGGCTGCACCCGTCTGCATTCCCACCAACAATACACTAGGGTTCGCTTTTTTCCCCACATCCGTACCAGCACTTGTTGTTTGTTGGTTTATTGACAGAGCCATTCTGGCTTGTGTGAAGTGATACTTCATTGTTGTTTTATTTATTTTATTTATTTCTATTTTTTTAATCCTCACTCAAGGATATTTTCCCATTGATTTTTAGAGAGAGTGGGAGAGAGAGGGAAAGACAGAGAGAAATATCGACGTGAGAGAAACACATCGATTGGTTGCCTCCTGCATGAGCCCTGACCATGGTCCACTCCGGGGAGGAGCCTGCAACCGAGGTACATGCCCTTGACCTGAATCGAACCCCAACCCTCCCATCTGCAGGCTGACGCTCTATCCACCGGGCAAAACTGGCTAGAGCCTTATTGTAGTTTTGATTTGCATCTCTCTGATGATTAGTGATGTTGAGCATTTTTTCATATGTCTATTGGCCAGCAATCAGTATGACCTCTTTGGAGAAGTGTTTATTCAGGTCCTTTGCCCATTTTTAAATTGGATTGTTTGTCTTCCTGGTGTTGTTGTATGAGGTCTTTACATTTTTTGGAAATTAACTCTTTATCAGATGTATCCTTGGCGAATATGTTTTCCCATACAGTAGGTTCCCGTTTCATTTTGTTGATGGTTTCTTTTGCTGTGCAGAAGCTTTATAGTTTGATGTCGTCCCATTTGTTTGTTTCCCTTGCCCTAGGCAATGTATCGGTGAAAATACTGCTACGTGAGATGTCTGATATTTTACTGCCTATGTTTTCTTCTAGGATTTTTATGGTTTTGTGACTTACATTTAAGTCTTTTATATCCATTTTGAGTTTATTCTTGTGTATGAAGAATACACCATTTTTTTTCAAGCATACATAGAACCAAGATAGACTATATGCTGGGCCATAAAAATCACCCTAGCTAAAACAGCCCTCTACCCCACTCCAGTCACTCTCTCTCACCACTTCTTCATAGCACCTTTCCTTACCTGCTCTTTTCTTTTAAAAAAATTATTTTTATTGATTTTAGAGAGGAAGGGAGAGGGATAGAGAGAGATAGAAACATCAATGATGAGAGAGAACCACCGATCAGCTGCCTCCTGCACGCCCCCCACTGGGGATCGAGCCGGCAACTCAGGCATGTGCCCTTGACTGGAATCGAACCTGGGACCCCTGTCCACAGGCCGATGCTCTATCCACTGAGCCAAACCAGCCAGAGCTCCTGCTCTTTTCTTGTTCTTAGATTGTTGTGCTCTGTCTTCCCACTAGAAGGTCAGCTCTGTGAGAGCAGGTGTTTCTTCTGTCCATCCTGAATCTCCGGTGCCGAGCATAGTGCCTGCCACTTAGCCAGTGGTTGTCCTCCTTTCCAAGGGCTGCCAGAACCAAGTGCCGCACACTGGGTGGCTGAAAACAACAGGAAGTTATTCTCTGCTGTTCTGGAGATTTACTGTCCGAGCTTGGAGATTTAGACCGTCACCTGCTCTGATCATTCACAGCGGGTTAGATAGAAACCCTGGGCTTCTTAACTGACCCCCAAGCTCCCCAGGGCTTGCTCATTTATCTGTTGTCATTCACCCATCACTTGTAATGCTGGGTGCCCCAGAGATGAGCAGGACTGGTCTGGCCCTCGGGAATTCCTGGTCCGATGATGCAAGGAATGAAGATCCAAAATAGCACCGGCACAGAGGCTGGGGAGTGAGGGGCAGAGGGTGTTGTGGTCACAGGAGGGTCCCTGAGCTCGGCCAGGTTGGGCGGGGGGCTAGGTCTCAGCTTTATAGATGCTAGAAAAAGCGATGCAGGGTTCTAGGGGCCACTTGGAGGGCTCAGACACAGATCAGGTCCACGCTGGGGCCGGGAGGCCCTCGAATGCCCAACCAAGAGTCTACACTAGAGTGTAGATGGGGTGTAGGAGACAGGTATTAGGTGATGTTTATCTATGACAAGCCATCTGTGCACAGGTCTCGGTGAGTCATACACTGCCTGGGGCAGCACCCGGTCCACCCAGGGTTTTCTAATCGGGTGTTGCAACTGCACCCGCCTCTGACGCCTGCGAGATGTTGATGTTGGAGGAAGCCCTTGCAAAAAAAAAAGGATCGTTTTTACACCCAGGCAAACTCCTGACCCCGCCCCCTTCCGCCTGGTCCCGCCCCTGGAGGCGGAGCCATCCTCGGCGGCGGGCTGGGAGCTGAGAGGCGCTGCCGGCCGCGCACTCCCAGGCCCGGCGCGAGTGTCCGCTGCTGGAGACCGCGAGCTCCGAGCGCCCGGACGGCGCCGGCAAGTCCCGCAGGGCAGGTGAGGCCTGGCAGTCCGGTTCTGGCGCCTGGAGCACAGATGTGTCCGGGCGTCGGCACGCACGGACCAGAGCCCAAGTGAAGCTTTCGGAAAAGGCACGACGGCGGCGAGGAGATGCCCGCGGAGAACCCCTGCGCCCCTGGCGCGCCCGAGGCGCCCGAGGCGCCCGACGCCCAGGGAACGCCGCGCGCGCCCGGCCCGGAGCCGCGCCTGTCCAGCCAGCTGCTGCCCGAGCTCTACGGCTTCGTGGCGCGCGTGCTGTTCTACCTGGCGCCGGTCTACCTGGCCGGCTACCTGGGGCTCAGCGTCACCTGGCTGCTGCTCGGCGCGCTGCTGTGGCGGTGGTGGCGCCGGAACCGCCGCGGGAAGCTCGGGCGCCTGGCGGCCGCCTTCGAATTCCTAGACAACGAGCGCCAGTTCATCAGCCGTGAGCTGCTGGGCCAGCACCTGCCGGCCTGGGTGAGCCGACCTGGCGGGCAGGGGGCGGAGGTGGGGGTTGGAGGCCCTTGGAGGTTCGGAAGGAGCCTGCGGTGCGCCGGGGGCCTGGGACGCGGGGACCCGAGGGAGGGCAGGAGCCAGGTGACCCGCACACCTGGTCCCCCACGGGCCCGGCTCAGATACCCCGGGGGCCGGGACCGTGCCCCTCCCGCCCCTCATTCTCACCCCCACCTCTGGTTCGGCTGCGCTGGGAGAGGGAACCTGGGTTTCATCGAAGGGCCCAGAGCCTGGGAGAGAAGTCACGGGCGGGCCACGCCCAGGAGGAAAACAAGGGCGCCCGGGCCTCTGCAGAGTCCCTCCGGAGGGAGGCGGCCCGCCTGTTGGTTCGAAGAAAGAACGCCGGGCGCCGCGCTGGTCGGGACCGAGGGGGAGGCAGGGCCGGAGGCGGTGGTGCGGGGAGGGGGCTGAGCGGGGCTTCTCTCCTCCCTCTGCCTGGCAGGGAGGCTTCTGATGTGGGTAATGGGGCGCCCATTCCTGGGATTAGGAGTCCAGGATGAGAAGCAGGTCTGCCTGAACACCTGTGAAGAGTATGCAGATAGGTGTAAATGTGGACACCTGTGAACAGTATGCAGATAGGTGTAAATGTGGACACCTGTGAACAGTATGCAGATAGGGGTAAATGTGGACACCTGTGAACAGTATGCAGATAGGGGTAAATGTGGACACCTGTGAACAGTATGCAGATAGGGGTAAATGTGGACACCTGTGAACAGTATGCAGATAGGGGTAAATGTGGACACCTGTGAACAGTATGCAGATAGGGGTAAATGTGGACACCTGTGAACAGTATGCAGATAGGGGTAAATGTGGACACCTGTGAACAGTATGCAGATAGGGGTAAATGTGGACACCTGTGAACAGTATGCAGATAGGTGTAAATGTGGACACCTGTGAACAGTATGCAGATAGGGGTAAATGTGGACACCTGTGAACAGTATGCAGATAGGTGTAAATGTGGACACCTGTGAACAGTATGCAGATAGGTGTAAATGTGGACACCTGTGAACAGTATGCAGATAGGGGTAAATGTGGACACCTGTGAACAGTATGCAGATAGGGGTAAATGTGGACACCTGTGAACAGTATGCAGATAGGGGTAAATGTGGACACCTGTGAACAGTATGCAGATAGGGGTAAATGTGGACACCTGTGAACAGTATGCAGATAGGGGTAAATGTGGACACCTGTGAACAGTATGCAGATAGGTGTAAATGTGGACACCTGTGAAGAGTATGCAGATAGGGGTAAATGTGGACACCTGTGAACAGTATGCAGATAGGTGTAAATGTGGACACCTGTGAACAGTATGCAGCTAGGTGTAAATGTGGACACCTGTGAACAGTATGCAGATAGGTGTAAATGTGGACACCTGTGAACAGTATGCAGATAGGTGTAAATGTGGACACCTGTGAACAGTATGCAGATAGGGGTAAATGTGGACACCTGTGAACAGTATGCAGATAGGGGTAAATGTGGACACCTGTGAACAGTATGCAGATAGGGGTAAATGTGGACACCTGTGAACAGTATGCAGATAGGTGTAAATGTGGACACCTGTGAAGAGTATGCAGATAGGGGTAAATGTGGACACCTGTGAACAGTATGCAGATAGGTGTAAATGTGGACACCTGTGAACAGTATGCAGATAGGTGTAAATGTGGACACCTGTGAACAGTATGCAGATAGGGGTAAATGTGGACACCTGTGAACAGTATGCAGATAGGTGTAAATGTGGACACCTGTGAACAGTATGCAGATAGGTGTAAATGTGGACACCTGTGAACAGTATGCAGATAGGGGTAAATGTGGGCTTTCGGACCCGCCGCAGGAAGGTTTACAAGCTGGGGGGAGGGGCGAAACGTGGAAAACCTGGGAACTACCCCGTCGAATATTCTTCTCCATCCTCTGCCTCCTGAAGACGAAGAGACCCGGCTCTGGGGACGCGGGGGCAGCGTGCCCCTTGCCCGCGATGCTGCAGCCCAGGTGCCTCTGTCTGACATACTGCGGCTCCAGGCCGCCTTGCCCATCTTGAGAGCTGATTTCCTCCCATGGAAGTGGGGCGGATGGCTTATGGCCCCCTTTGATATCAGATTAACATGGCAAACCCGTAGTTGGGGATTGAAGAAAAGCTGGGGGTCTCCACGGCCTCGGATGTGGCTGCCACACTGGGCACCCCTCCTCTGACTCACACCGGCCTGTGAGGGGCAGAGGCCAAGGCCAGGTGGGGCTGAGCAGAGACGCCCTCCCTCTCCCCGGCCGGGACTTGGCGCTCAGTTCTCACTGCAGCAGCCTTTCCTGAGCTGCTGCCTCCGGGTGATCTTAGACATTGTCCTCCCTGTTGGGGCTCCTTGTCCCCACCTGTGAAAACTGCAGACAGCCCCCTGGGCCTCCCCGGTTCCCTTCCCTGGAAGATACAGCTCGAGGGATGCTTCCGCCTGAGAAGGTTGTGAGTGAAGAACCTGTGGACCCCCTTGTCCTGTGACTGTGGCTGGGGCACAGGGAGAGAGCAGGCGGGGTCTCCCCGGCTCAGCCCCTGGACAGGAGGGGCTGCCGTGTGAGTGCTCCTCGCACCCAGCTTTTAGGGCTGTTTTTGGAGGAATGGAGAGCTGCCTCGGTCAGCCCTCCCTGCCAGGCTGAGGCCTGGGGGACGGCGGGGTGACAGGAGTGGGGTCCTGGGTGCTGCAGAGCTGGTGACATCCAGCGCACCCTCATGCAGCTGCAGCCTGGAACGCGTTTCCCCAGCAGCTGTGTGAGGTGAGTGTCTGAAAGCTGCCCGTTCAGAGCCAGCGATGAGGGCTGGGGGCGGGGGGGGGGGGGTATTCTCAGTCCCTGGCCTCCTGACCCTGCCTTCCTCATAGGAAACTCGTTCCCAAGGGTCCGAGCAGCACGTGTGTGTCTCGGAGCTGGATGACCGCAGGGGGCGGAGCAGTAGGAGGGGTGTGCAGAGTGGGGGCTGTCCAGGCTCCCCCTGCCCCCCCCTCCCCCACCGGCTCTGCTGGGCCCGGCCTGTAGGTTCAGGGACTCCAGCCGTGGTGCTCCAGCATCCACTTCCCTTCTGACCCTCAGCATCGCTCCTCCATGCTCTGGGCTCCTCAAGACCCTCCTGGGGGAAATTTGGCTGCTGCTCTGCCCCCCCCCTCCCTCCCGTGGAAGGGTCCTGGTGGGAGCCGGGCAGGCCGCACTCCTGGGTTCGTGCAGCGGGCCCCTTCGCAGCTGCATGCAATGATGCTTATTCATCGAGCCCGTGCCCAGTGCTCAGGTGGCTGATTGGTTTGATATTTGTTTTGCTCCTGCCACGAGTGGGCCAGTTTGGGGAATGAGGACCTGAGGTCAGGTGGAGAGAGGAAAAAACTGTCAGAAAACGTGGCGTTTTGTCTGTCTGTGGTCTCGGGCCTGGCCGGGCTAGCTCCTCTGCCGGCCGATAGCAGCCCGTTGGCAGCCTTGTTAGGCACAGGGCACCCTTGTGCAGCTGCTGGGGTGCGGTGAGCTGATGTGATTGGTGGCAGGTCTGGGCTTGGAGTCTGTGCTCATTCATTGGGGACCTTGCGAAGGTCCCCTGTCTTCTCTGGGTCCCTGACTTCTCTCTGGACATGATGAGGACTTAGGAGCCCGCCATGATTAATCCGTCCCCGTTGGCTTTTCTCTGGTGCCCCCTGCCCGGAGGACCCTGTTCCCCAAACTCTCTGCCTACCCCCCACCTAATTGGGTGCATCTGGTGGATGACGGCTGACAGGCGAGCCATTCCCCTGAAGTGGTGAGCATCCCAAGGCTCACGGCAGCATCCCTGCGATGCTGGGCCACTGGGATGGCCCCTCGAAGCCCCGCAGCCAGCCGTCCAGGCGGACAGCCAAGCTGAGTGCTTTCCTTTGGGAGTTGGGCATTCCTCCTTTGGGTGGAGCCCCAGTTTTCCAGGGCCCAGGCTCTCACGGTCCGTCCGGTGCTGAGACGGTTGTTAATCAGGGGAAGAAAATGCGACGACAGCTCTGAGCTAGGCTGGGCACTCTGATTGCATTTCACAGCTCACTTCTCGGAGCTCATGTGTGGAACCTGGTTTTGAACATCAGGACTGGTTGGGGGCCACTTGGAACTGGGGGACTTCCTACCCATGAGGCCCCCGAGGCCCGGTGAGGTCATTCATGTGGCTCGGAGTCAGGCCCGTCCTCAGGAGGCAGGAGGCAGGCAGGTTTTAGTCAGGCCCCAGGGTCTCTGCCCCATGTCTTAGCGATGCTTCATGGGCTTCCCGGGCCCTGGGCCAGGATTGGGCAAGCGAGGAGCAGAATGTGGGCCTCCCCACCTCCCAGCCCAGCACAGGGATCTAAGGCATCCTTGACTCAGTTGGCAAACATCTACTGAGGGCTTGCAGGATGCCAGGCTCAGTGCCACAGGCTGGCCCACAACACGAGTGACACAAGGTCCCCGCCCTGGAGGGACCCCGGGGCTAGGTGGCTTCACCCCGAGAACAGCCTTTCCTGATACAGGGTGATGAGTCTACAGGCAGCAGTGCAAGGCTCTGCGAAGGCCGGGGCGGGCTCCGGCCCAGGGCAGACTGGCTCAGGTGGCCTCCTAGGAGGAAGTGGCACTTAGGGGTTCCTGGCTGCCGGAGGGGTGGGCGTGGCTCAGCTGTTAGGGGGAAGGGCAGTGCCTAGAGCTCAGTGGAATCATGATGTTAGGGTGTTTTTCTCTGCCTGCTCGCTCTTTCCTCCCCTTGCTTTCTGTGGCACAAATGATAACAATCCCTTTGTAAAAGAATTGAGGTCGGTAGGTTACTGGTAAGAATTTGGTGTTCTCCCCGGAGTGACAGCTGTGACTATGGAGCCCAGTCAGGAACCCCATGGGGCACAGGAGCCACCTTCTTCCAGGGCCTGAGCAGGTCCCCCAGCCTGGAGCCCTGCGCTCTCACCTCCCACACTCTCCCCCTGCAGGGCCAGGGCCGCCGGGAGCTTGTTAAAGATGCAGGTTTCCAGGCTCTGCCCCAGGCCTCCTGACGCAGCCTTGCTGGGGCTCTACCCACGAGCCCATGTTTCTCTGAGCTCTCCGGGTGGTGGTTATGCAGAAAAGTTCGAGAGCCACTGCCCGAGTCTAGCCCTTTGCATCGCCACGTGCTGTGGGTGTCTCCCCGCCCGCTGGTCCCAGATACTCCCAGCTCCTGGGGAACTGGGGCAAAAGCTCAGTGAGGTGAGGGCTCAGTCTGAGAGCGAGCCTCCTGTCTTCGGCCGCCTTCCCTTCCGTGGCCTGGTGAGGGGAAGACACAGAGGCCCTGACCGGGCCCCTTAGCCGCACCTCACTGGGGAGCGCCCCTCTGGGGCAGACTTTCTCAGGGCGCTCACAGGCATTGGGCCCACCTGTCTGTGGCCGCCTTTGGGGGGCACAGCTCCCTCAGCCAGTCAGCAGAGGCCCGGGAAACAAGTCAACGGTCGTCCTTCCTCTGTGGCCTCAACCAGGTGACTGAACTTTCGCTCTGTCAGCCTCTCCCCACTTTTCACTCTCCCGTCTCGGTGGCCTCCCAACGTGCAGAGCTGGAGGCACCGAGAGACCCAGTAGAGAATTTGCTGGGCTTTGGGCCAGGCAGCGATGGGCACACAGCCCCGGTGACCTTGTTCCTGGCATGTCCCTGAGCTCAAAGGTGTCAGAGGGGTCTGTACCTCCAGGGTCTGTACAGCTTCCAACAAGTGACCACGTCTGAGCCAGGAAGGATACTGAGCACCTTACATGTATTGTCTGAGTTGCATTTCGTTTTCTCAGGAAATCTGTAGAGTGGGCAGTGCTGTACCCATCTTGTGGATGAGAAAACTGAGGTTAACAGAGGCTAAATTTTAAATGTGCAAAGAATAGGTTAGCAAGACACTAATAAATGGACTTTACTTTTATTTATTTATTTATTTATTTATTTAATATATTTTATTGATTTTTTACAGAGAGGAAGAGAGAGGGATAGAGAGTTAGAAACATCGATGAGAGGGAAACATCGATCAGCTGCCTCTTGCACACCCCCTACTGGGGATGTGCCCGCAACCAAGGTACATGCCCTTGACCGGAATCGAACCCGGGACCCTTGAGTCCGCAGGCCGACGCTCTATCCACTGAGCCAAACCGGTTTCGGCTACTTTTATTTTTTTAAATATATATTTTTATTGATTTCAGAGAGGAAGGGAGAGGGAGAGAGAGATAGAAACATCAATGATGAGAGAGAATCATTGATTGGCTGCCTCCTGCACACCCCTCACTGGGAACTGAGTCCGAAATCTAGGCATATGCCCTTGACCGGAATCGAACCCGCGACCCTTCAGTCCGCAGGCTGACGCTCTATCCACTGAGCCAAGCCGGCTAGGACGAATAAATGGACTTTAAATGTTGACATCTCAGGTGGAGGAGGGGGAGAGGAAATGAATGAGAAGATCTGAGTGCTGATCTTGGCAAGTGCACACTAGTCTCTGAGTTTTTACCTGTAAAATGGGCGTCGTTGTATTTTTGCGGTTCACCTTCTACAGCACTAGGAAGAACAAATAGAAATGTCTGAGGGCAGGCCCTCTGCTAACCTAGGCTTCCTATCTAAGAGGAAGCCGAGTGTGTAAAGCAGAGGAGCGCGTGGGGTGCGGGCAGCAGCGCAGCCCACACTCAGCTCCGGCACTCCATCCACCGCTGGTGATTTCAGGTAGCCTCCAGCCTTAGCTTTCTTATCTAGAAAATGGAGCTTGTTGACCTAAACATAAAAGGCCTCTCAAAGTAAGAGGCATCAAACATTTATCTGAGATCAAAGAATAGCTATTTGGGGAGCACTGATTCAGGCAGAAGCCCACATCATGTTTCGATTAGGAGACAAAGCCGATCGTACTTATGAGAAGGGGAAGGGGAACAATCACGTCAACAGGAGGAAGGCATTTCCGTGGCGCAGATAACGTAACACAGTGATGCGAATTCTAAGCAAGGTTTTGAATTTTCAGTCTGGTAGTCATCAGTCCGACAGTCATAATGTCTACTTTCTTGTTAGCTTTGCAAACCGTTTTTGGCGGCATAATGTTGCTTTGGGCCAAGTCCAAAGGAGGTTTTTGCCTGTTTTAACGTTCCAGAGGTTTGAGGTGTAAGTGTGCAAGGCCGTTCCTCTGGAATGGCAGCTCTGGCTCCATTTACTTCTTCAATTAATTTTTATAATCTAATAAGGGATTAAGGGGGGTATTAAATAACATGAGATAACAGGAGCTCAAAAGGGTTGAAAATAGGATTGGAGAAAGATGTACTGGGCAACTTTGAAACAAAGAAAGCAATTTTCATATTAGATAAAATAGAGTATAACTCAAATATATCATAAAGACAAAGAAAGATGTTATCTTCTATAACATCTTTAAAAGTGCAATATGCTACTTAGATTGGACAGCTGAATGACCTTCCGAACGTCATTCTGGACGTCCTTCCAGATGAAGCCGCAGGGGCCGAGGCAGAGGCGGTTAGGGGTGATCAGGCAGGCAGAGGCAAAGTGGTTAGGGGTGATCAGGCAGGCAGGCAGAGTGGTTAGAGGTGATGAGGCAGGCAGGTGAGTGGTTAGGAGCCAGCAGTCCCTGATTGTGAAAGGAACATCCCCCGAGGGGTCCCAGATTGCAAGAGGGTGCAAGCAGGGCTGAGAGACCTCCCTCCCCCCGCCCCCTGCATGAATTTCGTGCACCAGGCCTCTAGTAGTCTCATAAGAGTAGCCATAACTAAGAATATATAATCATGGCCATATATATTATATAATATAAACTTGAAATATAAACCAACAACTGAAAAACTGCACAGAGGAGATAAATCAATAGTTGGGCTTGAAAGTTTTCATACATTCTGCTCTGAAAATGAAAAATCAAGTAGACAAAGAGGAAACAAGAATAAAGAATATTAAAAGGACATGATTACTAACTTGATCACACATGGAACAGTCATAGGAATTAATCACGCAGTAAACCACAAGGGCATTATCAATATATTCCAATGAATTGTCACCCTATGGACTGTCCAGGCCACAAAGAAATTAGAAAACAATAATGAATGGATTGCTGTAGAAATCTCATGTGTAGACTTCTAAAAACATTACTATTTTAAAAAATCATTTAAGAGGAAGTAATAATGGAAATTATAAAAGAAAAACAATGAAACCACTATGTCAAACATTTTAGGGGAATTATAACAAATTATTCAACTCTAAGATTCATAGAGTTCTACTCTAAGAACATAGAAAAGCAACGATTTTATTTTTCAAATTTTAGTTTACATGCAATATTAATTTGTATTAGTTTCCAGTGTACAGCACAGTGGTCAGATAGTCATACACTCCACAAAGTGAGATTTAGATCAAATAAGAAGGAAGGAAATAAAAAAGATAAGGATGAAAATAGAAAATTTAAAGGAAAAGGGGACAGAAAATTAACAACAAAAGTTAGTTTTCTGAAAAGATGAATACAATAGGCAAAATATTTGTCTAAGTTTGATAATGAAAAAGGAAAGATGAAAACAGTATGGAGTGAAAAAGGAATAAATACAGACATAACATAACAATACAGATTTCAAATAATAAAATATAAACAACTACACATCAATACATTTGAAAACCTAGATGAAACACACTTCTAGGAAAAATGTAAATGCCACAATCACCACGATAAGAGATAAGGAGATCTTGAACACATTGCTAACCACTAAAGAGGAAAAGGTAACGTACCACCCCCTCAGGCTAAGATGTTTTCTAGGTAAGATATCCTGAACTTCATGGATCAGGTAGTTTCTATAGTTACAAGTTGTTCCAGAAAAGAGGAAGATGAGCCGAAACCGGTTTGGCTCAGTGGATAGGGCGTCGGCCTGCGGACTCAAGGGCCCCAGGTTCGATTCCGGTCAAGGGCATGTACCTTGGTTGCAGGCACATCCCCAGTGGGGGGTGTGCAGGAGGCAGCTGATCGATGTTTCTCTCTCATCGATGTTTCTAACTCTCTGTCCCTCTCTCTTCCTCTCTGTAAAAAATCAATAAAATATATTAAAAAAAAAAAAAAAAGAGGAAGATGAGGAAAAAGCTTTCTCACTCATTTTCCGATTTATTGTAAAATCTTTATACCAAAACCAGATATGAACTGAACAAGAAGAAAACTTGTAGGTATCACTTCAAATCCTGAGCGTATAAAACCTCAGTGAACTATCAGCTGACTAAATATATTACGAAAAGGGGGGTTAACCCAGGAACTTGAGATGGTTCTGCTTTAGAAAGCACCGTCAGTTAAGTTGACCACGTTAGTGAACAAAAGGGAAAAAAGAACGTATCTCGATAGATATGAGAAAATACTGAATGGAGCTCAATACCCTTAAGTAATGAAGCTCTGGGGAGCGGAGGGTGTGAAGAGAACATCCTCCTTCTGGCCGAGGCTGTCTTCTAAAAATGTTCAGCAAAAATCGTGTTTAACACGTTGCGGACGGATCACGAGAATTCTCTCTCTCTCTCTTTTTTTCTGTTCTAAGGCTTGTGAATCATGAGAATTCTTTAAAAAGATATTAGCTTGTAAGAACATGTAATAAATAACTTCAAAATGCAATGGGTGTTTAATTTTAAAGCGTGCCTTTAACATTTATGTAAAACGTTTTTTTTGTACTCATTCAGTAGAAACTTATCTGGCCCCTGGGTAAAGCTAGCAATAGAACTACCCGCCCGCAATGGGTTAGAAACTTCCCTTTGAGGTCAGGGACAAGATAGAGGTGCTGGCTACCACCCTGCTGGTCACACAAGAGAAACAAATAATAAAGATAAGAGCAGGGAGCAAAGAACAGCAGTAGTTATTATTTGGAGATTATAAAGGAATCTAAATAACCTCTGAGAATCAGTGAGTGATTAGAACTAGTAACAGATTTCAGCCAAGTAGCCCAGAAAATGAAATTTCTAATAACCGTAAAACCGTCAAAGCCAGCTAACAAAAAAATGTCCGGGACTTTAATAGAACGCAGTTTGTGAGCCTACGTGAATACAGCCATGTGAATTAATAAAGGGAAATATTCTGTTCATGGATGCAGACTTAATATTGTAAAGATGTGAGTTCTCTTACAAATTTATCTATTAATTAAAAAATAGAGCAATCAGCCGAAACCGGTTTGGCTCAGTGGATAGAGCGTTGGTCTGCGGACTGAAAGGTCCCAGGTTCGATTCCGGTCAAGGGCATGTACGTTGGTTGCGGGCACATCCCTGGTGGGGGGTGTGCAGGAGGCAGCTGGTCGATGTTTCTCTCTCATCGATGTTTCTAGCTCTCTATCCCTCTCCCTTCCTCTCTGTAAAAAAATCAATAAAATATATTTTTTTAAAAATAGAGCAATCAAAATCCCAGGAGGATATATATATTTTTGAGACTGATAAGATGATGCTAAGGTTCACATGGAAGTATAAATACCTGCAATGTTCTGAATCAGCCTAAAAAAGAAAAGCAAAAAGAGGGGATTCACCCCACCCCGGGTGATACTGCAGAGCCGGAGAGATGAAAACAGAATGGTGACGGCGCAGGGACAGACCATGCTAAGTTCAGCACCAAGTTCAGCAACACATGAAAATGCACACGACTTAGGAGGGAAGTAGCCTCACAAGTTAGGAGAAAAGTGGACTTTCTTTTCTTTTTTTTTAGTATGTGATGTTAGAAAATTGCCTTCGAGTGGAGAGAGAAATGAAATGATAAGCCTATCTCACCCACTATTTAAAAATCCCAGACAGATTGTAGACCTAAGTGCAACAGCTAAAATATAAAGCCCATAGATAAAAACAGAGAGTCACTGAGAATTTGAAGTAGGGAAAGATCCCCAAAAGACCAATGACAATGGAAAAACGGAGTAATTTGTCTACGTCGGGCTGAGTACTGGGTACTAGGAGCCGCTCCATAAATGTCAGTCTCTTCATTTCATTCCCTGGTCCAGACCTCGTCAGGGGCACCAGGAAGGCGGCCTGGCTGCGGTACGGCTCCTGGGGAGAGATGGCCGGTGCCGAGTGGCCGAGTGGCCGAGGAGGGCCTTCAGAATGCCCGAGGCAGACCCTGACGGTCTCTTCTTTTCTTGGCCTGAATTGCTGCTCTGTCTGGGGGTTCAGGCTCGCTGTCTGGAGGAATGTCAGCAAGAAGCCTCCAGTGCAGGCCTGGGTGGCCCCGAGACACCAGGTCATCGGTGCGGGCCCTGGGCATCCCGTGGCCGTCCTCACCGTCAGGGTGAGTGTGGGTCACGCTAAAGCAAGAGACGGGCTGGCCAGGGGCACCTCCCAGCCACCCCTGCTGAACTCCAGAGTCATGCCAGGAGCTTGTTAAAAATAAAGCGGAAGGCCCCGCCCTGCCGCACTGATTCAGCAGGTGCGGGGCAGCTCAGCAATCTTCGTCTGACTAGTTCCCACGTGTGGCCAACCTGGGTCACCTCTCCAGGGCCCAGGAGATGAGAACTGCTCAGCTCCCAGGGGTGCAGAACTGCCTGGGGAGGAAGGAGTGTACATAGGTTTGCCTGGGGCGGGATGAGTGGGAAGTGCAGTGGTTAGGATGGGAGGAGCGTATGGGGTCCAGCCTGAAGGTGCCAGTGAGAGCCCAGCTGTACCCAAACTCTCCTCTGTGATCCCCCTCCGCCCGCCCCCTCGGTTCTGACTCCGCCCTGGAATGGTCTGTGAATTGCCTGCTTCCTTCACCAGCCTGAGAGCTCCTTGAAGGCAAGCACATTGCATTCATTCATTCATTCATTCATTCATTCCACAAATAGGTATTAAGACATTCGCATGCCAGGGACAGGCCCTAATGGGGATGGAGGCTGAGTCAGCCCACTAGAACTTCCAGTCCAGTCAGGAGGCGGGCAGGCAGGGAGACCGAGCAGCTCCAACCTGTGCTGAATGCTGCGGGGGAGAATCAGCAGCCACGCCACAGGGACACTCATCCCCCACTTGAGAGGGCTGGACGGGCCGCCGGGAAGGAGTGGAGTCTGAGCTGGTGATGAGCGGGGTAATTAAAGGAGAAGAGGGAAGTGTGCTTCAGACCCACGGAATGGGATGTGCAGGCCTGGGCCGGGGACAGAAAAGGTCAAGGTGACTACTTCAGACGGGAGGGGTGTTCGTTGGGGGGGATGAGGCCAGGGTACGGGCTGGGGCCCCTCGCAGAGCCCACGTGCAGGTGTGTTTACTTTAGTGCTGGGCCTTGTGGTAGGGACACTCTCCAGGTACCCAGCGGGGACCTGCTCCGGGGCAGCTGCAGGGAATGGGTGGTGAGCGGCCGCTTTTCTCCAGCTGGACTGGGGGGCCTGACCCCAGCTCCTGCCACTCCCTTCCCCGTCATTCCCCTCTGCTCCTGGGGCCTGGGCCAGCTCTCCTCCTGGGAACCAGGAAGTATTCCTTCAGCACCTGAGCCTCAGAAGGACTGGGTTCCCCTGACCTCGCAGGTTAAAAACTGTGCCCATGAGAATTCCAGTGCTCTGCCCTCCTGGGGCACGGCTCTCCCCTGGGCAAGTGGTCTCGCCAAGGTCTGGGTCGGCCTGGAGGGCATCCTGGGGCTTGGTGGGTGTGCCCTGGGTGTGAGGGCTGCATGGACACCTGCTCAGTCCCTGGGCAGTGAGCCTGGAGCTCTGATAGGAAGAGCGGGCCCTTTCTCCACCTGGGAGGTCCCGGGGGGCCCTGGTGGACCTATCTGAGCTGGCCTCGCGCTCTGGGGACGTGGGGCATGGCGACAGCAGTGGCCGTGTTATCGATCCGTGTTTTGGCCAGCTGCCCCACACACTGCCCCGCACACTCTTTGCCCTCCGTCCACCCCAGAAATCCTGGGGGAGGGGCGGAGGAGCTCAGCGGATACCTTGGAGACTGAGACTCCTGTGGGAGGGTATTAAGCTCCCTCCACATCATGTCAGGTGAAGGTTAGCCAACAGGATTTCACTTCATCTTGGGGGCCTCCCTCCTGGATGTGCAGGACTCAGCAGCAGGCACCAGCTGGGGCTGTGACCAGGAGAGAGCTCTGCTGTGGGACACCCCCCACCCCCCACCCCCGCCCCGCCTGAGGGGCCTCCTTCCTGGGGAAGGGGTGGGGCTCAGGTGGGGCTCCTGGAAGCTGAGGATGGTCCCCCTCAGCAGCCCCATCCCCCACTTGCCAATGTAATCAACAGCGGGATGCCCTTTCTGGCTTTTCAAATTGGTACCAGTTACCTTTAGAGTCTGCACAATCACAATACGTGGTTAAGTGTGACCTCCATTTCTGTGAAAACTGCGTGTACTTGCTTCTGGAAAAGACTGGAAGGAAATGTATCAACCTGCCAACGGCCGGCCGTTACCACTGGTGGCATTCTCTGATAAAATATTTTCCCTTTTGCTTAGCTACATTTTCTAGTTTTTCCGCCGAGTATTGTGCCATTGAAAGGAACAGGGGCACGGAATTTGCCAGGAGCAAGCTCCGTGTTATCTAGGGCAGTGATGGGCAACCTTTTGAGCTTGGTGTGTCAAACTTCGCCAAAAAACTGAGCATAACTCGGGTAGTGTGTCACTTTGAGGAAAAAACATTATTTCGCAAATGTTTCATCCTCAGGAGCAGCAAATGTTTCATCCTCGGCATGCGGCCGCCTCAGCGACCGCGTGTCATCAGAAATGGCTACGCGTGTCAGTGCTGACACGCGTGTCATAGGTTCGCCATCACTGATCTAGGGAGAGGCTCATGTGGGGGCTCCTGGCTTCCACCAGGAGGGTGAGCCTTGTTTGCACAAGAGAATGAATGGGTTCCAGCCTGTGGGCCAGGGGGGAGGGAGGGAGGAGTCTCCCCAGAGCCACCCAGGAGGGCACCCCAGGCCAGAACTGGTGGAGCTGGTGTCTGGCGCCCGGTGAGTGTCACAGCCGAGCGTGGGCGCTGCCTGGTCCTTGCAGCCTGCCCCACCGGCCGGCTGCTCCTGGAGGGCAGGGCCGCTGAGTCGCTGGCCAGGCGCCGAGTGCGCTGAGCGCCCGCGGGAGGGGGCCTGCCCCCAGCACGGCCTGGCTGGCCCAGGCAGCCCGTCTGGAGCGTGCAGCTCTCAAGTCCAACTTCCCCTCGGGCCTTCTTTTTTCTAGATCCACTTCCCGGACGTGGAGCGGGTCGAGTGGGCCAACAAGGTAAGGCCAGGGCACCGTGCGTGGGACTGACCTCACCCAGGACCTCCCGCTGCCCTCTGCTGAGTCCCCTGCAGGGATGGGGGGAGGGAGAGGGACAGCGAGCCCCTTCCTGCCCCTGGAGTGGTGGCCTTCTCCTGTCTCTCCCCTTAGCCCTTACCTCCCTCCCGGTTCCTCTTATCGCCAATGACTTTCTTTTCTTTGAAAAAACATGCTTTTACCTGGGTAGTTAATGCAGGGTGCAGCAGGAAAGTTAGACAGAAAAGTCTAACTCAGCCCCCTCCTCTCCCGGGAAGCGGCCCAGAGCCGCTTCCCGGGAGAGGAGGGGGCTGAGTCCACAGCTGCCTCTGGCCTTGGCCCGGCTCCCAGCCCAGATCCCCAGCACTGGCCGGGCGACCCGGGCAGGTTGCCTAGCGTCTCAGAGCTGCTCCCTCCTCTGTGCAGCGGAGTGATTATGGCCCCTGCCCGTGTGCTTGGTGCGAGGATTAGTGAGGTAATTAGTGCCCCACAGTGCCTGGCTTCCTGGGTGCCAGGATGGCGGTCATCACAGGTGTGGCTGCTGCAGATGCCCCAGGGTGGGCTCTGAGGCTCCAGGTCTGGCCCCCTCCCCTTACAGTGAGAAATCTGACTCATTCCTCCCTGACCTGCCCAAAGCTGCCCCTGTATGTGAAGGCTCGTGCCTTAACACAAACCTCGCCTCTGTTCTGGATAGGAATGACTTAGGTTAAATATAAAAAAGGGTTCCTGATTGTTTTTTTTTTTAATTAATCCTCACCTGAGGATATTTTTCCCTTGGTTTTTAGGGAGAGAGGAAGAGAGAGGGAAAGAAAAAAGAAACATCAATGTGAGAAAAACACATTGATTGGTTGCCTCCTGCACATGCCCCAACCAGGCCGGGGAGGAGCCTGCAACCAAGGTACATGCCCTTGACTGGAATCGAACCAGAAAAACCTTTGGTTCTCAGGCTGACGCTCTATCCACTGAGCCAAACCACGTAGGGCCCGGCTGTGTTTGATCTAAGGTTGCTATTCTCAGATTACCCCAAATGTCTTTGCCGAGTGGATCAAAAACTGTTCTCCGCCCGGCCGGTATGGCTCAGTGGTTGAGCGTTGACCTATGAACCAGGAGGCCACTGTTCTATTCCGGGTCAGGGCACATGCCCGGGTTGCAGGCGCGATCCCCAGTGTGGGGCATGCAAGAGGCAGCCAATCAATGATTCTCTCATCACTGATGTTTCTCTCTCCCCTTCTCCCTTCCTCTCTGAAATCAATACAAATATATTTTTCTAAAAAACACCTGTTCTTGGCCTCTGGGTAAAATTTGGAGGAAGTAATTTGTTGCTTTAGGAGGAGGGAACAGATTTCTGTGGATCAATGCGGGCCCAGGCCTCTGGGACAAACTGTGTTCTGTGCCCCCCACCCCCACCCCAGTGTGTTTCTGTGTGCTTGTGAGTTCACAGGCCCCGCATGCACGGTATCTTCTTGCATCAACAGACCAGAGGAGTGAGGCTCCCGGGTGGGGAAACAGTTATGTAGGCGAACCACACACTAGGGCACCAAGTGCGTCCCACAGAGCTTAGTGCTCAAGAGGCCCTGGGCAAATGACAAAGCCTCGAGACGGGAAGACGGGACCAGCCCCTAGAGAGGCCCCTGAGGGAGGGGGACAAGCCTCCCGCCTCCAGGCTGGGGAGGCGCATCTGTAAACTGAGGCCCGAGCCTGAGAGAAGGAAGAGGAAGACGCCTTTGCCCGCGGAGCCTACGGCTGCCTTGCCCTCCCTCCGCTGCTCCTCTCTGATCACCATCTCTGCTGCCTTCCCCTCCCGGCCTGCACTGGGTGCCCAGACCAGCCGCGGGCCATTCTGCATAGAAATCTGCCGGAGAAGGCAGCCTGTTCTGATTGCTAGGAAAAGCCTAAATCCACAGGAAACAATTGGTTTCTCTTCTGTGTTTTTTTCCTTAAACTTCTAACCAGCTGCTACTTACTTATCCCACAGTGAAGATTCAGATAACGTATGTTTCAGCACAGGACGGAAGGGCGTCATATCGTCCGCTGGGTGTAGGGAAGGACTGTCTGTCTCAGGGTGTTGTGCAAACAGCACCAGATCCCGGGGGCCTGCTGCCCACACAAGAGCGAGAACCACGGCTGTAGTTACCCCTGCGCGGCGGACAGACGGCCGGCTGGGCGGGCAGATGGGCGGGGGGGCAGGCCGATGGGCAGTGCAGAGTAAGGATCCCATGGCCCTTATAGGCATATATTTAAAATAGAATTTTAACATATTTGTTAAATTTTGGAAGTGCAGTTTCAAGTTAGATTGTTAGTGAGGACTGGGATTAGGCCAGAGATGGCCGTGCTGCAAGGCCCACAAGCGTCAGTTCCGGCAGCCGTGGGTCTGGGGCGGGGGACCCAGACCTGACCACCGAGGGCCCCTTCCCGTCCCCACAGATCATCTCCCAGATCTGGCCCTACCTGAGCTTAATTATGGAGAACAAGTTCCGGGAGAAACTCGAGCCCAAGATCCGGGAGAAGAGCGTCCACCTGAGGACCTTCACCTTCACCAAGCTCGACTTTGGACGGAAGGTCAGTGCTGCTTGGGGAGGCCAGCCTGGGCCGGGTCTCTGTCCCCTGCCCCCGGTCACGGCTGGCCGAAGGGATCCCGCTGGGCTTCCCCAGGGGCCCGGCCCCCACCTGCACTGCCCGGCCCCTGGGCCTCCGTCTAGACCCCTGGCTCTCGGGTCCCAGCACCATCGATGCAGACCTGAGGAAGCCCCGCCCAGAATGGAATTGGGGTGGGAAACAATTCCAGGTTTCTTAAGCCAGAGTCTGAAAGGATGTCACGCAGGCTGGAAGCCAGCCAGATACAAGATGTCCAAGTCACACTTGCTACCCCCGGGCACCAGCTGGGGGCACCCCCCCTCTGGGAGTGAGATGGCGCCTCGGAGCAGTGCGTGATGCTGTACCAGTCCATGGATTCTGGCGGTCTGTGTCCAGAGCCCAGACTCAGGGTGCAAGAAGCTTCTGTTTAACGTACCTAACACCGCATCCCTATTCTAGACTGCGCTCCTGATGCCACCTCCTGCCCCACCCCTCTTGTCCCAAAGGGGCCCCTGGATGTGAGTCTTACTTTGGTCACCTGGAAATGCACCCCCAGGCAGAGGACCGTGGCCTGTCATCCCCCAGTAAACGGAGGCCTGGGCCTCTAATCTGCTCAGGAATAAGCAGGTGTCTGAGTGAGGCCAGTCTGCTGAGAGCTGTCTGCCAGCCCCAGGGCAAGGACCCAGCTCTGATGTCCCGCCCTCCCCCCCAGTGGGGGCTGGATGAGCCCTGGAGATTCTGGCTCATGCCACGCAGACTCTGCCAGGCCTGGCTCGTCCCAGCATCTGCTGGTTCATTAGTTTATTCCGTGTTTACTCACGTATGACATTGAGCATGGCTGTGTGTGAGGCACCTGCCGTAGACAGGTGGGTGTGGCTGTGTTCCTGCCTTCAGGAAGGTCCCTGTCCTGTTGTGGAGGCAGATGCGTACACAGGTGGATGACGACGAGGCAGTGTGCGCACAGTGGTGGAGGAAGGCGTGCGTTCAGGGGTGGGGGCCGTGGTAGTCGGGGAACTTCCCGGAGGGGTGGTAGCTGAGTTGGCATTTGAAGAATTCCGCAGGCGGAGCGCCAGGCAGCCTGCAGACTGCTGTGTTCAGAGCAGAGCCTGCTCAGCCGGGCGGATAGTCTGGGGGTGCCTGTGGGATGTGGCACTGCTGGAGAGCGCCCCCTGCTGGCAGCAGGCGCAGGCCTAGAGGTGGCTGATCCTGAGGATGCTTTTTTAAAAAATATATATTTTATTGAATTTTTACAGAGAGGAAGGGAGAGGGATAGAGAGTTAGAAACATCGATGAGAGAGAAACATCGATCAGCTGCCTCCTGCACACCTCCTACTGGGGATGTGCCTGCAACCAAGGTACAGGCCCTCGACCGGAATCGAACCTGGGACCTTTCAGTCTGCAAGCCGACGCTCTATCCACTGAGCCAAACCGGTTAGGGCCTGAGGATGCCTTTTATCACCTCAGGGGCACCTGGCCAGGGACCTGCAGGCTGACTAGATGCCCCAGCCCTGCAGGAGAATTACCTGACTCCTGGTGTTCAAAGCCCTTCCCTTCCCGTCTCCTCCCCAACCTGGCTTCTCCCCCAACTCCTCTCCATTTGGGGGCTCACAGAGGACTCGTCAGTGACCCGCCTGGGCTCGGCCAGGACCAGTGCACTCACCACAGCCCTTCCTTCAGGCCCTTGAGTGTTTACAGCTCCTCCAATTCCTGTGTCCATGCCCCACTCTGCTCTGTGCTGTGATGACCTTGGGTCAGTGACGTAACCTCTCTGAGCGTTTTTCCTCATCTGTAAGGAGAGGACCTGCTTCTGAGGGTGGTTGTGAGGCGTGACCGGCGGGCCTGGCCTCGGCACACTCGGCGTGGCTGCGTGAGTGGTAGTGCTTAGACACCTGAGAGAACGGCAGTGGGGCCAGATCCAGCCTTGAGCCCTCCCCTGCCGTGAGCCCTGGGCTAGGACCGCCCTGCCAGCAGAGCAGGTGCTCACATGGTGGCTCTCCTTCCTCCCTGTGGTGGGTCTCAGGGGGCAGCCTTCCCCGGGACTCGCTCCGCAGATGGGGTCCTGGGGCTGCTGAGCTTTCACAGGTGTCGCACACCGACTGCCTGGGAGCAGCAGGCTCCAGGCTGTGGGAAGTCAGTTATGTCACTGCAGCCCCCCGCCCCCCCCCCCCCCCGCCCCCCAGGCTTCCACTGGCTGTTCCGATCTTTAACCCCAAAGCCCTGGAGGCCAGGGTAGAGCCAGTGGCTGAGGGCCTGAAGCTTCGACAATTCTGGGAACTCCCTTAAAGGAAAAGAATGCGAAATGAGGACAAAAAGAATATTCAATAAGTATGAGAATGAGAAAATAAATCACAGCAACGTATACATTTGACATTTCACGCATATCCCAAACTGGAAAAACTACATAATCATTTTAATTAACTGCTCCACAGCCCCCTATAATACTTTTTCTCCTGCATTTTTGGCTCTGTACTCTTTGATAACCTTCTCATGTGACAATGCATCTGTAAACAGCACTTTCCAGGAGGAGAATAGAGAGATGATGAAATGTTTCCTCTAGTCTGATCACATTTTTCGTTAATATTTTATTACGAGACTTTTCACAAACAGAAAGAACCATCTGGATCACACACTGAGCCTTCTGCCGTGCTGCGTTAGCACCTATCTGTGCCTCTGTCCCTCTGGTCATCTTTTCTAACGCGCGTTTCAAACTGAATTCCAGGCATTAGCGAGGCTCACCCCTGTCCACTTCAGTATGTGCGTCACTCAAACTCAAATGAAGTTTCTTTTTGATTCTTGCTAAATGGTAACCAGGCCTTCCTCAGTGCCACCGACAGGAGGAGAGTGGGCAGAGCGGGGAGAAAGGTGACCTAGGAGCTCAGCCCTCGGCCCAGAGCCTGGGGACGGCGGTCCTGGCGTGGGGCTCTTCCATTCCTGGGCTCAGATCGCTTAGCCGGGGACCCTGCAGCTTCCTTTGCCCTTAGGGGCCAACTCCTCCTCCTCTGCCCGGACTGCTTAAATGCCACCTCCAGGAAGCCTTCACTGACCTCTGCCCACCCCAAGCTGGGTTAGGAGGTGCTCCTGACGTCCCCAGATGCCCACGTGACAGCACAGCCTGCACCTCCCTTCCCTCTCCACCGTCTCCTCTGCTGGGCTGTGGGCTGTGGGCTGTGCGGACAGGCCTGGCACCTGGCTTTTCACCTTCTCCCAGGCCGGCGCCCGGTGCAGCATGGTGCTCAGTGAATGTCTGTGGAGGAGAGAGAAACAAGGGTGCACATTCTAGGGAGGAAGTACCAGGGTGACCAAGGCAGATGGGACCATGGGTGGGTTTCTGTGTTGATGCCTTCGGAGTGCAGAGGTCACGTTGATTATTGTGGACAACACCCGGTGCTGGGAGGGGCAGCTGCCATCCCTGCCTCGAGCCCTCTGCTGACCTCGCCCTGGCCTCTCTTCCAGTGCCCCAGGGTCAACGGGGTCAAGGCGCACACCAGCAAGCACAACCGGAGACAGGTGGTCCTGGACCTGCAGATCTGGTGAGCGCTCTTGCCTGGGGGGCAGATGAGGGTCCAGGGGCACATTCTGTGGGAGCAGCCAGTTTGAAGATGGGGTAGCATGTAGACGCTCTAATTTGCCCCTCAGAGCAGATATACCCCCCAGCGGCCCTGGGCTGGAGCTCGGGATGGGGAAGCGTTTCAGCAGAAGGGATGGTCCGGGGGAGCCGCCGCCCTCTGACCCCTCAGCCCAGGCCTGGCTTCTCCGTCAGACCAGGCACCAGGCGTGTTTCTGGGTACCAAGGCCCAGGAGCTGAGCTTTCCTAGAGGCTGGGGCTCAGGTCTGACCTCGAGGGTCAGAGCAGCTGCCTCAGAGAGGATGTAGCAAGAGGGAGCACGGGTGACAAGATGCTGGGATGTGGGGTGAGTCCCCGGGAGCCCCCGCCCAGGCTGTGAGACGCCAGCAGGAGATCTGGGCCCTGTGGCTCCTCAGAAAATAAAAGGTTGCAAAGACACACGAGCGACTAGCTGAGTGGGTTGGGCAAGGGCACCGTTTTTGAAAGACGTTTGTAAACAGGCCTTGAGTTGGTGAGAAGGGAGATTGAACCCAGGAAGTCTTCCTGGAGGTGGTGAGATTGGAATTGTGTTTTAAAGGAACCAGGATCAACTCCTGAGGTTCCAGAATGTTGCCGTTCCTTTTCAGTGCCTCATATTCCCTGTCCTTATCCCAGAGGCTGGCACCGAGGGCACATTGGGAAGACAGGAGTCAGCTCTGGGAATGCCCATCCCCAGTTGGGGGCTGTTCTCAAGTGTGTTGGGATGGTGACAGCTTTGGGATCTGGCCCCAAGGCACTGCTACAGAGCCTTGTGTGATAGTTAGGGCCTGTCAGGGTCATCTGGCTTCCCCACCCAGCTTCCTGCTCAGCTCCCGCAGCTCCCGAGTCCCCCGGCTTTACCCTGACCCTTCCAGGGGATATTAGCTCCCCTGCCTGTGCCCTGCAGATATTTGATGGCCACCGCCTCCCTCCCCTTAGTCTCCCTCCAGTCCCTTCACAGGGTCTCCGGACCTTTAGCCTCAGGGGCACTCCACTCATTCTGAGCTCCTGTGCCCATCACTTGGCAGGAGCCACCAGCAGGACTCGGCTCTGAGAACATTTCTTTTTCCCTCCCCCACCCCCAGCAACCGCCTGGGTGAGGGCGGGATGTAGGCAGTGTGGCTGCTCTGTCCGTGGGGAAGAGACCTGGGCAGAGGGCGGCAGGAGCATGGCCGTGGCAGAGGGGTGGGCCCTGTGTTCCCCAAGATCCCCTCCTTCACGTCCATGGGTGTCGTGGGACAAGGTGATGCTCAGAGTCATGGTCATCATGGGCAGAGGTGGGGATGTGCATGGGACGCCTGGGTGCAGGGGCCTGGGTCAGTGTCTGTGCAGAGCCGAGAGAAGCCGAGGCTGTGAGGGAGACCCTATCTGGGTGAGGCGGGGCTCGGGCTGGGTGGCGCTGGGCAAGTTTCCCAACCTCTCTGAGAGGTGGACCTGCCCCTCTTCCCGACCTCCTTCTCCCGCCCCTTCCAGCTACATCGGGGACTGCGAGATCAGCGTGGAGCTGCAGAAGATACAGGCTGGTGTGAACGGGATCCAGGTGAGTGGGGCCCGATGGTGCTGCCCCCACTCCTGTCCCGGGGGTGGGGGTGGGGTGGGGGTCAGGGCAGGGAAAAACAGGCTCATCCTGGAGCAGGCTACAAAAGGGGGTGGTGACACCAAACAGGCTGGTAATGATGGAAGGGTTCCAGGCCCCAGGTCACACGGCCAGGAAGTGACTGCTGGGCCCCCAACCTGCGGCTCAGCCCCAGAGCCCTCAGCCCCGTGCCTGTCTCTGTCTGTGAAGTCCCCGCAGAGAGACTTCCGCGGCTCAGGGAGGGCAGGGGTTCTGTGGATGGGGTGATGCAGACCCCGTGCTTGGAAACGGGCAGATTGAGGAGGAGGAGGAGAGGAGCTGAGTGGGAGCCACGCCCGGCCCCGCTGGCTGGGCCGGCCTGGGATGTGGGTAAGGCTGCAGGCCCTCAGCCCAGCGCCCCCCGGGGAGGCAGTGGGGGCCAGCTCATGGCCCCTGGGGAGCTGGCCAAGGTGGCAGGTTTCTGTTTCTGAGTGTGGTCCCTGCGGCGACAGCGATGGTCCTGACGTTTGTGTGTGGCATGGGCATCAGTGAGACGGCAGGTTGGGAAGAAGGCAGGCAGTCCCTCATGGAGCCCTCGGTGCCATCCAGTTGCAGGGCACGCTGCGGGTCATCCTGGACCCCCTCCTGGTGGACAAGCCCTTCGTGGGAGCCGTGACTGTGTTCTTCCTTCAGAAGCCGGTGAGCCCCCGGGATGCGAGGCAGGCCCGCCACTCCCCGGGCGTGAGCTTGTGCCTGCCGGGCCCCAGGCGCTGGGCTTGAACCACGAACGGAGATGCCTAAGCCCACCTAGACCCGGGCACTCCACATGCCCGTCCTGTGAAATCTACGGCAGCCTGAGGTACCCGACTCCGCTCTCCCCGAGACCAGAAGCAGCTCAGGGAAGCTGCAGGGCCACTTGGCCCACGTGCCCTGGCCACGCTGCGTAACCCTGGCAGGAAAGCAGCAGGCCTGACAGCCTGGCCCAGCCCGAGTGGGCGCCCTCAGCAGGCTGGGTTCTCCATGTGGTGGGTGTGGGGCGCTTGGCAGAGGGCTCTCAGTCCTGGGCTTCTGGCTCCTTCCAGACTAACAGCCCCTCTGCCTGCAGCACCTGCAGATCAACTGGACAGGCCTGACCAACCTGCTGGATGCGCCGGGAATCAAGTAAGTGCCTGCGAGAGCCGCCAGCAGAGCCAGGCGGGGGTCCTGGGGCTGTGCTCAGGGCGGGGTGCACAGTGGTTGCCCGCCCTCCCTCCCGGCTCCCTGTGTGAGGAGTGGGGCAGGCACCGAGCTCCCCTTCCTCTGGGGGAAACGTTGGGTGTGGGAGTGGGAGGCTGACAGCATTGTTTGGGCTCTGCGGGCAGGCACTGTGCTCAGAACACACATCACGGATGTGCACACACATGTGGGAGAGCAGGGGAGAGTGGCTCTCATCAGATGGGATGTCCTAGAGGAGGCGTGTGGGCTAATGAGGCTCCTGGTGCTGTTGGTTAGCAACTGTGACTTTAGACAAATCACTTCACCTCTCGGCTCTTCCTCAGTAAAAGTGGAGCACATGTTAGAAATAAGGTGAGCCCCTAAATTCAGGGGTCCTGGTAGAACACAAAACACACTCGGGAGCCAGGCAGCAAGGCAAACATCTTTACTTCTACACAGAAGGGTACGCACACATGGTCTGGAAGCACGAGCACACTTAGCAGGTGGTCTGCTCGGCTTTATAATCCCTGAAGCACGTGACCCGTCCCTTGCTCTTGATTGGAGCTCAGGCGCACAGTCTTTCGCGATTGGCTAGTTCAAAGGGAAGGGTTGGCCTTTGCTGTTTCAAGATGGCAGCCCCCAGGGAGCTGCAAGCCATGCGGCCAACATGGCGGCTGCCAAGTCACGCAGTCCAAAATGGCGGCTGTCTAAACTGTTCTTTAACAGAAAAGGTGACTTGTTTATTCTCACACAGAGAATGGATGTGATGTGAGGGACCAGAGAGCTAAGTAGAGACCACTCACCATGGTGGTGGCAAGGTGGGTGTGGACACACGAGTGTCCCGCTTTCATCCTTGTCACCAAGTGTGTGGTGAGGAGCCCGTGTGGCCGTCCCACCATGGCCACAGGCACATGCTGGGAGCGGGAGGTGCTCAACGGGGCACCAGTGAGGAGGCGCTGGTCTGGGAAATCCCTCCTTCCTGGGGCTGGCGGGGAGGGGCTGCACCCAGAGCCGCAGGCCCCCAGTGGAGAAGGGCTCCAGCCCTGTGTGGACACAGCCCCAGCAGGGAGGGCCGGCTGGGCCAGCCGGGCACGCACCGCTGGCTCGCCAGGCGTGGGCAGCTGCCCCCCACCTGCGGGGAGGAATCCTCTTCTAGGGGCTGTCCCTGCTCCCTCTCGGGGGATGGAGCCAGCCAGCAGATGAAGAGAATGTGGATGTGATGTGAGGGACCAGCCGGCTAAGGTAGCGACCACTCACCCAGCATTTACTGTGCACCAGGCACTGTTCTCAGCCCTTTACACATGTAAGTCATCCTCGTCAAACGCTAGGGGGCAGGTGTAATTATCCTTGGTTTAGGGATGAGGAAACTGAGGTCCAGAGAGGTTAGCAGGTTCCCCAAGGTCACACAGCTCCTGCGATTCTAACACAGCTTCAGGCCGGCACTCTTAGCTACCATGCTGAGGCTGCAGGCCGGGCTCAGGCTGCACTCCCCCCGGGCAGGGCCCACCCTGGCGCTCTGCTCCTGTGCCAGCTCCGGGGATGGGTGGAGGGATGGACGGCCGGGGGGAGGCTGTGCCACCTCTCACAGCTGGTCGTGCCCACTGTCCCAGTGAAATGTCAGACAGCTTGCTGGAGGACCTCATCGCTGCCCACCTGGTGCTGCCCAACCGCGTGACTGTGCCCGTGAAGAAGGGCTTGGATGTGACCAACCTGCGCTTCCCTCTGCCCTGCGTGAGTACCCACACCAGCCAGGGCCGAGGGCCCAGGGCCCAGAGCTGGGGATAGATGGCTGGAGGGGAATGCATTCTCACATGGGGGGGGGGGGGAGGCATGGCACCTCCAGTTTATAGGGTGAAGACTGAGTTTCGGGATTGACTTGTCCAGAGTCACCCATCCAGGGACGGGCAAAGCCCAGCTGGCATTCCTTCCCGGATCCTGGTACCCTGTGCGGCCTGGGTTGGGGACTGTGGGCAGTCAGCCCCCGCCCTAGGAGACCCAGGAGCTCCCATCCTCCTCCAGGGACATGAGGCTCCTGACTCCATCCTTGGGGTCTACTGGGAAGGAGAATGTTTGGTAGAGCCAGGTGGGGGGCTTCTTTGCGTGCTCAGCCCCACTGACACCCCCCCCCCCCATCCTGGCCCCAGCTAGGGAGGCCCCTGAGGACAGCCATGTGGCTCCCTACCGAAGGGGCCCTGGCTGCGGCCCTGAGCCCTCAGGGCTGGGAGTCGGGGCCTCAGGAAAGGGGAAAGTGCCCACTTCACCATCAGCACCAGGCGTGGGCATCAGCCTACTCAGGCCATGCAGGGTTGAGGGACCGGCTCGCAAGGGACACTCAGTCCATCCTGTCGGCCTTCCCATATGGAGTGTGGGCTCCATCCCACTACGGTGAGGCAGTCTCAGACTAACAATGCGATGCCATCACCTGCGTCACAACCACTGAAACACTCCTCAGGTGTCCCACGCCAGGTGTGCTGTCAAGCGGCCGCGACTTAGACTCACCGGGAACAGTTCCTCTGTGTGTTTGGGACACCAGCTGCCCGCGAATGTTTATATTGATTTGTTTCATTCCATTTCCTATTTTTAGGGTTTTTTACCTTAACTTTACAATCATATAAAAACACTAGAGGCCCAGTGCACGAATTCATGCATGGGTGGGGTCCAGTCGGCCCGCCCCGATGGGAGTGTGGGGGGCCAATTGGGGGCCGGGCCAGCCGGAGTGGGGGCCGATCGGGGCCCGGATCATGCTGGTTGGCTGCTGCAGTGCGCATAATAGCCACTGGTCATTCTGGTTGTTCTGCCGTTCTGGTCGCTGGGCTTTTATATATATATATATATATATATATATATAGATGTGCATGCTTCCCAAGTGCAATATAAAGAACAAGTTATATTTTTTTATTATTTTTTAAATCTCTTTAAAATATATTTTATTGATTTTTTTATAGAGAGGAAGGGAGAGGGATAGAGAGTTAGAAACATCAATGAGAGAGAAACATCGATCAGCCGCCTCCTGCACACTGGGGATGTGCCCGCAACCAAGGTACATAACCTTGACCGGAATTGAACCGGGGACCCTTCAGTCCGCAGGCAGACGCTCTATCCACTAAGCTAAACCGGCCAGGGCAAGAACAAGTTATATTTTAAGGAGTCTGGCTTCTAGCCCCTGTCCCTCCACCTACTCTGCACCTTCACCTGGAAGTAGTGGTTTCTCCCCTCCCACCCCACACACTATTTTCACTGTTTTCTAAGATGGCAGATACGCCCCTGTGTTGGTGCATGCATATCTGTCCTCAGAACCCCCTTTCCTCGGTGGACGGTCGCATAGCACTTCCCCCGCCTTGCTGTGTCAGGCCGTGTCCTGGGGATCACACCTGGTTGCTCCACGTGCGGGCGTGCTGCACGTATTTTACCGGTTCCCCACTGACACACAGTTGTGTCTTGCGTTTTTCTGGGACAAACAGGCCTTCAGGATGTTTTTACAGTATGGCTTTAGGGGTAGAAAATGGGATGGCTGGGTCCAAGGGAAAATACATATGTACTTACTAATATTTAAAAAGAAATAGTTCCAGGCAGGAAGGCTACTCTTCGCAGTCCTTGGCTCTGTTCTGCCTTAGGACATAGCCTCGGGAAGGGGGTCAGGTAAGACAGTGCTGGGCTTTTAGGAGGGCAGGGACCCCCTGCCAGCAGCAAGCAATGCCCACGGGCTGTATACACCTGGGCACTGGGAAGAAATGACACTGGAGGTCAGTCTGCATGCCAGTTACAGACAGGAAGCCTCAGGAGGCTTGGTTTGCCGTGGTTGTTGGCATGGGCGGAAATGGCTGCCGTGGAATAAGCCATTCCCAGGGCAGGTTGGGAAGGCCAGGAGTGTGGGCAGGGCACTGAGATGCAGTGGGCAGAGCTCTGGGCCCTGCCCTCACGTGCTGCGTGGCCTTGGCCAGGAGGCTGCCGTCTCTGGCTGCCGTCTCCCCATCCAGACGGAGGAGAGGGGGCGGTGGGCTGGGTGGTGTCTGTGGCTTTGGCCTGGTATTGCGGGCCTTGGGGGCTGGCGCCGCCCAGGAAGCAGCGGTGAGCCCTGCACTGGGTGTTTCCCAGGGGGTGATCAGAGTCCACTTGCTGGAGGCGGAGAAGCTGGCCCAGATGGACCACTTCCTGGGGATCCGAGGCAAGTCAGACCCCTACGCCAAGGTGAGCATTGGCCTGCAGCACTTCCGCAGCAAGACCGTCTACAAGAACCTGAGCCCCACCTGGAACGAGGTGTTTGAGGTGAGGGACTCCTCGGCCACACCTGGCCACTCGGATGTCCTCCGGGCTCCACTCTGGGCCGTGCTGGGGACAGGTGGGAGGCCTTGCCCTCATGGGCCTCAGGCCTGTGGGGCAACACTGGCCACAGGAGCGGGCCTTGGGGACGGGCAGGATGGTCTGCGTTATTCCTCTTCCCAAACCCACCGCGTTTCCAGAGGTGGGCGCTGTGGCCCCGGAGGGACAGCTTATAGATGAGCTTCCATGTCCTTCCCCCCCACTCAGCTTCACTGGAGGCTTTCGCATCACAGTAAGAGAGAGAACCTCGAGGCAGATCTGCCCAGTCCTCTCAGCCAGAGCCAGACCCCAGGGGCTGAAGTTCTCCCTTAAGCTTAACCACAACCCCTGCTCCGTGAAGGAGAGGCCCCCCGCCTGTGAAGTGCCCTGGGACCCCGCATGGGCTTGCACTCGCCTCTCATCTCCCCACCTGCAGGGGGTGGGGGGGCTCTCAAAGGAGGGTTTCCTGGGCACTGAGAAGGCCGGCACCTGCCCGGGCTCCAGCTTGCAGCTTGGCACTGGAACCTGGCTCCCCAGGGGTCATGGGTGAGTCTGCTTCACCCGCTGCTGTGGCCTGCGGGTCACGTCACCCCTTTCCTTCCAGTTCTTAGTGTACGAAGTCCCTGGGCAGGACCTGGAGGTGGACTTGTATGACGAGGATCCTGACAGGGACGACTTCCTGGGCAGGTGAGGAGGGCTGCGCTGGGCCTGGGGCGCTGGGCCTAGGGCGCTGGGCCTTCTATCTCGGGGCCTTCCACACCTCCCTCCTCCTTGTCTCCTGAGTGTTCCACCCTGGACTCTGGGCCCAAGGGATACAGAGAGGACCCAAGGTTCATGTGCCATAGGCCCTGTTTTCTGACCTCTTCATAATGGACCCGGAGTCCCCATTTGGGGTAGGGGCAGGGCAAAGCTGACATGGATGGCAGGTCCCCAGTGTCAGGGAAACCTGGCCACTCACTCGGGGGCAGCACACAGAAACCCAGGGTGTGTGAAGACTGACACGGCCTGGCTGGGGCTGCCTAGCACAACTGCCCACTTCCAGGTCCCAAAAAAGCATTAACCGGAAGTGTTTATTGGAGATCTGAGGTGGCAAAGCAAGAGCCTGACACCAGTGTCCAGCCTCAGAGGACCCTGGCTGAGTATTAGAGTAAACTTGCTGTCGCCAAACGAGAGGATATTCTGCAGCTTTAAACCCTGAGCAGGATCTGTGTTGACCTGAAGGAAGTCCGTTATGTAGTAGGCAGAGGGGCAGGTGGGAGTGACCGTGCAGTTTGAGTCACCTTCCCAGGGGGACCCGTGTGTGTGTGTGTGTGTGTGTGTGTGTGTGTGTGTGTACGTGTTCATGTACACAGCAGTCTGCTCACACTGCTCGTCCCAGTGGGCTGGGGTTGGGAGGCAGAAACGAATTTTACACGAAGCTTCACACTCCTGTGTTGTTTAGCCTGTTTCCATGAACACAGAATTTTAGAAAGTCTGAACAAAACAAAGTGGGAGGGGCACAGCCTGACAGCCTAAGAAACAGCTCGCAAGCAAAGGTTGCTTATCTTTTCTCACCTTGTTAATTTTTATAATATTGCAGATTTGAAGTGTGGCTTGTGGTTCATATTTTGTGTAACTGATTTCAAGTGTGTTTGGAGCTCAAACACACTTCTAACAGTTACATGCAATTAATTTCCCCTCTGGCTTGAGTCAGGGTAGGTGGGAGGCACGCTGAGAATGTGGGTGTTACCTCTTTTCACACACATGCCAACATGGTCCTGTGGAGGCACTGGGGGCAGTTCTGGAGATGGAGAGGCATTTGGGGTTGTTACAGTGACTGCGGGAAGTGGAGCCATGGCGTTTAGAGGGCACCTGACAATCCCACTCAAATGCCAGTAGCACCATCACTGAGAATTCAGAGCCGATGTGTCCAGCATTACCTGCTTATTCCCCTCGGGTGGAAGCCACCTGCCTCTGGGGCGGATGCCCGGATGGCTCAGACAGTCCTTCCTCCTTGAGCTGAGAGCGGCTTCCCGTTGGTTCCCTGGCATGAATAAGATCCTGGGTGTTGAGGGCCCGCTCAGATATTTGAGCCCAGATTCCAGGGTGGGCCGCCACGCCGTCTGCTGCCTGCCTCCTCGGAGCTGAGCCGACCCTCCCTGTGTATTGCAGCCTGCAGATCTCGCTCGGGGACGTCATGACCAACAGAGTGGTGGACGAGGTAGAGTTGTGCGTGCAGCCCCGCCCCGTGGACAGCTCTCGCAGGTTGCTTCAGCCCAGCTGGTCTATGAAATGGGCCCCTCCCATGCTGAGCCACATACTGGTCTTCAGGGGCAAGAGCTGGGCGAGACACAGAGGGGCCAGGGAACCCTCCAAGGTCAGGGTTGGAAGAAGCTTCCCTGGAATGCCCAGACCAAGGACCTCCAGCAGGGGATGGCCACACTGCAGGGCTGGGCCTGGTAGGAGGGTTTTTCCATCCCAAAGTGCACGCTTCCTCCTAAACCACATGTCCCAGTCCCTCAGCCAGAGTCTGGGCTGCGTCCCCTTTTCCCTGAGCCTCTCTGGGGCCCTCAGGGTCCCAGAACTGAGCTGCCTGCAGAGGGTCAGTAGCACCTCCCGGGCCCTGTCCCCAAGCTTTCCTTTCCCTCATCTCCCCGCAGTGGTTTGTCCTGAATGACACAACCACCGGGCGGCTGCACCTGCGGCTGGAGTGGCTTTCGCTGATCGCTGACCCTGAGGCTCTGACTGAGGTGAGTGCAAGGTGTTGGGGCTCCCTAGCTGAAAGGGGGGCTGGTCACGTGTGGGCTGAGCCCCCAGATCTTCTTAGTCTCCAGGCCAGCCCCGCCTTTTAGAGAACCTGTCCCTCAGCCCTGTCTCCACACAGGGCAGCTCCTGGTCTCTCTCCCTCTCCCTCCCCCTCTGAGCATCTCCGCCTCCTTCAGGGAAGCTGGGGTCCTTAAACGCTGCTGGTGCCTGCCAGCCCAGACCGCAGGGAAAGACCACAGCCTAGTTCTGTGTCTGACTTGCACCTGTTGTGCTGCAGTTGGAGTCTCAGCGCTAACGGAAAAGCTAGGTTGTGAGGGACCTCCTGGCCAGCCGGAGGGCAGGGGCTGGCTTCCCTCCAGGGGACACCTAATGAGGTCTGTCCTTGCAGGACCACGCCGGCCTTTCCACTGCCATCCTTGTGGTCTTCTTGGATAGCGCCTGCAACCTGCCGGTGAGTGGTGACATGGTCAGTGTCACACACACCCTGCCTGCCTTGTGCCCGCCCCTTTCTAATGCTCCCTTGAAACGGAAATGTCTTCTTGTGCTGCAGAGAAACCCTTTTGACTACCTGAATGGTGAATATCGAGCCAAAAAACTCTCCAGATTTGCCAAGGTGAGTGTGTGCGGCTGAAAACCTGAGAGCAAGTCAGAACTCCTTTTCCCCAGAGTAACCCAGCCCCATGCTTTCCGGGCGACAGTCTGCACACACAGCCTGGGTTTGGCAAGAGCTGTCCTTGTCGAATTTCCTGGTGTCAGGCACTGGGCTTGGCAACTCATCCCCCACACTCATTGTGCCCGTGCAACAGGAAGACCATGTCCAATCTTATCACCATTTTACAAATAGACCCAGAAGGTTAAGTGCTTGGGTCACACACCTAAGGGAGGAGCTGGAACTTGAATCCACCCTGTGTGTCTCCGTAATGCCAGGGAGCCAGAGCCTGTACCAGCCAGCTCACTGGTCACTTGAGGCCCCCTGGGGTCAGCCTGTCTAGGTGCTTGCACAGTGACGGCAGCCCAGGGGTCCTGCCAAAGGGAAGCAGCTGGCTGGCCACAGGTCCCACTGACGCTCCTGAGGGCTGGGAGGTGGGGTGAGGGTGTGGCATCTTAAGCTGACACTGATGATGCCACCCTCATTGTTGTGATTTGCCCCCTCACAGAACAAGGTGAGCAGAGACCCTTCTTCCTATGTCAAGCTATCTGTAGGCAAGAAGACATACGTGAGCAAGGTAAGACAGCTTGGTGTGTAGCCACAGGATACGCAGATGGGGGCCCCAACTCTTCTCAGGGAGAGAAGCAAAAGACAAGGGAATTAGCTTACACTGAATACCAAGCAGGTGCCAGGACACATTCTAGACACTTTATATTTTATTTAGTCTTCAAAGTAACCTCACAAATAGTTTCATAGTTCAAGACTCTGAGGGTGAGAGATCAGTGACATACCCAAGGGCACATGCTAGAAAGCAGCAGAGCTGGGGTTCAAGTTTAGGCATGACTCTAAGTCCCTTCCACCACCCCGTTTCCCAGTCCAGCAGCAGAAACCTGCCCTCCCGAGTGAGCACTATGCTTGCATGACTCTCAGCCCCTGTAAAACTTCTTGGCAAAGCTCTCCTTGCTTTTGAGTCTGGCTGCCCCGCCCTAATGCCTCCTACAAGCGTGTGTGGGTCTGATCATGGGCAGAGGCCACCAGAGGTCCCTGGGGGCCGGAGTGAGAGCCCAGGGTGTCCTGCTCTGCCCAACCAGACCCTTCAATGGTCTCTCTCCTTGTCCCCAGACCTGTCCCCGCAGCAAGGATCCTGTGTGGAGCCAGGTGTTCTCCTTCTTTGTGGGCAGTGTGGCATCTGAGCAGCTGCATCTCAAGGTTTGCTGGCAATTGGGCTGTTGGATCAGAGCTAAGAGGTGTCTAAGCCAGGAGGTTGGGAGCTCGAAGTGCACCTCGAGCAGGTTCCCCTGGCCATAGTCAGCCCCGCCCTAAGGCCTCGCACAAGTGGGTGTGGGTGTGATCCCTGTGTGGGGGAGGTACCAGGCCCCACATCTCAGGGAGGCTGGTGCCCAAGGTCACTGGGTAAGAGGCGGTGGGCACACCCCTCAGGTCCCTTAGCTCTCCCTGTGAGTCTTTCTGGTTGTTACACAGCACCCAGAGTGGCCTGTGTTGAAATCTACTCAGGACATTACTGATGTATTTATTTTTATTTTAAAATGTTAATTTTCACAAAAGACCTGTGGAAGAGCGGATGGAGGATTAAACAAGGACTTGTCTGAGACCTTGGGGGATCTGGGGCCTCAGCCTGGTGTCCCCTCATTGAGCAGCACAGCTCCCCAGCCCTGAAAGCCCCCAGGCCCGTTGTCTCTGACACACTTGCCTTATACAGACCATAACTGCCTCTACCCTGAGTCCCTCTCTTCTGACTGAGGCAGGGAGCAGGCCTGATCCCATTCCCGGTTTTCAGAACAGGACCAGAGGCCAATAGACGCACAGTCCATACTTACAGAAGTGAATTTAGACTTGGCTGGGCCCAGAGGGTGGTGGTGGTGATGATTCTCTTGTTTTGTGCCTGGCCCACTGCTCAGGTACTGGATGACGACCAGGAGTACGCTCTGGGAGTGCTGGAGTTACCCCTGTGCCAGATTCTCCCCTATGCAGACCTGACCCTGGAGCAGCGCTTCCAGCTGGACCACTCGGGCCTGGACAGCCTCATCTCCATGAGGCTGGTGCTTCGGGTAAATCTCTCCCTTTGCCCCCTCTCCCCGCCCCCCGCCGCCCACAGTGAGGAAGGGGCGGAGCCCTGGTGCAAGGTAGATGGCCCCAACACTAAGTACTTGCTCTATGTTGGGAAGAAGCTAGGAGATGGATTCCTATTTTCCATAGTTTTGGAATATTATCAGCCATTACCTCTTCAAGTATTGCCTCTCCCATTCTTTTAATCCTTCCAGAACCCCTTCCATGCTGAACCTTCTCATCATCTTCATATTTTCTATCTTTTTATCTCTTGGTGCTATATTCTAATTTCTTCAAATCTATCTTCCAGTCCACATAATCCTTCTTTGGCTATGCCTAATCTGCTCTTTAAGCTGTTCATGGTCTTTATTTCAAAGGCTATTTTTCATCTCTAACTTTATTATCTTTTCATGTTTATTTCATCTTTAATCATTTGAAAATACTTATAAGGCATGTCTGTTAATTCTGTTACCTGAAGATCTTATGATTTGAATTTTGTTGTGTCTGTTGATGCTTTTTCATGATGATTCATTTCTATGTTTGGCAACTTGGGTTGAAACATGGTCAGTGTTCCCTTGTGAGCTGGATTGAGTTGTTCACTTCCAATGAGATTCTGCTATTGCTGCAGCCAAGAACCTCAGGGGCACTACAAATATGGGTTCTTTTTTATGTTAACTTATGGATTTTTAGAGAAAGAGGGAAAGAGAAACATCGATTTTTGTTCCACTTATTTATGCATTCATTGGTTGACTCTTGTATGTGTCCTGACTGGGGATTGAACCTGCAGCCTTGGCATATTGGAACAATGCTCCAACCAACTAAGCTACCCAGCCAGGGCCTATGTTCATTTTTAACTTTGGGTTTCAAGACACCATAGATAGTGAGACAGGTGCCCTATTGTTAGAAAAGACTTAATTTCCCCCCAGCCAGATTCAGGCCAAGACAGACACGTGTCCTGGCATTAGTTTTTGTGGTGGGTGGAATGTTTATCCTAGGCTACTTTTTCACTAAAGAGATCCCACCTTCATAGGTTCTACTTCAACTCACAGTCCCACATTGACCAAGGCCTCTTTTCCTAATCCCTTGGATTCCAAGGTTGATAAATGACCCTCAGAAAGCTTAACCTTTATTTTTTAGTTTTCTCCTCCCTCCCCCCTTTTTTTAGCCCTAGGGATTTTACTTTCTTTATTGTGATTTTGGCTATTTAAAAGGATGTTTATTTTATTGAGGCATTCCTAACAAGATGTTTTTCAGAGTATTTTAACCACCATATTGCTGGAAATGGAAACCCTTAGCAAGGGTCCTGATAAGTAATGAATGAAGGGAAAAGAGGAAATGCAGTGGCTGAAGTTTGAAATTTGGTGCTAGGACTACAGCGGTATGTCTGGAGAGAACACATTTTAGGGAAAGTAATGGTGAATAAGGTGACAGTTGGAAAACGACCATATCCAGAAGGTAGCTGGTGATGTGTGTGAAGGTTAAGGTGAGGGAAGACTGAAGGTATAGGTCCGGGAGGCCTCTGCACAGAGGGAAATTGCAGGCTGACAGTGCAACTCTCCTGCAGCCAGTATGAGTATAGCAAGGAGGGACCAGGACTGCATCTTCCTGAAGACCCACAAGTGAGGCAGGAGGAAGAGGTAAGATAGACAAGTACTGGTCAGAGGGGGCCAAGGCCGAAAGAGGCTAAGGAAAACATGGTCTGGAGAGAAAATTTCATTGGATTGGGCAGCCAGGAAGGAACTGGGAGTTTTGAAAAAACTGTTCCTCCCAGAAAAAAAAGAGAAGGAACCATTTCCCAGAGGTTAAGGTGAGAGCGAAATGGAAGCGGCGGGCCCAGCCCATAAACAACCCTGTCATTTGCTTGCAGTTCCTACGTGTGGAAGAACGAGAGGTGGGGAGCCCATACACGGGACCTGAAGCCCTAAAGAAAGGCCCTCTGTTCATTAAGAAGGTGGCCACCAATCAAGGTCCCAAAGATCCGCCCCAGGGAGAGGGTCCCGCAGACCTGCCATGCCCCCCAGACCCTGCTTCTGCTACCAAGGAAGCCTCCCAGAGCACCACGACAGCCACCAGTGCCACCACTGCTGCCACCAAGCCCACACCCCAAGCGACAGGCCCAGAGCCGAAAGGCAAGGACAGTGCCAAAGGTTTCTGTGAGCCCATGGGGGAGAAGAGGAGTTCGGCCTCCATCTTCCTGACTGTCCCAGGCCCCCACTCGCCAGGGCCCATCAAGTCACCCAGACCCATGAAATGCCCTGGCTCCCCATTCGCATGGCCGCCCGCGGGGCTGGCTCCCAGCATGTCCTCACTCAACTCCCTGGCCACCTCCTGCTTTGACCTGACAGATATCAGCCTCAACATTGAGTATGCACTTCTTTGCTTAATCTTTTCTAAGATCACCTGCATGAAAATAACTCCCTGGATGGAAAAGTAGATATGAACTTACTTTTCTGTTCAAGTTCTGGTTTTTCACAGAATGGCTTCACGAGAGGCAGCATGGTGTGGTAGAAAGAACCCAGGATGCGGGGGGAGGGGGAGCAAGTGAGCACATGTACACCCAATAGTCTACATACAAAACCGTAAATAGACCCTGGACTTTAGTTGTTACAGCAGAAACCCTTCCTGAGTTCTGAAGAGTTACGCAGGGATAATATGGAATTATGTAATCAATGACTGCCACTTAAGTGTTTATTATGGGGATAGTGCATTATTTAATTTGATTTTCACAATAACCCTATGAAATAGAACTTACTATCCTAAAAGTCAATAACTCACCCAGGATCCTACAAGCAATCACGCTGTAAGGCAGGTCCCACTCCAGGGTTCATGCTCTTCCTATGGTCAAGTAGGATAATTATATGTGAAAGCAGGATGGAACTGACTTCAACTGAAGAATATTTAAATTAACCCATATTCCGAAAGCAGGACATGCTCTGTCTTGGGGATAGGGAGAGAGGCCAACACCTGTAAAGGCAAAAGAAGTGACAAGCCCTTTCTTTCCAGAGGCAGGGATTTCAGGCCGCGGAGGCTGGGCGAGATTCAGCTCACTGTGCGTTACGTGTGTCTGCGGCGCTGCCTCAGCGTGCTCATCAACGGCTGCAGGTAAGAGGAGGCGGGGGCCAGGGAAGGTCCTTTGGGAGCATCAGGTGACAAAAAGGAGTGGGAGCACTTGGAGCAATGGCAGAGATGGGCAGCCCCAAGACAGACAGTACAGTGGGAACGAGTGGGGTTTGAAGGCTGTCTTGCTGTGAGTGACAAGGTCCTCAAAGGTGTTGTTGAGCTCAAGCCAAGGGCTTTGCTCAGAAGCAAGCGCTGCCAAACTGTCCGGGGTAGTGGGAGTCAGTACATTTTCTCAACTTCCTTTAGATGGAAAGTATTTAGCTGTACTCCAAACTAGACAAAAACTTAGGTTGTCAAAACCATGCATCTGATGTTTTGTCCTCCAAATTCTACAGACTTTTGCCTTGTTGGTCATCTAGACTCCTGGGCATTTTTATCCTCAAGGCCACCTAAAGCTGAATAGCTAGTACAGCTTTCTCCAAACGAGTGTTTTCAATGTTTGAAAACCAGGACCTTTTTTCTTTAATGTCTTTGAAACCAAATCAGAAACCTGACACGCTGTACCAGCAGTGGAGTTGATCCTTATGTCCGTGTCTACTTGTTGCCAGAAAGGAGGTGGGCAAGTCGTAAGAAGACCTCAGTGAAGCGGAAGACTGTGGAACCCCTGTTTGATGAGACGTAAGTGGTCCAGTCGGCCTGCCTAGAGGGCCTCACCCATTCAGGTACTTGCTGAGCAGCTGTTGTGTGCCTGGCAGTCTGCCAGATCATGTGAAGGGCTAGGGTTGAACAGGACAACATGGTCTATGCCTTCATGAAGCTTCTCTATACTTCAGTGGAGGAAAAGGACTGCCAGGGCAGTTTAGCAAAACAGCTGACTACTTTTCTTGGTCATAGGAGCTGAAGTGTTCCTGATTATGTAATGTTCCATACCTTTAAATGAAGCCTCTTTGGCCGGAAAAGGATTTTAATCTGGTTAAATATATTTTCTTTGAATCTGTTTTAGAGCAAAAGTTAAAAATAAGCATAACATTTTCTCTAAAGCAAGTTCTTTGGCCTCTCTTCCCTCCTACAACAAAGCATAGGTGACAGGTCAAACAGATACCCTCAATACCTGGTCCACCCATGTCCTTGGGGGACACGGCTTGTTTTCGATGGCTTTGTGGCAAGTCTTATCCATTCTTGATTTTAAGTTGGCCTCAAGGTGCAGAAATAAAAACCTCATCATTGCTTCCTTCTTCAGAATCCTGAGAAGACATTTCTAGCCAGCCAAGGAAGATAGAGTATACCTGATAATTTTAGTTTCCTCTTATCTTGGAATAACTACCCATTTTAGCTTTTACTTCCCTTGCCTTTGCGATCAAGTTCCCAAAGACCCCTCTGAGACCAAGGTCCATAAGTTTAGTGTCTTTGTTTTCTTCTATGCATCTTATTGTTTCAGGTCTTTAATCCATTTTGAGTGTATGGTGTCAGCAGTCTAGTTTCATTCTTTTGCATGTGGCTTTCCAGTTTTCTTAGCAGCATTTATTGAAGAGAATTTTCTTTCTCCATTGTATGTTTTTGGCTCCTTTGTAAAAAAATTAGTTGTTCATATGTGTGGGTTTATCTCTGAGCTCTCAATTCTGTCCCATTGGTCTGTGTCTGTTTTTTGTCATTACCATACTGATTACTATAGCTTTGTAGTGTAATTTGAAATCGGAGTGTGCTACATTCAGGAATGCATTGGCCATTTCAGGGTCTTTTGTGATTCCATTCAAACTTGAGGAATTTTTTGTTCTATTTCTGTGAGAAATACCATTGGGATTGCATTAAATCCATATATTGCATTAGGTAATATGTTCATTTAACGAAGTTAATTCTTTCCATTATTTTATCTTCAATTTCTTTTAACAATTTCTTTCAGTTTTCAGTGTAAAGGTCCTTCACCTCTTTTGTTAGGTTTATTCCTAGGTATTTTATTATTTTTGTGGCAATTGTAAATGGAGTTATTTTCTTCATTTCCCCTTCTGATATGTCACTGTTAGTATATAAGAATACAACGGATTTTGTGTATTGATTTTGTATTCTATAACTTTACTGCATAAAGAATAAAATACCTAGGAATAAATTTAACCAAGAAAGTGAAAGACCTGTATATTGAAAACTACAAGACATTAATTAAAGAAATTGAAGGGGACATAAATAAATGGATAGTTTGTGCTCATGAATTGAAGAAATTAATACTACCCACAGCAATCTACAGATTTAACACAACCCCTATTAAAATCCCAGGTATATTTCATAGAAATAGGACAATCCTAAAATTTGCATGAAACTATAAAAGACCCAAAGCAACCTTGAGAAAGAACAAAGCCAGAGGCATCATGCTCCTCAATTTCAACTATATTACAAAGCTACAGTAATCAAACAGAAAGGTACTGGCATAAAAACAGACACACAGATCAATGGAACAGAATAGAGAACGCAGAAATAAACCCACACATATATGATCAACTAACAGTCAACAGCAGCACCAAGAACACAAAGCACAGTAGTCCAATGACTTAAGAGAGGCAAACAGGCTCTTGACACTTCCAGGACAATGATTATGTCTGACAGTGATGCACTGAGTATCTGCTATGAGCCAATACTGTTCCATAAGCTATTCTCAATAGTCTATTATCTTCTGTTTTAAAAGTAGGAAAATGGATGGCACATTTTCAATTTCCAATGAAAATATGTAACTTGTTTCCTTTTTGCTTCTTAAAGATTTGAATTTTTTGTTCCCTTGGAAGAAGTACAGAAGAGGTCACTAGACGTCGCAGTGAAAAACAGTAGGCCACTTGGCTCACACAGAAGGAAAGAGCTAGGAAAAGTAAGTACAAGAACTCTTGGTACTCTGTCCCTCCTAGTACTCTAGCTAGTTCCTTGGTGGAATGGCAGCCTTGTAGAAATTCTGATTGGACCATTCAACTGTTACCAGAACTGAATTCAAGGAAGGTATGGCCTCATTGAGAGGTTTTTGGTGTGTTTCTTGAAATATTCTTAAAACTAAATGATGTAGATGAATAAATTAATATGATAAACCGTACTGTAAAAACTCAAGAATATCCCAATTCATTACTACACAAGTATTTGAACATCTACTAGGGTGTTAGGTATTGTTTCTGTGTATATTTCTATATATATAGCATTGTTTGTTGTGAAGCTTGGATCTTATTATATCAATATTTTTGTGATGACAGGATTTTGCTTAAAGTAGAAATAGAGGAAACAGAGTCTTCAGGAAGATGCCAAGGGGAGACAAAGAATTATATTTTGTTCATAGTTGTATTCTAATAAACATCTCCTTATGCTCATCTTTTTAAAGCCCACTTCTATGAAGTGATACTATCCCCATTTTTACAGTTGAGGCTCAACTATGATGTCTTGCTTTAAATTATGACCAGTTATTGAGTAAAGGCAAGCTGTTCTCTCTTTCTGTAACATTCATATAGACATTCCTGGGGTATACAGCAATTCACCTCCCCCCAGGACACTGAGGTCAATGTCCTGGAGAGGTTCCATGTTGAAAGCCAAAAAGACCCCTTTTATAGTCAATTCCATTTATCTCATATGTTTCCATTTAATGCAACATTTTTGGAAGGGAACTGATTTATTTGTGATTGTTTAGGTACTGATTGATTTATCAAAAGAAGATCTGATTATGGGCTTCTCACAATGGTAAGTGAGCCTTTCATTTTATCACATTAATCGTCTTATTTGCCCATATCTCTCTCCAAAGTTTTTCCTTCTCAGAACATTTCAGCTCCTTTGGTCGAGGAAGGCTGATTGATTATCAATCACCTTTACTGTCT
This sequence comes from Cnephaeus nilssonii, assembly GCF_951640355.1. NCBI lineage: Eukaryota > Metazoa > Chordata > Mammalia > Chiroptera > Vespertilionidae > Cnephaeus > Cnephaeus nilssonii. The sequence continues at coordinate 30,583,189 of NC_137088.1, forward strand.
GCACATCTCACTTACCTAGAGGATCTGTCAGCTCTAGCCTTAATCCTAGCTTATAAAGAGACTAGAGGCCTGATGCACAGCGCTGTTTGGTCTAATTAGCATATTAGCTCTTTATTACCGTATTTTCCAGCATATAAGACAACTTTTTAACCCAGGAAAATCTTCTCAAAAGTCGGGGGTCTTATACGCCGGAAAATACGGTAACCCACCCATCATTTGGAAATAACTCACTTTAATTCTATATTGTAAATACCGTATTTTCCGGCGTATAAGACCCCCGACTTTTTAGAAGATTTTCCTGGGTTAAAAAGCAGTCTTATACGCCGGAAAATATGGTATATAGGATGGGTTCTGCTGGTCCCATACAGGCTAGACTGTCCTGATGCTATCACAACACACTCTCAATACTAACATAAATCCAAACCCAATTGTCTTACAGGTATGAGCTCACTCCAGATGGACAGCCCAGGAGTTGATGATGAGCAACATAATCACCTTTATATTAAAATGTGTACATATGTATATTTTGTAATTTAACTCAGAACAGCCATTTGAAAATATATATACATACATTCTTGTGTGAATTTAACTGAATGGATAGTATTAGGAAGAGATAAACGTAAGTGAAAGCAAGAACTACTCTCTCTTGGTTGGATTTAATTGTTCAAATCCCGAAAGAAATGGGGTATTCATGGCTAATTCTTACCTCAGTGGTGATTTTTCACTTTTGATAGGGTATTTTTGACAGGTCTACAATTACCTATCTCAGACATAGGGGCTGATCAAGGGAGGAGGCTTTTTTTATGGGACTAAAAGGTGACCCACCTCCAAATTGCTCAGAGCTAACACTACCTAAGCCCTTCTGGCTGCCACCTCGGGTACTCCTCTGCCTGGGGATTTATTCCTGTATCTGAATTGGAACTAAAATGTATCTTTTTTCTGATGGGAACAATGATATACCCAAACACCTTGCGTTAAATGCCCCAGTGTGGATGGCCTGTCACCAAACTCCAGACCCAGGTCTACGTCTGCACCCCCCTAGCAGAGCTGGACTCTGCCGCAGTCAGTGCCAGAGAGGCAGTCTGTACCCTCTCAGACAGATGTGGGAATTAGCTCCACCTTTCTAAGAGACAGCTGGTTCCCCTAATAAATAACATGTAAAAAGCAAACCATGTAAACTGTGTATTTAAACAAGTGCCTCCTTTGCATTTCAAACAATAAAACCAAATATTCTTGTTCTCAGCTGTTATCAAGGTCATGTCCTCGTCTCTTTTATCCATTAGGCAATGCCCTGTTGCCATCAGTTTTCTCTCCCCACCACTGCATTCGCTGCAGCTTTTCTGAGGAATAGTAACATCTTAAAACAAAGTTTACTCTGTTACTCTCACTTATAAATTATCTATGATTTTCCTATGATTAAAGCCTACTCCTTAATTTGCCTTTTAAATCTAACATAGTCTCCAGTTTTTTGCTACTTATTTGCTCTATTCTAGAATAGTCCAAATATTACATCCTGCTAATTAAAATCCTACTCAACTCTTAAAGGCCTTTCTCAAATCCACCTCCTCCACTAGGCCAAACCACACTGAAATGGCTTCTCCCCACCACCTACAGTATAGCAATACTGTGCATTTTGCATTTTAACAATTCCCTGTCTTGTAACATTTAATTTAAAGTTTACTAGGTATCTACATGCTAAGCAACTGCTTGTATTGTGTTTGGTATTTTTTGTTTACTTTACTCTCCAATTGAGCTACAATGGAACCTCGGTTCAAGGCTGTTAAAGAAGTGATTTGTTCGAAAATCGAATCATTTTTCCCATTAGAAATAATGTAAATTCAATTAATCTATGTCAGACCCCCAAATGATTCACTGCTTTAATCTTTCTTATATACAGTACACGTCTAATGTACTTTTTAATCTATAAATAAGCACTTATTTTCTTAAGTTTATCAAACCACCCCCTACTAGCCTTAAATGAATCACTTTCAGGTCAGCGGGCAGCATCTTTATTTGTTCATTTATCACTGCCTCCAAAATGGCTGTCACTGACTGCTTTTTGTTTATCCAAATCAATGTTTTTCTACCTCTTCAATTGCTTGTGATCATTGTTTCTTTCAGTTAGCAACATTAGCATTCTTGACCTCTTTATGTTTTAAAATTGTGCTAATTAATGACTTCCCCAGCAACAAATGCATTATCTCTTTGTTGCCTGAGCCTTTCATGCTGAGATTATCAGCATGAAAGGGTTGTCAGGTTGAAAACCGAAGTTTGGTTCCACAACCTAGACATTTTTTTCTGTGAGCAACTTGGTCAAGAACAGAATTGTTGGAGGTGGGAGCCATTGGAGAAATGAGGTTTGACTATATAAGCTACAAAATTAGATTCTTCAGTTCATAAAAAGAAACTACAGAATTGATTTTTACCTCCATCATCCAAGATTATGCTAAATACATGGTAGATGTGTAATAAATTTGTTTCTGCTGAGATTTCTACTTGAATGACAAATTCTCATAATAAAATGGGGCAACTGATGCCTGTCCTATCTACCTCACAATGGCATTGTCATGTTCACTAAGTAGACAAAGGTCTTGAAAATGGTAAAGTACCAAAGAAGTAAAAGGGAATGTTATCATATATCACATCCTGAAATCTGGCAACCCAGAACAACTGATCAAAATGGCAAAGCAGACAAGTGAAAACCTAACTTTCCTCTTCCAAACATAGAAAACCTAGTTAAAGCATGAACATTTATTTTAAACGTGGTTAATTAAAAAGTAACACAGGTAAGGTTAAAGAGGCCATCTAAAGCAATGTACAGGAGCTGAAGGGGTGTTTAAGTGTTGAAGGGAACCAGAATTTTAGCCTACACCAGCCAGGAGACAAGGCTACTTACTATGTGAGGGACAAGGAGCCTGAAAAATTTAGTGTCAAGAAAAGTCCTTATCAATAAAGACAAGGAATTGGTTGTCAGCACTGGGTGAAAACAATCAGCTAATCTCCTTTATGGGTTCATGGGGTCTAAAGTTAACAAAACTGACTTGGTATGGGAACCCCCCAAACTTGAAACTTATGTGAAAATTGGTTTTGAACCTGGAACCATGTGAAGCCCTGTAAGAGCCAATCACAAAACTGGCCCTTAGGGTTGCCATTCCCATCCAGGGCACGTGTGGACTACTGCAGCAGACAATTCCCACTAAAGGGAAGCTCACTGGATAAATTATAAAAAGTAGAATTTAAAAAATATGAAGCACAAGGGCAGATTATACAAAAATGGCCAGATGTATTTCAGCAAGAAGTCAGAAGTGGTGTGTGGGAAACAGTAGAGAGTAAAGAAATCTGTAAAATACGTCTTGATTGTTTAAAAAACATACACAAGTCAACTCCAGGTATATTAGACTAAATGTGAAAGGCAACACTATATAGATATAAGATAATATAGGAAAATAACATTACAACTTGTGACTACGGAAAGATTTCATAAGACACGAAGAGCACTAACTATATCAAAATTAGATTCTTCAGTTCATAAAAAGAAACTACAGGAAAATGGAAGAAGACATTTGCAACACACGTAACTGTCAAATCGCTCATGACCAGAATATGTAAATAACTTACAAACCAATAGAAAGTCCAACAGAAAAATAAAGACATGTAAATGCACCTTAAATATAAATGGCCATTAACCAAATAAAAAGATGCTTACCTTCATTAGTAATAATGGAAATAAACACTAAAATAAAAATAATAGCTCTATACACTAGTCTGGAAAAAAAAGTTTAAAAATTGATTTACCTGGTATTGGTCAGGATAAAAGTAGTAACTTCTATACAGATGGTGGGAGAATAAAATGTTGCAACAACTTTGGAAAATAGTTTGGCATTTTCTTCTAAAACTGCAGATACACATTCCCTATTAAAAGTAGCCACACTATAATCCCAGAGGCTCCATTCACATTGTTACCTATAGAAATGGTACTACCTCCATTTGTACAGTACACAACCTCTGTGGCTACATAGAGAAGAAGTGTTTTCCCCTAAGATCCAGCAGTTTTACTTCTTGGATACTGATTCTAGAAAACTTGCACACAAGTGTACAAAGTTCCTGTTACAAAAATTATCATAGCAGCAGTTCATAGTATCTAAGAACTAGAAACAACCTAAGTATCAATCTCCAGTGGAACAAATGGACTGTAGCATATTCATAGAGGAATACTAGACAGCAGTGAAAACAAATGGCCTAGACTTACAAACAACAACATGGATGTAGAGTAAAAACACAGTACTGACCAAAATAAGAAGTGTTAAAAATACACATGATTCCATTTTTGTAAAGTTCAAAAACAGGCAAAATTCAACTATCTTGGTTTAGCCATACACACAAAAATGAAAAAACTATTTTTACAAAATAAACACTTCCTTACCTCTAATGGTGGGTGGGGGAGGCCTTTTGGAGTGCTTGTGATGTTCTACTTCTTGGTCGTTGCAGAGTGTTCATTTTATAATCATTTGTTATACTTGACATTTATGGTTTTTAACATTTTTTAGCATATATTTTACAATAAATAAAAGATTAGTGAAATACATGAAAAGAAAGAATATCCAGCAACTATTAATTAAAAGAAAGGACAATATTGTATTCAAGGCAAAATGCATGAGTAGCAACAAATAGAGATATTACTCAGGAGTATATTATCAACTCTGAATTTATAACTACTTATAAAATGGATTCAAAATATATAAAACAAAATTTGAAAAATCCAGAAATTTCAGTATCACCCATAAACTAACAAATCAGACAAAAAGTAGATTTAAACAACATAGTAGCTATATGTGTGTGTGTATGAAATTAGACTTTAAAGCACATGTAGAATAGGTATATAATTTATCACATAGTCAACAAATTCCAAAGACTTAATATCCAAAAGACCATGTTCTCTTGACTACAATGCAATAAAATTAGAAAAAATAAAGAGACAACCCTGCATTATTTTCTTCTAAACTTCCACTTTTAACCAGGATGGACTGACAGAAACCAAATTTACCCTTCTGCCTATACCAGCCAAAATCAAACAACAAAAAGACAAAATACATGAAAACAATAGTTTTCAAGACACTGAATATCAGTTATGTGTCCACACAAAGACCTGAACATGAATGTTCATAGAAGTTTTATTTGTAGAAACAGTAAAAAACTGGAAATAACCCAAATTTCCAACAACAAAGGAATGGACAAATTATGGTATATTCATACAATGGAATACTGCACAGCAATAAAAAGGAACTGTTAATAAATGCAACAACATGCAAAAATCTCAAAATAATTATGCCAAGTGAGAAGGCAAACAAAAGAGAACACATTGTATGACGCCATTTATATAAAATCCTATCAAATGCAAACTATAATGACTAAAAGCAGACCATCTGTTGCCAGAGCAAAGAAATAACTTTTGGAGTGATGGGTATGTTTATTATTTTGAATGTGGTGATGGTTTCACAGGTGTATAAGAATTTATCAAATCATATTCTTTAAATATGTATAATTTATGTCAATTATACATCAATAAAATTGTAAGAAAATCAAGAGCTAAATAATATTTGCAGAACTTTACTTATATTTTAACTAATTATCTGATGAAGAGGACAACATTTTTACTAGTGGCACTGTCCCCCTCCAAAAGACTCCTAGGCCTTTGAGGAAGAGTCTGAAAAACCTTTGTTTTAAACTAAGAGTTAGCCACAGGCTCTTAAACTAGCTGACAAAATTTAGATTAACCTTTCTAAACTGCATTTCTTCCTTTCAAATATTGTTTAATCTCCAAACTGTCTCATAGCAATTTCTTGGAATAATCTAATCAACTCAGCATATTTACATTATTGAATATCCAAATATATACATAAACACACATATACATACACATATACATATATATCTTTTTAAGTTTTTATTGACTTGAGAGAAACATCGATCAGTTGTCTCCCATACACACTCCAACTGAGGATCGAACCTGCAACCTGGGTATGTTCCTTGACCAGAATCAAACCCACCACCTTTTGGTGTACAGGACAACACTCCAACCAACTGAGCTACATTGGCCAGATCCCAAATATTTTTTTCTATCCAACCCTCAGATACAGGTTCTTTCACAAATTATGGGCTAGTGTTTGGAAATGTAATTGCAGGCTAACAAAACAAAGAATTTTAAATTTAGAAAGAACTATGTCTAATCCCTGAGGTCACAACACCAAGGATCTGTATGCATATCTACTGACATTCCTCTCTCCACTCTAGCCTGCTGCTTCCTGGAAATTCTTTGTAATATTCTACACAACAACAAACAAGAATAACGAAGTAGTCTTCCTAGGCCTACTACTTATGAAAGTGAGGGGGGAGGGGTACAGGGCTGTGGTAGGGGGAGCAGTAGTAACCCAAAGTGGCTTGTACGCATAGATGTGAAGCAGAACACTAGTCCTTTAAGAAAATAAAGACTTGAATGTTGAGAATAAAGAATAAGTAGACAGCAGCCAAGGGTGACCTTGCTGCCCAAGGAAGGCTCAGCCTAGTAAGAGAATATGACTCATTATTTGTGAGCTATACAAATAAGTCACTGAGGACGCTTATGTTTGAAAATTCTTCATAAAAGTTTTATTTAAGATCTCATGCCCTTATAAAAAGTACATTACATCAAGATTGCAAAAAAAAGACACTTCTTTATGAGAAACTTTTATCTACTCATCTATGTTACCTCATAATTTATTTCCTACCCTAACACATTTCCTCCTTCTTCCTTTTCTTACTCTTGCTTTGAAAGGATAAATGCCATGAGGGATATCTTAATAGAAGGTGCCATTTTCTTGCCAGGAAAGCAATATCTTCCTACTGGACTTAAGAGAGCCATTGGCATTCCTTGTTCCCAGAACCAGAAAGGTCACTAAATCCTGAACTTAAATGTGACCTTTCTATTATTTTCAATCTCTCCCTGAGTTTCTCTTTTACTTACACACTATACTGTAAATCAATCTTAAATTTTAAACACTCAAGAATTGCTTAAGAAATGATTAAAGGGTCTAAAGTTAACTGACTACTTTAACTTAACTGTTTTCTACATAAGAATCTCAAAGTTAAAAAAAATATGAGTGAGGACCCAATACTAAGAAGGGAATGAATTCTGAAAGTAAATACTTTTTATAACTCATCTCAAAGGTAAGATCAATCCTACAAAATAATTAGAATGTTAAGAATGCAATTTACACAGTAAAAATGATTTGTTTTCAGTATGAAAGTACTTTTAATTTCTTTACTGCAGGTACAATGGCATCCAAGTTATCAATTTCTGTAATAAAAAAACACAAGAATAATAAAAGAGTAGCATTGTCTAGTGATAGGCTCAGATGAAATGAGAATCTCTATGCAAAGGCAAACCTCAAACACAAAAGCAACACTGGTGCTTTCATGTACATGACATTTTTCTCCAATAGTGATGATGAGAGTATCACTAATGCAGACACAGATGCTTCACAGGGCATCTTGTTTGTAAAAGCTACCACATACCATAAGCATTCACTGACTTTGATATTAAATTCATTAGCAGTATGCTCTTATTAATAGATCTTTCTGGCCACATTTATGATATTATGTCACTGCCTCTTTAAGTCTGTATAATTACGTGGGTGAGCCTACATGGTGAAATCCCAGGTAGAGGCCATCTCTCTCCTGGGTCCCTAAGGATTTCTTTGCATGGGACATATTCCTGTCCTTAATTCTCTTGGAAAGATTTCTCATTAGTAGGATCACTCTTAAGTCTACTTCTTAAGATGAAATGTATCTATCTAAAAAAGATGTGAAGCTTCCCAAAGTACAAATATCAGATGCAATGTATTATAGAGGTTAGCCTGCTCCAGCTTCCCAGATAAATCAGTTCATGTTTTTCTCAGCCAGCTTCTTTCTGAATCTGATTTTTCTTCCTAAAACTATCTTTTCCCAGTCAGCCCAAGTCAGAACTCTGTCTGAAAGCTCCTGGCTACTGAGGAAGCACAGTCCTTTCTCTGATTATCTAAACTCCATGCCCTCACCGGTTTGGCTCAGTGGATAGAGTGTCAGCCTGTGGACTGAAGGGTCCTGGGTTCAATTCCGGTCAAGGGCACGTACCTCGGTTGCAGGTTCCCTGATTGGGGTGTGTGCAGGAGGCAACCAATCGATGTGTCTCTCTCACATTGATGTTTCTTTCTGTCTCTCCATCTCCCTTCCACTCTCTCTAAAAATCAATGGAGCCGAAACCGGTTTGGCTCAGTGGATGGAGCGTCGGTCTGCGGACTGAAAGGTCCCAGGTTCGATTCCGGTCAAGGGCATGTACATTGGTTGCGGGCACATCCCCGGTGGGGGGGTGGTGGAGGAGGCAGCTGATGGATGTTTCTCTCTCATTGATGTTTCTAACTCTCTATCCCTCTCCCTTCCTCTCTGTAAAAAAATCAATAAAATATATATTTAAAAATCAATGGAAAAATATCCTCAACTGAGGATTAACAACAAAAAATATAAAAATAAAGTCCAGCCCTACTTAAAATAAGCCCCAGTGGCAGGTTCTCTAGATTCTCACCACTTTTTCTGGATTATTCTGCTAGGCCACTGTTCATAAATCTTACATAAAACACACTTCCTTAGTATCCACCTTCCTCCCTCAATGTTTAGCTGGATTTTGGTTGTTCTTTCTTTTGTCTAAACACATGACCCATGTTATTTAAGCTTCTGACTTCAGTCAGAATACTTGTCTGGATCCAATTACAAAGCATCAAGATATAAGAAAGGAAAAAATATAAGCAAATTTACAACATTGAATTTGGTTCACACATTATATCCTGGTAAGGTACAAGAGCAAGCTATTATCTAAACCATTCTGAAATCACACCTATTTTCTCACTAAATGAGAAATCTACCTGATAAATGAGAAGAATCTTGGCTAATATGAGAATTTTCTCCGCTTATATGAAATTCAGAAGAAAGACCTCCATATCTGATATTCAGTACATCACTCTGTAGTTATAGATGCTTACTATGACATCTAGTAATAAAAAAAGTCATGCTTGCCAAAACAGATTTAACTTTCCCAATGTTATATATAATATTTAACTCCAGAATTGCAACTAAATGATCTCACATGAACCATGCTGATAACATCTGAGAGGAAGTTGTATAGAAGGATTCTGAAATAAGTGTTAGCAGCACATCTATTAAAATATTTATTAACTAGAGGCCCGGTGCACGAAATTCGTGCATGGGGGCGGGGGAGGGTGTCCCTCAGCCCAGCCTACACCCTCTCCAATCTGGGACCCCTCAAGGGATGTCCGGCTGCCCGTTTAGGCCCAATCTCAGTGGATCGGGCCTAAACGGGCACTCGGACATCCCTCTTACAATCCAGGACTGCTGGCTCCTAACTGCTCGCTTGCCTGCCTTCCTGATTGCCCCTAACCACTTCTACCTGCCAGCCTGATCACCCCCTAACCACTCCCATGCCAGCCTGATTGATGTCTAACTGCTCCCCTGCCAGCCTGTTTGACCCCAACTTCCCTCCTCTGCCAGCCTGGTCACCCCTAACTGCCCTCCTCTGCAGGGTTGATCGCCTCCAACTGCCCTCCCTTGCAGGCCTGGTCCCTCTCAACTGCCTTCCCTTGCAGGCCTGGTCCCTCCCAACTGCCCTCCCCTGCTGGCCATCTGGTGGTGGCCATCATGTGTCCACATGGGGGCAGGATCTTTGACCACATAGGGGCAGCTATCTTGTGTGTTGGAGTGATGGTCAATTTGCATATTACTCTTTTATTAGAGAAGATAATGAGAACTTCATTATTTAAGTTAACTATGCAGAAGCAAGTAAAATCATATTATTCTATACTGGGGATCAAACCCACAACCTGAGTATGTACCCTGACCAGAAATCGAACCCACCACCTTTTGATGGATGGGACACTGCTCCACCCAACTGAGCCACACCAGCCAGGAATAATTTGTATATTTAAAAAACACAGTGGACAGGTACTATCTTTTAAAAGGAGCAAGAGGATGAGGAGGAAGAGAAAAAACACTATTCAAGGTCATAAATTCTATCAACGTTTCTCATTAGGTAATCACAGAGTCAGGGCCTAGCCAGAGTAAATGCCATTTCTCATCTCAAGGTCCCAGGACAAAGGCAGTCCCCTGCTCTTTAAAGGATATGTGCTTCTCTGTTCTGTAGACTAATCCCAATCACCTCTAGCTGCAAGTTAGGAGTGTTTTGCAGAACTGTTCATGGTTTCCAGACACTTTCTACCAAACACTCTAGGTGAAAACCCTAATTCAGTGAGAACAGTCTTCGCTCAAACCCATAGACATCTTGAAACTTGAAATTTAAACACTATTAACAGAGAGCTTACCTAAGATTTCAAGTAGATCATTAGTGAATGCCTGAAACGCTGGAAAAAATTCTTCGTGTTCTTGCAATTTGATGATAATGCTTTAAAAAAAGGCAGTTTACAGTGAATTTCCAACTTAAAGTTCTTGCATCTGATTGAACATAGAACATTTTCAAAATAGAAACTGTCCTGCTAATAAGTTATTTAATAATTTACTGTAATACTTTCTTTTGAGCTCTTTGTTCATCAAACATCAGTTTTCTAAAATATATATATATCTTATTATCAGTGTAAATATCTGTTCCAAGGTTAAATTTAGGTAAATTCATATAAAGTTTCCCTACCGTTTAGCTCAAGGATTCTTAAGCGACCATGTTCTATAATATATTAAAAAATAATTGGCTTTTATATCCAGTATTCTCTTAAATATTAAGTATTAGTAGCCAGTACTAGTAAAATGGTGGGAAGGGGAAAAAGACCAGTAGTGAGATAAATGTTCCTTTTAAAAGCATTAAGTAGCCCAGCCGGTGTGGCTCAGTGGTTGAGTGCCGTCCTACAAACCAGGAGATCACGGTTCAATTCCTGGTCAGGGCACATGCCCTAGTTGTGGGCTTGGTCCAGGTCCCTGGTAGGGGATGTGCAGGAGGCAGCCGATCAGTGATTCACTCTCATCATTGATGTTTCTGTCTCTCTCTCCCTCTCCCTTCCTCTATGAAATCAATAAAAATATATTTAAAAATAAAAGCATTAAGTATCAGAAAACTGAAGTGTCAGGTTAGGTAAAGGTTCTTAGAAAATTTATAGAACATATGGAATAGCGTGTGTTTCCCTTACAATATGTTGCAATATAAAATTTGTGTGGGGGGTGGGGGAGGAAGGATTTTATAACAGAGATGCCTAGCTTAAAAAAAAACAAACAACCCTTAACATTTTTATCTTCTAATCAAATATATAGTGTACTAAAAATAGAACTTGTTTATATATTCTAAACTCACATGAAGTTGCTAACAAGGTTTGAATTTCTCCACGTATTATTTCCCCTGGAAACAGGCTTATAGCAATAATGCTGGATTATGTAAACATATCCACCTTATGTAAGCCTATAGGCTCTACAATCTATTTTTATCTTGAAAATACTTGGCATTCTCTCCATCCCTAAGTTGTAAGATTATTTTAGATTGTCAAGTTATTTAATGGATACTATTCCAAACAAGAAAGATAAAGAACTTAAAAAGTTTTGAGTCTTTAATTTCACCACTTCAAGCATTTGGGATGATATTTTGCAAGCTTTTTAAAACAAATACCTTTGGAGGTCTTCAGGTCCCAATACCTGCATAACCTGTTCATTCATATCCTCATTAATCAGCCTACACAATTTTCCAACTGTGCTTACCAGCACACACAATGAGGATGAACTATCTGCAAAAGAAATAAAAGAATAATGTATTTTAAGCTAAGATTTGGAAACAGCCTAAATGCCCATCAGCAGATGATTGGATTAGAAAACTGTAGTACATCTACACAATGGAATACTGTGCTGCTGTAAAAAAGAAGAAATTCTTACCATTTCCAACAGCATGGACGGAACTGGAGAGCATTATGCTAAGCAAAATAAGCCAGTCAGAGAAAGATAAATACCACACGATCTCACTCATTTGTGGAATATAAAGAACATTATAAACTGATGAACAAAAATAGATCCAGAGGCAAAGAAGCATCGAACAGACTGTCAAACTACACCAGGAAGGCAGGGGAGGATTGGCGGGGGGAGTAAGAGATCAATTGAAGGACTTGTATGCATGCATATAAGCATAACCAATGGACACAAGACATGGGGGGGCGGGGGGGAGGCATGTGCTAGGGGTAGGGGAGGCCGGGGGGAGGTCAATGGGGAATAAAGGAGACACATGTACTACTATTTGTAATACTTTAAACAATAAAATAAAATTTAAAAAAGAAGAATAAGGTATTTTAAAAGAATTCTCAAAATCATTAATTTATCAAACCAATTATCCTCAATTATCCCTCACTTATCCTCAATTTTTTTTTACTTTAAACTTTTTTACCTACTTTTTGTTGATTACAAATAATTCTTAAATGGGGGCCCAAAATGACAAAGGGTCATCACCTAATTCTAAGAGTTCTTGGAGGTTTCTCACAGCACTGTTCAATTCTCCAAGTCTAGTATAAACTTCATTCATTCGGGGATAGACTCCATTTAAAGAAGGCACATCAAATAATTTTTGGAAATGAGAAACAATAGCTTGCAAAGTTTTAAAGTTTGGTATGTTGCTGTCCTGTCCAAAAAAGGGAGAAAAAGAAAGTTCACATGTTAAAAATAATCCCCAATCTTTAAAAAAATAAAAACTTTAAAAAGAGAAATAGAGTCCTAGTAGACTATCAATATCTATATTGTTACCAATTTTAAGTTAAGATTACATTCTCCTATATAATAAAAGGCTAATATGCTAATCAACCAAACTGTGAAATGACTGGTCACTATGATGCACACTGATCACCAGGGGGCAGATGCTCAATGCAGGAGCTGCCCCCTGGCTGGGCTCAAGGCTGGTGAGCACAGCGGCAGTGGCGGAAGCTTCTCCCGCCTCTGCACCAGCGCTAAGGATGTCCAACTGCAGGCTCAGGCCCACTCCCCACAGGGATCAGGCCTAATCTGTCACCCGGGCATCCCCCAAGGGCTCCCAGACTGTGAGAGGGCGCAGGCTAGGCTGAGGGACCCCCCTCCTCGAAGTGCACGAATTTTGTGCACCAGACCACTAGTTAAAATATAAACATTTACATAGTAGTATTACCTTTTCCTTATTTTCAACTTCTTCCAACATGGTATCTACCATAAACAACAGATCTTCAACTCTGATACCTTCCTTTTCATCCTGCTTCTTTAAATTATGCCAAGGCACCAATTCTGCAGATAGTATTTTCAAGGACTTATACAAATCCTTTATAACAAAAGAAATAACAAGGTATCATTGATTTAAAAATAAGTTTCCATAAATATACTAATAAAATATAATTATGTTTCAATGTCTTTTTAAAAGTCAGGATTTATGTTAGGATCTACTAAGTACATTAATTATTATCAGTATTTTTTTTTAAATGCCATTACCAGTTTAGGGAAACCTGTTAAAATAGTTTTCTCCAGGTAAATATAGGCCTTACATAAAACTTTCCATATTAACTGTCTTGAAACTGGATGTTTTAAACAATTATATATTATTTCATTATCAGCTTATGTAATTTAAGCAATTGGTTTGATTATTGATGGATAAAAAAAATAAGTTTGTTCTTTATATTTTGGCCTGGAATTTTTTATAACATACTTATTAAGATGTAATTCACACAACATAAAATTCACCCTCTTTAAGTGTACAACTGAGTATTTTAATATATTTACAAAGATGTGCAGCCATTATTTAAGTTCCGAGCATTATCATCAATACAAAAATAAACCTGCACCTACTTGAAGTCATTCCCCATTCTGCCCTGACCCAAGACCCTGGGTAACTACTGATCTACTTTTTTTCTATGGATTTGTCTATTCTGGGCATTTCACATAAAATGGAATCATATAATAAATGGCCTTTTGTGACTGGTCTCTTTCATTTAGGATAATATTTTCTAGCTTCATCCATATTATAGCATATATCTCCAAGCAGGTTTGAATTTGAAAGGATGCCTAAATTAATTGTACTTAATCTTGATGATGGCCTACTTAGTTTTCCTGGTCTAGACATGTTGCCCCAGTCTATTTTAAACTGCATAGGGGCAAGGCTACTGAAAGTTTACAACTGTTCAACTGATAAACAAATATTTACTGAACATCCATATGTGCACGGCACAGTACTTGGCCCTTTAGAACAATGCTGTCCAAAAGAAATGAGAGTCAGTAATTTTAAATTGTCTAGTAGCCACACTTTAAAAAGAGAAACATGTGACATTAACTTTAATGATTTATTTTATTTAACCCAATATATCTGAACTATTACATTTAATATTTAATATTATTTTTTCCACACTAAGTCTTCTAAATCGTGTATTTTATACTTACAGCACATCTCAATTGGAACCAGCCACATTTCAATGATCAAAGCTGCATGTGGCAGGTGGTTACTGTATTAGTGCAATTTCAGAATACAGAAAGAAGTATACAGGAAATTGCCCTGGCCAGTTTTGCTCAGTGGATAGAGCATCGGCCTATGGACTCAAAGGTCCCAGGTTCGATTGCGGTCAAGGGCATGTACCTTGGTTGCGGGCACATCCTTAGTAGGGGGTGTGCAGGAGGCAGCTGATTGATGTTTCTCTCTCATCGATGTTTCTAGCTCTCTATCCCTCTCCCTTCCTCTCTGTAAAAATCAATAAAATATTTTTTTAAAAAAAAGAAGAAAAAGAAGTATACAGGAAACTCCTTTTCCAACTCTTTTAGTCCTCCACTTATTTAACACTTTCCAATTAATGCCCAGACTTCACATATTGATATCTTTAACCTTTCATTTGGTAAGAAGGTAATTACCTATTTTAGCAATTCAAGGCAACACATTCAGTGTCAAATGAATGTTTTAAACATTAGGTGAAACCAGAAATTTTTAAAAAGTCCAAAAGTTGCAGCATAATGATACTTTCATTAACCAACATTCCATCATAGGAAGTTGTAGTCATAAACAAATGGCCTATGGTACAAACCACACCAATTATAAATTTCTGCTTGAGAATAAAAGTCTTAGCAAGATTAAGGGGGGGAAAAAGATGTCTGATGTACTTAGCAGTGCAGTATGGCTGGAGTGGTCCATCAAGTAAGCCCTGAAAAATCTAAAAGAGGGTCTTCTAGATTCTCCACATTGCTCAGCTAAGGGATGTAGAAGAACAGATCATGTCTGACTTTGGATGGCTGGCCTCTGGAGCACCAGGGGATGGGAAAGCCACAGCGCACCACAGCACTGGGCTGGGAAAGCTACAGAGTCTGTAGCTCAGCTTTCCGGGAAATGTGGGTGGTGGGAAAGACAGAAGGAAGGAGACAGCTAGCTAGCTAGCTCCACGCTTTTTCCATCCTTCTCTTTTATGCCAAATCTAACTTGAGAAATAAACTAATCTGGAAAAATGGTTGTCCCAAACTTAGAGGCTGCTACAGTATAGAAAACCTTTCATATGAGGAGACCTCAAAGAACCTCACGTACTTCCTCAATTTGGATCCCGATTCTGCAGTATAAGGTAAATATCTGACACACGGCCCCAAATCTCTGAGTTACTTCAGTGGCAAAGTCACTAAATTCCTGTTGGGGGTCGGTCCTCAGGATATTCTAATTATAAAACTAATTCTCCTTGTCTCCTTCTAGTGGGAAAAATACACAGTAGCAAGAACTCACCACCACTGTAAAGCTTTCCTTGGGGGCTCCTTCCTCCTCCAGAATCTGGAGTACAAATTATGTGCATCATCCACTTGGCACTGCATGGCCTATCTGTTTTCATTTCTTCCTATGGTAAATTTTATTTCATATATTTTAGCATGTTTTCTCTCTCCAATTAATCTGAATCTGTGTTCATATTTTCTGATACCTCCCACAATGAACACAGTAAATAACCAGTAACTATACATTTATTTGATTCTTCCTTTGCCTCCTTTCTCTTCTAATCTTTCCCTTGTCTTGGGAAGGCTGGGGCATTTTTTTTAGCCCATCTGCCCTGAGAAGGAGAAAAGTGAAATCAGCACTATTCCCTCCTACTGGAAGAATCCCCTGACAAGCAATAATTTGGAAAATGCCATGATTTACATAATTAATCACTAATTATTTCACTCTCTTCTAAGATATAAACTGGAGAACTCAAGCCTATAAAATAGGTATATTAATCCAACACTGTCACTCAATTAAAAATTTTTTTATTTTATTTTATAGCTCTGAGCCCTAGTTAAAAAGGGAAGAAAAAATTAGGCTGAAATGTGAAGATTTTTTCATCAGTTACAGGTGTGTTTTCATTAAAAACTTTTTAAATTCAGGACTATCTTCTCTATTTTGTTGCCTTGGACTGTGTTACTCTGATTCATTCTTTTGACAAATATTAAGTATTTATTATATATCAGGAGATTCCTTGGAACACGTCAGAGGACAAAGACAAAACCCCTGGAGCTTATACATTCTTACACGTATCTTCGGCATCCTTTATACTTCCTGTGATAAGGCTTCTACTGACAAATACTATTACTGAATCACACCTTCATGAACAGAGGAATGCTATATATATTAGTTACTGAAAAATCTAAAGTTTAAAGGGTACAGTCCTAACTGGTTCGGCTCGGTGGATAGTGTCGGCCTGTGGACTGAAGGGTCCCAGGTTTGATTCCAGTCAAGGGCACATGCCAGGGTTGCAGGCTCGATCCCCAGTGCGGGGTGTGCAGGAGGCGGCCAATCAATGATTCTCTCATTGATGTTTCTATCTCTCTCTCCCTCTCCCTTCCTCTCTGAAATTAAGAAAAAATATATATATAGTTAAAAAATAAAAATTTAAAGGGTACAGAAATTAAATACTATGACTTTAGCAATTCACCTCTCAGTGAGCTACTCAACAAAAACTGGAAAAACCTGAAGTTAATAAAAAATATACAACAACTCTATAAAGTGAAAAAATTTCATCTTTCATGGATAAAAAGAATAATAGTAGTACTGGCTAGCTATCTGACCAAAATCTGCTCCACAGAATAGACAGACATGGAGATAAGCTTTAAAAGAAAAAATAATAATTTTAAATATGAAGAGAAAATCTACATTCTCAATTAAAATGAAATGAAGGATAAAACATTACATTTGAAGAGGAATAAGGACCAGGAAAATCTGTACCATAGGGATACCAAAAAGAGGGAGATGAAAGTAGAACAGGGAAGCACCTAGAAGTCAAAGTGGATCTACTATAGATTTCCAACAAGGCAATGAGCCTAAAAAATGTCTTGTTTGGTAGAATCTTATAGGAGGCAGCTTATAGTAATGACAACATCAAATAGATAGTACTTAAAACAGATATTTAAGTAGCAAGATTAACATTTAATAAGATAAGCCATTTCAGCTTTACAGTTAAACAAAACAAATTAAGTCTAGCCTATTAATGAAGTCCACAACTCCAATAGATTTTCTAAGCATGTAAAAACTATTCAACCCCTTACCTTCAGGGAAGTCAGTTGATCTGCCCACATTTCTAGGATAGGAACAAGATGCTCAAATTCACAATCTTGACCAAAATCTTTATTAAAATGTTGGACTCCTCCTTTGCTCTGTTTATAAAGTATTACTGGAGCTCTTGGATTGTGAATAATTGAATTGATGCTACTCAGTACCTTTAAAAAAAAAGACTTTTTAGTTGAAATGTTTACCATAGTCCTTTAAAAGTGACATAAGTAAAAGGAGTACTTTATATGTCAATGTAACATCATTTTCAAAGTTAATTTTAGGCATTAAGAAGGTCTTTAATAAGACTGACACTTGTAATGTTTCAAAAGTACAATAGTTTCATCAACATGATTAAACATAAGTTCTAATGAGAACCACAGATTTCACACAAAAAAACTAAAATGTATTTTTAACTGATGTAGAGTTGAAAGTAGTTATGACCTATTATAATCCACATAGAAAAGAATCATCATCCAGATATCCTTAGCTAGAGTCCCACATTTCTCTATTTCTATCTTCTCATATTTAAGCTAATTTAGATATTAAATGGGAGCATTTCCTGATGTTTCATAGCTTCAGCTGAAGTTCTGAGTAAAGACAATCCTATACAATAAAGAGGTAATATGCAAATTGACCATCACTCCAATACACAAGATGGCCACCCCCATGTGGACACAAAATGGCCACCAAAAGAGGGCCGGCAGGGGAGGGCAGTTGTGGGCGGCCAGGCCTGCAGGGGAGGGCAGTTAGGGGTGACCAGGCTGGCAGGGGAGGGCAGTTAGGGGGTGATCAGGCTGGCAGGCAGAAGCGGTTAGGGGCAATCAGGCAGGCAGGCAGGCGAGCGGTTGGGAGCCAGCAGTCCTGGACTGTGAGAGTGATGTCTGACTGCCTGTTTAGGAATGGGCCTAAATGGGCAGACATCCCTCAAGGGGTCCCAGATTGGAGAGGGTGCAGGCTGGGCTGAGGGACACCCCCCTCCCCTGTGTACGAATTTCATGCACCGGACCTCTAGTCAAGTATAAAGCCCAACACATTCTAAACAGAAATCCTAAAAAACATCATGCAGGTCTTGCAAAGAGGTGATCAAAATGATCCTGGATAGTGACCAGCCTATGTAAGAAAATGTTAGTGATTCATTGGACAGGATTTACCAAGATTAATGTATTTTTAAAAAGTGGCAGAACTAGTAAGTGAAAAATGCTATGCTATTTTTCTTTTCTCCCCATAAAAGCTACAGGTCTCTTGAGAATTTGACTTCTGATGCTTATTTACAAGCAGTTTTGTTTATTGCTTATTTTAGTGCATTTCAGTATATCACTTCTATTATATTTAAATTTTTTAAATACAATTTTAATGGGAAAGTATTTCCCTCCACTAAATTATCACTGAGAGCAAGATCTTTAATAAGACTGACACTTGGAATGTTTTGGAAGTACAACAGTTTCATCAACATGATTAAACATAAGTTCTAATGAGAACCACAGACTTCACACAAAAACTAAAATGTCTTTTTAAATGATGTAGATTTGAAAGTAGTTATGACCTATTAGAATCCACATAGTCCTTCTCCTCCTGCCTCAGACCAAAAGTTAAGGAGGGCATTAGCACTCCTAAAAGAGACCAGGGAACTGATCTAGCTGAGCTTCAGAAGTTCATAGGAAAGGGAAGGAGGGGAGTGAGTGAGAAAGAGAGACTGAAAGACAGAGGCAGACAGACAGACATTGCTCAGTTGCCTCCATATGTACCATGACCAAGAATCAAACCCACAACCTTGATATGTGCCCTGACTGGAACCGAACCCATGACTCTTCGATGCCTAGGACGAGACTCCAACCAAATGAGCCACACTAGCCAGGCTGCCAGATTCACTTTTTAAGAGAAGCTACAAATAAGCACTTAATAAACAAAATCTCTTAATTTAAGAAATATTAATAATTAATTCAAAGTTTTAAAAAAAAACCCTGTGTAGGTCCAAAAAAATAAAAATGCAGGCCCAGTTAAGTCAGTAAATAATCAGGCTTAACTACACATCTAGTCAATAAATGCTCATCTACCTATTCTATAAAATCAGTAAGGTAAGATCTCTGTATCATACCACATAAAAAATTAAATTTCAGATGAACTTATCTAAATTTTAAAAAAAGAACCATACAAGAACCTTAAGAAAATTTACTTATATAATAATAATAGTAATAATAATAATAATACCAAAAACAATAAAAAGGGAAATGGCTTAAGGAGGGAGAGCAGAGAAAAGGATAAAATCTTTCTAAAATCTTACCAGCTTTTTACTACCCTGCTTTGAACTAGGCCAAAGTCTCTTTTAAAGGTAAAGACAAATTCTAAGTTAAACTATAATGTTTTTAGCCAAAAAGGTATGTCATGGCAAGACATGACAGGATAAGCACAACAAATACTGGATACAAATATTCCTTACCAACTGATAATTTAGGGCACTGCAATTAAAACCAAAGTTGACTACAAACACTAGTCTCTTTGCCAGCTATTCCATACCTGAAAATATCTCTGGTCAATTAGGGCCTGCCGCTGGTTATCTTTGCTGGGATCATCTTTTTTCTCTGTGTCCTCAGTCTTGTTTTGACTGAGACAATCGTGTAATCTAGAGGGGGGGAAAAATCAAGATAATACAAAATGCTTTCCTACATACTGGATTAAGATAACAAACTCAGTCAATGATCCAGCTACCCTCCCAACAGCTTTATATCATTTTATGTATGTGTGTGTGTACATGTGCTCACACACATGCATACATGCATTTTTTAAAATTTAAACCATATTGTCACTGGAAATAAGAAGGTCCTCTCAATAGACCACAAATCAGAAGGAATCGCTGATAATAAAAGGGATAAGACTGAAGAAGAAAGTTCTAACCACTCCCCAACACTTGCAAAAAATACAGAATAAGAAAGAACTACAGTAAAGAATGGAAGCAGCTTCAAAGGGATCCAAGCTTGGAAACTAGAGAAAGGAAGCAAGAAGCAATGGGTAGGGAAACTGACTTGGGCACTGAAACAGCAAGAACTAGAGCAGCTGTCGCCAACCTTTAGTACCTCATGCACTACCAGTGGTCCACGGACCACCAGCTGGCAACCGCTGAGCTAGAGAGTGTGGCCCTTCCTTCTTCATGCTCCACAGATAACGTGATGCTTGGGCCAGTCAAGAGGGCATGAAAACCCAAGAGAACATTATTCCAGGATGCTACTGTAACGCTGGGGGACTCTCTTTGCCCAGAAACCTAACTATGTATGAGTGTATCTACCTAGTAGCAAACCATTGCCCTTCTCCAAAAATCTCTGAAGTCAAACTGTAGTAGACATTCCTCCTTCCATCCTACCTTTGAAAAACAGGTCTATTTATACCCACTTTAAATTAACTATCTTAACTTAGAGTATGCCTATCGGTTTCCTACAGAATCTTGACTCAAAACTGATTCCATGACTCATCTGTAAAATAGGATAGCAATATGCATCATGTCATTTGCCTGCTAAAAAACAATCAATTGCTTACCACTGCTTTTTGAATTAAATCTAATCTCCTTGGGTTAGCATTTGAATCTCTCCATGCGGTTAGTCCTAACCCAATATTCCTACTGACTTCTTTCTTACCTCATCTCTTACTACTACCCTACAATTATCTACTCCAGTCAAATGTATTGCCCTTGATCTTCACTCAATTGCTCTTCTCTGCTCTCTGGTGAGTATATGACAAAAATAAAGAAAATTAAATTAATGGATTAGCTCTAGGTAAAAAGTCAGCCTCTTTCCTCTAGTAGACACAAAGACCTCATAATCCATTTTCCAGTTGATTTCCCACCTATTTTCCATATTCACATACTTTACAGCTTTGCCTAAAAGCAGTCAGGAGCATATTATCTAGAATACAAGAGACAGAAAAGCCAATATGCTCTCTAATGGGAATACCAGTAAACTGATATATCTGAATTTAAATGTCAGTTAACTTTACAGTCTTGCTCCTTGAACCTCTGGAATGTTCAAACTGGGCAAAACAACCTTTGGACTAGGCCTAAAACATCACTGTATTTCAAACAACTATTTGTAAAGCTAACAGGAAAGCTGACACTCTGGACTGAAAATTAAAGACATTCTTTAGAATTAGCACCACCATATTTAGCTAAAAAATAACCTAGCTTACGTGCCCCTATAGAAATTCCTTCCTTTACTTATTAACATCCATAGAAACTCCTACCTTCTATTCATGTAATTATTCCCCTTCCCTTTCTCATAAAAACCGTTTGCCATTAACCCCAATTGGGACACTTTGGGTCTCGGCCTGAATCAGTGCTTCCTGATTAGCTATTCTTTTGGATCTCAAATGCTTGTTGTCGCTCATTGTGGCTTTTTTTTAGATTAACACTCCTATTCACATAATTGTTCCCTTCCTTTTCTCATAAAACCCCTTGTTTTCACCCTGTAATTGGGACACTATTTGAGTTTCTGTCTCAATCTGTATTAAATTATTTTTTCCCACCAAAAATGCTGTTGCCTCTCATTTTGGCCTTTTTTTTTTTAAGTTCTTAGTTTATTAATCCTCTCATGAAAAATCTGCACAATTACCACAGAGAGTCACTCAAGAATCTTGACTCGTTTTTGCCAGCACCAACATGGCCTTTTAGTCCCCAACTTTCTTCATTCTGTTCTTGCATTCCTGTCGCTGTTTTCTTGAAGTCATCTCTTTTCATACAGACCATGTCTGACAAGTCTATGTTTGAGTTCATTTTTCTTTACATAATCCAAGGAATCATAAATCATCCCAAAGCCAGTTGTCTTGCCATCCCCAAAGTGGGTTCTGAATCCAAATACAAATATAACATCTGGTGTGGTCTTATACATTTTGGCTAGCTTTCCCCCAATTTCTGTCTTAGGTACTGTTGCCTTGCAGGGTGAAGGATATCAATGACCATTTGTTTCAGTGCAAGCAGTTTACTGGTCATGAACTTTCTGGTCCAGCTAGTTACTGTGTCATTCATGATGGTGGCTGACCTTCAAGCAGCCAAGGAGGAAAGCTTTTTTTTTTTTTTTCAAATTAAGTTAACAAGGTTTGAGAAACCTATATTGTAGCAGAATAGGCTGTACTCAGAAATATGCTAGAGTTGTTTTGTAGTTTCCAAAGCAGTGAGCAGGGCCTGAAGGCCATAAAAATCCCCTAAGAGTGACTAAGGGATATTTTGCGTACTTAGCAGACCCTCATTCTATGTAGACAACAGCAACAGCTCAGCTTCTTTGTGGAGTCTGGGAAAACCAGAAAACTGCACTTCCAACTTAAAATATGCTGTTATCTCCATAAGATAACGTTCTGTGAGCAGGCACTTCAGAGCTTTCAACTGTATCTGTTGAAGCCTTTCCATGATCTCATGTGATTCCATTCTGAAGATGAGGAACGAGTTGAAAAGTGGAAAGCCCATTTTATTTTTTAAATCATGCTAATTTAACCACAATGATACAAAACACGTCTGCATCAACATGAGCCTCTCAAAGTTGTATGCTCCCTATGTCCTTTTTCCTACATCCTACAATTTTGTAAATGATTAGGATGAAAAGAAGTATGGTTCTCTTCAGTCTAGCAGTCACAACTCCAAAGGCAACTGTTTCTCTAGGAGGGGAGTCCAGCTCCAGCCCCAAATCCTATGTGTTATCTTTCAGGCCCAAACCGTAGGCAATTATACAGGCGGCCTGGGAAGCCTCATGGCGTAAAGCTGCCCCTCCATGCACCAGACTGGGTGTACAGCCTGTGCATCACAATCTTTGAAGGGAGTTGCTGTCAAGAATTCAGTCCCCCTAACCTCTCCCCTCCCGGCTGGCCATGCTCATATGCATTTCTGTATTCCTAACCCAAGTGTCTCCTTTCTGAGCCCTTATTATTGGGGGACTCTGAGAGAGGCAACTTTCACTTCTTAACTGAAACATTTTTCTCCAGTCTGACTCTGTTTTTCTACTCCTGGGCCTCCTCCTAGGCCCATGAAACAGTAGGTGTCTTTTGTGCCAGGCTCCTACGGCACTGAGATGCTTCCTCCCATCTGTTCTACATGTCACTGATGACCCTTGCCTGGTGCCATTCCCTGGGGAAAATGGAACACTGAGGACACAGCCTTTTTCTTTTTGACCCCTTGCTAACACTATTGCAGAAAGTGAGTAATACCTAGATTGTTCATTTCAATTTGGCTTGTTGGTCTAACTCAGTGGTCGGCAAACTCATTAGTCAACAGAGCCAAATATCAACAGTACGACGATTGAAATTTCTTTTGAGAGCCAAATTTTTTAAACTTAAACTTCTTCTAACGCCACTTCTTCAAAATAGACTCGCCCAGGCCATGGTATTTTGTGTAAGAGCCACACTCAAGGGGTCAAAGAGCCGCATGTGGCTCGAGAGCCTCAGTTTACCAACCACAGGTCTAACTGAATACCTCAGTGGCTGTCATCTCAACACTAGGTGATGGGACTCTTGTTTCCTCCTAGCAAAATACAAATACCATTGAAAAATTAAATGGAATTGTGCTTTGGTTATCTTGCAATGGAAAAGCTATTTGATCACTTTCTAGCAACAGAATTCTATAATTAACTTGTTCATAATATTGACTCAAATAAGAGGAGTCCATGTTTCCGCATGTTAAATTAATCGCCTTATCTGATACTGAAGGTTGGTTAGTTGAAAGGTAACTACAAATCTAAAGGAAAAAAACTGAATCTTCTTTGATTCTAAAAGGGAAAGAGACTTTCCCCTCCTCTTGTAGTAATTCCTTTGGAAAACTTGTAGCTATAAATCCTGTCTCTGTCTCTTTAAGAATAATGAAAATCACCAACAAAAAGCCATCTCAGAGAAATCACCAGCAAAAAGCACAAAATTGAAAAAAAAAAAGAGTGGCAACTGTGATAACAAGAAGGATGCTGTGGCTCAGCTAGCTGGGCATCCTGTGCACCAGGAGGTTGCTGAGTCAATTCCCAGTCAAGGGCACATGCCCGGGTTGAGAGCTCAATCCCTGGTAGGGGGCATGCAGCAGGTGACGATCAATGTTGTGCTCTTGCATCAATGTTTTTCTCTTTCCTTCCTTCCTCTCTCTATAAATCAATAAACTAGTCTTTTTTTAAAAAAAGAATGTAAATTTTTAAGATTTACATAAGCCTCTTGCCAATTTTACATTTTTGTAATGCCTGCCTTGGAAGCTTTGGAACCATCTCTCTGAATGTGGACGTCAGGGAGGACTGTCCCTTTCTCCGTCTCTGTTGGAGGTTATCCAAGGCTCCTGGCTCTAAATTGTAACTTCTTGCTTGGCTAAGGTTATGAAAAGTTTTCTTTTTCCTTTGGATAAAGACAATTCACAGGTATGTAATGGATAGTATCTGCCTGGCTGTACAAAAGGGCGAGATCTCTTTCTGTCTTTGCCATCTCTTTAGCAGACTGCCTATAGCACACATCAGTCTGGTTGAATGTTTATTCAGTAATGAAACAGTTTCTTTTTTTCTATATATGTAGAAAGGATTCACTGAATTGACAGGTCATATTCTTAATTATTTCTCCAACATCAGTTGTTTGAAAAATATTTTACCCCTGCCACTTAAAATAAAAATTTGAAATGGTTTACCTTAAATTTTTTTTCATTGGGTGTTTTGTTTGGTTCTAATTATTAGTGTGGTGGTTAGGAGTGTGTGCTTTGGAGTAAGAATGATTGGGTACAGATCTGATTTCTTCTATGTACCACCCATGTGATGCAAGTTATCTAACATTCCAAATTCTGTTTCCACATCTAGATACTCAAATATATATATTTAAGCCCTAGCCAATGTGGCTCAGTTGGTTGCACATCGTCCCATATACCAAAAATAGATGTTTTAAATTCCAAATTTAAATTAACAGAAAATATAATTTCTTCAAATTTAGCAGAAAAATATGGCAGGGATTTATTCTGAATCATAATTTTAAAGGCTAAGAGTGAAAAGTCAATCTAAAGACCAGAGCCTAAATGAACAACACAAAACATATTTAGTCAATTCCTATTTGTGGTAGCTATGTTCTATAAAGTCACAAATATGCTTACTAAACAATAGACACTAAATTAGCAAAGATGAAACCACTACTCCTAGGGGAAACACAAGGTCAGGTTCCTGCATGCATCTGGTCACACTTTCTCAACTGTGTGTGAATGTTTAAAGACAGGGCTAACAGCACTATAACTCATGCCATAATGAAGTTTACCTAGCGCGTGTATTTTTCCGTAAGGCACATCACAGCCTTCTTGTGTATACGGAAGAAGAGTATGAGCTAAGGGTAGTAAACTGGGGGAAACTCAGATTCTTCTTGGTGTCCCTCTGTCTTCAGAGATAAGTTGCTCCTTTCCTCCTGGTACAGGGAGGGTACCTGTCACAGGAGGGCTTGGGAGCCATCTCAGAGAAATCACCAACAAAAAGCCCAAAAATGAAAAAAAAAGAAAAGAGTGGCACTTGATAACAAGGATGCTTGTTTACAGTATAAGGGCTGAATCAAGAGGGCAGAACATCATCTTGTTCAACAGCTGGAAACGTTTGTGTTGGGCATGTCCATGAGTGATTATGAAAGTGCGGCAAATATTGATTTGGGGATTAAAAATAAAATTTAGCAGGTAGGCAAGTTCACAAATACGTTATCTGCAAATAATAAGGATTGACTCTGTTATCTCTGCATATATACATACATGCATGAGTGTGGGTATTATACTTGCCTTGAAGTCAGTAAGATTCCTTTGTAGGGGATCAAGATATGGCACTACTAAATATACCACATTGACATAAGAAATGCTTTAAGCTGAAGGAATTTTAAAATGGCAGGTGCAGGGCATGCAGGAGGCAGCCCATCAATGATTCTCTCACATCACTGATATCTCTCTCTCATCCTCTCTGAAAATGGCAGGTGCAGGAAGGTCTTTCTGACCTCCCTCTTCTTTCCTGAAGCAGATCATAAAGCCCTCCTGTGACAGGTACACTCCCTGCACCAGGAGGAAAGGAGCAACTTTATCTCTGAAGACAGAGGGACACCACCTGAGTTTCCCCCAGTTTACTACCCTTAGCTCATACTCTTTTGTCCTATCACATTTTACCACAACTTTCCACTCTTCATCAAACCTGGTATAAAAACACTCAGGCTTAACTGCATGTTCAGATCTTCATTTCCTTAAGGATGCTCCTATGTCATATAAAACTTATATTCAATAAATCTGTATGCTTTTCTCATGTTAATCTGTCCTTGTCAGTTTAGTTTTCAGGCCCAGACAGAGACCCTAAGAGGGCTAATGAAAAGCTTTTCCTCGCCTACACTTTCTCCTCTGACTTATTACCTCCCTATAGCCTCCTTTTACTAGTTGTTTCTCAACTGATTTTCCCATCTTGGTTAATGCACCAACAATTACCTAGTTATTCAGGCCTAAAACTTAGGAGTCTTGATTCCCCTCTGCCGCCCAGCTGCCTATAGTCAATCCATCACAATCTATCCATTCTAATACTCTAAACTTTTCAACACCTCCACTACTGCCACCTTTGATCATGTCCAAACCTCACACAATAGCAACTCTTACACTATCTTACATTTATTATTTTTATATCAAAACTGTCTTGTCATTTTCATTGGCCTTCTCCCGTTGTGTAATCTCCATGAGAGCAGGAACCTTTTCTATTTGGTTTACCACTGTAATTCCAGTACCCAGAATGTCAAGCAGATAGTAGGAGGTATCATAGGTACCCAAAATGTCAAGCAATAGTAGGAAGGAAAAAAATAGTAATTGAATGAATGAATGCAGCTTTTCCAAACCTTCACTTCGCTCTTTCTTTAGTTTTCCTTCTGTACCATTTTATCTAATTCAATATATAATTCTTGAATATCCAGAATGCTTGCCTTTCACTGTGGCATGTGTTGCCACAGGAAGAAGGAAATACAGCTGTCACTAAAAACTGAATCAACTTATGCTAATACAATTGATTTAATACATCTAATACATATATTAATTCATATAGTTTTCAAAATATTTCATCCCAATAATCCCTTAAGTCCCATTCCCTTGAGTCAAAGAGTACACATAGATAATCTTCAGAAAATACTACCACTATTGGAGGAAAAATTTTTTGAAACTCCTCTGAGTACGTGCTTTTCAAAGTCAAGAAAGATACAAATGGTGAATATTAATGGATCACTGCATTCATTCTGGTACTTTTAAAGTATGATGAGGCTATATATTCTTCAGGTCATGGCTACCACCATGATTTGGGGCTTGTCATTTCTAATTTCAATGATTCTCTTATAATCCCTCTATGATTTCCAAAGACAATTTTCTAGTTAAAATCTTGTCCTTTATTAAATTAGGCAAATTCTGTTTTCTTGTTCTTAAGATGAATATATAGCCAAATCCAACACAGGAGAAATTTTTTTTAGACTGTGGAACCAGAAATACCCCTTTTTAATGTCATTTCCCTCCATCAGTCTGGTAATTTTAAGCCAAGCTCACTATGAGGGAAAATGAGAGGTAATAAAATACAAAAGCCTAATAAATTTGTAACTTTCATTAAATATAATTACTTGATGCTTTTCTTTAGGGCTTTCTCCAGTTTCTTCACCTGCTGTTTATAAAGTATTAATTCATGCTGTGTGGGCCTGTAGAAAATAAATCATATTGAATACATTCAATTTATTAAATAAACATGTAAGGAGATTTAATAATAAACAATAGTGTATACTTTGTTACTTGCCACAAATATGCTTATTAAAATTATTTAAAAATCTCACGACTGCTAGTGAGGGTTCATTGGCCATTGGATTTCTTCTCTATATTTCCTATTCAAAACTTTTTACCCATTTTTATCATTGTAAACCTATTATTTGTTTATATGTGAAATATTTAGTAAAACAAATAGTATTTTACAGATAGTTTTACTATATTAAAATTGAATATTAACAGATTAGGTTCAAATCTCTTAACTAAAACATTATACATATACCTTACACTCCATGTGTGTCCCTTATTAATGTCATTCCTCTCTTTTGCATAACATAAATAACCACTATCCCGAATTCACTGTTCATGATTCCCATGCATGTTTTAAATTTTTACTATTTATATAATCATAATTTTCCATATTACTCTGTGGCAGGTTGTTAAAATTTATATAAGAGGTTTATACTATAGGTATCAATGCCCTCTCCATTAAAGTATAAGCTTTATGAGAATAAGGTATTCGTTTTGGTCATTATACTAGAGCTTAGGAAAGTGTCTAACTTATAATAGATATTCAACAAATATTTGTTGAATTAAATGTCACATTCCTTATTAATCACTGTACACATGTAGAGTCTCATTCTTTTGTGGTAGTATGCTGTATATAAATATACCTTTCTGTTGTATTCCATTTAAACTTTTTTAAAAAATATATATTTTATTGATTTTTTTACAGAGAGGAAGGGAGAGGGATAGAGAGTCAGAAACATCGTTGAGAGAGAAACATCGACCAGCTGCCTCCTGCACACCCTCTACTGGGGATATGGCCACAACCAGGCTACATGCCCTTGACTGGAATCGAACTCGGACCCTTCAGTCTGCAGGCCGACGCTCTATCCACCGAGCCAAACTGGTTAGGGCTCCATTTAAACTTTTCATTTTCTTCTCCCACAACATAAGGATAAGATGAAATAATATGTCCTAAAGGAATTTGGGGATGGAAAACCTACTAGTACAAGAATCTACTACTGAATCAACTCTGAGTTCCTACCCAGTTTTATCTTTTTAATGTAGACTCCTATTTTCTCACTTCTCTTGCCTACCTATGTGTTCTTGTTCCTTCTATCATATGACAGACAACTGACTAAAATGAATATGAGAGTATGAATTTCCTCAAGATTAGATAGTTTTAGAATAAAAGGGCTAGAATGACTCATTTAACATTCTAAATTCCAGTACGTGTTTACTTTTCAAAGGTTACATAAAAATTACTTAAGTTTCTCTCACCTGGTTTCCAAATCTTTTTGGAGATTCAGCTTTTCACTTAAAAGTGCATCAATCTTAAATTTTGATTCCTTCAGTTGATTCTGTAATGACTGCAACATATTTCATATAAAAAAATAGTTAACTTTCCTACATGATTATTTTACTTTATAAAAAAGTATTTATGAGTCATGTAGTCCCTGTACCAGTAGAAGGCCTTTATAAGTTGGTGAGGCATCAAGACTGCTGTAGTCGTCTTCTTCTGACTGACTTTCATCTTCTTTATATTGCCTATGAAAAAATAGATTTTTTCCATAAGTGTACTGCATCTATCTTCAAAGAAATGATTTAGCTAACAAAAATTAAATCAATCCAGTAAGATTTTGATAACCCAAATATTAATTAAAATTTAAGCCAAATTTCTTACTTGTCCTCATAGAGAATAGTATTAGGTATTAAGTACTACTACCTAATAGTAGAGTATATATCTGCTATCACCTTAATTAAAATGTAAGATCAACGGAAACCAGAACTTTGTCTTGTTCACCATGATATCTCATTTTCTAGAAGAGTATGGAGCCTAAGAGTGAATGAAAAAGCACTTGTTGAATGAGTAAACAAACAAAGCATACTGTTTTTTTCCTTCTAGTACTTTTATGTCACCAAAAAACTATATGAAAAAATGTAGAGTATAAGTGCACATTTTATCTCCCTTAGCAGATTGCAAAATCCTAGAATGTAAGGACCCTACCTAAAACTTTGTCCTATCTCTGTAGAATCTAACACCATGCCTACCATCTAAAACATAAGTTTCATTTGAAAATGAGAAGGTCCCTGAAGTTACTTATAATACTGCTTTCTGAATAGAATGAAGCAAGGAATTACTCTACCATTAGCTGTTCTTTTCTTGACTTCCCTTCCTCCATCTTTCACTTTTTTCCCCGTTCTTCCCTCCATCTGCTCTCTTTTTAAAAGAGTCTCAAGGGGTTAGAAGGAATCAGCAATCAGCACAGCTCTGTCACTGGTCCTGCTGAGTTTCTGGAAAGTTCTTTTTCTTAAGAATACTAGAATGTATGCTTAATCAAAGTGGAGATTTATCTGCTTAGTTTATCATGGTATCCTTAGTCCCTAAACCAGACCATGGCACAAAGAAGGTGCTCAAATAAATATGTTAAAAGAACTGTTCTATCTATAAACAATGAAATAGACTAGCTACTGTTTTAATGACTGTATATGAAAGCACTTTAGGTTATTTGGCTATTTTAGGTTAATTGAAGACCATTATTTTTATATTTACCCTTAATTTCTTTTATCAGAGGTAAACTGTGTTTTAAGCCTATATGCTTGATTTTTCACTATGACATTTTATCTTTAGCTCATATAAATCTGCACACTAATTAGATTGCACATTGGTAGATAGCTAATCTAATCATATCACTTTGTGAATATACTCAGTATCTATCTGATGGCCTGATGACATCAAATAGAATAAATTATAATACTTTAAAATATAAAATAAATCCTATTTCTTCTGTAACCAATATTTTGGTGAAATAAATATATATATATATATTTAATATAAATGCAACAATAGATTTTAACATAAGTAGTAAAATACAGTCTTCAAGATCTTTATTAAAAATTCATAGTTACAGGAGGAGAAACCAAGATGGCGGCATACGTAAACACCTAAACTGCTGCCTCGCACAATTTCAAAACTACAACTAAAAGACAAAATGGATATCATCCAGAACCACAGGAAGGCTGGCTGAGAGGAAATTCTACAACTAGAAGAAAAGAGAAAAGCACACTGAGACTCAGAGGAGCTGTAGGAGTCAGAGGTACTGAGACGTGCATGCAGAGAGGACTGGCAACTGAGTGCATGGCTGGCTTTCTCAAGCGGGCGGGAGACAAAAGTTCCCAACTGCGCTGAACTCCAGTTCCGGGTGAGACTCTGGGGACCCAGACTCATACGGGGTGAAACTGGACTGTCAGGAAAGAGAAAAGCACACTGAGACTCGGAGGAACTGCGGAAGGCAGAGGTACCGTGATGCGCGTGCACGGAGAGGGCGGGCAACTGAGTACGCGGCTGGCTTTCTCAAGCAGGAGGGAGACAAAAGCTCCCGACGGCACTGAACTCCAGTTCCGGGCGAGACTCTGGGGATCCAGACTCATTTGGGGAGAAACTGGACTGTCTGGCAGAAGCGGAACTCAAGGGCAGCATTCTCTCAGAGGTGCTTGTAGCGATTACCATGGGACACTGAGACACAGGGGCCTATTAGGGCAGGGCTGACGGGAAACCAATGCTGTCTACTCCACCCTGAGACTCCGCCCCATCCAAGCTGAGCACAGAGGCTTTTGCAAGTCTTGTGTCATAAGGGTGTCTCCAGCACAGAAGTTCTCCCAGCATGGACATAGCTGATCCTCACAACCAATTGGCCTGAGGTCAATTCCTCCCAGTGATACCAACAACAATCAAGGTTTAACTACAACAAGACTGTGCACACAGCCCACAAAGGGGTGCACCAAGAGTGTCCACCTCAGGTAACTGGGGAGGCTGAGCCACTGGGCCCTATAGGACATCTAGCACACAAAGCCACTCTATCAACTCAGGGAAGCAGCCAAAATGCGGAGACAAAGAAACAGATCACAAATGAAAGAAATGAAGGAAAGCAAACGACTGGATATAGAGTTCAAAACCACGGTTATAAGGTTTTTCAAGAATTTCCTAGAAAAGGCCGATAAATTTAGCGAGACCCTCGAGGATATGAAAAAGGACCAACTAGAAATTAAGCATACACTGACAGAAATAAAAAATATTATATAGAAATCTAACAGCAGACTAGAGGATCACAAGAATCAAGTCAAAGATTTGAAATACAAAGAAGCCACCGAAACCGGTTTGGCTCAGTGGATAGAGCGTCGGCCTGCGGACTCAAGGGTCCCAGGTTCGATTCCGGTCAAGGGCATATACTTGGTTGCGGGCACATCCCCAGAAGGGGGTGTGCAGGAGGCAGCTGATCGATGTTTCTCTCTCATCGATGTTTCTAACTCTCTATCCCTCTCTCTTCCTCTCTGTAAAAAATCAATAAAAAAATAAATAAAAAAGAAATACAAAGAAGCCAAAAACACTCAACCGGAAAAGCAAAAAGAAAAAAGAATCCAAAAATATGAAGATAGTGTAAGGAGCCTCTGGGACAACTTCAAGCATACCAACATCAGAATTATGGGGGTGCCAGAAGAAGAGAGAGAGCAAGATACTGAAAACCTATTTGAAGACATAATGACAGAAAACTTCCCCCACCTGGTGAAAGAAATAGACTTACAAGTCCAGGAAGCACAGAGAACCCCAAACAAAAGGAATCCAAAGAGGACCACACCAAGACACATCATAATTAAAATGCCAAGAGCAAAAGACAAAGAGAGAATATTAAAAGCAGCAAGAGAAAAACAGTTAGTTACCTACAAGGGAGCCCCCATACGACTGTCAGCTGATTTCTCAACAGAAACTATGCAGGCCAGACGGGAGTGGCAAGAAATATTCAAAGTGATGAATAGCAAGAACCTACAACCAAGATTACTCTACCCAGCAAAGCTATCATTCAGAATGGAAGGGCAGATAAAGAGCTTCACAGATAAGAAAAAGCTAAAGGAGTTCATCACCACCAAACCAGTATTATATGAAATGCTGAAGGGTATTCTTTAAGAAGAGGAAGAAGAAGAAAAAGGTAAAGATAAAAATGATGAACAACAAATACATATCAACAAGTGAATCTAAAAATCAAGTGAATAAAAAAATCTGATGAACAGAATAATCTGGTGAATATAATAGAATCAGGGGCATAGAAAGGGAGTGGACTGACAATTCTCGGGGGGAAAGGGGTGTGGAGGTGCAGGAAGAGACTGGACAAAAATCGTACACCTATGGATGAGGACAGTCGGGGGGTGGGTAAGGGCAGAGGGTGGGGTGGGAATTGGGTGGAGGGTAGCTATGGGGGAAATAAGAGGAACAATTGTAATAATCTGAACAATAAAGATTTATTAAATTAAAAAAAAAGATTTAAAAAAATTCATAGTTACATATTAGGTAGATTTCCAAAGCATATTTTAGGTTTCAAAATGCTGACTACTTTTGGTGTGATTCACAACTGGGTAGTATTTTTAAAAATTGCAATACAGGATTAGTTGTACCTTTGTTTATGAAGTTTTCTAATTTTAGATTCATAGTAGTCAATTAGGCAAAGCAACCTAAAAAACAGGAAATAAATTATTTCAAAATGTGATATTGTAGCATTTACTATTCTTTCTATATAATTTCAAATTACAGTGATAAGTGTACAGATAATCTAGCAAGTTTATAAAAAATTTAAGTGGTTTTGCCAATATTATACTAAATCATATATTATATTACTTTCAAAGTATAGTTTTAAAAATAACCACAAACATATTTCAGAATATTTAATGTATATTCTCGTTGTCCCAACAGTTCTACCTATAGCAATCGTTCTCACAGAAATATATGCCCCAAGGTTGTAGTCAAGATGAACAAAGTTGCTCATTGTACCATTATTTAGAAAGGTGAAAACACAGAAACAATTTATTCTTCAACAAGGAAAAAGTTAAATAAATAATGGCACATCTATACTATAGAGAATGATGAAGCATTAGAAAAATAATGTATATTTGTATGTCCTAATAAGGAGTAAGAGAAAAATTAATGTTGCATAGCCAAATGTATACCACTACTATTTTTTAAAGAAATATTGTATGTGATTTTGTGTGTGTATTGAAAAAGAACTCTACAGGTTCTTAACAGGGAGATAATACTATAATCTAGGGAACAGAGTTGGCTGCAGACTGACTGGCTGGGGAGAAGGCAAGATATTAAAACTTCATCAATGAGCATGACAGCCCTACACAATAATAAACTGTCCCACCCAAAATACCAAGAGCACTCCTGTTGTGAAACACTAGGAAAGGCACAAACCAAACGATTAAAGTGGTTATCTCTAAGGTGTGGGAATTAGGAGGGACAGGCAGGTCTATAACATTTTAAACACTTCTATATTATTTGAATTTTTATAAGCATGTACTGCTTTTTTAATTTAAAAAAATCATCAAAGAAAAATAAAATAACACTATACTTTTACATGTTCTTTTTAAAGTAAGAATTCATACTATGTCTCTCCTATCTTGGGAAACTTACCCATCTCCTGCCTTTAGATCTAATTCAACCAATTGTGCTTTTAATATAACGTTCTGGATTAGTCTTTCTTTTCAACCTTTCCCCATCCCAACACATACTAGCTTACATATCATCCTTTCTATCCTTCACAAGCCCTCTCATCCCCACACTTCCCCCTTAAGCTAACATTCCATTTTAATCTTTTCCTCCTTAGCAAACTTCATTCATTCTGGGTGATTGTTACCTGCTATCTTCAATAAACTTTTAGTGAGGAGTTATTATGTGTCAAATGGGAGTTCTGAGCAAATAAGACAGGAAGAAGGTAAACATATAAACTGAGGCAGCATGTAACACTTCGTACCACCCTCTCCTTGAAACTCTGCTCCTTGGTTATCCTGACGCCCAAACATAACTTCTCTTCTGCCTCTTTTCTGTCTATCTGAAATTTGGAAGTTCTCTGGAGTTTGGTCCTTTTAACTGCAGCCCTGATACTTCTACATAGCTGGTATAAGGTGCTTAGGTACATGTCCAAAAATTAATTCATCCTCTTTCCTCTCCATTCCCCAAATCTAACTTGAAATCTAATAATCTTTCACTCCTCTCCTCCTCTCAACAACTATAGCCAGTCAGTCTGGACAATTTCTGTCCATCTCCGCAATCTCTCTCTTTTAGCCCTAACACAGGCCTTCATTATCTCCCACCTAGACTATTACAGCTCATTACTAACTTGTCTTTCTGTCTCTGGGCTTAATTTCTTTGCTTAGAAACCTGGGGATTTTTATCCTGCTATATAGAAAGCAGAACCCAATTTCTAAGAGATATACATAACCACTCCCAAGATAAAATCAGTTTTAAAAAATGATGAATCTATCCACATAACAATTTATAAAGTAAACATTACTGTCTATCCAAGATGGTATGAGGAACTCTTTTGCAGAGATAAGAAAATACTCTGTTTTGAGTGACAATGCGCTCTTCCTCCTCCTTTGTTAATCTACAGATATCCTTTTGCAAAAAAGCAATAGTCTCTTGTTGCTCCATTTGTTTTCTCTTGTAATGCTGACATTTTGCCTAGAAGAAATTAAAAAAAAAACAATTATAATATGTACATCTAGGACATGCAGTTCTAACAGTATTGTACACAAAGCCATCGTCACAGTTTCTATCAAGCTGCTTCATTCAAGAACTTCAGTACTGAGGCTGTTTTTAAATAGGTACTAGCTCCAGAAACACTGTCATAAATGTAAACATGTAACAAGTAAAATAGGTATAAAATAGGGGAATTATAGCTTATAACTGCTTGCATTCAAGGTTTCATAATAGTAAAGGAATCCGAGAATCTCCATAACACTAAAGAAAAAGGAAAGCCATTGGAGAGTATTGAGCTACTATGTTGAGAACACATTAAAAAGACAAGGCTCAGTGGTTGAGAGTATCGACCTATGAACAGGAGGTCATAGGTTTGATTCCCGGTCAGGGCATATGCCCAGGTTGTAGGCTCCATCCCCTGTGTGGGGCGTGCAGGAGGCAGCCGATCTATGATTCTCTCTCATCATCGATGGTTCTCTCTCTCTCTCATTCTCTCTCCCGCTCCCTTCCTCTCTGAAATCAATAAAAATGTTAAAAAAAAAAACAAAAAACACAAGGGGACCCCTAGCTGGTTTGGCTCAGTAGGTAGAGCGTCAGCCCTATCTGAAGGGTCTCAGGTTCAATTCCAGTCAAGGGCATGTACCTCAGTTACAGGCTCAATCCCTGGCTCTGGTTGGGGCGTGTGCGGGAGGCAACCAATAGATGTGTCTCTCTCACATCAATGTTTCTCTCTTTCTGTCTCTCCCTCTCCCTTCCATTCTCTCTAAAAGTCTATGGAAAAGTGTCCTCAGGTGAGGATTAACAAAAAAGGAAAGAAAAAGAAAAAAGGCAAAGTGAGAAGCAGCAAAGCCAAGAGAGAAGCAGAGGATAAATGAAGGTGACTTGGACCAGAGTGGAGACTAAAAGAAGAAAGTTTTGGAGAGGAAATACAGGAACTCAGTTGTAGACATGTAAAGGTCTAGATGCCTATTAGACATCCAGGAGTGATGTCAAGTGGGTAGTGGGAAATGAGTCAGGAAATAAGGGAAGAGGTCTGGACTATAGATTTAAATTAGGTGCTAAGAAAGACTGAGCATCACCAAGGGAGTTAGAGTATATAGGGAAGAGAAAAGGACTAAGGAATTCTAGGGAATCCCAACACTGAGAGGTTAGGGAGATGAGAAGAATCAGCAGTGGGGTTAGAGGGAAACCAAATGAGGAAATATTCTAGAAACTAAGGGAAGAATATCAAGAAGAAACAGTAATAGGCCAAGTAAAGACCATTGAATTAAGCAACATGGAAGTCACCTGTAACCTTGATGAGCTGTTTTATACTATCATGTAAGAAAATATATAACTCAGTACCTGTAAAGCTTTATGCTCCTTTTGAAGATCTTTTATTTCATTCTGCTGCTGGCAAACTCTATTTAGGGATTCATCCTCCAATTCACCAATTTTGGATTTCACACTCTCCATTATTTGTTCCAAGTCATTAGCTCGTTGTTCCTGATCTACTGCTCGGCATTTTTCTAGCTGAACTTCTTTTCTAATAATACACACAAATCCTTCCTTAGTAATAAACATAAATCACATCAACAAATCTACTCATCTAACAACATAATGAATTTCTAAAATTTCTTTGCTGAGCTATTACCAAAAGATTACCTACTAAAAATATTTATATTTGCGCCCTATCTGGTTTGGCTCAGTGGATAGAACATCGGCCTGAGGATTAAAAGGTCCCAGGTTCAATTCCAGTGAAAGGCACATGCCCGGGTTGCAGGCTCAATCCCCTGTGGAGGACATGCAGGAGGCAGCCAATCAAGGATTCTTTCTCATCACTGATATTTCTATCTCTCCATCCCTTCTTCTCTGATATCAATAAAAATATATTTAAAATATATATATATATGTATTTGCATCTACCTAGATACAAAAAATCCAAGAGAGCCCCCCCCCCCTCCATTTTCTTACTTAAGCTGCTGATTAGTTTCTATGAGCTCCTGGATCACGTTCTGTTGACGCGCTGTTTCTTCCACCAACGTTTTCAAGTTCTGTCTCATCCTTTGTGATGACCGTCTGTCAAAAACGATGAGATCTATATTTTTTAAAACATAGAATACAAATAGTAAAAATAAAGGTAAGGCAAAAAAATTTTAAGATAAAAAATATTTTAAAGGAAAAAACAGCTTTTTACCATCAGGAGCAAGAATAGGATCGGGTTACCTTTAAGATCTGTTCTTTTGACTAGAACTAAAGGTTTTAAGCCATGCGTCATCAACAGCACATTTATGCTCTCCCATTCTGCTTCTTCCTGCTATAATTACAAAGGAGAGAGAAAAGGATCAAGTTTATGATATAAAATGAAAAAATACCTTCTTGTATATAATTTCCTTTGTTTTCAGAATAACAGAACTTTTTCTCCAAAAAATTTTAATATGAAGTTTTGTGTACATACAATAATTAAAATTAAAACAAAACAACTAAAAAACACCTTATAATTGCAGTGAATCAAACAGACCTTAGGTTTTTCATTTAACTGAACCAGTTCAGGCCCCACTCAAAAGAAACAACTGCAAACTGAGTTACATTAATTGAATAAAGAGGTGAGTCACTTGGAAATAAGTGTAATTTTAACAATGACTAAGGTCACACACACACACATACACACAAAACATATCTGAATGGTTGGAGCCAATAATTTAAATAGTTTCTTGTAAAATGGATATGATCTAACTATAAAATTGAGTCTGTCCATTCAGGTAACCGATTTGAGTAGAATCATTCTGAGTGATTCTCTTTTTTTTTTGTTTGTTTGTTTTTTCTGAGTGATTCTCAAGTCTTGTACCCCTGATTCTAAGTATGTCATTATGCCATAAAGCTGAGAGGGGAACTCTAACTCTCTAGATCAGGGGTCCTCAAACTTTTTAAACAGGGGGCCAGTTCACTGTCCCTCAGACTGTTGGAGGGCCGGACTATAGTTTAAAAAAAACTATGAACAAATTCCTATGCACACTGCACATATCTTATTTTGAAGTAAAAAAACAAAACGGCAAAAACACCCGCATGTGGCCCGCGGGTCGTAGTTTGAGGACGCCTGCTCTAGATTAAGTGAATAAAAACATAATGGGGCCCTGGCTGGTTTGGCTCAATGGACGGAGCGTCAGCCTGCAGACTGAAGGGTCCCGGTTAGATTCCGGTCAAGGGTGCATGCCCCAGTTGTGGGCTTGATCCCCAGTGGGGACGTGCGGGAGGCAGCCGATCGATGATTCTTTCTCATCATTGATATTTCTCTCTCTCTCCCCCTCTCCCTTTCTCTCTGAAATCAATAAAAAATATATTTTAAAAAAACAAAATAAAACATAATAGGAAGAAAAATATAATAAGGACATAAAAGATGGATCAGGCCTGGCAGATGTGGCTCACTGGTTGAGCGTTGACCTATGAACAAGAGGTCATGGTTCGATATGCAGTCAGGGCATGTGCCTGGGTTGCAGGCTCAATTCCCAGTGAGCAGCTGATCAATGATTCTCTCATCATTGATGTTTCTCTCTCTCTCTCTCTCTCTCCCCATCTCCCTTCCTCTCTGAAATCAACAAAAATATATTTAAAAAAAAAGATGGAATGGAATAATAGAGATAATTTTTTAAATGACACATTTAAATCCCTGATATTGATATCTATAATAATAAAAGCATAATATGCTAATTAGACCAGAAGTCCTTCCAGACGACCATCCAGATGAAGCCGGGGCTGTGAGGGAATCCCGGGTCCCGGGTACCAGAGGGAAGCCGGTGCTGGAAGCCGGGAGAAGGAAGGCCTACTCTTGCACGAATTTCGTGCATCAGGCCTCTAGTAGTTTTATAATGGGCTTTTAATGTTAAGTATAATAATCAATTTTGAAATCACTGTGTGAAGTGCTTTGCATGCTCTTTAAGGTATTAAAGGATATTTGTAAAAAGCCAATTTGAGTGACTTTTCAATGTTTAAATGCTTGAAAAAATATAATTTATACAATAAATACGTTTTTATTACTGGTATAGTATGTAAATACTGTAATAGCTTGAAGGTTAATAATTTAGACAAAGCACAAATAAAAGCATTACTCTCCACTCCAAATGCTCCTCTGACATTAAAGATTCTATCAGGATAAAAAAGGAACAAATTACCTTGATGACTCTTTGACAGTATTATGACCCACAGCGCCAAATAAACCTTTTCTTTTGATTGCTGACTTTCTTTCCCTTCTTTATCTTTTCTACACTTCTCCTCCTTCCTCAAACCTTTCCTCTTATTTATGCTTAGGTCTTCTGGTCACAAAGATTAATGACACAGAACTAGAATTACTACTGATAGCCCTGGCTGGGTAGCTCAGTTGGTTGGAGTGTTGTTCTGATAAGCTCCCTGGTCAGGGCATATACAAGAAGCAACCAATAGCCCTAGCCAGTTTAGCTCAGTGGATAGAGCATCAGCCTGTGGACTGAAGGGTCCCGGGTTCGATTCTGGCCAAGGTCACATGCCCGGGTTGTGGGCTCTATCCCCAGTTGGGGGCATGCAGGAGGCAATCAATGATTCCCTCCCATCATTGATGTTTCTATCTCTCTCTCTCTTTCCCTTCCTCTCTGAAATCATTAAAATTTTTTAAAAAGCAACCAATAAATGCATAAATAAGTAGGACAACAAATTGCTATTTCTGTCCCATCCCCCTCTCAAAAAAAAAAAAATTATTACTGATATCTGTTTTAGGAGCCAAAAGCTCTGTGTGGATATCTCAGTGGAGGTCTACCTAGTATGACTCATAATGACAAAATGCTTTGCAAATAATAATGTTATGAATTTTGAATGATCAAGTTATACATGTTGTTCCTTATCTTTTCAATCGATTTTTTTTTTTAAGAGAGAGAGGAAGGGAGAGAGAAACATTGATTGGTTGCCTCCCGCATGCACCCCAACAGGGGATCAAACCTGCAACCTGGTATATGCCCTGACCAGGAATTGAATCTGCAATCTTTGGTGTATGGGACAACACTCCAACCAACTGAGTTACACTGGCCAGGGCCTCTAATACCTTTTAAGAGAAAGAATAACATCAACTGTTTGCAAATTCTGAAAAGAGCTAAGAATGGCATTTTCCAAAGTATGTGCTGCAGAACACTTTATACTTGAGCCTCCTTTTAGAGACTGGTATCTTAGAGTAATGAAATCATTTAATAGTCTTTAACCCGGCATTTCCCAAAATTATACTATATAATAAAAGGCTAATATGCAAATCAACCAAACGGAGGAACAACCAGTCGCTATGACACACACTGACCACCAGGGGGCAAACGCTCAACGCAAGAGCTGCCCCCTGGTGGTCAGTGTGCTCCCACAGGGGGAGCGCCACTCAGTCAGAAGCTGGGCTCACGGCTGGCAAGAGCAGCAGCAGTGGTAGGAGCCTCTCCCGGCTCTGCAGCAGAGCTGGGGATGTCCGACTGACAGCATAGGCCCACTGTCAGCTGAACATCCCCCAAGGGCTCCCGGACTGCAGGAGGGCACAGGCCGGGCTGAGGGACCCCCACCCCAGTGTACGAATTTTGTGCACCAGGCCTTTAGTTTTACTAAATAAAAGAATCTTTTTACTTTATTTTTCAATTACAGTTTATATTTAATATTATCTTGTATCAGTTTCAGGTGTACAGCATAGTGGTTAGATAATCATATACTTTACAAAGTGTTCCCCCAATATTTCCAGTACCCACTTGGCACCATACATAGTTATTACAATATAATTGACTATACTCCCTATGCTGTACACCTGAATCCTTTTAAATTAAGAATGCTTTTAAGATTTTTCACATTTATAGATGTAGTATTATTTGCCACCACATACTTTGAAAAACACTGGTTTCAAATATTTCACATTTACCTGTTTTTCAGTCATGAGTCTGTTTGATGATTTACTGGACTGCTGGGCTTTAGGGGCTGCTGGAGATATACTTTTCCTTTGCAGAACCAAAGAAGTAGAGACTGGCAGTGAAAAATTTTGAGTTGCCTAAATTAAAACAGAAAAAAGTGCAATAGGTGTTAAATGAAATTATACTTAAAAGAACCACTACTCTTGACAATTTAAGCCATTCCTGTGTCAAAACTTTTGTTACTTCTTAGAAAGCTAATTTAAAGAATGATTGGAATATACCTTATCTTATAATGTTTTCCTCTAGATATAAAATAAGGGGTTTTACACACATACCAACACAAAGAAAAATATTTTTGTTTTAACTTTGCACTCGCTTGCTTTTTTCTCGATTCCTTTATTCTAATGCTAACCGTGTCGAGTCACACTCGACATCCGAGTGCAAAAGGTTAACTGGATGTGAAAAGTACATGATGCTAATAAACTGTTATCTTTTGGAAGCTGCTTTTCAAAAAACTAAAAGAATTGTGCCTGACCCAAAAGTTACGGGCCAGTCGAACAATTCACTGGACTGACTCCAAGGGTGAATGGAGTGCCACTTTCTTAGATGGACTTTATTTCTAAGTAGATCAGAGGTTAGCAACAAAGGATTCTATTTGACAGGCACACATAGAAGTTTATATTCAGTCTAACCTACTGTCACTTGCTCTCATTATCTAAGAATGTACCATTCTATAGAAAAAAATTTTTTGGGTTGTTTGATATATAGGTATAATTCTTCCCCTCCAGAGGCACAATGCCACATATTCATTAGCATCATGGAATTTTAGAACTTGAGAGGACCTTGAAAATTGTTTAATCCTAAATCTCTAGCTGTTCATAGCTGGCAGAAAAGAGTGTAGGGAGAGCTGCACCAATATATCAGGTACCAGAGACATCTGAGGCCCAGAGAGGTGTAACAATCTTCCAGGACTGATTAGAGGTAGGCCTCCTTCCTGCCAGTTTAATGTTTCATCCAAAGCACCCTTCTGCTTCAGATAGTGAAATCCAACTAAACAATTTATTGTCACTAATAATTTATTTTTAGCTAAACTTAGTAACATATTACCTATTCTCAAATGCTGCCACTTTTGCAGTTTCACATCAGAGTCCTTTCTCCCTTTAAACTCTGGTCTCTTTCAATAACTCAATCACATACTACATTCAACCCTCCTGCCTTTATCCTATATAATAAAGAGGCAATATGCAAATTGACCATCACTCCAACACACAAGATGGCTGCCCCATGTTGTCAAAGATGGCCAACCCCACATGTAGACACAAGATGGCTGCCACAAGATGGCCAGCAGGGGAGGGCAGTTGTGGGTGATCAGGCCAGCAGGGTAGGGCAGTTGGGAGGGACCAGGCCTACAGGGGAGGGCAGTTAGGGGTGATCAGGCCTGAAGGGGAGGGCAGTTAGGGGTGACTAGGCTGGCAAGGAAGGGAAGTTAGGGGTGACCAGGCCAGCAGGGGAGGGCAGTTGGTGGGGTAAGGCCTGCAGGGGAGGGCAGTTGGGGGGAAC
The DNA here is from genome assembly GCF_951640355.1 of Cnephaeus nilssonii. Taxonomy (NCBI): domain Eukaryota; kingdom Metazoa; phylum Chordata; class Mammalia; order Chiroptera; family Vespertilionidae; genus Cnephaeus; species Cnephaeus nilssonii. The sequence continues at coordinate 30,626,427 of NC_137088.1, forward strand.
CAGGCCTACAGGGGAGGACAGTTGGGAGAGACCAGGCCTGAAGGGGAGGGCTGTTGGGGGTGACCAGGCCAGCAGGGAAGGGCAGTTAGGGGCAACCGGGCCGGCAGGGGAGGGCAGTTGGGAGAGACCAGGCCTGCAGGGGAGGGCAGTTGAGAGAGACCAGGCCTGCAGGGGAGGGCAGTTGCGAGGGACCAGGCCTGCAGGGGAGAGCAGTTGGGAGGAACCAGGCCTGTAGGGGAGAGCAGTTGGGAGGGACCAGGACTGCAGGGGAGGGCAGTTGGGGGTGACCAGGCCAGCAGGGGAGGGTAGTTAGGTGCGACCAGGCCGGCAAGGGAGGGCAGTTAGGGGTGACCAGGCTGGCAAGGGAGGGCAGTTAGGGGTGACCGGGCCAGCAGGGGAGGGCAGTTAGGGGCAATCGGCCCAGCAGGGGAGCAGTTAGGCATTGATCAGGCTGGCAGGGGAGAGGTTAGGGGGTGATCAGGCTGGCAGGCAGGCGAGTGGTTGGGACTGGATTGTGAGAGGGATGTCTAACTGCCCGTTTAGGCCCGATCCCAGTGGTCGGACATCCCTTGAAGGGTCCCAGATTGTAGAGGGTGCAGGCTGGGCTGAGGGACACCCCCACCCCATGCACAAATTTCATGCACCAGGCCTCTAGTTTTAAATAAAGATCCTTTTTAAAAATGCCAGCCAACTTCAGTTACTAGCTTTTTATCTTTTCATTCGAGAAATTTTTCAAAAAATACACAAAAGTAGAGAAAGACTATAATGAACTCATGTATTCATCAATCCAGCTTCAATAACATTCTTCTATTCTTGTTACATTTCTTCCTTACCTACTTATATTTTGGTAAACATGTCTAACAAATATAGACTCATTATCACACCCAATAAAAATATCAGTAATTCTTTACTATTACCTAATATCTAGTCCATGTTCAATTTCCCCCAAATATCTTGTGATTTTTTTTCAAATAAGGTCCATATATAGCACTCTTAAGTTTCTTTTAATTTTTAAGTCCCAGTCTCCTTTTTAATATGGCATTTGTTAAAGAAATAGGCCATTTGTCTTCAGAGTTACCCGCATTTCATATTTAGCTTATTGCATTATCATTTAACATATTTCTCCATCTCCTATATTTCTTGTAAACTGGTTATATCTAGAGGCTTTATTAAATTCCAGTTCAGTATTTTATGGCAAGAATAAATTAGAGGTAGTGCTGTCTTCTTCCTACTGCATCACCATTAGTAATCAGCCAAAGTTTTAAAGTGGGAAGAATACACCATGTAAACCAGACATAACGTTAGTAGACATCAATGTAATAGAATCTTCCAAAAAGCATGGAGCCACATATTCTAACAGTCTTCCTAACAGCCACCCTGGACCTCTCCCAAATCTTCAAAATGCCATCTCCCTCCATGTTCAAGGCCTAGGAGTTCAATCTCTTCTTCACTTAGTTAACTCATACTTGACCTTCTGATGTCAGCTCAAATTTCCTTCTTCAGGGAAATCTCCCCTGATTCCATGACTAGATCAGGTTCTCTTGTTATATGCTCTTGTAGCACTATAAAGAATAAAGTGTAGAGGTTTAGAGTTCAGAGTCAGATGGCCTGAGTGACTACCAGCTTAACCATTTATTAAACTGTGACATGGACAAATTCATTAACATCTTTGAGCCTTGATATCTTCATTTGTAAAAGAGTAATAATAATATCTATACCTCAGCAGTTGAATTAAGTCAGACAACATGTAGAAAGTATTTAGTACAAGTGCGTGACACATAGAAATATATAGATAATTGGTAGTTGTTATATGTAAGTATGCTGAACAAAATGGATCTTACCTAAGCATAGAATCATATATTATCTTAGACCTTTTTCTACAAATTACTCAACTATCTGTTACAAGTTGTTTTACATAATATGTCTAGGTAAAACTAAATTCCAGGACATTAGTAGTCTTTTCTTTTTTTTTTTTTTTTTTTTTTTGTAATAGTCGAATAGGCAATCTGCCTCTAAGAAAGCCAAATAAAATACTTTTTCTTTTCTTTTTTTTAAATAAATTTCAGAGAGGAAGGAAGAGGAAAAGAGATAGAAACATCAATGATGAGAGAGAATCATTGATTGGCTGCCTCCTGCACGATCGAGCCCGAAACCTGGGCATGTGCCCTGACCAGAATTGAACCTGGGACCCTTTAGCCCGAAGGTCAACGCTCTATCCACTGAGCCAAACCGGCTAGGGCCTTTTCTTTTTCTTAAAAGCATTGAAGAACTAACAAGATAATGAGGAATTACCAGGACAAAAAAAAAATCACAAAGATGAGAACACTTTTTCCCTGAAGGCATTTACCAAATCCAAAGAAAAAACTGTGAGAACGAGTGCTAAAGAGCAAAGCCAGCTACCATCAACAAATCAACAAATGACAAGTGCTGGCGAGGATGTGGAGAAAATGGAACCCTAACACAATACTGGTGGGAATGCAGACTGGTGCAGCCACTGTGGAAAACAGTATGGCCCGGCTGGGTGTAGCTCAGTGGTTGAGCAACAGCACAGGGACCAAGAGGCCTATGACTGGATTCCCAGTCAGGGCACATGTCTGGGTTTCGGGCTCAATCCCCTGTGGTGGGCGTGCAGGAGGCAGCTGATCAATGATATTTCTCATCATTGATGTTTCTCTCTCTATCCCTCTCCTTTCCTTTCTCTCTAAAAAGTCAATAAAAACATATTAAAAAACAAACAAACACAGTATGGAGTTTCCTCAAAAAATTAAAAATAGAACTGCCATTTGACCCAGTGGCCCAACTTCTAGGAATATATCCTAAGACTCCCAAACACCAATCATAGAATATATGCACCCCTATGTTCATAGCAGCACAATTTCCAATAGCTACTAGTAAGATCTAGAAACAGCCCAAGTGCTCATCAGCAGATGAGTGGATAAAAAAGCTGTGGTACATTTATACCATGGAATACTATGCAGCAGTGAAAAAAAGAATCTCTTACCCTTTGAGACAGCATGGAGAGACCTGGAGAGCATTATGCTAAGTGAAATAAGTCAGTCAGAGAAAGACAAGTATCACATGATCTCACTCATATGTGGAATCTAATGAACAGAATAAACTGATGAACAAAATAGATCCAGAGACACAGAAGCATGGAACTGACTGACGAATCTCAGAGGGAAAGTGGGGGGGGTGGGGAGGAGGAGGGAGAATTTTCCAAAGAACTTATATGCATGACCCATGAACACAGGCAATAGTGTGGTAAAGGTACGGAATGGGGGTGGAGGAGTAGAAGGGGAAAAGGGGGAACACCTGTAATACTTTCAACAATAAAGATAATTTTTAAATAAATATATAATAAAAATGTTTAAAAAGAGCAAAGCCACCCTATTTAAAATTGCTGCCTGGAAGGGCTACAACTCTCAGGAGAAAGGTGAGCAAGAAGTAAACCATCCCTGCCATGAACTGAAACCTGGCTTCCACTTCTCTATTTCATTCCATTATCTCAACAAGGTCCCAAATTAATAGTGCTTCCAAGCACCTGGCAGAGCAAATGAAATCTCTGGGAAAAGGCCTCAAATTATCCCCACCAAAAAAGTTTCAAGTGCAATATCCAGAAAACAGCCAAAGATAACCAAGACATATAGGAAACAAGACATAAGGAGATCAGAAGCAACAGTAAAAAAACAAACAAACAAAAACAAACAAACAAAAAACAAACAAAGACAGACTTCTAATATTGTAATTATTAGGCACAGACCATAAAATAACTACGCTGACAATGTTCATAAAAATAAAAACTTGAAACTTCTGGCAGAGAACTAAAACTGAAAGGAGACAAAACATATTTGAAAAAGAATAAAAACTTTAGAACAAAAAAGTTACAGTAACTGAAATTAAGATCTTAAATCACATGCTTAACAATAGATTAGAAAGAGCAGAAGAGAAAATTAAATTAACTAGAAGGGAAGTCAGAAGAGACTACCACCTTTTTAGTTCTCTATGCTGCATTCAGGAAAACACAGAAGAGATTAAACTTTAAATGAAGGGAACACTGGCACATCCAAGAAAGAGGGGAAAAATGGAGCAGCAGCAGCATTTGGAGATAAAACTAAGAAGTTTTGAGAGCCATTAAAATAAAAGTCCACAGATTCTAGAAACTCAACATAATCTTGCATCAGGATAGAAAAAAAAATCACTCCTAGACATATATTAAAGTATAAAAAAAATCTCAAAAGCAATTAGAGAAAAAAAAGATTATCATGAAAGAAATGACAGAACATCAGCTAACTTTTTTTAAAAAAAATGTATTTTATTGAATTTTTACAGAGAGGAAGGGAGAGGGATAGAGAGTTAGAAACATCGATGAGAGAGAAACATCGATCAGCTGCCTCCTGCACACCTACCACTGGGGATGTGCCCGCAACCAAGTACATGCCCTTGACCGGAATCATACCTGGGACCTTTCAGACCGCAGGCCAACGCTCTATCCACTGAGTCAAACCGGTCAGGGCATCATCAGTAACAATGAAAACTAAGAGTAGACTAATATCATCAATGTGCTGAAAAAAAATTTGCCAATCTAAAATTCTAAACCCAGTGAAAATATTCATTAATAATAAAGACAAAGGATATTTTCAAACAAAACAAATATGACAAATCTGCTCTATAAAAAATTCTAAAGATGCTTCATGTAGAAGATTCCTTGATACAAAGAAAGAGCTGTAGAAAGGAATAAAGATCAAAGAGTCCAGCTGGTGTGGCTCATTGGTTGAGCATCGACCTATGAACCAGGAGGTCACGGCTCAATTCCTGGTCAGGGCACATGCCTGGCTTGTGGGCTCAATCCCCAGTGTGAGACATGCAGGAGGCAGCCAATTAATGATTCTCTCTTATCAGTGATGTTTCTATCTCTCTCACCCTCTCTGAAATCAGTAAAAACATTTTTAAAAAGAAATAAAGCCCAGAAACAAACCCACACATATAAGACAAAGGTGAGAAAGTGATTCAGCAGAGAAAGGACAGTCTTTTTAAAAATAGTGCAGCCAAAACCGGTTTGTCTCAGTGGATAGAGTGTTGGCCTGCGGACTGAAAGGTCCCAGGTTCGATTCCGGTCAAGGGCATGTACCTTGGTTGCGGGCACATCCCCAGTGGGGGGTGTGCAGGAGGCAGCTGATCGATGTTTCTCTCTCATTGGTGTTTCTGACTCTCTATCCCCCTCCCTTCCTCTCTGTAAAAAAATCAATAAAATATATTTTAAAAAAATAAAATAAAAACAGTGCAACTGGATATCTATGTGCCAAAAAAACAGACTTTGATTCATACCTCACACCATAAACAAAAATTTACTCAAAATGAATCATAGACTTCTAAAAACCTAAAAATACAAAGTGTCTAGAAAAAAAGCATAGAAAACCTTTGTGACCTTGCAATAGGCAAAAATTTCTTAACTATATCATCAAAAGCATGATCCATAAAAGAACAAATTTGGCTTCATAAAAATGAGAACTTGCCCTGGCTGGTTTGGCTCAGTGGATAGAACATTAGCCCACATGATTATAGCAAGTGCTTCAAAAAACAACAACAAAAACAAAAATACATTCAACTAAATCCAATGCCCTTTTTTGATAAAAACCCTCAGCAAAGTGAGAATAGAGGGACCATACACAATAAAAGCCATAAATGACAAACTTATAGCCAACATCATACTCAATGGGCAAAAACTAAAACCATTTCCCTAAGAAGAGGAACAAGACAGGGATGCCCACTTTCACCACTTTGGTTTAACAATACTGGAAGTCCTAGCCATAACAATCAGACGAGAAGAAAAAGATAAAACGAATCCAAACTGGAAAGGAGGAAGTAAAACTGTCATTATTCACAGATGACATGATATTGAACAAAGAAAACCCTGAAGACTCCATAAAAAAACTACTAGATTTAATAAATGAATTCGGCAATATAACAGGATACAAAATTAACACCCAGAAATCTATGGCATTTTTATACACCAATAATGAACTCACAGAAAGAGAAGCTAAAAAAACAATCCCATTTACCATTGCAACAAAAAATGTAAGATACTTAGGAATAAACTTAACCAAGGAGGTAAAAGACCTGTACTCAGAAATCTACAGGATGCCCGGCTGGCGTGGCTCAGTGGTTGAGCATCGACCTATGAATCAGGAGGTCACAGTTCGATTCCCGGCAGGGCACATGCCTGGGCTGCAGGCTCAATGCCCCAGTGTGGGGCGTGCAGGAGGCAGCCAATCAATGATTCTCTCTAATCATTGATGTTTCTATCTCTCTCCCCCCGCTCCCTCTTCCTCTCTGAAATCAATAAAAATATTTTTAAAAAACACAAAAAAGAAAACTACAGGACATCAAAAAAAGAGACAGAGGGGAAAAAAAACAAGTGGAAGAATATACCGTGTTCATGAATTGGTAGAATCAACATAATTAAAATGTCCATACTACTCAAAGCAATCTATAGATTCAATGCAATCCCTATTAAAATACAAATATCATATTTTACAGATCTAGAAAAAACACTCCAAAAATTTATATGGAACCAAAAAAGACCCCAAATAGACACAGCAATCTTGAGAAAGAAGAACAAAGTTGGAGACATCAAGTTATACTACAAAGACACTGTACTCAAAACAGCCTGGTACTGGCATAAGAACAGGCATATAGATCAATGGAACAGAACAGAGAACCCACAAATTGACCACTATGCTCAATTAATATTTGACAAAGGAGGCAAGAGCATACAATGGAGTAAGGATCGTCTCTTTAATAAATGGGGGTGGGAAAACTGGACAATGAAAAAAATGAAACTAGACCAGCAACTTACACCGTACACAAGAATAAACTCAAAATGGATAAAAGACTTAAATGTAAGACATGAAACCATAAAAATCTTAGAAACCATAGGCAGCAAAACCTCAGACATCTCTCATAGTAATATGTTTACTGATACATCTCCAAGAGCAAAGAAAACTAAGGAGAAAATTAAAAAAAATGGGACTACATCAAAATAAAAAGCTTCTGCACAGCAAAAGAAACCATCAACAAAATGACATGATTATTTACTACAATGTTATTTATAAAAAAAAAAAAATAGAAACAAACTAGATATTCATCAATTAGGAACTGGTAAATAAATTCTGGTAACATACAATGTACCAGGGTAGACAAATGAAATATTATGTAGATGTAAATATAAACAATAATGCTCTTCACGTACTGGTTATGAATTATCTCAAAGACATATTTGTTATTAAAAATCAAGTAGAGGACAGTACATAATTTTCACTGGGTGGGAAAAGTATAAATGCACATAATTTCTTGTTTATGTATAAATGCTTTCCTAAAAAAAAAATAAAGAAATACAGTAAACAAAAAATATTTTTTTACTTTAGGGAAGGACCAGAATTATTAAAATAGTGACTTAAGTGAATATTTAATATATATGCATTCAAATAGGAAAATTCAACTTTGTGAATGTCTAACATTTTCAATATTTACATTAAAATGTAAATTTAATAATATCTAAACTGGAAAAAAAAGGAAATAACCAATTTATAATCTTGAAAACTGGTAAGTAAATGGTAGGAATCAAGAATAAATGCTGCCTTTCCTGAAGGAATTATACTGCTGCCTATCCAAATGATAGATAAGGGACTAGTACTCCAACCAATAAGTGAAAAAGATATGAGAGAAATACAATACCACTATTTCACCTTCAGTGAATAGATATATAGGCATCAAGTAGCACCAGCTGCTGAGATCAGGAAGAGAGAAACAAGGACACATTATGCACCTCCTATGGTCTTGCCAACCACCATTTAGACAATTGCCAAGGGGATGACTAAGTCTGATCCAGTCTGCAATCCAACTACTAATGTGCAGGAACTACCCAAGGCAGATGAACATATGAACTATACATGATTATACAATCAGCAAAATCCAGACTATAAGATATACAGGTCAAATGACTCAGGTTCTTTAACAGGAAAAAAAAATTATAAGAAAAAGAAAGGAATAGAGAGAAAAACTACAAATTAAACATTTTTTAAAAATTTTAATGGGCAAAACTACATTATAATATCTAGGAATATACAATATGCATTTATGCATTTATGAAAAAATGTTGTTTTAAAACACAAGGAAGCAATTACTATAAAAGTAAGAAGAATGGCTACTAATGGAAGTAGCTGTGCTTGGGATGGGGCAACAGAGCAGCTGTGGCATGGCTAGTACTGTTCTACACCCTGACCTAGATGGTACTGTCTTTTAATAATTCATTAAGCTATGCATCTGGTATGTGTTCTACTTGATTTCATAATAAAATTCATTTTACTATTTAAAAAATGTATCTATAATAATAAAAGCATAATATGCTAATTAGTCCGGACACCCTTCCTTCATGACAAAGCCACGGTGGGGGGGGGGGAGGGGCTGAGGCAGAGGGTAGCCGCCTCAGGCCCTTGCACAAATTCATGCATCGGGCCTCTAGTTAAATAATAATAAAAGGAAATACCAAAAGAAAGCTGGTATAATTTTGTAGCCAAACTGCCTATGTTTGAATTGTGGATTCTGCCACACAGCCAGGAAAAGTACTAATCTCTCTGTGCCTCAATTTCTTTATCATGAAGTGAGAATAACAAAAGTGTTTAGCTCATAGTGTTGTTGTGAAGATTAGGAGCGTTAATATACAGGCATACCTCAAGAGATATTGCAGGTTTGGCTCCAGACCACCATAATAAAGCAAGTCATACAAATTTTTTGGTTTCCCAGTATATATAAAAGTTATGCTTACATTATACTCTATTAAGTGTGCAATAGCATGATGTCTAAAAAATGCACATACCTTAATTTTAAAATACTTTATTGCTAAGAAATACTAACCATCATCTGAGCCTTCAGAGAGTTGTAATCTTTTTGCTGATAAAGGGTCTTATTTTCAATTTGTAAAAAATACAATATCTGTGAAGTGCAGAAAAATTAAGTGCAATTAAACAAGGTATGCCTGTAGAAAGGAAACAGAACAGTGCCTGGCACATAGCAGGACAGAGGCGGTGATTAGAGTTAGGGGGTGATCAGCTGTGTTAGCTTAGATATTTAACCTCTCTGGGCTTCAATTTCCTTAACCTGATAGGATTATTAGGAAGTCCAAAGGAAATATATGTATTATACCCAGTATAGCAGTATAGCAGTCAATAAACAGTAGATTTGCCCTGGCCTGTGTGCTCAGTGATTAGCAGGGGTCCTCAAACTTTTTAAACAGGGGGCCAGTTCACTGTCCCTCAGACCGTTGGAGGGCCGGACTATAGTTTAAAAAAAACTATGAACAAATTCCTATGCACACTGCACATATCTTATTTTGAAGTAAAAAAACAAAACGACAAAAACACCCGCATGTGGCCCGCGGGCCGTAGTTTGAGGACGCCTGGATTAGAGCGTCAGCCCCTACACTGGGTTCAATTCCCAATCAATGGCACAAACCTGGGTTGTCGGTTGGTCCCCTGGCCTAAAAGCAATGGAAAAATACCCTCTTTTAAGAATTAAAACAAAACAAAAAAACACCAAAAGATTCTTTCCATGGTCTCCCAACATCCACAGTCATCTGTCACATAGGCATACCTCAGTCACAGCACATTCCTCTTGCACTTTTTATCTGGTCATTCAAGTTGATTTCAATGAAATGATCACCCAGTGAATCTCACGTTCGAAACTGGATCTTCATCTAGGTTTCAAAAAAAATAAACAGGCCAAAATCTTAAAATGTCCAACCTCCTAGTAAGAATGGTCTTGTGTTACTCTCAGAGCAGGAATTCATGGTACTGGTAACCACTAAACTGAGGCTGAACAACTGAAGTAACTGCTAATGGACTCCAATGCTCACCACCCCTTCCTAACTTTCCTCTCCCTGCTGGGGTCCAAATCTATCTTGCATTAATTCTGACTCCTGGCTTCACAGGTAGGGTCTTCTCATTTGCAAGGGTACTAAAAAGAAGCATGCTCAGAGAGATAAATACCACTGAACATAACAGGCAAAGGCATCAATTCCACCTGTAACCAAATGCTCCTTTTGAGAGATCCATACTGTGAAATTAATGTGTCAATAGTTTGCAGCAGCCCTTCCCTACTCAGCTGTGACAGGAAGAGCTGCAGGAAGAGAGCAAAGGCTTGCCACCGCAGAAGCTGTAGCTGCAACGGGTCTGGGGCTTTTTTGATACCTCACCTTAAGGAAGACTTTGGGCATAGGGGTTGCAGGGCAGGAGTTGGTTCGTATGTGGCATAGAAAGCCAATGCCAAACACAGCTGTATTTCTGGCACTGTCCAGGTTTCCCAAGAGCCCTTTGGTAACTTACCCGTTACAGTGCAATGTACATTAAACTGTAAGTATTTTTCACCATTTGGGGGGTGGGGGAGAAGCTAGAAATAACAAACCATGGCGAGTCACTGTTCTTTCTCAAGTGGGCCACGTTAAAGTCTGTGATTAGCTTTCTCAAAGGCATGTCGTTCACATTCTTGCAACAAATGGAATACGCATTGTTTTCAAAGTCTCTACTGTCTATCAACTGCAAAAGCTCTATTCCAAAAATATGCCAACACGCTGTGTAATGTTCCTAAAAAGAATGGAATCTCCCACAAATAAGGAAATGGAGTTAGAACTGGATATCATCTCAATCCAATCATCCTGCCCCAGGAGAGGTTACCTAAAAAGGCCCGAACACACCGAAGCTGAGGCCAAACCCCAGTGGGGCTCCCTCTCCCCCAAAGTGGGGTCAGATGGCAATACAGAAAGTAAAACAACAACAACAAATGGGTAAGGCCTGCGCGGGGTTTAATACCGTTACAGTCTGAAAATAAAGGGGCGGTAGACACCCTTTCTGGCTGGTCCCTGCATTCCGGGTCTCTTGGCCTCTGACGTTTCCACCTCACGGATTTCCTTCATGGAATCAAATCAGACGCCCCATAAAGTCCGATGCGCCCGGACTCAGGGAAGAGCAGGAAGAAACCGGAGAAGAGGATAACACTTACCTGCGACCCACTCGCACACACGGCCCCCGCCTTTGGCTCCGAGCGCTCCCCGGCCGCGCGACCTTCCCAGACGCCCGCTGACCTACAATTTACCCAGAGCCGGGCGGCGCGGCCTCACCAAACGCAGCGATTGTCAGCCGGTGTGCCGCCGGGATCGCCGGCACCTGCAGCCCCTGTTTACTCGGGGCACTGACCTCTTCCCCCTTCCACTGTCCAACACCATAGCCACCCGGCGCGAATGAGTCAAAATTATACCTTTGTTTATTATATTAGCAATATATATATTTTTTTGGTGTGCCGCAGAATTGTAGTTATTAGTTTATGTGCCATGAGATGAAAAGGGCTGAAAGTCGCTGCTCTAAGATTGACACGGGTTGCCCCATTTAACCTCCTCAGCCCCCACGCCGGGCAAGAATGACCAGCTGTGCTCGGTAGACGAAGAAATCGCGGCGCCGAGGCGTTCCGCCAGCAGCCACAGATCACAAAGCGGGGGAGGGAACCAGGTTCGCCCGGTACCCGATCCTAACCCACGACTGAGATTTTTTAATCGGCGCGAACCCGTCCCCGGCGGCTCCTCTCTGGGGACCACGACAAGGGTCAGTGTGACCACTCGCAGGGCCCAGAGGAAGCCGATTCTGGGGGTGCTGCGCAGAGGAACTTCAGCCGCCGCCTCCGCGAACCCCGAGCGCCACACTCACGTTCCGCGGCCGCCCGTCTCCCACCAGCAGCGCGCCCAGCTGGGCCGGCTCCGCCGCCTGGGGCCCCGCCTCCGCGACCGTTACCGCGCTGTGGGAGGCCGACCAATCGAGCCCGAGCAGGTCGAGGTGTCTCCTGCTGCCCCGCTTCCGGACGCCCGCGAGCGATTGCTCGGGCCGCACGGGGAGGCTGGATGTAAGCCCCGCCCCGCGCCCTCTGGTTGGCTCCGCTGCTGGGGGCGGGGCTTACATCAAAACAGTTGTAAGTTTGGGCGCGGCGTTGCCATCTGCGCCTGCGCACTTCCTCCACACCTGTACTGCGCTCTGGGCTCGCAGGTGTTTTACCACCCACCTGGAGTTCTTTGTCCGGGCGACTTGCTGGTAAGAAATACACATTTAAGGCTATCGGTGAAAGGGAGGCCCGGGGCACGTGGCCACCACAGACTGCCCGCCCGACACCTACACCCGCCCTAATTGTGAGTTCTTGCTGCAGGACCCATCAGCTGTTCTCTATGTTCCAGACCTGGCTGAGCACGGCGGCGTCTGGCATTTGGAGGACCCTAAAAGCGTTTGTTGATGACATTTTACCCTCCCCTTCATCACTTTCCAAATCTCCACAAAATGTCAGGACCTACATCGGGCTCCAGAGGTGCAGAGGTGGCTGACTGGAGAAACTCAAAGTCTAGTTAGGGAGAATGGGCATACACTCTGAAATTAAGAGACATTGTGATATGATCAGAGAAGGCTGTGACGGGCCCAGGAGGGACAGAGGAGGAGGCTTACCTAAGTCAGTCACTAAAGTCTTCCGAAACCAGTGGTTCTCAACCCTGGTTGCGCATTAGAATTAACCGGGGAGCTTTGAGACCCTTGCTGCTCAAGCCTCAGACCAATTAAATCAGAATCTCCAGGGTGGGACCCAGGTGTCCATAGTTTGGAAAGCTTCCCAAGTGATTCTAATGTGCAGCCATACTCGAGAATGGCAAACCTGGAGAAATACTTAAGAAGAATGATTCTGAATGATGGATAAGAATTCCCCAGCAGTACAGGGAAGAAAAGTTAGAGAAAATTTCATGTGCAAATTAATACCTCAAAAGCACATTATTATAATGCCTATTTCACAAGTGCTTAGTAAACCTTACCGTTTTGTTGTTGTTTTTTGTAATGAAGCCTGGCTGGGTCCCTTCTATGTAGCTCATATCTACTCTCCCTAAAAAACCTAACTCCCCAAACACTTACAAATATAATGGAACTTACTGAGGGCTTCCTGAGAAAGTTGAAGAATGTGTTGCAGCACTAGAGAGGCTGAGGAGGAAAGCCTCAGGAAGTATGCTAAGGAGCTGGGACTTTATCTTGGAGGTGATAGGAAACAATAGACAAGTTTTCAAAAGAGGCATTAATTGTAAAAACAACAACAACACAAAAACAACTGTAAAAACAGCTCCAACAATGTACAAATATGAACTGCTGTCATTGCATCATATAGCCACATGATGTCGCTGTTAACAGCCTGTATTTTCCAGCTGGTTAAATGATGCAGGTCTGCAGTGATGCAGGTCCCACAATGGCCAACAAGGCTTCTCCCACACAAGACATTAGTCGTGGTATCGCTCACAGGAAGGTCTTAGGTTCATAGCTCAATACTTTCTGGCCCATACACAGCCCTCTTCCAGGCAGCTGGGACCACACTGTGAGTCTGACCTCTGTGTCTGGCCCCCATGCAAAAGGGGATTACCATAACTGGAATTGGCAGTGGGGCGGGTATTCCTTAAATCACATGGGTTGGAAGGTGGAGGCAACTTAAGTAAAACTGAAGTCCTGTAAGCAGTGAGAGGACAGTGGATGCTAGATGAACAGATCACCAGTATCCACAATCTTCAAAGCACAAGAAGCCTGATTGCTCTCTATTTCTTAACAATAGAGAGCCCCCTCTCTCATCACTCCTGGATTTTGTGTGTAGCAAGTGGAGGGGGTGAAGCTCTATATCACTGTCCTCCAAACAAATCCCCTTCTTATGGACCACCAAGGTATAGCTCAGGCAAATATATTAATAACAAATGCTCAAGAACCTATACAGAATAACCATAGTTATATTAATTGAGCCCTTAAAATGTGCCAGGCTCTGGGACATTTTCATCTTCTAACTTGTTGACTCTTCACAACAACTGTAGTGTAAATACTGTTATTATCTTACAAATTATCAAATTAGAAAATAGAATGAAAAAAAAACACACCACAAACCAACCAGACTTGCTTAGGTCTCACAGCAAGTATGTGGCAGAGCCAGGATCTGCAATTAAAATTCTGGCTCCAGCGCCTATTTCATCAATCACGTGACCATACCACTTCTCATGATGGTCATCTGCTCTACTGTAAGTTGGTGTATGCACTTATTTTCATTTGCAATTATTTCATCTGTCTCTATATTAGTTATCTATTGATGTATAACAATAAATTACCCCTCATCACAGCAGCCTAAAACAAACATTTACTATCTCAAAATTTCTGTGGGTCAGAAATACAGGAGTGGTTTAGCTGGATGGTCTGGACAGAATCTTTCATGAGTTTGCGGTCAACCTGTTGGCCAGGGCTACCATCTCAAGGTTCAACAGGGGCTGAAGGATTTACTTCCAAATTCACACATGTGGCTGCTAGCAGGACTCAGCTCAATCCTTGTCATGTAACAGATAGCTGCCATTCATGGTACCATTTAAATAATTTTTAAAAGCAGGACTATATCCAGACCCAAGAACATTTACTTATGTATATAATTTCTATATAACTACTAGAGGCCCGGTGCACGAATTTGTGCATGGGTGGGGTCCGGCTGGCCTGCCCCGGGGGGCCCACCATCGGAGGGGCCGAGGGCAGTTGGCCAGCCTGCCCCACCCCTGATCTGGTTGTTGGGGGCCAATCGGGGCCCGGATCAGGCTGGTTGGCTGCCGCAGTGCACGTCAGCCACCGGTCATTATGGTCGTTCTGCCGTTCTGGTTGCTGGGCTTTTATATATAGATAGATAGAAAGTGGACTTGGAAGGTAACTTCACATTCATGAGAACATTGGCCTTTGGGGAGGAGAAGAATATAATGGTGTTGGGATTGAAAGTCAAATAGGGTTTTATCTGCAACATTTTCTTCTATTAAGATTTTTATTGAGTTAATATTTAATGATGGTCAGTCAACTCTGGGTAGCAGGAATGTAGGAATTATATTCTGTTCTCTATATTTTAAAAACTTCTCAAAATAAACAAGATATGCCCTGGCCAGTGTGGTTCAGTTGATTGGATGTTATCCCATGCACCTAACAGTTGCTAGTTTGATTCTCAGTCAGGGCACATGCCCAGGTTGCAGCTCGATCCCCCATGGGGAGTGTGCAGAAGGCAGAAGGCAGCCAATTGATGTTCCACTCTCACATCTCTGTTTCTCTCTCTCTGTTCCTCTCCCTTCCTCTTTCTCTAAAAATCAATTTTAAAAATCTTTAAGAAAATAAAAATAAACAAGATACAAATTTTCAAACTCTTAACCAATTGAAACATATGTCTGTACTGCCTTCCTTTGGCTCTTTACTCTAATTAAGGGTGTATCTACAAACCCCACTCTCCACATGACTCAGACCAAACCTATTTTCTCCTCAGATTTTCTGGTTTGGAGTTTTACAAAATCCCCTTGGTTTGCTGCTTCTCCACTTTCTGTGTTTGTGCCACAGCCTCCTTGAGCTGAGGGAGAGCCTGGCCAGCAGCATGAGGCTATAGTTACTGGCATTGGTTCTGACACACGATCCTCTGAGGTCAGAATCCTGGGTCCTGAGCTCATTTCTAAAGTGCCGGTGCCTCTTCCTTTAACATAACCAGTAGTCACCCTGGAACAATTCTGGAAGGGCACATGGAAATCTTGAATCTGTAGATGTCAAATTATGTAACCCTTTCCTTCTATTCTGATCTCCATTCATGCTGTTTAAAAAACAAGTTCAGAAAATCAGTCAATCCATTAACAATTCCCTTTTCAAAAGGAGGCCCAGTAAAAAACATGGACTCTTGTGAATTAAAGCATTTTTAGCTGCTCTCTTAAAATAAATCATGGATGTCTAAGGGCAAATTGGTAAGAGGCCATTTAAGAAGAAAGAGAAGCATATAGGTGCTTCCTGGGAAACAACGAAACAACTCAGAGTGAGAATAAAGTCGAAAGCAGGGTACCTCTGAATGAATGAATATGTTTTGTACTCAATCTCAATACCTTTCACAGTGTTTGGTTCAGACTTTATTTTCCTCCATAACAATCCTGTCTGGTTACAATTCACTAGTCCTACCTCCAGTGTCCTGGACGGAGGGAATCAGTAGGTAGAAAATGCAGGTATGTTCCCTAATTCAGGTATCCTAGAAGCTGGACCCAAAGAGAAAACAGTGGCACAGTACAGGTTATCTGAGGAATCACAAACTGCCTTGCCTTTCCTGGGTGCAGACTTGGATGTACCTCATGAGCTGACTCTGGTGTCCCTGCACAGAGAAACTTTCCAGGCCTCGAAGACAGGGCTCGGATTTTTCTTCCATCATAATGAACACTTTTCTAATAAGGGCCTACTAACATGAGCATTTCAAATTCCCCAGGCCTGGCTCCACAGGCTGTCATTTGGTGTAAATGTAATCACTGGGCTGTTGAAAGAACTATAGGTAATGATATACAAGACATATAGCAAGTATTCAATTACACGTATTGGTTTTATAAGAAATATCCAGATTCCTAAAGTTTCTCAAGAAAATCTGGTGCTTCATTAACATATCTTTGATATGACAACCTATCCCCAACCAGGATTTCCTGGTCCTAACCCAACAACTCAGGGTGTTTCCCAGAAGAACTAAGGACTAGGAAGAAAGAATTAAGGAGATGTCTTCACCTAGCCTTGTCCCAGCTCTGGAAATTTTGTCATACTGGAGCCTTTTACCTTCCCCCCCTAATTCATTCCTTCAACAATCGCTTATTGAAAAGTCTCTGTTCAAGACACTGGTACGGAAGAAAATGCAAATATGAAGTCTTTGTCTTCAGGGGACTTTCAATACAGGGTAGCAAACAAGAACTTAGCACTCACTAAGCAGAATCCCTGTAACATGATTTGCTTAAGAACCTGTTTCTATTACCTTGCAGACTGGTTAACCCAGTGGTCGGCAAACCTCAGCTCGGGAGCCACATGCGGCTCTAGAGCTTCGGTTTGCCGCTCTGTTGACTGAGTTTGCCGACCACTGACCTAAGCATTTAAAAGAGGAACACTGTTGCTCAGTAGTTGAACTTCAACCTATGAACTAGGACAGTGGTCAGCAAACTCATTAGTCAACAGAGCAGCAAACCGCGGCTGGCTCCCGAGCGGCGGTTTGCCGACCACTGGGTTAACCTAATCAATAGATAGTTACCTGTTTTCTCCCAACTTCCCCTTCATTCACGTACTGGCCCAGCATGTAGAAACAAATCCATCCTACCTACCAGGGTGTGACCATCCTTTACATTGATATCAGCTGCAAGAAGAAATCACACAAGGGGCCTGGCCGCCTCTCTGCCCCCAAATCTGCTGGGCCCTCCGGACCCCTCCAGAACACTTCACATGTCTCTAATGTGCTGCTGGTCCCAAGACCACTCATCGCTGTCTTCAGATGGCCCACTCAACGACCTTCCTCCCTCTCTGCAGGTGACATTGTCCCTCCTTAAAGTGAAACCCAAGGTACCTAACACATTACCGGGGCCTGATGTTCATTCACTCACTCAACAAACATCTATCAGAGCCTACCTACTATGTAGGAGCCTGCACTGAGCAGCCTTCACGGACCTCACTCTGCTAAGATACACTTTCAGCAAAAATCACACACAAAACTGCACACCTTGGAAGGGGCTAAGGAGAGTTACAGGTGCTGCAAATCTTAGAGGCCAGAGTCGTTTTCCTTAAGAAATGATCGGAACAATCTCAACAACAAAATGGACGTAACCTAAGGAAAGAAGCCAGGAGCGTTGCAGAGGCCCTGGGGGGGGGGGGGGGGGGGGGAAGGTGTGGGCATCCAAGAAGGTAGGTGGGCAAGATCATCCTACACCGGGCCTCGGGCCTCTCCTAAGGGGGTTGGGTCTCCAAACTGAAGAAGTAGTCGGAACCCACCAAGAGGTCTCCAGGAGCGAAAGCCGCGATCGGATGAGCCTGCCCGGTGTCTGCAGCGCAGGCTCAGGGTCCGCTCTGCCCCCAGGTTACCGCCCAGCGCCCAGCCCCGCGCCTGCCCTCAGCGGGTTCTCCCAGCGCCGCTGGCCGGGGCGCCGCCGCCGGGCTGGGCCTGGGGTCGGGCCGAGGAGGGGCGGCGCGCCGAGGCGGCGGGCGGGCGGGGCCGGGCAGCGGCGCGGCCGGGCGGTGGCGGCCTGCGCCCCGGCGCCCCCCGGGGACCCGAAGCCGACAAACAGCCGGCGCGCATGGGACTCGCGCTCGCCGAGTTTCGGCTTCCGCGGGGGCTGCGTCCGGTTCTCGGCGGAGGGAGAAGGCCCCGCGGCCTAAGCGGCCGAGTCCGCACCGATCCCCGGCGTGGCCCGGAGCCCCCCGCAGCCCACGGCGCACAGGTGAGACCCGCGGCCCAGGTGGGGGGCCCGGCCCGGGCCCCCGGAGGCCCCTGCGCGCAGCCCCGGCACCCCCGCTGCGGCGCGGCGGCCGCCATCTCCGGGAGCGGCGGGCGCTGCGAGCTGCGGGCGCGTCCACGCGGCCGGGAGAGCGGCGGGAGGCCCGGGCCCGCGGGGTGTGTTCCGGCCGCCCGGCCGCGCGGGCAGAGGCGGGGACCCCGGTGCCGGCCGGGCCCCGCGATCGGCCGCTCCAGCCTCCGGCCTCGTCCCAGCTCTAAAGTTAGCACTTGTCGCTGTTGAAAAAGTGGGACCGGACAGCACCGGGGAGGAAGCGCAGGACCCGGGGGAACAGCCCGGGGGAACTTGAAGCTGTATTTCCTTCCTTTCCCCCATAAACGTGGCCAGACTGTGCTTTTGCAGGACCTGGATCGGAAAGGAGTGTGACTTGGCTTCTTTCTCTCTGTACATCGCGGGCACCACCCGCGGCTTGGAATGGGTTTCTCGGTTTCTTTGTTTGGAGGACACCAGGCTGCGGTCCTGGGGGCCAGGTTGACCTCTGCATCCTCCCCCGGAGTCTGACCTGGCTCCACCTTCAGGCTGTTGAATGACAGGACTGTGATTTACTCCGTGCGTCCCCTCCCGGATGACGAACATACAGGTGGTTTTCAGTTTTTACAAAAGCAAGTTGTTAGCACTGTTCCGTCTGGCTTTTGTTTACACTGACTCCTTCATAAGGCTTGTGGTAGATACACATTGCACCGTGGTCGGCAAACTGCGGCTCTTTGGCCCCTTGAGTGTGGCTCTTCCCCAAAATACCACGGCCTGGGCAAGTCTATTTTGAAGAAGTGGCGTGAAAAGAAGTTTAAGTTTAAAAAATTTGGCTCTCAAAAGAAATTTCAATCGTTGTACTGTTGATATTTGGCTCCGTTGACTAATGAGTTTGCCGACCACTGATGCAGAATGCTCCTTAGAAGAGTTATTCTGGTTTTTCCACCTTCACTAGTGTTGGGGAATACCTGGTTCAAGGAACTTCCTGGTCGCCTTTGTTGCAGGTCCCACAAGGCACAGGGAGCAAATTGTCAACACCTGTTTGTTAAAGAGTGCCTTGCCTTGTGGCTGTCCTTACCTAGAGCTTTTGCTGAAAAGGGAACTATGAGTACCTTAGTAATTTTAAAATCTGATTTAGATTTAGCTTGGACAAACCACTACAGTCCCCAATACGGTTAAACTTGGGTTAATGCAAAATTCAAGCTGGGCTTAGATGAATCGTGGAGACGTTTTAATGTTTCAGTCATACACTGAAACATGGGTTGTAAGGGAAGGGATTTTAAGAGATTCTGCTGATGTCCAGTCACTAGAAACTCAAAAATCTTTCCTTGAAGACTTGAAAAAGACTTCAAGTGAGTGACATTGTCCTCATCAGTGAAAATACATGGAATTTGTTTTTCCATTCGTTTCATTTACATTTTTTAAAAGTTTTGTGCTAAAATAGAGGGGATTTTTCTCTGTCATGATCATTTTCCTGTTTGGTCACATGATCCTGAAAATTAAATGTGTAGATAGGAGTTTAAAACTTACAGTGGATTGATTCCTTTCCCCCGAATATTAAACCAAAGCCTTCCCACCACTTGGCAGGGCTGGGGTCCTTTCCTGCTTCCCTGTGTGAGACACTCCCACGGTGGTGCTGTGATCCTCCTCCCACCTCTCCGGGGTCCCTCACTCTGAGCTTCCCTGTGTGAGACACTCCCATGGTGGTGCTGTGATCCTCCTCCCCTCTCTCTCCCGGGTCCCTCACTCTGAGCTCCGTGCCCAGCTCCGCGCCTGGCACACAAGTGACTGATAACTATTAGCATGGTGGATGCATTCAGATTATGAGTGTTTAAGTCCAGTTTGTAAGTTAGAGATCTGTGTGTGACTGACTTTTCATTCCAATGAGTCAGGTGACCAGGGCAGCTGTGATCATCTCTTGCTTTTAAGTGGATTACATCCCAAGAAACACTAGCAGCAGGGCACCTAGGTCTTTTTTTTTTTAAACAACTTTGTTGATATGTAATTCATACACCATATAATTCATCCATTCAAAGTATACAATTCTTTTTTTTTTGTATATTATGGTATTGCTTTTTTAAGTTTTGGTAAAATATATATGACATAAAATTTGTCACTTTATCTATTTTTAAGTGTTAAGAATTTAATAACATTAAGTACACTTACAATGTTGTTCAACCATCACCACTATTTCCAAAACATTTTTACACCTTAAACAGATACTCCATAAATAAATATATGAATGGATGTTGATAATTTAAAAGAAAACAATTTTAATATTGATTTCTAACCCTTTTTATTTGTTGTGTTGTCTTTTACACCTATATGAAAAGTTATAACTAAGATGGCATCATGCATTATCTTAGTCCAGTAATACTTGAAGTTCCTTATAATGGAAAACTGGGCAATTCGTTCAAGTTGGAATGCTGGATTACTGAACTTTCTAGGGTTTCTACAAGTTGTAGAGCAAAATTTGAACGATATCCCTAAGTCCACTCTGATTTGCAGAGGATGCTTTATCCAAGTTGATATTACACTGTTTGGCTTACTCTATTGCTATGTATTCCCTTTGCTTTTATAGTTGTAGAATACCCTCCACTTTTTTTTTTAATTGTCTAAAGTTTTACATATGTCTCCTTTTTCCCCAATTGACCCCCCCCCCCCCCAAACCATTCCCACCCCGGGCAAGCCCCCACCGCCCCAGTGTCTGTGTCCAATGGTTATGCTAATATGCATGCATACAAGTCCTTTGGTTGCTCTCTAACCACCACCCCTCACCTCCCCTGCCATTTGTCTCTGGATCTCTTTTTGTTCATCAAATTATGTTGATCATTATATCCCACACATGAGTGAGATCATGTGATATTTATCTTTCTCCGACTGGCTTATTTCGCTTAGCATAATGCTCTCCAGTTCCATCTACCCTCCATTTTCATAGGAGGTACCCTAGGGCTTCCTAAGACTAGAAAAATCTACAAAATTTTAAGGTGCTAATAAAAAAAGAGGGATTTATTTTAGGTACAAAGTGTTTTAAGTACCTAGTTTTCATTCTGAAATTCTTAGCTTTTCTTTGCCTGTTATATTGCTTTTATGGATGCCAATCTCTTAACATCTTTTAAAAAACAATTTGTGGCTTCTGGTTGTTTGAGCTTCCATGTTTAACAAGGAGAGAGCACCCTTGGGCATCAGTAGGAAGAAGGCTAGGCTAGGGTAGAACTTGGGAGCAAAAATTAGTGAGCCCGTTTTTTAGTAGGTTTGGCAGGGGTATAACCGTTAATCCCAAATCCTCAAATATGGAGGGATTCCTGTGTATGTGAGTACACCTGTGCTTCTGATCGCAGTAAAACTTAATTAGCATTATAGCCCAGTTACCGTTTAGTTAATTGCACAGTACACTGGGCTCTAGGTTTGTCTTGGGCCCTGCTAGTGGCCTGAGCAAACCACATCATTTTTGTGGATTCATTTTTGGCACTAGTACATTAAGTGGGCTTGAGTAAACAGGTGAATTAAGTTTGCTCTTCTAAAGCCAGCTAGCATATTCTTGGCTGCTTTCTGCAAACTCACCATTTCTTTGAAGTTATCTAAAAATTGTGTTTTAATTATATATTCTACCATAATGTAGCCTTCTAAAATTTAGTATAAAGATGGCATTTTAAATTTGTAACCACCTGTAACATTGATGCGTCCAGAAGATGCATTCTGTTTATCCTAGAGTTTTGTGTATTCCCTGACCCCCTGCCGCAGACCCTTGGGGCTCCTTCTGCCTCAATTGGAGAAGCATGGGACCCAGGGGACTTCCAGGTCTCTTGATGCTCTGATGTGGTATAACCCTTGAAATAAACTAGAGTTTATTCTCTAGTTTCAGGAGGTTATAAATCCATACCACAGAAAAATATGATTAACCGATTTGAATGACTTAACTTCTTTCCCTGGAAATTAGAGATTGCAATTCTATTGTGTGTAAAAGCTGTTTCATCAGAAACTTCATTCCATTTTAAGAAATGGATTGCAAAGTTAGAAAAACCCTTTTACAGATGTCATCTCTGTTGCTCTCAATCTTTCTTGCCTGCAATTCTGCTGTTTTCTTTCCTGGCTGCTAATTGGATTAAAGACTGTTTTGCCAACCATGGCTACTGGAGATGAGAGTCCTATCTTTGAAGATGACGAAAGGTAAATATCTTGCATTGCAATCAGACTAGCTTTTGAAACTTTCAAGATTGTTTTAGTCATCCAGAAGAGTTATTTATCCAGGTTACTTTTTAAAGGACACATTTTGTAAAATTGCAGAATGCATGGTTTTGCTTTTCTATGATGTGAACGCGGGTAGTAAACACCCGGTCTGAGGGTGGCCACCGCTAACGTGGCATCCTTTATAGGACCTGGATATAAGATCTTCAAATCCCTCTCAGCACACAGTTCTTGGCAATCACTTCAAAATGATATAAAACCCACTCAGTATCTCTGATTGAGAGCACACCAAGGAGATGAGAGGGAATGAAGAGTCGGACGTAGTTAAGAGAACAGTCTCTTGAGCCAGAGTCCTAAGTTTAAATCCCATCCCACTTACTGTCATCGTGACCTTAGGCAAGCTCTTAGCCTCTCTGAGCCTCAGTTTCCTCACCTATAAAATAGGGATAATAATAGTACCCATCCATGATGAGGATTCTTCGAGTTAATACATGTAAATTCTTACAACAGTGACTGTCACACAGTAAACACTTCACTGTTAGCTATGATCATTAAGGCTGTAATGTTACTTTTCTCAAAGCTAAAAACCTCTATCAATATAATATTATATATGTCATTTACATATAAAACATGTTTTATATTAAAATATTTATATTATGTTTTATATTAAAATGTGTTTAAATTATGCCAGAAACTTCTGACTAAATAAAATCCTTTATTTTTTAAATAAGGTTTTCTTTTTCCTTTTTTATAAATAAGATTTTCTATAGCAATGACAAGAGTTACTATTTTTCATAACATTTTAATCTTTATTATAAGACATTTCTTCCATGACTTCTCCTTTTCTCAGTCTTACTTTAGTAAATTAAAAAGTGTTTTTGTTAAAATTAATTCTTAGTCATTGGTTTAAGTATGAAAGGTTTGTAGAATTCTTGTTTTGGAATTATTGGATCTGAAAAAAACCCAACAAAATTAAAGACTATGCTTTTCAATGAGGGGAGGGAGAAACAGAGACTTCTTACTGACCTTTCCAAGCATTATTCTGTAGCCTAGCTTAGAATACTGTCATGGATAAACTGATAGATTCTTAATCCTATTAAAATTAAGGTGACTTTGTTTGGAATTACCTGTGTATACCCATGAGAGTACTTTCATCTTAAAGGAAGAGTGCATAAGAGGGAGAAGATAGTTTCATGTACTGTGAGTGAGATTTCTTAGGTAATATCACTTTAATATTTTGTAATTTTATGGGTTTTAAACATCTGTTATTTTCACCTTGGAAGGATTAGTTGGCTATCCTATAACTGTTTCTGGCCTTCTATAATTGCTGTATTTTATTCCCTTAGCCCTCCGGATAGCCTGGTAAAAATGACAGATCTTGTAGCCGTTTGGGATGTTGCTTTGAGTGATGGAGTCCATAGGATTGAATTTGAACATGGGACCACATCCGGCAAACGAGTGGTATATGTGGATGGGAAGGTAGGAAAAAAGCATGTTACTTTGTAAATATGGTAGCAGAGAAGGTTTATTTTGTTAGTGTAGATTCTTCATATGTGAATTCAGGCTTTTCTCTTACTAAAGTGGTTATCTTTATATTTTGGCCTGTATCATTTTGCTGTACAAAGCTATTGAATCATAGTTAAGGAATTCATAGACTATAACATCTAATATTTAAACATAAAATGCCTTTAGAGTCTAAAACCTTTGCATCACAAATTAATATTACATCTAACTAGCATTATCATTTGCTCACTTTAATTATATTATTTCTAACTTTAATTATATTATTATAATTATATCATTTGCTCACTTTAATTATATTATTAAGCATTACATTTTCTTCCATTTGTGTGTTTTCAACTTTTCTATTTTATTACTTAGGAAGAGATAAGAAAAGAATGGATGTTCAAATTAGTGGGCAAAGAAACCTTCTGTGTTGGAGCTGCAAAGACAAAAGCAACCATAAATATAGATGCTGTCAGTGGTTTTGCTTATGAATACACTCTGGAAATTAATGGGAAAAGTCTTAAGAAGTATATGGAGAACAGATCAAAAACCACCAATACTTGGGTATTACATTTGGATGGTGAAGACTTGAGAGTTGTGTTGGGTAAGTGATTGCTGTTACTACAGAATTGATTGGCTTTTTATAATGGCTGTTTAATTACTTTCTCTAACTGTTCAGATCTTTTTTTTTTCCCTTTTTAAATCTTTATTGTTGAAAGTATTACATATGTTCCTGTTACCCCAGTGCCCTCCTCCCCCCGCCCCAGGCCTTCACCACTTTATTGTCTGTGTCTATGGGTTATGCATATAGGCATATAAGTTCATTGGCTAATCTCCTCCCTCCCCACTCCCACCCCCTGCCATGGGAGCTTTGAATAGGTGTATTTTTAATGTGTCCTGTGTGAATGAAGTATTCATTTAATTGATTGATTTATATATAAAATGTGAGAGCCAGAGTTTATAGTGATGGATTTGAGGAGTATAAACTTAGGTTTAAAAAAAAGAACTATTGGCCGAAACCAGTTTGGCTCAGTGGATAGAGCGTAGGTCTGCGGACTGAAAGGTCCCAGGTTCGATTACAGTCAAGGGCATGTACATTGGTTGCGGGCACATCCCCAGTAGGGGGTGTGCAGGAGGCAGCTGGTCGATGTTTCTCTCTCATCGATGTTTCTAGCTCTCTATCCCTCTCCTTCCCTCTCTGTAAAAATCAATAAAATATATTTAAAAAAAAAAAAAGAACTATTGGGCCCTGGCTGGGTAGCTCACTTGGTTAGAGCATCGTCCTGATGCACCAAGGCTATGTGTTCCACTCTTGGATGGGGCACACACAAGAGCCAGCCAATGAATGCATAAATAAGGAGAACAACAAATTGATGTTCCTTTCTCTTCCATCCCCTCTCTCTAAAATCAATAAATAACATTTTAAATAAATAAAAAGAAATATTGATATAGACATTGGCTGTTATTCGATATTTCACTTTAAAAGCATGTCTAAAGGCAGTTGGAAATTTAAGATTCACCAGTGAGAAGGGAATTTTTCTCTAGGTGGCAATAGGGTTAGGACTGCAGCAGATCAAATTGGTGAGTCTAGATAAAAGTAGATTAACAAAATAAAAGGGCCTAGCCAGGTGACTCAATTGGCTGGAGCGTTGTCCTGTACCCCAAAAGGCTGGGGTTCAATTCTCAGTCAGGGCGCATACCCACATTGCAGGTTCGATCTCAGGTCAGGGTGAGTATGGGAGGCCACTAATCAATGCTTCTCTCTCACATTGATATTTCTCTCTCTCTCAGGGGTATTTTGGCAGCATTTTGCTCTTTTGTCAGCACTTAGCACAGTCCACCAGGTATACTTATATTTTTTCTTATGATCCAGTAATTTTTCCCTCAAGTGAAACCATTACAAAAATGAATAGAGATTATTGCACTATCCATTAAAATATTTACTCATAAGGCTACATTTCTAACCCTTTAGAACTTTATCCTGTCTATTCTGTATGAACTCTGTGGCAGCCCTTTGTAGTGCCTTTTTTTAATCCTCACCCGAGGACATTTTTACAGAATTTTTAGAGAGAGAGGAAGGGAGAGAGAAACATTGATGGGAGAGAGAGAAACATCCATCAGTTACCTCCTGTACTCACTCGATCGGGGACTGAATCTGCAACCTAGGCATGTGCCCTGACCAGAATTGAACTTGTGACCTTTCGGTGTATGACACAGCACTCCAACCAACTGAGCCACACTGCCCAGGGCTTGGTGGTCTTTTTATGCCATCTTCCAATTGACTCAGTGTGAGAGGCCGGGGTAGTCATCTAGTCACTGATACTAAAGGACATTCCTTTTGGAAAAGTCCCTCACATTCACTTGTATGCATCTTCCTTTGAAGATTATGCTTCAGTATTTACTTTTGAGTTTAACAAGTCTTCATCAATTTGTATTGGGATCATGATTTTCTCTTAAAAGTTTGTTTTGTTTCATTTTGATTTTGTCTGTGAAGAAAATAATCCATTTCTTTAAATTTAGAACCAATTCAAAGTTGTGAAAAGTTAATGGACTTTGAGGAATCCAGTGTATCAAACCTTTCTAAAAATAATAAATATAAAGAGTTAACTTTATCTTTAAAATCATATATTATAATTTTTAATTTGTTACTTTTACAGAAAAAGACACTATGGATGTATGGTGCAATGGTAAAAAAATGGAGACAGCAGTAAGTTGACTTTTTTTTTTTTTTAATGTGGTAATAATTTTATTTTATTTTTATTTTTTAAATCTTTATTGTTCAGGTTATTACAGTTGTTCCTCTTTCTGTTGTATGCCATTTAAACTTTTCATTTTCTTCTTTTTCCACAACATAAGGATAAGATGAAATAATATGTCCTAAAGGAATTTGGGGGTGGGAAACCTACTACTATAAGAATCTACTACTGAATCAACTCTGAGTTCCTACACAGTTTTTTTCTTTTTATAAATCTTTATTGTTCAGATTATTACAGTTGTTCTTCTTCCCCCCCCCCCCATAGCTCCCCTCCAACCGGTTCCCACCCCACCTCTGCCCTTATCCCCCCACCCCATCCTCATCCATAGGTGTACAATTTTTGTCCAGTCTCTTCCCACACCCCCCACACCCCTCCCCCCCCGAGGATTGTCAGTCCACTCCCTTTCTATGCCCCTGATTCTATCATATTCACCAGATTATTCTGTTCATCAGATTTTTTTATTCACTTGATTTTTAGATTCACTTGTTGATAGATATGTATTTGTTGTTCATCATTTTTATCTTTACCCTTTTCTTCTTCTTCCTCTTCTTAAAGAATACCTTTCAGCATTTCATATAATACTGGTTTGGCGGTGATAAACTCCTTTAGCTTTTTCTTATCTGTGAAGCTCTTTATCTGACCTTCAATTCTGAATGATAGCTTTGCTGGGTAGAGTAATCTTGGTTTGTAGGTTCTTGCTATTCATCACTTTGAATATTTCTTGCCACTCCCATCTGGCCTGCATAGTTTCTGTTGAGAAATCAGCTGACAGTCGTATGGGTGCTCCCTTGTAGGTAACTAACTGTTTTTCTCTTGCTGCTTTTAATATTCTCTCTTTGTCTTTTGCTCTTGGCATTTTAATTATGATGTATCTTGGTGTGGTCCTCTTTGGATTCCTTTTGTTTGGGGTTCTGTGCACTTCTTGGACTTGTAAGTCTATTTCTTTCACCAGGTGGGGGAAGTTTTCTGTCATTATTTCTTCAAATAGGTTTTCAGTATCTTGCTCTCTCTCTTCTTCTGGCACCCCCATAATTCTGATGTTGGTACGCTTGAAGTTGTCCCAGAGGCTCCTTACACTATCTTCATATTTTTGGATTCTTTTTTCTTTTTGCTTTTCTGGTTGGGTGTTTTTGGCTTCTTTGTATTTCAAATCTTTGACTTGATTCTTGCGATCCTCTAGTCTCTCTAGTCTGCTGTTGGGTCTCTGTATATATTTTATTTCAGTCAGTATATGCTTATCTTGTTGGTCCTTTTTCATATCCTCGAGGGTCTCACTAAACCTTATAACCATGGTTTTGAACTCTATATCCAGTAGTTTGCTTTCCTCCATTTCTTTCATTTGTGACCTCTTTCTTTTCTTTTCTTTTCTTTTTTAAATATATTTTATTGATTTTTTACAGAGAGGAAGAGAGAGGGATAGAGAGTTAGAAACATCGATGAGAGAGAAACATCGATCAGCTGCCTCTTGCACACCCCCTAACTGGGGATGAGCCCGCAACCAAGGTACATGCCCTTGACCGGAATCGAACCTGGGACCCTTGAGTCCGCAGGCCGACGCTCTATCCACTGAGCCAAACCGGTTTCGGCGTGACCTCTTTCTTTGTCTCCACATTTTGGCTGCTTCCCTGAGTTGATAGGGTGGCTTTGTGTGCTAGGTGTCCTATAGGGCCCAGTGGCTTAGCCTCCCCAGTTACCTGAGGTGGACACTCTTGGTGCATCCCTTTGTGGGCTGTGTGCACAGTCTTGTTGTAGTTAAGCCTTGATTGTTGTTGGTATCACTGGGAGGAATTGACCTCCAGGCCAATAGGCTGTGAGAATCAGCTGTGTCTACGATGGGAGAAGTTCTGTGCTGGAGACACCCTTATGAGGCAAGACTTGCTTCAGTGGGGCTTTCGTGTTCACTGAGTCTGCCCCCTGAGTGTGTCCCTTATGGATCTGAGGAGTTGTAATCTGGATGGTCCTACTCTGTTCCCTGGGTATACTGGCTCTTGGATCTCCATGGAGGTGCTAATTTAGCCTCTGCCTGAGGCCACCCAGCAGGAGATACAGAGAGATCTGCAGATTCCTCTTCTTTGTTTGGGTTTTGGAGGTTCCCAGATGAGGCCCAGCTGTGAAGCAATGCAAGCTGCTGTGGGGCCTTGGGCCTTCTTTTGGATGTTCTGGGTCTCTCTGACTCACCTGCAGTTTTATAGGTAAGTTTAGATTTCAAAGGACCAGGCCATTCATGTGCAAAAGCCTTTGCGCACAGCTTGGATGGGGCAGAGTCTCAGGGCAGAGCAAACAGCAATGACTTCCCGTCAGCCCTCTCCTAAGAGGCCCCCGGGTCTCAGTGTCCCACGGTAATCGCTGCAAGCACCTCTGAGAGAAAGCCGCCTTTGAGTTCTGCCCACTGCCAGACAGTCCAGTTTCTCCCTGTATGAGTCTGGGTCCCCAGAGTCTCGCCCGGAACTGGAGTTCAGAATAGTTGGGAGCTTGTGTCTCCCTGCGGATTGAAAAAGCCAGCCGTGTACTCAGTTGCCAGCCCTCTCCATGCACGCGCCTCTGTACCTCTGCCCTTTACTTCCGCAGCTCCTCTGAGTCTCAGTGTGTTTTTCTCTTCCCTTCTAGTTGTAGAATTTCCACTTAGCCAGCCTTCCTGTGGTTCTGGATGATGTCCGTTTTGTCTTTTAGTTGTAGTTTTGAAGTGGTTGTGCGAGGCGGCAAGTTCAGGTGTTTACCTATGCCGCCATCTTGGTTTCTCCATAAGTTGACCTTTTGATTATTCTTCACACCATGTGTGTAAGTTATGTTGAAATGTTGCTACATTTCCTAATTATGAAGATTTTATAATAAATCTGAAGGTCCTCTTAGTTGAAAAAAAAAAAAGGAATTATTTCAGACTCCAAAATTTGAAAACCTTTCCTGAAAAGTGCTTGGGGCAGCAAGAATTTGGAAATAATTTACGTTGTAAGCTTGCCCGACCTCCCACTCTACCTTGCATTTCCTGGACCAGGCTCTATCCTAAAAAGAGTTCCCCATTAGAAAATTCCTCCCCCAAAAGTTGCGTACTTCTGTGTTTATTCACGTTAAAGCGGTGCTTCCTGCTGCTTCTCAAACATACATGCACATTGTTAACATTTCCCCAGGTGAGGCCCATGCTGCTGATCCACAGGTCACTTTGAATAGGAGGCTTTATACCATACACTCAAACAGATGGTACTTTCCTAAAAGCAAAGTTTTTGAAAAAGAAACGACGCACATGATGTCAGATGGTGACACAAAGGCAGACAGGAAAGGGCGTTGTCACAACCCCCAGAAGTCAAGTGGAATTTATAGACTAGCAGTGCCAGAGGCTACGCACTCATTGTGGCCACACAGGATGAAATCCCTACCTAAACCCCAGTGTGTTTGGCTTTTGCTATCTGCTGCTTGCACTGTGAGTAAGATGAATATAGGAGTGAATTCCAAGTTGGAATTAAATAATAGTGGTGTATATAGAATTGTATCCCTGAAAACTATATAATTTTATTAACCAATACCACCCCAATAGATTCAATTAAAGAAAAAAAAAAAAAAAGAAAGAATAGTGTCGTATACATAGCATGGGGAAGGGGTGAAAGCAAAGGAGACTATATTGGGAAGCAGGGAGCTTGGGACTAGGCACTGAAATTGCCAGATGGAAATTCCCATGTGTTATTGGGTCACCTGGCAAGCAGGGAGTATCTGCTTTTCCTGCTGGCTTGAGGTGCGCCAGGGCTAGAGAACGAGACGCTCTCTTCTCTAGTCCTTTTTAGCTCGCTGCACAATAGTAGATGCTGCCATCATCTCCTCTGTCTGGTGTAGGTATAGGAAGATGAGAAGAGGTGCTTGGTCTGGGATAAACTTATTCAGACTACCTAGAACCTGCTGGGTCTTATAGATGTTCGCTCTGAGGAACTGCCCAAGCATTAAATCAAGACTTAATCCTGGCATTAATTCTTGAAGGGAAATTTAACCAGGACTCACTCAAAATTGATCCTCAGAGATTAAGCCACTCTCCAAGTTCAATCTCCTCATTGACTTCTTTTATGCAGAGAGGCTTGGCGAGCTCTTCGGTATCCTGTGACCCCTTTGGGAACAGCTTCTGTTACCATTCACATGGACTGGGCACCTGCTGGGTGCCCGGCGCCACGCCCGGTGCTCCTTCCTGTTCTTACTTTCTGACCCTGCAGTTTTCTCGGTGGAGAACGAGCAGTTTGAACCACATTCCTTCCCACACTCACAGAATTCTCCAGTGCCTATGTAAAGAGAACATTGTTTTATGACATTAATATGGTTGTAAATTGGTTCAAAATAGTGTTCACCCTACACTGTCTCTGTTTCTCAGTAACTGATAGGAAACCACAAGTGTGTGGACAAGAGCTCTTTATGACCCAGTTGCCTCCTCACTGTAACTACAGCCTAGTTTGCAGGACACTTCGGCAGCTCTGTGTTCAGGCAGCCTTCCCAGTACTATGCACACCTGCAAGTTACATCTTATTTTCTCCTTTTCCTTTTTATCTCCAAGCATCATGACCAAGGTTATGAATCTGTTAAATTGTCAAGAAGCTACTTAGAGGAATTATTTTACTAAACCATGGCCCTGCCCTCTGAATTGATCTTTACAGAAGAATGACTTAAAGGACATTTTTCAAGGCTCAATATAAAAAAGAGTGAAAACGCATTGCACTCCAGGTCCAGACCCGCTCACTTTGGAGGTGTTCATACAGCTCTCCTAAGAGCTATTGACCACATTCTGCTCAGAGCTAGGAAAATGCTTCTCCCTGATGCACCTATGCTTTCTTTGGTTTGATAACGTTAGCTGCGGGACCTTGCTCTGTCTGCTTTGGCTGCTAGGAAGCTCACAGCCAAGTTTTAAGTCTGACTGGGGTTTCCTTGCTTTCTGGAGTAATTACCCTTTAATCCTCCTCTTCTTCCTTCCTTCTCTATACTACTTGACCCCTATTTTTTTTATTCCAGATCAGTACTATTCAGTATGAGCCACAAACATGAGCTTTGAGTGTAGCTTTTTTATTAGCAATAATGTTTTAAGGTGAAATTTATTTTATAATACATTTGATTTAAATCCATCTATCAAAATAGTATTATTTAACATGCAATCAATAGAAACAGTTTTTAGTGAGTTATTTTACATTCTTTGTTTCATACTAAGTATTCCAAATCCAGTGTATATTTTACACTTAAACAGCCTATCTCATTCCAGACTCAACACATTTCAAGTGCTCGATTTTGCTACATATGGCTAGTGGCTACTTGTATTGGACAGAGCAAGTCTAGATCTAGTAGTGTTTGTTACCTCTGTATTTTATTATAGAGCCACTTTACACCCTGAGGAGTCAGATCTTCAGAGCGGTTAAGAACACTCCATCCCTTATTGACTAGGGTCTTTAGCAAGTTATTTACTCTGTGCCTCACTTTCCTTATCTGTAAAATGAGGATAATAGTATTTCTGTCAGGGTTCTTGTGAGGATGCAATAAAATAATGCATGTAAACTGTTCTTGGCCTAGAATAAGTAACTAATAAATGTTTTCTATCATGTTTATTTTTTTACTTTTGAAAATATTCTGTATGTCTGCATAGTACATGTTACATACACAGAGCCATGAGGTACATGGTTTTACTTTTCTCTGAAACTTAAGATTCTTAGATTGTAGAGAGTACAGATAAGAAACTTTCAATTCATAGCAGAATGTAAAAGCACCTAAATACTAGTTTCTAACTTTACAAAGCTTAACATTTACCATGTAATTCATTTTACCACCCTTTTAGATGGTGTTAGTGCTCAAGATAAATGTTTCTGAACACTAATTTCTCCTTCTCTGTTGGCCTAGGGTGAGTTTGTAGATGATGGGACTGAAACTCACTTCAGTGTTGGGAACCACGACTGTTACATAAAGGCTGTCAGTAGTGGAAAGCGGAGAGAAGGAATTATTCATACTCTCATTGTGGATAACAGGGAAATCCCAGAGATGCTTGAATGACTTCATGTTCATGAACATTAATCTTAAGAAGTAACAATCAGGACTTTTACATTACTGTGGTAATTAAATATGTTCAATATGTACTTCTCAGTACATTTAATCTGCCATGTTTTTATTTTTTTAGTTACTTGAAACTGTAATGTTCCAAGAGTCAGGGAAAAATATTATATACAATTAAAAAGACCTGCAATTTATTTTGTAAATAATGTAAAAATGTTTCAAAGCCAAATGGAAAATAAGATAAGGACCAAAATCACTAATGTTTTACAAAAGGACCTTTTACTA
This sequence comes from Cnephaeus nilssonii, assembly GCF_951640355.1. Taxonomy (NCBI): domain Eukaryota; kingdom Metazoa; phylum Chordata; class Mammalia; order Chiroptera; family Vespertilionidae; genus Cnephaeus; species Cnephaeus nilssonii. The sequence goes on from NC_137088.1 coordinate 30,659,529, forward strand.
TAATAAACATTATAAAATAAAATTGGTGCTGCTTGATTGTGCTTCTAAAAATGGATGTCTTCATATATTTCTCACTTGTGCATATCAGACAGGACAAGATGAATGGGTGTACAGAAATAACAGTAGAAACAGACTCACAGGGGCTACAGATTGAGAGTTCACTAGATGTAGAGCTATGTTTAAAATGTTCAAGGTAATAAAAGACAACTCGGAGAACTGCAGAGGGAACAGGAAAAATTTTTGAAAACATATAGCAGAATTAAAAAATGAAAGCTGGTATAATGATATTAACAACAGTTAAAGTAGATTTTAAGGCAAAAAAGAATTACCAGAAATACATAACACTTTAAAATAATTTTTAAATAGTTCAATTCACCAGGGATATAAATCATCTCTAAATTTGTTTTTGTTTTTTTCAATCTTCATTCTTACTGAGTTTATCTTGGGGCTGCAAATTTGGCTTTAACACTGGCTCTGAGCCATAGTCAGAAAACCTGCCTTACACAGTCTGCATTTCCCCTCCTTTCTACTTTCAGACAAGGCAGCTGCGGGCAAAGAGTGTGTATTTCTTACAGGACCTTACTAAAGTCCACTAGAAGACTCACCACCAACATCCCAATATTTTTTTATGGAGTCCTAGAGCATTAGCCTTGATGAACATGTGGTCAAAATCCCGAGTTAGACAGGTACCTTTCAACCTGCTTGCTTTTCTGCTATGGAACAATGATACAATGATGACAGTTTCCTAACTGGGCATGTGTGTGTGTGTGGGGGGGGGGGCAGGGAGGGAGTGGGTGCAAGGGGAGGTCCTCACTGCTCCTCATCTACCTCAGCTCACATTCCCCATTTTAGGACTGGCAACTTGCAATATGTCTTCATGGGTGGTCATTAGTCATCTTGGGCTGCTATGACAAAATTCCATAGACTGTGGATAAAACAAGACATTTATTTCTCACAATTCTGGAGATTGAGAAGTCCAAGATCAAGATACCGACTGATTTGGTTCCCCAGTGAGAGCCCGCCTCCTTGCTTGCAGAAAGCTGCCTTCTCACTGTGTCCTCACATGGCGGAGAGCGATCATCTTTAAATTTGTATTTACCTGATAATATTGCCTCAAACTCTATAAAACAAAAATTGACATAACTAGAATAGGCAAATCCAAAATCATAGTGGGATATTTTATCTCTTTCATAAATGCTAGGCAAAAACTCAGTAAAGATATGTACACTTAAACAGTAACACCATTAGCAGACTTGATCTAATGAACATAGGTAGAACAATCTAATAATTGAAGAATATGGATTTTTTACATGCACACTGAACATTTATAATACTTGACCATAGTGTGAGTCATAAAAACAAGTCCCAAATTTCAAAGAACTAAAATCATACAGAAGATGTTATCTGAATGCCATGCAACCTAGAAATCAACAAAACGGCAATGAGAAAATCCATGAGTATTTGGAAATTAATAAGCATACTTCTAAGTAAGCAGTAGCATGGAGAAACCAAAATGGAAATTAGAAAATATTTTGTTCTGAATGGTAATGAAGACTTCATATCAAAACTTATGAGATGCAGATAAAGATTATTATAAAGATTGCTATTGATCAGCTAAGCAAACATACAATTGGAAAAGAGGAATAATAAAATAAATACAAATAGAAGGAAGAAAATAAAGGAGAGTTAAAAACATACAACAGGATAAAAAAGCAGAAAGCTGATTCTTTGTGAAGATCAATGCAACTGGAAAACCTCTACTGAGACCAATTCAGAAAATAAAGAAGGTACTAACAAATATCAAGACTGAAAAAGACATCACTATCAATCCACTAAACTCAAAACATAAAAATAAATTTGAAAATGTAGATGAAATGGACACATTCCCAAAAAACTGGAACTCTTTAAGATGAACACAAGATACAAAAATCTGAATATTAGCCGAGGCCGGTTTGGCTCAGTGGATAGAGCGTTGGCCTGCGGACTCAGGGGTCCCAGGTTCGATTCCGGTCAAGGGCATGTACCTTGGTTGCGGGCACATCCCAAGTGGGGGGTGTGCAGGAGGCAGCTGATCGATGTTTCTCTCTCATCGATGTTTCTAGCTCTCTATCCCTCTCTCTTCCTCTCTGTAGAAAATCAATAAAATATATTTAAAAAAAAATCTGAATATTATTCTAGCTATTGAGTAAATCACATCCATATCTCAAAGAAAACATCAGACATAAGGTCACTGGCAAAATACTATCAAACTTTTAAGTAAGAAGTAATGCCAATCTTACTTGTGTTATAACATTACAAACACCTAGTTAACAAAACCTGACACAGACCTTAAAAAAAACTTAAGGCTAAGTCCCACTGATGAAAATAGATGCAAAAACCCCAAATGAAATACTGGCAATCAAACCCAGCATTATATAAAAAGGATAATACATAACAATCAAATTGCTCATTCTAGGAACGTAAACTTGGTTTAATATTTGCGTATCAATCAATATAACTCACCAAATCAGAAAAACTTTATGAACATCTTCATAAAATATAGAAAAATTATTTGATAAAATTCAACATCCTTTTATGATTTTTTTAAAGTTACTATTACCAGCCGAAACCGGTTTGGCTCAGTGGATAGAGCGTCGGCCTGCGGACTCAAAGGTCCCAGGTTCGATTCCGGTCAAGGGCATGTACCTTGGTTGCAGGCACATCCCCAGTAGGGGGTGTGCAAGAGGCAGCTGATCGATGTTTCTCTCTCATCGATGTTTCTAACTCTCTATCCCTCTCTCTTCCTCTCTGTAAAAAATCAATAAAATATATTTAAAAAAATTAATATAAAGTTACTATTACCAGTTTATTATAAAAGTTATACATAACATACTGATGAAGAGGTCCACAGGGCACGGTCCGGATGGGTCCTGAGCGCAGGAGCTCCTGTTCTTTGAGGAGTTGGTGTGCCAACATCTGGTATATACATGCGTTTACCAATCCAGAGGCTCCCTTTCATAATTAAAACAATATATATCTTGGGAACTGAAGTTTACTTCCTTAATTTGGTAAAAAAAATCCAGAGTCTAGGACAAACACCATACTTAATGTTGAAAACTTTCACCTTTTATTGGAATTCCTAACCAATGCAGAAGGGCAAGAACAAGAAATAATTGAAGGGAACAGAAAGAAGAAATAAAGCTGCAATTATCTGTAGATGATTTATGTGAAATTAAAATAATTTCTATAAATAGGATTAATAAGAATGTTTAGTAAGTCTGGTAAATACATCAATTGTATTTTTATTGATTGCTCTGAAACTTTAAAATCACATATTGTTGGATTCTATCTCCAGAGTTTCTGATTCAGTAGGTCTAGTGTGAGGCTCAAGAATTTGCAGTTCTTTTTTTTTTTTTTCTAGTTATTGTCTTTTTTTTTTTAAATTTCTTTATTGATTAAGGTGTCACATATTTGTCCTCATCCCCCCATTCCCATCCCACACCCCTCCCCACGGATGCCCCAACCCCCTGTTGAACTTAACCATTGGTTAGGCTCATATGCATGCACACAAGACCTTTGGTTGATCTCTCCCCCCTCCCCCCACCCTCCCCTATCCTCCCTCTGAGGCCCGATAGTCCGATCGATGCCTCCTTGTTTCTGGTTCTGTTGTTGTTCATCCGTCTATGTTGTTCATCATTTCCCCTAGATGAGCGAAATCATGTGTCACTAGAGATATACTTATAAGAACTGAATGTGAGACGAGCAATAATAGTTATGCTGACAGGCAAATGAATCAGTCTGTAGTGAGTTTCTTTCTGGACCAACAGTTCTTTTGAGACCCAAAATCAATGTCCACCAGTTCCTTATGAGTACATGTCGGCACTGACCACTCAGCTCTGGATGGTGGACAAATGGTGGTAATGCAGGTCCGACTCCCTCTGGTTTGGTCTCGGCCGGACCCAGGGGCACGGCTTCACCCGGACCCAGGGGCATGTGGCCTCACCCGGACCCAGGGGCGCGTGGCTTCACCCGGACCCAGGACCCAGCCTCACCCGGATCCAGGGGCACACGGCCTCACCCAGACCCGGGATCCAGCTTCACCCAGACCCAGGGGCGGGTGGCCTCACCCAGACCCAGGGGCACGTGGCCTCTCCTAGACCCAGGGTCGCGCGGCCTCACCCAGACCCAGGGGCGCGTGGCTTCACCCGGACCCAGGACCCAGCCTCACCCGGATCCAGGGGCACACGGCCTCACCCGGACCCGGGATCCAGCTTCACCCAGACCCAGGGGCGCGTGGCCTCACCCAGACCCAGGGGCGCGTGGCCTCTCCTAGACCCAGGGTCGCGTGGCCTCACCTGGACCCAGGACCCAGCCTCACCCGGATCCAGGGGCACACGGCCTCACCCGGACCCGGGATCTAGCATCACCCGGACCCAGGGGCGCGTGGCCTCACCCGGACCCAGGGGCGCGTGGCCTCTCCCAGACCCAGGGGCACGTGGCCTCACCCGGACCCGGGATCCAGCTTCACCGGGACCCAAGGGTGCGTGACCTTACCCGGGCCCGGGACCCAGCCTCACCCGAAGAATTTGCAGTGCTAACCAGTTTCTAAGTGATGCTAATATTCCTAGTCAGGGGACCACTCTTCCAAAACTACTGTGATATTTTAGCAACAATGAAAATTAAATACCCAGGAATCTAGCAAAAGATATACAAGACTATACATAGAAAACTATAAATCATGATGGGTATAAATTAAAGAGATCTAAATAAAGGATACTACAGATTGGAAGTCAATATTCTGAAGATGTCAATTTGCCTCAACCTAATCTACAATTTAATGCAATCCCATTCAAAATTTCCATAGGTTTCTTTTGGTGAATATCAATTAGCAGATTTTGAAATATGTATGAAAACATCATCAATAATTGTAAGTAAAGAACTTACACTTAAGACAAACTCCCTGGATTTGCATAGTGGTTTCTCCTTTGGACAAATTACTGAACCTTCTATGCTTCAGTTTTCTCATCTGTGAAGTGGGGAAGAACAATTATACCTATCACATAAGATAGTTATAAGGATTAAATATACATAGTTTAGATATGTGCCTCAAACACATTAAATGGTATGTATGAGTTTGATAAAAATAGGGAGATGAAATCTGCTGGGTGTCTTCTAAAGTCCAGAAGCAGACTCGTATATATGGGCACTTGGTTTATGACAAAGGTAGATCTATAGAACAGTGGGGAAAGATTACTTTTCCAATAAAAGATACTGGGACAACTTCATGCCCATATGGGAAAAAACAAAATTTGATTCTCACTTCACACTATATATAAAAAGCAAATGCAAACAGATTATAGCTCTAAATGAAATAGGTAAAAAGTAAAGGTTTTAGCATAATCCAGGAGAATACCTACCTTGGGATAAAGGAAGATTTCTTAAATACTACACAAGAAATATTAAAGGGAAATAATGATAAATTTGACATTAAAATTAAGATCATGTTAAAAGAAACCATTACAAAAATGAGAAAGTCACACAATGAGTAGAAAACATATTTCCAACACATATGACTGATAAAGGGCTTGTATATGAAATATATAAGATTTGCTGTTGATCAAAGCACCTAACAGCCAAGGCACTGGGTAGCCAGCCCCCATGCAAATTATATATATCCTATATAATAAAACCCTAATATGCAAATCAACTGAACAACAGAACAACTGGTTGCTATGATGCACACTGACCACTAGGGGGCAGACACTCAATGCAGGAGCTGCCCTCTAGTAGTCAGTGCTCTCCCATAGGGGGAGCGCCACTCAGCCAGAAGCTGGGCTCACAGCTGGTGAGTGCAGCGGTGGCGGGAGCCTCTCACGGCAGATAGACATTCCCTGAAGGGTCCTGGACTGCAAGAGGGTACAGGCTGGGCTGAGGGATTTCCCCCCCAACCCTGCCAGTGCACAAATGTCATGCAGTGGGCCTCTAGTGTGTGTATGTGTGTGTGTGTGTATATAAAATATATCCTATATAATAAAAGCATAAGATGCAAATTGTCCCCTTGACTGGGAGTTTGACCAGGGGGCAGGGCTGGCTGGGGGAAGGGAGGGAGGCCCCGGCTGGCAGCTGGCAGCTGGCAGCCGCTAAGGACCCTATCAGTGCACAAATTTCGTGTACTGGGCCTCTAGTCTATACTAATAAAAGGGTAATATGCTAATTAGACCAGACATCTTTCAGATGTCCTTCCGGACAAAGCCACAGTGGCTGCTGCTGCGAGGGCCGGGCCGAGGCTCAGGCAGCTGTGGCAGCCGGCAGTGGCAGCAGCAGTGGCGTGATGGGGACGTCGCCTTCCCCTGATCGGCCCAGTTGCCTCCTGCAGAGGGAGGCCAGAGGCAGCAGCAGCGAAGGGGTAATGGGGGCGTCACCTTCCCATGATTGGCCAGTTACCTCCCACAGAGGGAGGCCAGACTACGGCTTAGGCCCGCTCGCCTGGGGGAGCGGGTTTAAGCCGTCAGTAGGACATCCCCTGAGGGCTCTTGGTCTGTGAGAGGGGGCAGGCCGGGCTGAGGCACCCCCCCCCCCCCGCAGTGCACGAATTTTCGTGCACGGGGCCACTAGTATATATATAATTTCACATAACAAAAACCAAAAAGAAAGATTTAAAAAAATCCATCCTACACCAAAGTGACAGGAGGCAACCAAATAAATGGACAAAGGATTGAAGCAGGCATTTCACAAAAAAGAAAATCCAAATGACTGATGTTCAGATCCTACCTGGATCCCTGAGAAGAGGTGCTGTATTCTGAAGAAGAAGGGGAAAGAAATAATTGCTGAGTGTGTTACTGCCTATGAACCCTGCTTTCTCTCACCTCCATATGCTTTCTGCCTAGTCTGCTCTTCCTACTGAAGCATAGTAACCTCCATCTTGTATAAAAAAACTGCTGTTTGAAACTCTCTATTGTTATAGTCCCTAGTCCTATAAACTGTCATTATAAACTCTGTCACTTTAAGACAATCTGTTATTCTGTAAAATGACTTTGTTTTTAGTTCAAATAATAGGAAAAGATAAACTTAACTGTTTGACCTTGCAAGCTAGCCATCCAATGTTATAGACTAAAATAGACTAATACTGATAATAATTCCCATATTCTTATGCCAAGTACAAACTCATTATGTATTCAAGGTTACAACTGTCTGTAACAATTACTCACACAGAGAGAGCCCTTTGTAATATCTGCAAACAAAGAGGCTCGAAAAGTAAAAATACAGGAGACTTCCTCTATGCGGTGCTCAGAGATTTGGAAGAGACACCTCCCTCTGGGCCACGTGCAATAAATGACTCCTAATTAATTGGCTCATTAAGGCGTCTTGTATCTCATTTGCGGATTTATGATACGACACTACCACCCCTTCACCTAGCTCCTATCTGTCCTCGAAGACTCAGCTTTTCTAAGGAGCCCCAGCTCCACCCCCTCCTAAGAGCTGCCCATCTCCAATAGTCAGGGTCCCGTGGCATGAGTACCTCTCTGCTCTCTACCTGGTCCAAGGACTAATCAATCTTTCACGTTCCGTAGAAGGGTGACCCCTACATTCGACTGCCTGTGTGAGGTTTGGTGCTGAATGAGGAGACAGGATAGAACTCTCAGGGAAGTGGCCTTTAAGAGGGGGAAGCAGGGAAAGAAATGAGCTTGCCTGAGTGAGGAATAGTTATTTTCAGTTTCGTTTTACAGACTAGGAAGCTCAGACCCTGAGAAATAAATACCTTACTCAAGGGTCACAGAGGCAGAGCTGGATTGCAAACATGGGCCTCTGCAGCCCAGGGTCTCCTAATGACATGAGGACGATACTCAGGAATTACTTGTTCAACAAAGTCATCCTTTGTGTTCCCAGACAGATGCTGTCCTCAAGTATGGAAATGGACAGGGTCTCAAAAACCTCGTTTTGGGAAAGTACCAAAAGGAGAGGGAGCTAAGCGTGTTGGGGTAAGATTTGCTGTTGACCAGAGCACTTAATAGCCAAGGCACTGGGTAACCAGCCCCATGCAAAAAAGCTCATCCTGCAGCTCAGACCGCAACCCATCCCAGAGGCTGGCTATCCTCTGCCTTTTACTTTCTCCTCTCTGGCTCAGCCAGAGGCCCCGAGAATCAGACATGCAATTCAGCAAGTCTGTAGGAAGCACCTACTAGTTATTAGTATGCTTATCAGCTACTGAGGCTCCTGTCCCACAGTGTCCTGGCATCTTTAGGGGGCTTACAGTATGAAACAAGCCATTCTGGACTCAGGCCCAACACTGTCTGGAGAGGTCATTTCCCTTTTTTGCTCTTAAAGACATTCACATTCACTGACCGAGGAGACCCCTCTGGAAACAGTGGTGCCCATTTCTACCAGGCAATGTTCACCCTCCTCCAAACCCCAGGCTTGCAATCTGGTGCATGTAATGATGGACTGATACCAGACAAAAACCCCTGAACAAACCATCCTTCTACAGTCCTATTCCTGGAACTCTCACTGAGTCTAGACCAGCCCTAGTAATATTGAGAGATCAATCCCCATTCTCAGCTCAGTTATTTCCAAGAAACTGTGACCTGCTCTGAACATCTGCCTGTGGAAGAGAGCGCCAAAGTGGTACAGCCTGGCTTTGGCCTGGGTACCGAGTAACTGAAGAGGCATTTTAGACCCCGGGGTACCTCCCAAAGATATGGAAACTTGATGAGGGTACCCTCTTGCCTCAAGCTCCCTCCAAAGTCCAGAGGCCTCCCATAGTACTAATGGGATAGGGAAGCAAGGAGAGAAGTCAGGGAAGAGACCGTGTGCCTTACAATTCCTGAGGTTGGTTTGTCTTGACTTGACTGTTTCTTCAGAGTCCCAGTGCCAAGGTCCAAAGGCCTGAGCTGCCCATAAAGAAGAGGCCCATACATCCCAAGAGCCGCTGAAACCAGCTCACACATTTATTTGACTGAAAACATGAAGGAAGACAACAAAATTAAACAATCTTTAATGAAATTCCTATAGAAAACTCAGTCACAGGGCAAATACTCAGTTTTCTTTCCCATGTCATTGAGGATTGGAGATCCCAATAGTCTTTGGAGAATAAGCAGTAGTTTTGCTGGATGTTGCCAGTACTCAGAAAAAGCATCCATTTACACATTCAAACCAGTAGTTCCTATTGCACATATTAACAACATTATTTGCCGTCTAGCACCCTAAATATATGGTACCTCAACAAATAAATTAAAGAATTCCATGAAACCATTTCATTTTCAACTAATATCCTTAAAAAAAAAATCACATCATTATCAGTTTTAATAAATACAGTAAGAACAGCTGGCATTTTACTAAAATACTGAATTTTAGGTCTGAAGTTTATTTCATAAGAGTTTCCTTTTCATTTGTTTTCTGTCTTGGATACATTTGCTCAAGTATGCTCTACGAAGTGAACGCTTTCACAGATACAGTAAAATCTGTATTAATGTGTGCCTCAGTACAGAAGCAGCTGGAAGAACTGGATCACATAATTAACTAAAAAGTAACTTAGGGAGATGCTCTGCTTTCTGTAAAACAGAGGCTGAAGGAAAACAAAAAAACATATTTTTATACAGAACTCCCACTAGAAATTTTATAAATATATAGTCAGCAAATATATTATATTTGCCTCACCAGTAGATTTTCAGCAAGTCTGGCTGGGATGATGCTATCACGATAGATAAATATCAACAAAAGAATTAATGTTCCCACAGGTTTAAAAGATTTCTTTTGAAAAATAATCATAATTTCATATTATATTATAATTTGTAGTTTACACAATTTAAAAAGGAAGAAAGATACTGTTTTTTAAGCCTCATTTGGAAATTAAGAACAGCCACCAGTCCCCAGGTGTGGATAAGTTGGCTGAGTGATAACACTTGGTCACAATTCATAAAAGAAGTATTTACACCTTTCTGGAAAAGTACCAAATAATGAAAATAAAATTTAAAAAGACAAAAAACAATCTCTAGTAGCATTCCTTGGCGTGCAAAGTCAGCAGGAAATGATTATCCATAATGTTGACAGTTTTCGTGATGAATCTTGGAAGCATACAAAAAGCAGAGGGTAGTAATTGGGGATTGTTCTGTTGATGCATTGTTCTTAATTTAACTGAGATTCAGAATTTCATTCCCTTTATAAAATCTCTGGCAGGGTCATGTTCAATTTAGTGCAAGTGCAAAATGAAAATGAAACAAAAGGCTGGTCATTAAGATCTGTAGTCTTTCCGAACCGTGTGGGCCATCCAGTTCACCTTAGTAGTCCAGCTTTCCCTGAGTGCCTCATCAAATTTTTGCTTAAATTGCTTGAGTGCTTCTTCTTCACTCTTCCCTAAGGCAAGTGAGTCCTAAAAATTGAAGGGGAAAAAAAAATCAGATTTTATACATGCTCCAAAGTGATATGCAAATGTATGCAGGAAGCTTACTTGGCCATGCCACCCCAGCCAACATGAAGTTGTGCGCCTCATGTTTTTATTTTTATATTTATTGTTGACAGTATTACAGATGCCCCCACGCCCTCCCCCTTTCTCACCTCCACCCAGCCTTACCCCACCCCAGGCCTTCACCTCACTACTGGTCTGTGGGCTATGCATATATGCATATATGTTCTTTGGTTAATCTCTTCCCATCCCTCCCACCGTCCTCCCCTCTGAGATCTGTCAGTCTAGTCCATGCAGACTAGTCTAGTCTCTGGACCTACTGTTTTTATTTAAATGCCGTTTGCAGCAGGGAGCATGAACACCAAGGTAGGGTGATAATATGACCTCTGCAAAAGGGTTTTTGAAGATGAAAAGAATTTATGATTACTGCAAGACAGCTACTCAAGTGTTTGTCACTACCACTCCTTATAAGAACTATCTCACTGAACATGACTTTGTTCCATTCCCTTTGAACATCTGAATGAAATAGGCAGGCATACTTGAACTCCTATATACATAGAAAGGGGTTTATACCTTAAGATACTGTATATCCTTGACTGATGTGAGCTCAGGAAGCCCTGCAGTCAACATCAGTGCAAAGAGAGTGATGAAGAGGTTCCCGTGCCGTCGTAAAATCAGATAGGCATCCTCACAACACTGGCGGAACCTTTAGTTGATGCAGCAAATCACAAGAGCATGATGTTAGAGGAGGAGATAGCAAATTAGTACAAGAAAACAAGAGAGACATAGCTAGGCTTTCCATAAGAGCTGAACATTTTCTACTGAATTAATAGTTCTGCTTCTTTGAAAACTGCCAGGACTAAAATTTACATAAAATAAATCAAACTCTCTAAAATAACACTCACTTATCTCTTTCCTTTTTTAAAAAATTGATTTCCAAGAGGAAGGGGGAGGGATAAAGAGATAGAAACATCAATGTTGAGAAAGAATCTGATTGGCTGCCTCCTGCACACACCACACTGGGGATGGAGCCCACAACCTGAGCATGAGCCCTGACCGGGAATTCGAACTGGCAACCTCTTAGTTGCTGAGCCACGCTGGCCAGGCCACACATATCTTTTTCAAAACCAAAACCAAATAGAAATTCTATGATAAAAGGCAATAAAAAAGTTAATTTAGGCTTTTAAATTCTATGAGGCAAAAAAAAAAAAAAAAAAGGTTATAAAAACAAAGTGATAATTATAATCCATGAGGATTCCTGAACATACTTCTAGGTTTGTGGCCTGATTCCAGAGATTTTCTTTAATGTCCCCGAAATCAGTGTCAATGCTTTTGCATTGGGCCTCCCTGTCATCTTTCCATCTTTCTCGCTCCTCTTCAAGATGGTCATTCAAGAGGACCATCCAAACTTAACTTTGCCAAAGAAAAAAATGGACCCAGAGGTATATTCTGCAGAAACCCAGGCAGAACTAGAAATAATAATGATAATAGCAATTATTTAGTAAGCCTATAATATGAGTTGGTCACATCATATAACATACCTCTAATAATCAAAACAGCCCTGAAATTTAATTATTTTTGTATCCGTTTTAAGATAAAACAAAGACAGGAAGACAAGTTATGTGCTTGGAAACATACAAGGAGGAATAGATCAGAGATTACAAAGTCTACCCCTGAACCCTGGCTCCCGTACTGTACTCCACACCGAATAACAGCCAAGTGCCTGTTCCCAGCATCTCACTCTCAAATGTCTTAACAGTTTCAGAGAATTTTCTAAGAGAGGAAAAGGTGATATACTATTAGAATAAAACACAGTAACTAATTTCAGTTTTGTAGCATCGTTTCTCTTCTCTGAGTGTATCTGAATTACAACCTGGATCTAAAAGGCAAATTCCCCCCAAAACCTCCTATTAATAGACTATTTCTCAGACCTAAATATTGCTCAGCAAAGAAATGCAAGTCCAGCTGGTCAGAGGAGAAAACGTTAGGTGTGTTTATACCTTTAACATGAGGACAATACTCACCTGCCAAACTTTTCTGTGTTTCCTGTTTTTCCTTGTTGAATCACATGAATGAAATCATAGGTAAGAATAAAAGGCACTCGCTCCCTTTTAATGCCAAATTTAGACTTAAAATTTCCAAGAATATGTCCAAAGTCAATGTGGAAGAGCTGGAAAACAAATGGGATTTCATTTCCCTTGTTTTTCTTGTGGATTCTAAATAGAAAGGCAAGATCTCAGCAGTCCTAGATTCACATACACTACATCCACCCTCAGCTTGAGCTCTTCTCTCTTTCCACAGCCTTCTTGGGAACAGAGCATGTCTAACATTCATAGGTCTTTTATACTCAGTAATAACCGATCATAAAATGCATATACCCAGTGAGGAAGGCAAATCTTTAAAAGGCAAAAATATATCTGAAATAATAAACATGTCTGATTTTTAAAAAACAAATAGTTATACATACAGAACTATTTCTATAGTTCTACATGTAGAAACATAACAAAGAGAGTATATTCTTGTCCTAGTAGCTCCCTCACCATCTTGAGTGCTACTAGTGGTAACATCTCCCATTTTCACACATATTTCCTGATATCTGCCTCCATTTTCCTAAATAGTATGTTTATACTTATTTTTTACTTCCTAATTTTGGATTACTATTCTTATTATGGAAGGTAAAGATTTAGTGCTCTTATACTGATGTAATGCTACACAATTTGGAACATTATATCATAATTTCTGATCAAATTAATATTCAATGTTTATACTGTTCAACTACGTAAATGCATTTCAAAGCTAAGCCATGTGGGTATTGGAATACTAGGACTACATTTCTATTTTTGCTCACCTTTTTCCTTGATACAACTTTTTTTTTTTAACTTAGAGTTCTATGACCCTAGCATTAATTCTTCCCAAAATCTTCTTAAAAATCTAAAAATCATTTTCAAAACATATTCCCTCATTGTCAGGTAATCTAATAGTTCCTTTTTGGGCTGTTTGTTCTCTAGGGCTGCTGCACAACCATCATCCTGGGCTCTCCTTTCAACTCTTGTCCCACATCACATTCTTGTTTGGTTTAGACCAGAATTTTTCAATATTGGCACTACTGACATTCTGGGCCCAATAATCCTGTTATGAGGTTCTGTCCTGTACACTACAAGATGTTTAGAAGCATTCATGGCCTTTACCCACTAGATGCCAATAGAATATCATCTCCCCAGTTATGACAACCAGAAATGTCTTCTGATATTGACAAATGTCTCCTGAGGGCAAAAGCACCCCAATTGAGAACTACTGGTTTGTACCCTTGTTTTGGTGGATGTCCTTATTCAGATAGTCTGCTTAGGAAAGATGCAGAGGAGATACAGCTTTTAAGATCTTGTATGGTTGAAAATGTCTTTATTCCACCTTTATACTTGACGCATAGTCTGATTAGAATGCTAGGTTAGAGCTCGTTTTTCCTAAAAATTATGAAGGCTAACTTCCACTCTCTTATAGTGTCCAATATTGCTACTGAGAAGCCAAGTCTTTCTGACTCCAAGTATGTGGCCTGCTGCATCTCTGGGAAGGTTTTAATACCGTCTCTTTATGCCTGGTGCACTGAAATGTCATAGTGAAGGGCTTAGTGAGGGCCTTTTCATTCAATATAAGGAAACTTTTGTGCTCTGTTGACTGGATATTCATAAACATAAGCTTTAGGATATGTTTTATATTATTTGCTTGGTAAGTTCCTTCCCTTCTTCTTCTTTCTGAAATTCCTGTTAGAATGATGGTGGACCTCCCTGGATTGATTCACCATCATTACTGGATCTTCTTTCTTCTATTTATCAGATGTTTTAGTTCCTTTGGTATATTAAGGAGCAACAGAGAGCATAGTGGCTAAAAAACAGACTCTGAGCCAAATAATCAGGATTTAAATGGTATGTCTGTTGCCTCAATTTTCTCACTGGTAAGTGGTGATTTCCCTACCACTAATTCTATAGGGTTTTCCTGAGGATTGAAGAAATTAACTAAAGAACTTAGCACTGTGCCTTCCACAGGTTAAGAGTTCAATAAATATTATCTAATCTTTAGTTTACACTAATTTTAACTTTTTATTTGTCCCTCTTTTTAATTTCTAAGAATTCTATTTTCTGTTTAACAAAAACCCCCACAGAATCCTATTATTACTTCGTAGGTGCAATGTTCCTTTTGTTTTGATATTTTAATCATCATTTTTTTTTTTTTTTTTTTTTTTTTACTGTAGTTATTCTGTTTTCCCAGGTTTTTTTCACCCCTTCTGTTTGTTTTGGTCTATATTTTTTATGTTGAGGCTTCCCTCAAATTTCTGCTAATGCTTGGCCAACCATTCATATTGAACAATGAGTTGCTAAAAAGTTGAATGAAAATTCTATCTACACTGTAGGACTGATTGGTGGGCTTACTTGCAAAGTGACTGGGGGGAGACCTCAATTGTCAGGATCTGAAGGACTTTTCACTGGAACCAATCAGAGTCTCTTGAGAAGAATCTCTAGAGTCTTGCTGAGAGTGGGGATATACACACCTAATTGCTCCACATAAAAACTGCCAATCATTCGTGTTTCATCCTCTTCCCTCATCCACACCTTCTGTAGTGCCTTGTGCATTTGATCCCCAAGCTTTTCTCAGACTTGACAGACTCCTCTAAACGTACACAGGTTTCAATTTTCCTCAACTATGCTAAGTCATTGCCACTTTTTCCTCATGCTTTCTATCATTCCCAAATCTGCCTATGTCTTTCACTAATGGGGGCCTCTTTTCATATTACTTTTTATTTCTCTTATTCCTTAGTATCATATTAAAAGTGTCAGAAAGAATAAAGAAAAACTCATGTGTTCAATCTGATTAACTGGAAGTCCTAAGGAATCCTTTTAAGTGTGAACACAAGGTTCAACTGTCAAAGCCCAAGCTGCACTACCTAAATCTCTCAGGAGGTCTAAAACTCTGGGTCCCACCTAGAGCCAGAGTTCACACAGGAACCTAAACATTTTCATTTTGGAATGTGCTTCTCCCGGCAGGAAATTCTAAGGGTGGCTAAACTGAAAAAGTTATCCTAAATATCTCATCTATGTTGCTTAATTAAAGGAATTAACAAAAAAAATAAGTCACATCGAAAAAAAAAAACACCTTCATTTGAAAACTAACAGCTTCTTCATAAATAACCTAGTCTAGTTCCCTGGTTACCCCAGAGTGACATTACTCCTACTCTACTTCTCCCTACTCCTATGTATGATTAGATTGATATTCTAAATGAGAAAATGGGTCAAGCAAATTTCATCTCCACTTTTTTCTTTTTAAGCACTGGTTATCTTATTTAAAGTTAATACATTTTGTACGTCATCTCTTCCTTCTACTCTATTTAAAAGAATAGGGCACTTTTAAATAACCATAATAATTTTAAAAATTTAAATTCTCATCACCTAACTCTAAGCAAACAAACCAATGGATAGATGAAGCAGATGGTATGTGAAACAAAGGATAGGAAATCAAAGATAAGCACATGACTCCGAGAATCACTACAGAATCTGCCCGAGTTTCACAAGAGACTGTGCTGTACATAAGTAAGCATCCCTGAGGCCCTTGGCAGACTCTGGGGAACAGCTCACCTGGCCATTTTTTTTTACCATGATGTTGTCACTATGTCTGTCACCAATTCCAAGGACATAAGAAGCTACACAGTAGCCAGCACAGGACAGGGTAAACTCCTCAATGGCTCGGTCCAAGTCATCCCTGAACAAAAGAAAAAATACAAGCAACAAACGTTTTTGGTCTCCAAATGAGTGAGATAAGACCCAATCCCACACTTGTTTCCTCTTTAATTATGAGAACTGCAACACAGAGCTGCCAAAACCATATGATCAGAACTTGCTGGCTCAGCCAAGAGGGTGAGAACGGTCATCACAGGAGCAGGACCGAGAGGAGTAAACATGAACAGGCTGGCCTAAAGCCATAAGACTAGACTTTAGCCATTCAAATGACCATGTCCTAGGGCAGTGATGGCGAACCTATGACACGCGTGTCAGCACTGACACGCGTAGCCATTTCTGATGACACGCGGCCGCATGCCGAGGATGAAACATTTGCTGCTCCTGAGGATGAAACATTTGCGACTAGAGTCCTGGAGTTAGTTTTTTCCTCAAAGTGACACACTACCCGAGTTATGCTCAGTTTTTTGGCGAAGTCTGACACACCAAGCTCAAAAGGTTGCCCATCACTGTCCTAGGGTCATGTTTCAATGAAGATGGGGGCAGGTTCATATGCATAAAAATGAGAGGAGACCATTAGCTTTTCTGGATAATGCTGGGGCTTTGGAACATTTTGGTCTGTTTTGATCTAACACTAGAATTCCATATTTAAGAGTTAAGTATTGCAGTTCCAATCATTCATGTCACTGACCTAAATTAGAATACAGACCCATTAGAGACAAGATCAATATTTGTAAACTGATACATACAAGAGCTTGGATTTTGTCAATAATCAAATTTAAGCCTGATTTTTGAGGTCTTCAGCTAAAAATACTTGCAAAGTGTTTTCCTCTCACTGTGTAATTTCTTAATTTCCTATATATTAGGGCTTTCCAATACAATAACCATAAAAAACACAGATCCAAGCACTTTATTTTTTAGTGTGGAGAGATCAGTCTACAAACTCATTTACTTCTATTACAAAAATCCATTGAGAACTCACTTAAGCTCACACATTCACATAATTATAAAAGTTGATAAATATAAACAAAAACTTGTAAGTTCTTTTAAAAATACTTAAATGTAGGAATTTAAGATTTAGATAAAGTAGAATTCAACACTAATCATCTGTAAGACTTTAGGAAGTCCTATTTTGTCATTTTGATCTAACCTGAAATGAAGCAATAAATACATTAATATTTCCTCTAGGACACTGATGATTCTAAATGGGATAACAGTTATTTGGCTGTTTGTTCAGAAAAATAATAACCAAACAAAATAAACTAACCCAGAATTGTATTCTTTAAGCCAGTTCAGAAGGGCATCTTTATTGAAGGCTGCTGCAGCAGCCACATTGCTACTGTTCAGCTGAATGTCAGCAATTGTTTCAGAGGTGCTCACAACTTCAATGAGGCCTGAGCGATCTCCTGTCGCTAAACAGCCATAAGGCAACATCCTGAAAGGGAAAAAAATGGGAATAAAGAGCCACATGTGTAAATTATCTATTAAATGAAATATTAACCGAGTAAGTTTTTTCTTTTATTTTTAAAAACATTTTACTACTAATTGATATCCTTGCCATTACTGTATTGTTATCATGTGGAAAGATATGAGTTCTACCTTCTGTTAGGAAGTAAATCTCTTGGCCAACAGATGGAGTAATTTACTAGAATTCCAATATGCCAGCTAAATGTAAAATCTGTTATCTAGTTATTCTGGTGAAATATTCTATTAATTCACATAGGTGGACAGAAGTACATCAGATAAAAGTCTTTCATTTTTCACTCTAAATTTTGAGGAAGGAAACAACCCTTAATGGAGCACCTAAAAGGTAATACATAGCAAGATAAGTACTTCATATTAGCTTCATATAAGTACTTCACATTAGTTAATGGCAATTTCATGTGTCCAGATTCAAGCCCACAACCTTAAGGTCACCTTTTACGCTTTCTCTCATGCCCAACATTTACCTATCGTGAATATGTATATTGCCTCCATCGTTCCTTCTGCTACCACCCTAGTTCAAGTCACCATCAACCCTTAATTATTCAACAGTTTCCTAACTAGTCTTCCTGCTTCCACATCATAGTTTTGGATGCAACAGCAACATAATCCACTTAAGATATACTTATATTATGTCACTCTCCTGATGGAAATGTCTGCAATGGCTTCCCACCTTACAATGAAAGCCAATATAGTTGTCATAACTCACAATGCCTTCAATCTACTCCCCCTTTACCTTTCCTAGTATCCTCCCCTGGCTCACTTTGTTCAAACTACACTGGCTTCCTTTTTGTTCCTCAAATACATCAGGCACTAATCCTCCCTCATTCCTTTAGAAGTGTAATTTTTTCTGCCAGGATCATTCTTTCCCAAGATATTTACATGACTTACTCCCTTGCCTTTTGGGAACCTTTGCTGAAATGTTACCATCTCAGTGAAAAATTCCTGGATCATCCTATTTAAAATAGCAACAATATCTGTGGTGCAATACTTGCTCTCTCTTCCCTGTTTTATTTTCCTCTATAGACCTCAATACTATCCAGTATCTTATACATTTTATTTATAAGCTTATTGTCTATATCTACCCTCAGGGTGTAAGTTCCACTGGCAGGGATGCTTTGTTCACTGCAAAATCCTCAGTGCCTGAGAATGTGCCTGGCACGAAGCAGGCACTCAACAAATATTTCTAATGAATAAACATTTAATAACAAAATCCCTATAATGTAAGTTACCAATATTACACCCGAGAAATAAAGTAATGTGCAAAAAATCATACATTTAACTAAGTAAAAGATCCAATGCTTAAAACTATGTCTATGAGGCTCCAAACTATCTTTTTAACCTTATATAGTTTCTAATGTCACTGAATATATATAAGAAGCCTGTAAGGCTCCTTCTTGTGCAAAATAATTTTCACCAAATTGATAAGAAGCATTTTGCTTTGATTTGCATTTTTATGACCCCTAGTGAAAACAAAACTTCTCAGCTCTCTTTTAGCCATTTTAAGATAAATTTCTTTTGTAAATTAGCTATTCACATCTTTGCCTATTTATTAGGATTTTACATATTTTCCTTAGTGATTTATATTAGTTCTTTATATTATAACTAGAGGCCCGGTGCATGAAATTCATGCACGGGGGTGTGGTTGGGGGGGAGGTGGTCCCCTCAGCCCAGCCTGCACCCTCTCCAATCTGGGACCCCTCGGGACAGGGCCTAAACCGGCAGTTGGACATCCCTCTCACAATCCGGGACCGCTGGCTTCTAACTGCTCACCTGCCTGCCTGCCTGGTCGCCCCATGAAGCCTGCTTTTCAGTCATTTGGTCACCCCTCATTGCCCGCCCCCCTGCCGGCCTGGTCGCCCCACACAGCCTGCTGTTCAGTCATTTGGTCGTCCCTCACTAACCCCCCTGCCAGCCTTTTGCCCCACCCAGCCTGCTGTTCGGCCCGTTATTGTGAGGGCATTCTGACCAATTTGCATATTACCCTTTTATGAGTATAGATATCCTTTTCTAATTCTGGTTGTGAACATTTTTTCCAGTTTTCTAAAAACTTTATTATCATTACAGCAATTCCAAAATGAAATGAGATACCTTGAAAAGTTCACATAAAAGTCTGGTAACTACAGAAAATGAAATGGATGGAATTCATTGATTCAGTAAGTATTTGGGTGCAGCTATGTGCCAAGCATTGTGTTAGCTGATGGTGATGCAGAAATGAGCAAAAATACTAGCCTTTCATTGAGACAAATCACAAATGCACAATATACTACATATGATCTTTGTATGAATGAGAAGTGCCACAAGAACATGCCAAGAGTTAGGTAAGATCTCTGTGAGGGGGAAGATCAGAATGGTTGGAGGAGAGTGCAAGGGGAGCACAAAAGCAAGGTGAGGACCAAGAAACAATCGGTGTTGGAAAGACCATGCAGGGTTCTGTAGGCCATGTAAAGGCTTGTCATTGTCCCAAACTCACTGAAAAAGCCTTTGAAGGACTTTATGAGAGAGAGAGAGAGAGAGAGAGAGAGAGAGAGAGAGAGAGAGAGAGAGAGAATGTGTGTGTGTATATTTGTAATCTGGGGAATGTGTGTTAGTGCATGTAACAATCAGATAAAACAAGAGAGTTTTAAGTAGTTCCTAAATTTCCTACCAAACAACAATTCAACCAGTTTATGCCTCTTTTTAAAAAAACTGAAATAATGGCACCCTGGCTGGTTTGGCTAAGTGGATAGAGGATCGGCCTACAGACTGAAGGGTCCCGGGCTCGATTCCGGTCAAGGGCGCATGCCTGGGTTGCAGGCTTGATCCCTAGTAGGGTGCATGCAGGAGGCAGCCAATCAATGATTCTCTCTCATCATTGATCTCTCTCTCTCTCCCTCTCTCTTCCTCTCTGAAATCAATAAAAATTTATTTTTTAAAAATTAAAAAAAAAACACGCCGAAACTGGTTTGGCTCAGTGGATAGAGCGTCGGCCTGCGGACTCAAGGGTCCTGGGTTCGATTCCGGTCAAGGGCATGTACCTTGGTTGCGGGCACATCCCCAGTAGGGGGTGTGCAAGAGGCAGCTGATCGATGTTTCTCTCTCATCGATGTTTCTAGCTCTCTATCCCTCTCTCTTCCTCTCTGTAAAAAAATCAATAAAATATATTTTTAAAAAAATGAAAAAAACCCTAAAAGAATGGCCAGGTTTTTTTGTTTTTGTTTTTACATTATGCTCTTATTGATTTGAGGGAGAGAGGAAGGGAGAGGAATGGAGAGATAGAAACATTAATGATGAGAGAGAATCATTGATCGGCTGCCTCCTGCACCCCTGACTACTGGGGATCGAGTCCGCAACCTGGGCATGTGGCCTGACTGGGAATCGAACCGGTGACCTCTTGGTTCCTGGGTCTATGCCCAGATGCTGAGCCATACCTGCTGAGCATATTTATGCCTCTTGAAGCACTTGCCTACTTCTAGCAAAATAAGGTTGAGAGCAGAGTTGTCAGTACATGCTGGCAGTCTGATATTACCAATGGACTGCTTTACATCTGCATTATTAATTTATTTCTCCTTTTAAGAATTTACCCCTCAATAAAAAAGGCAGTTATGGTGCATGAAAGGTTTTTACCAATTTCCTTATCCTTATCATGACACAACACATGTGAAGTAAACACTGCCGATTCAAGTGCACTCTGGCTCACTTTCCTGCATCTCCTCCCACCCTACTTGCAGCCAAACTGGGCAAAAATCCAACAACTTCCCCTTCAAAAGCAGGCAATGATGAAAGCATTCAGTGTCTTGAGGATGGAACACTCACAATAGGAAGGAAAAAACATTCTTGTCTGAAAGACAGTTTGACAGAGTCAAGCTGGGGACAAATCCTGACCATCTTACATGGGCCTCATTTGCACTCAACTTCTACACTTCTTATAAAGGCCATGACAACGATTAGCAATGTTTACCTTCCTTTCTGACTCTCTGACCCGAAGAGTAATTTGCTACCTTCCCACTAAAGAAAGAATTTAATAATTTATTTAATTCTACAGTGGAGTGGCAGCTCCTTAACCCTACTCTGAATGGGTATGTAGAAAGTTTTCTCTGGCCTTGACTCTGACACATTGACCCAAGTCTCAATGGTACCTTAGCCCATTGCCTCCAAAGCAGGAGAGCATAACATCTTTACTTAATGATTTCATTAATTCAATCTTCTTCTCCCTTCATTCTGAGACCACTGATACCAGTGTCATTAAAGCACTCTCTCTTAATTGGGAAGTAAACCCCATTAGTGCAACTCAGATGTAAGTCACAATGAAGACAACTGTCCAAAATTTAATGTCACACGTATTTATGGGAGTGTGTGTGTGTGTGTGTGTGTGTGTGTGTGTGTGTGTGTTGAGGGGGTAAAGAGGGAGGACTGTCAACTTTAACAAAGGCTTGATAGATTTAAATGCAGAAAACATATTGGACTTGACAGAAAAGGCTAACTATTATTTGTTGAGCAAAGGAGGTCAGGGTGTTCTAACATATTGATGGCTTACAAATGTTCTGATTTGAAATTAAATATGACAAAAGAGTACTTTAAGACATCAGGGGAAAATGAAAACGAGAAATATGCACTTTGGTTCAAGCTAAAATGGCACTGTTATAAGTACTAAAATATTCTGATCAAAATAGTGCTGTATAGAAGTTACATTAGATTTTAGAATAAACTTAAGAGTATGTGCTACGTGACCCAGTTTAACCTGAACAGCTGGCCAAAAGAAAAACAAACACAATAGAAACACTGGAGCATGTATATTTATAGAAACAGTAAAAAATGTTTAGCGAGAAAAAGGTACTAGTTTGAAAATGAACTCAAAATAATTAAAGTCCTGCATATTTTTTTAAACATGGGGTCAGAGTACCAAAAGTCAGCAAAGATCTCTCTAGACAGACAAGTTCCTTTTTCTTGTTAGACACACATTGCTTCCTATCAGGGAGACACCAGGTTTATTTCTAGCACTGCCTCACATGGGGCTGCCTCCCTTTGCCCGAGGTCACACTGAACTTCAGATAATGCTAAACATACTTCACATTTGATCAGAATGTAAAATCAAAACTAAAAGAAAAGAACTTGGTTGGGGCTTTCAATTAGGCTGATGGAACTAAGGACAAAATCTTTAGCTCAGCCTTTTATAACTAAACTAGAGGCCCAGTGCACGGATTCGTGCACCGGTGGGGTCCCTCAGCCTGGCTTGCGGGGATCGGGCTGAAACAGGCTCTCCGACATCTCCCAAGGGGTCCCAGATTGCGAGAGGGCACAGGCCAGGCCAAGGGACCCCACGTGCACCAGTCCTCTAGCATGCATATAAGATCTTTAGTTAATCTCTTCCTGCCCTCCCCCATCCCCTCTGAGATTCATCAGTCTATTCCACGTTTCAATGCCTGTGGTTTCCACTCCTGCGTTGAGCATCTGCTCCCTGGCGGTCAGTGTGTGGCATAGCTACCAGCCGGCAGGTCGAATAGTTGGCCAGCCAGTTGAATGGTCAGCTGGTTGCTTAGGCTTTTATATATTTAGATATTTAGATAAGACTCATCATATGGCCTGAACCTGTTCTTAGCGAAAGGAGACCACTATGTAGTTTAAACGCTGAATTTGAAAAGAATCAATGAGTTATCAGCCTAAGCCTGAAAAGTTTCCCCTATTTTTAATGGTATAAGTCAAATAAAAACATTTTTATCGCGGTTTACTGTTTTTGGAAGGGTCTCTAAACTTTTGCTGGAATGAGACAATATTTTAGATGCTGCAGACTATTAGGTTGCTACTCAATTCTGCTATTAATAGCATAAAAGTGGCCACAGACTATCTGCAAATAAATGGATTGTGGTTGTGTGCTAATAAAACTTTATTAAAAAAAAAAAAAAGCCAGCCCAGATCCCTCTGGGTTTATATCCCTCAGGCAGAGTTTCTCACGATCACCATGCCTTTTATCTATGCAGTATTTCTTCTTTTTTTTTTTTAAATATATATATTTTATTGATTTTTCACAGAGAGGAAGGGAGAGGGATAGAGAGCTAGAAACATCGATGAGAGATAGACATCGACCAGCTGCCTCCTGCACACCCCCACCGGCGGATGTGCCCGCAACCAATGTACATGCCCTTGACCGGAATCGAACCTGGGACCTTCCAGTCCACAGGCCGAAGCTCTATCCACTGAGCCAAACCGGTTTCGGCTATGCAGTATTTCTTATGAGTGGTTGACCAAAAAACTTGTTTCCTACTCAAAATTACTAATTCCATTTTTACACAGCTGTATTAGAAATTCCTAATTAAAAAACAACACTATAATTTATGGTGTTAAAAAGGTCTTTTTCAGATGAACTATATAATCTCTCTTCCTTATTCCAATCACATCTACAAGTCTCATGAAAACAACAATACCTGTGAATTGTTCTTTCTACCTCAACAGCATAGCAAAAGTTTACCCTGGAAGGATTTAAGACTAGAAAACTTTCGAGAGAGAGAGAGAGAGAGAATGAATCAATGGAAAAAATACACACTTTTTGGGTACCAGAACACTTGGATAAATAAAAAAAATTACTATATAGCCCAACCGGTATGGCTCAGCAGTTGAGCGTTGACCCAGGAACCAAGAGGTCACTGGTTCGATTCCCGTTCAAGGCACATGGCAAGGTTGCAGGCTCGACCCCCAGTAGGAGGCATGCAGAAGGCAGCCAATCGATGATGTTTCTCTCTCTCTAAAAAAATCAATAAAAACACATTTTTAAAGAAGGGGAGAGGTACTAGATATATCTTACCATAATTGTTTTCTCGTTTAGACTGGTAAAATAATAGAAAGACATCAAGTTTAGAGTATAACAGAGCTGGATTTGAATGTGGCTCTGCTAATTAATATTTTTGTAAGTTTTGACAAATTATTTAATATCCTTTGAGACTTAATTTTCTCTGCTGTTAAAAAGGAATCGCACACCCTAGCTTGTTTGGCTCAGTGGATAGAGTGTCAGCCTGTGGACTGAAGGGTCCTGGGTTTGATTCCGGTCAAGGGCACATACCTGGGTTGCAGGCTTGATCCCCAGTAGGGGGCGTGCAGGAGGTAGCTGATCAATGACTCTCTCTCATCATTGATGTTTCTATCTCTCTCTCCCTCTCTCTTCCTCACTGAAATCAATAGAAATATCTTTTTTTTTAAAAAGAGACACACAAACCCCAATGTTGAACATATTAAACAAAAATTTTATAACACCTATTTTCAGTATGTTCAAAGAACTGAAAGAAACTATTTCTAGCCCTAACCAGTTTGGCTCAGTGGATAGAGCGTCAGTCTGTGGACTGAAAGGTCCCAGGTTCAATTCCAGTCAAGGGCATGTACTTGGTTGCGGTCACATCCCCAGTAGGTTGCAGGAGGTGTGGAGGAGGCAGCTGGTTGATGTTTCTCTCTCATCAATGTTTCTAACTCTCTATCCTTCTCCCTCCCTCTCTGTAACAAATCAATATAATATATTTTTTAAAAAAAAGAAACCACTTCTAAAGAACTAAAGAAAAATATGAGAATAATTAATTGCCAAGAAGAGACTATCAATAGGCAGGAATTATTAAAAATTAACCAAATAGAAATTCTGAAGTTGAAAAGAACAATAACTAAATATGAAATTCCCTAGAGGAACACAACAACAGATATGAGCAGCCATAAGAAAGAGTAGACAAATTTGAAGATAGGTCAAAGAATGAAGAAAGAGTGAAGAAAAAAATGAGCTTCAGGGAACTGTAGAATACCATCCAGCATATCAACAAGTACATAATGGCAATCTCATAAGGAGAAGAAAAAAGAAACAAACAAACAAACAAAAATTGAAAAAGTAGAGCTGAAAATTTCTGAAATTTGATGTAAAACAATAACCTACACATCCAAGAAGCTCAACAAATTTAAAATGTGATAAATACCAAGTAGGATTAGACACATTATAGTCAAACTGTCAAGATTAAAAAATAGAGCCCAGCTGGCAGGGCTCAGTGGATGACAGTGGACCACAAGGTCATGATTCGATTCCCAGTCAGGGCATATGCCTGGGTTTCAGGCTTGATCCCCAGTATGGAGCATGCAAGAGACAGCCGATCAATGATTCCCTCTCATCATTGATGTTTCTATCTCTCTCATTCTCCCTTCCTCTCTGAAATAAATTAACAACTGATTCCTCCTTAGAAACCTTAAAGGCCAGAAGGTAACATGACATTCAAAGTGCTAAAAGACTCAAACAAGAATTCACTGTCCATTAAAATTATTCTTTAAACACAATGGAGAAATTAAGAAATTCCCAGATAAATAAAGAGGAAGAACAAAAGCTGGACTCACATTTTCCAATTTTAAAACGTATTAAAAAGCCACAGTAATAAAGCCTATGACAAAGACAGACATGTAGATCAATGAAATAAAATTTAGAGTACAGTCCTAACTGGTTTGGCTCAGTGGATAGAGCATCGGCCTGTGGACCAAAGGGTCCCCGGTTCGATTCCAGTCAAGGGCACAGACCTTGGTTGCAGGCTGTGAGACTCATGCAGGAGGCAACCAATCAATGTTTCTCTCACATTGATGTTTCTCTCTCTCTTTTACTCTTTCTAAAAATAAATGGGAAAATATCCCCGGGCAAGGAATAACAAAACAACAACAACAACAACAAAATTTCAAGTACAGAAAAAACTCTCAAATTTAGTCAACTGGTGTTCAATGAAGAAAGAACATCTTTCCAACAAATGGTGCTAAGATAACTGGATATCGAATTTAAAATAATAAAATTAGACTCCTGCCACATACCATATAAAAAGATTAAAAGAAAATATTTGCAAATAGTTTATGTAATAGGGGGTTCTAGTATCTAAAATATATAAAAAATTCTTATAACTCAAATATTAAAAGACAAATAACTCAATTCAAAAAGGAGCAAAAGACCTGAAAAGATATTTCTCCAAAGAACACACGCAAATGACCAACAGCACAATAAAAAGCTGGCCAACATATGGAAACATGCTAACATCTGTCACTTAATTGCTAAATATATGCTTATTAAATCTGAACATCAGAATATAAAACTTGCTGTAAATTTTCTTCTGTACTTTCATGTTTGAAACAGTCCACAATTAAAAAAATATAGAATTAGGTAAATGATAAAGTTAAATATTATTAACTAGCATTTTAAAAGTTTAAAAACTGTATGGACCTATGCTATATCATGAAACATGCTTAATGTTTTTTTTCTCCTTGAGTAAAAGAGATTGCCATTGTAGAAAACTAGAGAAATAGATACACAAGGGGGGGTGGGGCGGGGAGAGGGGAATCATTTTCAATCCTACCACCTGAAATGACTATTGACATTAGTTTCTGTCAACATCAGTTTGTCATTGTTCAGTGAATTTTTAACATGGTTGAAATCTATATAATAAAAGCCTAAGCGACTGTTATGGTAGAACAACCAGAACGACTGGTCGCTATGATGCGCACTGACCACCAGGGGGCAGACGCTCAACGCAGGAGCTGCCTCCTGGTGGTCAATGTGCTCCCACAGGGGGAGCACCGCTCAGCGAGAAGCTGGGCTCATGGCTGGCGAGCACCTCTCCCACCTCCGCAGCAGCGCTAAGGAGCAGTGTGCCGAGCAGTAAGGAGCAGCGAGCAGGCAGGTGGTAAGGAGCAATGGGTCCCGGACTGCAAGAGGGATGTCCACCTGCCAGCTTAGGCCCAATCCCTGGGGGTCTCGGACTGCGAGAGGGCGCAGACTGGGCTGAGGGATCCCCTTCCCCCCTCAGTGCACAAATATCGTGCACTGGGCCTCTAGTAATTTTATAAAAATACTCTTGCATCAAATACTTCATTTGATATTTGAAGGTAATCACTTTCTCCAAATTGTTAGCAATTCTCTATAAACAATATTTTTAAAATACCTGGAGGTTTCTGGTCAGACTGGAAAAGTTAGTAATTTTTTAAACTGTTATCCTACTATTGAACAAATATTCAAAAGGATAGTCCAATTTTTAAATTTGTATATAAAGCAAGGGTAAATATCTTTGTGCATATATTTCTTTCCAAATTTCTAATTTTAAAGTAAGTTCTGGAAAGATTAGATGCAGGGTCTAAATAAACTTGCTACACAGAGGATTATATTAACTTACAGTGGTTTATAAAAATACTTGCATTTTTGTTGCTCCAATAGTCTCCTAGACTAGACTATCATTTAACAAAACCTTGGCTAGGCAATCAATGCTATCCAATTGTTCTTGTAATCTGTACTTTTACATTGGAACTGACAGTGTTCACATACCAGCAATTATTAGTTTATTTATTTTATATCTTGTATAAATAGTCTTTTCACACTTTTTCCAATATATTTATTTTTATGAGCTCTTTAAATATTTAGAATTATTACCCCCCATCTTATTCATTATGAATATAATGCCTAGTGTGAGGTCTGACTTTTAATTTTCTTGGTTAACATTCAAATCTTTATATATATATATATATAGCCAGCATCCATCATGACCAGGACGACTGATGACCAGTCGCTATGATGTCCACTGTGGCCAGCAAATTGGCCTGATCAGGGGGTGGGGCCGGCCAGCCAACCTCCTGTGGCCCATCCCCCCGGCCCCCGATCGGCCCGCCCCAATATGATAGGCCCGCAGCCCATCCCCCTGGCTGGCCCCGCCCCTGATCACCTTCCCCACTCCAACAGGGGGTGGGGCCAGTCAGCCAACCTCCTGTAGCCCTCCCGGCCAGCAGGCCCCCATTACCCTGATGGCCCGCAGCCCCTCCCTCCACTCGGCCCCACCCCAGATCGGCTCCCCCACCCTGATCAGGGGCAGGGCCAGCTGGCTAAACACCCATGGCCCTTCCCCCCCGGCTGCTGGCCCCTGGTTGGCACCCTCCACCCCAATCGGGGGCGGGGCCGACTGGCCCACCATCCACAGCCCCTCCCCCTGGCCAGCCCCGCCCCCAATCACCTGTGGTCCCTCCCCCGAGCCAGCCCCCCTGATCGGGCCCTGATGGGGCAGGCTGGCTGGCCAACCTCCTGCCATCTTCTCCTCCTGACAGGCCTAGCCCTGATCTGCCCCGATTGGGGCTGGGCTGGCCAGACCCCACCCGTGCACAAATTCGTGCACTGGGCCTCTAGTTTTTATATAAGTACATCAACATTTCATTTGCAATTATCATCTGCTCTTTACCCTTAGAATATTTGATAATAATTAAACTTTTAAAATCCAGTATGTTTCCTTTTTTCTGTTGCCATAAGCCTTTCCTGCTCGCTGTCCACCCTTAATAATGGTGGTAACTTAAAAGCCCTAAAAGTTTACCAAAACTCTTGGCTCTCAGGAAGGCAGAGAAAACAATGTTACTAGGCTAAAAAGAAGGGCAATCCTTTCGCTGGCCTTGTCACTCCATAACCCCGTGATTCCTCCCTGAGAGTAAACCGATTCCTTCTTTCTGAATTCACCATCACAAATCTAGTTCTACACCTGATGAGGTTTAAATAAGATAATATATTTGAGAGTGCACTGCAAGCTATAAAAAGGTACATAAATATTATTATAAAAAATTAATAATAACAGGAGGGAAGGAATCAATAAATTTTAAAAATTCTGCTGTGGAAGGAATATAACATGAGACAAAAATAATTCACTAGTGCCTGGCCAGTTTGGCTCAGTGGATAGAACACTGGCCTGCGGACTGCAGGGGCCCAGGTTCAATTCCTGGTCAGGGCACATGCCTGGGTTGCGGGCTCAATCCTCAGTGGGGCGTGTGCAGGAGGCAGCTGATCGATGGCTCATTATTGATGTTTCTATCCCTCTCTCCCTCTCTCTTCCTCTCTGAATTCAATAAAAATATATTTAAAAAAACAACTTGTAACTAATATTTAAAAAATAATAATAATAATTCACTAGAAATCTCACCGAAGATCCAGACCGGCTTCTTTCCAGAGTAAATCCATCAAGCGCAGCATTTGGAGTGTCAACATATCCTGTCGTAAATCTAAGAGAAAAAACCCTCATTATTACAAATGTTTTCCATTTTATAATTGCTAACATTAACTTAAGATTAGCTGATGCAGCCAGAATTAACTAAAACCATTGGCAAATGCTCTGATAATTTTTTCCCCAAAGTTTTAAAGTTGATCATATTCATTAAGGTTTGTTGGTTAGCACATCTCAGTAACACAATTTTAAAAATGGAGTGTAAAAATATATTAGTTTACCATGTGTAAGCTACTCTACTAATTATAATACAGCTTTAACACAGTAATGTTATATTAAAGCATCCACACAATTCACACTAATTTTTTTCCTTCTTTTTTAATTTTAGGGATACACAGGAAGTTCTCAAGAATTGCTAAAGTAATAACTGCATGATGCGTTCACAAAACAGTAATAGCTTATTTTATTTATGATGTCCAGGGGTAATTTTCAGGTAACAGAGGCTGTGAAAGTAGTGACTTCTACATAATGACATTCATATGGTCAAGTGATGTAAATGTCTGGCAAAACACTACAACTTCTTTTAAAAGTAGTTGTAAGTACATATTATGCTAAGCACATTTACTTGTTATCTCACTTAATTCCTATTAATAACCCAATGAAACACTGGTTGGCTGCCTCCTGCACACCTCTTACTGGGGATCGAGCCCACAACCCAGACATGTGCCATGACCAAGAATCGAACTGGCGCACAGAATGACACCCAACCAACTAAGCCACACATGCCAGGACTCAGTAAGGTATTTTAAAAAACAAAACTATGGCAGCAATATCAAAATTGTTATCACTGAAATAAGATGTATGAATATATTACTGGAAATATTCTGTTGTATTTCACAAGCTTTTTACCAAAGGAATAGACTTCGTATTTTGTAGGGGGAAAAGGGAAGGTATATTAGAACAATGTATGTAAGTAAGCTGTAGAAGTCAATTTCCAAAAAGGGGGGGGGGGGTGGATTTAGGACATGATGAATTCAACCTCACGACCACTGATAGCTAGCTCTTTTGAATGCCATTTGCTGTTAACATTTACACATTTCAGATAAAGAAACCAACAACAAAAGAAGAAATACTAAGAAATTTGGCACTATAAAAACTTCAGTACATACCATCACCATTTTTAAAAATCACGCCGACTGAATCCTCACCAAATACCTTGTTGTTGTATACCAGCCACAACGGCTTCATTTTAGAATCCATGTATTTACACTTTTCAACACTGAAATCAAACAAGGGGAAAATTAGCCCACTTCAATTTAAAGACAGGACAAGATTATAATTTTGCTGTGATATACTAGTCCAGGGAGAACCCCTCACCTGTTCCAGTCTACAGAAGTCAGAACTAGAGCATTTCCTCTTGGCAGAAAAGCATGTAGTGATGCCAGATGGGCTGGACTAAAAACCCAGGTTTACCCTTCTTACTACCTACATTTAAAAGTCCTCCTTTCTTTTCCTTATTCTTCTTTATGTTGTTATGTATAGTCAATAATATTATTAAATTAAAATTATTGAGAGTTCATTCTTAATTTCTTAAAAAGGGGTCAATTTTGAATACTGATATACTGAATACATATTATTACTTCTCCATTATTGCTTCTATAGAGAATGAAAAAGTGAGAAATAATTTTCCAAATTTATTCAAGGTCTCATTTTGAAATAGGAAAGCTGGTTAGTAAATAATTTTAAAATAAGTTAATTATCAAATGATGGGTAGCAACATTTTTACTTACATAGAATTTTCAACTCTTAGAAACCAGTAATAGAAAATAAATTTAATTACTAGTATATACACTTGAAAGGAAGTGAACTTGTAATAACTTTCACTAACCCCACAGGTAAATTTAGCTAGCAGACATACATCCCATTGAACACAAGAATAACCTTTGAGGACATTTAAGGTTTCCCTTCTTTAATTATATTCCACTTATTGGTGCTAATACGTGGCCCTTTTCCTCCTCCAAGGCAGTCACTTAGAAATCCTTTCTTTATTGCTGTTTTCATGTAACATCCACTGAACATAGCACAGACTGTCACTTACTAGAGTTCCGAGAGGATGACACATGGGTTCAGAGGGGACTGCAGGTCAGAGAGGGCTTCCCGGTAAGCATTCTGTTTTAAACAAGTGTGCATGGCCTCTTTGCCTTTGGCTCTGTTTAGCTTCATTGCATTCAGTTTGATTAAACTATTTAAAGTTTTTAATTTATTGAGTGCTTCAACCTGGAAAATAAGTTTCCCCACCACCAAAATTAATTCATGGTTAAAAATAATACAAAGTACTATGACACAATTTGATCATATTAATCAGCAACCACTCAGAACACTCCCCCAACCCCACACACACCCCAACCAGCTAAAGTAAAAACAGTACTTGGCTTATGAAAAACAGATACAACAGCATAAAAAACTTACTTTTATCACTTGTTACTTAAAACATCATTTTTCAAACTTTCTTTAACCCTTTTCTTAAATGGAATCTTATCAATCAGGAAAAAGTAAAGGGACATAGATTGTGGATAAAAAGATAAGTATGAAACTTAAACTACACAGAACTCTACAACTCACTAAGTAATAGAATTTAAAACACAACTAACCTGAAACACTCCATTTGGCCAACTCCATAGTTTAAGAGGAAAATTTATGTACAAGTAACCTGGGGTTCCTAATATTCAACCTTACTACCTGCTTCTTGTCATCATTCTTATATGTCATCTTCTCAGTATATTCTCTTTCCATTAATAGTATGTTTAAATGGATTTTTTGTGTAATAAATAAAAATACAGACACAGTATTTGTTGTCCAAGTCTAAATTAATGACTTGTTTTTATAATGAGGACACTGGCTATCAAAACTTATGCAAATAAAAAAAGTTTATGCAAGAAGTACAAGGTCAATCAACAATGGCCAACTTAATCAAAACCACTGTGTTTAAAAGGTAACTTGTCTAATAACTGAGGGTCTTTCCATCATGTTATGTAAAATTCCATAAGACAGCCTTGGCCAACCACAAATCAAAATAATTTATCATTATGGCATTAAAACTGGAAACAACTAATGATAAAAACAAAGTATGTATAAGTTGTATATAACAAGCATATAAAATATGTATACAAAAAAACATTATGAATACCATGGCTTGAATTTCCATGAACATGAGATTTATTTTATACCATATTTTCATTTTCGAACTCTGCTCCTATTCAAGAAAACTATTAAGACTCTGTAGGGAGGTGAATTCAGGCATACAGTTTCTACAGACAGGCTGGGGGCTTATTCACAGGAAACTGGGAAATTTCTATTAGCTTGATATAAAATTGAGATGGCTGACCAACCTGCCAAGTTAGTCATCTGTCAAAACCACAGACACTTCGTTTCTCAACAATTCCAGAAGCTGTACAAACAGTGGTGAAAAGGGAACCAGCTAAAAAATGGGCTATGCAAACAGGAACTTTTAGAAGTATTTCAAATTTTAATTTCTTTCATGTTTGTACAGTTCGGAATTTTCATGCCCCATCACTAATGTGTTGATATCTATTTCCTGGAACAGTGTCCTGAATACCCATATGGCCATAAGTGCTTCAACACCTTGTCTTTTTATAGCTTTACAGTGATAACAAGAACTGCCATGTAAAGGGTAGTCTTCCCCTTGCAATTCATCAGTATAGGAAAAAAATAAGACTAATATGATCATACATATGTCATATGATTGCTGTTATAAAAGTCAAACTGAGGTCTCCAGAGAACCAAGATGTCCAGTGTGATTTGAGCATATGAGTGAAGCCAAAGAAGTAGGGACTTCATCAAGTGTGGCCTTACAGACTTTGACAAAGAGTTTGAATTTTTATTCTCCATGCAATAAAAATTACTGCAGGGATTGTAAAAAGGGAAATGACATAATACATCTACATTTTAAAAACATAACTTTATCTGTAAAGAAAAGGGGTGAAAGGAGGGGGGGAAAGAATGAAAAGAAAAGGTACAATTTAGGACAGTGATGGGCAACCTTTTGAGCTTGGTGTTTCAAACTTCGCCAAAAAACTGAGCATAACTCGGGTAGTGTGTCCCTTTGAGGAAAAAACATTATTTTGCGATATTTATAGTTTAAATAACATAAATGTTTCAGCCTCGGCATGCGGCCGCCTCAGCGGCCGCATGTCATCAGAAATGGCACTGACACGCGTGTCAGAGGTTCGCCATCACTGATTTAGGAGGTTAATGAAGACATACAGGTGAGAAGATAATGAGTGAAACTAGGGTGGTAGCCATGAACACATGAGACATTGATAGGTATGAGATAGATTTAAGGGGACTATAAAGTTAAGGGAATTAATAGTATCAATCTCAAATTGTTGTGAAGAATAAATGGCCCATAATAAGTGCTTAGCTATTATTGCCATCATTAAAGGCCTTTCTAAAAGGGAGGGATCAGATATAATTTGTTTCAACATGAATTAAAAGTCATCAATATTAAAATTATCTCTGAAAACCTATGGGAGTTTCTCTGGCAATGCAAATGAGTTAGAGAAGTGCAGTGGCTACGAATTTGCCTTCCCTGCATTCAATGCTTCTGCTAAAACTACCATCCATGGACTTACAGAACACCTTATCTATCATTGTGGTATTTTATATAGCATTGCTTCTGAACAAGAAAATCATTTCACAAAAAATGAAATACAGCAATGGGCTCGGTGCTCATGGAATTCACTGGTCTTACCATATTCCCCACCACCCTAAAGTAGTTGGCTTTATAGAACAGTGAAATGGCCTTTTTAAGACTCAGTTACAACACCAGCTATGTGATAATACCTTCCAGAGCTGGGGCAAGGTTCCCCAGAAGGCTGAATGTGCTCTGAATCAGTGGCCAATATATGGTGCTGTTTCTCCCATAGCTCGGATTCATGGGTCTTAGAATCAAGGTGTGGAAATGGAGATGGTACCACTATTACTCTCATGGTAATCCACTAGCAAAACTTTTGTTTCCTGTTCCTGTGACCTTATGCTCTCCTGGCATAGTTATCTTAGTTACAAAGGGAAGAATCTTCCACTGGAAGACACAACAATGATGCCATGGAACTTGAAGACTCCTTTCCAGCCCATTTTGCGGTCCTCGTGGGAGAACAGGCAAAGAAGAAGGGCGTCACGAAGCTGGCTGGAGTAATTGATCCTGACTACCAAGGTGAAATTGGCCTACTACTCCACAATGGAGGTAGGGAAGAATATGTCTAGAATATAGATCGCTTGGCATTATCAGGCTCTGTGATTAAGGTCAATGGAAAATTATAAGCCAATCCAGGCAGAACTACTAATGGCCTACACTCTTCAAGAATGAAGATTTGAGTCATTCCAGCAGGTAAAAAACCACAACCAACTGAGGAACTTGCTAAAGGCAAAGGAAATACAGAATAGGTTGGAAGAAGGTAGTAATAAACACCAGCTATGACCATGTGACCATTTACGAAAATGAGGACTAATTGTCATGAATATCTCCTCATTTTGTTATGTGTTTGTATGTGGTATGTTTATAGAAAATGCCTGTTTCTTCTTGCTCTTTTTTCCTTATCACAGAACATAAGATAAATTAACTTTATATTAAAGTATTTAAATTTTGTTAATTTTACATCATAGTATTTAATTTATAGTATATCAAGGAGAAGAATAAACATCACTCAAGGAGCCTCCTCTTCTGGGAAAGAGGTCAATCATTTTTTAAAAAAATATATATCTTATTGATTTTTTACAGAGAGGAAGTGAGAAGGAGAGAGAGTTAGAAACATCGATGAGAGAGAAACATCAATCAGCTGCCTCCTGCACACCTCCTACAGGGGATGTGCCCACAACCAAGATACATGCCCTTGCCTGGAATCGAACCTGGGACCTTTCAGTCCGCAGGCCGACGCTCTATCCACTGAGCCAAACCAGTTAGGGCGGTCAGTCATTTTTAATTATACTCAGGGTAGTTGTATCAGGTTAGGTGAAATTTTCACCTTGTTATTGCCCTTATTTGGAGATTAAGTATGGTTTAACATTCTGCATATGGATGCTTCATCTGCCATAGTTAATTTGATGTATTAACTTGACTGGGCAATGGAGTGTCCAGATATTTGGTCCAAAATTATTCTGGGTGTGTCTGTGAGGGTGTTTTCAGGTGAGATTAGCATCTGAATCAGTAGACTGAAAAAAGCAGATTGCCCTCCCTATGGGAGTGGGCCTCATCCAAGCATGAAATTTTGAATAGAACAAAAGAGAAAGAAGAAATTCCACCTGTCTTACTGCACTGAACATGGACAAAGGTCTTTTCCTGCTTTTGGACTTGAACTGAAACATGGGCTCTCCTTAGGTGCCAAGCTTGTCCTCTTTCAGACCAAAACTTATATACTATTAGCTCTCCTGGATCTTCTGCTGAAATTGTTGAAACTTCATTTTTTGACTTAAATTTTTATTTTAAAAAATATGTTAAGATTCAGTCACTAAAGCCTCTATAAGTAATGAAATGGAAGAAATTATACAATTTATCAAGTACCATGTGGCAAATTGAATATGAAGATTAAAACAAGCTGGTATTGCCCAGCTGGCATGGCTTAAAGGTTGAGTGTCGACCTATGAACCGAACCAGGAAGTCACAGTTCGATTCACGGACAGGGCACATACCTGGGTTGCGGGTTCCACCCCCAGTAGGGGGTGTACAGGAGGCAGCCGATCAATGATTCTCTCTCATCATTGATGTTTCTATCTCTCTCTCCCTCACCCTTCCTCTCTGAGATCAATAAAAATATATTTAAAACAAACAAACAAACAAAAAAGAAGCTGATACCTGCTTGGAAAGCACTTTCATGTGCCCTACACTTCCCCGGCAGTACGCTTCAAGGATGACACCAAACTGTATGGAGATAGCAGGAATGTGCACTTCTGATCTGCAGAAAGTTAATATTATGATCGTTTATCAAACACTTCAGATTCACCAAACTAAAGTAATGACTTCTTTATTCTATTACTAGAGGCCCAGCGCACAAAATTCAGGCACTGGGGGTGGGGGGGGGGTTATCCCTCAGCCTGGCCTGCGCCCTCTTGTAGTCCGGGACCCCTCGGGGGATGTCCACCTGTCGGCTTAGGCCCAATCCCCCTGGGCCCAAGCCGGCACTCAGACATCCCTCTCACAGTCTGGGGCTCTCCTAGTCCAGGACCCCTCGCTCCTTACTGCCGCGGAGGCAGGAGAGGCTCCTGCCACCGCCGCTGCCTCGCCAGCCGTGAGCCCGGCTTCTGGCTGAACTGGAGAGGGGGAAAGGGAGGGAAGGAAATGCCGCTCAACTAGTAGCTGGCCCTGCCCCTCTGCCCACTGGTGGTGGTGGGGGGGGAGGCTGATTGGGGGCAGGCTGGCCAGGGGAAGGGCCATGGGAGGTTGAGGCCCCGGTTGTGAGAAGCTGAGGTGTCGTGGTAGTGCCCAGTTCCACCTCTTCCCCACCTCTGTGGAGATGCTGGGACCACGCAGCCCCCCCTCCCACCGCCTCTGCGGAAAGGGGGCACCGGGACCAGGCCTATACCCCGCCTCTCCCAGGGTGGCATGCCTTGGCCCTCGCAGCCCTGGCTTTGTCCAGAAGGTCATCCAGAAGGACATTTGGCTGTCCAGTCTAATTAGCATATTAGCTCTTTATTATATAGGACTAGAGGCCCGGTGCACAAATTTGTGCACAGGTGGGGGGTCTGGCCGGCCCTCTCTGATCAGGGCCAATCGGGGCCAGTCAGCTGGGGGGGAGGGAACGTGGGAGGTTGGCCAGCTGATCAGGGGCGGGGGAGGTGATTGGGGGCGGGGCCAGCTGGGAGAAGGGGCCGCAGGAGGTTGGCTGGCTGGCCCACCCCCGATCGGGGCAGGTTGTCTGGCTGCAGTGAGTGTCATAGCAACCAGTAGTTCCAGTCATCCAGTCGCTTGGCTTTTATATATATAGATAAAATTAACTTATGATGCCAACCAAAGAAAAAAATACATCCTCTTGCTAAAATATTTTGGTGGGATGGTCAACTTTTCAATTCTTTAAACATTATAGTACAAAAAGTTATGAAATTTTATAGTTACTTAATTCTTCCAAGAAATCCAAATATTTTACATATTACCTTATTTGCTTTTTAGAGTGAAAAGGTAATATTACCAATTTAGAGATACTTACAAAGATCTGACTCATATCACACAACTGACTAAATCTCTCAACTTGCTTCTATTCAATTTTTCTCACTTAAAGAATGTGTATATATTTGAAACAGGAAGGAATACCTTATTCCCTGAGATGTTTATAAAACACTTACTTACCTAAGGTGCCAAAATAGAAACTGCCCTATCCTCCGATTAGCAAGTGCTCTTTCTAATAGGAATCTAGAGAGGGCACAATCAAGAAAAGGCTCATATTTTAAAACTTGCACCAGTTGTAAAAGATATTGCGAGAGTTCTTCATCGCTGAAAAAACAAAACAAACAAAAAACACATAGTAAGTCACTTAACATCCTATGCCAGAAAAAGATCCCTTCCTATCAAACTATTGAATATTAACTTACTGAAACACAATGGTTCTTTTGGGTCAGGCTTGTTGCATGCTTACATTCACTGTTCCACTATTATAGTAACACAAGAAAAGCTGAAGATTTCAGCAAGAGGGAGAGTGGAAGGGAGCAAAGAACAGATATATGGGGCATTTTTATTGAATTATTTAGGTTGATACAAGTATAATCGGCCAGAGTTACAATAAAATTCAGTACTGATTTCTGGTCATGTTGAAAATGTTGTGTACTCAGTCAAGCAATCAGTTTTAAAAAATAAAAACTATATCAGTACTGTGGTAATTTATTTTACTCTCCTATCATTAGGATTAAGTAATTCTTTCTCCCAGATAATGAATGTACAATTAAAATCTTAACTTTAAGTAGTCTGAAGGATAAGAAAATGAGTGCATTTGTGAGTACTGAACCACGGAATTAATATAACATAATATTGTAATTAACATGAGTTGAATTAATTAAGATTAGTGGTTCTCTATTGGATGTCCATCCCAAAACCATTCACATGTAAACACACTCCCATCAGAGGCAATTCCAGTAGTCGGGTAAGATATGAATCTCAAGTCCACAACTTACATGTAAATGCCATAGATTTCCACACAGTTTTGACCAAAGGGGACTGTACAAGCATATTCACTGCAGGATTGCTTATAATAGACAAATCGAGAGAAGACTTAAAGTGTTCCTCAATAGGGGAATTAAATAATTAAGATATATCCTTATAACAGAATATTACACAGTGGTAAAAGGAATAAACTACATTTATATGTAATGAGAGAGACTGACCTTAAAAACCTAATGTTGAATTTTTAAAAAAAACAAAGTGCAAAACAATACACACAGCAAAACACATTTGTGTGAATTTTAAATGTATTATATTATCATTCTGTATCTATATTTTTATAGATATAGAAGTGTGGTAAAGCAGAAAGTGTGGTATAGAAGGATAAATACCAAATTCATGATTATGGCTGTCTCTAGAAAATGAAAGGAAAAAATCAGGGCTCAGTAAGGAAACTACAAGGACTTCATCTTTAACTGTAGTTATTTACTTAAAAATTAAATAATCATTACAAAATATTAACATTTATTAATTCTCAGTGGTAGATAGAAAGGAGTTAAGACAGCAGGCCTAACTGCTATCCTTTGAAAAAGTCTGGCCCTTGGCTGGCATCTGGAAACAGATTTAAAAGGCTTTCTACCAACCTAACAGAAAAGAGTAGCTCAATGTGCCTAAACTGTGCAAACAGTATATTTTATGCTGAATTTTTCTTCTGGAACTCTAGAATTTTGGTTTGTGCTAGATAGAGGGTGCTTATGTGTTTAGCCACCAAGTCTCTAATGCTTCCCTTGTAGACATTTCAAACGTGTCGTTTCAACTCATTACTGGGGGAAATTAAGTGTATTTAGTTTGATTCCACTGGGAAAGGAACCTTAGAAACTTGCCTGGTTTCCTCCAGACTTTGCCCCATGAATCTTTTTCCTTTGCCAATTCTGCTCTGTATCCTTTTGCTGTAATAAATCATAACCAAGAGTATGATTATATGCTGAGTCCTATGAGTCATCCTAGTGAATCATAGAACCTGAGGGTGATCTTGGGGACCTCTGATCCAGTATGTTTTTGTTTTACAATATAGAGTAAATGCAGAGAGAGAGAGAGAGGGAGAGAGAGAGAGAGAAAACAAACGCTTTAAATTCTGAATAATTCCTACCCTTTTTCTTTCTTATTAGATATTCAAGCAGGCATTACCTTCTCTATCCACACCCAAGTAATTCCTTGCCCCCCAAAAAGCCAACTGCAGGAGATACCTCATCTGTCGCAGGCAGCCTACAGCATATTCCCGAACGTACTGATCTGGATAGTTGAAATCTAGAAGCTCCAGGGCCTCCCGAGGAGGTAGTTTAGGCCAAATCTGAAGTAGTGCCTGAAGCTGTTTAAAAATTGAAACTGGTTCAGAAATTATAGGGGTTAGGAGAAGAGATGGGTCAAAAGGAGAAGCCTACTTGCAATTACAGAGGCCTCAAAAATCCATTCCTGTTAATATGGAATAATAAAGACTGTCACAGTTGAAATACTCTATAGATAAGCAGAAAATAAAAGCTATTAAATACTTACTTGAAAATAGATGATGCACTGAATATATGAATTCTACAATCAATGACCATTAAATAATTTAAAAGGAAAGCAAGAGAGGGTGAGGAAGAGTACGTGTGCACAAAATGATCAAGAAATACTTAAAGGTAAAATTCAAAGTACAAATATAAGTGGCAATGCTCAAATTAATGAGTTATTTATTACATGTAAAGTTAATTAATAACAACATAAAATTATTTTGAGGGAGTTTACTTTTAACTCTTAATATTTTAAGAGAATCTTATGACTTGATGGAACTTTTTATTGACCATAACATGCTTAAACCCTAAATCATAATAAGTAACTCATTAGAAATAAATAGTAACTAGTTGTTTATTTTCTATAAACAAGACAAATACAACTAGTCTTCTACTTGCAGATGCCACTTAGAAATGGTCTAGATTTAGGATAAAAAAGAATCCCTTGGGGAGATAAGCTGGGACTACAGGTGGAGAACAGGTTTGGGTACACATGGCCACATCTTTGGAAACCTGAGTTCCAGAAAGCACAAACCTCTTGAGCTTTTGTGCAAGACTTAGGCTCTAAGAATTTAAGAATTACGAATAATGTTTCTTTTTTCTTTTTAATACAATTTTTATTGATTTCATAGAGGAAGGGAGAGGGTGAGAGAGAAACATCAATGATGGGAGAGAATCACTGATTGGCTGCCTCCTGCTCGCCCCATACTGGGGATGGAGCCCGCAACCCCGGCATGTGCCCTGGACCGGAATCGAACTCAGGACCCTTCAGTCCGCAGGCTAATGCTCTATCCACTGAACCAAACCAGCTAGGGCTCTCATCATTGATGTTTCTTTTTTATTTTTTTAAATATATTTTATTGATTTTTTACAGAGAGGAAGGGAGAGGGAGAGAGAGTCAGAAACATTGATGAGAGAGAAACATCAATCAGCTGCCTCCTGCACACCCCCTACTGGGGATGTGCCTGCAACCAAGCTACATGCCCTTGACTGGAATCGAACCTGGGACCCTTGAGTCCACAGGCTTACGCTCTATCCACTGAGCCAAACCGGTCAGGGCACATCATTGATGTTTCTATCTCTCTCTCTCCCTCTCCCTACCTCTCTGAAATAAATAAAAATATATAAAAAAAGAATTAAGTAAAAATAGTTTGTATTTTATCTGCATCCTATCAGAGCACAGTGAGACTCATCAAGATTGTTCTTGGCAAGAGCTCTTTCCTCATGTTTTTGATATGTTGATAGCATGCATTCTTATCAGGGATGGTTAAGTGGGAAGAAAATTGGTTATGGAGAGCAAAAACATTTTTTGGTAATTATGAATGTAGCACTCTAAAGCTCAACTCTATCTAATAAAATCTTTTTCCTTAATATTTATCTTGTTGGGTTTCCTTGGTTATCGCTGACATCAAGTCCAAGGAGAAAACACAAAATGCATACAAGATAAGTTACAAACTATGGCAAATAGATGGCAATGAGTGGAGAACGTTCTCTCAACTGACTGCCCCAATCTCGAAGTCATGTTGTAAGAGATGGTCTGTTACTACCTGCAAGCTGCCTTGTATATATCATTTGAGCTGGTATGTGAGATTTGGGCTTTGAGAATTAAATAAAAATAGCTTACATTTTATTATTTAATTCTACAAATTATTCAACCTCTCATTAATTATGTCAGTGCCCCCCTGAAATCAGTAATATCTGAATATCTAATAGCTAAGTTAAAAGGTATTACCTTATATCAAAGAAATTTCAAAGTTTACTAAAGATAATTTAAGAAATTAACTTAATTTTTCAATCGTTTTATATTTACAGAATAGCTCTTGAATAAGTTTTAAAGATTTTATTACCTTGCTATTAATATA
This sequence comes from Cnephaeus nilssonii, assembly GCF_951640355.1. Taxonomy (NCBI): domain Eukaryota; kingdom Metazoa; phylum Chordata; class Mammalia; order Chiroptera; family Vespertilionidae; genus Cnephaeus; species Cnephaeus nilssonii. The sequence continues at coordinate 30,701,620 of NC_137088.1, forward strand.
CATTTATGTAAATTGATACATATAAAACTTATTGTAATATACATAATTACATGAAAATTTTTCAACAAATGGTAAAATGTTATTTTATTTTAACTTTTACCTATTTTAAAATTTTGTTTAATTATTCTTAAAAGTTGCATTGAATAAAAATAAGCTTTATACTTATTCATATATTTTAAAGCACATATATACATACAGTACATAAACATACATATACTTGTCTGTGGTATCAAAATCTCATGGGAATGAGGCTATTAGGAGACTAAAAAGACTCCTAAAGAGTGTAATATTAAAAAAAGTTTGAGAAGTACTGGTTTAAAGATATGAAATATCCACCACACCCCACTTTTTATCACTGATTGGGCCCCCTCCCCACTTTGCTCAAGGCCACAAAGGACCAGCAGTCCTCATTATGGATAGAGGAATTAGCGGGCACCATTTCCTGAGGGTCTGAAACAATAGTAAAAAAAGGTCCAGCATCTTGAGTTAACACTTGGAATACATTACTCCACAAAAACAATACTGCAAAGGATAGATAATACTCTAATACTTGAGGTTCAACTATGTTGTGCGTTAAAAACAGCCCTACTATTGAGAAGTAATTAACTTTGGTAAGATTATTTATAATTATTTAAAAATCAATTATATAAACATAAATAAATTACCAAAACCCATCTCTTTAGTTTACGGAAACCTACAGAAACCAACAGGGAAGGGAAATAATCGGACTCAGCCATATAAATAGTAAAAGCAATGCTGACTAATTACTTATCTGCCTGCTGCAAAGACCATTGAAACCCTTTCTGCATTATGCCCACAGAGTATTTTCCTGTGGATTAATGGGAGACTACTCTTCCATAGAATTTTCATCTATGGCCTATACCTGTAGAATCAGAGTACAAACTATGCACCAGGCTTCTGACTCTTCCCTTTTTAAGGTAGTAGGTTTACTGAAAATACAATTTACATTCTTTTGTACCAGTTTACTGTAACTGGCAATGGGGCAGGGTTGAGAGAAAAGCCAAACCACATTACTTTTTATTCTATTAAATTTTTTTCTACACTACTAAAAAAGGATATTAGGATTGTGAAATTCATGCTTTCACACACTTGTTTACACACATTTTGGTGTCTACTTCAGTATTAAGTTACACTACTAGCTTTCTTTTAACATCAAAATGGAGGACGTTAAACTATCTGAAAATAATGCTTTAGATTCCCTCATGGAAATGAGATAAGCATGCTAAATTCCTGAATATAAAAATTACTGTCCGTAGGGTACAAATAAAGAAATATTAACCATAAATTAGTTCATTCCATTTTCTGACAGTTGACATATAGTAAAACCTCTTTCTCAGATATCTTTTAAGTATACAGCAAGAAATATTTCCTAGTCTATAATTTTATACAAAATAATATGATGTATTTCTTGGTGGAGGGTAGGATCGGGAAGTACTTAGAACTGAACACTACCTATGAGAAGTAGGCAAATGTGCCAAATGTTTACATCTGGTACGCCACCATTATGAGGGCTCATAGAAAACTAAGCTTGAATTTAAATAAGATGTAACAACAATAAAACCTATCTAAAGGACAAAATTAGTTCTTTTCAGAGTAAGTAATGTGCATGTGGTCTAACTATAGAAACAATTTAAACAAGGCCCATAATAAATATAATTATATAACATGTTCAAAAAAATCATTAAGAAGTAAACTCAAAAGAAATCCTTTTTACACTTAATTTGAGAAGAAAAACTGTAACAAAGATTTTAAAAATGCATTTGATTAAAATAAAATTTTAAAGTTATTATAGAATTACTAAGCCCAAAAAACTCTTTAAAAAAAAACACTGGGTAAATTCAACTAAGTAAGCAAATTTGGTTATTTCAATATTCCAAATGTATCTGTTCTGATTACAAACAGAAAAAGGATCTTTCTATAGATCTTTTATGGTCAATTAAATTTAATAAATGCTGGTGCTTTTTGAAAGTCTTAAAAAATCAAAAAAGGAGTTAAAATTTAGTGGCCTTTTAAAAGGAAGCAAAAATTTTTTCCCTTCTCTATTCTGCCTACTGGCAAACATTCAACTCTGCCAAACAGAAATGAATGTTAAAATTGAGCTGAATGGTTTATGTTCTAAAATGTTAACTTCCACAAATGGAGGTAATTTTCAAATAATATACTCATTTTAGAATAGCCACTGCAAAGGATCTTAAGATTAAAAGTTTAGAGTTCAGTGACCTGTTAGAAGTAACCCAGGACCTAGAACCTGTCATTAATTACTGTGTGTGTGTGTGTGTGTATAATTATTATTACCAAAACCATGTTTTTATTGTGTTTGGTGAAAGATACAGGAAATCTACACAGAATCTGGGCTTTTTAAATCTTAATACTTTCTGGACTACTACTTAGATTATATATAAGAGTTAAAATCTCAAAATTTCTCCTATAGAAAAATAGCCAACCTATACGCATATACCTACTATGTAGGAAAGGACAATTTACACAAAAGCAACAAAGTAACATATACTCCCAAAGGGTGTTACAGAAGTGATCTTTTGTTACCTGAGCAACATCCTCAAGTTTATTCCACTTGATCGACAGTAATAACTTTGGCAGTGACTGTGGGAAGTTCTCTCTGCAGTCTTGTCGCAAAGTCCAAATAAGATCCATTTCATTCTCACACAGTTGAGACAAGGGATCCCTGTCCAAGATTTCCTTCAGTACAGCAAGAAACTTTTTTCCACCCCGACTCTAAGAAAGTAAAATTACTCATTATAGAACTGAACTGTGCAAACATCCCTGGCAAACACTTAGCAAATTTTATACAATGAATTTATAAATAATTTATCAGCTTTAACATGTGAGATACCTAAAATCGAATTACTCAAAAAGATTAATAAAGATGAATTCTCCTTTTAAGGTTTTTATTGTCAAATATAACATCTGTAAGCAAAGAATAAAGGAAGGAATTATTCTCAAGCAGTTCTGAGAAAAGAAAAATATTGTTTCCTAAAAATCCATATGCAACAGAGAAGAATCGACAGGACTACTCCAGCCATGAAGACGGAAGAGAAGCAGTCCAGAGATGGAAGACGCTGACGTGGTCTTCCCATACTAGCAGCAGCTGTGCATCACTGCAGGTTGCCCAGGACCAAACCAGAGAGAGTCGGACCTGCATTACCACCATTTGTCCACCATCCAGAACTGTAATGTCAGTGCTGACATGTACACATAAGGAACTGTTGGACATTGTAATTGGGTCTCAAAAGAACTGTTGGCCCAGAAAGAAACTCACTACAGACTGATTCATTTCCTGTCACCATAACCATTATTGCTTGTCTCATTTTCGGTTCTTATAAGTGTATTTCTAATAGCACATGATCTCACTCATTAGTGGAAATAATGAACAACATAGACTGATGAACAAGAACAGACCCAGAAACAAGGAGGCATGGATCAGACTGTCGGGCCTCAGAGGGAGGGTAGGGGAGGGTGGGGGTAAAGGGGAGAGATCACCAAAGGACTTGTGTGCAAGCATATGCGCCTAACCAGCGGTTGGGGACAACAGGGGGGTGGGGGCATGTGTGGGGAGGGGTGTGGGATGGGAATGGGGGGATGAGGACAAATATATGACACCTTAATCAATAAAGAAATTAAAAAAAATAATAATAATAAAAATAAAAATCCATATGCAAACACTAGGTGGCAGAATTGCAATCTGGATTAAAAATAAGTTATTATTTGAACTAAATTTCTTCTTTAATTTTCAGTTCCGATCAAAACAAACCAACAAAAAGATAAACCAAACATATTAAGTTTTAAAAGAAAAGTAGCTCTGGCCAGGTAGCTCAGTTGATTAGAGCTGCATCCCCATATGCAAAGGCTGCAATTCGATACCTGATCGAGGAAAATAGAAGAAGCAACCAATGGCCCTCACAGGTGTGGCTCAGTTGGTTGAGCATCATCCTATGCACGGAGAGGTCACCGGTTCAATTCCCGGTCAGGGCACATGCCTGCATTGCAGGCTCGGTCCCCAGTGGGTGCCATGCAGGAGGCAGTCGATCAATGATTCTCTCTCATCATTGATGCTTCTCTCTTCCCTTTTCCCTCTCACTTCCTCTCTGAAATCAATAAAAAATTTTTTTTGAAGTCACAGGAGAGCTTGAATGGGCTGCCACTGGCCAAGTCTGGGTCATTTTTGAAAATCAAAATAAATGCCAGTGATTAATTATAAATCACTAAATAAAATGGAAATCATGAGTCTGTATTACTATACCTTAAAAAAAAGAGAGTGAGCAAAAAACGGAGAAGAAAACCTCTATCTTATGGTATAAGCCAACTAATAAATCTAACAGGAAAAATAAATTTTAAATTCAGCACTTGGCAAACCACTGTAATAATATTGATTCAAGCAAGGTATGTTAATATTAAAACAACTGGGTAAAAATGTGAATCAGGATGTCTACTTGGAGTCAAAATACACCCCCATAAAATACTTACTAACTTTATAGAGAAAAACCTAGTAGATCAAATGATAACAATTAGTGTCAATATTAATCACACAAATTGACATTGTTGCTTCCTGATAAAATTCAGTAAAGAAGAACACTCCATTATTTCTATAGTATTCCTGCTAAAAATGCATAGCTGGTTTCTGATCATGGATAAAACATTAGGCAATCCAAAGTGAGTGACATTCTACAAAGTAACTGGCTTGTATTCTATAAAAAGTCAGTTATTAAAATAAGGAAAGGCTGAGCAACTGCTTTAGAATGAAGGAAATGAAAGACGCACAACAATGAAATACAACAAATAATCCTGAGTTGGATCCTGTACCCAATAAAGGACATTATTGAGAAAACTGGCTAAATTTGAATGGAATGTATAGTTTAGACAACAGAACTACAAGTGTGGCTCAGTGGGTTGAACACTGTTCCATGCACCAAAGGGCTGCCAGTTCGACTGCTGGTAAGGGCACGTGCCCAGGTTTCGGGTTCGACCTGGGTCAGGGTGCATATGGAAGGCAACCAATTAATGTTTCTCACACTGATGTTTTGCTCTTGCTCTCTTCCCCTTTCTCTAAAATCAACAAAAACACATTAAAAAAGGAAAATTACAGCCTCCTCATTCAACTTAATAGTATTCAGAGTATTATTAACCTATGAGATGTCATAGCATCCCTTACAAACTAGCTGAACTTGTGTTTATCTCAGAAAAGGGCTTACCATGGAACACAGACCACCTACAGACAGCTGCCATTTAACAAAACATTAGTATGTACATATGCATGAGTACAGTCTTCTGTAAGTTCAATGCCATAAATGAGATGAAGGTAGCTAATAATAAGCACAACTTTATAATAAGTCATTTAAAAACCTTGATACTTACTGACACATTAGCACTATCGCTGCTTGCAATCTCAGCTGCCTTTTCGATAATCTGTTTAAAAAGATTAAAAAAATCAACTTTGGCTCTTGTATTTGTAAAATTTTAAATATAAATGACTTCACTTGTATATATAGTCTGGCATTTCAATGCTTTATAATGTAAACATGAATTTGAAATGCAAAATGGTATTGTGCAGTGATTCACAATCTTTAAACTCCAGAAAACTAGGAACCAATGGCATAACTACAGGGACTGTGAATCCTGGGATGCACTAGGATTGTCTGTGGATAAAGTGAGCAGTGGCTTGCATATGGAGGTGGGGAAAACATTTTTTTTTAATATAGGTAAATGTCTTCTGATTACGAAAATAAAAAGGTATGTGAGAGTTACCAATGATAAAGTTTTGTCATTTGTCAGCACTTTTTTTCTGAATTAACAGATATCAAAAAACCTAAAAATACTTTTTAAATCATTAAGTTCAAAAGGGCTCTAATTATTGAAAAGATGTGACCCCATGAATTCAGGAAGAAGATCAGTGGTAAAGAATCTGAGAATCTATATCTGAGTTAGATAACAAGCTAATAATTTGTATCCTCATCTGTAAAATGTAAGGATAATTCCCATCCTATTTCATAGGGTTTTTATAATAGTAAAATGAGATTATGGTTATTAAAACTAAGCAATAAAAATAAAGTTGATTTGAAAAGCAAAATGCATGTGAGATTACAGCACACACAAAAAACACATGAAAAAGAATATGGGGAACTTTCACTTTTTATATCTGTATTATTTGATTTGGTGTTTATAAAACACCAAAAAGTTGTACTATTATAAAAATTGTACTATTAAAGAAAACCCAGTAAGTATAAATGTGTTTAGACATACTTAAAGACTAAAATCTTCATCCCAAGTTGATCTTCAAAGACAAAGGAAAGTTTAATGACTGAATGGAGAGGACTTATGCAATGTTGAAATAACACATTTTAAAAAAATTAAACTTCTCTTAAAGCATTATATTAAAAACATTTATATTTGCACAGGATGTCATATTTGAAAAAGTGCTTTGAAATGCGATCTCATCTGACTTCAAAAAAGTTATACCTGATTGTCAAATATACCATAATTAAACACAAAAATAGGCACAGCTAGGCCTATTCTATTACTATGCTAAGGAATAAAGCCATGGCATAAATGTAATGGATGAGTCAAAATATATCTTTTTTACTCAATGTACACTAAGATAGAGGGTTCTTGACATATTTAGGATTTCTATTGTAAGAATCACAAAGTATTATTGATCAGAAAAACATTTTATAAGCATCTGAAATGAAAAGCTATTTCTTAGGTGGATAAAATTCAATTAAAATACAAGTAAAGGAAAAAAACTTTAAATTATATACATTTAATTTACATACTACTTTTAAAACCTACTCTCTACAGGTCTGGTAGTGTTAAACATTAAAACACAATTAAGTTTATAGGTGGAATAATTTAAATACTACTTAGTATAACATCAACTTTTAAAGGTAGCTGTTCACAAATGGATTAAGGAAATAAAAGGAACATTATTACTTGAGAATTTGCTCAAAGATTTCATCGTAAAAATCGGTAATCATACCTGAAACAAAGATACCAAACCTGAAGATAAAACATATGAGCTTACTTAACTCTCTTAGCAAGTAAATTAGACATACTATGATACTACTCTCCTTATCCTCAAGACATGCCAATTCACTCTAAGGAAATGTGTTTAGAAATGGAAATCCTTGCTATAGATTCTACAAAAATAATAGTACCTTAGGAAGTCCTACTACAAGTAATATTCTACATAAATCATCTTTTCTTGAATACCAACTCTAACACAGCAGTTATTATGTCTTTAATCTCTGAACCAACATGCTGGCATATTTCACATGTTCAGAATTACATCTAACTGCATTTACTGCCCTTGTAAACTGAAAAACAAACAAATAAAAACCTCTGAGAACAATTATGATTTCCTCATTTTATAAATGAGGAACCTGAACTCTAAAGATAACATATCTCACTTGGTCAGTGACAAAGCCAGGACTAAACAGAGTTGACTCCAGTGATCTTTCCACTGAACCAAGCTGGCAATTTATGCGATGTTTTGAAACAGAAATAGAAATAGACAAATAGAGCTTCAACTATAAACCTTCAGAACCAGGAACTAATAATTCAATTACTTCACACATAGTGGCCCTTTAAATAATTATCTTACCTTATCAAAGGGAGGGTAATAATAAGGTTGTTTTTTATTCTCTGGGAATCTGATATGCAAAGCTGTTGCATTCTCAGTATATGGATTTGTTTGAACAGTTCCCATTGGATTCAACATTTCTTCAAGTTCATCTAAAACATGTAAATAATTTTGATTCTTAAAAATACATTTTTGAAAATGAAATAGAACTTTAATGGATTTAAACCATGAAAATGATTTTAAAAGTGTGTCACCTAAAGAAGTATGGCAGACAATTTTATCAGTAAGCCTCTAATTTTCTGTTAATGCTTGGCACAAAATTTGAATCTGTGTTTATATACATTTTTAAAATGAGAAAATTAATAAAAATTAATAACTACATCACATCATTCTTCAATTTGGTAAGTAGTCTCAATTTTGGGGAAAAAAATTTAATTGAAACTGTTCTTCCTCCATCAAAATTAAGGGCCCAGCCCCCTGGCTGGTGTGGCTCGGTTGGCTGAGTGTCTTTCCATGCACCGAAAAGTTGCCAGTTCGATTCCCTATCAGGGCACATGCCCAGGTTACGGTCAGGGTGCACATAGGAGACAACCACTCAGTGTCCCTCTCCTTCCCTCCCTCCCTCCCTCCCCTCTTCCCTCCTTCCTTCCCTCCCAGCTTCCTCCCCTCCTGGACTCCTCCCTCTTCCTCCCTCTCCCTCTCTCTTCCTATCTCTCTAAAATCAATAAAAAATATTAAAAAAAATTAAGGGCCCATAGGACTCATTATTTCATCAGTATAGATAGACTTCTTAATCACATGTAATCTGATTTCCATGGTCATCACAGTACCCAAACTGGTATTTTCAGTCATCAATGACATTCCTTTTGACAAACTTAATGTTCCTTATTATCCTATAACTGCTGATACAGTTAAACACCTTCTCTGGCAGTTTCTACAACTCCATTCAAGTGGTCTTCCTTTAACCTCACCAACTGCTTCTTTCTTCAAGGCACTCCTTCCTCTTCTCTACCACTCTAAACACAGTCCATGTACAGAATTGTGCACAAGAATCTTAGAATTTCAGTGTTTTCATAAAACCCTGGAGTTCATTAACTTTCTCATTTCATAGATAAGTAAAATGTTGGAGACATGAAATTTAAGATGAGAGAACAGAGCTAGCTCCCCCTCTCTAAACTAATTTCTCTTTTCTTATACTGATTTTTAAAAGTTACTCTTATAGTTCCTGAGAAAAATCTGTCTAGGCCTAATGTCCAGATAGTATGTACAATCAGAATTACCTCCCAAAACTAGAAAATCTTTTTAATTCCATCTTTACTGGACTGAAGCAAACCTCATAATTTATACACCTCTAAAACTACCTTCTTGGCAAATTATGATCTTACATTTGCTAACTAGTGGCATTATACCTATTTGTCCTACCAAATGCAACCTATCTAAAGTCAAATGTAGCATTTTAGTATTCTTATCAGCCCCAAACTTATGGAGGCAACCTTGCTTAAAAGTGATCACAAAAAAAAGCAAATGGAGAGTACAAATTGGTACGATCTCTAAGAGAACAATTTGAGATTATCAATATTACAAATGTGTTTGTTCTTTGACTCAATAAATCCAACTTTGAGAATTTACTTTAGATATATACCTGCACATAAGCAAGGTTATTCATTATAACTGTTAAAACTATCACAACATAACTCTGCTTTTGTAAAGAGAAAAGGTCAAAAGGCAAAAGAGCAGAACACTGCACAGAATATGCTATTTTATGGAAGAATGGGGGGAAAAATAAAATCTACTTTTATATTGCCTAGTGTATACATGAAAAATTCTGGAAAGACACAAAAGTAAACAATAAATGTAATGATATACCTTTTAATGATGACCTAGGAACTCAAGATAATAGATTTATAGTTCATTTTTGACTTGCTCCTCCTACTGGGATAAATGTGACAATTCTAGAGCTGATAACATGCAGAGCAAAGGTGTTCACTTATTATTTTTTACCTTACGTTTTGTTAGATGATAAAGTTAAGTTCATGGTATACCTAGTTCATACCACCAAAATATTTTCTAAAAATACCAGTCACGTTGCTTGATGATTCTGGAGAACATGTGTGAATCTAAATTCAGATTTTAAAAAAAAAATATATTGCTGAAATGCATAATTTTTACCCTAACGGTGAAACCATAGTTCCTCTTAAGAAATGTGTACATGCACACTGCTTTCCTATAATTGGGTATTAATGTGATTAGTGAAAATTATTAGAGGTATATGCAGGAAAGGATAGGAACACAATATGTACACACATAAAATATTAGAATGTGAGATGAGTATATATATCCATAAATAACTAATTGTAATTTATGTACAAAACAATTACGTGTGTGGGTGTGTCCAAAAACAACTTCTATGCTAGCAACTACTAATATATGAACATTTTTCAAATGTTTGTCACCCACAAAATAATTTTACAATGCTAGTTCAAAATTTTATTAAATATCTATGAAGACAGAAAAAAAAACGCACTTATATAATGCAAGTTACACACTAAAAATGTCTAACATTTGGGTAAGTATAGAGCAATGAGAAGAGCCAAGCAGTCTTTTGTACAAATCCTAGGTTTGAACCAATTATGTAAGATTGACAGAGGTTCACTTTCCTCATTTGTAAAATGGAGATAAAACCATTGACCTGATAGGAGTACTCTGAGCTGTATTTGAAAAATATAGGCATGTAGAAGGTGCTCTTCTTAGCTCAAATTTCAGGCTAAAGCCAACTAATAAATAAGTGTTTTTATTATTCTTCCCGTATTAGTGAATGTTCCTTCTACTACTACAGAAATTAGTACAACAAGGAGCAATAAAGAAAAGACAGTTATAAAAAGACATTATTCCTTTGGAGAATTTCTCAAAAACTTAAAAATATAAAATGCTTACAGCGTGAACACATTCATTGAACACAATATATGGAGACACAAATAACTTTTTGAAATTTGTTATTAAAATAACCTATGGAAATTTGTTTTAAAATAAACAATAAAGATATGAAATGACGGTTTTACTAAACTGAAAGAATAGTGAGTCATAAAGAAACATTAACTAGTCCACATGCCAAAAGTTATTCTTTAACACTAAGAATTAGAAAGTAAATCTTACCAGGAAATGAAGACCAGCTGTGCAATATTATGTCTCCAGATCTCAACTGTCCTTTAAAGTCAAAAACCATCGTATTTACCCATGCTACAGGATAATGCTGTTGAAAAAGATACCATTGCATCAATATGCTAAGAATGAATTTTAAGGTGTAAACATGTTCATGTCTTTGTTCCAATAATCTTAGTTCTAGAAATGTCTAGAGTTCTAGATTATCCCCCATCAAAACAAACAAACAAAATCCTCCAAGATATATATTGTAAAATGTTCAATGTCTTTACAATGGTTGAAGAAAACCCTAAAAACCAATGAAAGTTTCACAAAATAGTATATCTAAAAAATGAAATGTTGTTGTACATCCACTGAAAATGAGGAGAAACTTTCAATGATTGAAGAAAATATATCTAATATATTGTCAGGTTGTATGTTTTAAGACCTTTCAGCATATATAACTAGAAGAAGGCAATGCCTCTAGATATCATAGAATTTATTTATATGTCTAAAAAGGAAGCACTAAGCTGATAGGACTTTTATGTAGACACTTAGACTAATAAGTCAGTGTATCAAAAAACCTTATTAACCCTCAAATGCTTTGAGTAAAAAAATTCTGTATCAATGGGGGGGAGGGGAAAAGACTAAGAAAGTAACTCTTCTGTGACTTTTTTGTGAAAATTTTATTTTGAAAAAATCATAATAACCAGCCTAGCTGGTATGCCTCAGTGGTTGACCACCAACCTATCAACCAGGAGGTTTGATTTCTGGTTAGGATACATGCCCAGTTGCAGGCTCCATCCCCAGTAGGGGGTGTGCAGGAGGGTGCCGATCAATGATTCTCTCTCATCATTGATGTTTCCAACTATCTCTCCCTCTCCCTTCCTCTCTGAAATCAATAAAAATATATAGTTCTTAAAAATTATAATAATCAGAGGAAATATTTACATTCTGATGTTAAGAATCCTATATAATAAAAGTCTAATATGCAAATCAACTGAACAGTGGAACCACCGGTCACTATGACGAGCACTGACCACCAGGGGGCAGACACTCAATGCAGGAGCTGTCCCCTGGTGGTCAGTGCGCTCCCACAGGGGAAGCGCTGCTCAGCCAGAAGCCGGGCTCACAGCTGGTGAGCGCAACGGCGGTGGCGGGAGCCTTTCTCGCCTCTGTGGCAGTGCTAAGGATGTTTGACTGATGGCTTAGGCCCGCACCCTATGTGGAGCGGGCCTAAGCCATCAGTTGGACATCCCGAGTGCACGAATTGTGTGCACCAGGCTCCTAGAAGTAGATAAATCTATATAGATAAATGTAATAATCAACATTTTTTTAAGGTATAAAATTCTCTCAAAAACAAAACAAAAAACTCTCAACTTTTTATAAAGAAGAAAAATGATTTGGTTCAGTGGATAGAGTGTCAGCCTGCGGACTGAAGGGTCCCAGGTTCAATTCTGGTCAAGGGCATATACCTGGGTTGTGGGCTCAATCCCTAGTAGGGGGTGTGCAGGAGGCAACCAATCAATGATTCTCTCTCATCATTGATGTTTCTATCTCTCTCCCTCTGCCTTCCTCTCTCTGAAAAAACCGCCCCCCCCACACACACACAAAAAAAAAAAAAAGAAAGAAAAGAAAAACGAAAAAATCTTGACTGAAAATATTAAATGGAAGAGAATATGAAAAAAAAGCGCACCATCCTTTATTCACAATTTCAAAATTGAAGAAAGTGAAAACTAAAGGTTTGTTCATAACTCATTTGATAGTTTAAAAAAATAACCTGAAATTAATATTTGCCTCATTTAACGTGACTATTCATATAATTTCCTTCTGGATACTGATGTGTTTGATTATAGATTTGAGTCCCAGACCCCCAAGGTGTGTTGAATGCAATATGATGATCTATGATCTTTCTAAAATGCACAAAATTCTTAATTCTCAAACATGTGGCACCTGAAATTTCAGTTAAGAGATTGTGGACTTGTAATTTTTAAAATGTCTTTATTCTTTTTCATCAGTATCTCCTAAAAAGTATAACATTTATAATAGAGCACTTATAATATGATATTTACTAAAATAAATTGGCCAAAAGAGAAATGAATGAGCAGGACATAAAAAAAGGAGATTTATTATCTTTATGAAATCAGTTCTTAGGGATCAAAGTTATATTAATTTCACTTATATTACTCAATTATGTCAAAGGGTCTTAAAATTATTTCATTATAATATTATTCCATTGTTACTTAATTTTTAAAAATTCTCAGAAGTTAGTATATAATTACCACTTTCCCAGATTTCCTGATGGTCTGATATTTAGAGGCATTAATTGTTTTAGTTGATTTCTTTGTTTTCACTTTATCCAAAACTGCATAAACAGCAAAACATAATCTAGCCATTCGTGGCAGGTCACAAGTATTAATATCAAATTCCAGTGGTTCATTCCAAACATGATCATTTTTCCCTGATATCTCTGAGCTTACGATGGTTTTACACAGGAGTTCAGTACCATGAAAAAGGCCAGCCCTGACATGAACCTGTAATGAGGGAGACAAAAACAAATACAGATTCATGAATACTGTACCACTGCCGCACCTCTAATTTCGGAGAATAAAGAAACATATACAGGGAGAAGAAGCAAGTTGGTAATCTAAATTTAAGATCTTATAACATAGACATAACAGCAAATGTCCACAATCAACCTAAAACTCATTCCATTTAATAAAGGTATGGATAAAAATGAAAATGATATTTTTGGTATTACTGTTAAAAACCACGATTCACGTTTTTCTCCCTGCTTATTTAAATAGTTTCTAGATTGAGTAGCCATAGCTTTAAGCAACCTTTGTTAAAGTCCATGTCTCTAAACTGTTGTAAATGATATTTCCCCAAAATTTAGATTAAAAGCCTGGAGATTTTCATATTTAGTTTATAAAGGATATGGTAAGAAAAATTAAAAAGATTTTATACAACAGTACTTTAAAGAAATCTCTGTATCTACCTTTATGCTAGACTCAAAGTATCTAAACTATGAGAAACAGACATTAGTATTTTTAACAGCCAAGACAGAAGAGGAATAAGAAAGCATATTGATACACAATTTCTTGTTTTCATAATTACTTTATTCTCTAAAGAAAAATTTAATTGCCTATAAGAATCATTTAACAGTTCTTTTCTAAGCAATGGCCCCATCATGAAACGCACAATAAATGGCATTTGGTGTCAGTAAAATTATATGGAAGGTAGGAAGAAAAAACACAAAACCTAGATTTCTAAGTTTTCTTTTCCTTCCTAACATACCTCAGAAAGATTGAGCATCAGTTAAAGAACACACAATGGATGGAAGTTTGAATTCATCAGGAGGTTAGGAAAAGGTTCCAGCACTTTTGTACCAAACATTATCTTAAAAGGAATTCAACGGGTAAAGAAAACAATGACAAACTCCCCTGGCATGCCTTAAGAACCCAAAACAGCCCCATACAGCTTGAGTCTCAAAGTGCTTGGGTTGGAGAAGCTAACAGCAAAGTCAGTGCCATTTAAAACTATTAAGCGCAAATGCAAGTTAAACAGTTAGAAGACCACTTGAAAATACTAAAAAAAAAAAAAAAAAAAAAAAAAAAAAAAAAAAGGCTATTATGTCAAAACAAAACAAACAAACAAACAAAACCACAACACTTTGTCTTCAGGGAGGAGAAATGCTGGGGTTCAAGGTAAGGTGTGAAGAGAGGCAAGAAGAGCAGTCGGGAGGCTGTAATTCAGGGAGAGACAGTCCAGGCTGGAACTATGACAGAGTCAGAAGATGAAGGAAGGAATGGAGGTAAAGGATATTAAGGAAGGATCAACAGTATATGATCAATTGATCAGATATGATAGATGAGAGAGAGGGGCAACTTTAGCTGGTTTACCAAACGTAATAGGAAAGGCAGTCAAAGAGGGAAGAGAATGAATTGGGAACTTTAGATATCAATTGGCTTTAGAAATGTGTATGAAGATAGAAGCCTGGAAGTGAGGAGATATTTGGGCAAAGGCTTGAGAATCATAAGCAAAGGTGGTATGTTTTTCAATTTTCTAACAAAGAAGTGATCAGTAATTGTTTTCCAAGAACTGAAGAATGCCCAGTGAGAGGAAAGCACTGAGAGTGCTGAGGCAGGGTCCACATGCCTGAAGTAAATACTTGGCCTCAAAAGCACCATAGTATTTTCCCTCCTTTCCCTCAGGTACACATCACACAGGAAAGCTCCCCTGCTCTCATTAGGCCTCCATTTCAATGACCAACCCCTCCCTGCCTTTCTGTCAGCTTTGTCTGACTTCATTCTCCCCAAACTCCCTGCAAGTGCCTGTCTTTCCCTCTGTCACACTCATCTGAAGCCCATGCTCTAGATCAGTGATGGCGAACCTATGACACGCGTGTCAGCACTGACACACGTAGCCATTTCTGATGAAACATTTGCTGCTCCTGAGGATGAAACATTTGCGAAATGTTTTTTCCTCAAAGTGACACACTACCCGAGTTATGCTCAGTTTTTTGGCGAAGTTTGACACACCAAGCTCAAAAGGTTGCCCATCACTGCTCTAGATAAACCTAACTGCCTGCCTCTCTTCCATGCCAAATGACTGGCCAATCACAAATGTAAAATTACCCTTTCATCCCTGAGTAAAAATATACACAGAATTTCCTAAAAGACACACAATATATTTGTTTCTTAGGAAAGTCCAAATGTTACCATTCAATTAAGGATAAACTATCACCTGGCTGAGTACAGTACTCAGACTGAATTATTTTGGTGTCTCATAGAATAACTTTTTCTGAATTGTACTGTCAATATTATTTTTTAAGTCTACCCAGTAAAACATATTATAAGGGACAAATATGTGGAACATTATTTTACTACTGTAATGATGCTGTCAGTGGTAATGGTGCTCACTTTATCACCCACTGTATCTCCTTCAGTATCAGGATGAGCTACAAACACATGAATAGCTAGTTTGTTTTTATCTTAGGAGATTCTGAATATTTTAAGTGATCATATTTTCTTTGCTTTGACTACTAGCTATCTTGCAAGCTGAGAGCAAAATTTGTAGCCCACAAATTCTTATTACTGTATATACATACCTACTGTGAATCTTGCTCCTGACTTTTCTTGGCCATTAAATATCCTCAATTATTTTTCTCAATTATTTTTTTAAAGATTTTTTTTTTTAAATCCTCACCCAAGGATATGTTTATTGACTTCAGAGAGAGAGGAAGGGGGGGGGGGGGGAGAGAGAGAGAGAGAGAGAGAGAGAGAGAGAGAGAGAGAGAGAGAGAAATATCAATGTGAGAGAAAAACACTGATCAGTTGCCTCCTATATGCACCCCAACTGGGGATCGAACCCACAATTTAGGTATGTGCCCTGACTGGGAATCAAACCCATGACCGTTCAGTGCACGGGACAACACTCCAACCAAGTGAGCCACACCAGCCAGGGCCTCAATTATTTTTTAAAAAGTCAAAACTTTGTATATTTTGTGTGTATATGTGAGAGAGAGAGAGAGAGAGAGAGAGAGAGAGAGAGAGAGGAGACAAGTGCATGTGCACAAGTGCACTTGACTCAAATCATTTGTGAAATGAGAGTAAATAAATCATAAGACAAAACATACATAAAACATATTTTGCATCTTTTGTATGATATAATGGAAGTTAGAAATTTTAGGATAAAAATTTATTCAATTTTCACTCTCAGTGACCTCAAAGACTCCACTTTTGAAAGATAAATTATTAAAAAAATAAATTATTTTTCAACATTATTGTGATAAAGCCAAGCTATTTACAATAAACTGCTGAGCTTAAAAACAGAAATACAAGCAAAAGCCCACTACATAAGTATTCAATAAATGTTAATATTTTAAAATAAAAACAAAAAATGCTAGTTATAATTCCATCAACCAACTTTTGGCAAAATTCTGACATAAGGAATGAAGTAAAATTATGGATCAGATGGCTAGAAAGCTTAAAAAAAAACAACACCTCAAGTATAATGAATAGAAAAGTCCTATACTAGCTGTAAACAGAAACAGTAAAGGGTGTGATCTGGAAAAGAATAACAATAAAGAATGAGTGTAACTTGGGCATGGTAACAATAAACAAAAAAGAGACCCTGCACATTTTGAAGAAATCTGTTGAAATAACATTCATTATCTAATAGTCAAAGTGTGACTTATTTAAAACCAAGTCATTAAGATTATGTCTGCTTGAGAAATCTCTTTAAAAGAGTAAAGTTGATTAAAAACAAGAATAGAAAAATTAATCCACATTTAAAATAAAATGAAAAAAATTCTGTTTTCGGAACTTAAAATCTCCCATGGTATCAGATGTATTAAAGGTTTTGTTTTCAGAAAAAGCAGTAAGAAAAACCATTCCCTAAACTTCTATCATGTGAAATGTCAAAATTGTCCCATTTCCTGATGCTTGGTCTGGATCATCTTCAGACTGAAAAGTGCAGAATTTTAAAGCCACCATTATGCTTAATACAGTCACACATTTTATTGTCTGACTGTAGTACACTTCCAAAGAGACACATTTTCACAAGCCCCAAAACACATGGAGAGCAAGAGAAGGCAGGCTTTATAATGAAAAGGCCTTGCCACTGTGCTCCAGCAAGGGTGTGCCAAGCATACACACAGACTGTATTCCTGAACTCACCAATTAAAAATGTTCTGTTTTGGGCAAGATATGAAACTTTTTCCCAACATCAACACTTAATTTCCTTCTAATTTTGCAATATGGCCAAAATCCACTACATTTTTGCCTTTAGATATTAGACACCAAAAAAAAAAAAAAAAAAAAAGGCGGGGGGGGGGGGGGACAGTAGCATGAATAATAGGCTGAAATTCTCAGTTTCATGAAGTATATCACTTTTGTAAAGAGACAGATTTGTTCTCATTTGTGGGAGAAGCCATGTGCTACCTTTAACTAAGGATATAAAGATGTTATAGCTACATGAAAATGTATTATTAATTCATTATACAAAAGTTTATTTAGGATTTAGGCACTAAAATAAGATAAAAAGATTAAGACACAATTTCTTTCCCCAGGTTACATATATTTTAGTAGGTTAAGAGTGCTGAGACCCATATAACTAGGCTATGAGGTGTTATGATTTATGACTAATAAGTGGGATATATGGGATATATCTGGCCTTGGAATTCTGTAAGTTGAAGAATCTGTCATAATAGTTATATCTTTCGCCAACTTTGGAAAGCTCCCAGTGATAATTTCTTTAAACAGTTTTTCTGAACTGCACTCTTTCTTTGCTTTCTGGGATTGAGATTATACAAATGTTAGACCTTCTGATAGTCACAGGCCCTGTAGCTTTTTTCTTCCCTATAATTTTTCTCTCTGTTGTTTAAATTGGAAATTTTTTTGATTATTAATCTTCAACTTCACTGACTCATTCTGTTCTCATTACCATTCCATTGTTGAGTCCATTCAGTGAGTTCTTTAAATTACAGTTGTTGTTGTTTTTTTCATTTCTAAATTTTCCATTTGGTTCCTCCTTATACCATCTATTTCTTATCTGAGATTTCTATTCTTCCATTACTTTCAATTATAACTGCCCTTAGTTGTTGGCACATTTTTATAACTGTTTTAATAACTTTGTGAGATAATTCTAAAAATCTATGTCATATCAGCATTGATATCTGTTATTACCATTGTACATACAACTTCAGATTTTCCTGGTCCTTTATTTATTGTTTTAAATATGTTTTTATTGACTTTAGAGAGAAAAAGGGAGGAGGAGGGGTAGAAAGAAACATCAATAATGAGAGAGAATCATCAATCCACTACCTCCTGCACACTCCCTACTGGGGATTGAGCCTGCAACTGGGGCATCTGCCCTGATGGTGAATCAAACCTTGACCTCCTGGTTCATAGGTCAGTGTTCAACCACTGAGCCACACCAGCCAGGACAGATTTTCCTGATTATTTAAATGCCAATTAATTTTGAATTGTCTCCAAGACATTTTGATCATTATGTTAGACTACTCTGGGTTTCATTTATATCCTAGAGAGAAAATTAATGTTTGTTTTTAGGAGATCACGATTAAGTTCATGCTGCAAGTTCCAACAAGCTTTCAATGAGCTGTGGTTCCAATACCAGTTCAGTTTTCAAATTCTTTGCAGGATTATTTGGATCTGTCCTATGTGTTCATCATACAGGGACTGGTCTGAGGATTGGCTAGTGATTTCTGCTATAGTTCAGTTCTCAAACTATGTAGGTAGTAAGACTCAGATCCACAATGAACAGCTCAGCAATAAACATATAAGCATAAATATACAAACATTTAAAGGGGTTGCTTTCCCAAGCTCTCGCACTCTGCAATCATTCGAGTACATTTTAGTTGCTAGGGCTCCCCTTTTCTTGTCATCTAGCCAGAAAGCTGAGGCTTTATTCACCCACACTTCCTGCAACTATGCCAAACAGCAGGAAGAACAGAAGGGGAGTTGGGGGGAATCAATGAGGATTTACCACATTCTCTTGAGATTACAACTCCTCCAATCAAAGAGGAAGGTTCAACTCTGCATTTTAAGCCTGTCCCCCCTTTGGTGTTGCTGTTGCCACAGGACTTCTTAGAGACTGAGGCAAATGAGAACAGAGAAAAAAACAGAAAACAAAAAAAAAGGAGTAAAATGGGGAGAACTTTCTCTGATAGTTAGAAGACCCTTTCCCCACAAAAAGCTGTAACTAGAGGGCTTTTTGAATGCTTTCTGACGGCACTGACACCATCTTCTAGATTTAGGCAGCATTGAGTTTAAGCTTCTGGTAAATATTAAGATGCGCACCAGAAAAATGAAATGTCACAAGGTTGAAAAAAGACTGACCAGGAAAGAAGCTGAATGCTACAGAACTCTAAGCACTCTCACAGGGTTGAAAGACATTCAATTACCAGCCAGGCAGGGTAGTGAATCCTCATTAAACAGGTAGGATTTTCATTACAGACTACAGAGAATCATCTGGAACTGTGAATATAATATATCTCACTCCCATGATTAGGTTATACTATATGATATTGCTGGCTTTAAGGAAGGGAGATTATCTGTTAGGGGCCTGATGCATGAGCCCTTAAATCCTTGCAATAGATTCAAACAGTGAGCAGGATTTGATGCTTGAGAAATTCTCCACTTCTAGATTTTAAAATGGAGAGAGAGCCACATGGCCAGGACCTGAAAGATGCCTCTATTAACTGAGAGCAATCCCCAGCTAACAGCCAGCAAGGAAACTAGAACCTCAGTCCTACAACTACAAGGAACTGAATTTGGCCAGTAACTTGAATCATCTTGGAAGCAGATTCTTTCCCAAAGCATTCAGGAAGGAATGCAGCCCAACTAATACCTGGATTTCAACCTTGTAAAGACAACAAGCAGAAAACCCAGCCACACCATGCCCAGACTACTGACCAATAGAAACGTGAGCTAATAAACAGATATTGCTTTAAGCTGCAAAGTTTTCAGTAATCTGTTACCCAGCAACAGAAAACCAATTTAAAGGGCCACTATAAACTTAATGCTAATAAATTTAACAAGTTAAAATAAATTATTCAAAAGACAAGAATTACCAAAATTGACACAAAAGAAAAAGAAAATATATATATCCATTAAAGAAATTAAATTTCTAATTAAAAACCTTCCTACAATGAAAACTCTAGGCTCAGGTGGCTTGGAGTAAATCCTATCAAATATTTAAAGAAGAAATAATACCAAACCTACATAAACTTGTTCAGAAAATTGAGGAGGGGAAGGCTTTTCAACTCAATTCATAAGGATAACATTATCGTGATACCAAAATCAGAGAAAGTCATTACATGCGAAGAAAAGTGCAGACCAATATTTTCCCTGAGTATAGACATAAAAATCTATAACAAAACAGTAATAAAACAAATCCAAAAATATATAAGCTACATCTTCAATGAGTGGAGCATATTTCAGAAATGCAAAGTTGGTTTCAACCTTTTAAGATCAATCAAATTAACAGACTAAAATGTAAAAAACATACAATCATCTCAATAAATATAGAAAAAGCATTTGACAAAGTACAACCTTTTTTTATCCCTTTCAGGATACAAACTCTTAGCACAGTAGGAAGAGAAGAGAATTTCTTGAATAAAGGGCATCTTGAAAAATGTACAGCTAACATTATACTTAAAGTTGTAAGACTGAATGCTTTCCTTTAAGAATACTAAGCCTTGGGATGTCCAAATGTTCTGGGTGTTCCTTTGGGGATTTTAGATGAGATAAACATTCAAATGGTAGGCTGACTAAAGCAGATTGCCCTTCCTAAAGTGGGTGACCCTAACCCTAATCCAATTTGTTGAAGAATAAAATAGAAAAGGAAAAAGAAAAAAAGCTGACCCTCTGAAGAGTAAGAAAGAATTCTTCCTGCCTGAGTGATTTATCAGCTTTTCTCCTGTCGTCAGAACTGAAATAGCAGCTCTTCCTGGTCTTGAGCCTGCCAGCCTTCAACAGGAACTACTCAAACAATCACCTGGTTCTCAAACCTTCAGACTCACACTAGAATTAAACTCTGAGCTCTGAGTCTCCAGTTTGCCTCTATCCCTACAGATCATAGGACTTAACCAACTTCACAATCATGTGAGCTAATTCCTTAAATAAATGTGTGTCTGCATGTGCACGTCTGCATGTGCATGTCTGCATGCCCCCGCCCCCCACATATTCTACTGGTTCTGTTTGTTTCTCTGAAGAATCCTGACAGATACATCTACTCTCATCATTTCCATTTAACATCATATATTGAAGGTCCTAGCCCGGCATACCCCCTTCTTTTTTTTCCTTCAGATTTCTTTTCAACATTGTACTGGAGCTCCTAACTTGTGTAGCAATTAAACAGAATGGTGTGTATTTACAAAAATAAATCATGTCATAATTGCCTTAACTTACTTACATTCAACAATATAACCCCAATGGAAAAAATAAAGGGGGCTGGCGAGAGGAGACTAGCAAACTCGATTGAGTGGACTAGGAGACATTTTACGTGTCATTACGACTATTACTCCTTAGAGCATGACCACAAACAACAGAATCAATTCAGCTTGAATTATCTGTTGGAAGTTAGCCTATGGAAATAAAATGTCACTGACAAAGACATATAAAATGTAATACTCAAAAAAATAAAGCAGGCAGTGAAGGCTTCTTTGGTCTTTTTCAGAAGAAATAAAACAGAAGACCGTAGAAAATTTAATAACTACACAAGAATTAAATAACATAAATTACCTACAGAAGACAAATACAATAAACTACAAATGGGAAGAACAAGTAAGAATTCCCATTTTTACAATGTAAATTACACATCCATCCATACAAATCAAGGAAAAAAACTATACAAACATATATAATACTCCATATGACTTGAGGATAGATTTGCCTATATGTGATTTCTGCCATTAGAAATATAATAACCAAGGAATTTTAGTGACTATTTATGACAGTCCAAGATGTATTATAAAGTAAATAAATCAGGTTGCAGAATAATGCATACAATATCATCCCTTTTTAACAAACCAACCAATCAACAAAATAAACACAATCAAAACCTATTCAATCCCCAAACTATATGTATATATTCTATTTATATAAATATGGAAGTCACTCACAATACTGGTTATATATGATGATAAAGAGATAGGTAGGAGAGATCGGTAACTTTTTTCTCTAATCATGTTTGGATTTTTTTTAACCTGTTGCAACAATGTTACACTTTTACAATTGGAAAATAATTAATAAGAAAATTTTAAATTAAAGGAAAAAATAAAATTACCACTAAAATAGAAAACAAAGGCTAATTGGCATACACACACTCATTAAAAATTCAAATCTAGCTAAGAATATAAGAGAAAAAACACACACCCTTATTTTAATGACAGCTACCCAAAGAATCTTTAATGTCCATTTACAAAAGCAAGCTATTGGTAATCTTTGGCAAGGTGCTTCCTGTATATATTGTCATGCCAGCAAACATCTCAAACTAACTGAATCTCTTTCTTGGATCACAAAACTGTTCGCTTAATTTCCTGCCAAACAAAATAGGGGAAAATGCATGCTTTATACTTTGAGACAAAATGCCTTGTTAAGTCTTCACTTAATTGTATGGGGTTGTGTAATAAATCTCCATGTGTTAACAACTTGTGGTCTATAATGTAGTCATCTATTTTCTTGCAGGAAATTGTATTACATTTTTTGTGCTCAGCAAGTTTAAAAGAAAAAAAAGGCGGGGACTGGGTGCAGCTCTAAGCAAGGCCAAGAAAGAAGAGCAAGCTTGCATACAAACACGTAACCTATAGTTTCAACTTAAATTTCACTTGCTATATCCCTGTTCTAAAGCAATTTCTTTTATATAATATACTGGAAAATGTCAATCTATCCATTACATCTCCAAGCAAGTATTTAAAGAATAGTTTAAAACAAAAAAACATTTTTAATTAATAACAAAAATTCTTGTCTTATAATTAACTGCCATATTCTACCTCGTATAATTGACCAATGTTAGTAAAATTTAATTTCCAATGTGACATTCATTGAGCATATCAGTGAGTTATTTAAATAATGGAGCAGATGACAAATTCAAATCTTAGCAAGTACTCACTTTTACAGTTTCTTCTGTGTTAAGTTTATTTCCCTTAACCAAGACAATTTGGAAAGGGTTGTTATTTTCCCAAACATGCTGTAAAAGAATGAAATAAGTACAAGGTATTTTAATTAAAGACATGAATATCTTATGCCAACAATGAAATCAGCTCATCAATTCTCATGTCCACTGGCAAAATAATGAAAAGAGACCTCTAAACTAACAACTGAAAGTCACATATGTTAAATTAAGCATCATAACCAGTAGCACCTAACTCTCACGGTAAAACACAAGCAGCATTCCAATATTGCTAAGAGATTCACTAAGCTAAATATCATAAACAAATAGTATTAAAAGCTTTGAATAATTTAAGAATTTACCATTTAAATTAATATATAGATAATATCTTACTCATACAATTTGTTAAGACTGAATAACTATTTAAAAAGTGTTAACTGTTCCCATGAACACAAACATTTCTTCTTTTGATACAATTAAAGTCTAAGAGTATTCAATAAGACAGGCAAATTACACTGAGTGGCCAGATTATTATGATCTCTGAACGCATAATAATCTGGCCACTCAGTGTATATCCTATATAATAAAATGCTAATATGCAAATTGTCCCCTCGACCAGGAGTTCGACCAGCAGGCAGGCTGGTCAACCACCCATGTCTCCTCCCACTGGCCAGGCTGGCCGGACCCCACCCATGCACGAATTCATGCACCGGGCCTCTAATATATATATTAGAGTGGCCAGATTATGATGTGTTCAGAGATCATAATAATCTGGCCATTCAGTGTATACCACAACACTATCATAGCTAAGCTGATAGAAATGAAATATAATAGTAAATCAACTATTTCTGCACATCTAACTTTTCTACCACAATGTCTCAAATTACTCAGGTCCCATGTTCAGCTCTAATCTAAAAAATCTCTCTAATTTAATGGCATTTTTATTTGGAACCAAAAGAACAACAGAAATATAAATGTCATATTTACATTTATATGTAGCTTGAGTAAAGAAAAATAATAGTAACTAAACAGATAATTATTATAAATGGAAAGGGATTTGTATGCATTGGTTTTCACAGAAGGAAAAGTGAAAAAAAAAAGTGTGTGTATGTGTGAGAGAGAGAGAGACTTACGTATACAACTTAACAAAATCACATGCCTTTTGGGGTTGGCAAAAGTTCACACATGAAACTTACAGAAATAATTCGCTTCTTTGGTGGTAAAGGAAGAGGAAGGTTAGATGAATTTCGATTTATGGCAGCCTCTATGGCAATCATTTCCTGTTCATACATCTTTTTGATCTTGCAACATTCCACAAGTATAAAATGGGGCAAGGTCCTGTTCATTACACAGTTCCGGATATACTAACAGTGGCAAGAAACAATAGGTAAGGATATTCAAGCAAATAGTTAAATCAATAGAAGAATAAAATTAAGCTGAACAACACTATATTAAAATGACTATGAAAGTATATCTTAACCAATTTAATGTCAAGAATATGAGAAATAAAGTCACACCATAAAAAAACTACCATTCACTGAATATCTAAGTACATAAGAACTGAGCTAGACAATTCTTATACATTAAAGGTAATCTTCATAAAAACTCTATTAGAGCAATTATCCCCCATTTAATAATATATTAAAGAACAAAAATTGGAAGAGTTAAGTTATACATCTAGTATCTTTAAGACCTGAATTTAAATCCACCTGCCTGACTTTTTTGTTTGTTTATTGGCTAAACCTTGAAATACATGCCTCAGTCTAGATGTTTTATCTTCTCCTTTCTGCACTTAATACCTGACAGTTTGACAATAGGCATATCTTTCTAGGGCAGGACATGAACATCACAGACTGATGTCACAGTACAAGCTTTCACCAATCAGTCAAGAAAGGTTAGCATGTAGTACCCATGTGGCCATTTCTTAAGTCATCTCAACTGGCCACTCACACTTTCCTATGGACCTCTGAGGTAGACCTGGTACCTTTTTAGCACAGGGCTCCAGGCAACCATTACTGTTTCCCAGAAAAAAAAAAAATTATTGGCCTCTCAGCTTGAGGCTCTTGTTTTATTTCCATGAAACCAGGATGACTCTCCAGAGGCATGTAAAAAGGGGGGTGGTTATTCACATTACCAAAGATTCCTAAAAAAATGAATAGAAATCCAATGTATTACTCAAAAGAAAAACTTTCTTATCTATAAAAGCGTAATATGCTAATTAGACTGGACAGCCGAACCACCTTCCGGACTTCTTTCCCGATGAAGCTGCAGCTGCGGAGGCTGAGGCAGAGGCGGTTAAGGGCGATCAGGCAGGCAGGTGAGTGGTTAGGGGCAGTCAGGCAGGCAGGTGAGCAGTTAGGGGCTATCAGGCAGGCAGGTGAGTGATTAGGGGCAATCAGGCAGGCAGGCGAGTGATTAGGGGCGATCAGGCAGGCAGGCAGAGTGGTTAGGGGCGATCAGGCAGGCAGGCAGAAGGGTTGGGGCGATCAGGCAGGCAGGCAAGTGGTTAGGGGCAATCAGGCAGGCAGGCAGAGTGGTTAGGGGCGATCAGGCAGGCAGGCAGGTGAGCGGTTAGGAGCCAGCAGTGCCAGATTGTAAGAGGGATGTCCTGGACTGCGAGAGAGTGCAGGCTGGACTGAGGGACCCCCCTCCCGCGCCCCTGTGCACGAATTTTGTGTACCGGGCCTCTAGTACAGATATAAAGTGTGACTCTATGTATTGTATCAAATGTAGAACCACTAAAAAGATATTTTTTGAAATAAATAAAAAACATTTCCAGGATGGCCTATAAGTGGAATTACATGATATTATGATAAATATATTCATTCAAAACTTTTCACTATGAAAGATATATCATTACATTTCCTTCATATTCCTTTGTTGATACTGTATATTTTCTTTCCAATATGACCTTGTACAAAAACATATGCATGGCTTTATTTTTCTTTATAAAAAATTCTAGTTTTTGGCAAAACAATATACCTTCCTCTTATTAAGTTAAGAAAAAGGTGTTAAGTTAAAGAAGCAGGAGGCTACTTAAAATATGGCAAAACATGAAGGGAAGAAGACAGTACTTCTATGCTCCCACCAAGCACTTTACATCTTCCTTCTTCCTCTTATGAGCCAGAGTTCAAGCACTTACTATCAGAATGCACAGCTCCCAAAGCTGTGCACAGAAGTTATCATCACTGTTAGACTTCCTACCTACTAAAGCACAAGAACTGAAGGTTACACCAAAAATCTGAAAACAAAGGTGTAAAATTCCCTATTCCCTTCTAATAAATCACAGGTCTTTATTCTCAGACAAACATCACTTAATATTTGGCATTCCTGTATTCCTCTTTCTTAAAACAAAACAAAAATAAAAGTGATCACATATTACTCTAAAATCTTGTTATTTATCTAACTTGGCATTCAGCTTATTGTTCTTAATACAATGATCATTTTTTAGTCTCCAAATGTAATTTCAAAAAATAATCCTCAAATTCCTTGAAGGCAAAGCTAGGATCCTATCCTTTAAGTAGCATACCATATGGTGGGGGAAGAGGTAGTGCACTGCACATATCTTATTTAAACTCCACTTTACTCCAAAAATAATCTGAGGCACTTCAGTGCCTTTCATAACACATATAAGCAGAGAATTCATGACTAAATGGTAATAAATAACCGAAAGGTAAGGAAAGACTTTTGGAGAATGGTGAAACTTAATTCTTACAAAATTTTTAGCACATATGGAAGTAACAAAAAAGGTGGGGGAGGGGTGAAGGGGGAAATTACACATACAAATATTAGGCTTAAACTGAAAAGTTTCATAATACATAATGGAAATTTTTAATATTACTTTACCTAGTTAACAGATCATTGCAAATAAGTTTTTATATAATTCAATTAGTGGCCATTTAATGAAAATATTTTGTTTTGCTTCCCCCAGAATATTTCATATCTAAATCATTGTTTATATGATGAAATAGTGGGCAGCTATAACAAACTGTATAAGAATTCATAATACTATATGAAATTACGACACTGAAACAATTAAAAAAGCAGAATAAAAACATTATAGATACACACATAATGCCAAAAATACATGTATCTTTGAGTAAAATGACAAAAACATGCCAAAATGTTAACAATGATTAACTCGGAGGGAGGTAGGATTATGGCTATTATTTAATTGAGTATAATTTTCTGTAGGTTCCAAACGCTGACTATAGTTAACACATTTTTATATCAGAAATTTAAATTGTCAAATTGTTAAATATACACACACACACTTCTCTGGTAAATTGAGAGTTAATACTCATACCTGGAATTGGATTAGTGGGTGATCACCAAATACATATTCTACTCTCCCACTGATTTGCAGCACATAGTCATAGGGGCTAACTTCATCCTCTTTCCAATGAATAGTCAAACGTTTTTGGATTGCCAATTCATTTATTTTTATAGGATTCATATTAGGAGATACTTGAAAGCTAAACACATCCTAAAGAGAGAGGTAGAAAAAAAACCACAAATAACATTTGTGCTAAAAACAAAACATTCTTTACATTTGTATTTATTATTACATTATAAATAGCCATACATAATATTCAGATATATACATCCTTTAGATTTAATATTTCAGTAAATCTTCCTGTCTAAATATACTGTGTCCATGCCAAATATGCTAAGATTTCTGATAATTTGCAATTCATCTTACGCTATAGAGTGTGCCACAGTTTCCACAGGTCAGATAAATATTTAACTGAAGTTTAATAATATTTAACTAAATTTTATCTTCAGGTAGTTTATCACATGTATTTTCCAGTAAATATCCTTCTTTTAAAAAGTTACCCAAAACCCTGTGATTTTAGTCTGTATTAATAAAGAGTTATATGCAGTCACTAGTAAGAAGAGATTTTTACTTTATACTAATTGAACCATAATTTAAAATTTTTGTCTGATTTTATAAACATGTAAAAAGAAACAGAGAAATTTTTACTAGTGAAAAATGGAGATATAGTTGTGATGGAATATTATTAAACCTATGCATAAATCCCAAAGGTAGAGATATTAAAGATTGTTTAATAATACCCAAATCCTTCTATAATATAGCAAAATAATTTCACACCAAATGATCATATATCAAAGATATAAGAAAGCTCACTCTCTCTCACAGCAGCCAACTGCTACCCTGGACAGCTATGATTATTAGAACACTAGTGGCCTGGTGCACGGATTCGTGCACATTCAAAGGAAATTAGAATATTTTAATATCGTTATTCGCCCTTTCTCTATAATAGAAGTGTCAACCAAATTCACGATGGACAATGACAGATTGAAACACATGAGTGCAATTGGCACCAGTGAGAGCTTTATATGTATTGAGCATGGGTGAGTCAACTTAGCCTTTTATATATATAGAATAAACTTGCTTAATTAAATCTGCTTTCTGGTTTAGTTCAACTTTTCCCAGACCAGTGAAGCACCCAACTTCTCTTTCAGGTAATTGTCAGCAACACAGCAGTAAATATCAACACAAAGCAGATTGTTATTGTAGATCACACAGGGAGAACAAAGGGTAAAATATTTAACTGCAGCAGTGTTTGACTATATTCTGTGCAGTGAGAAAACTTGAAGTCATTTTCAAGGTCCACCATTTCTTACTTCTTTTCAGTGGGGTCAAGTTTCTAAACTTTCTAAATCTCCATTTTCCAGCTAATGAAAAGAAAATAGGATTCTACTGAGTCTCCTATCTATCTACTCCAGGACTTCTGTGAGGATCAAATGAGATGAGGCACGGGAAAACGCTTCACAAACATTTGGTTAAAGTGTAAAATATTTGCAACTGGCTATAAAGCAAGTCATGTTCTTGGGTGAAGAAACTCCAAAGAGGCTAGTTGCTAGGGAGAGGAAGCCGGGCATTGCTACCTGATGTCATTACCTGGTGCCCACAGCCACCGTTTCTGGGCTGGGCTGGGCTGTGGGTGGCATTTTGCACCATGGCAGTGTCAGCTGCGATTTGGTGGGCTGTCGTCCCGGGGTGGCGGCGGGCCTGTGTCCCACTTGGGGGAAGCCGAGTGTTGCTTTGTCAGCGCCAGATCCACACTGCCGTTTCTCTGTAAATGGCCAGTGCACATCATGGCAGCTCCTGAATTGAGCGTGAGCATCTGACCCCTGGTAGTCAGTGTGCATCATAGCAACCAGTCGGCCGGCTGGAGGGACACTTAACATATTAGCCTTTTATATATATAGACTTTATTTTCTCTGAGTTGGTGCCTTGTGCATCATAGTACAGGAACTAAGATCCACAGAGTCACTTGGTAAGTCATACACCACTTCTCTACCTCAGTTCCCATAATAATGGTCACCTTCTTTCCATCTCCAGTAACACTCTTCTACTTCAATGATTCTCTACATCTCTCCTAAAGAGCAATATAGCTTATTTGATCTAACTCTGTACTATCCACCTCAAAACTAACCTTCACCCAACTTAGAAAGTAATCTATCTTTAAAAGAAGAGCAGCAAAAAGATATGATAGTATCTTTTAACATAATGCAATTGCTCACAACTATTTAAAGCATGGTACACAAATAGAACTTTAATAATAAAAATATGTGCTGTCTAATACATTAACCAATATGCACAAATGGCTCAATATGTGGCTACTGTGAAGAAAGCAGTGGTACACAAATGAATTTTTAAATAAAATTACACATGTGACTAGTAGCTACTGTATTCAATAGCACAGGTCTAAATGATAAAGCTCATACTATTTAATATAATTACTCTATGGTCCTACTCTCTATTTCATACATAAACTCTTCAAAAATATAAAACTACTAGAAGCCCGGTGCATGAAATTCGTGCACGGCGGGGGGTTGTCCCTCAGCCCAGCCTGTACCCTCTCCAATCTGGGACTCCTGGAGGGATGTCCGACTGCCCGTTTAGGCCCGATCCTGGTGGGATAAACGGGCAGTCGGACATCCCTCTCACAATCCAGGACTGCTGGCTCCCAACTGCTTGCCTGCCTGCCTTCCTGATTGCCCCTAACCGCTTCTGCCTGCCAGCCTGATCACCCCCTAACCACTCTGCTGCCAGCCTGGTTGATGCTTAACTGCTCCCCTGCCAGCCTGTTTGCCCCCAACTTCCCTCCTCTGCCAGCCTGGTCACCCCTAACTGCCCTCTCCTGCAGGGTTGATCACCTCCAACTGCCCTCCCTTGCAAGCCTGGTCCCTCTCAACTGCCCTCCCTTGCAGGCCTGGTCCCTCACAACTGCCCTCCCTTGCAGGCCGGGTGCCTCCCAACTGCCCTCTCCTGCTGGCCATCTTGTGGTGGCCATCTTGTGTCCACATGGGGGCAGGATCTTTGACCACATGGGGGCAGCTATATTGTGTGTTGCAGTGATGATCAATCTGTATATTACTCTTTTATTAGATAAGATAGAGGCCTGGTGCACGGGTGGGGGCCAGCTGGTTTGCCCTGAAGGGTGTCACAGATAAGGGTTGGGGTTCCCTTAGGGTGTGGGGCGGCCTGAGCGAGGGGCCTGTGGTGGTTTGCAGGCCGGCCACGCCCCCTGGCAACCCAAGGGGAGGCCCTGGTATCTGGAATTTATTTTTCTTCTACAATTGAAACTTTGTAGCCTGGAGCGGAGCCAAGCCTGGCAGCCATTTCTGTGGCAGTTAATTCACCTTCTACAATTGAAACTTTGTAGCCTTAAGCGGGTGAGCCCAGCCAGGGTGTGCGGAAAGCTTTGCTTCCCCTGTTGCCGCCGGCAACCCTGGCCTGCTCTCTCAAGCTCCATTCTGTCGCCATTTGTTTGAATTTGTTTACCTTCTATAATTGAAACTTTGTAGCTTGAGTGGAGGCTTAGGCCTGCAACGGCTATGGAAAGCTTGGCTTACTCTGTTACCTGGGAAACCTTGCTCTCTGTGGCTGTAGCCATCTTGGATTGGGGTTAATTTGCATACTTGCCCTGAGTAGCTGGTGGGCGTGGCTTATGTAGCGGAGTGATGGTTAATTTGCATATTACCATTTTATTAGAGAGGATAAGACAATCTCATGATCTCTAAACTCCTTTCAGTGGTAAATTCTATGACTACTTGGAATCTAGTATGATATCTGAATATCTCCATTCCTCTTCTAACTTCAAAATACTTCTTTTCACATATAGTTACAATGATGATTACATTAAAATTTGGGTCCAGTAAAGATTTGACCAATCTACATATATATAAAAGGCTAATATGCTAAGTGACCAACCATCCAACCAGTTGCTATGATGCACACTGACCACCAGGGGGCAGACGCTCAACGCAGGAGCTGCTGTGACGTGCACTGGCAATGCGAACCTGGCGCCTACAAAGCAACACCTGACTTCCCCCAAGTGGGACACAGGCCCCACCACCACCCCGGAGCAACAGCCCACCAAATCTCAGCTTACGCTGCCAAGACCTCATGGCACAAAATGCGGCCCACAGCCCAGCCCAGAAATGGTGGCTGTGGGCACTGGGTAATGAAGTCATATAGCAATGCCCGGCTTCCTCTCCCTAGCAACTAGCCTCCTTGGAGTTTCTTCAGCCCAGGAATCAGACTTGCTTTATAGCCAGGTGGGAACATTTTACACTTTAACCAAATGTCTGTGAAGCATTTTCCTGTACCTCATCTCATTTGATCCTCACAGAAGTCCTGGAGTAGATAGATAGGAGACTCAGTGGAATCCTATTTTCTTTTCATTAGCTGGAAAACATTGATTTAGAAAGCTCAGAAACTGCACCCAACTGAAAAGAAGAAATGGTGGGCCTTGAAAATGACTTCAGGTTTTCTCACTGCACAGAATATAGTCAAACACTGCTGCAGTTAAATATTTTACCCTTTGTTCTCCCTGTGTGATCTACAATAATAATCTCCTTTGTGTTGATATTTACTGCTGTGTTGCTGACAATTACCTGAAAGAGAAGTTGGGGTGCTTCTTCACTGGTCTGGGAAAAGTTGAGCTAAATCAGAAAGCAGGTCTAATTAAGCAAGTTTATTCTCTATATATAAAAGGCTAAGTTGACTCGTGCATGCACAATACATATAAAGCTCGTGCTGGCACCAATCGCACGCATGTGTTTCAATCTGTCATTGTTCGATCATGAATTTGGTTGACACTTCTATTATAGAGAAAGGGCAAATAGCGGTATTAAAATATTTCTTCTAATTAATTTCCTTTCAATGTGCACGAATTTGTGCACCGGGCCTCTAGTACTTAATTAAATTCAGACTGATCTAGAAATCCAGGCTGTGTTCAAGTTAAATTCTACTGTTTTTAACTTAAACTCTAATAATCTCTTAACAGTAAAATTCCCTATTCCAGATCTTCCAATACTGCAGAATTCACTAAACAATATTTTAAATTTGATCTTGACACCTCATAATATCCTAATCTTGGCTCAAATTGAACTTTAATCTCAACACATCTCTGGATAGAGTAGCAAATGGTTTTTGTTCTCTATACAAACTTCCTCTGTAAAATGCCAGAAGGCAGGATCCTTTTCTCATATTTGTCCTAATAAATACTTATAACATGCTGTTTGAAAGGTGGTAGGACTGGATAAAGCCATAAACACCAGGATAAAATCCTTGTTCTACCACTGGCCAGTTATGAAGCCTGGCATAAATAACCAAATTTCTCTTCTTTTCTGTTTCTTCACTATAAAATGTGGAGAAAATAACTTCACTTTATAGAGTTGTTGTGAGAAGTAGCAAATATATTAAAAATTCCTTTCATAGATCCAGGCATAGTATTAGTGCTCAAAATAGAATGGCTACAGATAATGGTTTTTGTCATTGTTATCATAGTAATTGAAGAATAAAACTATCTTTTAACTTCTACACTAATCCTAAGGCTGACCTAGATGATAAGATAATAATACAAAGGTAGTAGCATAACCCAGTTTGTAAAATTGCTCTGAACATTCAGATGCAGATTAACTGTATAAACATACATGGATATGTCCAACTCCATATCAGTACTTAATTTACATATTAACAAATACAAGAATATTTGGGGGGGATCATTTGGTCAAACCTTTCATTTTATAGACAAGAGAAAATTCACATGAGAAAATAAAATATCTGCACTAAAGAACATAATCTAGATAGGAGTTAGCAAATATTTTCTGTAAAGGACCAGACTTTGAAGACATGTATTTTTGTCACATATTCTCTTTCTTTTCTTTTTAACATCCCTTTAAAATTCTTTATTTTTTTAAAACCCATTGAAAATATAAAAACTATTCAAAAACAGTACAGTTTGCTAACATACAATTGCATTAAAAAAATCATATATGAGCAAAGGATGTGTCACTTTAGATTATCACTATAATCCTAAATATATTTCCACACTAAATCTAAAAATACTCTTGCCCAGCCAGTGTGGCTCCATGGTTGAGCGTCAACCTATGAACCAGTAGGTCACAGTTTGATTCCCGGTCAGGGCACATGCCCAGGTTGCGGGCTCGATCCCCAGAGTACGGCATGCAGGAGGCAACCGATCAATGATTCTCTCTTATCATTGATGTTTCTCTCTTTCACTCTTCCTTCCTCTCTGAAATCTGTAAAAGTATATAAAAATAAAATAAAAATGTTCTTTATAAAAGTTTTCTAGGCAAGCAAGAGCCTCCTCTGAGGGTGGAGCTGTATTTAGGTAAAAGTCACAGATTTATTACAAAATATTTATTAAAATAATATTACCTGACAATTTTCAAAATGCACAGCCACAATGAGCTTTCCTCCATAAAGTTTATCTTCTAAGTTTTCAAGGATGGATGATTCATGCTCTGGTGGATATGTCTGCTTTAGCCAGTCCATCCAAGACAATCCCACAAGCGACTGAATTTTTTCCTCACTAAATTTACGCATTTTTATTCGGAATTCATTCACTTCAGGATCCTTCAAGGCATCAAATTCATGCAAACCTAAACACATTTTTTAAAGTAGTCATTTTGAGTAGCTGATATTAAAGAGAATATTAAAAATGTAAGAGAATATAAAATATATTCAATGGAAACATATAGATAATTGGCTTTTATCAAGCAAACAAAACTGGGCAGGAAAATATTATACAAAATCAATGAATAGCCAGATAAAATACTAAAAGTAGCCCAGCTGGTATGGCTCACTGGTTGAACTGCTCTATAAATGATAATTTAGAATTAAAACAGAAAATAAAATAATCAGGCACATCATATTTAAAAGAAGGTATTTTTAGACCCATTAGGCAGTTATATCTGTAAAGGTTCCATTGTTTTCTTTGGGGAGGAGGCGGCAGCAAACTTGTTCCTGAAGTTAAATTGAAATAATTGTTTATTGTTTTGCCAGGAGGCATGACCTCACTAAACCCGGTTGTAGTCATGAAATACAAAACAACAATGGCAAAAATTTACTTATTAGGTATTTTAAATTGGTTCTAAAATATTAAAACAGACTTATTTAACTTCCTAAATTAATGTTAACATTTAAATTTGTGTATATGATCAAAACACCAGTTTTTCTAGAGATGCTGAAGATCTAAAGTACAATTTACAAAGAGTTAAGAGTTTATAAACTGTTTAATTTAACATAGTAAAACACTTCTTACATGCTGATCTTTTAAATTGCAAGGAACACTGCAAAATAAAATTATACAATAAGCTTTATGATTCTGAGTGAAATATAATACATTGCTTATAGAAAGAGAAATTCAATTCTAATATACATATTTCCTGTGCTGTAGTAAGGTAAAGTTAGGTTTGCCAAAGAAAAATAGCATGCCCAATTCTATTTCAATTTTAGGTAAACAATGAATAGTTTTTTTAGCATAAATATATCCTATGTAATATTTGGATCGCATATATTTTTATTTACTAAATTTGGCAAGCTTGGGTAGAGTTAATGATAGCTAATGAATCCTATGTTTTATAAATCAAGACCAGAAGGGAACACAGTGATCTAAGGGTTGAAAAGGTGGTAAATTTTAAAAAAGATACCTATGTTCCGAAGAAAGTTAGCTATCTCTGTGGTGCTACCCTTTTGGATTACCAAATGTTTTAGATAAATCAAAATATTATCAAGTGGATAGTCTTATCCTAGAGGATAAAAGATTATAAGTAATTTTTAATTCTTTCCACTTTTCCATATATTCTTCAGGTGAAGGAAAAACTTTTTCTAATGGAGAAAATTAATAACCTATAAAAATCTTTGGAGCATTTGGAGAAAATAGAAAAGAATGCTTTCTATGAAGTCTAGTAATATATAAGAAAAAATCTGTATGGTAATGTAATTATATATCTATTTAATTGTGTGTGTGTGTGGGGGGGGGGAATTATTGCCAGAAGCTAACAAGCTATCCTCTGAAGTAATAAAACATTTTAAAGAACAGGGTGCCATTAGCAAATCAACAGGGTTCTGTTCTAAGTACTCAAAGGGAAGAGGTCAGCCTCACAGTGTAATTATTGGCTACCCTGAATTACCTAAGGTCAAGATCAAAGAATACTATTTTAAATGGGATGGTTCTTGGGATGGTACTATATTATACTCTAATACTAAATTTGATTAATATAGGTAGCCAATCCAGATCCAATAATCTCCAGTAGATTTTTTGGTTTTGTATTTAAACTTCCAAGTCTCTTCCTCAATTACCCTATGGTACTCACTTCATATTGGTATCTTGTCTAAGGGAGGAGGATATTGATAGTAAATACTGGCCTCTGAGATTACCGTATTTTCCGGCGTATAAGATGACTGGGCGTATAGAAGATTTTCCTGGGTTAAAAAGTCGTCTTATACGCCAGAAAATACGGTACTACTTGTCCTTGTTTTTCATTTTGTTACTAACAATTCTCCCTGAAATTAATTTGCAAAGAATACTATAGACATGCTGTATCTTGACTCACTACAAAATTAACTTCTTAAAGATAATTTTAGTTATGGAGTAAAATTTGTCAATAATATGCGTTACTTATGGAAACTTACCAGCTTAAAGTCTTGGTTGGCATAAAGAATCCTATCTAATAAAGAGGGAACATGCTAATTGACCCTCACGACATCGCAAAATGGCGGCGCCCACAGCCAATAAGAAGGGAATATGCTTATTGATTGCCCCGCCCTCAAAGATGGTGGCGCCCAGTCCCCTCAGCCCCGCTGGGGCGGCAGGTACGCAGCAAGGCCGGGCACACCCCAAGGCGGGCCTGGCTGCTCCGCTCACCTGCCTCCGGAGTCCCCCAGTCCCCTCAGCCCCCCAGCCGCCCAGGGCCAGCCCGAGGCGCAGGCAAGCCTTGGATGGCAGCTGCCCAGGCACCCAGGGCCGGCCCAAGGTGCAGGCAAGCCTCGAATGGCAGCTTCCCAGCCACCCAGGGCCGCCCGAGGCTCAGGTAACCAGGGCCGGCTGAGGCTTGCACTGCCGGCAGTGGCAGCAGCAGAGGTGTGATGGGGCATCACCTTCACCTGATCACCGGGTTGCCTCCTGCCCCTGAGGACTCCCGGACTGTGAGAGGGGGCGGGACGGGCTGAGGGACCTCCCCCTCCAGTGCATAAATTTTCATGCACTGGGCCTCTAGTTGTATATAAATTATGTTCATGGGGGAGTAGGGGCAGGATGGGGGGGGGGGTTCAATGGGGAATAAAAGGGGGGACATCTATAATACTTTCAACAATAAAGATAAATTTCTTTAAAAGAACCAATAAAAATATATTTTAAAAATTATGTTCATACTGTAGGGGCAGTTCAGTATCTCTTAGAAAAGGGCTTCTCAAACTATCTGAGGCAAAGGAACATATTTCTTTACAACCTGTCAAAAAAAACCCAGTCGCTGAAACCGGTTTGGCTCAGTGGATAGAGCGTCGGCCTGCGGACTCAAGGGTCCCAGGTTTGGTTCCGGTCAGAGGCATGCACCTTGGTTGCGGGCACATCCCCAGTGGGGGGTGTGCAGGAGGCAGCTGATCGATGTTTCTCTCTCATCAATGTTTCTAACTCTCTATCCCTCTCTCTTCCTCTCTGTAAAAAATCAATAAAATATATTTTAAAAAAAAAACACCAGTATTTTTATAACATAAAAATAAGTCACTCGAAAAAGAAACACAAAACTTAAGCCCTTGGATATTGTGGCACTATCCCATCGCTAGAGGAGTTTTTATTCCTGATTTCCGTACTTGCCTCAGTAACTGGTTACAATTTACAGACCATCACTGGTCTGTGGACCACACTTTGCAAAGCAATGTCTTAAATCATACTTACTACATGTTTGTATATATCGCAAAAAACATGTTAAGAATTCATATTAGAAAAAATTTTCATTACCTTTTCCTATAAGGACTCCAATTTTTGAGTCTAATTTTTCCCCTGGGTCACAACTTCTAGTCACTAATTTGAGAACTGGAAGAAAAGGTCTGACATCACAGAGTCTTCTTGTTTCATCTTCGAGCTCCTCATATACAGCAGTTTGATTCACACATGCAAACATATAGGAGTCAATTTCCATAAGGAGGTTAAACATTGGGTAATTATGAATCTGTGTCCACAACATCTGCAGGATAAAAATAAAACATTTTCTGAAATGGCACTTGCTTAAGTGCACAAAGACACATCTACAAGGATACTCACTGTAGCACTGTTTGTAAAACTCAAAAACTGAAGATAAGACAAATGTTTAGCAGTAAGAGATTGGTTAAATAAATTGTAGAACATTAAAGAACTATGAATATAAAATAGAAATATGGAAAGCTATCAAAGACATATTAAGGTGTGTTTCTTTAAAATAAAAAATTGCAAGAGACCCCTAACCGGTGTTACTCAGTGGTTAGAGCATTGGCCTGTGCACAGAAGAGTCTTGGGTTCAATTCCTAGGTTGCAGGCTCAATCTCCAGCCCTGCAGCACATGCAGGAGACAACCAATCACTGAGAAATTTTAAAGTATGTATCATCACCCACATACAAAACGTGTGTTATTTTTGTCCTGCATTCTTTTCTATTTAAGAGGGGTCACTTTATTAATATTGCCCTATCAGAATGAACACAGTCAATCTCTCTTCATCTCTCCCCAGGTCTCCTGGATTAGATCATGTAAAATAATCAACTTACAAATGCAAGA
Organism: Cnephaeus nilssonii; assembly: GCF_951640355.1. Lineage (NCBI taxonomy): Eukaryota > Metazoa > Chordata > Mammalia > Chiroptera > Vespertilionidae > Cnephaeus > Cnephaeus nilssonii. The sequence continues at coordinate 30,740,099 of NC_137088.1, forward strand.
CGGGATTGCATATTTTAACTACAGCTAGTACGAAAACCAGAAGCTGAAGATAAGAGACCTAGGTTAAAACCATGGCCAATTCTCATGCTATCTAATAAAAGAGTAATATGCAAATTGACCAAGACACAAGATGGCCGCCCCCATGTGGTCAAAGATGGCTGCTCCATGTGGACACAAGATGGCCACCACAAGATGGCCTGCAGGGGAGGGCAGTTAGGGGTGACCAGGCCAGCAGAGGAGGGCAGTTGGGGGAGACCAGACCAGCAAGGGAGGGCAATTGGGGGGGACCCAAACCTGCAAGGGAGGGTAACTGGGGGGGACCCAGGCCTGCCAGGGAGGGCAGTTGGGGGGGGCAGGCCTGCAGGGGAGAGCAGTTGGGGGGACCAGGCCTGCAGGGGAGAGCTGTTGGGGGGGACCAGGCCTGCAGGGGAGGGCAGTTGGGGGGGGAACAAGGCCTTCAGGAGAGGACAGTTGTGGGTGATCAGGTCAGCAGGGAGGGCAGTTGGGGGGGACCCAGGCCTGCCAGGGAGGGCAGTTGGGGGGACCAGGCCTGCAGGGGAGGGCAGTTGGGGGGGTGGCAAGGCTTGCAGGGGAGGACAGTTGGGGGGGACCCAGGCCTGCAGGGGAGGGCAGTTGGGGGGACCAGGCCTGCAGGGGAGAGCAGTTGGGGGGGGGGGGACAAGGCCTGCAGGGGAGGACAGTTGGGGGGGTCCCAGGCCTGCAGGGGAGAGCAGTTGGGGGGACCAGGACTGCAGGGGAGGGCAGTTGGGGGGGTGGGGACAAGGCCTGCAGAAGAGGACAGTTGGGGGGGACCCAGGCCTGCAGGGGAGGGCAGTTGGGGTGGACTAGGCCTGAAGGGGAGGGCAGTTGGGGGGGGGGGACCAGGCCTGTAGGGGAGGGCAGTTGGGGGGGACCAGGCCAGCAGGGGAGGGTAGTTGGGGGGACCAGGCCTGCAGGGGAGGGCAGTTGGGAGCCAGCAGTCCTGGATTGTGAGAGGGATGTTCAACCACCTATTTAGGCCCGAACCCACTGGGATTGGGCCTAAATGGGCGGTCGGACATCCCTCAAGGGGTCCCAGATTGGAGAGGGTGCAAGCTGGGCTGAGGGACACCCCTGCCCCCCCACACACACACCCCATGCACGAATTTCGTGCACCGGGCCTCTAGTAGCTATATAAAAAAGAGAAGCAATGCTAGGCAATAAAAGAAAAAATAGGCAAATGAACTTTGTTGAAATTAAGATCTTTTGTGCATCTGACACTATCTAGAGAGTGCAAGGCAACCCACAGACTAGAAGAAAATATGTGTAAATTATATATTTGATAAGAGATTAATCGAGAATATATAATAAATTCCTATGACTCACCAACAATAAAAACAAACAACTGAATTTTAAAATAGGCAATAGTCTTAAACAGACAATTCTAAAAATGTGCATAAGAACATGAAAAGATGCTCAACATCCTTAGTCACTAAGGAAGTAGTACACATAAAAACTACAATAAGATACCACTTCACAGCCATGAAAATGTTATTAAAGAGAGAGAGAGAGAGAGAGCGCGCCCTAGCTGGTTTGGCTCAGTGGATAGAGCATCGGGCATGTACCTCGCTTGAGGCTCGATGATGGCCCTGGCCCTGGTCAAGGCCATGCGGGAGGCAACTAATCGGTGTGTCTCTCTCACATCAATGTTTTTCTCTCTGTGTCTCTCCTCTCCTCCCTCCCTTCCACTCTCTCTCTAAAAATCAATGTAAAAAAAATATCCTCGGGGGAAGATTAACAAAAAAAGAGAGAAAAATGGATGGATATACAAAAATGTGGTAGGATCCATATAGTGGAAATTATTCAGCCTTAAAAGGAATAAAATTTGGATATACTTTACAACATGGATGAACTTTAAAACTATTATGCTAAGTGAAAGAAGCAAAACACAAAAAGACAACTACTGTATGATTCCACTTACATGAAGGAGCAAGAATATACAAATTCATAGGAGACAGAAACTAAAATACAGATTACCCAGACTGGGAGAAAGGGTAGTTTGTCATTTAATGAGTAGAGAGTTAGTGTTTGGGATGATAAAAAGTTCAGATATGGATGGTAATGACAGTCGGACAACACTGTGAATGTACTTAATGCCACAAATTGTGCATGGAAAAATGACTCCAATGGTAAATTTTATAGTATGCATGTTTTATAATATGCATACAATTTATAACAAAAAAGGAGGAGGGTATCAATGGTTAATCCAGGTTCAAGTAAAACCATAGGCATCTTGGTCAAAATAAAAATAAGTACTCTCTGCACCTGCAGAGTACCTAAAAAGTGTCTTTTTTTTTTTTTCTTTTAACTTCATGGATCATGCAGTTTTAAAATTCTCATGTCTCCTTGATGAAGAAGCATGGGTTAAGAGTCAAAAAAAAACAACACAGTCCAAAGTCATGAGCTTTAAAAAGGTTTGTTGCCTGGCTGGTGTGGCTCAGTGGTTGAGCATTGATTCAGGAACCAAGAGATCTCAGTTCAATTTCCAGTCAGGGCACATGACCGAGTCGCAGGCTCAATCCCCTGAAGGGAAGTGCAGGAGGCAGCTTATCAATGATGTTTCTCTGTCACTAATGTTTCTATCTCTCTTTTGCTCTCTCTCTAAAAATCAATAAACATATTTTTTAAAAGTTTGTCATAAATACTTTTTCTTTAAATATCATAACCCTTGCTTTCCATATTGGGTTCAGCTACTTGAAAAACATTAAAGAGAAAGTTTAGAAAAACAATTTCATTTATGTGTCAGAGTCTTCAAAAATCAATGGCACTCATCAATTCACTTGAAAAAATAATCCAACAAAACAGGCAAGCCTTGTCATACAAAAGAAATAGCTTCCAAATGAGGATATACCATTCATTACTGAGGGTGGAAATAAATCTAGTGAATAGCAGAAAACTTTTTCTTCCCCAAGAGTCACCATGAAAAGTAGTGGGTTAAGGACGGAAAAGAGGAAGAGAAGGAGAAGGAAAAGGAGAGAAGTAAAGAGACAACCAACCAAAAATCACATATAGGGGGAAAAAAAAGCATAATAAGCTCAAAGATCGTAAATACAAAGATTTTAACTCAAAATAAAACCTTCTTTGACAATGTCAAATTCCTTTTAATAAACTGAACTAATATTTCAAACTAGCTAACATAAGCTTATTTTTCTTAATTCAGGTATCACATATGGATTTTTTTAAATTAAAGGTGGGAATAAGAATGAGGATGTTTTAAATGTTCATAAGAGATAAAGCATGAATCAAAATTTTTAAATGTCATGAACTAAAGGTCCCTCAAATTTATCCTTTGGTTTACATTATACTTTCTATAATAGAAGTACATGTTCCCTTAAGTGTTATAGTAATAAGCTACATTTATAGAAATTCTACTATTATCATACCTGTTTAATATTAGAAATGGTAGCTTCCCGAGGTACCTCCAACTGGATATAAATCCCAGTGGGCAAAAGGAAATCCACAGGTATGGAGCCATCAGATGCTATCTGTGAATCCACTGCCCAGATGTCAAGGATGTCTGCCATAGCAGGAGGCATTATGAAACTGAAGCACATTCATAACCATGGGGCCCTAGAAATCAGTAAATAAAATTTAGTGAATATTTAGCCAGATACTACACTAAAATATGATAAAGCCCACCAATCCACAATTAGTCCTTGTATTTCAACATAGCCAGTAATGTAATAGGAGGCCAATTAAATCAAGCAACAGTAAGCCAACAGAAATAAATTACTTAAATATACTTTGGTTATCACTACATAAATATTACACACATCCACACACAATCACACACACACCCCCACCGACTCAAATTCAAAATAAGTATATCACATGTAAAAGATGAACAGTTAAGGATTATAGGGTCCTAAAAAAGTTAACAATCACTCAACAAGTGATTATTTCCAGACTATACTTAGATGATATTGGCTTCTTTGGCTGAGTTTTTCTTTGCAAACTCCAATGAAAACGGCAATCAAGAGGCCTTCTTTCGAAAATAATTTTCTTTCAAACTCATGTGAGAAACAAAATATCATCAATTTAATCCCATGACCCGCCACCTAGGTATTAAAAAGACCAAATCCCTCCACCCAGCTAGCAAAGTCCTTGGTACTACGTTTCTGGCCTATGTTCCTTTCCTCCCAGCACTTCACAGCCCAGACCCTTGTGCCACAAGTGCCTTTGCCTTCCTCCTGTTAGACCTATGTTCATTGAGGCTGACACTCCTGCATCAAAACCCTATCCCAACAAATGCCCCCCTCAACTGTGCCATTTAAGTCTCATCTATCCTTTAAGAGCTTCCTTCAAGAAGGTACAATAACAGTGGGAAGAACATTGGCTTTGAAGTTAAATAAACCTAGGTTCAAATCCCTTTATTCAAAGTATGAGAGTGTCACAAGAAAAGACACAGGAGCCATCTTAAAAAGCATTTTGAGCACCAAAAATAATGATGACACCCATGGGTTGAAACACATCAAATATATATAATGTGTGACTTAATAATGATATAAAAAAAAATAAACCCTTTATTGGTCACCATGAGGGCTGCTTAAACCAACTCATTATTTTGAAAACTGATAAAGAATGAGGACCTATAAACCACACATTTACCTGCTTGTTTATACTAATTCATAATTGATATGATTAAGGTGTGTGTTTTTAAGAACAATTTTAGCTAATAAATGCAAAAAGAATAATAGAATTAGAAAAATCACCATATTGCAACCTCTAATGAAATAATGGATATAGGCAAGGATCATTAATGAATGCTAAAAAGAAATTTACAATATAAGGTGAAAAGATAATAGGGAACTTTACAATTCAGACTGACACCATCTGAATTTTCTGAATAATCCAGGTGGAACTTTACAATTCAGGTTGACACTACCTAAACTCTCTTGAATAATCCAGACATGTCTGTTCCTGTACTACAGCAGTAAGTACTACAAAGTCACTACCTATACAGTATACTTAAGACTTTTTAAAAAATGTACTTGAATCTAATGAAGTTCCAAATTTGATATATCTACCAGTTTATAGAAACTAGGGGAAATAGAGGAGAAAGTTAAACAATCAAGGAAGCAATCAGTAAGTAGTGTCCAAAATGTTGGATCATCAGTAAAACAATAACAAGAAAGCAAACTAATTAATAACAGGAAGGAAAAGGCTGGTGGGAGGATTGTTAAAATAATAAAAGAATACTTAGGAGACATAGCCAAATTCAATGTTGATTTGAACAGATCCTACATAAAAAACTATCTTTCAAACAACCTAGAAAATTTAAATATGGATTGAATATTAGATGATATTGAGGAAATACTGTTACGTTTGTGACATATAATACTGGAATGTTTATTATGTTTCTAAAAATCAGTCCTATCCATTAGAGATGCATAATGGCAGTATATGTAGGTGTAAATAGCATTATGTTGGCATTGGCTTTAAATCATTCAATTTTTTTCAAGTGAATGGACAGCTGGTTTCAAAAGTTTGTATAAAGATAAGATGATGAAAAAAAACCTTTTCAACAAATGGTGCAGGAATAACTGAACATCCATATACTAAGAAAATGAACCTCAATTCCTATCTTAAGCCAAAAATAAAAATGAACTCAAAATGGGCCATAGGTCCAAATGTAAACTCCAAAACCAAAAACCTCAAGAAGAAAATAAGAGAAAATCTTGTGGTTTTGGATTAAGCAAAGATTTCTTAGATATGACACCAAAAGCAGAATTTATAAATTTAAAAAATTGATAAACATCATCAAAACTGAAAACTTCTGACCTTAGCTACAATCGTTCATAATATCAAAAGACTGCCTGGCCAGTGTTGCTCAGTGCGTTGACCTATGAACCAGGAGATCACAGTTCGATTCCCGGTTGGGGCACATGCCTGGGTTGTGGGCTCGACCCCCAGTGTGGGGTGTGCAGGAGGCAACAGATCAATAATTCTCTCTCATCATTGATGTTTCTATCTCTCTCCCCCTCACTTCCTCTCTGAAATCAATAAAAATACATTTTTTAAAAACAAGTCACAGGCTGGGAGAAAATGCTTGCAAATCATATTAAGGCCTTATATACAGAATACATAAAGAACTCTTAACATACAATAATAAGAAAACAAACACCTCAGTTTTTAAACTTTGGCAAAATATTTGAACAGACACCATCAAAGCAGATATGTAGATGGCAAAAGGGCTCAATATCATTAGTCAGTGCAAAGTACAACAACGAGATACCACTACACACTTATTCCAAAATCTAAAATTAAAAAAGACCAATCATACCAAGTGTTGGAAAAGATTCAGAGGGAACTAGAATTCTCATACACTATTGGCAGTTTCTGAACATATATCTACTATATAATCCATTATCCCACTACTAAATATAAATTAAAAATAGAAATAATGAAGACACATATTCATACAAAAACTGTACATAACTGTTCACAGAAGCCTTACCTATACTATCCAAAAATTGGAAATAATTCAAATGTCCATCAACAGATAAATGAATAAAAAAATTGTGACATATTCATACAATGGAATACTACACAGCAAAAAAAAGCACTACTAATATATTCAGCATTATGGATGAATCTCAAAAGAAGTATGCAGACTGAAAGAAGCCTGACAAAAAGAGTACATACTCAATGATTCCATTTACATAAAATTCCAGAAAATGTACACTAAACTATAGTAACAGATTAGTGGCTAACTTGTGTGGGGAAATGAGTGGGAGAAGCAGGGAGAGGGAGGAATACAAAGGAACACAAGGAAATTCTTGGTAGTGATGGATGTGTTGTGTTCATTATCTTGATTGTGTTGTGCTTGCAAGTTCTATACATGCATCAAAATATGTCAAGTTATGTACTTTAAATATGTGTACTTCATTATATATTGATTATACCTCAATAAAGCTTTTTTAAAGTTTTTTTTTTTAAATGAGAGGGATAGATGCAACAAGAAAAGCAAAATGTTGATACTTGCTGAAGCTGGGTGATGAGAAGTACATTCTATTACTCCTCTGCTTTTGTGTACGCTTGTAATTTTTCATAATAAAACATTTTTATTACATCTTATCTAAACTACTTAACCTGTATGTGAATTTTGGTAAGTCACTGAAACTTCCTGAACTTCCATTAACTAAAAAAAATAAATACTATGGGGTCAAGATGGCCACGGCATAGGAGTACATTAATCTCGCTCTTTAATGAACAAATTCAAATATACTATAGTGTACATGTATATGGAAAGCAAGTACTCCTACGAGACAACTAAGGGCTGAATGAATAGCTTCTGAACAATAAATGAGAGAAAGAGACAGAATACAGAAGGAACTCTCTAGGGTGGAGGAGTAAGCGAGTGCCATTGTTGAGTTCTCCTCCACTTAGATATGGTGGGCTGAGTTCTCTTCTGGTACTTTGGCCTAACTGCAAGATGATTACAGCACATTCCCAGCTACACTGCCTAAAGCCTTTTGCTACTAAACACAGAGAACAAGCATGAACAAAATTATGTCACAACACACATCTGGCCTCCCTGCCTGGAGCTACTCCAGGCTAGCAAGCTAGGGCCTAAGGCTCCAGAAACTTCTGCATGGCTCCACCTGCCTTCGCCAAACTACCAGGCAAATAAAGACTAGAAGTCATGCCCTGACCAGGTGGCTCAGTTGGTTGGAGCATCATCACGTACATCATGTATTAATAATGAAGTATTATTTAGAAATAAGAAAATAAAAGCTTGCCATTTGGGACAAAATAGGTGGACCTGGAGGGTATTAAGCTAAATGAAGTAAGTCAGAAGAGAAAGACAAACAGCATATTATCTCACTTATATGTGGAATCTTTTTTTAAAAAATGAATGAACAAAACAGCCCTAGTTGGTTTGGCTCAGTGGATAGAGCATAGGTCCGAGGACTGAAGGGTCCCAGGTTCAATGCCAGTCAAGGGCAAGTACCTTGGTTGCAGGCTCAATCCCAGACTTGGTCAGAGTGCATGTGGGAAGCAACCAATCGAGGTATCTCTCTCACATTGATGTTTCTCTCTGTCTTTCCCCCTCCCTTCCACTCTTTCTAAAAATCAATGGAAAAATATCCTCAGGTGAGGATTAACAAAAACAAACAAAAAAAGACCAGAAACATATCTATATATATAGAGAGAGAACAAGCTAGTGGTTGCTGAAGGGGAGGGAAGAGGAGTGATGGGAATATAAAAATAAACGAGTTTAGGCCGTGGCCAGGTAGCTCAGTTGGTTAGAGCGTCGTCCCATTCACCAGAAGGTAGCAGGTTCAATTCCTGGTCAGGGCATAGTTAATAATTGCCAAAAATGAGTTGCAATATCAAGCATTTTTTTGGTACCATCTCAAAATGCATTATAAATGAAAGTTTAATTCTTTAGCTTTACAGCTAACCATGCTCTCTTTGCTCACTAAAGGAACATCACACCAATCTCCAAAATCAATTCCCCTATCTTCAATTTCAAGGACAAAATCCACACATTCAAAATGTCAACAATTTAAAATGAGTCTAATGATTCAGCAAGATATTAAAGATGCTTGTAAAACAATACTGTTTAAATAAGAGACCTAAAAATGTTTTTGTCAACCAGGGATAAATTCTCAAAGGGAATATTACAAGGTTATACCCAGGTATATAAATTTCTGCCTTGATACTTTAATATTAGTAATCCTCCTATATAATAAAGCGTTAATATGCAAATTGACCATCATGACCTCACTCAAGATGGCCACCCCATGTGGTCACAAGATGGCCACCACAAGATGGCCGGCAGGGGAGGGAAGTTGTGGGCGATCAGGCCAGCAGGGGAGGGCAGTTAGGGGTGACCAGGCCAGCAGGGGAGGGCAGTTGGGGGCGACCAGACCGGCAGGGGAGAGCAGTTGGGGGCAACCGGGCCTGCAGGGGAGGGAGGGCAGTTGGGGGGAACAGACCTGCAGGGGAGGGCAGTTTGGCATCGATCAGGCTGGCAGGGGAGTGGTTAGGGGGTGATCAGGCTGGCAGGCAGAAGCGGTTAGGGGCAATCAGGCAGGCAAGCGGTTGGGAGCCAGCAGTCCCAGATTGTGAGAGGGATGTCCGACTGCTGGTTTAGGCCCGACAGTTGGACATCCCTGCAGGGGTCCCAGATTGGAGAGGGTGCAGGCTGGGCTGAGGGACACCCCCCTCCCCCAGTGGACGAATTTCGTGCACCGGGCCTCTAGTATACTAATAACTGAGTTAGAGGTTGTCAGACTTTGTAAACACTCCAGGGAGACATCTAGTATATAATTACAGCTTAACATATAGGCTATACTTGTGTGTCCCTTTAATAAAAGCAATTTTATTAGACTAATTTTCAAGTACTTCAAGCTAAACACTACCTAGAAGAATGGTTTTCGTTTTCTTTTTTTAAATATTTTTAAATTAGTTTACATTGAAATTTATTTTTTACTAGTGTCCTGGTGCACAGATTTATGCACATTGAAAGGAAATTAATTAGAAAAAATATTTTAATATTGCTATTTTCATCTTGCTAATGAAAAGAAAATAGTATTCTACTGAGTCTCCTATCTACCTACTCCAGGACTTCTGTGAGGAACAAATGAGATGAGGCACAGGAAAACACTTCACAAACATTTGGTTAAACTGTAAAATGTTTGCACCTGGCTATAAAGCAAGTCAGGTTCCTGAGCTGAAGAAACTTCAAGGAGGCTAGTCACTAGGGAGAGGAAACCGGGCATTGCAACGTGACATCATTAACTGGCGCCCACAGTGACTGTTTCCAAGCTGGGCTGGGCTGTGAGCCGCATTTTGCGCCATGGAGTCTAGGCAGTGTTGGCTGTGATTTGGTGGGCTGTTGCTCCGGGGTGGTGGCGGGGCCTGTCTTCCACTTGGGGGAAGCTGAGTATTGGTTTGTTGGCGCCAGGTCCATGGTGCCATTTATTTTTAAACTAGAGGCCCGGTGCACGGATTTGGTGGGGGGAGTCCCTCAGCCTGGCCTGCAGACATCCTCCGAGGTGTCCCAGATTATGAGAGGGCACAGGCCAGGCCGAGGGACCCTACCGGTGCACAATTGGAGGCAGGGAGGGACCGCAGAAGGGCTCCAGGTGATGTCTGGCCCGTCTCACCCAGTCCCAATCAGTCAGACCCCAGCAGAAAGCTAACCTACCAGTTGAAGTGTCTGTCCCGTGGTGGTCAGTGCACATCATAGCGACCGGTCAGACGGTCAAATGAATGGTCAGACACTGAGCATATTAGGCTTTTATTATATAGGATGGCCAGTGCATGTCATGGCAGCTCCTGCATTGAGTGTCAGCTCCCCGGTGGTCAGTGAGTGTCATAGCTACTAGTTGGACGGACAGATAGACACTTAGCCTTTTATATTGAAATTTATTTTGTATTAGTTTCAGGTGTGGCAGAAAAATGGTTTTTAATCCTCTCATATTCAATATTTTTTTTTAAATATGTTTTTATTAATTTCAGAGAGAGAGGAAGGAAGAGGGAGAGAGAAATAGAAACATCAATGATGAGAGAGAATCATTAACTGGCTGGCTCCTATACACTCCTGTACCAGGGATTGAGCCCACAACCCAGGCATGTGCCCTGACTGGGAATTGAACTGTGACTTCCTGGTTCATGGGTCAACTCTCAACCACTGAGCCACACAGGTCAGATTCAATATTCTTTTTAAACAAATATTTTACAAATACTTGAAAATTCTGAAATAAAATTATTAATATAACTTACATATAACACATATACTTAATGTGAAAATAAAACCCATATAATGTCCTAACTGTACCATGAAAAAGAAATTAATACAATAATAATGTATATCAGAGTATGCAGATACTTGGGCATAGCCATATGACTGCATAATGAGGTAGTCAGAGTTTTATATACAAAGCCCAAACGGTGTGGCTCAGTGGTTGAGCGTCAACCTATGAACCAGAAGGTTGCAGTTCAATTCCTGGTCAGGGCATGTGCCAGGGTTGCGGGCTTGATTCCCCATGGGGGTCATGCAGGAGGCAGCTGATCAATGATTTTCTCTCATCATTGATGTTTCTACCTCTCTCGCTCTCCCTTCCTCTCTTAAATCAATAAAAGAACTTTTTTTTTTAAGGATCACCTTGGATATGACAACTATAAATGCAGACTGATCCAGGTGTGTTGTTTTGATGATCAAATACCACAAATGCCACTAGAACCACAAGTTTTCCAAATCTATATATTCCAAATCTCTATCTTATGAAACCAATAATTAAAATAATATAAATTTACCAGGTATTATATTTTTATGTAATACTAAAGGCCTGGTGCACAAAATTTGTGTACAGGGGTGCAGGGGGGGGGGGCTCTCCTCAGCCCAGCCTGCATCCTCTACAATCCAGGACCCCTTGGGGGATGTCTGACTGCTGGTTTAGGCCCAATCCCGGGGATCCGGCCTAATTCGGCAGTCGAACATCCCTCTCACAATCCTGGACCACTGGCTCCTAATCGCTCACCTGCCTGCCTGCCTGGTCACCCCTAACTGACCCCTCCCCCCCCGCCGCCGACCTGATCGCCCCTTCACTGCCTCTGCGTGCTGACCTGATCGCCCCTAACTGCCCCCTGCTGCCAGCCAGGTTGCCCCCAACTGCCCCCTCCCTGCCAGTCTGGTCGCTCCTAACTGCCCCCCCTGCCGGCCTGGTTGCTCCCCAACTGTCCCCCCACCAGCCTAGTCGCCCCTAACTGCCCCCCTGCCAGCCTAATCGCCCCCAACAGCCCCCCCTGCCAGCCTAATCACCCCCAACTGCCCGCCCCCCCGCCAGCCTGGTTGCCCCAACTGCACACACACTGCACACACACACACCCCCTACAGGCCTGGTCGCCTCTTACTGCCCTCCCTGCTGACCTGGTCGCCCCCAACTGCTCCCTCTGCCGACCTGATCACCCCCCAACTGCTCCCTCCTGCTGGCCTGGTCACCCCAACTGCCCCCCCCTGCTGGCCTGGTCGCTTGTTCAGTTGTTTGGTCGTCCCTCACTAACCCCCCTGCTGGCCTGGTCGTAGGCAGCCATCTTGTGAGGGCAGGATGGTCAATTTGCATATTACCTCTTTATTATATAGGATAGAGTTCAGATCTAGCATCAGACACAATAAAGAGACTTTTCACCTACATGAATATCTAGAAGGAAATTCAAAAATTGTAATATATATGAGATCCTTTTTTGTTGTCCAAGACTGTCCATATCCCAGAAGGTTCCCCCAATGCTCTCTTCTACCCACTATTTTGTCCCTTAGAGGTAAACTCCCCTGGAAAAAAAAATAAAATAAAATAAAAAATAAAAATTGTCCTGTACGTTGTAGAAAGGAATACCTTACAAAATAGTAGAACCTCCCCCAATCACTGACTCAACAACAAGCACAACAAAATCACTTCCCACAAATTTACAAAGCATCTTATGAAGGAAGTTCACTCTGTCCACTTTCAGAACCACAGCTCTAGGACAATTCCTATTATATCTAAAAGTAGGAATGAATGGGCTCTTTGCACAATTTATCTAGACCTACTTGAAGTGTGTATTTAAAACAGTATAAGGCACATAACTTAGCATATATTTCTATTTGCCAATCAATGGTGTTTTGTGTATTTGCCCATGTTGTCTGGGGCTAATTCTTGAAGGGTAAAAGACAGGCTAAGTAAAAAATAAAAATAAATGAGGTAACAAGCCAACTGCTAAAAGATAATCTTTTGTAGAGATATTTTGAATAAAATTATTGCTACATATTTGAAAGTAAAAGATATCCTAGTTTGTACTTCCCTATGTCACCCACCCTTCTTTTATAGGTAACACCACACACAAGAGTTCCATCTGTGAAGTAACACAGTTTCAGGTTAGGAGACAGGTGATTTAGGAGTTACAGACCTTTCCCATTTTATTTTATTTTTTTCAAAAATATATTTTATTGATTTTTTTACAGAAAGGAAGGGAGAGAGATAGTTAGAAACATAGATGAGAGAAACATCGATCAGCTGCATCCTGCACACTCCCCACTGGGGATGTGCCCACAACCAAGGTACATGCCCTTGACCGGAATCGAACCTATGACCCTTGAGTCTGCAGGCCGATGCTCTATCCACTGAGCCAAACTGGTCAGGGCTGACCTTCCCCATTTTAAAGATAAGAAAATAAGACCCAGAGAAATTAAGTAAATTATCTAGGATTACACTGAGTCACAGCCAGGACTAAAAGAAAGAATTTTTTCCAAGTAATTAGCATACTTTTAAATTCTTTTTTTTTTTCCTTACTTTATTTTTTCTTTAAAGGAAATGTTCTTCACAGGGTTACCTAACCTAGCAAGATTCTCAGTCTTGTATCAAATGATGAAAGACGAAGGGCAAGCATGAAACAACTATGAAAACTTTTTAAGGAAGCTATAAGAGGGCACAGGAACTTCACAGTGACAATTAGCCAACTAAACCCTTAGACTGTAACGACAAACCCATATCCTGTCAATTGTTCATTGGCAGAAGGAGAGGAAAGCATTTAAATGTTCTCAGCTTCCCCGGCAAGTGCCAGCAGAGCCATTGGATTTTACTTCAAGTTTAAATGATAAGCAGAAATCAACATAAACTTGTCACATACATTAATAAGTTCAACCAAAAACTACTTTGGAAAATCATGGGAAAAATCTTGAGAGACTGAAAGGGAATTTTTAAAAAATTAAATGCAATAGAGCTTACCCAGTATTTCTCTTTCCTGTTATACCTAGAAGAAAAGTGCATGTTCATAAAAGAATAGAACATTATGCCTGGCCACTGTGGCTCAGTGGTTGCGCATCAACCTATGAACCAGGAGGTCACAGTTAGATTCCTAGTCAGGGCATATGTCCAGGTTGCAGGCACATCCCCAGTAGGGGGCGTGCAGTAAGCAGCCAATCAATGATTCTCTGTCATCATAGATGTTTCTATTTCTCTCTCCCTCTCCCTTCCTCTCTGAAATCAATAAAAATATTTCTTTTTAAAAAAAGAATAGAACATTAGCATTGAAAGGGGCCAGGCACTGACGACATGCACTGCACTACATTTACTAATATTTTTAACCTTTAGGTTTCAATCAGAGGCAACTTAAGTGATGGGATTTTGATTCATCTGGACTTCCGCCCTCCTGTCCTCATTGTTCAAAGACAACATATCAGCCTTTATTATTGATTTGTTAACAGTGAAGTATACATTATACTAAGCAATGAAAAACTGAACACGGGTGAGGCCACGCGCCCCTGGATCCGGGGGAAGCTAGATCCTGGGTCCGGGTGAGGCCGTGTGCCCCTGGATCCGGGGGAGGCTGGGTCCCGGGCCCGGGAGAGGCCAGGCACCCCTGGGTCCGGGTGAAGCTGAATCCTGGGTCTGGGCAAGGCCGTGTGCCCCTGGATCCAGGTGAGGCCGTGGGCCCCTGGATCCGGGTGAGGCCACGCAACCCTGGGTCTGGGAGAGGCCACGGGCCCCTGGGTCCGGGTGAGGCCATGCGCCCCTGGGTCCGGGGGAAGCTAGATCCCGGGTCCGGGTGAGGCCGTGTGCCCCTGGATCCGGGTGAGGCTGGGTCCCGGGCCCGGGTGAGGCCACGCGCCCCTGGGTCCGGGTAAGGCCATGCGCCCCTGGGTCCGGGTGAAGCTGGATCCCGGGTCCGGGTGAGGCCGCGCACACCTAGGTCCGGGTGAGGCCACGCGCCCCTGGGCCTGGGAGAGGCCACGCGCCCCTGGGTCCGGGTGAGGCCACGCGCCCCTGGGTCCGGGTGATGCTAGATCCCGGGTCCGGGTGAGGCCGTGTGCCCCTGGATCCGGGTGAGGCTGGGTCCCGGGCCCGGGTGAGGCCACACGCCCCTGGGTCCGGGTGAGGCTGTGTGCCCCTGGATCCGGGTGAAGCTGGATCCCGGGTCCGGGTGAGGCCGTGCGCCCCTGGATCCGGGTGAGGCCACGCGCCCCTGGGTCCGGGTGAAGCTGGATCCCGGGTCCGGGTGAGGCCGCGCACACCTAGGTCCGGGTGAGGCCACGCGCCCCTGGGTCTGGGAGAGGCCACGTGCCCCTGGGTCCGGGTGAGGCCACGCGCCCCTGGGTCCGGGTGATGATAGATCCCGGGTCCGGGTGAGGCCGTGTGCCCCTGGATCCGGGTGAGGCTGGGTCCCAGGACTCAGTGAGGCCACGCGCCCCTGGGTCTGGGAGAGGCCACGCGCCCCTGGGTCCGGGTGAAGCTGGATCCCGGGTCCGGGTGAGGCCATGTGCCCCTGGATCCGGGTGAGGCTGGGTCCCGGGTCCGGGTGAGGCCACGCGACCCTGGGTCTGAGAGAGCCACGCGCCCCTGGGTCCGGGTGAGGCCACGCGCCCCTGGGTCCGGGTGAAGCCGTGCCCCTGGGTCCGGCCAAGACCAAACCAGAGGGAGTCGGACCTGCATTACCACCATTTGTCCACCATCCAGAGCTGAGGGGTCAGTGCCGACATGTACACATGAGGAACCGGTGGACATTGATATTGGGTCTCAAAAGAACTGTTGGTCCAGAAAGAAACTCACTACAGACTGATTCATTTGCCTGTCAGCATAACTCACATTCAGTTCTTATAAGTATATCTCTAGTGACACATGATTTCGCTCATCTAGGGGAAATGATGAACAACATAGACTGATGAACAACAACAGAACCGGAGACAAGGAGGCATCGATCGGACTATCGGGCCTCAGAGGGAGGATAGGGGAGGGTGGGGGGAGGGGGGAGAGATCAACCAAAGGTCTTGTGTGCATGCATATGAGCCTAACCAATGGTTAAGTTCAACAGGGGGTTGGGGCATCCGTGGGGAGGGGTGTGGGATGGGAATGGGGGGATGAGGACAAATATGTGACACCTTAATCAATAAAGAAATTTAAAAAAAAAAGAAAAACTGAACAGTGTAGAATTTCATTTTATAAAAAAAGTTATTTGATCCAAATCATTATAATTCTATGTAAGAAATATCTCTAAAGTAAGTCTACAAATTACTAAAGAATAATTGCTAAAACATTATAAGTTTATCCTCTCAAGTAGAAGATGGCACTCTAAATTGCTTTTAGAAAACATATCCTTAAAATATTTCATACCTACTAAGTATCCAGTAATTCCAGTTCTATAATTTACATATTTAAAACTTGATTAGAGAAAAAATTTTAGGCATAAATCAAAATATGCAATATGACAAACTTGCAAACAAACTGTCCAAACATGAAGCAATAATTAGATAAACAATGATATACTCATTTGATGGCATATTAAGTAGCCATTTAAGCTGGCTTGTCAAGTGTGTGCAATACTATAGAAATATTTATAAATGATATGAAAACAGCAAAATATAAAACCGTACAAAAGTATAATTAGAATTCTGCTTACTGCAAAAAGAGGAAAAACCATGAGCACAACCTAATGCATACAATTAAGACTGCAAGAAAATATATTAATATAGTTTGAAAGTAACTATGAATAAATATTTCCTTTTTTCAAGGTTTCATTAATGACAGCATACAGCTTATACATTTTTAAAAGTTTTATTTTCAGGACACTTTGACTAATCCAAATGAAAGACTCAGGTTAGAGTTAATCTATTTTTTAATACCATTTTAATTTACTAAGCCAATAGTACAGCAACCTAAAGACTGTGGCTGTGATCACAGCAGGATGTTTTTATGGAATTGCTGTTGAACACTTGATTGACAGCTGGCACCCTCTAGCTCACTGTGCCAAGTAAGCATCTCTAGCACCAGCTCCTCGAGGAGACCTACAGATGGAACGTGTAGCCCAGGTATTTCTTGCCAAATGGGAGCTCTTTGGTGAGGAATCCTTTAGGAAAAGGTTTCTTGGCTTCCTCTTCAGGATGGTTGGAAGGACCATCACGCTATCTCCAACTTCCCAATCACCTAGGATGGCAACCTTCTTTTCTGCAGTCAGTTGGAGAGAGATAACTACTCTAAGAATCTGTTCAAAGTTCCTGCCAGTGGTAGCTGGGTAAAGGATAGACAGCTTCAGTTTCTTATCAGGACCAAAAACAAACACCAGGTGTGCCATCACAGGCATGCCCTTTTTGTCCTTCCCTGCTGGTTCCAGCATGCCCAACAGGATAGCAAGGTCCCAGTTCCCATCATCAATGATGGGAAAAGGTAACTTTTCGGTGGGCTCTTCGGAGTTGTAAGCACTGATATCCTTGCTCCAGGCTAGATGATGGTCAACACTGTCTACTGAAAGGGCAATCAGCTTAATGTTCCTCTTGGCAAATTCTGGTGTCAGCTTTGCACCAACAAGTGTTACAAAACATACTATAAAAAAAAGGCTTTTGGTCTAACAGGGTTTAGAATCACTGGTATAAAATTCTTTAAAGTTCTTTATACATAAATTTTACCAATCTGTATTCCCACTACCTTAATAGTTGTACTAGTATACAGCATCCATTAACAGGATTGTAATTGAGTTCTTGAGTTAATTTGCATTTCTCTAATTACTTGTAAAATCAAACTTTTAAAATATTTAATGGAATCTGTGTTTCTATGTGTTTGGTCACAGTAGTGTAATTTATAGGTTAGAGATCATTCTACTTAAACATTAACGGTCTTTTTGCATTTTGTAATGAATAATATGTAAAAATGTTAGAATTCTGAGTTACGGACCTGTTGGTTTGCTTATCTCAGGCTTTGTAACTTTCAATATGTTAAAATATTCTATGCAAATAAACTGAATAATTTGGTATCTTAAAGAATATTTGCTTTGAAAATAATTCTCATTGTGATAAAATAAAGCACATAAATTTCTAAAAGACACTTATTCCTGATCTAAAGGGGAACACTTGTAGTTTTTGCCTATTGAGTATGATGTTGGCTGTGGGCTTGTCATATATGGCCTTTATTAGGCTGAGGTATGTTCCCTCTATTCCCACTTTGCTCAGAGTTTTTATCATAAATGGATATTGGATTTCATCAAATGCTTTTTCTGCATCTATGGATATGATCATGTGGTCTTTATCCTTTATTTTGTTTATGTGATATATCACATTTATTGTTTTGCAAATACTGCACCAACCCTGTATCCCTGGAATAAATCCCACTTGATCATGGTGTATGATCTTTTCAATGTATTGCTGGATTCGGTTTGCTAATACTTTGCTGAGGATTTCAGCATCTATGCTCATTAGGGATATTAACCTAAATTTTCTTTCTTTGTCATGTCCTTATCTGGTTTTGGAATTAGGATGCTGGCCTTATAAAATTAGCTTGGGAGTCTTCCCTCTTCTTGAATTTTTTTGAATAGTATGAGAAAGATAGTTTGCTGTTAGTTCTTTGAATGTTTGGAAAAAATTCACCTATAAAGCTATCCAGTCCAGGACTTTTGTTTGTTGGGAGTTTTTTAATTACTGCTTTAATTTCACTAGTTGTAATCTATCTATTCAGATTCTCTGATTATTCCTGATTTAGTTTTGGAAGATTGTATGTATAAATTTAAATTTATCCATTTCATCCAGAATGTCCAATTTGTTGTCATATAGTTGTTCATAATATATTCTTACAATCCTTTGTATTACTTTGGTGTTATAAAATATTCTATTTTAAATTACTTACATTAACTTGAGTTAGAATATTTAACTTTTTATTAATTAATGCTAATCAATTTTTTCAGTGTTCTAATTTTCTTTCATCTTGCTTACCAACAACAACAAAAGATGATTATTCTATCGGGGCATACATTTCTAAGAAAGATATATTTCATCCCCACTATATTCTCTCCTCAACCTGTCCCTTCTCTTCCTGAAGCCGAAATGAGTAGTAATGTGAAAAGGGGAACTAACTGTTAAGCCTATTTCAATCACTATTTGACCATAACCATATTTTAGGGCAAAAGTGGATATTTTCCTAAATAGATAAAAATTAACAGACAAAGACTTACTACTAACATCTATTACAAAGTATGTGACCTACATGATAGGCAAGTATTCTCTATTTTTAAACATTTTTATTGTTTAAAATAACACATAAATTAAAAAATACCAAACAAAATTATTGAAAAGCAGCACCTATTATAAAGCAAACCACAGTCCAGGTCAAGAAATACAACACTGCCTTGGCTGGGTGGCTCAGTTGGTTGGAGTGTCGTCCCATACACCAAAAGGTTTTGGGTTTGATTCCCAGTCAGGGCACATACCTAGGTTGCGGGTTCAATCCCCAGTTGGGGCGTGTACGGAAGGCAACCAATTGATATTTCTCTTTCCCCCTTCCTCTCTCTCTAAAATCAATCAAAACATATCCTTGGGTGAGGACTTAAAAAAAAAAAGAAAGAAATATAACACTGTCTGCATCTTCAGGGTGTTCCTTTTAAATACCAACCCCCTCCCCCTCCCTAGCCTCTCACCACAATACTGATTTCTGTGGTAAGCCCTTTTTGCATTTTAATCACTTTAGTTAATAGTAAAAAAGTGAAGCAAATAATTCTGGTTTATTGGATACACTTTTGCATCTATCATGCACATAAATATTTCAGACAAAAGTTTCATTGTCTGGATGACTCTTTCTGTTTCTCACTCCAGTGGCAATGGAACCAACAGACTAACCAGAGTGTTCTTTTGAATGTCAACAAATCTTCATTTGGAACTGGTGTCCAATCAATTCTGGAACATGTTTATAACAAGTGACATTATGACAATCAGGAATGACTGTATAGTAAAGGGTACCCACATGTAAGCATTGTGAGTCATGAGTCAAATTATACAAGAGTGTGGTGATACTGGTGAGTAAATAACCAGCAGCCTTCACATCTAGGAACTGAACCAGTGCCAGAAAGCCATCTGGATGGCAAACAGTAACACGAGAAGAATTTTAAATAGCTTACAGCTGTAGAAAAAGCACTATTCCAGACTCTGAACCTTTTAGTTATTTCTGTGTGCTGTCGTGTTTAAAATAAGTTATAATATATAAAAATTAACATAGCATCCCAAAAAGCTGGCATTTCTCCCAAGCCATTTCAGGATTACTCCTTTGCATGCTGGTTTAAGTTGGTCTATGCAAGTATTTGTTTGTCTGTTTTATAGCTTTTACTTGGAGACCAATGTTCCTCCTAAGCTATCCAGCCATAAATGACAAATGCTTCTGTGTGTAGTTTTTATTATCCCTTCACTACTGACATAAACTGAAAATTTAACAACAACAACAAAAAGTAGGGAAAATTGTCCTTGGTGCCAACTCTTCTTTCACTGCCTATTCTCTAGAGGACACAGTAAGTCAAGAGAGGCTGGCTGATAGTGTCATCTCAGTGCTAGTACTTGATTAACAGAGAAAGGAAGAAAAATTATTAGACTTCAAGTCAATAAATATTTATTAAGAACTCATTCTGTTTAAGATACCATATCACACCATAGTTTGGGAAAAGATGGGATTATAAAAATAAAACATGGAGCCCTTTGCAACCCATCCTGCACCAGAGCACTTAGGTCAGCTGAGAAAGACAAGTGGGAGGTACAACTGTTCTGTTTATTTGGATGATGCGCCTTCTTAAACTGCTGCGGGGGGGGGGGGGGGGGGCGGGGGGTTCCCTTGGGGCGTGGGGTGGCCTGGGCGAGGAGCCTGTGGTGGTTTGCAGGCCAGCCATTCCCCCTGGCGACCTAAGCGGAGGCCCTGGTATTTGGGATTTATTTATCTTCTATAATTGAAACTTTGTAGCCTTGAGTGGAGCCAAGCCTCCTGCTCACTCTATGGCCGCAGCCATTTTTATTGGGATTTATTTATCTTCTATCATTGAAACTTTGTAGCCTGGAGTGGAGACCTGGGCCAGCCAGGGCAGGCGGAAAGCTTGGCTTTCTCCATCTCCAGGGGCAACTCAAGCCTCCTGCTCTCTCCAGCTCTGTGGCTGCCGTCATTTTTGTTGGGATTTATTTATCTTCTATCATTGAAACTTTGTAGCATTGAGTGGAGGCCTTGGCCGGCAAGGGCAGGCGGAAAGCTTGGCTTCCTCCATTGCCGGGGAAACCCAAGCCTCCCTCCTGCTCTCTGTGGCCACAGCCATCTTGGTTGGGTTTATTTGCATATTTGCTCCTGATTGGCTGGTGGGCATGGCTTATGGGCGTGGCTTGTGGGTGTAGCGGGGTACAGTCAATTTGCATATTACTCTTTTATTAGATAGGATGTAAATAGGTTCTTAATTTAGCATTTATAAGCTAACATGTTTGCCTACTACTTTGTACAAACACATAACATCAGAATTATTTCACCTCACATAATAAGCTTACATTCATGGTAGAGTTGGTACCCAGGGCCTAGATAAAGCTAAAAGTATGAGTAGCCTAGTTGTGATGACAAGGAGCCAATAGTGATGTAAAAGCTTTAGCATCTCACATTCCTTCAAAATTGCACTGAACAAGGTGAATGGAGACACAATGGAAACACTTTCCTTGTGCCTTTTAAATTTAATCTCTAAGAAAGAAGGATATGTACTATATTATAAGTCTTCTTGAGTATAGATGCCTTATTTTATGAGATCTACAAAAATAAAAGATTACCAGGGTCACTGTGAAAGAGACTGCTTTTCTCCTGCCACAGTATGGAATTGGGGCTGCGCACTTGGCAGACTAGGTATTCTAACCTCCCCTAGAAAAAAGCAAAACACCGTAACATAAGTAGTTTATGTATATTAAAAATACCAAACTATTATTGCTTAATAACATATGTATGTAAAGGTATGAAAGGCATGCAAGAATAACAAAAATTCACAAAACTATAATAGTGATGACCTCAGAGAAGGGATATGCATGCTCATGGGACTGGAGGCTGTGCAGTAAGAAATAGTCATGTACTAAGAGTTCTCCAGGGGAATGTTGAATGGAAATGCCACTTCAGGTGAGGTCTTTTAAAAAACTGAGTGTGCTGCCTATATCTTCTCTTTTCTTTTCCACTGGTCATAGAGAATGGAAGTCATAAGATAGAAGAAATCACCCGGAAGAGAATCCACCCACCAAAGAGGGACAATACACTTTAGACGCTTCCATGAATAAAAAATAAACATCTACTGTGTTTGAGCCATTATTCATTTTCAGTCTTCTATAGAAATTTGGACTTCACTAAATTTAGTCAAATACATAGTTTAGATCAGCAATTTTCAACTGGTGTGCCGCAAGAATTTTTAAAACATGCAATACCTGACTATTTAGTCAGGGGCACTGACCTCTTTTCCCCTGGATTGTCAAATAAAAAAATGACAACAGCCAACAAAATAGCTGACCGGTATGAATGCCCTGTCTTGAATCATAAATATATAAGTCATATAATAGAATGGCATCTTATTGATCACATCACACAATAAGGTTGTGTCTGATTGGGTAATTCTTGGTACCAGAAATTCTTATATACAAATATAGACACCTGTTGTGTTGTATGTTTTTTTAAGTCACATTGGAGCAAAAGGGTAGATAATTAGTATTATTATGTATTTTTGCAAATCAATAAAAATTATATCTATATTATGGCAGATCAGCAAAACAACATTTTTGGTGTGCTGCAGAATTTTAGTTATTAGTTTATGTGTGACATGAGATGAAAAAGGCTGAAAATCACTGGTTTAGGTAGCTGCAAGGCCATGATTAAAACCCATGTATCACCCAGGAAGTCACGGTTTGATTCCCCGTCAGGGCACATGCCCGGGTTGTGGGCTTGATCCCCAGTAGGGGGTGTGCAGGAGGCAGCCAATCAATGATCCTCTCTCATCATTGATGTTTCTATCTCTCTCTCCCTCTCCCTTTCTCTCTGAAATTAACAGAAATAGATTTTAAAGGAAATTCATCCCTTTAAAAATAAATGAACGAATGAATAAATGAATGGATAAATAAATCTCACATATCCTCCTCAGTCATATTCAGTCCATTGATTGGTTTACTCTACACTGAGTTTTCCTTATCACCCTTCTCCATCCAAACAGAAAACAGAATCATGAAGAGAAGTGAGGCAACATCATAATGAGAGTACCATTATGACACTAGCAGATTCTCTCCTATTTCAACTCAACAGCTTTCATCCTTGTTTATCACTTGCACAATGCATTTTTTAATTCACTGGCAGAAATACTGACTACTCTCTTTCTGCTCCTAACCAGTCATCTAACTAGAATTACTGTATTTCTCAGAAATAAGTGTAGATGTACCAAGTACGTGAATTTGAGGCAGGTAAAGCCAAGAGTAATTTCCTGGAAAAACAGAATTTTAGCACAGATTTGAAGAGAAGAAATGCTAGGCAAAAGGAGAAAGAACATATGCCAAGACCTAAAAAAAAAAAAAAAACACAGAAAGGCAGAAAACAGGGAGAATGGTATTGGAGAGGCTGGCTAGATCCAGATTCTGGTAGGCCATATAAAAGGTTGCTCTTAACGCAAAAAAAAACCACAAACAAACAAGAAGAGATTCAATGAAGAATGTTAAACAGGTAAATAAAAATTGATCAAATAATTTTTATAAATTACAATGAAAAAATGAATATGTAAAGAACAAAATCCCAATAGAAAAATGGACAAAATAATTAAACAGAAACTTCACAGGAACCCCAAAAAACCCAGAAACATATGGGAACAAAAATGTTCAATGTCATTAGCCAGTCACCAAGGAAATGTAAATTAAAACCATAATGCTATGACATTACATAGATCACCGATGGTGGGAGAATAAACCAATTCAACCTCTTACAAAGAATTTGGCATAAAAATTGCATTATTAGGTTTATACTCTAGGAAAATTCTTATCCAAAAATGTCACATGTACATAAATATTCAAAGTGTAATTTTTCATAATACCCAAAAACGAGACATAACCTAAATGTACATTAATAGAATGATCAATATGTTGTATTGAATATTTTATAATGTGGAAAATTAACAAAATACAGCTAGACACATCACTATGAAAGAACCATACAATGTTAAGAGAAATAAATAAATGTATACACACACACACACACACAATGTGATTCCATTTTTCAAGTATAAATACAAAGTTAAATATTGTTCAGAGATATAAATGTAGGTGATAAAGTTATAAAGAAAAGCAAGGAAGTAAACAATTCAGCAAAGTGTATCTTTGGGAGAAGGAAGGAAATAGGATAGAGGAAGGCACATAAGTTAGCTAAGCTGTTACATACATGTTTTACTTTTTACTCTTTAAATTATAAATTTGAGTTTTCATGTGCTCTTCTGTATATATGCTACATTTCACAACTTTTAAAAATGGATTAATAGCAATAATATGTGTAAAGGCCCTAAACAGCACCTGGCATGGGAAATCCATTTGATGGGAATCCATTTCCATTTTCCTCTGCTTATGACCTCAGTGTAGGTGATAATCAAATTCAAGCTCCAGATTTCTACTGTCACCTGCCAGCACTATTCTCACCTAAGAATCCTGACTATCCTCGCGCCCCTACTGCTTCTCCTTATAACCTTTACCCCTTCCTCTAGATCAGTGATGGCGAACCTATGACACGCGTGTCAGCATTGACACGCATAGACATTGCTGATGACACGCGGCCGCTGAGGCGGCCACATGCCCAGGATGAAACATTTGCTGCTCCTGAGGATAAAACATTTGCAAAATAATGTTTTTTCCTCAAAGTGACACACTACCCGAGTTATGCTCAGTTTTTTGGCGAAGTTTGACACACCAAGCTCAAAAGGTTGCCCATCACTGCTCTAGATTCTAGAAGGGAAGTGACAATAGCACCAATAGCAAGGAGTTGTGATCCTGCTAAACTCTATTTCTGTCACCCTTGCTGATATCTGGATAGTGTGTTCCTGAAAGACAGGGACAAGCTTTTTCATCTTCGGGGTTCCTCACAGTGCCTGATACAAGTCCTCGGTAACTATTTAAACAGGTAAATAATAGAGCTATATTACTAGTGAAAAATAAGATCAAAGTTTAAAATCAGGCTGGTGCTTACTCATGTTCCCCAGGTCCCTTCACAGTTTTAAAGAAGCCTCTCTTGACTGCTCAAGAACACCAGAAAGACACCTCCAAAACTGCTTTAAAATCTTTGTCCACGCCCTAACCAGTTTGGCTCAGTGGATAGAGTGTTGGCCTGCAGACTCAAGGGTCCCAGGTTCGATACCGGTCAAGGGCATGTACCTTGGTTGCAGGCACATCCCCAGTAGGGGGTGTGCAGGAGGCAGCTGATAGATGTTTCTAACTCTCTATCCCTCTCCCTTCCTCTCTGTAAAAAAATCAATAAAATATATATATTTTTAAAATAAAATAAAAAATCTTTGTCCACAAAAAAGGTGGATTTGTACTCATGGCTATATGTAGAAAGTCTCTATTCACTAATAATTCTTAATATTTTGAATAAAAATCTAGATGCTTTTTCAAAGTAACATAAATGTTTTCCTATTTAAATTTTAAGTATTATCCCGTATAATAAAGAGGTATTATGCAAATTAACCCTCATGCCATCACAAGATGGCTGCACCCACAGCGGAGGCGGGGTTCCCATAATGAGCGATCAGCAGGGACCTGAAGCTGCGTGGCTCTGGGCCGGGCTGGGGGACCTGAGGCTGTGCCCTCCCGCCAAGCGGGGCTTGACGGGGGACCTCAGGCCGCACCCCCCCCCCCCCCCGCACCGGCCTGGACTAGGGAACCTCAGGCCGCACCCCCCCAGCACCGGCACCCAGCCAGGGGACCTCAGACTGCGCCCCCCGCCCTGGCAGGGCTTGACAGGGGACCTCAGGCTGCACCTCCCAGCCTGGCGGGGCTTGACAGGGGACCTCAAGGCTTACCCCCCACCCCAGCCCGGACCAGGGGACCTCAGGCTGTGCCCCCTGCCCCGGGGCCAGGCCAGGGGACCTGAGGCTGCGCCCCCCCGCCCGGCGGGGCTTGACAGGGGTGGGGCTGGCCGGAGCTAGATCTCATCCAATGGGGGTGGGGCTGGCCGGGTCTGGGTCTCGCACAATTTCGAGGCGTGCACAGGGATGGGTGGGGACTTGACTCTCGGTCCTGCAGCATGCCCTAGACTCTGACAGGAGGAAGGTTTTCATATACATTTTACTAATTTTCTTTCATCTCTGACACTTCTATTATAGAGAAAGGGCAAATAGCAATATTAAAATATTTCCTCTAATTAATTCCCTTTTAATGTGCATGAATTTCGTGCACCGGGCCACTAGTAAATGTTATAAAATCAAACGTAAGATATACTCTGCATTATGCATAAAGCTAGTTAATCCTCCACCTAAATAAAACAACAATATTTAATAACGTATGTGACTGTTCAGCATGCTCTTATATTGGAAAACTGTATTGAGATCAACAAGGCAGTCATTTATGTTGTCCTTTATATACTACTTCCTCTGTCATGTGACAGTCAAAAGGCTAAGTGAGATGCTTGCAGCAAAGAAAACAATTTTGAAAGGTCATGCTACACAGACAGTCAGAATTTCTTTCACAATATCCTTACTGTGTATGACAGAATATATGACAATCTGACCACAGTTATTTTCTGAGTAAAGCAAAAAGCATGTTATTTATCAAAGGACCAGAAACAGTAGGCACTCAACAATATAATCTTTATGAACATTTTTTCTAACTGCATAAACATCCAATGCAATTAAAGAAAAAGAACCCTGGGGCAAAGAAAGAACTGAGGAGGAAGAACTGCTAAAAACTGCAAGGCAAGTATAAATCACTCCGTTTATTCATACTATTCATATAACATGATAAAAGCTTCTAAAGCAAACTTTTTCAAATTAAAACACCACTTACCAAGGGGAAACATAATTTTACAATATGATTTACTTCAAATTTTCCAAATCTTAATGACAATTGCAACAAGGTGCAAAGTTTCAAAAACCTTTCTGCAGGGGCTGTAATCCCACCAACATTTTTTACCCTTAATAACTTTTATTGGTCTATTATCCAACTGAACAAGGAATGTCTTCCCCACCTGTTACATAAATAATGTGTCAATCAACAGGAAGATAAAATTCCTCCAACTACTTTTAAATTTCCAATCTCAGAGATTAACACATATACTCTTTAAGAAAAAAAATCATTCTAGCTCATTTAATCCTTTTTTCCAATCCTGAGCAATCAATTATTCTACCTAGAAACCAAAACATGCAGTTTTCTCCTGAGACTATTGAAAGTACTTAGTATATTTTAGTATATTTACACTTCACAGCCAAGTTACACAAACATAGTAACCACAAATTCCTGGCAATGCATTCTTTTTAAGGCCCCAGAATTTTAATTCCTGTGAGGATTTCTCACTAAAATTTAACTAGAAGACAACTTCCTAAACTAGTTCTAACTTCATAGTAGAGTATGAGGATTTGTGTTACTTCCAAAACTACTAGAAAACAATATATGATAAACATTCTTTTAAGGAAATATATTGAAAACATTCTACTGCCTAAAAGCAAAGATACACTGTAAACCAAATTCAGGCAAAGACAACCATGTGTATTACTGCTGGGAATCCTCGCTAATAAAATGGTAATATGCAAATTAACCATCACTCCGCTACATAAGCCACGCCCACCAGCCAATCAGGGCGAGTATGCAAATTAACCCCAATCCAAGATGGCTACAGCCACAGAGAGCAAGGTTTCCCAGGTAACAGAGGAAGCCAAGCTTTCCATAGCCATTGCAGGCCTAAGCCTCCACTCAAGCTACAAAGTTTCAATTATAGAAGGTAAACAAATTCAAACAAATGGCGGCAGAATGGAGCTTGAGAGAGCAGGCCAGGGTTGCCGGTGGCAACAGGGGAAGCAAAGCTTTCCACACACCCTGGCCGGGCTCACCCGCTTAAGGCAACAAAGTTTCAATTGTAGAAGGTGAATTAACTGCCACAGAAATGACTGCCACCCCGGAGGTAGCAGCAGGCTTGGCTCCGCTCCAGGCTACAAAGTTTCAATTGTAGAAGGAAAATAAATTCCAGATACCAGGGCCTCCCCTTGGGTTGCCAGGGGGCGTGGCCGGTCTGCAAACCACCACAGGCCCCTCACTCAGGCCGCCCCACGCCCCAAGGGAACCCCCACCCTTATCTGTGACACCCTTCAGGGCAAACCAGCTGGCCCCCACCCGTGCACCAGGCCTCTATCCTATCTAATAAAAGAGTAATATGCAGATTGATCATCACTGCAACACACAATATAGCTGCCCCCATGTGGTCAAAGATCCTGCCCCCATGTGGACACAAGATGGCCACTACAAGATGGCCAGCAGGGGAGGGCAGTTGAGAGGGACCAGGCTTGCAAGGGAGGGCAGTTGGAGGTGATCAACCCTGCAGGAGAGGGCAGTTAGGGGTGACCAGGCTGGCAGAGGAGGGAAGTTGGGGGCAAACAGGCTGGCAGGGGAGCAGTTAAGCATCAACCAGGCTGGCAGCAGAGTGGTTAGGGGGTGATCAGGCTGGCAGGCAGAAGTGGTTAGGGGCAATCAGGAAGGCAGGCAGGCAAGCAGTTGGGAGCCAGCAGTCCTGGATTGTGAGAGGGATGTCCGACTGCCCGTTTAGGCCCGATCCTGGTGGGATCGGGCCTAAACGGGCAGTCGGACATCCCTCCAGGAGTCCCAGATTGGAGAGGGTACAGGCTGGGCTGAGGGACAACCCCCTGCTGTGCACGAATTTCGTGCACCGGGCTTCTAGTGTAAAATAATGCAACTGATGTGTAAAAGAGTACAGTGGTTTCTCAAAAATTTAAACATAGAATTACCATATGATCCAGTAATTCCACTTCTGGCTATACACCCAAAAGAACTAAAACCAGGGACTCAAATAGATATTTATACATCCACATACATGGCAGTATTATTAATAGCCAAAAGGTGAAAAATAACCCTTATGTCCATTGATGGATGAACAGATCAACAAAATGTGGCTTCTACACACCATGGAGTATGATCCACTTTTAAAAAGACCATTGTGACACATGCTACAACATGGATGAACCTTGAGGACATTAAGCTGTGAAATAAACCAGCCACAAAAGGATAAATATTGTATGATTCTATTTACATGAGATATCTAGTATAGGCAAATTCAGAGAGACAGAAAGTAGATTACTAGATATCTGGAACTAGAGGTGAGAGAGCAATCTCCATGTCCTTGTTTAATAGGTACAGTTTCAGTTTGGGCTGATGAAAAAGTTCTGGAGATAAGAGAGTGGTCACGGTTGCACAACATTATGAATGTATTTAATACCAGTGAATTGTACTCTTAAAAATTGTTGAAACGGTCATCAGAGCTGAATGGCTCAGTTGGCTGGAGTATCATCCCATACACCAAAAGGTTGTGGGTTCAATCCCAAGTCAAGGTGCATACAGGAGGCAACCAATCAATGTTTCTCTCCCAGGATACCAACCCACCACTGATTATAATCCTAATAGATAACCTCAAGCCTCAGCTTATTTAAAAAGCAGGATACGAACTATAGTTTTCTTTTTCTTTGCCTGAAAATTCCTTGATTCACCCTCTCTTCCATTTGTCTGCTTTCTAAGCAGAAAGGTTGTACTTTTTGGTAAAAGTCAAGCCCTTTGCCGGTGTCCTTGATCTCAAAACATCTTACCTCCTCTGGGCAATTAATCACTCTAATTTTGAAGCTACTCTACATGTTTAAACTATCTAATGGATCATTCCTTTTTACAAAATATTGTATGCCAAGTGCTAATGCTAAAAATATCTTTTCCTATGTGGCTAACTCCTCAAAATGATCACTGTCTCAGATCCTGCACAAACTCCTTGAAACACATTCTATTTTATTCTTCTAGCTGTATATTTTGTAAAACCATTTACTTAAACTCTTACAGTTCATCCTGGTCTACTCAATCTGTTCTCCGTTCAATAACCTCTTAATAACTAAATTCAATGGCCCCTTCTAGGGTAATAAAATCCTTAATCTTTCTACAGTATCTCTTTCCTCTGTAGAGACCCTCCTTAAAACACCTTATTGTGCTTGAGAGAAAAACACTGCAGGATTATGGTTTCCTTCATGCCTTTCTTATTTTTCCTTTACTGATTCTTTTTAACAACAGCCATTCATTATAACAGGCACTTCCTAAAGTTCAGTGCTTTACCTTTCTTTCTCTGCTCTCTGCTAAGATACTGGAAATATTATCTATTTTCAGAGCTTAAACGCTATGTGAATTTCTCCTAATTCTGTATCTTCATGGCCTAAATTATCTTTTCCTAAATTTCAATCTCATATATCCACATTTAAGGAGATAATTCTCAAAGTTCTACCTGTACCCCCAAAATACAAATATGTCTAACGGAATTCATTATGTTACAGTCCTACCCTCTGAACCTCTAATACCAATCTTTCCTCACAGTTTCCTTACTTTTCTTTTTCTGTTCATGGTACCATCATACTTCTAACCACTGAAACTCAAATCTTGGATTCATTTATATGACTTCTTTCTTTCATATTCCCTGCCAAATCTACCTATGAAATCTACCTACCCTGCAAACTGAATTCACAGATCAATGACTTTCACTCCTACTACTCATTCAGGTGGTCATTATTTCACTTCTTCAGCATTTATCAATGCTGTACTTAACCAATTAATTTCATAACTATTTGTTAAACTCCTAACTTGCCTGCTAGACTAAAAGCTCAGACTAGCAGGCAAGATAACAACTTCGGGCAGGGAATGTCCATCCTTGTTAATAGTATAACGAGGGTGTTATCAGTATAACCATGTCATTTATCATCCAAATCAGTAGACTTGAGAATAAAAAAGGGCATTAAAAATAGCTGGGTAATTACACAGTATTATGTGTCAATTATATTTCAAAGTTGGAAAAAATAGTTGGGCATTAGTTGATCTATAAGAGCCTTAAACCAGGATATATATGGTCACACTAACTGTAATTCTAGTGCTTAAATGATTGCTGCATCCTAAGTACATACTACATGATGGTTTAGTAAATGAATTAAGAGCTGAAATATTCACTTTATCATCTCCTTATTCATTACTCCATTGCAAGCTTACTTTCAGCCACAAACACTGTCCTGAAATGAGCCTGCTAGAGCCAGCAATGACCTTCTAACTGCCAAATTCAAAAAAGTTTCTTTAGTTTTCAATTAACCTCTCTAAAAAGTTTTCAACACTTCTGGCCCCTCCTCTCTCTTTCATTAAGCTCTGTTAACTCTGTGGTAAACTAATCCTAAACATACCCCTGTCTTAAAACAAGACCTAGTATCCCCCAGCTCCCACCCCAAATAAACTAAAAGATTTAGAATCTAACCAATATTCACAGTTTCCTTCTATATTTTACTTCTGGAAAAATAATGTAAGTAATCAAAGATACAAAATAGAACACTTACCTCGAAATGGTAGCCCCCATTTCAGTCTTTTAGGAAAACAGATGGCATTACTTATTTTTTTAAAGTGAAGTTTTCATAGAAGACTTTATCAGATTGGAAGATAAACTACAAAAAAAAAGTAAGGATAAAAGGTATTAACATTAAATGTGCTAAATTAAAAATAAAATAAACTCTATTACTTTTATGACATTTAATTGCTCAGAACTATATTCTCCTATCTAATAAAGGGGTAATATGCAAATTAACCATCACTCCATCACAAAGATGGCGGCGTTCAGCCCCATCGGAGTCCCCCAGTCCCGGGGGGCCGGCTGCTGAGAGTGAGCAACGTGAGTGGCCTGGTGGAATGCTTCGTCGCAACGGCGACAAGGCAAGCGTTTAGTGCCCGGCCGCGGATGGGCCTCTGGGCAGCGGGCATGGAGCAGCCAGGCCCTGCAGAGAGCTACTGACGCACGAATTCATGCGCAGAGCTTCTAGTTTTTTAATAAGGGGGAAATATAAAACACACATGAACCACAACATTAAAATTATAGAATGTTAGAACTGGGAGGGGCTTAAGTGGACATCCTATGCAACTAAATGCTCTCCTCTGTCTTTAAATCTCCTATATAATAAAAGGCTAATATGCAAATAGACCGAACGACAGACCAGTCGCTATGATTCGCACTGACCACCAGGGGGCAGATGCTCAATGCAGGAGCTGCCCCCTGGTGGTCAATGCGCTCCCACAGGGGGAGCACCGCTCAGCCAGAAGCTGGGCTCACGCCTGGGGAGTACAATGGGGGTAGCGGGAGCCTCTCCCGCCATCACGGCAGCGCTAAGGACTCCTCGGGGGATGTCTGACTGCCGGCTTATGCCCACTCCCTGCGGGGAATGGGCCTAGGTTGCCAGTCAGACATCCTTAGCGCTGCCAGACATCCTTAGTGCTGCCACGGAGGTGAGAGAGGCTCCCGCCACCACTGCTGCACTCGCCAGCCATGAGCCTGGCTCAGAGCTTCTGGCTGAGCAGCACTCCCCCTGTGGGAGCGCACTGACCACCAAGGGGCAGCCCCTGCATTGAGCGTCTGCCCCCTTGTGATCAGTGTGCGCCACGGCGACCAGTTGTTCCGTCAATTTGCATATTAGCCTTTTATCATATAGGGTGTGTGTGTGTGTGTGTGTGTGTGTGTGTGTGTGTGTGTGTGTAATGATTTCAGAGAGGAAGGGAGATTGAGAGAGGATAGAAACATCAATAATGTGAGAGAATTGTTGATTGGCCACCTCCTGCATGCCCCCTACTGGGGATCGAGCCTGCAACTTGGGCATGTGCCCTGACCAGAAATCGAACCGTGACCTCCTAGTTCATAGGTTGATGCTCAACTACTGAATCACACCAGCTGGGCTGCTTTTTCATTTTAATTTTTATTGAATTTATGGGAGTGACATTGTTTAATAAAATTATATAGGTTCAAGTGTACAATTCTATAATACATGTTCTGTATATTACATTGTGTGTTCACCACCCAAAGTTATTATTACTTTTTGAAAAATAACTGTCACATATGCATATATTTCTAAATTATATTTTATTTGCTTGTGTCCCCTGCTTCCTTTTCAGCTTGATAAATTGGTGTGCTATATGAATTCTCCAAAGACTTGAATTTTTTTCCACTCAATTTTTTTCTAAGTTTTATTCATATTACATTTTCATTGCTCTATAGTATTTTATTATATAAATATGCCACAATGTATTTAACCATCCTGTTGAAAGACATTTGGATGGTTTATAGTTTTTTGCTTTTTATCAACATTATTATACAAACAAGAATTTCTTTAGGGTATGTTTAAACATAGACATGAAATTGGAGGGTTATAAAACATGCAAATTCCCAACTTTACTGAATGCCAAATTATCTTCCAATTTTATCACTTTACCAATTCACCAGCAGTATATGAATCGATAACATATCCTCTCCAAATACTTGGTAAAGCTCAATTTCTTAATTGGTAGCATTATAGAACATATAAAATGGTATCGCACTATGATTTCAGCTATATTTGCTTGACTAAGTTGAAGACCTTTGCACATATTTGTTAATTATCTACGTTCCTTTCCACATTCGTTTGGTCACAAATTTTGGCCATTATTATTGAGATGTTGTTTTCTTATTTTAGGAGGCTTTATATATTCAGGATGAGTACTGACTAAATAACTTGCAGAGCCCAAAGTAAAATAAACTAAAAATTTTAAGAGAGTGACAGCATAGCATTAAAATAACATGGGGTTCTGTGTGACTGCACAGATTGCACATCTATAAGACAGCCCTGTTCAGGACCCTAATTCTCTATTATATATAGTATTTTCTTTCCCAAGTTTGTGGTTTATCTTTTCATTGCATTTATGGTGTCCTTAGATGAACATTCATTTTAATGTGATAAAAAATATCATCATTTTTTTATTTGACTCTTCTGTCTTGTTGAGATCTTACAGTCTTCATAAAATTTTATAGCTTTGCCTTCCAATTTGAGCTCTAAACCATGGGTGTTTCCCAAGGATCGAGTTCACAGCCTTCTCCTCTCAGCTGTTATGTCCCATTCTCCACTGATGACATTCTATAGGACTTTGTAACCTTGATGATAGCATCCTAATCAATATCATTTAATTCATTTCTGGGCAAGCTCACTCAACTTGGATTAGAGTTTGTACTACACACCAAGTTTGGAATAATTTACATTTGTCAGTAGTACTCCATGTCAGGAATTTTACGAAAGAAGTTCAAACATTTGGTTAGAACAGTTTACATTTAAAAGAAGGGAGCAAACACTGAAAAATCTTCAAGTTTCATGAAAATTGGTAGGAATCAAAAAAGGGAGCATAATTGTTGCTATTAAGGTTGAAAATCTTTTTCATATTGTGTCTTCAAAAGAAAATTCAGCTAGGAAGCAAGTAATTTAATTCTAGTCTTGGTTTCTTTGTTTTTGAAATAGGATCAATAATACTCTTTTTAAAGTGAGAGAAATGTTATAAAGTAAATTTTAGAATGACGTCAAAACTATATCAAACTGTTTAGATTTCTCGAAAGTAAGGAAATCAGTAAACTCAGTAGGGGAGGCCATGTGTGTGGGGGCAGGGATATATGGGCACTCTGTACTTCCTGCTTAATTTTGCTGTGAACCTAAAACTGCTCTCTAAAAAATAATGTCTATTCTAAAAGGGAGGGGAAAAAAGATTTGACACAATATCAGCTAATACTGAATGTAAATATATTGCTTACTGTTCTTAGACAGTCCACAAAATTACTCTGATTCATCACAGAATTAAAAAAATAATTTATTCTTAAAGTTCCTAATAATTCTTTAGGTATAAACAATGTTATCAATGACCTTACATATGAAGATCCACTCACACAACTTCATTGTGGCGGGGGGGGGGGGGGGTGGAAAAAGTTCTAAACAATAAATATCCAATATCATAGGGGAAAATGGGTAATCTCATTAGTACTTCAGAAAATAAATATTAAAATCACAATAATACCACTGTGTACCCACCAAAATAGGTAAAAATTAAAGAAACTAGCAATACCCAGGCTTGCTGAGGATGTGCAGCAATGGAAATTCACATGCCTTATGACAGGAATTCCACATTAGATATAATATTTTTATATTAGTTTCATGTGTACAGCACAGTGGTTAGAAATTTATATAATTTAGGAAGTAATTGCCCCAGTAAGTCCAGTGCCTACCTGGTACCATACTGAGTTATTACAATACTAGAGGCCTGGTGCACAAAATCATGCCATGGGTGGGGTCTGGCTGGCCCACCCCGATCAGATTGATAGAGCCGGGCCAGCCAGGGAGAGGAGATGCAGGAGGTTGGCCAGCTGGCCCTGCCCCCAATTGGGGGGGAGGAATTGGGAGGAGGGGCCAGTCGGGGGGGGGCAGCTGGCCCGCCCCCTGGTTGAACTCCCGGTCAAGGGGACAATTTGCATATTAGCCTTTTATTATATAGGATTATTGACTATATTCCCTATGCTGTACTTTATAGCCTCGAGACTATTTTGCAACTACAAATAGTACTTACTTCCTTCACCTTTTTTACCCAGTGCCCCACCTTCCTCCTCTCAGCAACCATCAGTTTATTCTCTGCATCTATGAGTTTTCTCTGTTTTGTTTGTTCATTTCTTTATCCAATTGTCCACTGATGGACACTTAGGTTCCATATCTTGGCTATCCTATCTAATAAAAGAATAATATGCAAGTTGACCATCACTCCAACACACAAGATGGCTGCCCCCATGTGGTCAAAGATGGCTGCCCCCAAATGGACACAAGATGGCTGCCACAAGATGGCCAGCAGGGGAGGGCAGTTGGGGGGGACCAGACCTGCAAGGGAGGGCAGTTGTGGGCGATCAGGCCAGCAGTGGAGGGCAGTTGGGAGGGACCAGACCTGCAAGGGAGGGCAGTTGGGGGTGATCAAGCCTGCAGGGGAAGGCAGTTGGGGGCGATCAGGCCGGCAGAGGAGGGAAGTTGGGGGCAACCGGGCCTGCAGAGAAGGAGAGTTGGGGGGAACCCAGGCCAGCAGTGGAGGGCAGTTGGGAGGGACCAGACCTGCAAGGGAGGGCAGTTGGGGGCAATCAAGCCTGCAGAGGAGGGCAGTTGGGGGCGATCAGGCCGGCAGAGGAGGGAAGTTGGGGGCGACCGGGCCTGCAGAGAAGGAGAGTTGGGGGGGACCCAGGCCTGCAGGGGAGGGCAGTTAGGGGTGAACAGGCCTGCAGGGGAGGGCAGTTAGGGGCAAACAGGCTGGCAAGGGAGCAGTTAGGCATCAATCAGGCTGGCAGGGGAGTGGTTAGGGCGTGATCAGGCTGGCAGGCAGAAGCGGTTAGGGACAATCAGGAAGGCAGGCAAGTGAGCAATTGGGAACCAGCAGTGGTAGGATCAGGCCTAAATGGGCAGTCTGACATCCCTCAAGGGGTCCCAGACTGGAGAGGGTGCAGGCTGGGCTGAAGGCCTCTAGTTGTAAATAATGCTGCAATGAACATAGGGATGCATCTATCTTTCAAATTAGTGTTTTGGGTTTCTTTGGACAAATACCCAGAAGAATTGCTGGGTCATAAAGTAGTTCTATTTATAACTTTTTAAGGAACCTCCATAAGTACTATGTTTTCCGTAGTAGTTACACCAATGTACAATCTCATCAACAGTTCATGAGGGTTCCTTTACTCCACATCCTCATAATCACTTGCTGTTTGTTAAATGTGTACACATTTCAACAAAGAATATTTTCTAGAGGTTCACAGCAGTATTATTCAGTATAGCCAAAAACTAAACCCAAAACAGAATGGATAAATTATGATATATTATCATAATGAAATACTATATTGCAATGAAAATGAATTAAGTACCTTAGAGCATTATAAAAATGAATTGATACATAAAATGTGCAAGATGTTAAGCAAAAATAATAAAAGTATGGGATAGTTGCTATAATGTACTTTGGGGGGGGGGAATTTGTTGGGGTTTGTGTGTTTTTTGTTAATTTTCACCCGAGGATATTTTTTCCATTGATTTTTAGAGAGAATGGAAGGGAAGGAGGAAGGAAGGGCAAGAGAAAGAAAGAGAAATATCAATATGAGAGAGACACATCAATTGGTTGCCTCCAGCACTTGCCCCAACAGGCCTGTATAGAACCTGCAACCCAGTTAGGTGTGCACAGGCCAACGCTCTACCACCTAGCTATAATGTACTTTTGGCAGAGGGATAAAGATGTAAAGAAATAAAAATATATATTAATATTTGCTTATATGTATAAAAGACATTGAAAGATTACAAAAGAAACTTGTAATATTAGTTTCCTGGGCAGAGTAAGATGTTAGAGGTTTGGGACAAATATGATATGGATAGTTGGGAACAGGGGTGGGAGACTGTTTACCTTTTTACATCTTTTATTTTTGAACCATAGGAATCCATTATATAATACAAATGTAAATAATCCAGGAAAAGGATTTAAATACCATAGACATATTTTAAAAACAATTTAGATATGAACATCTGCATTATAAAAAGGTATTTCAGCAACAAAAGTAATTTCCAAATGCCTCAAACACACACAAATAATGGGAACCACTCTTACACACCATGAGAATGAGATTATAGCTTTGTCCATCTTAAAGCTTCATGGAGAAACTCACAACTACACATAACAGGTAAATCTCATAAGCATATTGCTGAACAAAAGATATCAGAAACAAAGATACCCCTACGGTATGATTCCATGATATGTTCCAAAAAGTGGGCAAAGCTGGAATGAGGTGCTGGACTCAAGTGGAGGCTGAGCATGTGAATCCAGCTCTGAAGCATTCTGCATGGGGAGATGGAGATAAAGGAGAATCTTCCCCATGAGCTCAGGAGCCCAGGCTTCGGGAACGGTGAAGGACCAGGAAGCAGACAGCTGGGGCGGCCCAAGGCACAGTCTGGACCACCCAGGTGGAAACTGGCACCTGGCACCAGCTAGTTCTACTGCTGTCCTGGGGAGCCCCACCCCCTCTTCTCTTCCCCATCTGCAGGCTTCCACAGAGTGTTCTCTTTCTTCTTTGTGGGGTCCCTAGCTTCAGACACCATGGGGTGGGACCTTCTGCCCTTGTCACCCCATCTTCCTGTCTGCATCTCCATTCATTGTCTGGACAATCTAGACAGATTATACCTGGGGCTAATGGTGCATGTGAGGGGCCAGCCAAGGACTGGTCTGGTCCCAGCACCAGCCCAGGGAACAGAATGTGTGAGTTCTAGAAACAGATTCCTGCTCTCCTTGTGATGTGCCAGGCACTTTTCAAGCCCCGGGGAGACTTGGTGACCAAGAAAAACATAGACCCTGCCTGCACAGAACTGACAGGCCACTGGGGAGGTAGTAATAGCAGAGGTCAAAGATGAGTTGATCAGACAGGGACATCAAGCTAAGGAGATGATGAAGCCCCGAGGAGGACAGCATACTGGGCTCCTGCCCCTGAAATGGAAGCATATTCTGTGCAAGTGCTTTCCTTCTCCAGGGCATGGAGTAGAAAAAAAAAAAAAATGGGCAAAACTCATCTGTAGAGTTAACTATCAGAGCATGATTACCTTTGGGAAAGAAGCAAGCAGTGATGGGGTAGAGAGTGGGGGAATAACATATATGGAGAGTTTCTGGACTCCTAGCAAGGTTCTCTTCTGGGTGGTGGTTACATGGGTCTGATTACTTTGTGACAAGTCATGATGTTATACACTTATGATTTTTTGCCTTTCACTACATGTATTATACTCCACTGAAAAAAAAGTTAAAAGGAGAAAACAAACAAAACACAGTGGACCAGTTTCACATCTACCAGACTGATCAAAAGGACTCAGAATCACTCAGCCAGTGTGGCTCAGTGGTTGAGTGTCAACTCATGAACCAAGAAGTCACTGGGCCCTAACCAGTTTGGCTCAATGGATAGAGTGTCGGCCTGCGGACTAAAGGGTCCCAGGTTCGATTCCGGTCAAGGGCATGTACCTTGGTTGCGGGCACATCCCCCGTGGGGGGTTATGCAGGAGGCAGCTGATCGATGTTTCTCTCTCATCAATGTTTCTAACTCTCTATCCCTTTCCCTTCCTCTCTGTAAAAAATCAATTAAAATTTTTTTTAAAAAAGTCACTGGTTTGATTTCCAGTCAAGGTAAAAGCCTGGGTTGTGGGCTCAATCCCTAGTAGGGGGCGTACAGGAGGCAGTCGATCAATGATGTTTCTCTCTCATCAATGTTTCTATCTCGCTATCCCTGACCCTTTCTCTAAAATCAGTAAGAAGCTTTTTTTTTTTTTTTAAGGGACTCAGTATCAACTGCATGTGAGAATGTGGAACAACAAAAACATTTTACTTTCCTGGTGGAGTATAAATAGTTATAACCTCTTAGGAAAAGATTATGGTATTATCTAACATACTACATCAATTTAAGTTGGGAGTTTTTTCCACATTTTAACACCCCTGATATTGAAATGCATCTTACAGTCACTATCAGTCAGATAGCATGTATGATCTAAAGGTCACTGCCTACACATGTGACCTTGATTCTTTTTCCTGATGGCCTAATAAGACAGCTACAACTCATTAATATTTCAGTACACAAACCATGCAAGGACCATTTGAGGTAAGAATAAATATCCTGGCTGTGATCTGAAATCTCTGTTGACATTTTCTGGTAAAAATCATCAAAACCCCCAGAATGAGTGTTGAGGTTTATGAAAATCCATGTCACTATGCCCTTACTTAAGATTTATATGCTCTGCTATATATGTTATTAGGAAAACAAAGGAATATAAATAAAGATAACAGCCTGACCAGCGTGGCTCGGTGGTTGAGCGTTGACCTATGAACCAGGAGGTCACGGTTCAGTTCCCGGTCAGGGCACATACCCAGGTTTCGGGCTCAATCTCCAGTAGGAGGCATGCAGGAGGCAGCAGGTCATTGATTCTCATCATTGATGTTTCTCTCTCTCCTTCTCCCTTCCTCTCTGAAATCAACCACTGAACCACGCCAGCTAACTAGCAAATTGCCTTTGCATATGGTAGGTAATAAAAATGTTCACTAAATGATTTTTTAAAACTACGCTTGCAAACAAATGGTTGTTAAGTGTGGCCTAAATCCCACATACGTTCTGCTTATCCTGAAAGACATTTTACTTCGTTCAGCCCTTTTTGAAGGAAAGAGCACCTCAATAACACTTTCCCTTAATGAAATATATTAATAAATACCTTCAATGTAAAAACAACTGAAAATATTAAGATCACATCTCAGTATTGCATAAAACTATGTAAAAAGTATGTATGTCTATTAAGAGATAATAAGGGGGGGGGGGGAAGCTGATGTTAAAGTGCTAAATTTTTATGACCTTTTGTTCATTTTTTCTGTTTTAAAGAAACTGAGATATAATGATAAAAAATAAACATATGTAACATCTTCTAAGAAGGTAGACAAGGTTACAAGGGCCAGGCATTTTTCCACATAGTGTCTCAAATGCTAATTTTTATGTACTTTGCCATATGGGCTGTCCCAAGTGGCCTGAGAAAGAGGAAGCAGAGAAGAGAATAAGTAACTATTCACATACACCCAAGAATTGTATGACAGGTACTTATTTTATATATATATATATATTTTTTTTATTGATTTCAGAGAGGAAGGGAGAGGGATAGAGAGAGATAGAAACATCGATGAGAGAGAACCATTGATAGGCTGCCTCCCGCACACCCCCTACGAGGGATCGAGCCTGCAACCCAGGCATGTGCCCTTGACTGGAATAGAACCCGCAACTCTTCAGTCTGACACTCCATCCACTGAGCCAAACTGGCTAGGGTGGTACTTATTTTTTTAACAATTTTTAAAAAATATATTGATTGATTTTAGACAGAGAGTAAGGGACACTCAGGGAGGAACTAATTTGTCTGGAATCAGGGCAAGAGCTGGAGGGGCAGCTTTCTCCCAGACAGAGGTGCTGGCAGAGGCCAGTGTTCCTGTGTTGAGTCCTCCCTGCCACAGAGCTGACAGGCTGCGCCATATCTCAATCTCCATCTACCTTTCTCACACTTTTGGCCCATCCTGGTGATTTCCTGAGACCTGCCCCTCCCTACTTGCAGGCTCATCCAAGTCATTTCCAGTGTTTTTTCCATACAACTGACCTCTCTTACCTCATGCTTTGGATTTTCCTAAAAGCTCTCAAACAAGCAGCAGCTGGCATCAGTGTGCCCCGTACCACTCAATAAGTGGCCCCAAGCCTGAAATAGTGGCAGCCTGCCCTGGTTCACAGCTTGGCCTCTCTTGGGCACCTCCAAGCTCAACACAAGTAGCAGCCATCTGCAGATTGCTTTGTAGCTCATGCTGGATGGCACCGGGCAGAGCATAGGCAAAGGCTGACTTTGCACCTCCCCCCCAGAACTAGTGCACCTGGTGGTCAACTTCCACCACAGAGGATTACAACCCTACCACCTTCCTGAGTGACACACTCAAGGGGCGGACTCAGTGAGTATCAAAGCCACAGTGAAGCAAGTCCTGCTCCATAGGGTCAGTTCCTGCACAGCAAATCTTCAGCTGTAGTAGCAGCTGATCCTCACAACCAATTGGCCTGGGGGGTCAATCCCTCCTAGTGACACCAACATAAATCAAGGCTCAACTACAATAGGAGAGTGCACACAGCTCACACAGGGATGCACCTGGACTGCCCAGTTTGGGTGATGGGAGAGCCTATAGGACACCTATTACACAAGGCCACTCTACCTCGTTCGGGAGACATAGCAGACCTACCTAATACATAGAAACAAACACAGGAAAGCAGCCAAAAGGAGACAAAGAAACATGTCACAAATGAAAGAAGAGGAGAAATAACCAGAAAAATAAGTAAATAAAATGGAAGAAAACTACCAAATACAGAGTTCAAAAGAATAGTTTATAAGGATGTTCAAGGAACTTAATGACACTTAAGGAACTTAATAAGAATTTCAAGGACTTTAGTGAGAATATCAACAACATAAAAAAAGGACCAGTAAAAAATGAGGCATACACTAACTGAAATAAAGAATAATTTACAGCCCTAACTGGTTTGGCTCAGTGGATGGAGCATCGGCCTGAGGACTCAAGGGTCCCAGGTTCGATTCCGGTCAAGGGCATGTATCTTGGCTGCGGGCACATCCCCAGTGGGGGGTGTGCAGGAGGCAGCTGATTGATGTTTCTCTCTCACTGATGTTTCTAACTCTCTATCCCTCTCCCTTCCTCTCTGTGAAAAATCAATAAAATATATTTTAAAAAAAAGAATAATTTACAGATCAACAGTAGAGTAGAGGATGCTGAGAATCAAATCAAGAATTTGGAATATAAGGAAGCAAAAGAACACCCAATCAGAATAGCAAAAAGAAAAAAGAATTAAGGAAATATGAAGATGGCCCTAACCAGTTTGGCTCAGTGGATAGAGTGCCAACCTGCAGACTGAAGGGTCCTGGGTTAAGGGCACATACCCGGGTTGTGGGCTCAATCCCCAGTAGGGGGCATGCAGGAAGCAGCCGATCAATGATTCTCTCTTTCCCTCTTCCTCTCTGAAATCAATAAAAAAATATATTTTTTTTAAATATGAAGATAGTGTAAGGAGCCTCTGGAACAACTTCAAGCGTACCAACATTCACATCATGGGGATGCTGGGAAAAGAGAGGAAGCAAATCAAAAACCTATTTGAAAAAATGACAGAAAATTTTCCTTAATGGTGAAAGAAACAGACATTCAAGTCCAGGAAGCACAGAGAGTTCCAAACAAGGTGAACCCAAAGAGGCCCACACCAAGACACATCATAAATAAAATGCCAAAGGTTATGGACAAAGAGAGAATCTTAAAAGCAGCGAGAGAGAAGCAGTTTGTCACCTACAAGGAAGCCCCCATACGACTGTCAGCTGATTTTTCAACAGAAACTTTGCAGGCCAGAAGGAGGGGCAAGAAATATTCAAAGTGATGAAAAGCAAAGACCTACAACCAAGATGACTATATCCAGCAAAGCTGTCATTTAGAATTGAAGGTCAGATAAAGAGCTTCCCAGACAAGGAAAAGCTAAAGGAGTTCATCACCACCAAAGCAGTATTACATGAAATTTTAAAGGGTCTTCTTGAAAAAGGAGAAGAAAGAGAAGAAGAAATAAAAGATAAAATATATATGAACAATAAAATGGCAATAAATGCATATCCATCAACAATTGAATCTAAAAATCAAAATAAATAAACAAGAAATCTAATGAATAAAATAAATTGATGAATAAAATAAAACCAGAGGCATGAAAATATGGAACAGATTGAAGAATCTCAGAGGTAAGGGTGGAGAGGGGGTGGGAAGAGATTAACCAAAGAATTTATATGCAAAGAAGCATTACCTATGGATACAGACAATATGGTAGTGAAGGCCTGGGGCAGAGTGGCGGGGGACAATGGGAGGAGAATGGGGGATATCTGTAATACTCTCAACAACAAAGATTTGAAAAAAAATAAGGAATTCATACTGATATCTCAGATTCCAATCCAAAATCAGTCATATTTATAATTAGCTTTACCACAGTGATAAACTCTTATTTCAATATATTAAAAACCTTAATCCTAAAATTCACATAAAGTAGTTATAAAATTCCTAAATCAATCCAGTATGAAAAACAATGTACAGGCAGTCCTCAGGTTACATCAGACTCAACGAATGTCGTTCCGTGGTTACGTCACCATCTCCCATCCTATATAATAAAAGCCTAATAGCTAAGTGTCTGACAGTTCATTTGACCAGTCGACCAGTCGCTATGATGTGCACTGACCACCAGGGGGCAGATGCTCCAACCAGTAGGTTAGCTTGCTGCTGGGTTCTGGCCGATCAGGACTGAGCTAGACGGACCAGACATGCCCTGGAGCCCTCCCGCGATCCCTCCCTGGCCCTGATCGTGCATCCATGCAAGGGACCCCACCAGTGCACAAATCTGTGCACCGGGCCTCTAGTTTATATATATATTAAAAAAAAGTTCCATCATTTCAACATATGTA
Organism: Cnephaeus nilssonii; assembly: GCF_951640355.1. NCBI lineage: Eukaryota > Metazoa > Chordata > Mammalia > Chiroptera > Vespertilionidae > Cnephaeus > Cnephaeus nilssonii. The sequence goes on from NC_137088.1 coordinate 30,783,983, forward strand.
CATATGTGCTTTATGGTTTTTATTGTTTATTTACCACAAGTAAAGGTCAGGAATTGTTATCTTTCTTTTAAATTTTTTTTACTGTTTCACTTCATTACTGCTATGTGCTCCATGTGAATGACGTAGGTGCTTATGTAGGTGGGTTCCAACTTACGGCGAAAATCGCGTTATGTCGCGCCATAGGAACGGATCTCCGATGTAACCTGAGGACCTACTGTACTAGAGTACAGTTATTTGTTCTGTGGACCCTGAGAAAAATGATACCTCCCAAGAAGGGCTCACTGCCTCTACTCTAGCCTCTCTATTGTGCCAGAGCAACCAGAATGTACCTTGTAAAGCAAAAAACAGACCACTCCAATACCTTGTTTAAAACTTTCCAAAAGCTTTCCAGTGTAACCAGACCTGATTTGCAACTAGGACCTATAAGCATCCTATATGACTTGGTATCTGTCTACCTATGACCTCATCTTCCACTCTCTTCCTCATTCACTACTCTCTAGCCATACTGGTTTTGCTATCCCTTTGTCACATATTTTGCTCCTACCTGAGGGCTTTTGTACTTGCTGTTCTTGCAGCTTGGAATGTTCTGCCCCAGGTCATCCACCACCTTCTAACATTCAAGTCTCAACTCAAAAGTTACCTCTTTTAAGAGGATTTTGGTGTATCATCACAATTAAGATAATAACCTGGTACTTTCAACAATATAAAGTTTAAAAGTTAAGTAAATTTTCAAAATAAAATTAAAATATCTTTAAAGATAGTAGCCTGGGTCATTCTTGTGAACAAAAAAAGGGTTCTACAGAAAGTAACCTCGCAGAGTGACCTAATCATAAATTCCTAACTGGGCAGGTCATGGTGGATAGTCAAATGCCAGGCACATAGCTTCTTTTTTAAAAAAAATATGGTTTGTTTGTTTTTTATTGATTTCATAGAGAAGGAAGAGGGAGAGATAGAAAGAAACCATCAATGATGAGAATCACTGACTGACTGTCCCCTACATGCCCCCACAGGGAATCAAGCCTGCAACCCGGGCATGTTGTCCTGACCTGGAATCAAACACGGGTAGTCGCTCAACCACTGAGCCACATCAGCGTGGGCCATATATAACTTCTTTAGTAAAAGGTTTATCTTTGCTTTAAGCAAGCCTTGTCCATTGTTTCTGTGCATCTAGCTAAAAGGGTGGGGAACCTTTTTTCTGCCAAGGGCTATTTGGCTATTTATAATATCACTCACTTAATATAATTCACTTAATATAAATTTATGTTGCTTTGAAAAAAAGCTTCTAGATTTATTGAATTTCGAGTCCAGCCTGCGGTTGCCTTGGCAGGGCCAGACCAAATGATTTTGCAGGACTTATACAGCCTACAGGCCAGACATAACCCACCCCTCATATCTTTGAAATGCCTTTCAGACCCCATAGGAGCCACCCAGAAGAGAGCATATAATCTTGTTAACTATCTTGTAATCCAATCTCCACCTTGCTTTCTCCCACTTTCATTTAATCTTCCTTCCTTCCCTCCTTAATTTCAAACGCCTAAAAAACCTGCAAATGGACATTCCAAGAAGCAGTTTTTTCAGTCTGTTGAGATCTTTCTTACTTCTTGGAGTATCCTCTGTCTGGCTCAAAGAAATTTTTATAAAAATTCTCTACAGGCTTGGAAGTTCTTACGTCGACATTCTCCATCACTTTATCACCTTCATAAAACTTATCAGTACTTACAATTCTCATTTATTATTTACATGTTTGTTTTTCCACTGGCAAAAAAGGGAAACTCTTGAGGATAGCTTTTAATCCACAGACCTTTATCTTTTTCAATACCTTTTTTATAAGTCTAAAAATATCTATCTATCTATCTATATATATAAAAGGCTAAGTGTCCGTCCTTCCCTCCGACCAGTAGCTATGATGCCCACTGACCACCAGGGGGCAAACGCTCAATGCAGGAGCTGCCATGATGCGCATTGGCCATTTAAAAATAAACAGCAACGCCAAAACCGGTTTGGCTCAGTGGATAGAGCGTCAGCCTGCGAACTGAAAGGTCCCAGGTTCGATTCCGGTCAAGGGCATGTATCTTGGTTGCGGGCACATCCCCCGTGGGGGGTATGCAGGAGGCACCTGATCGATGTTTCTCTCTCATCGATGTTTCTAGCTCTCTATCCCTCTCCCTTCCTCTCTGTAAAAAATCAATAAAATATATTTGAAAATAAAAAAATAAAAATAAACAGCACCACGGAACTGGCACCGACAAACCAACACTCAGCTTCCACCAAGTGGGACACAGGCCCTGCCACCACCCCGAAGCGATGCCCCACCAAATCGCATAGCCGACGCTGCCGAGACCCCATGGCACAAAATGTGGCCCACAGCCCAGCCCAGCCCGGAAACGGTGGCTGTGGGCGCAGGTAATGACATAATGTAGCAACCCCAGGCTTCCTCTCCCTAGCAACTAGCCTCCTTGGAGTTTCTTCAGTCCAGGAACACGACTTGCTTTATAGCCAGGTGCAAACATTTTACAATTCAACCAAATGTTTGTGAAACATTTTCCCGTGCCTCATTTCATTTGATCCTCACAGAAGTCCTAGAGTAGGTAGATAGGAGACTCGGTAGAATCCTATTTTCTTTTCATTAGCCAGAAAACAGAGATTTAGAAATTTAGAAACTTGACCCCACTGAAAAGAAGTAAGAAATGGTGGACCTGGAAAATGATTTCAATTTTCTCACTGCGCAGAATACAGTCAAACACTGCTACAGTTAAATATTTTACCCTTTGTTCTCCCTGCATGACCTACAATAATCTGCTTTGTGTTGATATTTACTGCTGTGTTGCTGACAATTACCTGAAAGAGAAGTTGGGGTGCTTCACTGGGCTGGAAAAAGTTGAGCTAAATCAGAAAGCAGGTCTAATTAAGCAATGTTATCTATATATATAAAAGGCTAAGTTGACTTGCGCATGTGCAATACATATAAAGCTCTCACTGGTGCCATTTGCACACGTGTTTCGATCTGTCGTTGTCGATCGTGAATTTGGTTGCACTTCTATTATAGAGAAAGGGTGAATAGCAATATTAAAATATTTCTTCTAATTAATTTTCTTTCAATGTTCATGAATCTGTGCACCGGGATACTAGTTTCAAATAATTCTCCATGGAATTGCCTATTCTGGACTTTTTATATAAATAGAATCATATAATACATCATCTTTTGTGACTAGCCTCTTTCACTTAGCATAATATTTTCAAGGTTCACCCTTGTATAATGTAGCATGTACAAAAACTGTATCCATTTTTAAGGCTGAATACTATTTCATTGTATGGATAAACTGCGTTTTATTTATCCATTCACAAGTTGATGGGCATTTGTGATGTTTCCACTTTGTAGCTATTATAAATAACACTGCTTTTGAACGTTCATGTAAAGTTTTTTTGAATGGACATGTGTTTCAATTCTCTTGGGTAAATAACCAGGAGTGAAATTGCTGGGTCATGTGGTAACTGTTTTTAACTTTTTGAGGGACTGACAAACCGCCTTTCTAAAGTGGCTATGCTATTTTACAATCTAACTAGCAATATATGAAAGTTCCAACTCCACATACAAAACTTATTGTCCACCTTTTGGTTAGTCATGCTAGTGGTATGAATTGGTATCTCATTATGGTTTTGATTTGCATTTCCCTAATGACTAATGATGCTGAGCAATTGATCATATGTTTATTAGCCATTTGTATGTCTTCCTTGGAAAATGTTTAAACATATTGCCAATTTTTAAGTTGGATTATTTACATTTTTATTATTGACTTGTAAATGTTCTTTATATATATATGCCTTATTTGATTTATACTTTACTAATATTTTCTCATTGACCCTTTATTTGAATGTTAGGGTCTGCATTTACCTATCATTAACCTTAAGGTTTAAAATGAGATTTTTGTTAGTATTAACTTATAACCATAACCAGCACATTAAAAAATATATATAAGAATTTGGCATCACTGACAAGTGGTTACTTGAAATCTACATTTTACAGTAAGTAAATAACTTCATTTACGTAGTATGAGGACTTGAAGTCACGGATTACTCATATGTTGTCAATGCTAAAATAGTGTATAGAATACCCTTTGATATACAAAATGTTGGCTGCCAATTTACCAAATCACACAAAATCATAAATACAACCTTCTAATCTCTTTATATAAAAAAAATGTATATAGTAAAATAGATACCAAAAGTACTTCACAAGGGTAGAAATAACACATTTTAGAATCTCATTATTTCTGAGTATAGGAACAGGAACAAACTTCTCAGTCTGGCATACAAGGCCTTCTGTGATCCACCTCTTCCTGCCTAACTTCTGAAACTCCCTCCCACGTTACATTCCAGCTGGCAGTTATTTATACACCTGTGATTAAGCCCTGGTATCATCTCATACAGGAATATTTCCTTGACTACCTCTCCCTTGAGGACTAGTTTGTAAATTTCTATTCAAGGGGTCCTCAAACTTTTTGGTTTCAGGATCCATTTCCACTTTAAAATTTTTTTTATTTTTTTTTATTTCAGAGATGAAGGGAGAGGGGAGACAGAGATAGAAACATCAATGATGAGAATCACTGATCAGCTGCCTCCTGCATGCCCCCTACTAGGGATCAAGCCCACAAGCCAGGCACAGGCCCTTGACCAGAATCAAACCTGGGACCCTTCCATTTGCAGGCCGGTGCTCTATCCACTGAGCCAAATCCACTAGGGCCCTTTACACTCTTATAAAATGGTAAATAGAGGGACATGTTCACACACCCTAATTAACATAAAGGAATATGTGAATGAACCAGATTTTCCTATGGCCAATTTTTTAGCTAACAGAAATGTATAAAAGAAAATCTTATGATAAATTGACAGCAATCCAAAAGTAGAATAAAGGATACATTCAGACCTGGCTTAACCACACTAGATTAGACCTTTTCAAAGTTCAGCCCTGAGGCAACAAGGAAAGCAGATCCTAAAAAACATCTTAGACTGTAAACAAACACCCACAGCTCCAGTCTTCTGACTAAATAAAAGTATCCACCTCTGCAACAAGACAATTACACCACTGTTTGAAAAAATGGCTGGCCGGGGAAGAGGGAGTGTTGGTGTCAAGGTAGAGAGAGTACCAGTGACTGATAACTAGAATCAAACAGGTATTCTCAGCTTATGAATTTCTTCAATGTTGTCAATTGTACTAGAATATTTTTTAAAAAGGTCCTACTTTTATTCATCTTGTTTTTCAAATCAATACCTCCTTTTATTTCTATAAATGAACAAAACCCTCCCAATCCAATTAAACACCAATATAACATTATTGAAAACTAGAGGCCCAGTGCATGATTGAATCATGCACGTGTAGGGTCCCCTACTCGCTTTTCGCGGTGGAGCTGGGTGCCTGTCCAGTGGTGCACCAGGCACCCAGCTCCCCCACTTTTGATGGTCCACGGCCGCTCAGGGGCGCCTCTCAACGGCCGCTCAGGGGGGCTGCCGCGGACACCTGGCTACCCTGCCGTTGAGAGGCGCAGCTGGGTGTCCGCAGCAGGCCCCCTCAGCGGCCGCGGATCTGGCCGTTGAGAGGCGCAGGGGGCAGGAGTCCCGCCCCCTGCGCCTCTCAACAGCAGGGTAGCCCCCCTCAGTGGCAGCGGATCCATGCCTCTCAATGGCCGGATAGGCCACCCCGAGTCCCGCCCCCCAGCCTCCCGCCACCCAATCGTGGGCGTAGTGGAGTGATGGTAATTTACATGTTACTCTATTATTAGATAGGATAGGACACACGTTTGTCTCTCTCACTTATACCTAGTCCAGTACCTTGAAGCTCAACCAATATGTCTAGTTTGTTCATTAACTGGGTATTTATTTATTTTTTAAATATATTTTTATTGATTTCAGAGAGGAAGGGAGAGGGAGAGAGAGATAGAAATATCAATGATGAAAGAATCACTGATTGGCTGCCTCCTACATGCCCCTCAATGGTGATCAAGCCTGAAATCCGACCGGAATAGAACCCTTCAGTCCGAAGGCTGATGCTCTAGCTACTGAGCCAAACAGGCAAGGGCTTAACTGGGTATTTAAAGAGATACATATGCCAAGGAAAAAGAAATACCTTTGCAGTAAGGCCTGGGATCAGTTGGAGTAGAATGGTACACTCACCAAGGGGATGAGAAACGCTCTTGGGACAATTCCCAGGAGTGAAGGGAAAACTGAATGCAGGGCTAAAGGAGCCTTGGGGTTCAAGGGCCACTACAGCCTGCACACCCTAGAGCTGATAGCCACTTTCCCTAGGTCTCCACTCTCAAATGTAAAATGAAGCTCTAAAATGCACAGGCTCTCTAACATGATTTTCAGGAAGTCTATGTTGTCCAGGAAAGCCCCAACCCCATAGCAGAACAAATCTGACTTTCCAAAGGTCTGAATTTAGATAAGTCAGTGCACTAGCATTCCACATCAGACTGGCAGAGCATTTAATTACTGTAAGATAATTTACAACAAACGAGTTAATACTGTTAACAGATTTTCTAGATAAGGAAATAATAACAGAAGTAAACTAATTACTTGACCTCTTATACAAAAAAGCCATGTGAATACTTTAGAAAATGATAATCATTAAAATAATTTCCTAGCTCCTATTGTTTTATAAAGGACCACTTAATCTTTTAGTGGTTAAAATCACAACATTTTTCATTGGCAGTACAACTTGTAAATACAGCACCATACAAAGACATTCATTTTGGCGTACCCTTAGAACAGGTTCATAGAACCATTATAATGTCATGGTTTAGAAAACAGGCTTTTCTTGTGAAACTGTTATCCATTATGTTCACTAAAATTTCACTATGCCTGGCCGGTGTGGCTCAGTGGTTGAGCATCAACCCATGAACCAGGAGGTCACCATTTGATTCCTGGTGGGGGCTCAATCCCCAGTGGGGAGCATGAGGGAGGCAGTCTATTGATGATTCTCTTATTATTGATGTTTCTATCCCTCTTCCGCTCTCCCTTACTCTTTCTGAAATAAATGAAAACATTAAATTGCTTTTTCACAGTATTTTCAATTTTATTTTTCAAGTTACCTATTGAAGAAGCCTTCTATGGCCTTTAGATTGTGTTTATTATTCTCACCAACTGTTAAGAACATCTCTACAAAGCTAAATCTGGTCATTAAATGCAAGATACACAACTCCTTAAGAATTCTTAATTTCTGCAATTTTTTCCCCAGGCATTAGGAACTTCACTTCGTATTTTTAAAGGATTCTTCCCCTTACAAAAAGAATCAGATTTCCTTAATTAGATCAGCAGAGCAACAGTTTGTATAGATTAAGAGAAAGGTATCTTGACACACAATTATAAACACTTCAGTGGTTTGTTTATAAAATCTTCAGTGATTTTTCAGACTTGAAAGGAAACATTACAGAGGACCATCACTGTTAAAGTCATTCAGCCACAAAACTAAACATGCTCGCCAGAAAGGAGTCCCAGGAATGACTGAGTTGACAGCCTACCTAGTCAAGGCTGGGACTAAAAAAAGGAGGCCCTGAATTCAGGGAACCTGAAACCTGTTTATTCAGAATTACTCTGGAAAAAGTTAGACTTGAAAAGAGACCAACAAGAGGTAAAGAGCTAAAATGGCCAGCAGAAAAATAAACTCACATTAAGGGAATCAGAAGATGGGGGATATTTGAGATCATCCTGGAAAACAAGTCACTGGCCAGGGGTGATAGCTGCACATGGGTGAATGTTAAACTCCATCATTAAAACACAAGAAACTGGGACATCGCAGGCATCTGTAGGCAGATAACTAAATGCTTCCTCTTTACAATAAACCTCTGTACTTTTAAGCTTTATACTATATACTAGTGGCCCGGTGCATGCAATTTGTGCACAATAAAAGGGAATTAGAGGAAATATTTTAATATTGCTATTTGCCCTTTCTCTATAATAGAAGTGTCAGAGATGAAAGAAAATTAGTAAAATGTATATGAAAATCTTCCTCCTGTCAGAGTCTGGGGCACACCATGGGAACCAGAGTCAAGTCCCCGCCCACCCACATGCACCTTGAAATCACGCGAGACCCAGACCTGGCCAGCCCCACCCCCGTCAAGCCCCACCAGGTGGCGAGCTCGACCTCAGGTCACCTGGCCCAGTGCCAGGGCAGGGGGTGCGGCCTAAAGTCCCCCGGCCCGGCGGCAGGGCAGGGGGCGCGCCTTGAGATCCCTGTCAAGCCCTACCAGGTGGGGGGCACAGCCTCAGGTCCCTGCTGATTGCTCGTTAAGGCTCATTACGGGAACCTTGCCTCCACTGTGGGCACAACCATTTGTGATGGTGTGAGGGTCAATTTGCATATTACCTCTTTATTATATAGGATAAGCATTCCACAGCTCCTACAGCTCTTTATGGAAGTGCCTTCAAATACATAAATTATATTCATACATACAGATGTGTTAAACACTATTCTTTGAATGTGAGCCATTTATTACAGTATGTCAATTTGCTTTCACTGTTTCTTTCACTGGTCATAATCCATATTCTGAATTATACAGATCTGAACCAAATGTTTCAAAGTAAAATCTAAACTTTTTTTTCTGTACAGTTGTACTTGTAATAGCAAAAGACTGTAAACTAAAAGTCCATCAATAGGGGACTGGTTAGGCACATTATGGTACATCCACATAATGTAATGTTCTGCAGCTACTTAAAAAGAAGTCTTTAAAATTTTGTAAAGATCACAATAAAAAAAACTGCAACGAGAAAAACAATAGAATATGCTATTGTTTTTGTAATAAAAAGGGGGGAATACATAAATACATATGTATTTGCTTTTATAAACACTCAGGAAATAATCACTTGAGCCCTGGCCAGGTAGCTCCATTGGTTAGAGCATCAGGCCAGTATGCAGAAGTTGCGAGTTCAATCCCTGGTCAGGGCACATACAAGAATAAACCAATGAATGCATACTAAAAAAGTAGAACAATAAATGGATGTTTCTCTCTCTCTAAAAATCAATCAACAAAAAAAATTTTTAACCTCTAAAAGAAAACTAAGAGAAACTCTAAGGAAACATGACAACTAACTTCAATGTGGTATCCTGGATGTTAAAAACTAAAAAAATATGAACTGAATAAAATATGAGCTTTAGTTCCTAATAATTTATCAACATTGATTCACAAAATGTAACAAACATACCACATTAATGTTAATAATAGCAGAAACTACATGCAGAGCATATGGGAACTCTAAACTATCTTGGTAATATTTCTATAAATCTAAAACAGTTCTTAAAAGATTATTTTTTAACTATATCTGCTTTCAGATTCTCAAACTTGCTTTTGTCTTTTTGTAATTCACAATCAAATCTTAACTTTTTAAAATTGCCCTTTACAACATTTTTCTCTTAAATATTATACTTTTGGGAGGGCCTAAATTTATTATCCTTTTTTATACAATTTAACCCTTGCCTTTTTTAAAAAAATATATTTGCATTGATTTGAGAGAGGGAGAGAGATAGAAACATCAATGATGAGAGAGCATCATTGATCAGCTGCCTTCTACACGCCTCCCACTGGGGATGGAGCCCAAAACCTGGCCATGTGCCCTGATCAGGAATCGAACTGTGACCTCCTGGTTCATAGGTTGATGCTCAACCGCTGAGCCACACAGGTCAGGCAACCCATGTCTTTTTAGGCTTGGTTTTACATTCTTAATATACTAGAGGCCCGGTGCACGAAATTCGTGCATGGGGGGGTGTCCCTCAGCCCAGCCTGCACCCTCTCCAATCTGGGACCCCTCGAGGGATGTCTGACTGCCCGTTTAGGCCCGATCCTATTGGGATCGGGCCTAAATGGGCAGTCGGACATCCCTCTCACTATCCAGGACTGCTGGCTCCCAACTGCTTGCCTGCCTGCCTTCCTGATTGCCCCTAATCGCTTCTGCCTGCCAGCCTGATCACCCCCTAACCACTCCCCTACCAGCCTGAATGATGCCTAACTGCTCCCCTGCCAGCCTGATTGACCCTAACTGCCCTCCCCTGCTGGCCTGGTCACCCCTAACTGCCCTCCCCTGAAGGCCTGGTCATCCCTAACTGCCCTCCCCTGCAGGCATGGTCACCCCCAACTTCTCTCCCCTGCAGGCCTGGTTCCCCCCAACTGCCCTCCCCTGCAGGCTTGGTCCCCCCCAACTTCTCTTCCCTGTAGGCCTGGGTCCCCCACAACTGCCCTTCCCTGCAGGCCTGGTTGCCCCCAACTTCCCTCCTCTGCTGGCCTGGTCACCCCTAACTGCCCTCCCCTGCAGGCTTGATCGCCCCCAACTGCCCTCCCTTGCAGGCCTGGTCCCCCCCAACTGCTCTCCCCTCCTGGCCGGATTGCCCACAACTGCCCTCCCTTGCAGGCCTGGTCCCCCCCAACTGCCCTCCCCTGCTGTCCTGATCGCCTACAACTGCCCTCCCTTGTAGGCCTGGTCCCCCCGCAACTGCCCTCCTCTGCTGGCCATCTTGTGGTGGCCATCTTGTGTCCACCTGGGGGCAGCCATCTTGTGTGTTGGAGTGATGGTCAATTTGCATATTACTCTTTTATTAGATAGGATATGAAAGAATTGTTTTTCTACTTGTTAATTGGATAATAAAATAGAAGTCAGCTCTGCCTTTTTGCTGTCCTTTAAAAGTTTATCATCATTTTGCAACCATGATAATAACAGCTGATTAAGCTACCAAAAAACTCAATGCATACTAAAATTGATGAACATTTGATGAAGAATGGGATCTTTATTTAAACTCAAAGTGTCTTTCCACAAAAATACTTTTTATTGACAAAAGCAAAAATTTATAACTTTGAATGGAGAAATCAAGCCAAGATCACTTTAATCAAGTGATCAGAGTTAAAATGACCAATAATGGCATGAACTGCCATTTTGTGTATGCTGAGCAACACACATCATCACTTCTGTGGTACTCCTGCCAAAAATGCATAACTTGGATCTTAATCAGGAAGAACAGACAAACTGAAACTGAGGAGCATTCTACAACATAACCTGACCTGTACTTTCCAATTATATCAAAGTTATTTAAAAAAAAAAGGGGGGGGGGGGAAGGAATTGTTTTGGATTAAAGGAAATTCGAAAGACCTGAAAGCATGTGCATCTGATAATAAACTGGGTGGTGGTGTAAAAAATATTGTTAGTACAACCGGTAAAACTGGAATATGGACTATATATCAGATAACAATATCACATCCATGTTAATTTCCTAAATTTGGTAACTATACTATGGCTATGTAAGAAAATGTCTACTGATATATGCAACAACTTCAATAAAGCTTCAGAAAATTATGCTGAGTGGGGGGAAAAATCATCAGCCCTGGCCAGTGTCGCTAAGTGGTTAGAGCGCCGGCCCCACGCACCTCAAGAACTTATTCCAAGATTTTACTTTTAATGATTTTCCTCAGCCCAGTCACTTATTACATTATTAAAGAGTTAATACTGGCTGAAACCGGTTTGGCTCAGTGGATAGAGCGTTGGCCTGCGGACTCAAGGGTCCCAGGTTCGATTCCGGTCAAGGGCATGTACCTTGGTTGCGGGCACGTCCCCAGTGGGGGGTGTGCAAGAGGCAGCTGATCGATGTTTCTCTCTCATCGATGTTTCTAACTCTCTATCCCTCTCTCTTCCTCTCTGTAAAAAATCAATAAAATATATTTTAAAAAAAAGAGTTAATACTGTCTATAATATCTACATTTTCATTATTACTTAAAAGTACAGTCATCAAAGTAAGTTGCTGGAGAAGAGCTTTGCTATGGAGAGCATGAACTCATCTCTGAAGGCAACCACAAGTCTACTTAACTAGGTAAAAAGTCAACGCAGGAAGATGAAATGACGATTCTAGTACTCTAGTAGCCCAATTCAAATCCTGATACATGGGACCTGACTTTGTGGCTTCCCATTACCCACTGCCTCCTGGATCCAGCCATCTCCCTCTTGGAATTCTCTTGCTAAAAACCTGAAATGCTCCCAACTATTAGATTTAACCCCTCGGTCTGATAGTCAAATGTAAACAATGAACTAGCATCACTGAGTTCTAGCTCCACCTCACGCACTAACTGTTTAACCTTGGGAATGTTCCCTAACTTACACTTTATTTGTAAAATTGGACGGTTATATTATATTATCTTTAAAATCCATTTCAACTCTAAATTCCACTTGGTCAAGCAACTCTACACCTCACAAGTACTCAGCTTTTGTTCTAGTCCAGTCGTCGGCAAACTCATTAGTCAACAGAGCCAAATATCAACAGTACAACGATTGAAATTTCTTTTGAGAGCCAAATTTTTTAAACTTAAACTTCTTCTAATGCCACTTCTTCAAAATAGACTCGCCCAGGCCGTTGTATTTTGTGAAAGAGCCACACTCAAGGGGCCAAAGAGCCGCATGTGGCTCTCGAGCCGCAGTTTGCCGACCACGGTTCTAGTCAAACAAATGTCCAAGCTTCTTCCTACAAGATCCTGCCTGAACTTGAACTCATCCTACACATCTCTTATCCTACACATCTTTCCCTCACACTCTCCTCTCAAGCTATATATGGCCTCATTCAGTTTCTACAAGATGCCAGGCTTCCTCCCACCAGAGTTTTCCCATGTGCTACACCACTACATCCCACCTATCTTAGGTGGTCTCAGTCATGTCAAACTCAATGTTCCCTTTTTTAAAAGAGCAAATATTCTATAACATCCCCTTTACTATTCTGAAATAAATTTGTAGATAAGACTAAACATAATTTTAAATAACTACATATATGTATATGTTATAGAGTCCTAACTATATTATAAAGGCGAAATAAAACATAATTTAGTACAAAATAACATGTCCACTAATAGTAAATTCTCAAATACAATTATTTTAGAAGGGAGTGGAACAGCAGAATACTATTGTTTTTTCATAACCTTGGAGGACTATTTAACCATTCAAACAATATACATGAAAGTATAATTTACAAAAGCAACACACTAGTTACCAAGAAACCAGAGTTCCAATACCAGCTTTGCCAGTGACAAGCCTAACATAACTTCCAAAAAAAATTTTTTTAAGTCACTTTACCTGTCTGGCCCTCAGTTTTAGCCTGTGTGATGAGAGCAGACAAGGCCAGCACAGTCCCTGAGTGGTGATCAAGCAGGTGGTACTCCAATCTTACTCCACCAGAACAGAAGCTCAGCTATGATTTATGTATATACTGCAGCTAGCATTTATATAAGGCTTCTTTATTAATCCTTGTATTATTAAAAGGGACTGTTGGCAGTTTCTTATAAAACTAAACATGCATTACCCTACGACCTAGCAATTGCACTCATGGGCATTTATCCCAAAGAAACAAAACCTTAGGTTTACACAAAACCTGTACTCATACAAAAAACAAATGTTCATCCTTGCTTTATTTGTAACAGCTAAAACCTGAAAACAATACAAATCTTTCAACAGGTGAGTGGTTAAAAAAACATGTGGTCCATCCATATCATGGAATTCTACTCAGCAATGAAAAGGAGTCAACTATTAATACATGCAATACTTGAAAGGCAAAATGGAAGACAAATTAGTGGCTGCCAGGGGTTAAAGGCCACAGAGGGGAATGGAAGGTGGGAGGGGTGGGTGCTGGAGGTGGGCGTGGTTATAAACATGTAACACAAGGGATCCTGGTGTTGTAAGAACTGCTCAGTATCTTGACTGTGGTGGTGCATACAAAAGCCTAGACAGGTGACATGATTGTATAAAATTTCATACACACATATAAAAGTTCAAAGGAAACTGGAGAAATCTGAATAACATTAGTGGATGATTGTATAAACGTCAATATCCTGGTTGTGATACTATGCTAATTTTACAAAACATTACCACTGGGGAATACCCAGTCAAGTATACAAAGAATCTGTTGTATTATTTAATACAATTGCACATAAATCTAAAATTGTATCTATCAAAATTTCAATTTGCGCCCTAACCGGTTTGGCTCAGTGGATGGAGCATCGGCCTGTGGACTCAAGGGTCCCAGGTTCGATTCCGGACAAGAGCATGTACCTTGGTTGCGGGCACATCCCCAGTAGGGGGTGTACAGGAGGCAGCTGATTGATGTTTCTCTCTCATCGATGTTTCTGACTCTCTCTCCCTCGCCCTTCCTCTCTGTAAAAAATCAATAAAATATATATTTTTAAAATTTTCAATTTGCCCTGGCCAAGTGGCTCAGTTGATTGGAGCGTCGTCCCATACACCAAAAGGTTGCAAGTTCAACTCCCAGTCAGGGCACACACCTAGGTTTTGGGTTTAATCCCCAGTCGGATGTATGCACAACCAATCGGTTTCTCGTTTCTCTCTCACATTGATGTTTCTATCTCTTTCTCCCTTCCTCTCTCTCTAAAATCAATAAAAACATATTCTCAAGTGAGGATTTAAAAAAAACTTTTTTTCAATTTTAAAAAAGCCTGAGGGGGCAGGGGCAGGCTAGAAGGGGTCATTTGGGAGAAAGGGGGGAAATACGTAATACTTTCACCAATAAAGATTTTTTAAAAATAAATAAGCCTGAAAACCTAAATTCTCTGAGCTTACAGGCTCCCTAAATCTGGTGCCTGGACATTGACAGCCCTCTGTGCTTTTCAAGTTGTCAGTAGTAAAGAACTAGGGGGTTTTTACCCCAGTTGTCATAATCTAATACTTTCTTAAAATACAATAAAAAGAATTAAATAGAAAAATAAAAGACAAAATACAAGTCCACATGTTATTATTAACTCTAAATTTCTGTGGGATATCACAGTGAACAAAGCCATCAGCACAGGCTCGCACTTTTGAGCAATGATGCATCAAGACAACTAAACCTACTCATAAATTCTTAGCTCACCAGTTCTATCTCCTGAAAATTCAACATAGAGACATCGTCTGACTAAAGAGATACTTTCCATGTTCATGAAAAAGATCTTTAAATACTTATGTGGGGGGAAAGACTACATATTTATTAAAAAGCCTATCCCAGGCACACACACACACACACACACACACACACACACACACACACACAAAGCTCAGCCAGTGTGGCTCAGTGGTTGAGCATCAACCCAGGAACCAAGAGGTCACAGTTCCGATTCCTGGTCAGGGCATATGCCCAAGTTGCAAGCTTGATCCCAAGGAGAGGGTGGGCAGGAGGCAGCAGATCGAAGTTGTTCCTTTCTCATAGATGTTTCTATCTCTCTCTCCCTCTCCCTTCCTCTATCTGAAACCGATAAAAACATATTTTTTAAAAAAAAACACAACACTTCAAGAACCAATCTCTTTATAAAAGACAACATATGGGAGTTAAATATTCCTATAGGCCTGACTGAGAAAATATTCTTTAAAATACACACACTACAAATCACACCTGAGGTTAAAGTAATGCAACTCAAGGTGTTCTGTGAAACTCTTTTTGGGAGACTAGTCTGGACTGGGTTTTAGGATAGGAATGCTCTCACTATGAAACTCTTTTTTCTGACACTCCAATTCTACATCTAACTGCCTTTCTCCTAAATTTAGGTTCAAATGTAGATATTATGGACAGTATTAACTCAAAAACATGTAATAAATAACAGGACTGAGGAAAAACATTAAAAGTAAAATCTTGGAGTAATTCCCAAGTTTCTCTTAATTTTACCCCATAGTTTCAAACTCCTTTTAAAATAAATTTCTGCCAATGATACGAACAAACAGCTAAACTCCCTGCTTTGAAGTCCACATCTTTTCCCTCTCTATGCCATTACTCTTAGAGATTAATAAATATGCAGCAAGATATATGTAATAGTGTCAACAATAAAAAATAAATAAATAGGCCTGGCCTGCGTGAATCAGTTAGTTGGGCATCATCCCATGCCCAGAAAGGTTACTGGTTCCATTCTCAATTAGGGCACATGCCCTGATTTGGGGCTGGATCCTGGTTAAGGGTATGCAGAAGGTAGCCAACCGATGACTCTCTCTTCTCCCTTCCTCTCTCTCTAAAAATCAATGTTATTCTTTAAATAAACATATAATAAATATTCAGCAAAATGTTAGCAACCAAGTGATATACAGAAAGCAAACCTAGGACAAGGATAATTTCCTGATTAACAGCCCTAATAATACTTAGCAGAACATATTTATCAATGGAATTGAAAAAGGAAATACTTATTCAGCAATAAAAAGGAAGCACTGATACATGCCACAATATGCATAAATCTCGAAAATATGCCAAGTAAAAGAAGCCAGTCACAAAAGACTGCATCTGTACATACTATGCATCTCCTTCTGTGTGTCTGAGTACTGTTAATGGTTGATATAATGTTGATGCTCACATTCCTTTCTCATGTGAATGAATATGGGGGAGAAAAAGGCCATAGTAGTATAATGATTCTCTAGTCATTCTTTTAAGTTAAAGATTAATAACTACAGTTTATTGGTTCATTTATTCAAAAGTAAATGTCTTAGTTCTTCTATTCTCAATACTTTAGGATCAAGCTTAGCCACATTTTTCACTATACCACCCAAACAAATTACCTGAGCAAAAAGGAAAAAAACATTTTGAGTTTTCTTATTTGAAAACTCTGTAAACATGCCTACACAACCTTTTAGAACATCTAGCTAGATCATACATTAAGCACATTTGTTAGTTACACATACATGACAAACCACCAAACAACATTCTTTCTAATTGTAGTATTCGAAGAAATACTACATCAAATAACTAATTCATTGTTTAACTCTTAACTCTTATTCATAAAACAGGACTATCATCATATAAACTTGGTTAAAAGTAGTGAAAGAAAGTTTAATGGTTAAATGATTAGAAAACTGCTTACTGTTTCCAAATACGCAGGTATCTTTATACTAAAAAAACACACTTTAAACTTATATAGTCTCTTTCCACCTCCCTCTGAAAGACCCAAAAAATAAAAAAACTGTGTGAGACAATCATTAAGAGCATAAATTTATAGTCAGACGGACCTGAGTCTGAAACCTGACCTTCCCACTTAAAAGCTGTGTGCCACCTGGCACATTATCTTCCCAGAGCTTCAGTTTCCTCATCTCTGAAATGACCGTATCATTAAAACCTTCATTACAAGTTTTTTATAAAGATAAAAGGAAGTAATGCAGAAAAAACACTTAGCATAACCTGACATACAAGTAAGCATCTAATGTTAACTATTGTTATATATAGTAAACCACACAGATGGGTTTCCTACTAGGCTATATTGACAGCTTTGAATGACAGACAAAAAAATAAAAATAAAAATAAAAGGAAGCAGGTAAGAATACACAGAATTAAAGAAATCACTGATTAAAAAATAACTGCCCGGGGCTCAAGGAGAACAGTGAATTCATAAGTTAAAGGTAAAATAAGTGTTGCTGGTTGTATGGCATATATAGCTCTCTAAAAAATATTTCTATAAACATATACATATAGTCCTTGTAGGAAGAATAGGACGTAAAACCCAAAAGCCTCTCAGTTAAGAAAAATATTAGCAAAAGAATGGTGAATGAAATACTGGTACATCAAGTTTAAGACCTAGCCGGTTTGGCTCAGTAGATAGTGTCAGCCAGAGCAGGGGTCGCCAACCCTTAGGACCTCATGGACCACCAGTGGTCCGCAGACCACCAGTTGGCGACCACTGAGCCAGAGAACTAAAGGGTCCCAGATTCAAATCTGTCCCCGGCCCTGGTCAGGGTGCATGTGGGAGATAACCAACCAATCAATGTGTGTCTCTCACATAGACGGTTTCGTGTTTTTTTTCTCTTTCCCCACACCTTCTACTCTCTCTAAAAATCAATGGAAAAATATCCTCAGGTGAGAATTAACAACACACACACACACACACACACACACACACACACACATACACACACACACGGACATATATAAATGCCTCCTGCATGCCCCCTATTGTATGACAATAATATATGTATGACAATTAATGATTTCCAATGAAAAGGGGGAAAAGAACAAAAATGAAATTATTTCAAATGATCAAACCTTGTCCAAAACCAACAACCATCTACTCCTATGGATCGATGTTTTCTTATGCTCACAGTACAAAATAAACAAGCATATTAAGAGAATTCCTGGTGTCTCCTCAGGACACACTCCCAAAAAAGTAACCATAATAAATCTTAATTAAGAGGAATGACATCTATATAACTGATAAATATAAAACCTAACTTTTGAAAATACACAACTGCAAAAATAAGCTTTACCTCACAAATTATTTTTTTAATATATATTTCAGAGAAGGGAGAGGGAGGGATAGAAACATCAATGATGAGAGAATCATTGATGGGCTGCCTCCTGCACGCCCCCTACTGGGGATTGAGCCTGCAACCTGGGCATGTGCCCTTGACCAGAATGGAACCCAGGACCCTTCAGTCCCCAGGCTGACACTCTATCCACTGGGCCAAACCAACTAGGGCTACCTCACAAGTTATAATTTTTGTTCAGCTAACATAATAGCATAAATTTGTAATCTATCTATAATAATAAAATCTATAATAATAAAAGCATAATATGCTAATTAGACCGGATGTCCTTCTGAATGACCTTCCGGACGAAGCCGGGGCTGCAAGGGAAGCTGGGGTCCCGAGTGCCTGCTGGCAGCTGAAGGGAAGCCCAGGTCCCAGATGCCTGCTGGCAGCCGGAGGGAAGCCTGGGTCCTGGGTGCCAGAGGCAAGTCGGTGCTGGCAGCCAGGGGAAGGCAGGCCTACTCTTGCATGAATTTCATGCATCGGGCCTCTAGTGATTTATAAAGCTAAAGGAACCAGGCCAGTGTGGCTCAGTGGTTTAACATTGACCCATTAAACAGGCGGTCATGGTTCGATTCCCTGTCAGGGCACATGCCCAGGTTTCATGCTCAATCCCCAGTAGGGGGCATAGAGGAGGCAGTCGATTGATGTTTCCCACTCATCAATGTTTCTATCTCTCTCTCCTCCCTTCCTCTCTCTCTCTCTAAAAATTACAATTTAAAAATCATATGTATAAAGCTAGAGGAAAACATTGATTTTAAAGTATCTAAATACAAGATTTTTATGTTGGAGAAAAGTTCTACACATACCCTGGAAGACCAGAAAGAATGCAAGTGTGTGTAGGGGAGTAGGGATATACAAGTGGATCCAAGAGCAAATGAAGCCTGAAACAATGCTGGAGGAAAAATGGCAAAACTAAAGCTGTCCTATTTCAGGCACAGCCTGAGAAAAGTGTTCTCTAGAAAAGAAAATAATGCTGGGAAAAACAGAAGGCAGCAAAAAAAAAAAAAAAAAGACCAAATATGAGATGGGTTGACTCCATGTAACAAGCCATAGGCACGAGTCTACAGGAGCTGAGCAAGGCTGCTAGGACAGGACATTGTAGACATCACTCATTCATAGGGTCACCAGAGTAGGAGTCTATCTACTCAATGGCATGTAACACAAATACAGGACCTACACTAAATCAATAGCTCAAGAGTAAACAATTTTAAATGACCATATTTCAACTAGTTAATAGAAATTAATTACTGTGTAACTACATGTAACTTAAAAGTAGTAGTTAGTGACCTGGCTACAAAAACTCAGCATCTCTATTTCGAATAGCAGGTCTTCAGTTACAAATTCAAATTAAACTTAAAACTCAATCTGAAATCTCATTATTTAAATCTGAAATCTCATTATTTACATCACAAAAGCTCAATCAGTTATGCTAGTAAAGTGCAAATGTCTCAAAATGGAGTATGACCTCTTGTAGACGGTCACCTCAGATTCCTTCCAGTGGCTCAGCAGATAAGGAATTCATGGAATTCAGGTCTTCAAGGTCTAGTAAGCATCGTGGCTAAACCACCCAGTCAACACCAAATTATGTGGGGCAATGCCTGATGATTATCTAACTCCTTTGACTGCTCCCATCTTTCCACTACTTCACAGACTACCATTACTTCTAACTGGTAAATGGAGATAGATAGGAAATAAGTAAATATTATAAATTCGAGAAAAAACTATGGTCAGGAATGTGGGTAAAGTACAGTTTAAATAAAGCTTCTGAATTACCCAAGGATTTCTTTTAATCCACATAATCCTCCTCCTGAAGGCATGGATAATCAGGATCACATTTCCCTTCAAGGCAAATGAGCATTTGCTTGGTGGTCTCCCAAGAAGCCAGAGCACCAAAAAAATGACAAACTACAGGGTCAGCAATGTGGCAGTCTCTCAGGATTCTGAGCTGCAGACCTGGCTCTAGCAATGCCAGGATATAGGGAACTGTCCATATTAACATTATTTCAGCAGTAAATACTCCCAAAGGGTCAACTAATAACCTCAGGTGATCTTTAAATATTAGAGGAAATAAGGCGATATCCATAGCTTGGTGAATAAGTAGGGAAAGATATATAAATCCTGAAGCCAGGATTTTTTCAGGGGAAGGATTTGTGAATTTTCTGAGTAAATGATGGAATTTCTACATTAACTGCTTTAGGCTGGAACCAAGTTAATAGGAGAATGGAAAGCTACATTTGCAATGTACTTTAGCTGTACAGGTAACAACATATCCTCCTCCTCAACTCCTAGGAAAGTTGAATACCTGCAACTCTTAAGTGCTGGAATAAAATGGATAGGCTAGCAGAAAGTGACAATGCTAGACAGACCCGGGAGAAAAGCTATAACTTCACAGCATTATCCTTTGCAAAATTAATCTCTACCCCGTAATAGCAGTAAATGGGAATTCTGAATTTATTAAAGAGACATGAGAGGATATATGATGATGTCCATTACCATTTTATCACAGACTTAGCCCCCAAACTTCTTTGTTAGATGGTCCCTATTAGAACCTGATATTATGAGATTTTGCATCACTTGACAGGTTCCAAAAGGTATAAGATAATTTTTAAGTTAAAGCCCTTAGAAACATTCCTCCATCTACAAGGTTAAATATTATATTGCATGTAAACCCATTATGTTGAAGATTGGAATTCTCTTTTATATTTCTAAAAGAAAACCAATCAGTAGGTTGATCAATTAATTATCCACTTATTCCAATTCTGATACATTCTGATACTTGAGAAATTTTTTCTTTAAAAAATACCTAAGTCTGCCAGGCCAGCATAGCTCAATGGTTGAGCATTGACCTATGAACCAGGAGATCATGGTTCAATTCCCAGTCAGGGCACATGCCTGGGTTGCAGACTCAATCCCCGGTGGGGGTGTGCAGAAGGCAGCCAATCAATGATTCTCTCTCATCATTGATGTTTCTCTCTCTCTCTCTTCCTCTCACTTCCTTTCTGAAATCAATAAAAAATATATTAAAAATAACATAAAAAATACCTAAGTCCAAGTGTCAAGAATTAGGGGGAAGTAACCACAAAGGACTAACATAAGGGAATTCTTTGGGGTGTTGGAATTGTTCGGAATACAGTTAGTTGCAGTAGTTACAAGAATCTATCTATGCATGTGTCAAAATTCATAGGACTACACATGAAAAAGTGAACTTGACTGTATGTAAAATTTTTTAAATTCAATGTCACTCCCCTTTTAGAAATGTCTTTTTATTGAAATCTCTTGCTCTAGCCAGTTTGGCTCAGTGGATAGAGCATTGGCCTAAAGGGTCCTGAGTTCAATTCCAATCAAGGGCACATGTCCAGGTTGCAGGCTTGATCCCCAGTAGGGGGCATGCAAGAGGCAGCTGATCAGTGATTCTCTCTCATCACTGATACTTCTCTCTCTCCCTCTCCCTTCCTCTCTGAAAACAATAATTTTTTTTTTTTCAAACTCTCCTTAGCCCTGGCCGGTGTTTCTTAGTGGTTAGAGCACTGGCCCATGCACCAAAGGATCTCATGTTCAATGGGAAAAGGGGGGGCAGTGAGGGAAGCAACTAATAGATGTGTCTCTTTCACATTGTTTCTCTCTCTCTTTCCCCCCCTCTTCCTCCCTCCCTCCCGCTCTCTCTAAAATTCAATGGGAAAAATATCCTCGGTGAGGATTAACAAAAATATATACATATATATCTTTAGTCATCTAAAAAGAAATGTCTATTAACTCAAAAAAAGAAATGTCTAAATTAGAGATATGCAACCTGCTTTACTACAGCAATAAGTAGCTAACACACTATATATACCCAATCATACATCTAAATCCCTTTCATTTTCCTTCTCTTAACTAGAGGCTTATAACTCAGAATTATTTAACCTGGAGATAACATAAAGACAACCATCCTATATAATAAAAGCCTAATATGCAAATCAACCAAATGGCAGAACGGCCAGTGGAACGACTGGTCACTATGATGCACACTGACTACCAGGGGGCAGACGCTCAATGCAGGAGCTGCCCCCAGCCCGCAGACCCCAGGCCAGGCAAGGCGGGTGCCAGCAGGAGCCCCCCTGATCGCCCTGCAGAGGGAGGCAACCGGTGGCAGCAGGGGGCGGGGCTGTCGAGCCAAGGCAGGTGCCTTGCAGGGCGGGTAGAGGGGGAGCCCCCATCAACTCTGATCTCTGGCCAGGGCTAGGGACCCTACTCGTGCACAAATTTTGTGCATCAGACCTCTAGTAGAATATATGGGAAAACAACTTAAGAAGGAAGTGTACCAGTTTGAAGCCATTCTCAAGGGTAAAAGCTGGACCCAATGGCTGAAAAAAATCCAAGAAGACATCTTAATTATGAGAAAATAAAAAGGCCCTGCCTTAGCTGCCACTGTGGCTCGGTTGGTTGGAGCATCATCCCATACACCAAAAGATGGGTTGGATTTCTGGTTAGGGCACATACCCAGGTGGTGGGTTCCATCCCCGGTAGGAAGGCAATGGAGGCAACCAACCAATATTTCTCACTCACATAGATATTTCTCTCTCTTTCTCTATGTATCCCTCCCCCCCTCTAATCAATAGATATAAAAAGAAAAATAATAAAATAAAATAAAACAAATAGTTTTAAAAGAAGAAAAGGATAGCTGTGGCTGGTTAGAGCATCATCCCAATACGCCCAGGTTGCCAGTTCAATCCCAGGTCAGGGCACCAACAAGGAGCAAGCAATGAATACATAAATAAGTGAAATGATCTCTCTCTCTCTCTCTCTCTCTCTCTCTCTCTCTCTCTCTCTCCCTCCCTCCCTCCCTCCCTTCCTCCCTCCCTCCCTCCCTCCCTCCCTCCCTCCCTGTCTCTAAAATCAATAAATAAAATAAAAATGCAACTGATTTCTGGGTATTAAAAAAATAAAGAATAGTTTCCTTTTCTGCAGTGTGTTCTGACATTGGACTACAGTAGGATCATAGACACTTCTTAGAAAAATAACCCATATACATCAGCAAATGGAGAGGAAGCAAACGGGAAAATACCCAAGTGTCAAAATTTGGGGAGGGTGGTGAGAGGTAAGAGGGGTGAGAGGAACGCTGTCTCACATAAGCCTCAAAATCTCTATTTTCCCTTATCTTTCTTTTCTACTAAATGTTCAGTCAATATTATTCCACTAGAGGCCCGGTGCACAAAACTCGTACACGGGGGGTTGGGGGGTGGGGTGTCCCTCAGCCCAGCCTGCACCCTCTCCAATCTGGGATCCCTCTCACAATCCACGACTGCTGGCTCCCAACTGCTAGCCTACCTGCCTTCCTGATTGCCCCTAACCTCTTCTGCCTGCCAGCCTGATCACCCCCTAACCACTCCCCAGCAAACCTGATTGATGCTCCCCTGTCAGCCTGTTTGCCCCTAACTGCCCTCCCCTGCAGGCCTGGTCACCCCTAACTGCCCTCCCCTGCAGGCCTGGTCCCCCCCAACTGCTCTCCCCTGCAGGCCTGGGTCCCCTGCAACTGCCCTTCCCTGCAGGCCCGGTCACCCCCAACTTCCCTTCTCTACCAGCCTGGTCATCCCTAACTGCCCTCCCCTGCAGGCTTGATCACCCCCAATTGCCCTCCCTTGCAGGCCTGGTCCCTCCCAACTGCCCTCCCTTGCAGGCCTGGTCCCTCCCAACTGCCCTCCCCTGCTGGCCATCTTGTGGTGGCCATCTTGTGTCCACATGGGGGCAGGATCTTTGACCACATGGGGGCAGCCATCTTGGGTGTTGGAGTGATGGTCAATCTGCATATTACTCTTTTATTAGATAGGACTAGAGATCCACCAAAGGACTTGTATCCATGCATATGAGCATAACCAATAGACACAGACAATAGGGGGTGGGGGCATGTGCTGGGGGTAGGAGCAGGTGGGGAGAGGTCAATGGGGGGAAAAGGAGATACATGTAAAACTTTCAACAAAAAAGAAAAAAAAAAGAATATAATGGAGCTGAAAAATTCCTACTGCCCAGTGACATCATAGCTGTCTTAACACTGTGCACAACTCACTATCATGTATTTGTGGTGATGCTGGTGTAAACAAACCTACTGCTGTACAAAAGTGTAGCATATACAATTATGTACAATGCATAATACTTGATAATGATAATAAACAACTATGTCACTAGTTAAAAAAAATTATTCCTCTAATCTCGAATTTCCTCGTCAACATATTTTTCCTATATTTCTACTTTGACAATGGAATTGTACACTTCTAATTTTTTCCATGCCCTTCTTTGTTCATAGTTTTCAGGGCTAGACTCAGTCTCAGGCAGAGGAGAAAAATACTAAGTTATTTGCCTCTTTCTACAACATGACAAAGCTGTCAAGTGAGCAGGTAATAGAAACCAAATAGCCCTAGCTGGTTTGGTTCAGTGGATAGAGCATCAGCCCACGGACTGAAGGGTCCCAGGTTCGATTCCAGTCAAAGACATGTACCTTGATTGCAGGCTTGATCCGGTGTACGCGGGAGGCAACTAATCAATGTCTCTCTCACATCCATGTTTCTCTCTGTCTCTCTCCTTCCCTTCCACTCTCTTAAAATCAATGGAAAAATATCCTCAGGTGAGGATTAGCAGAAAATAAAGAGAAACCAAATAATAGGGATTTATCCCCAAGATATGGTAAGTTATGACAACTTCAAATCAAATGGTTCCCAGAATATGCACATATATGTATGCACACACACTCACAAAAGGTGGGGGGAAAAGTCTCAGACTTTTGTTTTTAAATAGTGCAACTGAAACAAAGACATTGGCTCTCTGTAAAAATTCTGCTACCCTACAGGATTTGTTATGCAATTATTTGATCAAACTACCACATTCTAGAACCAACTCCCTCCCATCAAGACCAAAATTCAATGCCTCAAAATAACAAAACAGACCGGAAAACTTGTTTGGTTCCTTATTCACAAAAATACTAATGATCCAGTACACAATGAACAAAATTCACATTTGTTTTGTTATCAGTGGCTTAAGTTCCAAATGCTTAGCCTTTTCAGGAAGTACAGCATGTTTATGAAGACTGAAGGAATAAGGATGTCTAGCAGAGTAACTCTATGCCTTCTGATTTCTTCCTCATTTGCACAAATCTGGGACCAAAAAAGTGTAAAGTGTGATCAGTACATGTTATACTTGGAATCAGAATATTTTATAACTTATTTCATTTGCACGTTCATTCATTCAACGTTAGTTAAATGTTCCAATCACTGTTCTAGTTACTGAAAATAGCCCAGGAAGACAGGTCCCTGCCATCGGATAACTTATAGCACAGCTAGATGGAGGAAAAGACCATAAACAAAGAACAAAAGAATAAGCAAGATAATTAACTGATAGCGCAGGTAAAGAGTTGGATTTATTTCTTAGTGTAACAAGAAGCTACTAGAGCAAGAAACTAAGTAAAGATCATGCTGATTGATGTTTTGGAAATGGACTGTAGGAGAGTAAGACGAGAGGCAGACACCAGTTAGGAAGCTACTACCCAGTAAGAACTGGGATGGTGTCTATAAAAACAAACTAAACTAAAAATACTCAGCACATATTGTGGAGGTAAATTTACAGATTTTGCTGGTCATTTGTGTGATAGGCGAAGAGTGAGGCAAAAGAATGAATTAAGAATGGATACCAGATTTTTCACTTATGTAGGGTGGAGGAGGGGAGGAGGAGGTGCTCTTAGGAAATGGAGACTGCTGGGAAAGAAATAAGTTGAGGAATGGAAATCAAGAACTCTACTTTGAACATGTTAAGTTTAAGATGCCTACAGACAAAATAGGTAAAGATATCATGTAGGCAAGTAGAAGAAATCTGAAGTTCAGGACCCAAGATAAAAATTTGAGAGTAAACAATACATTGAGAGTATTTAAACCATAGAGCATGTTTGATAGGATCATCCAAGAAGAGTATAGATCAGTGATGGCGAACCTCTGACACGCATGTCAGCACTAAATATTTAGTTGTTGGTTTATTAAATACAATTATATATAACAATTATACATTTATGTTATTTAAACTATAAATATCGTGAAATAATGTTTTTTCCTCAAAATGACACACTACCCGAGTTATGCTCAGTTTTTTGGCGAAGTTTGACACACCAAGCTCAAAAGGTTGCCCATCACTGGTATAGATAGAAAAAAGTAGAGGGGCAAGCTTGAAAACCCTGAGGCATTAGAATGTTTGAATTCAAGAAGAGAAGAAAAAGTCAACAAAAGAGAGAGAGAAAGCATAAAGAGAAGGGCAAATAAAATATCCTGGGATATCCTTTATATGTATAATACGATTCTCTAGTCCACTACCATCCTCCCAATCTGCTGGTCACACACACACTCAAATTCCATTAATTATAAAAATATATACATAAATTGAGGTTCAGAAATACTGAGTGACATCCCCAAATCCCCAGCTATTTGGGACCCATGTTCAGGCCTAGAACCAAGATGTGACTTCTGACCCCTAGCCTTTGCACAGTAGCTAACAGTACTTCTACTGTTGGGCTCACTAGTCCAAAATTAGACAACAGGGAAGATCATAACTTAGGAAGAACACAATTAGACTACAAGGAAGAACATAATTTAAATGATAAAGCTCATTTTAAATTATTTTCTATGTATTTTGTTCACATTCACAAAGCAACTTGGATCAAAAGTCTTTATGAATGAGTCGCTAGGAAAAGCAGGAAACACAGACAAGAGGTGCAAAACGGCAATAAACTCAACTCAATTTTCTCCACTTCTAAAAAATAACCTGAAGGTAGAAGACACTCATCCGAGTGTGAAACAGGGATGTAAAACAAAAGTTCTTTGTTTTTAGTCATTTTTTGCTTTAGTGAGTACAAGTCCAGTTTTAAAGCTTAAGGTTTTTTCTTTCTTGCACACTTGCCTCCTGAAATTAGGTTAAGATTTGTAACCTGAACACCCTCTCCTATGTATGCTACATGATCATGACTTCAACAGTTCTGCTTTTTACCATAAAAAAATCTTAAAGAGCATAGCATAAAAATCCCCAAATGATTAATGAACTGCTGAGAATTCTGACTCGTTGGAGATGATTTAATTAGGAATCATATTTCCAAACATTCATTCAGTGCTTCAAAATAAGTACTCATCTAATTTAATTACGATGACTTCACCAGACAGTAACACGGCCCACGATGATGTTTACAGAAGCACTTGTCACTCCCTTCGGATGTAGCAATGCAGAAAAAGGAAAAAAAAAAAAGTCTGTTTCCATATTCCTCGTGTGTTTATACTCTGTAACAAGTGACAGAGTTTAAGTGTCACTTAAGATTATTTCATCACCAAAGCACTTCAAGTTGGTGTGTCCCGCCATCTTCCATCCTGAGCGAATCCTAAACTCGCTGGGTTTGATTCCAGCAACAGTTCCCACTCGGTACGTGAGACAGGTATTCCAAGGCAACCGAAGCCAAAGACGACAGGGTTCTAGGATGAGGCTGGAGGATTCTAATGCCACTCCAACATTAAACAGTCCCACTTGGAGGTTACTGCAACCCCAGAGTACTTCCGAAATAAGGTGCCCTCCGAGCGAGCGTACCCGCGCGGCCAGGAGTCAGCAACAGCTGACAAGAGGATGCACCAGGGCTGCTCCTAACAGCCTACCATTTACCGATCACTTGCTACTTGCTGTTCGGCCTTGCACATCTTCCTAGTGTCTATCCTCACAACCAACCTGGGAAGTTACATATTATTATTCCCACTAACAAAACTGGACACGTTGACCCAAGGCCCCAGGGCTGATCGGTGGCGGCACGAGGATTTGAAAACACGACCCTACCCCAACAGTCCCGGATCTCTGCCCCTAAAAGACACTCCGGTGCAAAAAAAGGTACCCGAGAGTCGGGAGGCTCCGGAGCTGGCCGCGTAGACGCAGGGGGCAAGGACACCCTCTCCACAGTGACTCCCGTCAGGAACGCGACCAACTGCGCCGGCGGCCCGGGGCGCCCCGCCGCGTCTCTGCCGCGGGAGGCCGGGCAAGCGCCGCTCACCTTGGAGAAACCGGGAGGGCCGCAAGTCGAGCGAGGCGCCCCCGCGGGCCGGCGGGCGGGAGTCCTCTCCGAGCCGGGAGGAACCGCGGCGCGGGCAACCAAGTCGCCGGCACCACAGGCTGTGGCCAGCAAGAGCACGCCGCCGGCCCGCTCGGGGGAACCTCGGCGGCGGCAGCCCGCCGCGCCGCCCAGCAGCCGCGCCGCATATCCGGGTCGCGCTCCACCACACTCACCTGCCTGGCGCTCCGCCGCTGCCGTGGGCTCCAAGCTCGGGTGTGCGGTCAGCAGCCCAGACCACCGCTACCGACCAGCTGCGGCGCTCCCATGTCGCCTCTCTCAGTCACCTCCCGCCTGCCCCGCGCGGCGCTACACCGTCCCGCCGCCCACTGCCATGGCCCGCCCCGTTCCTCCGCCGCCGCCGCCGCCGCCGCAGCCCCTGCCGCTGCCGCCGCACCGACCGACGGAGCACGCGCGCGCCGCCGCCGTGGGCGCGCCCGCGCGTGCGCGCGCGCGTGACTACCCCGCCCCTCGCGCCGCTCGGGCCAATCCCAGACCCCGCAGCGGCCGCCGCAGACCTACGGGACGGGCGGGGCGGGGCGGGGCGGGGCGGGGCTGGGAGAAAGGAGACTGCTGCCTAGTCCTCTCGGCTGCCCGCCCGCCCGCCTGCCCGGCTGCTGCGCGGTGCTTCTGCTCCCATTTGCTGCCGCCTGAGGACCGCAGGACGGGGAATCCCCAGCAAGCAGCCTCCGGAGACATCCACCACCTGCCCCGAGAGACCTCGCTCTTCCTGGGTCTCCTTGCTGGCCGTCTCTTCGCAGTTCCTCTCCCTAATCCCGTTCTGCGATTTTGAACAGACTCCTCGGTTCTGGAGCGCAGGCAGCACTTTGCTTTCACCCCTTCCCCTCCGTTTGTCACTCTGGTTCTGGGATGGGAACCCTTGGTCAGCCGCCCCACAGCCGGCCCTTCGTTCCCTGCACTGTCAATGATCATAAAAGAAAAAGTTTAGCCTTTCAAGCCCAAGAGTCTTTTCCTGTATGTTCATTGTGGCGATAACAACAGCTAACATTTGCTGCAGAGCCTTAGGGTTTTCCCAGCCCTTTACTCATACCTTATCTCCTGTTATCTTTGAAATTTCATGGCCCTCTTTCTTAGTGGCACACTCGAATTTCACTTATTGAAAACCAAAAATTTAACTTATTGTAAAGCTAGTATTTGTAACGTTATTGTAACTGACTACCATAATAGCTCAGGCATATAGTTTAGTCTGGGATAGAATCTAGAAGTAGAACCTAATATAAAGCAAAGGTGGCTTGATAAATGATCTTGGTTTAATTGACTCTCTGTTCATAATAGATCAAAAATAGAACCATGCCATATTCAAAAATAAATTCCAGAAGAATTAAAGATATAAAATATACAAATTAAAAACTTGGAGGAATATTTTTAAAGAATAGTAATATCACTGTAGTGAGGGGGGACTTTACGCAAGACAGGAAGCCCAGGCTCATTAAAGAAAAAATAAAAACACTTGTCTCTATAAATATTTTTAAAGTTTTGCATGACATCACAATGACAAGACAAGTTTTTTTAAAAAAAAAAGAAAAAACAATAGACGGAATAGAACTACACAAAACATATGGCAAGCACATTGTATCTCTAACATAAAAGAGTTTCTATAAATGGACTTTTTTAAAAAGCTGAATAGCTCAATGTTTTAAAAATATGGACAAAGTATACAAGCAGGCAATCAATAGAAGATAAAACCCAAATTTGAAAGATGCTTATTTCACTAATAGTCATGGAAAAGAAAATTAAGACATATAGTCCAGGTTTCTCTCATTATGTTGTCAAACATTTAACAAAAGCAATCACAATACATGTGGAAACAAGCGCTGGGACATAGCTGATGGAAATGTAAATTGACACAAACTCTGGGAATATCTATTAAAATTTAAAATACACATACCTACTCATTGCGGGGGGGGGGGAATTAACTCTGCCCTGTAGCAAAACTACAGAAATTACCAGTTGTAAGGATATACACAACGGTGCCACGGTGGATTGAATGTTGGTCCTCTAAATAAAGATATGTGCACCTGGCACCTGTGAGCATATAGACGTATTTGGAAATACCTTTACAGGTGTAATTAAGTTAAGGATCTTGAAATGAAATCATCCTAGATTTAGGGTGGGTCATAAATCCAGTGGCAGGTGTCCTTATAAGAGAAAGGGAAAGGCAGAGGAAGATTTGAGATACAGAGACGCAGAGACGAAGATGGGAAGAATGAGGCAGAGATGGGAGTGGTGTGTCTACAAGCCAAGAATGTCAAGGATTGCTGGCAGCTGCCAGAAGGTAGGAGAGGGGCATAGAAGAGATTCTCCCTCAGAACCTATGGAAGGAATGACACCTTGATTTCAGACCTCTGGACTCCAGAACTGTGAGAGAATAAATTCCTGCTGTTTCAAGCCACCCAATTTGTGGTGATTTGTTAAAGCAGCCAAAGGAAACAAATACAGATGCGTATTGTATTGCTTGTAGTGCAAAACAAACACAAACAAATTTGGAACCACCTGATTGTCCATAGGTAATGGAATCCATGAATCAAATGTACTGCCTCTGTACTATGGAATATTACGCAATGACGAAAATGAGTTAGACCCAGAGGGATGTCCATAATATATTGCTAAATATATTTTAGAGTGATAAAGAGTGGTATGATCCTGTTAGTATATTGCTGACCATTTTTATATATATTCATAGGAACATAAAGAAAGGGGTGGAAGAATTTACACTAGGCTGATCACACTGGATACCTCCGAGTGTGAAAGAGAAGGGTGTGAGTGGGAGGGAGTTCTTTTTCTTTATAGATCTTTGAATTATCTTAATTGTTATAACCAGTGTATGTATTATCTCATTATTTCACTCTAATAAATGTAGTTTTAAAGGGGAAAAAATTTTGTGACTAATTCTTTTAAAATATATATATATTTTTTTATTTCAGAGAGGAAAGGAGAGGGAGAGAGAGAGAGAGAAACACCAATGATGAGAGAGAATCATTGATCGGCTGCCTCCTGCATGCTCCCCCACCGGAGATAGAACCCGAAACCCAGGCACATGCCCTGACCGGGAATGGAACTGTGACCTCCTGGTTCATAGGTTGACACTCAACCACTGAGCCACACCTGACAGGCTATGACTAATTTTGTTGTTTTTGCTGTTAATCCTCACCCAAGGAAATTTTTTCCATTGATTTTTAGAGAGAGAGGAAGGGAGGGGGAGAGACAGAGAGAGAGAAACATCAATGTGAGAGAGACACATGGATTCCTTGCCTCTCACACAGGCCCCAACCAGGGCTGGGCATCAAGACTGCAACCATGGTATGTGCCCTTGACTAGGATGAAACCCATAACCCTTTGGTCTGCAGGCCGATGATCTAACCACTGAACCCATTGACCAGGGCTTTCTTCAATTTTAGAAGATTCATTTGTTCTCCTTGACCCCCGCACTTCTCACCACTGAGTTCTGAGCTATACTCAGTATATACTCTTTTGGCATTTCCCCCCTCTTTCCAAATACTTCTGAGTATTTCCTAGATTCATAGAATTTTTAAATTTTTCTTTTTAAAATTTGAGTGCTTTCATTTCCTTGTATAAGGAATATATTCACATGGTTTGAAATCCAAAATATACAACCAAATATCCAGTAAAAACTCTCTTTCACAGACAGCTAAGAAGTTCTCCAATGTTGCCATTTTCTTGAGTATCCTTCCAGAAATATTGTGTGCATATATAAGCAAACACAGATATATATTTCTCCATTTTTAAATTCAACATTTTTTTATTGATTTGAGAGAGAGAGAAACATTGATTTGTTTTCCACTTATTTATGCATTCATTGGTTGATGCTCTCACTGGGAATTGAACCCGCAACGTTGGCGTATCAGGACCATGCTCTAACCAACTGAGCTACCCAGCTAGGGCATAGTTCCCCATTTTTTTACACAAATCGCAGTGCTTGATTTATACGTGTGTGTGTGTGTGTGTGTGTGTGTGTGTGTGTGTTTCTATTTTTAAAATACATTTTTATCGATTTCAAAGAGGAAGGGATAGAGAGAGAGAGAAACATCAATGATGAGAATCATTGATCAGCTGCCTCTTGCACGCCCCACTGGGGATTGAGCCTGCAACCCAAGCATGTGCCCTGACCGAGAATCAAACCGTGACCTCCTGGTTCCTAAGTCAACGCTCAACCACTGAGTCACGCCAGCCGGTCTATACTTGTTTTTTTGTTTGTTTGTTTCATATATATCAGGTTATTTTATATCAGTGCATATAGATTTTCTGTATTATTTTTAACTAGAAGCCCAGTGCATGATTTAATCATGCAAGTGTAAGCTGTCTGTCCGCTGGTCGGCAGCTCCGAAGTCCCTGGGCCCCTAGGGCGAGGCGGGGCGGGGGCGTGGTCCTCCTGCGGCTGGAGCCCAGGCCAGGGTCTTGCCTTTGCCTCCCGCCCAGGAAGGCTGGGGCCGCCGCCACGTGCTCCTGCGGCCCAACTGCCGCCAGACTCCTCCCCGGGGAGCCGTGCTGCCTCCAAACCTCCAAAAACGCCGGCTAGGCTCGCTGCCCCAGAGGCCTGTCTGTGCCGCAGCACAGCCATGGCGCAGACGCTGAGCTCGCATCGCCGCTGGCAACGCGAGCTCAGCGTCCTGCCGGCCCAATCACCACCCCAGCCACCCCGAGTCCCGCCCCCTGTGTCACCCGCTGGCCCAATCATGGGCGTAGCGGAGTGATGGTAATTTAAATATTACCTTTTTATTATGTAAGATTTTTTGTTGGTGTATAGAATATATACAAAAAACTGCACTTCATAATTTTTCACATGTCAAACACACTTGTATCTTACACAGTTCCTAAATCAATAAAGAGAGCATAATGAATATCTCTGAACCCAGTTACTGCCCTGCCTCCAGGGCTAACCACTATCCCAGCTTCTAACTTCCTGTTTTTAAACTTCAATCAAATAGATTCATGCAGTGTGTGCTCTTTTTTGGTTTGGTTTCATTTGCTCTACATTTCCTCCACATTATTTTAAGAGTCATACACTACTGCAGTAACAGGGCTTGGTTCATTCTTTGCCATATAGTATTTCATTATATCTGCCTTCTATTTTATGGCTATGTAATATTTCACTGTAAAGATATTCTATAACTTATTTATCTGGTCCCTTATTGATGGATATTTAGAATGTTTCCAATCTTTTATATATACATATTTTATTGATTTTTTTTTTTTACAGAGAGGAAGGGAGAGGGATAGAGAGTTTGAAACATCGATGAGAAAGAAACATCGATCAGCTGCCTCCTGCACACCCCCTCCTGGGGATGTGCCCACAACCAAGGTATATGCCCTTGACCAGAATCGAACCTGGGACCCATGAGTCCGCAGGCCGATGCTCTATCCACTGAGCCAAACTGGTTAGGGCTGTTGCCAATCTTTTGATATACAAACCTGCAACGAACAACTTTGAATTTATATCATTTGGCACACGTACAAGTATAACTACAGAATAAATTCTTAGAAGCAGAATTACTGGGTCAACAGGTATAGGTATATGCAATTTTTAAGGATATTACCAAATTACCCTCCATACAGGATGGACCCTTTATACTCCTGCCAGCAGAGTATTTGAGAACTTTCTTTCTTGGAATTTTAGAGCTTGGAGCTTGGAGACTTAAAGATCACATTGTACAGCCCACTCATCTTACACAGAGAAAAATTAAAGCCCTTAAGGGCGAAAAGACTTGTACAAAGCCAGAGAGCAAGTTAGTTACCATCCCCAGGTCCTGAAGGAGGAGGCTTGGATGCTGGTCTCCAGTATCAGAGAGAGCCAACAAAGCCTCACACATCCTGTCCTGCCCACAGCTATTGGCATGCTGCCCTCCTCTCCCCTCCTCTTCCAACCGTCTTCAAAGACCAGCACAAAAAGGCCACACACACCAGGGCCACCAAACATGGGAGGAAAAAAACAGAAAGGGGAAGGCAGATGGAGGGCAGAGGAGAAGGTGAAAGGGTGAGCAGCAGACACTTGAGAAAAAATAAACTCTGCAATAGAAAAGAAAACTTGGGAGGTAAATGAAAACTTGGGTAACAGATAAAGGTGGACAGTGATATTGGAGAGAGAAGGAAAGGCAAAAGGCATGGATTTCTGTCTTTTCTCCAGATAAGAAAAATATTTTCGGGGGTGGGGGGGTTGATGACAAATATGTGATACCTTAATCAATAAAGTAATTAAAGAAATAAAAATAAATAAAGAGAAATGACCCATTCTAAAAAAAAAAAAAGAAAAATATTTTCACAAATGCCTGATTATCAGTAATATCAAATATAAAAAGCCTGCTTTAAACAGGATATCTGGAGTAAAATTATCTGGTCTCTTCACATTTGTTTCTTTTATCTATTGCCTCCCCAGGACTGAGATTTATTCCTAACATATAGTAGATGCTTATTAAATATTTCTGAATGAAGAAATTACATAGCAGAAACCGAGGCCCAGAGAGGTTAAGGGGCTTGCTCATCGTCACAGAGGCCATGGAAACCCAGATCTTTTAGGTTCCTAATTTGGTGAAGTGCTGCCAGTTGCTCCTCATAACCCATTGAAATGGCCTCATTAGGTTGCCAAGCACTATTTATGCCAGCATTCCTAGCTGAATGAGAAATTCTCTAGGAATACTGAGGAACCATTCCTGGACTGCTGAGACTGATGAAACCCACATAGGTTTGTCAGAAGAGTCAAGATGCATTTGTTTTGTTTTGTTAATCCTCACTTGAGGATATTTTTCCATTGATATTTTAGAGAGAGTGGAAGGGAGAGGGAGAGACAGAGAGAGAAACATCAATGTGAGAGAGACACATCAATTGGTTGCCTCCCACATGTACACCAACCAGGGCCAGGGATTGAGCCTGCAACCAAGGTATAGCCTTTGCCCGGAATCAAACCTGGGACCCTTCAATCCTTGGGCCAACACTCCATCCACTGAGCCAAACTGGCTAGGGCTCAAAGTGTATTTTTATAGGCACCAGAGAGTAGGTTTATCTTGACTGGTGACATCTTTCCTGCCTGCCTTCCTAGGGTGTATCTACTTTGGTGCTGAAGGCCCAGGGGGATTTAGGTTCAATTGTTTTTTTTTTTTTTTTTTTTTACTAAATATACTTATTGATTTCAGAGAGGAAGGGAGAGGGAGAGAGAGATAGAAACATCAATGATGAGAGAGAATCATTGATCAGCTGCCTCATGCATGTTCCCCACTGGGGATCGGGCCCACAACCCAGGCATGTGCCTTTGACCAGAATCGAACCCGGGACCTTTCAATCCTCAGGCCAATACTATCCACTGAGCCAAACCAGCTAGGGCTAGGTTCAGTTTTTAAATTTTTCCCTACCACTCTCCATAATCGAAGCCACATCTACCTGATTATCTTGGCCAACCTTTCTCCATGGCCTCAGCCTCAATTTCACTTCCTTGTGACTGCTGGCCTCTCCCTGCTCCACTATGAGACTCTTATTTTGTTTTTGATTGGAGGCAGAAAAGTTACACTCGGAGACTGATTCTGTCTTTTCCAGCAATTTATTTAGCACAGGTTCACTGTGAGAATTATAATAATTTTAGGAGCCATTAGCACACAGGATAATATATCTCCTAATAAGGCAAATAAAGAAATAACATACTCCAAACAAATGACAGATTAATCACAGGCAAGGGGAGGCAAAAGGAATAAAGTCCAAATTTAGAGGTGTACTGTTTATAGGAGTTTGGTTTCTTGGGAGAGATGGCTAAACCACCTGCAAGCTGACTTTCAGCTGCTAGAGCAAAATGGGAGTCCCTTGTTGCTAGAGCACGTTGCTAGGGGATGAAGACGGCCAGTGTTGGCAGACAAGCTATGCTGCCCTGAGGGCTATCACTCCAGGGAGCATTACACAGTTTAGTGCCACCACCCACCAAAGAGTCCCCTTGGCCATTGCAGGAGCAAGCATTTCAAGATCTCTGGAGAACTCCTTAAGTCAGCAAAGCATCCACTTACCCAAACCAAAACTCTTGAACAGTCCTCATAAACTTTCAGTTTTTATAGTCTAAATGTCCCTTGGCCATAGGTGGATTAAAACAATGTTACTTGTCATAAACAAATGGATTTGAAATCAGATCAAACCAAGACACAGACTCCCACCTCTCTGTTGGACAATCACTGGTTTTCCAGCCTGTCTCTCTGTGGGCTGCAAGAAAGCTGAGGGCTGGAATGCTTTCCTGCTCCCTTTTGTATCTTCAGGTCCCAGCACAAAGGGCAGCTGGTTTTAATGGAAGGCTTTCTTTTGAAGAATCAGCTTCTCTTCTCTACTCACATTTTTAGCCATATTGTTTTAGGAAAGGGTTTAGAGTAGAGTATCTGGATACACCAATGTACACCCTTCGGGGCTGGAGCCTGTAGAAATAGGGAGGGCATTCTGAAAAGAAGGAGAACGCCAGGCATTGGGACACAAGGAGGACCAGATACTACATGCTCCTGGAAATCAAAGAGATATAGAAGGCTTTGGAGAAAAATGGAATAAAACACAATTACACACACATGCACATGAGCACATGCATACAAACAGACACAGAGACTTTATCTGAATTACGTGATATTATACAACTTTAAAAAGAACAAGGCACCCCGGCCTTGTTGGAGCATCGTCCCAGACACTAAAAGATTGCAGGTTTGATCCCCGGTCAGGGCGCATAAAGGAGATAGCTAATGAATATTTCTCTCTCACATCAATGTTTCTCTCTGTCTCTTTCCCTTCCTCTCTCTCTAAAATCAATTTTAAAATATAGGCATTTCTAAATGTACTGGTCTCCAAAATATTGTTTAATAAAATAGGCAAGATGCAGAACAGTAAAATATGCTACTATTTGGATGTACAGAGATTATCATCAGCCAGGTATAAGAAGTTAACAGTGGTTGCCTGGAAGACAGAGAACTAAAGGCTGGAAAACAAGAATGTAAGGGAGAAAAAAAGAGTGGAAAGGACAATTAATTTTTGTGGTTGTTCTCTTTTATGCTATTTGACCTTTTTTTGTTGTTGTTAAATATATTTTTACTAATTTCAGAGAAGAAGGGAGAGAGAAACATCAATGATGAGAGAGAATCATTGATCAGCTGCCTCCTGCATGCCCCACACCTAGGATAGAGCCCGAAACCCAGGCATGCACCCTGACCAGAATTGAACCTTGACCTCCTGGTTCAGAGGTTGATGATCAACCACTGAGCCATGCCAGCCAGGCTGTTATTTGACATTTTTATCATGCTTATGTGGAATAGGGATTTCCCCTCTTTTTCCTCATAATTCTTCTGGATGATCTAATAATCAAATTGACATGAGACAGATTAACTGGAGGAAACCATATAACCAAAAATAATTATATATGTACATACAGGGGTTCTGTAAGACTATAGGACCCCAGAACAAATGGGGCAGTTGGGGCTTCTAGGCCATCTTGGGCTAAGGAGAAAGGGGAATAGTAGCTTGGACTTCAAAGGGAAGGTGGGCAATTCACAGGTAGATGAGAAGGAGCAAACATTTGGTGAACAAATTCTTGCCAGGGCCACCCAGAAACAGTGGGACACAGTGGGGAGTCTAACAACAAGATTGCTGGTTCCTCCCTGACTGCCACACTTAGCTCATCTTAAAATACAATTATCTATGATAATAGATCCCTTACTGAAGCAGATCCTCTATCTAAATTCTTTTAGACAGTTAGGGTAAGGTCCAAGTTTCTTCCGGTGTCTTTTGCTTCTTAAAAATAAAAGGTTTTAAAATAATCAATATCCTAATAAAGGCATATTTTGATGTGTCAAACTCTGCTCCTCCTCACTCACGTATTACCATATCATACCATATCAAAGGGCTGTAATTTAACAAGAGGTACTACTGTCATTGAGAAAGGAGAGGCAAAAAAGCAAGAGGAAGGGGTGGAGCCGAGTGCGGGAGTGAGCCTGTGTGGCAAGGAAGGCACTAGAAGGACAGGATGTAGGCTCAGGAACCAGCCTTGCAAAGTGAGAAGGCTGAGCACATTGTATTCTAAGCACAATTTCTCTTCAATCCTATTAACTTGCACCACTAGAAACGGTGCCATCCACTACAGAAATATAAGTTGAATGTTGAAAAATAATAAATCAGGTACTTTTTAAAACCAATTAGTGCTGGTATGCAGGGTTAGGTAGATCAAAGATTGTAGCCCTGGCTCCCAAGGGGTTTGGGTGTGACTCTGCCCTGTGGAATGTGAGCAATTCATCAACAAAGGCACTGACTGCCCTGCCCTGTTTGTTGTTGTGGACCAGCCACGGAGACTCCAATTTAACCTGTTTTCATAAATATGGAAGATAATGTAATGTCATTAGATTCACATTTTAAGGTTGTACACTTGAAACCTACATAATTTTATTAACCAATGTCACCCCATTAAACGCAATTAAAACAAATATTTTCTGGCTCATTAAGAAGACATCGGAGGAAGATATGTCCCAAACTCTGGTGCCAGTGGCCTGTTGGCAGTTTCACCCTACCTCACCATATTACTGAGCTTTTACTGGAGAGCCTGGATTCAGCTCCTTAGGCAGCTCACAAGGCCTTACCTTCGCAAAACAAATTCCAACTGCAAAGGGAATTCCTTTAGCTAAAAAAAGTGGTCTCCATCACATCCTTTTTCTTCAAGCAAACTCAAACCAAAGAATTGACTTTCTTGAGCTTCTGCATCTTTTTAAAAAATTTGTCTTCATTGTTGAAAGTATTGCAGATGTTCCTCCCTTTTTTCCCCTATTGACTCCCTCCACCTTGCACCCCCTGCCAACTTCTGCATTTTAAGTCTTCATTTCAAAATATAGGTAGACTAGAGGCCCAGCGCATGAAATTCGTGCATGGGGTGGGGGTACCTCAGCCCAGCCTGCACCCTCTCGAAATCTGGGACCCCTCAGGGGATGTCCGACTGCTGGTTTAGGCCTGTGGGACCGGGCCTAAACAGGCAGTGTGACATCCCTCTCGAAACCTGGGGCTGCTGGCTCCTAACCGCTCACCTGCCTGCCTGCCTGATTGCCCCTAACCACCCTGCCTGCCTGCCTGATCGCCCCCTACCCGCTTCTGCCTCTGCCCCCGCTGCTGTGGCTTCATCCGGAAGGTCGTTCGGCTGTCCAGTCTAATTAGCATATTATGCTTTTATTATTATAGATTATTATAGATAAGGCAGTTTGGCTTCTTGCACTAACTTTTGATTCTTAAATCAAACTGAGCTCACCGTTTGAGAGCAGTCTTGAAATACCTATGCAAATGAAAGGGGAAGCTGGTAGGTACAGGATAGGTCTGGACAACCAAAACCTGGATTGCTCAACACTGGTGGGGACTGGAGTGAAATGTGAAATGACTTCCTCATACTCAGCCCTCCAGGTGGGTCCAGAGGCAGATAGATGTTTCTTTTACAAGATCGAAAGTCACACTGTCAGAGGGTTCAGGGATGTTCCATTGAGAATAAACTTTCAGATTGAAATCAGCAAGTATTTGTCAAGTGTCTTCTTATTCTTTTTTTTCCAAGTGTCTTCTCAATAGTTTTTTAGTAATTTAAGCTGGGGTTCCAGTAGAGCTAAGAGAAATTCATACAAGGCAGTGTTTCTCAAATTCCAATAATATGCAGACTCTTTGGAGGGTAAAAAAATTATTCCCAGAATCTTGAGAATATTCATTTCTTTGTTCACTCAGCAACAGTCCCAGGCACTGGAATAAATGGTGGGGATACAGAGGTGAACAAAACAATGTGATTCCTACAGCATATGCTGCAGAGGAAGAAAGTCTTTAATGAAGTCATCTCATGATTAACTGTAAATTACAGCTAAGTGCCATAAGGTGGGGCGCCGGATGCTCTGGAAGTAAATAATAATGGGGGAATTGACTGAGAGGGGAAAGCAAACTTTTCCCTATGGAGGGGAAAACTTGGCTAAGTCTGAAGGAAGATTAAGGTAGGCAAAGAGTGGGAGTGTTACAGGAGAGGGGAGGGGCTCATCTCCCCCAGGTTGCTAGTGGGAGTGGGGTTCTTGGGGTACCGCTAGAATAGCATTTTGGAGGCCCCCCTGGGAGGATGAGCTATAGGAGAAAGCTTTATTTCCATGGAATTACACCCCATTTCCCTTAGCCCAGTCATAGAAGTGTAGCTGGGGTTCCAGTAGAGCTTAAATCAGAGCTGCTGTCCAGAGTTTCCTCTCCATGTTGGAGCCGGGTCCAGCATCAGGCTAGCTTAGCTTGTGTTTCCCGTTGCAGTCCATTAGTCCATTGCATGTGGGGTCTGCACGGCCATGGCTCAAAGGGCCGAATACAAGAAAGCCAAGCCCGAGCCATGCAAGCAACAAGAGTCCCAAGAGTGGCCCGGCCAGCCTGGGTCAGTGGCTGAGCATCGGCCTAAAAATCAGGAGGTCATGGCTCAATTCCCGGTCAGGGCACATGCCCAGGTTGCGGGCTTGATGCTCAGGTTGCGGGCTTGATCCCCAGTGTGGGGTATGCAGGAGGCAGCCGATCAACGATTTCCTGTCATTATTGATGCTTCTATTTCTCTCTCCCTCTCCCTTCCTCTCTGAAATCAATAAGAATATGTTAAAAAAAAAAAAGAGGGAGTCCCAAGAGTGCAAGAGAGCAAACACCTGGGGGGGGGGGGTA
The DNA here is from genome assembly GCF_951640355.1 of Cnephaeus nilssonii. Classification (NCBI taxonomy): domain Eukaryota; kingdom Metazoa; phylum Chordata; class Mammalia; order Chiroptera; family Vespertilionidae; genus Cnephaeus; species Cnephaeus nilssonii. Next base: position 30,825,021 of record NC_137088.1, read on the forward strand.
ATGGTAAGATATGTACACATATAATACCTCAATAAAAAATTTAAAAAAAAAAGAAAAAAAAAGAAACTAAAAAAAAAAAAAGAGAGAGAGAGCAAACACCTTTGTTTAGGGGATTATGTATTCTCAAATGTTCAGTGTACTTGCTGTGGCCACACCCATTCTGGCCACCCATCTCTGTCCCCAGGTATGATTGACAGACACCTTCCGTAGTCACCCCAACTTTCCTGGGCATGTGTCTATCTTCCCTTTATTGGGTCCCTGGGGAGTTCGAAATTGCAGCTTCCCAATTAAGCTGCCCATATGACATGCCTACAAGGTCTGGCCTTTTCCCTTTGCTCCTTTCCTATTATTAATAGCTAGCTAATTATAATGCTATCAGGGGCAAGGGTCCTGTGGCAGGAGGGACCATGGCCATTTGTACCTGAGTTTGTTTATTTAATCTTCCTAATAGCCAAATGAAGTAGGTCTATTATTATATGCATTTAACAGATGAGGAAACTGAGGCTCAGTCCTACCAGATTGCAAACTCCTTGGGGAGAGCATACAGGTATTGTGTTTATTTTTATACCTCCCACAGTAGACACAGGGCCTTGCTCTGAGTGAGTCTTCAGCAAAAGTGTATTCGGTCCCTTCGCCCGAATCCACATAGCCAGCAAGTTACTGAAACGGGGACTCCAACACCACCTGTTTAGGACAATAGCCCCTGTGCCTTCCATACCACATAACTCCTGCCTTCCAGCCTCCCTGAGTTCCTTTCCTCCAGGATTTTAGTTAATTCGGTGTGTTCTAGGGATATACAATTTATGGCCTAACCTTACATGGCAGCAAATGTTTTTTTAAAAAATTCTGTATTCAACTTTGAAAACCATTAAGTCATCTGTTATTTGAAAAAAAAAAGAAAAAACACACCTGACTCTGCATATGATTAAATGGCCTTGAGGATGTAACACAAGCCAACCAAAGCACAAAAACCCCGAGTTCACCCTGCAACAACATCCTGAAATTGTGTCTCCACTTCCACTTTGATTCTGTGAACGAGCTTCCCAGGTGTTACTTCCCAGTGATGACATGACTCAGTATCTGGAGCTCTGGACTGCTCCGAACAGGGAGGATACTATCTGAACACACTTCAGTCCAGGCAGCGTAATGGAGGGCCTCTGAAACAGTAAACGATGCATTTTACACTGCAACCCAGTACAAAGGGGTGTTTGTGTGTCTGCTTTTATAATATAAGCTGAAATCAAAATGTGATGGAATAACACCCTTATTATGTGTGATGCACTCTGATGTTTCCTAGCCCATTCCTATTTTTTATTCTATTCTATTTTATGTTTTAAGAATTGTAGTTGCAATCCACCAAGTTAATTTCACCCCCCCTATTGAATCTTGCAATTTGAGAAACATTGGCCCAATACATAGGCAGAAGTTGATACTCCTTGAGTACAGTAACACAAACAGTTTATGCACCCGTGTCCCTAGCGCCTATCACCCCTTTTTCCCTCCTGAATAAATGAGGGGGTGAAAACCTACCATGTGCAAGTGAACTGGCCAAAACTAAGAGCCAAAGCTATGAGGATCCTTGCCATGGTGGAGCTTGGAGCCTACTGAGGGGGACAGACTTTCAACCAATATTAAATTAAATTTAAAAAATTTAAAAAATTACAAATTGCTATAAGCATGTCAGTCAGGTAGATGTACCTTAATGTGTGGGGTCAAGGGAGGCATCTCTCAGAGTAGGACACATCGAAGCTGAGACCTAAAGTCCACGTAGGCGTTAGCTACGTAGGATCCGAGAGGCAAGGGAATGGGTAGAGCATTCCAGGCAGAGGAAAGAGCATTCATGTCGATGAACAGAGGCAAGGAGTTGGGCACGTTAACACGTCTCCCCACAGAGGGGCTGGAGCTCTGCTGTTTCTGTCCCCACTTTTTATTTTATTTTTATTGATTGATTTGAGGGGGAGAGAGAGGAGGGGGAAAGAGAAAGAGACATGAGAGACATGGATTTGTTGTTTCACTTATTTATGCATTTATTAGTTGTTTCTTTAAAAAAATGTTAATATATATATATATATATATATATATATATATATATATATATATCCCTAGCTGGTTTGGCTCAGTGGATAGAGTGTCAGCCTGTGGACTGAAGGGTCCCGGGGTTTGATTTCAGTCAAGGCCACAAGCCTGGGTTTCAGGTTCAATCCCCAATATATTTTTATTGATTTCAGAGAGGAAGGGAAAAGGGAGAGAGAGATAGAAACATCAATGATGAGAATCATTGATCGGCTGCCTCCTACATGTCCCCAGTGGGGATCAAGCCCACAACTCAAGCATGTGCCCTGACTAGGAGTCAAACTGTGACCCCCTGGTTCATAGGTCGACGCTCAACCACTGAGCCACGCCTTGCTTCTTATATGTGCCCTGAGCCGGGATCAAACTGAAACCTTAGCATATTGGGAGGATGCCAGGGCTATGTCCCCACTTTTCCTATGGAAGCCCCAATATTCCCTGCTCCACCTCGGCCTGGGTAGAGCCAATCAGAAATCTTCATTTCCCTGGCCACAGTGATGAATGTGATTAGTTCGGGGAGGAGCAAGTGACCTCAACTGGACCAGCTGAAGTCATCTTTGGTATGTGAAAAGGATCTCTTTTTCTCTACGACTGCAGATGCAAGATTAAGTGAAGCCTGAACTCTCTTCCATTGTATAAGGAGACCAGATCAGAAAATGAAGTTGACATCAACAAATCAACAAACGACAAGTGCTGGTGAGGATGTGGAGAAAAAGGAACCCTCCTGCACTGCTGGTGGGAATGCAGACTGGTGTAGCCACTGTGGAGAACAGTATGGAGTTTCCTCAAAACACTAAAATGGAACTCCCATTTGACTCAGTAATCCCACTTCTAGTACTATATCCCAAGAAACCAGAAACACCAATCAGAAAGGATATATGCACCCCTATGTTCATAGCAGCACAATTTACAATGGCTAAGATTTGGAAACAGCCTAAGTGCCCGTCAACAGATGAGTGGATTAAAAAACTGTGGTACATCTACACAATGGAATACTATGCCACTATAAAAAAGAAGGAACTTTTACCATTTGCAACAGCATGGATGGAACTGGAGAGCATTATGCTAAGCACAATAAACCAGACGGAGAAAGATAAATATCACATGATCTCACTCATGTGTGGGATATAATGATCAACATAATTTGATGAACAAGAATAGATCCAGAGACAAATGGCAGGGGAGGGGTTGGTTAAAGAGCAACCAAAGGACTTGTAAGCATGCATATTAGCATAACCAATGGACACAGACACTGGGGTGGTGGGTGCTTGCCTGGGGTGGGAAAGTGGGGAGGGGGTGTCAATTGGGGGAAAAGGAGGCATATGTAAAACTTTAGACAATAAAAAAGAAAGAAAGAAAATGAAGTTAAAATACAGAGAAAAGGAGAGCAATCAGCAGGAGCAAGAGAGAGAAAGAGAACATCATTTGAAACCCTGAGTCCACACAGGCCTGAAAGCCAGCAGATTAGCAACACTTCGAAAGTGTTTGAGCAAGTAACTCCACTCTCCCCTAGTGCTGGTTTTAGTTGGGTCTCTGTTCTTGTAACTGACTACAAGTATGAAAGAAAGAGTAGAAAGTCAATTAATTTATTTTTTTAAAGAGAAACAAGCCCTGCCCTGGCTGGTGTGGCTCAGGTTAGAGCATCAGCCCTCGAACCAAAGGGTCTCAGGTTCGACTGGTGGTCAAGGGCATGCACCTGGGTTGCAGGTTCCATCACCGCCCCTGGTCCAAGTGTATGTGGGAGGCAATCAATCAATGTGTCTCTCTCACATCGATGTTTCTCTCATGTGCTTTCTCTCTCTTTCTCTTTCCCCCTCTTTCCCTCCCTTCCACTCTATCTAAAAAAAAAAAAAATCAGTAAAAAAATATCCTCAGGTGGGCATGAACAAAACAAAACAAAACAAAGCAAAGCAGAACAAGTAGCTCAGTTGGTTAGAGCGTGGTCCCAAACCAAGGTTCTGGGTTTGATCAGAGCACATATAAGAATCAACCAAGGAATGCATAAATAAGTGGGAAAAAAACAACAACAAAATAAATAAATGAGTGGAACAACAAAATTGATCTTTCTCTCTCTCTACCTTCCTGTCTCTCTCTCAAATCAATAAATAAAAATAAGAAGAGACACAATTCTTCCATGAATGAAAAATTTGCCTGGACTATGCCAGATTTTCAAAGGTTCCAATTTATGAAATTGGTGACTTTTTTTAAATTTCTTTTTTTACTTTATTTTTTAAAAATATTTTTATTGATTTTCATAGGAAGAGGAAGGGAGAGGGAGAGAAAGAAACATGGATGTGAGAGCAGAACCTAGACAGCCTGGGATGAAGCCTGCAACCCTGGCATGTGCCCTGACTGGGAGTGGAACCAGCAACTTTTTGGTGCTCTGGATGACTGACTAAGCCAGACTGGCCAGGGCTTTTTCTATAAAAATAAAATAAAATAATTGATTGATTTTAAAGAGTGAGGAAGTGGGGGGGTGGGGGGGAAGAGAGGGAGAGAAAGAGAGAGAGAGAGAGAGAGAGAGAGAGAGAGAGAGAGAGAAATTAATTTATTGTTCCACTTATTTATGCATTCATTGGTTGATTCTTGTATGTGCCCTGACAAGGGATTGAACCTGAAATCTTGGCATATTGGGATGATGCTCTAACCAACTGAGCTACCCAGCCAGGCTCTTCTTCTTCCTTTTTTCTTTTGTATTGATGGTGTGGAGAAATGTTAAAGGAGTTTATAAAGAAAGCAGGGAAGCTATGATATAGCCTTAGCTATAAATATCTAGAGGTGATGAGAAGCAAACATAATTTTGGTCGAGGTGCTAGGACTTGGTCTTAGATTAGATAGCGGTAAAGGGCTGAACTGTCAAGATGAATGAATAAAATAGGTAATTTAATACATGCTGAGTTCAACAGCCACAGAGCAATTGGTATATCTTGGACAACCTGGAGCTAAGACAGCAGAGCCTAAGACAAGGCCTGCCTTCAAGGAGCTTACAGCAGGGGAGATCCTACAATCAGAAAAGAAAGAAACAAACAAAATCCAAGAACCCCAGGAATAGGGAAGGGCTCACCTAGAGTTAAGAGAATTAGTTTTGTTTTCCTTCTAGACCTGGGGTGGGGGGTGGGGGTGGGGGGCTGAGCCTTGCCTTTGTATAACAGGATTTGTGTTAACTGGTCATCTACACTCTCAGTCTCCAAGGCCATTAGGAAAGCATTTGGCATGGGGAGGGCACTAGGTGAGGGGAAGGAAAAAACATGGGGGCAAAATGTACGCAGGATGGGAGCCTGCACTGAACTTCACTGTTATAACAAGTCAAATGGGATACCCAGAAACAAGGGGTATGAGAGTAGATGTTCTCCAAGTGCAGCAACAAGGCAGCTACCTCAGAGGCCATAGAACTGAAAGGCTCTCAAACTAGGCCAACGCCTCAAATTACATCCTTTATTGAAGCACACATAGGGAAGAGCAAGGGGAAAGGGATGGGGTAGGTTACCTCACTTAGGGTATGATGCAGAGGGGTACAAGCATGACAGGACCTGAATTCTGGGGGACACGATATTTGTATGTTGTCTCTTGGCCACATCAGCCTTCCCTGCGAATGGTGCCGTTAATAAGGACCAGAGGTGAGGTCTGAACAATGGCATGCCCATAGATAAACATCTCCCTGGATCAATAGCACACCAATGCCAAAGAAATACACAGCCCAGTATACCTGGCCATTGAGGTAGCTCACCAATTAGCCAGCTGATCAGCTATAGATTTCATTTGTATATTTTGGGGGAGAGGATTGGGCCAGAATGGTTGTCCTCCTCCACATTAAGACTTCATGCATGAATATTTAGGGTATCATGAATATATAGAGTTCCAGTGCCTCATGTATATTCAGTACCTCAAGAGTGGTAGGGAACTCTTGGTCCTTCCAGCCTATGTTTATATAGAATTACTATCTTCACTTACCAGATTTCTAAATGGCTTTGCCTTTATTTTACAAACTGTAAATGTATTCATTTTCTAAAATAAATCGAAGTCTGTGAAAAATTCACATTACAGTAGGACTTGCAGATATCCAAGTCAGAGCAACCTCTGTGAGTGGGGAAAGAAGACTTGGGGAGGGCTCTTTTTAACACCAAAGAGGGAAAGCACTTTCTCCCCCAGGAGCTGAACCCAGGCGGGACGAGGGGCAGCCAGATCCTTCTAAGGGGAACTCAGGGGCCAGGGGCCAGAAGTGTGACAGGGAAGCAGCTAGGATAAGCAGATGCAGCCTAGCGTCCAACCCAGACAGGCAGGATTGCTGACACCCAAACCTTGAAGCTAGCAACTTTCCCCTGAGGCCCCCTCAAGAAGGAGAATTCTGGGAAGAGGTGAGAGGAAGCCCAGCCAGGCCCAGCTCAGTGGTCTAGCCTTCCGCTCAGTGAATAAGGACCAGCTCAAACCAGGACTCCCCAGGTTTCTTGCAAATCTGTAACTTCCTTAAAGTTAGTTATTTCTGTTACTCCTTATTTCCCTGCAGCTCAGCTGGTAACATGAATAGGGTTTAAGCAGAGAAAGGAGGAGGTGCCAGGGGGATTGGTTACTTATTTAAAAGCTGACCCGAGGTGGCTGTGAAGCCGAGAGAGCACCTGGGAGCCTGCGGGGAGAGCTAGGAAAACCGACCCCAGCCCAGTGGAGGTGTGAAAGCTGGATGGGGCTGGGTGGGGTGGGGTGGGGGCTGGGTGTGAGAGCTCTGACTGGCACAGTTCAGCTAACCCCTCAGAGAATAGCTGGGCTTTTCCAAACCGCTTTGCTTTGTAGTCAGAAGTATAGGAACTGACTGCTGTGGGAAGAAGCTCGGCCCCCTCCCCTCCAGGCTCCTACCCTTCTCTCGGCTGCCTCTCTAATCACTGTACATGCATTGTCTGTTCTCTGTAGGTCTCCCCAGACAGACCATGAGCATCCTGGGAGCAGGCACTGTGTCCGATTCACCTCTTTCTGCTTCACAATGTGGCCCAGCATGGGGCCTGACACTTGGAAGTTTCTCAAAGAGTTACTTGTTGAATGAATGAACAAATGAATGCTTTCTCCCGACTACACTGAACTCTAGATGGGATTTACAAAGAGCGAAAAGCCTGTTGGCTGCTCTCAGCTCCTTCCTCACGCTGCACTTACCCAGGATCCCAGGAGGCAGTGAGCCCCTAAGGTTTGTTTCAGTGTTTATGTACACTTTCCTGGGGATACAATTCTGGGTAACTAACCAGATTTTCAACGGGGGGTATGTCTCCCCAAAAGGGTAACAATAGTCATTTGAATAAGTAGCTCCAGGACAGAGATTTTATATACATGTTCTCAGCGTTGATTTTCCTGAATCAAATACCTTTTCTTCGCAACACTACTGTTCTCTTCTTGTATAAAATCGTTTCAATTTGTTATTTTGTAATGTCAGGATCTCCTCCTGTTCACCTGCGTAAGCGATAACAACATGCTGATGGGATTCAGGACACGGTACCCTGAAATATGGCACGTTGGCATATTAAATATTTAAAGCTGAAGGAATTTTTAAAAGTGGCAGAAGCAGGAGGGTCACTCTGACCTCCCTCCCCTTCTTCCCTGAAACAGGTAATAAACCTCTCGTGTGAAAGGTACCTGCCCTGCACCAGGAGAAAGGAGGACATTCATCTTCAGAGACAGGGAATTGGGGGCCGAGGCTGTATAAGCAAAACCTGTTAAACGAACCCTCATCTTCTTAGTTACTTCTTCACCTCTTACTATTTCTAGCCCAAATCCCTTGTCTTGTCAATTCTTCACAAATGCTCCGGTCACCACTTCAGGTCTTCATTCCCTTGTGAAGGCTCCTGGGTACATGTAAAATGTTAATAACACCTGTATGCTTTTCTCCTGTTACTCTGTCTTTGCCTGTTTAATTTTCAGACCCAGCCAGGGGCCCTAAGACGGTGGAGTGAAACTTTTTCCTCCCTTTCAATGCCACATAATCTTTGAATCCTCCCAGCGCCTCCCTTCACTGCCTCAGCCAAGGCACCCTTCTTGATTTCTTTCACACTTCTGGTTCTTCGGCGGGTTTTTGCAGGTGGAAAGACGGTGTGACTGGGTGTGGGGAGTGTTGGAAGTGAGACCTCAAGGAACCAGGAAGAGCTGCTGAGATATCCTGCTACCCAATTCAATATTCTTCGCACGTTTAGCAGCCTCCCCTCCCTCTGCATAACAATGGAAGGAAAGAGGAAGTGGGGGAAAAAATTAGGTCCTGTAATTGAGTTCTAAGGGGTAATTACCAGGACCCAGGAGCTCCCAGAAAGGAACGTTAAAGCCAGCACAGGAAGATGACAGTTGGGGAAATTAGTAACAAATATTCACTGGTGTGGAGAAGCAAAACAAAAAAACCCTCAGGGCTGAACTGGACAGGCACCGAGGACACCTGAGGTGGGCAGCAAGGCCTGGGCCAGGGCCACCAGGTTCAGGACAGGAGGAGAGAAAGCCACCAGCCAGGCCGGGATTTTGCCGCAGCTGCTGTGGCCTCATATTGAGTATCGGTGCCTCAAGGGAGAGATGAGTCAGTCCCAGCAGATCCAAGTTTAGGATAAGAGAGCCACGGGGAAGAGCTGGGCAAATACCTTTCCAGTGAGAGCGCTAGCTGACCATTCCAATAAGGAATCCCACTAAGTTGGCCCTGGACCCTACCCCACGGTTTCATTTGCATGCAGACTGAGCGTGAGGTGCAGTTTTAAACTCCCTTGCCTTCCTCTGCCAGGAGGTTTCAGCCAGATATGCCACCCTTCGTTTAGTGTCATAGAGTTGTCTAAAGCCAAGGTTGACATAGGCACAAGGATAAGTGACAGATTATGGTTGCAAATGTCACATCTTGAAGCAGGAGGCAGGGAAAGGTCCTTGAAACCAAAGAATCTTCTCAGTCCTGGGCGTGGCTGGAAGTGCACGGTGAGTGTTGGTCCCTCCTGGGGGAGAGTGAGGAACTGGGTGGGGATCTGGCCAACTGGTGTCTGGTTCCTTTGAGGAAGGTAAGCTCCACCTCTCACTACTGACATTCATGCCTCTTGAAAGGATGGCAGGATTAGGGTGCATTACTCTGCCTAGGTCTACATGGAAACAGAAAGTGACCCAGAGCTGCCATTGGCCCAGTATGCAAGCTGTTTGCTCATGGTGGCTGCATTTGTGCTGCATGCTAGAGAGATTTCCCTTGTTGGGAAAAAGTTTGTGATGGGTGACGTTTCCCCCCGTTAAATTTTTATTTATTGATTTGAGAGAGAGAGAGAGAGAGAGAGAGAGAGAGAGAGAGAGAGAGAGATTGACCCATTGTTCTACCTATTTATGTATTCATTGGTTGACTCCTGTATGTGTCCTGATTGGGGATTGAATCCACAACCTTGGCACATCTGGACAATGCTTCAACAGAGTTATCTGAGAGGGCTGGATGACTTTGATCATATGGTTTTGGGTTTGTTTTTCAATTATGGTAAAATATATTTACCATTTTAACCATTGCTAAATATACATTTTCTTTTTTTTAAATATATTTTATTGATTTTTTACAGAGAGGAAGGGAGAGAGAGAGTTAGAAACATCGATGAGAGAGAATCATCGATCAGCTGCCCCCTGCATGCCCCCCACTGGGGATGTGCCCGCAACCAACGTACGTGCCCCCGACCGGAATCGAACCTGGGACCCTTCAGTCCGCAGGCCGACGCTCTATCCACTGAGCCAAACTGGCTTTGGCTAAATATACACTTTCTTTTATTTCTTTTTTAATCCTGGCCTGAAAATGTTTTCACTTATTTCAGAGAGAGAAAGGAAGGGAGAGAGAGAGAGAGAAACATTGATGTGGGGGAGAAACATTGATCAGTCAACTCCCAAACATGCCCTGACTCAGGATCAAACACAAAAACTGGGTATATGCCCTGACCAGGAATCCAACGTAGAATTCTTTGGTGCACAGGACATAGCTCCAACCAACGGAGCCACACTGGCCAGAGCTAAATATACGTTTTAATGACATTAATTACAATCCCAATGCTGTACAAGCATCACCACTACCTATTTTCAAAACTTTTTTCATCTAAACAAAACCTCTGTACTCATTGTGCTTGGTTTTTTGTTGTCGTTGTTTAAGTAACCTTTTCTCTAGAGTATGTTGGTCTCTGTGCTGGTAGGTGGGGCCCTAGTCAAGAGGTCTCTTCACTTGAGCTTCTTTCATCACAGGATTGCTGCGAGGGGTTTTTCTCTGTAAACAGCATTTCTATGTCCCTTCTATCTAATCACATTTATTTTTAGCAAAGTAGGTATTATATCAAACTATTCCAAAACGTAATGCTTAAAACGACAACACTTATGCTTGCTCAACTCATTTCTGTGAGTCATCCTTTGGGCAGAGCTCAGCTGGGCATTTGTTTTGCTGCCATCAACTAGGGTGTTCATGCCACTGCAGTCTTCTGGCGCTTCCACTGGGGCTGGATGCTACGATATGGACTCATTCTATGGACTCATTCTATGAATGAGACATTCTGTGTCTGGTGCTGGCTATGGGCTGGGTGGTATATTTTCAGCATGCTCCCTACGCAGCTGAGTTTTAAAAAAGAGCAAGAGAAAAAAGTCAAGACCCACTGTGCAAACTGTGTTCAAGCTGCTGCCTGAATCATCTTTGCTAATGTCCCAGTGACCAAAGAAAGTCACATGGGGAAGCCCAGAGTCAAGGTGAGAGGGGACTTCATGAAAGACCAGATATAGGCAGGTGTGGTTCATTGGGTCCCTTATGGTAACCATCTACCACACTTGCATACTATTTTGCATTTTGCTTTCCCCACAACAATATGTCTATTTTCCATGTTAATATGGTTATTATAATTACATTTGCAATGACTACTTAATAGTCAATCAAAGGTTTATGCCTAATTCAGCAATCCCTCTCTTGGGTATATACCCAAAGAATGTAAACACGTGGATGGACCTTGAGAATTTTATGCTAAGTGAAATAAGCCAGACAGAAAAAGCTCAGAACCATATGATTTCACTCAAATGTGGGATATAAAACTGAAACTTGTGGAAATAAACACCAGTGTGGTGGTTGCCAGAGGGAAGCGGGTGGGAGGTGTGGGGTGAAGAGGGCCTAATATATGGTGATGCAAGAAGATTTGACTTGGGTGGTGGGCACACAGTGAAATATACAGACCTTGTATCATAGAAATCTACACCTGAAACCTATATGATCCTCTTAATTAATGTCACCCCAATACATTTAATAAAGAAAAAAAATCTATGCCAAAATGTACTTAATCATTATTACTTTATTTTCCACATTTGTTTTCATTTTCACTATTTTAAATGATTCATTAATTAAACAGATATTTACTGAGTACTTACTATGTTTAAGGAATTATTCAAGGGCAGTAGGAACACTCCTCACTTAGATCCTTTCCTAGGTGTGGGGGTAGATATGGATGAGGAAACGCAGACAAAAGCATCTTTTCATTTAAGCATGCATTTACATGTTGGCACAACTTTCATTCATTTGGTATACATTTATTAAGTATAAGATTTATACTAGAGCGATCAATAATAATTAGTTAGGAATCCAAATGGGTATCCAGAGAAAGGTCCCAGGCTGTAGACCTGCAGCCATGTTGTTGGTGCATAAATTGAGATCATGGCAACGTGCTGGCCAACTCTTCTTGGTCCACTGACTTTGAACAACTAAACTCTTGTTTTACCAAACCAGAAACAAAATATACTAACTGAGCATTCTTTATTAGGAAAATTGTATTATTTTTCTCTTTGTGATAGAAAAGGTTGGAATAACAATATGTGACCTTACAGTTAGTTTTGGGCACTGAGTACACTATGTCAGCTGTGAAAAAACAGATGTCCCTGCATTCAACTGACAGCCTTTCTTTGGCGAGTTTATGTACCTTTGTGCTAAAGAATAAGGGGCATTTTTAAAAAAAAAAATATATATATATATTTTTAACTGATTTTTAGAGAGATCAGAAAGGAGAGGGAGAGAAAGAGAGAAACATTGATGTGAGAGTAAAACACCCATTGGCTGCCCCCTGTACCCCCCTTATCAGAGATCAAGTCCACAATCCTGCCATGTGCCCTGATTGGGAATTGAACTGACAACCTTTGGTGCACAGGACAACCCTCAACTAACTGAGCCACACTAGTCAGGGCGAAGAGTATTTATTTATTTATTTATTTATTGATTGATTGATTGATTGATTTTTTTTTTAATATATTTTATTGATTTTTTACAGAGAGGAAGAGAGAGGGATAGAGAGTTAGAAACATCGATGAGAGAGAAACATCTATCAGCTGCCTCCTGCACACCCCCCACTGGGGATGTGCCCGCAACCAAGGTACATGCCCTTGACCGGAATCGAACCTGGGACCCTTCAGTCCGCAGGCTGACGCTCTATCCACTGAGCCAAACCGGTTTCGGCGATTGATTGATTTTTTACAGAGAGGAAGATAGAGGGATAGAGAGTTAGAAACATCGATGAGAGAGAAACATCGATCAGCTGCCTCTTGCACACCCCATACTGGGGATGTGCCCGCAACCAAGGTACATGCCCTTGACCGGAATCGAACCTGGGACCCTTGAGTCCGCAGACCGATGCTCTATCCACTGAGCCACACCGGTTTCGGCATATTTATTTATTTATTATTTTTATTTTTAAAATATATTTCTTTATTGATTTCAGAGAGGAAGGGGGAAGGAGAGAGAGATAGAAACATCAATGATGAGAGAGAATCATTCATTGACCGGCTGCGTCCCGCACGCCCCCCACTGGGGATCGAGCCCGCAACCCAGGCATGTGCCCTTGGCCGGAACGAACCGGGGACCCTTCAGTCCGCAGGCTGACGCTCTATCCACTGAGCCAAGCCGGCCAGGGCCATTTATTTATTTTTAAAATATGTTTTTGTCCTACCTGGTTTGGCTCAGTGGATAGAGCATCAGCCTGTGGACTGAAGGATCCTGGGTTCGATTCTGGTCAAGGGCACATACCTCGGCTGCAGGCTCCAGGGCGAGTGCAGGAGGCAACCAATCGATGTTTCTCTCACATCGATATTTCTCTCTGTCTTTCCCTCTCTCTTCCACTCTCTCTAAAAATCAATGGAAAATACCCTTGGGTGAGGATTTAAAAAAAGTGATGTTGAAAATATGTTTTTATCATTTATTTATTTTTTAAATATATTTTTATTGATTTCAGAGAGGAAGAGAGAGAAACATCAATGATGACAGAGAATCATTAATTGGCTGCCTCCTGCACAACCCACACTAGGGACCGAGCCCGCAACCCTGAGCATGTGCCCTTGACTGGAATCGAACCTGGGACCCTCTGGTCCACAGGCCGACGCTCTATTCACTGAGCCAAACCAGCTAGGGCAAAATATGTTTTTATTGACTTTAGAGAGAGAAGAAGGGAAGTGGGGGGGGGGGTGGGGGGGAGGGAGAAAGGCAGAGAGAGAGAGAGAGAGAGAGAGAGAGAGAGAGAGAGAGAGAGAAACATTAATGGAATGCCTTTCGCACTCACCCGTTCTGGGGATAGAGCCTGCAACCTGAGCATGTGCCCTAACTGGGTACCAAACTGGGGACCTATTGGTATACAGGACAATGTCCAACTGACTGAGCTATCCTGGCCAGAGCAAGGGAGGCATATTTCTTAAAAAGCAAAATTCAGACCCCCTGTCCTTAGGAACTTATAATTTAGTTGGAGTAATAAGGCTAGTCCACCTGGAGTTATAGGTCACTAGAGGCCCAGTGCATGAAATTTGTGCACGGGTAGGGTCCCTAGGCCTGGCTGGCGATCAGGGCCAATCAGGGCCTTCTGGCTGCTGGCCGGGGTCTCCCTTCATTCTGTGCTGCCCCTTAGTGGTCAGCGAACTTCTGAGGGGACAATTTGCATATTAGGCTTATAGATAGATAGATAGATAGATAGATAGATAGATAGATAGATAGATAGGTAGAACTAAGTAATGTTTTACATTGAAGGCTGCCTGAAGACACATCTGGTCTTTTTAAAAATATATATATATATTTTATTGATTTTTTACAGAGAGGAAGAGAGAGGGATAGAGAGTTAGAAGCATTGATGAGAGAGAAACATCAATCAGCTGCCTCCTGCACACCTCCTACTGGGGATGTGCCCGCAACCAAGGTACACGCCCTTGACTGGAATCAAACCTGGGACCTTTCAGTCTGCAGGCCGACGCTCTATCCACTGAGCCAAACCAGTTAGGGCCCACCCCCCCTCTCTTTAAAAAAATGGAAAAAAATATCCTTGGGAGAGGATTTAAAAAAAATGGTTTTTAAGACTTAAAAAAAAATTTAATAGTTGAATTGAGTAAATTTAAGTAAAATAAGCCAGTTACAGAAAGACAAATAATACTGCATGAGCTCACTTATATGTGGAATCTAAAAAAGTGGAACACCTAACAGAGAGCAGAAAGGTGATTATTAGTGTTTGGGGAAGATGGGGGAAATGAGATGTTGGTCAAAGCATACATGTTTTTAGTTACAAGATGAGTAAGTTCTGGAGCCCTAATGTATAACATGGTGACTAGAGTTAACAATAATGCATTATCTAGTTGAAATCTGCTAAGAGAGTAGATCTCAGGCGTTCTCTCTGTAACTGAGCGCAAGTTCAAACTGCTTGCCGCACAACAGCCAATAAGTCGAGTGACAGGAGTTGGGGCAAGGAAAGTGATTTTATTTGGAAAGCCAGCATGCTGAGAAGATGGCAGACTAACATCCTAAAGATCCATCTTGAGAAAGTACAGAATTCAGGCTTTTTAAAATGTCAGTGTAAGGGGGAACGGGAGGGTTTGAGGCCAGAAGGTGAATGATGACTGCAGACATCTGGACATCAACAAGGGTCCAAGGAGGATGGTGAAACGTCTTTGCTTTTGTGGTCTCAGCCAAGAGGTTCCTATAAATCTTTTGATAAACAATCATTATTTTTGTATATACCTTCCTTATCTCCTTGGGGGGTTATTTCAATAATTCCTACGCTACAGGTTAGATTCCTTTAATGATCAGCACATTATATGCAGGACAAAGCAAAAGTTGCTAACAAACATGGGAACTGGGCAGGCTCAAGCAAGATGGAGTCAGGAGGACTGATTATTTCATTCTATTACATCACCACCACCACTACCAGCACCACCAAAAGGTAACTATGTAAGGTGACAGGTATGTTAATTGGCTTGATTGTGGTAATCATAGTGTATATGTGTATCAAAACATTATGTCGTACACCTTAAATATATACAATTTCATTTTTTTCATTATACTTCATTGTAGCTGGGGGGGGGGGAGGTGGAGTTTATTAGCACTTTATTTTATAGCTTCTTTTAAATTTATTTACTTGTATGTTTGTTTTACCATGCTGAGGCAGTCTCGTCTAGCAAGATTATATACATATAGCCCTGGCCGGTGTGGCTCAGTTGGTTGGGCAGCATCCTATGCACCAAAAGGTTGCTGGTTCGATTCCCAGTCAGGGCACATGCCCGGGATATGGGCTCAATCCTAGGTAGGGGACATGCAGGAGGCACCCAATCAATGGGTCTCTCTCACGTCAATGTTTCTTTCTGTCTCTCCCTCGCTTCCACTCTCTTTAAAAATCAATAGAAAAATGTCCTCATTGTGAGGATTAACAACAACAAAATAATAATCCTGGTTATGCTAAATGTCAGATTAATTTATTGTAAATTGACATCTTTAGAATATTGAGTCTTCCTATTTAATAATATATATTTTCCTCCTCCTACCAGGCTATTTTTTGAGGCAACCCATTCCATTATTGAATGGTTCTGATAGTTTTTAAAGTTCCCCTTGTTTTGAAGTGAATGTCTTTTTGTATTTTCTAGGCAATAGTTCTAATTTTGTCCTTTGAAACTACACAGAAGTTAAAATTTAAAGTGTGTTTTTAAAAAATATATTTTCATTTATTTCAGAGATCAAGCCCGCAACCCAGGCATGTGCCCCGTCCGGGAATTGAACCATGACCTCCTGGTTCATAGGTTGATGCTCAACCACTGAGCCACACCGGCCAGACTAAAGTGTTTAATATGTTCTACAAAAACCTACATTAGCACTTCCCAACATTCCACATCATAGAATATGAAGGAAATTATAATATGTCCCTGGAACACTGGGGTAAGTAGATGGAACTTTTTGTAGTGGTGGTGGTGGTAGGGAGGGATCAGGCTGCACCTGATCCTACTTCTACTGCCTTGAGGGCTGAGCAGGTCACAACTGGGACCATGTGAAACCCCTCGGGGCACATTATTGGGGAGGCTCTTCACTAGAGGGTCCACTCCTTGCCCCTCTGTACCCCTCTGACTTCATTTCAGTTACCAGGACCTGCTTAGCTTTCTAGACCTTAAATACACCAAGCACATTCTCATTTTAGTGCCTTTGCACTCGCTGTTCCCTCTGACTAGATTGCTATGGCCCCAGAAGTTCACACAGCTGGCAACTCATTCTTCAGGTCACTAGATGGCCACATCTAAAGGAGCACTCCTCTCCTGCCCCATGTCATGCTATTTTCTGGGTAACACCAGTTTCAGAAATTTCCAGACCCTTGGTTACAGCATGGATGGACCTGGAAAATATTAGGCTAAGTGAAATAAGCTAATCTGAGAAAGACAAATATCACATGACCTCACTTATTTGTGGAATCTAATGAACAAAATGAATTGACCAACAAAATAAGACCTGAAGCATGGAGGCATGGAACAGACTGACATACCTCGATGTAGGGTTGGGGAGATGAGAAGAGAAAAACCAAAGAACTTATATACTTACTAGAGGCCCGGTGCATGAAATTCGTGCACTCGGGGGATCCCTCAGCCCAGCCTGCACCCTCTCACAGTCTGGGAGCCCTCGGGGGAGCAGGCCTATGCTGGCAGTCGGACATCCTTAGCACTGCTGTGGAGGCGGGAGAGGCTCCCACCACTGCCGCTGCGCTTGCCAGCTGTGAGCCCAGCTCAGGGTTTCTGGCTGAGTGGCACTCCACCTATGGGAGTGCACTGACCACCAGGGGGCAACTCCTGTGTTGAGCGTCTGTCCCCTGGTGGTCAGTGCATGTCATAGCAACCGGTCGTTGTGCCGTTCAGTTGATTTGCATATTAGCCTTTTATTATATAGGATATGCAGAGCCCATGGATATGGGCAATAGGGAAGTAAGTAGGGGCTAGAAGGTGGGTAGGGGCTGGTAGGATGAGGATAAAGTGGGGGGAGGGAATGGGAGACATCTGTAATGCTATCAGCAATTAAAAACAAAGAAATTTCCAGATAATTTGTGTGTTCATTGTCTCTCTCTCTCTTGTCTACTAGAATATAAGCTCTAAAAAGGCAGGAGTCTTTTGTCTGTTTGTTCTCTTCTAGCCCAGAGCCTTATACAATGCCCCACACAGGCACTCAATAAATATTTGCTACATAAATGAGTTGATGGGCTTCCTATTCTAGTTCTTGGAGGATATTTTTCATACCACATCAATTCTTCTCATTCCCAGGTTAATTTCTCTGCATCTACCTACTTCCTACACTTCTTGGTCTGATCAAACGGCTTCAGGAAAAATTGTTCAGCCAGTTATGACTCCTGCTATCCACCCTCTCTCCCACTTTGCTTGGCCATTCTGGCCACAGAGAGACCACGGGACCTTATCATCCCCCTTGCAGAATCCAGATACACTGTGTCTGCAGTATTCTCAGAACCCTTCCAGTTTAGTAACCCTATCAAAAAACGGAAATGAGGTTAGCTTGGCAGGAAATAAGGTCAGTTTGGCAACCGATGGTGAAACATTGAACAATGTGGGAGTTAATAGTCCTGAGTTAACAATACAAGACCTGCCCTGAGGCATGCAGCGGAATAGAAAGATCAAATGGACCACCAGCCGTGCAGGGCAATTTCAGCTGAGAGGGAGGATCCCTGCAAACTGCTGATTGGCCACTTTCTGTGTAACTTGGACAGCTGAGTATGTAGTGGAGCACTGCTGAGTCCTCCCAACCAGGACAAGGGGACCTCAGGGCATCGGTAGGAGAATGGCTTTGGCCCAAATCAGTAAGCACTATTTATTAAGCCTCTCATACGCTGTGCTAAGCATCTGTTATCTCTACTCCTCCCAATAGCCCTAAGTAAGTAATATTAAACATTTTAGAGAGAATGAAATGGAAATCTAAACGACTTAACCCAAGGTCCCAGGGTGCATGATAAAGTGAGGAATCCATCCAGCCCCCATCCTCACCCCAGTTTGGGCCCTTTTTCTTTTTCTATGCTAATTGAGGGGGAAAGGATGCAAATCTAGGGCTCCAATAAATTTTTTGGTAAGCAAACCCTGGTTTGAATCTAGCTAGTGGAGTCTGCAATGCGTAACCAATTCTGAAATGCTATAATAATTATTTGGAATTATTCTTTTTAATGGACCACATAACACAGGGGTGGGGAACCTTTTTTCTGTCAAGGGCCACTTGGATATTTATAACATCATTTGCGGGCCATACATAATTATCAACTTAAAAATCAGCCTGCCATATTTGGTCAAACATTTAATTAACTCACTCTTAATGCCTTGGCAGGGCCAGACCAGATGATTTCTCAGGCCTTATATGGCCTGAGGGCCGGATGTTCCCCACCCCTGACATAACAGAAATAGAAGGGAAGAGTCAATGGAGAAAGAAAATATCTACAGAAAAATCTAGGATGGTTATCAGAGATAATCAGTTCACTCAAAATTTCCATACGTCATAGTCTCTCAAGAGCTAATAGGCATAAAAGCTAATCAACAAAATATACCCATTAATGAAAATAATGATGCTGTTAATGTAGATGAGGGATAGGATTGAGCCCATTAACCTCCTGTTTCATCCACATCTTTCCTGAACTTGTGGAAACAGTGATGTAATTATAGTCAGAAAGAACAGAGGCCAGTGAGAATCATAACTCCATGTGGAGGACATTTAATGTTATCACTGCAGGCTCATATCTTTCCATTTCTTCTGGAAAATCAAAGCCCCTGGCTGCCTTCCCGGCCGCCTACCTAACTCCCCCAATCCTGCACTAGGACGTTTGAATGAGCACTAAGGGAAGGAGTAAAGTTCCTGGGTGGGGTAGTTGGGAGATGCAGTCTTAAAACTGCCAACAGCTATTCTCCCATTCACTTGTAGGAACTTGTCTGAGAGAGAATGGAGTTGACATTTAGAGAGATACTCAGAGAAGGAAGGGGAGAAAGAGAGCTGTCTTAGTTGCAATTGCCCTTGAGGCACTTTCTGTGGCTGTCTAAGCTAGTAGAATTGAGTTTCTTTCACTTGTAGCCAAGAATCTGACTGTTTACCTTATTCATTCCAAACATCTCAACATCATTCTATTGGTGGATTGAGATTCTTCCTCTCTGATCTAGGGAGGTTCTGTTCTCAGTGTATGTCCCCACCCATTCTGTCCTAGGAAATCTCTCTACCTTCCAGGCTCCACCCCTACCAGCAATGTGTTCTCAAATATGTTTAGTTCTACCTTTTAAGTCAGCCTCATCTGTTGAAAAAGAATTTTTGGTTTTATCCTTCAATTTATCCCTAAAACTGGATGTGGGCAAGCCTTGGAGACAATTGTGGAATAGTAAGTGAAGCACTAGTAAATAAAGCTTGAATCCTGGCCTTTTTGTCTTGGCTGTGTGACCTTGAGCAAGTTTTTTGAAAGTCTGAATTTTTCCTTACCTGTTAAATGAAATGTTTTTTTAAAAAAATATATTTTAATTGATTTTTAGAGAGAGAGGAAGGGAGAGGAAGAGACAGAGAGAGAGTAACATGGAACGGTTGCCTCCTGTCCATCAATCTGGGACCAAACCCACAACCTGGGTATGTGCCCTGACTGGGAATTGAACCAGCCACCTTCGGTGCAAGGGACAATGCTCAACCAACTGAGCTACACCAGCTAGGGCTTAAATGAAATGGTTATGTGCAAGCATCTAGTACAGTGCCTGGTACACATTCATGCTCAGTAAATGTCTGTTTAAATGCATAACTTAAATGAAGGAATTGAATCCCGGTGTCCCTTTTGGAGTTTACTATATGGACAATAATTTCCCTTTTCTCTTTAGAGGTCTACTCCATTCTTAGTCCACTGAGACCAAAGGTCATATCCCCCCTCTCAGTTTGTTCAAATGCCAAAGCCCTAGGAGAGAGCATTTGATTGGTGGAGCTTGTGACACATGCCATACTGAAGCAGGGAGTGGAAGTTTCTGTTAGAAGGATCCTCTAGGGACACTTACAGTTTCCTTAAGTGTGAGAGGGGTGATTCCTGTGTTAACTAATTCATGCTCAGCAATTACTAATAAAGTGAACAAAGGAAATTTACCATAAAATTATCACAATATACTTCAAACTCAAATATATTCATGGATTCTTATTTGGCGTTATTGGTGCCTTTCCCACACACCTTTGGGAGAATAATCAGATTTGACTACAGAATTACCATAGCTTTGTCATCAACCACAAACATGTATCAAGTTCCCTCACTAAGGTAGAAGAGCTGAGGATGTAAAGAGATGGCAGGTCTGGACTTAATCAAGAAGACTGTGTCCCTTTCCAAATATCTTACTGTCGTAGTGTTCACATATAAATCAACAAGTATGTTTGCTAAAGGAACTTCTAAAATCTTTTAATCTAGACTGGGAGGGCAGAGGACCATTTTGTTTTATGGAAAGGGATTTTGTATTTTTCCAGTTTTATTGATATCTAGAGGCCCGGTGCATGAAATTCATGCATGTGGTTGGGGGAGGGGAGGCTCAGGCCAGCCTGCACCCTCTCCAATCTGGGACCCCTGTGGGATCAGGCCTAAACTGGCAGTTGGACATCCCTCTCGCAATCTGGGACCGCTGGCTCCTAACTGCTCACCTGCCTACCTGCCTAATCACCCCTAACCACTCTGCCTGCCTACCTGATCACCCCCAACCGCTTCTGCCTACTGGCCTGATCGCCCCTAACCGCCCTCCCCTGCCAGCCTGATCACTTCTAACCGCCTCTGCCTCGGCCTCTGCCACCGTGGCTTTGCCCGGAAGGAGGACCAGAGGACCGGATGACCGGAAGATGTCCAGTTGAGCCGGTCTAATTAGCATATTACCCTTTTATTAGTAGGGATAAAATTGACTTGTAAACATTGTAATAGTTTAAGGAGTACAACCTAATGATTTGATATATGATATTGCAAAATGATTACTGGAAAGAGATTTAAAAACACTTCACAATCTTGGTAACTTTCCTTTTCCATCCTGTAATCAGATTCTCTGTCACTTGACTCTTGTATGTTAAATGTTTATTTCCTCTGATTATAAATTTATGCATGGATTCTAGTCCCATACTGTGTAAGATCACAATTAGATTAAATTCAGATGCTCATCTAACTTGTGCCTCTTCCCTGGAGGCTAGGGCCTGCTCATCCACTTGCAGATCTGCTTACCCCACCGCCCACCCCCACACACTCAGTTCTGCACAGCTGGGGTCTGGGAGGATGGTGCAGGCATTTTTCTGGCTAAGACCCACTCCCAAACTTGGCCTGCCTACTCCTACTGGTCATTTTTTTGTTTTGTTTTTTATTAATGCTCACCCGAGGATATTTTTCCATTGACTTTTTTATTTTTTATTTTATTGATTTTTTACAGAGAGGAAGGGGGAGGGATAGAGAGTTAGAAACATCCATGAGAGAGAAACATCCATCAGCTGCCTCCTGCACGCCCCCCAATGGGGATGTGCCCGCAACCAAGGTACATGCCCTCGACCGGAATCGAACCCGGGACCCTTCAGTCCGCAGGCTGACGCTCTATCCACTGAGCCAAACCGGTCAGGGCTCCATTGATTTTTAGGGAGAGTGGAAGAGAGAGGGAAAGACAGAGAAACATCCATATGAGAGAAACACATCGATGGGTTGCCTCCTGCACTTGCCCTGACCAAGGCCCGGGTGGGGGAGGAGCCTGCAACCAAGGTACATGCCCTGGAACAGAATAGAACCTGGGACCCTTTGGTCTGCAGGCCAACAATCTATCCACTGAGCCAAACCAACTAGGGCTGGTCACTGTTTAAATCTACAGGAGCATTGTTTAAGGGTCCTTTATAAATCAAGTGTGGATTTGCTCTTGATGTCTAAGTAAACACTCTCCCCATTGAACTAAGCTCAAGTGGAAGGAATCCATACTGCAGAAAGTACTGTGCAGAAAACTCATTCCAGCTCACACTGCCCTGCAACCCCGATGAAAGAAGCAAAGTTCTGATTCCTGGCAGAAGCAGTGCCAAACCTCACTTGGGGGAATACTGATTTTACTATTGTCTTTTGATTATTTCTTTTTAACAGTCAAGGTCAGCTACAGCCAGGGGCTCCTTAGCCCCCTCCCTCCATCCCCACTGAGTCATCCCTGCACCTTGGTGTGCCTTTACTTCCCACGAGCTCCCAAGTAGTCTGAGGCTCACAGCACTGGTTGGTAGGGGCTCCTGCTGAGCCACCCCTGTGCCTGCCTAGGATCTGGAGCTTCAAACCTAGTGATCATCAGGGGAGAGTCCTCCAGAACAAGAGGCATTAACTTTGATCCAGAGGTTAGACCCTGAATGAAACAGTGACTTCAATGTTAGAGGGAGAATTCCAGACTAGATAACTTCTAGAGAAAGTTAAAGTGAAAAAAGAAAGGTAAACAGAATTTAAATACTGTTCAGTCTATATCTCAACCAGGTTATTGAACATGGTCCAGTGCACCAAGAGGTTGCCGGTTAGATTCCTGGTCAGGGAACGTGCCCGGGTTGCTGTGAGATCCCCGGTAAGGGGCATGTGGAAAGCCGATCAAGACCAATGGATGTTTCTCTCACTCCCTCTCCCTTCCTTATTCTCTCTAAAATCAATAAAAACATTTTTAAAAAATTAGTTATACCCAGAAAAGGAACTGAAAAGATTGACACTAAAATGTTGACAGAGGTTTTCTCTTAATGATGGGATTACAGCTGATTTTTCTTCTTTATATCATTGTGTATTATCCTACCAGCTCGTATTACCATTTCCTTTTTTAAATTGTTTTTTAAATCACAAAAATAATGTAAGTTCATTGTAAAATCTTCAAGTCCCAGAAAAATACATAAAAATGAAAATGCCACTCTCCCCAAGGGCCAATGTCAGTATCTTCTCAGGTTTATAACCATTGATAAAAGTTTATTGTATGTGTACTGTTATACATGCAAGCATGCATGCAGTTAAATAAGAACACGTACATTTAAATATGTAATCAGCCCTAGCTGGTTTGGCTCAGTGGATGGAGCGATGGCCTTCGGACTGAAGTGTCCCGGGTTCGATTCCGGTCAAGGGCACATGCCCAGGTTGCGGGCTCAGTCCCCAGTAGGGGGTGTGCAGGAGGCAGCTGATCAGTGATTCTCTCTCATCATTTATGTTTCTATCTCTCTTTCCCTTTCCCTTCCTCCATGAAATTAATAAAAATATATTTAAAAAATAAACATATGATCATTTTTTTCTCTTAACATTATGTATTGAAGACTTTACAATGTCAGCTCTATTTCATTCTTTTAAATTTCTGTTTAGTATTTTATAGCATAAATGTACTGTAATTTGACTAAATGTTCTCATTAGTGGGTATTTAGGTCATTTCAAATGTTCTACGATTACAAACTATACTGCATTCAAGATTATTGCATGTACTTTCCTGTATACGTGTGTATTTCTTTAGGATTCATTTATTTATTAATTTAATTTATTGGGGTGACATTGGTTAATATGAGTTCAGGTGTATAGGATCAGATTAGAGAAGTAAAATTTACGGGCCAAAGATATATCCACTTACATTTTGATAGAACTTATTAAACTGCCCTTCCAAAAGATTTACCAATTCATTTTCTGCTCATGGAGAAAAGAGAGCACTCATTCTTCCATAGCTTTTCCAACAATGGAAATTACTGCATGTTTTAATGCTTGATAATTCTGTCCTCCAAAATTGTATCATTATTATTATTATTATTATTATTTTGGATTTAGAATTCTTTAATGAGGAGAGAGAGAGAGACATTTCAGTGATATGATGAGGCCAAAAGCCAGTTTTTAGGGATTGGAAGAATCTATTTATAAATGCCAAAGTGTTTTTAGAATGAGTATTTTATTTATTTATTATTTAAAACTAGAGGCCCGATGCACGAAATTCGTTCAAGAGTAGGCCTTCGCAGCCACAGCGGCTGCCTCGATCCCTCCCTTGCAGCCACGGGCAGCTGCCTGGATCCTGCGGCTGCAGCCCCTGCTTTGTTCCAAAAGGACGGAGGTCTAATTAGCATATTATGCTTTTATTATTATAGATTTTATTCATTGCATTCTTCAGCTCCAGAATTTCTGTTGAGTTCTTTTTTATGATTTTCATCTCTCTGTTGAACCTCTTGTTTGGTTCATATATATTTCTGATTTCATTGAGTTGTCTGTGTTTTCTTGTAGTTCACTGAGCTTCGTTATAACAATATTTTGAATTCTTTGTCAGGGAATACATAGATCTCCATTTATGGGGGCCAGTTACTAGAAAGTTGTGCTATTTTGGTGGCAACAACTTCTTTATTTTTCATGTTTCTTGAAGTTTTGCATTGTTGTATTCACATTTGAAGAAAGTCACTACCTCAAATTTTTACTGACTGGCTTTGGAAGATAAATACCTTCACCGGTCAGTCCGGTTATGAACTCTTGAGAATTTTTCAGATCTTTTCTATGGATATACCCCTCCTTTTTTTTCAAATTCTTATAATTATATGCTTTCTCTCAATCCTACAAAGCCAGATATGGAGAACTTCTTTTTTTCCATAGCATGGTGCCCTAAAATGTTCAAGTTTGTGAGTTCTCAGATTCAGGCCGGCTTTCTGCACACACTCAATAGTCACCTGCAACGTGTTGCACTTACTATCCATGGGAGCACATGCCAGGAGTCAGCCAGGGATGAGAGTTGAGGCATTCGGGATGCCCATGGGCCAGTTGGGGCGGTCCCCAGGCAAGACATAACCAGAAGTTTGTGGGTGGGATTTCCGATGGAGTCCACAAAGCAACTAGTAGTATTAACTGCAAAGCACTCATAAGAACCCTTTCATGGATCTCACTCATCTATGGATATTAAAGAAAATTATAAGCTGTTGAACAAAAAGATAGATACAGAGACAGTAAAGCATCAAACAGAAGGTCAAATTACAGCAGGAAGGTTAGGGAGAGGTGGGGGAGATAAGAGATCAACCGAAGGACTTGTATGCAAGCATATAAGCATAACCAATGGACACAAAACTTTGGGGGGTGAGGGCATGTATGGGAGTGGGGTGGGGGTGGGGCAATGGTAAGATATGTACACATATAATACCTTAATAAAAAAAAGAAGAAGAAGAAGAAAAAAAAGAACCCTTTCATGTATTCTGAGACCTGTAACTTTCCATTTTCAGACTATCTGTTCCCCACAGCCCAGTCTCCTCAGCACACCTGCAGGTCTTCAAGCAGCACCAGGTCTGTTCAGAACCTGGCTCTGTTCAGGCTCCAGCCTCTGCTTCTGGGCTGTTCTGACGGGGGGGCCTTGTGTGTAAACGTGAGGACACTTGAATGGTCACTGACCAGTTGTGCCAGGTTGTCCTTGACAGTGAGGCATTCCTGAGGGCACAGTCTTAGCGCCTCCTCCGCTTTTCATGGCGAAGAACCACAAAAAATTCCTTCATGTTTCCCAGAAGAAGAAACGCTGAACAAACAAAATCAAAGGCCACAGGGCCAGTTCCTGGCTGGCAAACGGGGTGGCTGCAACAGCCAGAGCTCCCTGGGAGCAGGCCCTCACCTGGGTCTGCTGTGAACACTGAAATAGTCATCAGCTAATTTATGTTGTTTTAATTCGCATTTCTCTGATTACTAGTAAGGATAGTAGCTTTTTATATCTTTATTGAATATTTGTATCTCTTGTTCCATAACTTACATCTTTGTTATCTGTGCCCCGTTTGGGATTCAAACCAGTGACCTCCTGGATCATAGGTTGACACTCAACCGCTGAGCCACACTGGCCGGGCTCTTAAATGTGTGGGATTTTTATTTGTATATGGGGTGAGGTAGGATATAATTTAATTTATAAATACCCAGTTGCCAATTCCATGCACTGAATACTCATTCTGTTACTGGAAAGGGACTGGCCCAGAGCGATCAGCCCGGGCCAGCCTGCAGTGTGTGGGTTCTGGACTTCATGCAGGAAAGACTTCACAAGTGAGTCCAGGTGATTATGAGTGTGTGCTTATTAAAGCTGGGACCGTAAAACAAGGAAAGGCTTCGGACGGAAGAAGCAACAGGAGAGAGACGAGGCGGGGCTGCTTTGGCTCACTGAGAAGTCAGAGCAAAGGGAGTCTTGGGCACAGGTTCAGGAGGTTAGCCCCAGACACGCTGCCACGGCCCACTGCTCTCCCCCTGGTTGCAAGTCTCCTGGGAACCCTTAGAGGTTAGGAGATGCATGCCTGTGGGGAAAGAGAAGGGAGAGGCGTGGGCATGCTCCCAGGAGGAAGAGTGCATGCTGGGTCCTTTGGGATTGAGGGTTTTAACGGCTGGGGGTTTAAGGGAGGTTTTAGGGGAGGATCTCAATAGAATCATCATCAGCTTCGTGCTGATGTGCCAAAATGAGATTTGTCCCCTAACTTCATCTGTCCTTGGGTGTGGTTGGCACAAATGGTACTTACTGGATTTCTGCTATCGCCCTGATTAGGGTTATTTAAGCTTTTTTCACCCTCTGGTTGGGGAGAAGTGTAAACTGTCGACTCTTAAGTGTCCTTGGTTATGGAAGATAGGATTTTGTGATTTACTAGATGGCTGTAAACTGCTTGGCCATTTAACTCTCTGTCTCAGTTTCCCTATCCCACTTGTCCCGGCTTACCAGCCTGTCTCAATTCCAATTCGCTGATTTGAAAATGCCATCTTTATCATAAACTGAATATATTTTTATATATATGCAGAGTCAGTTTTGGGGTTTTTCTATACATTCTAATAATTTTTCTACTCCTGCAATAATACCACACTGTCTCCATTACTGTTGCTTTTTACTATGATTTGGTATCTAAGGCAATTTTTCTCATTGTTGATAATTTTTTTAAAATGTTCTTTTTGTGCTCATGCATTTTTTAAAAAACATGTTTTTATTGATTTTTTAGAGAGAAAGGGAGATGGGGAGAGAGATAGAAAATTAATGTGAGAGAGAAACATTGATCAATTACCTCCCATATGTGCCTCTCCCGACCGGGGACCAAACCCGCAACCTGGGCATGTGCCCTCGCTGGGAATCGAATCAGTGACCTTTCGGTGCATGGGACGACGCTCAACCAACTGAGCCACACCAGCCAGAGCTGTGCTCATGCATTTTTCAATTCAAACCATCTTGAGAATTAGATAAGCTTGAAGATGACCAAAGGATCATTACAATAGATGTCAAAAAAGCATTTGATGAAATTATACAGCCACATTATGTAATGTAATAATTGTTTAAAAACAGAGAGACAGAGTCTATGGCCATAGAACCCTGAACGCATCAATCTTGTCTGATCTCAGAAGCTAAGCAGGGTCTGGTTAGTACTTGGATGGGAGACCACTGGGAATAAAGGGTGTTGTAGGCTTAAAAAAAAAAAAAGAGGTGGGGATTTATACCCTAATTGAAAGATTGCCAGCACAGTGAACAAAGCAATAGGGCAATGAATATCTTATGAATTTCTTGAAGTGAAAAAGGAAGAGGTATTTACATATATATCTGTGTATGAAAACATATGCATATGAATTAAAAATCATGGTCCAGAGGGATACACACTTAACTGTCATGGGTTTTCTTTCTGGGGAGGGAAACAGTAATATAAGGGTGTACTGGGCACTATGAAGTGTTATCCAGATGCCTCTCTTTAGGACCAAGACACTTCACCCAGTTGCCAGGATGTTGTCTGCTGACAGCTTATGCAGAGTGCCCCTCCAGGCATTGCCCTCAGCTGCATGTAGCTGCTTTGCCAAATTGAAGTCCCCCCCTGGGGACAGATTGAATCCCATGACTGGTTTTATGCAGTACAAAAGGCAGGTCCCCTTTGCCTCCGTTTGGGACAGTTCTGAAGGGCCATCCTAGCTTCAGAGCTCCCCAAGGGATTGCCGCAGCCTCTGTTGCAACTGCATTTGCTTTGCAACCTGCCCTCTCTCTGCCTCATTCCTCTTGTCTCCGTCCTTTGCAAATGCTGTTTCTGAGAATACTTCCCAATAAAGCACCTGCACACAAATTTGATGCAGAGTCTATTGCTTTTAACAATGGGAGGTAAATTACTGGGTGGTGAAAGATAGGTGGGTGGGCTTTTCATATTTTGCTCTCTTATGTAAACCTGAGTAACTTATAAGAATCTATTATGTAATTTTAAATGTGTGTTTAAATATTGCCATTAACTAGGAAATATAATAACAATGTTGAGCTAATTTTTAAAGGAGAAATTCTCATGCCCTGCTTCCCACCCACGAGTCTCACTACCGTGGCATGAGTCACTTCATGTCTACATACTTCCTGAGTGGGGATCACATTCAGTCATATTGTTGCATGGCTTGCATTGTTGGGAAAAAACAAATAGTCATGCAAATATTTCTCATGAAGGTGGGTTTTCACTGTTCTATAAAGATGATAAAAAAGCAAGGCACAGTTGAACCAAAATGGGCATTCAGAGAACTCGGATAGTTGTCTCGGCCGTGGGTCCAGAGCAGGTGAGTTAGCTGCATTCTTTGAAAAAGGGAATTTCTGGAGGAAGTCCGTGTAACATCACACAACTTCGGAGCCAAAGCACCAGAACTGAAACCCAGGGTTCTGAGCTCCAGATTCCTAGTTCAGCGTTCTTTCCACCAAAGAATGTCGCCACATTCTAAAGGCTGAATGCATTCTCTGATTAGGAGCCTCCTCCAGATGGGCATAGCAGGCCTCTATTCCCTGGCGAGGGCAGAGGAATTGTTTTTTTTTTTTTTATAGGACTGTTTTTTAAAAATATATTGTTATTGATTTCAGAGAGGAAGGAAGAGGGAGAGACACAGAAACATCAATGATGAGAGAGAGCCATTGATCGGCTGCCTCCTGCATGTTCCACACTGGGAATCAAGTCGCAACCCGGGCATCTGCCCTAACCGGGAATCGAACCGTGACCTTCTGGTTCATAGGTTGATGCTCAACCACTGAGCCACACCAGCTGGGCAGATTTTTTTTTTTAATAGGTCTTTTTTTTTGGGGTGGGGGGAGGGGAAAGGAGCAGAGGAATTCTTGTCCTTGAAGGGGAAGGGGATAGGGAAACCTGTACAAAGGACCTGCCAGTCTGTGGCCACCCTGAGGAAGTAAGTAGCTGTGGTCCTCCGCTGCTCAGGAGTCCCTTCCTCCCCCAACTTTTCTCCTGAGTTCTATTTTCAAGTTTCTCTGGGGACTGTTCTCCAGAAGCCATGGGGAAATGCTGTCACACTAGTTATTCTCACATATCAATGAAACTCCCCATTTAGGAGTCTGGATCTCAGGTTGGCCAATGAACAATTAACCACAGTGGCGTGGTTGGAAACTTCCCTTAAAAATGAGGAACTTAAAAATTGAAGAGTCTATGTTTGTTGATCCAAGACCATTGTGCTTTATTCTGTCCCAAACAAACCTCATGAAACCCTAAGTACAGGAAAAAACAAGTGTTAATGAAGATACGGAGAAATTGGAAGCTTTGCATCTTCTTAGTTAGACTATAAAATGTTACAGCCACTGTGGGAAACAGTTCCTCAAAAAAAAATTAAAAATAGAAATATCATATGATCCAGCAATCCCACTTCTGAGTACATACCCCAAAGAATTGAAAGCAGCATCTACAAGAGATATTTTCACTCCCATGTTTACAGTAGCATCATGGAAGCAACCTAGCGTCCATTTATGGATTAGTGGATAAACAAATGTGGTCTACACATACAATGGAATATTCTTCAGCCTTAA
This sequence comes from Cnephaeus nilssonii, assembly GCF_951640355.1. NCBI lineage: Eukaryota > Metazoa > Chordata > Mammalia > Chiroptera > Vespertilionidae > Cnephaeus > Cnephaeus nilssonii. Next base: position 30,855,060 of record NC_137088.1, read on the forward strand.
CCAGGAAGCTATCCTAATACATGCCTCAGCACGGGTGAACTTTGAGGACATCATGCTATGTGAAACAAGCTAGTCATATAAAGACAAACACTGTATGACTTCACGTATACTAGGCATCTGAATTAGTTAAATTCATAAAAACAGAAAGGTTGCAGAGGTGGTGATGGAATCAGTTGTTGTTGTGTAGTGGGTATAAAGTTTTGAAAAATGAAAAAGTTCTGCAGATTGGTTGCACAATAGTGTGAATATACTTAACACTACCAAAAAGTAGATGGATTTAAATATGTATTACGCTAAGAGGCATTCTCTCAAATGAGTTTAAATGCATTTCATTGTTAGACAACCTACATTGCCATGTTTTTCTAAAAACCATGCTTCGACACCAAATAAATCAAAGTTAAAATAAATGAAGAGCTCAAGAGCTCATTTGTCCTAGTCCTGATGTGTGGATGACAAGCAGCAGTTATGATGACAGGTGATAGATCCCACTTGCCAAACTTGTTAACATTTTTCCATTTCTAAACTGTCCTTAAAGAAAAACATATCTGGCCCTAGCCGGTTTGGCTCAGTGGATAGAGTGTCGGCTGCAAACTGAAAGGTCCCAGGTTTGATTCCGGTCAAGGGTACATGCCTGGGTTGCAGGCTTGATCCCCAGTGTGGGGTGTGGAGGAGGCAGCCAATCAATGATGATCTCTCATCATTAATGTTTCTATCTCTCTCTCTCCCTCTCTCTTCCTCTCTGAAATCAATATTCATACATATATCTGAAATCAATATACAGAAAATCATATCTGGGGTCACACCATCCTCACAGTAGCCCCACAGAGCAATCATGCCATTTGGAATTATGTTTTCACCAGTAAAGAACTGATAGGCCCTGACCTGGGAGTCTCAGTTGGTTGGTGCATCCAAAAGGTGGCAGGTTTGATTCCTGGTCAGGTTGCAGGTTTGATCCCCGGTTGGGGTGCATGCGCAGGAACCAATCAGGCTGCGTGCAGGAAACAACTGTTTGATGTTTTTCATATTGGTGCTTCTCTGTCTCTCTCTCAAATCAATCTAAAAAAAGCCAACAAAAGAATTTTGAAATTACCAAGAAGGTGCTTGATTTGTTCTGCACCCTGTCATAAAATTTTATGCTTTCTGGTCTCTGTACTCCAAGTTTCTCTTTGATTGATTTCATGCAGTCCTTGATGTATTTCTCATAGGCTTCTTTTGTGAAGCCTGTTTCCTGTAAATGATGGTCATGACAGTATCCACAACAGTGATGACTGTGCTCTAGGTCCCTCTGCCCTTCAGGCCTTCACTGGAGGCATTTCCAGCAATAAGTGAGTCATCAATGCTATCTGCTATCCTCCTGACCATCTTCTTCTTCACCTCCAGGCACAGCCCATCAGCAATGTTCCAGGTCTTGAAGACTTCTGAGAACACCTCGTCACCGTCAGATGACCATGACAGTGGCTGGAAGGGGTGACTGGAAGGAGAGGATGCGGCACTGGTGATACAGCCAGAGCATGCTCAGGGCGAGGGAGATCAGGTGGAAAAGCCACACCTACATTCTTCATAGGAAAACTGAAAGACAGGGAGACTATAGTAAAAGCATCCAGAGAGCAACCCAGATGAATAACCAACTACTGAAGGCAGGGGGTGAATGGGTAAATACCAGTGGTATGTCAATACAATGTATACATTGTACACTATACATGGAATATTCAGCTCTAAAAAGAAATGAGCTACCAAGTCATGAAGAGATATGAAGAACACTTAAATGCATACTACTAAGTGAGAGAAGCCAGTCTAAAAAGGCTATACATTATGATTCCAAGTATATGACATTCTGGAAAAATGCAAATAAATTCTTCAAAACTATGAGGCTTCTGGTTAAGATGGCAGTATAGGCAAACACAGTACTTGGAGCCTCTCACAACCACATTAAAATTACAATTAAAGTACAGAAGAGACTAGTAGGAGTGGAGATGCAGAACAGGCTGGTCCGACATCCACATGTGGCAGTTAAAAATTGGGAGGGATATCTTAGCTGTGGAGGTCCCCCCGAAGAGCCAAGGGTCCTATCCCCATACCAGGCCTCCCAGCCTAGGTTCCAGTGCTGGGAAGAGAAGTCCCTATAACTTCTGGCTGTGAAGACCAACAGGGATTGTGGCTGAGTGAGATGGAGGCTGCTGGAGTCCTAGGTGTTCCTCTTAAAGGGCCCACCCACAGACTTACTCAACTCACTTGCTCTGAACACCAGTGCTGGGGCAGCAAAGGTGTCAGCAACATATGGGGAGGGACTAAATTGTTTGGCATCAGGGTAAGAGCCAGAGAGGCAAATTTCTCCCAGCAGAGGTGCTGGCAGAGGCCATTATTCCTTTGCTGAGCCCTCCCCTGACAGAGCCTGCAGGCAGGCTACCATATCTCAGTCTCCATATACCTAACACTGTTGGCTCTACCATGATGATTCCCTGAGACCCTACCCACCCAACTTGTGGGCCCACCTGTTGTTTCCAGTGGCTTTTCCATACAAACAGGCTGTCTTGGCTCATGCTGCCAACTTTCCTGAAATCTCTCAAACAAGCAGCGTCTGGCCTCAGTGTATCCTGTACCTCTTGCCAAGTGACCCCAGGCCCAGCACTAGCGGCAGCAGGCCTTGGTTCACAGATTGGCCTCTCCCAGGTACCTCCAAGCCCAGCACAAGTAGCAGTCATCTGCAGATCACTTTGTAGCTCAGGCTGGGTGGCTCCCGGGCAGGGCAAAGGTGGCAGTTGACCTTGGCCTGCACCTCCCAGGAGGCCCCACAGCCCACCCGGTGGACAGCTTCAGATCCAACCACCTTCATGAGCAACACACTTAAGGGATAAACTTGGTGGGTACCTGAGCCCCTCTGCTCCATGTAAGTTCTGCTCCATAGGGTCAGCCCCTTCACAGCTATACTCCAAGGTGGTTGTGGCCAGTCCTTGAAGCTGATTGGCCAGGGCGTTAAGTCACTCCCATTGATGTGCCAATAGCAGTCAAGGCTCAACTATAACAGGAGGATGCACATAGCCCACATGAGGGGTGTACCTGGAACACCCAGCTCAGGTGACTGGGGAGGCTGCACCACTGGGCCCTACAGGACACCTACTACGTAAGGCCACTCTACCAAGGCCTGGAGATCTAATACACAGAAACAAACACAGGGAGGCTGTCAAAATGAGGAGACAAAAAAACATGTCCCAAATGAAAGAACAGAACTCAACTCCAGAAAAAGAACTAAACAAAACAGAAGAAAACTCCAGATAAAGAACTAAACTAGAAAAGCAATCCACCAGATACAGAATTCAAAACAGTGGTTATAAGGATGCTCAGTGAACTCAGGGGAAGAGTAGAGGAATTTAATGAGAACTTCAACAAAGAGATAGGAAATGTAAAAATGGAGATAGAAAACATAAAAAAGAACCCGTCAGCAATGAAATGAATACACTAACTGAAATGAAGAATACATTTCATGGAATGAACAGTAGAGTACAGGAAGCAGATTATCAAATCACCAAATTGGAATATAAGGAAGCAAAAAAACACCCAATCAAAACAGCAAAAAGAAAAAATCCAAAAAATGAGGATATTTAAGATGCCTCTAGAACAATTTCAAGTGTGCCAACATTTGCATCATGAGAATACCAGAAGGAGCAGAGGGAAAGCAAAACAATGAAAACCTATTTGAAAAAATAATGACAGTAGCCCTGGCCAGCAAGGCTTCAGTTGGTTGGGCATCATCCCATGCATCAAGCGTCACCGTCACCAATTCAATTCCTGGCTGTAAGTTCTGCTCCATGGGGTCAGCCCCCAGTGGAGGCATGCAGGAGGCAGCCAATCGATGTTTCTCTCTCATCAATGTTTCTCTTTCTCCCTCTCCCTTCCTCTTTCTCTAAAATCAAGAAAAACATATAAAAAAATAATGACAGTAAACTTCCATAACCTGGTGAAGAAAATAGGCATACATGTCCAGGAAGTTCAGAGTCCCAAACAAGATATCCCAAAGAGGCCCACACCAAGACACATCATAATCCTATATAATAAAAGCCTAATATGCTAAGTGTCCGACCGTTCATTTGACCATTTGACTGGTCACTATGGTGTGCACTGACCACCAGGGGGCAGATGCTCCGACCAGTAGGTTAGCTTGCTGCTGGGGTTTGGCTGATCGGGACTGGGCGAGATGGGCCGGACACATCCTGGAGCCCTCCTGCAGTCCCTGCCCGACCCCGATTGTACACCAGTGGGGTCCCTCGGCCTGACCTGTGCCTTCTCGCAATCCGGGACCCCTCAGGGGATGTGGGAGAGCTGGTTTCGGCCCGATCCCCGCAGGCCAGGCTGAGAGACCTCACTGGTGCATAAATCCGTGCACCAGGCCTCTAGTTAAAATAGAAAAGGTTAAAGACAAAGAGAGAATCTTAAAAGTAACAAAAGAAAAGCAGTTAGTTACCTACAAGTGAGTGCCCATAAGACTGTCAGCTGATTTGTAGGCCAGAAGGGATTGGCAAGAAATATTCAGTGATGAAAAGCAAGGACTACTCTACCCAGCAAAGCTATCATTTAGAATCAAAGGAGAGGTAAAAGGCTTCCAACAGCTTAGGTCTGCCTGCTATGAAAGTCCTTACTGAAGTTCACAGCTCTTCCCCCAACACATTTCAGCCATTCTTTCAGTGAGCACCTAAGGCCTGGTTCCTTCCTCGTGGTCACAGAGGGACTCTTCTCCAGACTGGCAAATGAAGTATGGTTTGGGGGAAGTGCTTGGCTGGGTCCCCTACGTGTTGAGTTCAATTTCCTCCTTTGGGTGTGTTTTAGCTTCCAACTGGGATCTTTGCCATAGTAATTGTAACAACCACAGTCTGCATGGAGACTCTTAAAGCTATACAGGCAAACAAATAGAAAGGACTTCTTAAGCCATGCAGCTATTAGAATCTCCACTCCTACCAGACCCAGAAGTTCTGTATAGCCTGCGAAGTGCTTAGTGAGAACTATTTAATCAGCTTGAATTCTTTCTATAACCACAACGAAATTGTATATTCCAAAGGAATGAGCTGTTTTTCCCACCCCCATCCTGCTCCTCCCCAAGCCTTCCCCATCCAGCCAGTAGCACTGTTATTCACCTGGCTGTTTGAGAGAAAAACCTAGTCGTTTACCTTTATTTTTCCTTATCCTTCACCCCTCATTCTATCTATTGGCAAGGCCTATTGACTCTACACATTGCCTAGAATCTTCTTCTCTTTATCACTTTGTGACAATCAGGTTCATCACAGACAACTGCAGTGGTCTGCTAACTGGTCTCCCTGCTTCTACTCATGTCCTGCTCCAGGTCACCCTCCTCATCACAGCAGCCAGAGCCATCTTTCAAGGACAGGCCGTAGCCCCTGCTCATAATCCTCCGAAGGCTCCCACTGAACTTTTGATACATTACAAACTTCTGATCATGGTGCAGGAGGCTCTGTATATGTGGCTACAGCCTTTCTCTGAAGTCACGTGTCTTACTGCTTTCCCCTTCAGCCACGTGGCCTTGTTGGCTCATTCAGTGTGCCAAGCTTGTTCCTGTCATAGAGCCATGGATTGTTGTTGGCAACGCGTAAGATGCTGTGAAGATTTCCTTGTGGCTGGCTCCTTGGTATTTAGGCCTCAGCTCAGTACTTTGAAACCGTCGAAAGTTCAGTGGCTCCAAAACAGCAGTCATCTGTTTTGCTTATGTATCTGTAATCTGAGCAGGCTTTGATGGGGAAGTTGCATTTCCGCTCCATGCAGCATCAACTGGGGCAAATCCACCATGAACTGAGGATCTGCTCACTCCCATGGCTGGCAAGTTGGTGCCGAAAGTCATTTATGAGCAACACCAGGGCTGGAGCCTGAGAGCCTTGGTTGTTCATGAAGCTGGATTTCTAGGAAAATGTCCCCGAAGACCCAGGTGTAAGCTTGTCTTTCATGACCTACCCTCAGAAGTCACAAAGCGTCACTTCTGTTGTACTTCTTTAGTTGAGCAGGTCACAAGTCTCAAGAACAGAGACTCTACCACTTGAATGGGGAGTGGCAGCGTTCTGCAACAGTACTCTAAAATGGAAATATTGCTTTTCTGGACAATTCTGGGTAATACTATCTGCCATAGCTTCCTCTTCAATGCGACCATCACTGACTGTCCTATATCAATCAGCTCCTTCTTCTCACCCCAAATCGCCAGCTGTGAGCCAGCTTCTGGCTGAGCGGCGCTCCCCCTGTGGGAGTGCACGGACCACCAGGGGGCAGCTCCGGCGTTCAGCATCTGCCCCCTGGTGGTGAGTGCACATCATAGCGACTGGTCGTCCACTGTTCGGTCGATTTGCATATTACGCTTTTATTACATGGGATATAAGCCCCCTGAGAGCAGGAGCCTTGCATGCAGGGAGGCCATGTGGGAGGCTGATGCACTAAGGTCTGCCAGTTGCAGTCAGAGAGATGATTGCTATTTAAAGATATGTAAGGGTGGAGACAATGGTATTTGGTGACTGACTGGCTGTGAGGCATGAGGGGAGAAAAGAAGACACTGGGTTGCTGGTCCACCTCAGACCAAGGAAGAGCACGGGAGTAAGGGTGTGCATGTCTCAGGATCCTCTGGCCAAGGCCATGCTGAGACCTACTCTAGTGGAGGGTAAATGGTGTTACATGTGTGATGAGACTGGCTAGATGCTCACCAAACACCATTCCTCTTTTTCCCAAGCTTCCAGCCACATTTCCCAGCCCTCTTCAGTTAGGTAGGGGCCTGATGAAGTTATGGCGAAAGAAATGCAAGTGGAAGCTGATGAATACCACTTTCAGGGGTGGCCTATTAAAAGCCATCCTGCAAGGTCCTGCACACCCCCTTCCCCTTCCTTATAGGTATGTTAGCGATGGCAGCATCGCAGATGAGAGAGGCATGGGAATCCCTATGTGGAATAGATAAACTCTCCCTCCCAATCTTCTTAATTGCATGACACAGAATTTGTTAAGTCAAGTTGTAGACTGTCCCAACACTCAGGATTTGTCTCCATGTTTCTTCATATTATTGAACTTCCTCTATTTTTGCATTTCCTGTAAATTGAAAGTGTGATCTATAGCTTGATTAGATTCAGGTTGACTTTCCTGGTAAGACAGATTTCAAAGGTGCTGTTGTACTTCACCTAACATCTTATCAGGAGGGACATCAATAGCAGGTTGTCCCATCATTAGTGATCTTATGGTTGAAGACTGAGTTCAGATGGTGGTTGCCAGATTTCTCCATTGTAAAGACACTTCCTCCTTTTGCAATTAGAATGTAAACCATGGGGTAAGCCTTGTAACACCCTGTTCCTGAATAACATTTCACCTAATATTTTTTATTTTAAAAATATGTTTTTATTGATGTTTGAGAGAAAGGGAGAGGGAGATAGAGAAACATCGATAGAGAGAAACATCGATCAGCTGCCTCCTGCATACTCCCTACTGGAGGTCAAACCTACAACCCAGGCATGTACCCTGGCCTAGGATTCAAACTGGTGACCAACTGAGCCACACAGGCCAGGGACCTAATGTTTTTAGCATCTATTGTGGTTCCTTCCCTCAATTATTTATATTTATTATTTTTCTAGCATTTATTGAGCAATTTACTATACATGGGGTACTCTTCGAAGGGTTTTACCTATATTTTCTCTTTAATCATCACAATAACCCTATGAGATAATTTTGCTTTTGCTATTTGATGAGGAAACTGAGGCATAGAGAAGATGTATTAGCTTTCTATATGCATATAAGTTCTTCGGTTGCTCTCTTCCCACCAACCCCTACCTTCCCTCTGAGACTCATCAGTCTGTTCCATGCTTCTATGTCTCTGGATCTATTTTGTTCATCAGTTTATTTTGTTCATTAGATTCCACATATGAGTGAGATCATGTGATACTTGTAAAGACAAGTATCTTTGACTGGCTTATTTCTTTTAGCATAATACTCTCCAGGTCCCTCCATGCTGTCTCATGTCTTATCATCTTAAAAAAATTTTTTAAATTGACTAGTTTTCAGGATAGTTTCAGACTTATATGAAAAAATTTAGACTAATATAAAAATTGAGGAGATAGCCCTAGCCAGTTTAGCTCAGTGGCTAGAGCGTCGACCCGAGGACTGAAGGGTCCTGGATTCGATTACAGTCAAGGGCACATACCTGGGTTGCAGGCTCGATCACCAATCGATGTGTCTCTCTCACATTGATGTTTCTCTCACTCTGTCTCTCCTCATTCCATCCACTCTCTAAAAATCAATGGAAAAATATCCTCAGTGAAGATTAACAAAAAATAAATAAAATTGAGGCGATAGTACCAAGTTCCCATATATCCCACTCCTACTTCCCTCTATTATTATCTTAGGTTAGTATGATACATTTGTTCCAATTAATGAATTAATATTGATAAATAGTCATTTACTAAAATCCATGCTTTATTCAGATTTCCCTAATTTTTACCTAATGTCCTTTTTTTCTCACCCAGGACCCATTCAGGACACCTCTACCACATTACATTGAGTTGCCATGTCTCCTTATAATCTTCTTGGCTGTGAGAGTTCATCAGACTTTCCATGGTTTTGAGGACATTGACAATTTTTAGGAGTACTAGCCCCTTTTGTACAATGCTCTTCTATTGGAATTTGTCTGATGTTTTTCTCATGGTTAGACAGGGGTTATAGGTTTTTTGGAGGAAGGCCACAAAGATAAAGTCCCAAATTCATCACATCATATCAAGGTACACACTATCATCATGAGTTGTCGCTGTTGATACTGACCTTGATCACCTGTCTGAGACAGTCCCTCCACTATAAAGTCACTCCCCACTCCACGCCGCCCTTTTTCAAACGGTACTCTTTGGAAGGAAGTCACTATGCCCAGCACACACTTAAGGAGTTACATGCTAGCTCCTTGAGGAGTGTATTTGTTTCCCAGGATTGTATATCAAGGTACCACAAACTGGGTGGCTTAAAATGACAGACATTTAGCCTGGCTGGTGTGGCTCCTTGCTTGAGCGTCAACCTATGAACCAGGAGGTCATGATTCGATTCCCCGTCAGTTGCGAGCTCGATCCCCAGTGTGGGGGGTGCAGGAGGCAGCCAATCAGTGATTTTTCTCTCATTATTGATGTTTATACCCCTCTCCCCATCTCCCTTCCTCTCTGAAATAAAATAAAAAATTTTAAATGACAGAAATTTTTTCTAGTTGTGGAGCTAGAAGTCTGAAATCAAGGTGTCAGCAGGGCCATGTTCTCTCAGAAGGTTCTAGGGGATTTTTTAAAATATGTTTTATTGATTTTTTTGCAGAGAGGAAGGGAGAGGGATAGAGAATTAGAAACATCGACAAGAGAGAAACATCCATCAGCTGCCTCCTGCACACCCCCTTCTGGGGATGTGCCCACAACCAAGGTACATACCCTTGACTAGAATCGAACCTGGGACCCTTCAGTCTGCAGGCTAATGCTCTGTCCACTGAGCCAAACCAGTCAGGGCGGATTTTTGGTCGGTGCCTCTGTCCTAGCTTACTGTGCTGCCTTGGTGTTCCTTGGCTTGTAGATGCATCACTCCAGTGTCTGCCTCCATCAGCACAAAGGGTTCTGTTGTTGTTGTCTCTGTCCTTCTCTTCTGATCAGACCACCAATTATATTGGACTAGAGGCTCAACACACGAAATTCGTGCAAGAGTAGGCCTTCCTTCCCCCGGCTGCCAGCACCGGCTTCCCTCCAGCCCCGGCTTCGTCCGGAATGACATCCAGTCTAATTAGCATTGTGCCCTTTTATTATTATAGATTGGAGCCCACTCTAATGACCTCACCTTAACTTAATTCTTTCTGCAAAGGCATTATTTCCAAATAACCTCGCAAGTACCAGGGTTTAGGATTTTAACATTAAATTATTTGGAATTCTTCTGCATAGGAAATGTATTACTTCTCCCTATTTATTTATTTAACCATTTATTTATATCAGTATGAACTGCCATGTTGCTCTACTTGTTTATTGACTCCAGAAGTTATTTTGGGATTTTCTATATAAACAATCATGTAATCTGTAACTGCTTCCCAATCTGTTTACCTTTTATTTCCTTTTCTTGTCTTAACGTAGCAGCTAGGACTTCTAGCACAATGCTGAATAAGAGTGTTGAGAGAAGACATCCTTGCCTTAGACTTGCTGCCAATTTTGAAGGGAAAGCATGCAGTTTCTCACTCCTGAGGACAAAGTTATCTGTAGATTTATTTATTTATTTTTTTGCCCATTTGAACAATCTCTTTCAGTCTGTGTATTTAGACCATTCACATTTTTTTAACTATTTAAAAAAAATTTTTTTGGAGCAGTTTTAGAATTACAGCAAAATTGAGCACAAAGTATACAGAGTGCCAATATTTTCTCCCAATTTGTGGCTTGTCTTCTTATTCACATGAGACAATTCACATTTAAAATGATTATTGATATCACTGGATTTATATCCACTATGCTTGTAACTGTTTTTTATTTTTTAAGTTTATTCTTTTTTTTAACTCAAACTTTTTTTTAAAAAAAAAAAAATTGATTTGAGAGAGAGAGAGGAAGGGGGAGAGAGAGAGAGAAACAACGAACAGTTGCCTCTGCATGTGACCTGACCGGGTATTGAACCCGCAACATGGGTATGTGCCCTCACCGGGGACCGAATGTGCCACATTCTTGTGTATGGGAGGATGCTCCAGCCAACTGAGCAACACCAGTCAGGGCTACATTTGATCTCTTTATGAAGAAAAATGTTGCTGCTATTGTTTACATAAGCAGTTCTCAATTGACAGAGATTTTGCTCCCTCAGCGACTTCTGGCAATGTCTAGAGACATGTTTGGTTGTCAAACTGTGGGAGTACCACTGGTATCTAGTGAGTAGAGGTCAGTGATGCTGCTAAACATCCTACAGTGCACAGTACTGTCTTCCACAGCAGAGAATTATCTGATCCATGCTGCCAACAGTGCTGCTATGGGCAAACACTGAGTAAGACACAAAGAACCAATGAATGTTACTCAGGAAAGGCTGGGTTAGGTTATAAAAAGGACCCCCCAAATCTTATTGACTTAGAGCAATTAAATTCAAGGGAGCACTCTCAACAATGTGCGTGGAAGTGGGGGGACTACAGGTACTTGGTGAAGAGCACTGATGACTACCACACAATATTCCAGTTTTTTCTTGTGATGCCAGGAAGCTCAGGACTAAGTTTCATACAGAACGGCAACAGTTTTTGTCTTAGTTCGGGTCTTCCAAAAAGTGGACGCCAAGATGGGGTTGGACCCCAAGAAATTTACAGGGAAAAGATCTGCGAGGGAAAAGGATTAGGAAGCTGGAGGAGGTTGGGAGAGCATCAGGCCGTGATGTAGGTCTAGCATGTGTGGAGGAGGAGGAGGAGGAAGAGGAGGAAGGAAGGTGAGTGAGGAAGTCTTAGAGTGCAGTACAGGTCTAAGAAAGTTCTGGCTATGCTGACGAGGAGACCCTGAGTCTAAGTCGCCTGTCAGAGGAGTCCCCATCTCCTGGATATGGGCCTGCCCTCATGTCCCTGTTGAGCTTAGCCATTGGTTGTGAGCAGCCTGTGGGAAGTTGTGATGGTCAAACACTCCCACAGATGGCGATCTGAGGGGCACATTCTCGTGGCCACTTCAGCCCACCCCCCTGCACTGCACAAATGTGTTTTTCCACAGAGGATCCTGAATGCCTCTCTTTCTGGGAGGTTATTGGACAATGACAGCACCCATTGCTGCAGCTGATCTCTGAGTTGCAACTGGTATTTATTCTCTCCCCCCTTCACTACTTACTCGAAATGCCCCTTATGGGTCACCTCTGCAGGTTGTAGCTGACCTGGTGGACTGACCGCTGGTAATCATACCTATCTCAGGCTGGGGTTGCTACACATGTTCATTCATAGTTCTGAGGCAAGGGAGTGGAGCGGATTAGTGGATCACCTGGGCCCCACACGTGTTCCTCTTGTCCATTATGTAAAAGCAGTTTGACCTCCTTCTGGTCACGGTGGTTTACCCTTGCCTCCTCTCATCAGCAGGACCCTGGTGAGGAGCTGTAGCTTGTAACTCAATGGGACTCTGGTTGTGTCCCCTGGCAAGAGTGCAGCCCCTTTGGGGACCAGGACCCCCAACACTGCAGAACTCAGTTGCAGGCACCAGAAGCACAAAAGTGGATCATGGGAGCAATGGTAAATGACCCAGGCTGACTTCCTGGTCCACTGCAGATCACCTTCTTCTCTGGCTTAGCTGGCCTGTTATCTCTTGGCGGCCAGCACCCCAGTCTCACTTTGCAGCTCTCCTGTCTTGTCTCTTAACTCAGTCTCCAGCTTGAGTTAGTTCTGTCTCCTCCAGTTGCCTCTAAGCTCCTGTCACCAGGGCCCGCCCAGCAGGAGCTCAGGAAGTTCAGACTGTCTAAGACCTTAGGTCTAGTGTTACTAAATGCCTCCCAGCTCTTTGCTCAGACAACATGTCCTGAGACAATACACGTCAGAAGAATAGGGCAGACTTCTGGAGGAGGGACCCTCAGTGCAGAGTTTCTTTCTGTCTAATCTTGTTCAGTTAATGCTTTGGTTAGAATGTGGTATTTTGATAGGAAACACTGGCTATTTCTTGGGTTGTTTGTTTTGAATGGGTAATTATTCACAGGGTTCAAAATTCAAAATGCATAAAACAGTATTCAATGAAATGCTTTCCTCCTACCTCTATTTTCCAGCCACCCAAGTCCCCACTTTTGGGCACAACAAATGCTTTCAGCCCAGCTGGTGTGGCTCAGTGGTTGTGCATCAACCTAAGAACTAGGAGGTCATGGTTCAATTCCCAGTCAGGGCACATGCCAGGTTGCAGGCTCAATCCCCAATGTGGGCATGCAAAAGGCAGCCGATCAATGATTCTCTCTCATCACTAGTGTTTCTACTAGTATATCTCTCTTCCTCTCCCTTCCTCTCTGAAATCAATTAAAAAAAAATTGGCTCCTTGAAAAAAATTTTTTTCCCAGGTCATTATAACACACACCTTCATATTTGTTTATACAGATGGTAACATACTATACATAATGTTCTGAATCTTGTGTGCACAGTTTTAAAAATTCTATCAGTGTATCTTAGAGATCATTTAAAACCAATGCCTAAAGAGACTCCTCATTCTATTTTTACTAATGCTTTGTTGTGCATGTGTATCAATGTACCATAATTTATCTAGCCAGTGTACCAACTGATGGGCATTTAGTTTTTTTCTAATTGTTTGAAATTACATTGTTGTAGTGAATAACTGTGTATATCTATGTGAGTACCTATGTAGATTTGTTTTGCAGCAGAATAGCCGAATCAAAGTATATTTACATTTATCATTTGAGAGGCAACTGTCAAATCGCCTTCCATATGTGTTAGCATTCTGCCCTCAATGTCCCTGTTTCCTCAGTCTTGCCAACACAAGATGTTGACAAACCTTTTAATCTTTATCAATATAAAAGGATAAAACCAGTATCTCAATGTTGTTTTAATTTGTATTAGCATTAGCCATATGAGGTTGCTGTTTTTTTAGGTAAAATTAATTGTTGAGTATCAGCAATTTTATGTGGTTTTACTTCTCTCATTGTGAGACTGAGAATTCTTTAATCTTAACAGTCATTTATTACCCTGGCTGGTGAGGCTCAGTTGGTTGGAAGGTCAGGGGTTTGATTTCTGATCAGGACACATACCTAGGTTGTGGATTCAATCCCTGGTCAGGGTGTGTGCAGGAGGCAACCAACCAATGTATCTCTCTCACATTGGTATCTCTCTCTCTCTCTCCCCCACTTACTCCCTCTCTAGAATCAATTTTTTAAAGAAATCATTTATCTATAACTTTATTTTCTCAGTTTCTGTCATTTTTTTAATTGGGGGGTTGGTCTTTGTTGATTTATAGGAGAAATTAAACTCTTATTCTATTACATGAATTGAAAAATGTGTTCCCAGTTCATTGTCTTCTGAATTTGCTTATAATGGTTTCTACAATCAAGTATTTTAAAAATGTTTATTTGGTTGAATTTAACAACCTTACTTTATGGCTTCTGGATTTAGGCCATAGTTAGAAATGCCTTCTTTTTCCCCCTCCAAGGTTATATGGGAATTTTGCTGTAATTTCTTATGCTGGGGCAGGTATAACAGGTGAGGTCAGGCCGGCTATTAGTCATTTCAGGAATGGGCCGCTCTGGGACTGCGAACCGCAGCAGCAGGGGATGTGCCTCTTCGTTTAAACTCCTCGGACTTTAGGATTCAAGGGGGGAGGTTCTGGTGTTTGAGATAAGGGTGATCCTCAGCATGAAGATGGGCTGAGGGCCAAGATTCATAGGAACCAGATGAGAAGCCTCAAAAGTTGATTGTGATGGGACAAAACCAGGAAGTCCTTGGGCTCGGCTAGCCATGACATCATCAGTACGCCTCACCAGGCCACCTCCGAGCTCTCGTGTTCGAAACTGTCCAGAACAAGCTCCTGCAGCGCAGCCCGGAGCACGAGCAGGGACCACATGATGGGAGCCCCGGGCTCTGCACATCCAACAGTCTGGCAGGCCCACAGAGCGCACCCTCCTGAGCTGTGACCCTTACATCACTCCAAGGGTCTGCTCCATCACAGTCTGTCCTTCCCGCTTGTTGTGAGCTTCAGAGGAGACGGTCCCATCACCTCCTCCTGCTCTGTGGTGCTCGGGGCATGCCGGTCACGCTTTGTACGGCACTGGGCCCTGAGGCGGGAGAGGAGAACAAAGCAGAGTCCGGAGGGGCTCTGCCTCCAGGAGCTCACTCACTGCTATGGCGTGCATCCCTTTCTGCGGCCCCCAGAGCAGCCTCCTCCCCTCTCAAATGTTTCGGGACACTTACTGTGAGGACTTGGGCTTTTACTTCTTCTTCTTCTTCTTCTTTTTTTAAATATATTTTATTGATTTTTACAGAGAGGAAGGGAGGGAGATAGAGAGTTAGAAACATCGATGAGAGAGAAACAATGATCAGCTGCCTCCTACACACCCCCCACTGGGGATGTGCCCACAACCAAGGTACGTGCCCTTGACCAGAATGGAACCTGGGACCCTTCAATCCGCAGGCTGACGCTCTATCCACTGAGCCAAACCAGTTTTGGCTCTTTTTATTTTTTTTTAATTGAGGAATATTTTACAATAAAATACACACATCAGGAGTTTTCTGACTTTTGGTGATGCATACACCCGTATAACCCAAATAAATAGCAATCAAGACATGGCCTTTTTCAGTCACCCCAGAAAATTCCCTGGTAACTCTGAGGTGTTAGGTATTATTAGTAGGTTAAGTTCACAGATGTGAAAGCTTGGGCATACCAGGTTAGTACTATTTTCTGAATCCTAGATAACGGATGGGGCTAGTTAAAACCCAGTCCGTTTAGCTCCAGTCAGTGGTCCTGGCCCCCATGCACATGCTCAACCACTGGAGTCCCAGACGGAGGCTTTTGGTTCAAATGGTGACCACATTTAAAAGTGCGATGCTATTGCCCTGGCCGGTGTGGTTTGGTTAGCTGGAGTGTTGTCCCATACATCAAAAGGTTTGATGCCTGGCCGGTGTGATTCAGTGGTTGGGCGTCAACCTATGAACCAGGAAGTCAGGGTTTGATTCCCGGTCAGGGCACATGCCCAGGTTGCAGGCTCAATCCCCAGAGTGGGGCATGCAGGAGGTGGCCGATCAAATGATTCTCTCTCATCAGTGATGTTTCTATCTCTCTCTCCCTCTTCCTTCCTCTCTAAAATCAATAAAAATATATTAAAAAAAAAAAAAAAAAAGGTTTGATTCCCGTTCAGGTCTCATACCCCGGTCCCGGCGTGTGCAGGAGGCAACCCAATCAATGTTTCTCTCTCCCATCGATGTTTCTCTTTCTCTCTCCCTCTAAAATAAATAAAAACACATAAGAAAATATTTGGTGACTAGGGGCTATGTGAAAAGGGTGAAGGGATTAAGAAAAAAAATTTAAAAATTTCATAGACACAGACAAATGTATGGTGATTACCAGAGGGAAAGGAGGGTGAGGGGTGCAGAAGAGGATACAGTGGGGATAAATGGTGATGGGCAAAGGTTTGACTTGGGGTGGTGAACACACAATACAATATACAAGATAATGTATTACAGAACTGTGCAAATTGTACACCGAAACCTAGAAATTTTATTAACCAATGTCACCGCAATAAATTCAATTACAAAATATAAAAATCTGGTGGCTATGGCACCTATTTAGTCACTGTTTCCAGGAATTGGGTGGTGCAGCAGCCGGCGGCAAGAAAACCTGCCCTCCGGGCCTTTGTGAATCCTGCCCAGGGGTAGGAGCCAGGAGTGTCCCCCTCCCCCACCCCCCCACCCGCGGGCCCCAGGTCGCTTGGCCCGTCTCCAAGTCAAACCCGGGCAGCGACCGCTTTCCCGCGGCGCCGCCCGCCCCACAGCGCCCCCTGGCGAGCCTCGCGCGCCCGGCGGCCGAAGTCGGCGCCGCGCGGGCGAGCCCTCCCTCCCTCCCTCCCTCGCTCGCTCCCGGGACGCTGGGAACCCCGGGAGCTCGGCCCTCGCACACTTCTGCTTTGGCCCCTTTGCCCCGGGCGGGAAGAGGAAGGAGGGCTGGGGGAGGGCGGGGTGAGGGGCAAGGTCGGCGGGGAAGGGGGAAGAAGGTCGGGGTTCTGGAGCCTTCTCCCCCAAGACCTGCTTTTCCCAGTGCGAGGTCCCCCCCTCTACCACCGCCCCCCTCACCTTTTAGGATGTCTGTCTCCTTCCGGCTCCTCTCGGGTCTCACCACCCGCCCTTTTCTCGTCCCCCCCTCCGCCCTCCCCGAGGCGAGGGGCTGCGGGGTCGGACGGTGGAGGCGAGGGCCGTGCCAATGGCCTCCCTGGAACCGGTCGTCCCTCGGGCCCTCTACTAGGGGTTTGGGGTCAAAGCACGCGGTACCTGCGTGTTGGGGTCGAGCTTCTCCGGGGTCCCCGGGCGCTAGGCGCGTCCCCTTGGGACCTGCGGGGAGGGCGAAGCTGGCGCCGCGCGCGCTGAGGCCAGGGCGCCCCCTGGCGGCCGGTGGGCCAGTCGCTCCTAGGGGTTGGGAGTCTCTTCCCAGGCCCTGCCCTTAACACAGGATCCCGCGTTCACTTAGTGGTGGGCGGCCTTTATCATGGGACATGTGCACGGTAAGATGGAATGAGTGTTTGCAGCGTTGAGGGACGACAAAACTAGGATGGTTCTTGGTGTTGGCACGCTCGAATTTCCTGTTTTCCTGGATGGTGTAAGGGCTCCAGGTGGTCCTCCCTTCGCTCTACTTCCCCCAGCCCAGCTATAATATTCTTTTTATTCGGGCTTTGATAAGATGTGCTGTGTGATTATAAAAGGAATGCACCGTCTTTTTAATTTTTTTTAAAGGAGAAAATATCACCCGGCCAGCATGGATCAGTGGTTGAGCGTGTGCCTATGAACTGGGAGATCACCGTTAGGTTCCCCGTCAGGGCCCATGCCCTGGTGGCGGGCTCCATCCCTAGTAGAGGGCGTGCAGGAAGCAGCCAATGAATGATTCTCTCTCATCATTGATGTCTCTCTCTCTCTCTCTCTCTCCCTTCCTCTCTGAAATCAATAAAAAAATATTTTTTTTTAAAAAAGGAGAAAATACCTTGTGGTTTCTGTTGGAAGTCCTTCCTTCACTGGCACATAAGTCTGTGCTCCTTGAAAGCGCATGTTTGCTGGTTCTTTTTCCTTGATCCTGGCAGGCCCATGGCCAGGCCCATCCCCTTCCTGATGTTGGCAGGACCGGCCCATCCACTTCCAGGGCTGGGACCTCAGAGGCAGCTCTAGATGGGTGGAGACTGAGGGCAGAGGGGAAGCAAGGGGAACCCCCCCCCCCAAGGTTTCTCACTTTTCTTGTTGCATAACTTTTTTTAAAAAAATATATTTATATTGATTTTTAACAGAGAGGAAGAGAGAGGGATAGAGAGTTAGAAACATCGATGAGAGAGAAACATCGATCAGCTGCCTCTTGCACACCCCCCACTGGGGATGTGCCCGCAACCAAGGTACATGCCCTTGACCGGAATCGAACCTGGGACCCTTGAGTCTGCAGGCCGACGCTCTATCCAGTGACCCAAACCGGTTTCGGCATTGTTGCATAACTTGATTATAAATTTTTTGTCCTTGTCAGGTTCTTGCCCACTCAAAGACAATTTCATCTTGTTCTAGGAGGTTTACCTTGATATATCAGTAACCCCTCTTACCATGGGTGAGCCCTTTTCTCAGCTGAGTTGCTTCCAAAGAGCCACATCAATGAGGAGCCAGTACCCCAGGTCTGGGGGACAGAAAACAAGGTTTGTGGTCCACTCTCCCAGTTTAGCCAGGGATGTCCCGTCCCAGGAGTCCAGGTTCTAGTAGAAGCAAAGTTAAGGTGGCCTCATTTTCTCCTTTAATTACTACAAAATTGTATTTGTTTGTTTCTAATAAATACCTGGAAATATAAAGTTTAACAATTCTGCTGCTATCATGCTCTAAAACATAGAGGTCCTCTTCAATGAACTGACAATCTGTGGGTATCGTGGGTATCATGTGGTTTATTCAGGCAGCCTGTGGGAGGACAGAGTGGGAACAAGTCTGGGTGCAGAAGCTGAGGTTCCCAGACATTTCCGCTCATATGAAGCCCCAGACCATTGTCTAGTATGGTAGTTGTTAGGCTCTCGCAGTTCATGAACCCATGAAGCAGCCCCCATAGCTAATGAGAAAACAACACAGACTTGCCAATCGTTGCTTGGACACATCACGACATTAGCAAAACCAAATTCTATGATCAGTTCAGGAAAGAAGGGGCATTTTAATACCAAAGGCTTCTCGATGGAAGTTTTCTCATTTCACCAAGGAGGAGTGGAAGAGGAAAAGACAGCCTGGGTCCCAGTGGGCATCTGGGAGTCCTGGCTGATTCCCTTCACAGGAGCTGGCTGCCACCGCATCCCGAGGCCTCGATGACCAAGCGGGGGGACTTCCATTCAGGGTGTAAGTCTCCGAAAACACAGACTTCGAAGTATCCAACCTGTTTCACCTGCCCGTTCTGTGGCTGGTCGTCTCCTCTAGACTCGAGTACCTTTGGGCCAGGTCTCTGTCCTTGCAGTCCCCACATTGTCTGGTGGCTCTCACTCCCCACTGAACAGCTAGCTGGCCAAAGACCGGAGCCTCCTTAGAGCTGGCTGCTGGCTGCCCGGCACAGTGCCCAACGCCCAGCAGGTGCTCACCAAATACTTATTGCCCGAATGAATTACATGCAACTTCATTCTTTCGCATTTCCAATTAAATAATTAAGGAAGTACTCACTGTAAGCTACTTCAGAATGAGAGGGGAAATGGCTAATTTCATGCTGAGAGAGAAAATACGTTTGCTAGTTTTCACGTAGGCTGTGTTACAGCTACTTGATTTCCTTTTGGTTGTGTATGTTCTGTTGGGCAATCCACACTCCGCAAAGGAGAAGTACTCATGCCTTTCACCGCCCCACCTTCTAGAACAGGGGTTCTCTCAGCCTCATTTCGCATTAGAGTCACTTGGGAGAGGTTACAGTCCTGACGCTGAAATGCTGAGGGCCCCACTTCGGGGGCAGGATCTGAACATTGTTTTTTGTTTGTCTGTTTTTTAAATCTGTTTTCCCCAGCGATTTTAATGTGCATCAGTGACCAAGAACCTGTACCCTAGAGACATTTTTTTTTTTTTTCCTAGCAACTGAGCAAGAGGAAGTGGTGAGGGAGGGGGAAGTCATGGACCGGAGGGGAGACTGAGGTTCTAGGCTTGGTTCACAACTTCCTGTGGGTTTAAGCCCTTCGCTTTGTCTTCCATAAAAGGAGGATGGTGATGGCTGCCTCACGTGGTGTTGCTGAACTTATCTGAGTGCCTGGCACAAAGCAAGTGCTTGTGATGGTTAGTTTTATGTGTCGCTTGTCTAGGCCGTGGTACCCAGTGGTTTGGTCAAACACTAGTCTAGTTGTTAACATGAAGTTATTTTTGAGATGTGTGGGGAGGGGAAAAATTTTCCTCTAACTTTTCCAAGTTCTTCTGGCTGGACTAATAAATAAACAAACATGAGATAGATTAACAGGAGAAAGTGACCAAAATTAGTATACATATACATACTGGACTTTTACAAGAGTATGGGATCCATGGCAGATCTGGCAGGTAAGGCTTATATGTCATTTTTTTTAAAAAAAAGAAAGTTAAACTTTTAAAAAAATGTTTTAAAAATGATTTTAGAGAGAGAGGAAGGGAGAAGGGGAGAGAGAGAAACATTGATCGGTTGCCTCCCACCAGTACCCCAACTACAGCACCCCAACCACAGCACCCCTGACCGGGGATCTAACCCAAAACCTGGGCATGTGTCTGATCAGGGATCGAACTGGCAACCTTCCGGTGCACGGGACAACACTCAACCAACTGAGCCACACCAGCCACGGCATTATATGTCATCTTGAGCTAAGGAGAAGGAGAGAGTGGTGGTTTGGGACGTCAAAGGGCAGGAAGGTAATTCACATGGAGAGGGAAAAGAAAATGTTTGCTAGATAAATGTTTGCTGGACTCCCTTTAACAATGGGATACAGAGAGTTCTTTGATCAAACGGGCTTTGTTAGGTTCCTCCCTGTCTATCACACACTAGATCATGTTAAACAATAGTTATTGATGATAAAGCTCCCTTCCTGGAGCAGGTCCTCTACATTCTTTTAGGCAGGTAGGAGGAAGGTTAAAGGTTTTTTCCGGAGTCATTTTTTCTTTTCTTGAAAATAATCAGCTTAAAATTATCAATATCCCAAAAGTCATATTTTGGGGTGGGAACTCTGCTTCCCCTCAGATATACTTAGCATTCAAATCAGTAGACTTTAAGTAAAGCTGATTATCTTCCAACAATGTGCGTGGGCCTCATCCAAACAGTGGAAGGCCTTCGAGGAAGATTGAGGTCCGGGAAGAGGAAGGACTTCTGCTCTAGACTGCCTTTGGACTCCTGCTGGAGTTCCCAGCCTGCCAACATGCCTGCAGATTGCAGGATTTCAGACTTGCCAGCACCCGTAATCATGTTAGCCAGTCCCTTAAAATAAATCCCTCCTCTCCCTCTCCCTCTCCCTCTCCCCCCCTTTCCTCCCTCCCCTTCCCTCCCCTCCCCTCCCCTCCCCTCCCCTCCCCTCCCCCCTCCTCTATCTCTCCTGCCCTAATACAGTGTTCCTAAATGATGGCTACTGTTGTTACCATCTATTCTGTAGTAGCTGGGGCTGGTTTGGGGCGATAAATAAGACTGCAGCTTGCCCTGACTGGTTTGGCTCAGTGGATAGAGAGCCTACCTGCGGACTCAAGGGTCCCAGGTTTGATTCCGGTCAAGGGCATGTACCTTGGTTGCGGGCACATCCCCAGTGGGGTGTGTGCAGGAGGCAGCTGATTGATGTTTCTCTCTCATCAATGTTTCTAACTCTCTATCCCTCTCCCTTCCTCTCTGTAAAAAATCAATAAAATATATTTAAAAAAAAGAAAAAGACTGCAGCTTTATGGGTTAGGGCCGTGGTCGGCAAACTGATGCTCGCGAGCCGCATGCGGCTCTTTGGCCCCTTGCGTGTGGCTATTCCACAAAATACCACGGCCTGGGCGAGTCTATTTTGAAGAAGTGGCGTTAGAAGAGGTTTAAGTTTAAAAAAATTGGCTCTCAAAAGAAATGTCAATCGTTGTACTGTAGATATTTGGCTCTGTTGACTAATGAGTTTGCCGACCACCAGGTTAGGGCAGTGGGATTATCCCAAGTAAGTGCTAGGTATGAACTCCCACTATACAATTCCAGAGTGTGAAGTGCAGATGCGAAGATCACAGCATGGCACAGAAATCCTTATCCCTTTCTTCACCTGAAACATGGAAATTTCCCTCAGAACAGGGGCCCTGCAGCACAGGGCACAGAGCCCCAGACCTGTCACCAACTCACTGTGTGACCTTGGGCAAGTTCCCTGCCTTCTCTGGTTTTGGGGCTTCCTGATGGGGTGGGGCTGGGTGATGTGTGAGGAGCTTTCCATCTCAGAACCTCTGAGCTTAGAGTTTTCCTCTGATGCTTCTGATTGCAGAACCGGTTTTCGCCAGTCTGTTCACGCGGAGTTTGTTTGTTTTCTGCTCTCCAAGTGGTTACAGGTTGGGGCATTTGTATTTATGCTCAGGAGAGGCCTCATGGCTGAATCGTGGCTGCCCCCTCCTGGCTCAAAAAGATGCCTCAGACCTCACCCCTAGCTGCAGCCAGGCTCCCAGGGACAGAGGCCCTGGCACAGGGAAAATCCAGGCTCCTATAGGTCTCTGCTGCTGGGATTCCCTTCCCAAGTCTGCTCAGGCACATGGGGACCGTTCCTTCCCTGCCAGCTTGCCCCGGAGAGAGCAGAGACCACGCACAGAAGATGTAATGCTCTTCTACAAACACAGGTGAAAGAAATAGCACAAGCTGTGGTCCTCTCCAAATGACCCTCATTCTGACTATTCCCCCCTCCTGTCTGACGTCAGGGGCCTCGGGACATTCGTCCTCAGACATGACTGCCAAGTTGTTTGCTGTCCCAAGCTGCATGGTCCCTTCGCGCCTGGCACCTCTGCTGTTTCAGTGCCAGGCTGGGGAAGCTGGAACCCCAGTGTCCAGGTCACACGTGCCGCCTGTGGTCATCCCCTCTGAGCATCTGCCACCCCCCCAGGGCACCTTCAGGAAAGCTTTCTGGAACTTAGATGCACTGAGCCTTTCCTGTCTGCGGGTGCTAAAGGTACCCGGCTCTAATCCTAACTTCAGTGGCTTCAGTCTCCATCTGGGGAATGCAAGACCTCAACTTGCCGTAAAACTGCCCACCCCCACCCCACCCACCCACCCCAGTGCTTCTGGGGTTTCCAGGAATGTTTAGCGAGAGCTCACAAACCTTTCTCTCACCTTCTACTCCGGACTGCCCCGCCCCCTTGTGGAATCGGGCTGCCTGTGAAACCACTGGAGGTGGGAACTGTTCATGGCCATTGCTACCCAGGCCGTGATGGCTATGAGGCTGTCCTCTGTCCAGAGGGCACTTGCCAGTCTCTCAAAGCTGCAGTCCTCGAGCATCCAGAGGGCCACCCAGTTGTGGTCTCTCTGTGGCCAGGCTGTGGCCTCAGCAGGGGTGGGAGGATGCACCCTCCCTCACTCAGGATTGCATCTGGTGACCTGGGCATTCAGTGCTGCCTATGGACTGGGGCTCTTGGGACCTTCCTGACGAGGACTCTTCTGCCTCAGCCTGTGGTTCCATATGACCCTGACACACATCCATGATGATCTAACTCCTCAGTCGGGTCCCATGTATTAGGAATACATACATCCATGATGATCTAACTCCTCAGACGGGTCCCTTGTATTAGGAGTACATACATCCATGATGATCTAACTCCTCAGACGAGTCCCATGTATTAGGAGTACACACATCCATGATGATCTAACTCCTCAGACGGGTCCCATGTATTAGGAGTACACACATCCATGATGATCTAACTCCTCAGACGGGCCCCATGTATTAGGAGTCTGCTGTTTGCAGGTGATAAAAACTCAACGTAGCTGCCGGTGATTTAAAAAAAAAGGAGGGGGGGAATTTTATCGGTTTATATCACTGACAGCTCGTGGTAAGTCTCGAGGTATGATTGGAACCAGGAGCTCCAACAAGGTGGTCAGAACTCAGCCTCTCTCTCCGTCATGCTTTCCTTTGTGTTGGCTTCACTCGCAGGCAGACGTTTTCCTCTTGGGCGCCCCCCAAAAGTTCCAGGCTTATGTCTTCCCCACATCTATCAGTCTGGGTGGAAAGAGTGCTTCTCTTTGCCGTTTCTCCCTACAAAAGTTCTAGAATTGGGTTTCCTTGACTTACTTAACGTGCCCGTTTTGGAACTAATCCCCATGGAAGATGGGGGGTGAAATATACATCCCTTCCCACAAGCATGGAGATGGGGGTATGTATGGCTCCATCTGAATTACTAGAATAAAAGTGAGGGAGAGGTAGTCCCCCTAAAGAAAATCAAAGTTTTCTTAGAAGAAAGGAGAATTGATGCCAGGTGGGAACAAAACCTCAGATGTGCTCCATCCTGGCACATTTGCACCTCTGCATTGAGAGCAAGCCAGGCTCAAGTTAGGAGCCCAGCTTACAGCTAAATGTCAGTACAGAAGGGGTCTGAGAACCAGTTAAATGAAAGCAAGGGTGGTGAGAGTTCAGAGAACAGAGTGAATGTTTGGATTGAAGCTGTTTCAGAGAGCAGTGCTTCTCAAATTCTAATGTGTTTGTGAACCACCTAGGATCTTGTTAAACCATGGATCCTATTTCCAGGTCTTAGAGCCGAGGTTCCCAACCAGGGGATATCCAGCAGGGGAAATGGGTGTGACTTTTAAAAATATTCTCTTGCCCTAGCCCCATGGTCGGCAAACTGCGGCTCGAGAGCCACATGCGGCTCTTTGGCCCCTTGAGTGTGGCTCTTCCACAAAATACCTCGGCCTGGGCGAGTCTATTTTGAAGAAGTGGCATTAGAAGAAGTTTAAGTTTAAAAAATGTGGCTCTCAAAAGAAATTTCAATTGTACAGTTGATATTTGGCTCTGTTGACTAATGAGTTTGCCGACCACTGCCCTAGCCGGTTTGGCTCAGTGAATAGAGCTTTGACCTGTGGACTGAAGGCTCCCAGGTTCGATTCCGGTCAAGGGCACATGCTCACATTTCGGGCTTGATTCCCCAGTAGGGGGTGTGCAGGAGGCAGCCGATCAATGATTCTCTCTCATCATTGATGTTTCTATCTCTCTCTCTCCTTTCCTCTCTGAAATCAATAAAAATATATTTTAAAATATATACATTATCTTGATTATTCATGATTTGTGAAATTGATACCAAACCAGGAGAAAAACAGGGGTACCATGTTTCTCTGAGCCACTGTGAGGGGCCCAGTTTCAGGTGCTGTGTAAATAAATATCGGTAAACTGAAAACATGTTCCTCTCCCGTTCTAGGGAATCCCTGTGATGCTCTCCTCCTTAGGCGCTTCTTAAAAAAAAAAAAAATATATATATATATATATATATATATATATATATATCCGTGATGGGCAACCTTTTGAGCTTGGTGTGTCAAACTTCGCCAAAAAACTGAGCATAACTCGGGTAGTATGTCACTTTGAGGAAAAAACATTATTTTGCAAATGTTTCATCCTCAGGAGCAGCAAATGTTTCATTCTCGGCATGCGGCCGCCTCAGCGGCCGCGTGTCATCAGAAATGGCTACGCATGTCAGTGCTGACACGCGTGTCATAAGTTCGCCATCACTGATTATATATATATATATATATATATATATATATATATATATATTGATTTCAGAGAGGAAGGGAGAGGGCAAGAGAGAAGTAGAAACATCAATGATGAGAGTGAATCATTAATTGGCTGCCTCCTGCAGGCCCCACACTGGGGATCAATTCTGCAACCGGGCATGTGCCCTGACTGGGAATCGAACTGTGACTCCCTGGTTTATAGGTCCACGCTCAACCACTGAGCCTCACCGGCCAGCCACTCGCTTGTTTTGATAGGCCCGAGCCCTGTGAACTGACTTCCACGGAAGAGATAGGGCCTGCAAGTGCCCCTGGGACAGAGCCTGAGCGCAGGGAGCGCCACTAACACTGCGATGGCAGGCCCCTTGGCAGCCCAGCAGCGGAGGTGAGCTTTTTGGACCGCCAGCAATCCAGCCCCGCTTTTCCGTGGGGCTACCGGTACCAGGGCGGGCAGGTGTGGGTCTCTGGGTGTCGCGGTGCGGGGGCGGTCAGAGGCGTCCTCTCTGGCCCTGCGCGGGGCGGGCGCGTAATGGGGACCATGCCCGAGCTAATGGGAAGCAGCCGCAGCGCCCCTGTCCACCTCCTCCTCCCACTCGGCCCCAGCATGGCCCAGATAAAACGGAAGCGCCCCGAGAGGCGCTTTGATTCCAATACGAAACAAATTATTTCTCCCGGAAAGGAACAAAATAAGTCAGAGAGAAGTCGCAGGGCCGCCCTGACTCCTGCCAGGCCACTGCCGGCGGCCCCAGGCCTTCAGACCCCGCGGCGCTTGGCAGGAACAGTGCACTTGCTCACTGGGAGGGGGGAGGGAGCGAGTTTGGAGTCCCTAGCCTCTGGGACAACCACCCACGGGGCCCTAATCCTTTAAGGCCGTTGGGTACCCGCTGCTGGGAGGGCTCAAGTGGAAGTCACCTCCATGCCTATGGTTCTCAAACTTGGTCAGGAAGCTTCAACATCTCCAAGAGGACTTGTTAAAGCTCAACTTGCTGAGCTCCACCCCCAGACGTTTTTATTCTGTTGGGGCCTGATAATTTACATTTATTTTTATTTTTTAATGATTTCAGAGAGGAAGGGAGAGAGGTAGAGAGAAATAGAAACATCAAGATGAGAGAGAATCATTGATCAGCTGCCTCCGGCACTCCCCACACTGGGGATGGAGCCCGCAACATTGGCATGTGTCCTGACCGGAATTGAACCATGACCTCCTGGTTCACAGGTCAATGCTCAACCACTGAGCCAAGCCGGCCAGGGGGATAATTTACACTTCCCAGGTAATGCTGGTGCTGCTGGGTCAGATTATAGCTTTGAGAACCACCTGACAAATATGGAGCAGGAGCAAGCTTGGTCTCACTGCCTGACATTCAAATGGCTGAGTCCCAGGGAGGTCTGCAGGTGGTACACTATACAGTAACTGCACAAAGGACCCATCAACTGATGAGGAGGCCTATCCCCACTTCCCTTTGGAGCCTGCTTTTGATTGATTACCTCTGTCCATTAGTCAGCCAATCCAGTCTCACTCCAAAGCTCAGGGACTGGAATTTCCCAGCAACACTGGTTGCAAGGTAGCATCTCTAGGTATTTCTTCTGTTCTAGATCCTTAGCCTATAAAGTGGTCCCTGGCTCTGTGTCACCCCACCTGGGCCAGAAGTCACTCCTGGCAGGGAACTCGTGTGTGTGTGTGTGTGTGTGTGTGTGTGTGTGTGTAGAAGTGTAGCAGGAACTTGCTTAGGGATCTAAGAACCTGGAAGAGTTCGACTTACTATGTGTTTTAGGTGTGGGATGTCTTGGACAAGTGTCTCCCTCCCCTTCTTGTATTCCCTGGAGTAGACTATTGGTTCACAAATTTGAGTGTGAATCAGAATGATCTGGAAGCTTTGGATTGCTGTCTCCACCCCCACAGTTACTGATTTAGTGGGTCTGAGAATTTGTATTTTTAACAAGGTGATGGTCTGGGTTCCACACTTTGAAAAACCCAACCTAGGCTGTATTGAGCATCTCCAAGCCCTTGCTTTAGCCTCAAAGTGGTCATGGTATGTATGCCCATCCTACCCTCTGCACATTCTCCATTCCGTCACTGGCCTTTTTGTTGACTGCCCTTCCCAGCTTTCGGAAGGCAATTAGGTCTTGCTGTCTGTGCCACCTGGTTCTGAGAGAAAGGAACAGCTCTCAGGGTGGTTCAGGCTTGGGAAAAGCAGCGTCCCCCAAGCCCTAACCCCCATTCCGCATGCAACCAGACATTACATCTCCCTTCTCCTTCCTGACATCCCTCACCCTCTAGGTTTGCCTGAGACTCAGCCCTGGGCCAGGCTAAAAACAAAACAAAACAGGAAGCTGAGGACGGGATCTCTTTAATATTTTTAGGACAGTGGTTGGCAAACTCATTAGTCAACAGGGCCAAATATCAACAGTACAACGATTGAAATTTCTTTTGAGAGCCAAATTTTTTAAACTTAAACTATGTAGGTAGGTACATTGTTATTAACTTAATTAGGGTACTCCTAAGCTGGTCTTTGCTAAAAACTCAAGGGGCCAAAGAGCTGCATGTGGCTCGAGAGCTGCAGTTTGCCTACCACTGCCTTAGGACCCACACAAGGCCAGGCCTGGAGGGGTTGCTGCTGCCCTTGTACCAGTGACGGTGTCTCTGGGGTAATTCTTCTATTTTTAGTCTGTGCCTTATACATCATGGCTAGTTTTGAAGTATTTGCTGATTGGCTGATTGTTTGGGCAAACCTACCAGAAAAAGGAACAAAACAAGACAACAAAACAAAATGAAGACTCCTCAAGCCTGCCATGGATGAGGGCCAGGTTTTGATCAGTGTTAGCCAGCTTGGCTGAGGAGGCAGGGTCTCCTCTCTGGTCTCCTGTGTCCATCCAAGGCTCCTGGGTAGGAACCTCTGTGCGTGCAAGCAAGTGAGGTCAGTGTAATTCAGTGTTGGGAGCTTTGAGGCTGCCCCAACAAGCTGGAGGTCTTGGAAAAGAAGGGGCAGGTGGTCCATGGGGGGCTGGGGTCAACCAAGGCCATGGGAACCATCCTTTGTTCTGGTGCCTCAGAATTTCCAGAAAAGGCAAGTTTCTGTAGGAATTTAACCGAATATTTATTTACACCAAGAGGTTTAGAAAATACCAAGTGTGAATAATCATGGCATTTTTTGATTGGATTAGTCTCCAATTTAGATGAAAAGAAGCCATGTGCAACCCATTAGGCTTTCATAATTTTCCTCTTAATTGGTTATACTCTGAGATTGTGTATTTAGGAAATGGCTAAATTGGCTGTAGATTCCCTATTTGGTTATTGCTATGATTCTCAACTCTAGTTGTATATTGGAATCGCCAGGGTTGCTTTGAAAAATCCTGATGCCCTGGCTACCTCCAAGATGTGGAGCCTGAGCACAATATTTTTAAAGACTCCCCAAGTGATTAAACATTTTTATTTATTTGTTTACTGATTTTAGAAAGAGAGAGGAAGGGAGAGAGGGAAACATCAATTTGTTGGTCCCACTTACTTATGCATTCGTTGGTTGCTCCGTGTATGTGTCCTGACTGGGGATCTGACCCACAACCTTGGCGTATTGGGAGGATGCTCCAACAAACTAAGCTACCTGATTGGACCCCAGGTGATTTTTGGAGTGCAGTTGGCATAAAATCTGGACTACTAAGTGGTTGGAAGGGGCCAAAGTGAAGCAAATCAGACTTTTGGGGCAATCTGCTTAGCCTTCAGTGATTACTTTGACCGCTCTCTCCACACAGGAAGAGACCATCAGAAGCCACTACCAGGCCCTCCTCCTTACCAACAGCTCTAGTCCACAGGACCAGGGATGGGTTCCTGACCCAGGTGGGCCAGTTTCTCTCTCACAGGAAAATGGAATTGGGACACAGAGATTATAGCTATAACTGGGCTCCTCCCTTGAACAGAGCAGAGGAGAGGCCTGGTCAGAGCAGCAAGAAAAGTTGGTCTGTAGAGGGAAGCTACCGGGGTTCTTGCCATCCCTTCTGCCCCTTTTCCAGCCCTTCATAGGGTCTGGTTGCCACCCTGCTGGGGCTTCAGGGCTTCAGGGGTCACCTACAAATCCTTATAACAATCTCCCCCAACTCCACTGTTTGATTTAAGCCAGCTCTAGTGGATTTATGTTACTTATGACCAAAGAGGCCTGACACGTGTACAGACCACAGCGAAACAAAAGCACGCAAAAATAAACATGTATTCACCCCCATACACACACATCCGGTGTTTGAACCAGGCTCTTTGTAACTCCATGTGGTCCCAATGGAAGATTCTTTGGAATCTGTACTTTCCGGAATCCAGTTGGAGAAACCTCAGCTTTCAGTTCAATTGGGAACAGCAGTGGTTCCCTAATGTGGCTCCATGGCTTCATCAGAATCACCTGGAGGAACTGACTGACATACATAGATGGCCAAGCACCAGCCCCAGAGAGGCTAAAGCTATCCAGTTTGAAGAGAATCTTGAAATCTGTCCTTTAGAAACTCTCTCCTTGAGATGTTCACATATAGTTGAGTCTATTGCAATAAGATGGGCTGAACTAATGGAATTTCTTTTTTAGCCTCTTTTCAGATGGAGGTAATGTTCTTACCAAGTCTGGGAGATGGGTAAGGGCCTACTCCGTGGACACACAAAATAGAACCCAGTGAAATTCGGGCTTGTTGGAGCACATGTAAGCAAACAATCAGGCTAAAGCGACCTTTGCAGGTTGGCTGCTTGAGTTGAACAAATGAACCAGATCATATGCCCTGCCTTCTTAACGCCGCCTCCCCACCCCCCACCCCTCCTGCAAAAAAATGTGTGTGAAGTAGCAAATGTACCTTTTATTTTAGAAACAAAAATATCATATCTGATCCAACAATAGCCGGATCCCTGTGAATGAAGGGTTTGCATATTTTCCTGTTTTAACGGTTCTAGTATAAACAGCCCAAGCCCAGGCCTGATTGTCAGTGGGCCCTGAGCAGCCCAGCCAGAGTGCTGGAAATGACTCCTTCAGTTCTGAGAACCTGGATCCGGCGTAGTGCCAGGGTTCAGGCTTGTGTTCAACTGGAGCAATGGGGTCAGGAGTTGAGGGAGAGGGCAATTGCAGTGTTCCCCTGGAGTCTAGGGCCTAGACCAAAGCTAATGCCAGAAGCAACAGCAGTAGCAGCTGCAGAGACAGTAGGAGCAGTAGCTACCACGTATTGAGGATTTATTTGTATAGGCACCAGGCTAAGTGATGTAATTATTTATTTGAATACTATAAAAAGCTCGATGTAGTAGCTTTGTTATTCCAATTTTTAGAATAAGGTTCAGAGAAGTTTAGCAACTTTTCTGAGGTCACACAGCTTCTAAGGGGGAAGATCCAGGATTCAAATAAAGGCATGTTTGACTCCTAACTATTATAAGATACAGCACACACAAACGCAAGTCACTGACACCGTTTTGTGTACCAGCTGGGGATACAGGGCTTTGTGTCGAGAAGCAGGCAAGGCTCTTTGCTTTCTTTCAAGATATTTCTCTCAGTGCCAGACTCCTCTGGTCTCCAACAAAGGGAGAGAGCTGTCAGCTGGGGCTGGAAGGCCTTCTCCAAGCTCAAAGCAATCCCAAATGTCTGGGTGGATCCTTTGTGCCTTGAGAGTGGAACCATTACTCTCCTTTGGGGGCTAGCAAAAGACTCAAGATTTATTGATAAGCCCTAACCGGTTTGGCTCAGTGGATAGAGCGTCAGTCTGCGGACTGAAAGGTCCCAGGTTCGCATGTACCTTGGTTGCGGGCACATCCCCAGTTGGGGGTGTGCAGGAGGCAGCTGATTGATGTCTCTCTCTTGTATATGTTTCTAACTTTCTATCCCTCTCCCTTCCTCTCTGTAAAAAAAATCAATAAAATATATTTAAAAAAAGATTTATTGATAAACTACTGATTGTATATTTGGTGACTCAGAGACTTTCCTGGACCTGAAACAAAGATAATTGTGCTGGTATATAAAAATAGTTATGATTCACCTATATGATGGATTATTAAGCATTCACTGAAAATCATGTTTCAAAGAATAAAATATGGAGAAACCATCATGGTGTAAGGTTAAAAGAAACAGGATACAAAACTGCAAATTCTACATAAAATATATTATTTTAAGTATGGAAATTAGACTTACTTTCATTAAAACACACAAGTAAAGACCCAGAGAGGAAAGCCACCAAAATGTTAACCATGGTTACTTCTTGGGGATGGGGTGGGATTACCTGTAATTTTTGTTTTCTTTGTACATCTTAATGTTTTCCCCCAACTTCTTCAATTTGAATTATCTTTGTAAATAGGGAAAAGGTGAACATGTAAAGAGTCTTCATATATAGCAAAGGAGGTGCACAGGTATGACTACTGGTTAATTTTTACCCCACCTTGGATTTTAGCAGTGTGTCTTTCAGCCTCACTGTTAAGAGCAAGCACGGAGGCATCCTGAGCCAGTACTGACCCACTAGGCAGAGCCTGAGCGAGGCCCTATGCGGTGCGGGGTCGGCACCCGCCCCTTCCGGGCTTTTAGGCGCTTTTAATTGGGTTGAGGCGACAAGTGCATTGCAATAAATCGTGGTAGCCATGCTCCCGGGCGACTGTTACGTAGGGTGGGAAGTCGATCCGAGGGGTGGGCAGGGTTTTCTGGGGGCAAGGCATGGCCAATGGGGTGCCAACCAAGGCTGTGGTTCAGCGAATACAGGGGCCTGAACATGGCCTTGGACTCTCCCCGGGGTCCCCAGCGTCCCCCGGATGCGCCTGGAGGCCGTCGGTGGGTTGCGGCTTCCCCTGCCCCGCCGCGCTTCTCCCCGAGGGCCTGCCAGCGGGGAACCCGGCGGCAGCCACGGAGCAGCCGGGGCCGGCGCAGAGCTTAGCCTCCCGGTCGGAGAGCCCAGAATCCCCGGTGTTGGCGGGAGTGGGGGTAGGGGTAACGGGGGCAGGGGCGGGGGGCGGTGGGGGGCGCGCGCAGGAGCCGGAGACTGAGAGATACAGGAGGGTTTCAGCAGTGGTTGAAGGTGCGGCGGCCACTCCCAGGACCCCGAGGGAGTGAGGCCACCCACTCTGCGCTGTGGTGTCGCCTTGCCCGGCGCGCGCCCCGCTCGCTCGTGGGCGCAGCTCCGGGGCCGCGGAAAGAGGTGGCGATGGTGTTGCTTAGGGCCAGCAGAGGGCAGCCTCGAGGCTGCGTAGCCGCAAGGTGACCTCGCTAAGCGGCGGGCTCCCTTCCAGAGCCCCGGTTCTGCCGGGTGGGGGCGGCCTTGGAGCCGGTGACCTCAGTCTGCAGGAGCCGAGCCCTGAGGCCCAAGGGCATCTGGGGAGATGTGGTAAAGCTCCAGCCCCAGAGTGAGGGCTTAGGGCTGGGGGTAACCAAATAAATGCCTCAGTAGAGGAAGCAAGAAGCAAAACTCCACACACACCGGAATGTATGTAATATTTAAGCAAGAGATTCCACGCCATGTAGAAACTTTTTAAATTAAATGATGCTGGTGGGAGCGAGGATCACCTTCGTGTTTCTGGTGGGGGAGTGAAGAGACTAGGAGCCCGAAGGCTCAGAGCAGCAAGCGGATGGAGAGGTGCAAGCAGGGACCTGGCCATCATGTTAGGGGCAGAGGGCCCTGTGGTTAGGGACCCAGAGCCCCCTCGACTGTGCTTTTCTCCGCAGAGGCACTCAAGAGACTGGGGATTCCAACCCTGACCGTGGGCACTTCCTGGCTGTTTAATTGGGGGCAACTCACTGAACCGCTGTTGCCTCCCACTAATCACTGCTGTCAAATGGGCATGGTGGGCTCCAGTCTTCGGCGACGCCGGACAACACAAGTTCAGTGAATCCCAGTTTTGTCCCTCCTCCAGCTCGGGCAGGACACCAGGCTCCTGGGTTTGTTGCTAGGGCGAAAGGATCCTGTCGCCCGCCTTGGACGGACGTAGCTGTCTTGGAGATAAAGGCCCGCCAGGCTTTGGGACCAAGTTGTCCGCGGCCGGCCGCAGCCCGGGAATCTCCCGGTGCTCTTTCGGGGCATTTGGCATTCGGGTGAGCCCCGAGCTACGCGTCCTGGGCAACCGGGTCACCGAGCTCCGGAAGAGTGCGCTTATCAGTGAACGAACTGAAACCTGGCACCCTCCTTGGCTCTCTGGGGAAGCCTGGCAAAGGGCCAAGACCCTCTAGGCAGATGGACGTGGTGGGGCCGCTGGGGCCGCTTCACGGGCCAACCTCGGAGCACGTTGGCAATCACATCCCTGTTCAACCGCCGGTGGGAACGTGGGCAAGCCTCGGTCTCTCACAAACTGTGTGCACACAGGCACCTGTTAAATCATCTTCGTTTGTTTCCACCTTCTAAAACTCCAGAGGAGAGCATTTCCCAGGGTACGTGTGAAACCCGTGATGGAAAACTGTGTAAATATGAGGTGCGATTACTATCCATGAGCCACCGGCTCCATCAGAGCTCGCACAGTGTGGGAACAGGACAGATGCAAGAGCCGTGTACAAACGTGTGCACGTGCATATCACAGGCGTGTAAGTGTGTGTGCCTGTCTCCCTAGATGTATGACAGGTGTCCACACATGTGCATGTATGTGCACACGGATACGGGACACCCTCGTACAGACGTGTGCATGCTCGCAGACATGACTATTTGTGCCTGAAGGCAGAGTGTGCACACTGCTCAGCCAGCCCCTTTCTCTCGACCCCTTTCACCGGGTCAGTGCCACCCGGGGAAGCCGGGTCTTGCCTGCGGCTCCAGGGTGCGGGGAAGCCCGGATCCAGCCTGCCTGTGCCCGGGCAGTGGCGTGCTGCTTTATCGTTCATTGCCGGTGGCGGACTTCTCCCGTTTCACTCGGGGCCAACATCCCCAAGTCAGTTGTTAGGGGCAAAGGAGAGACAAGGAAGAGGTGGAGGGCGCTCCAGGCACCAGAGGCGACCGTGCCTCACTCCCTAGGTCTGTCGCTTCTTTGCCTCCCCAGGTCGCGTCCCCACGGAAGAGAAAAGAGGGGCCCTCCCTGATCGGCTCAGGGAAGGCGGCCCTTGTCCCCTACCCTCAGAAGCCATCACGAAGCAGGCGCCCCGAGGGCTCCCCCCTCGGCTTGGGAACATTCGCGGCTGCTGCAGGGGCCAGGGCACCCCAGGGATGTCCCCGCATCTCTGCACCCGCAGGCGGCCAGGCCGGCCGGCTCTCTCTTCCGGACGAAGGGCTCTCAGCGGCGCAGCGCTCCCGTCACCTGGGGGCCTCCGCGGGGAAAGGGCTCCCTGAGCCCCGGGACGTCCGAGGGCGCCGCCCGGCGCAGGCAGCGCCCAGTGTCTGAAGGACAGAAAGCGGGGAGGTCGGCTCGCAGACTGTCCCCCGCCACCCCAGCAGACCCGATCCGCCGACGGGAGGGCAGCATTACGCAGAGAACCGGAGGCCGAGAGCTGGAGGCGGCTCCGCGGGAAGGCACGGAGGCGCCGCGGGGACCGACACGGCGCGAGTTCGGATCCCGGTGGCCAGCCGAGCCCAGCGGCCGCGAACGCCGGGCGCAGCCGGAGGGGCGCACGACTCCCCTTCGGAGGACCGAGTCCGGCGTGGTCCGGCGGGGCGTCGCGGTCCCTCGCGCCCCAGGAGCCCTGGAGTCGGAAAACGTTAATACTGCGGGAACGGGGTCCAGGGAACGGAGCGACGGGAGACTTTCGGGCCCAGTCGGGCCTCGTGGGTCGGTGCCTCGGCTGGGCCTGCGGGTGGGGAAGCAGTCCCCGGCCTGGGCGCCCCCGACCCAGCCAGGCCGGCCCCGCTCCCCCTCCCTCGGGAATCCGCGGGCCCTGACCCGGCCGTTATCTCTGCGCGGCCGGCAGCCGGGGGGCTGCAGGAAAGAAGACAAAGGCCCGGGTGTCCCTGCGGGCGGGGGCTCGGTTTCCGGACTCGCTCACACTCACAGCCTTTAGCGATTGTTGGGGGCAGATTTTTTAAAAAGTCGAATTTCCTCCCCGCTCCCTCCCCAGACACACACACACACGCACACACACACACACACACAAACACACACACACACACACACGCACACACACACACACGCACACACGCACAATGTGTATCCCCCTTCCCTCCTCATCCCTGGAGACGAACATTTCCTGGGATCATGCCCTTTCCTTTTCTTTGTCTGCCTGGAGAAGTCCTTTTCCTCCGTGCAGAGAGGAAAACCCGGGAAAGGCTTTGCTGAATTCGGTTTGGTGGTGATGTTACCGAGGACAGCGAGGAGGGGCTGAGCTCCCGACCTGGAGAGCCAGAGCCTCTGCCCGGGGCGCGCAGCACCTTTGGGGGCCGCCGCGGCCTCCCGCGCCTCCTCGGCCCGCCCCGCCCCGCCGTGGGGAGCATCCTGCGCCCGGACAGGACCAGTTCTTCTCCCCGAGTTTTGTGTAGCGCTGCCCGGAGGCGCCGCGTCCCCGCCGGAGCGAGGACCTGCGCCGGTAGCGCCGCCAACCGTCTGCGCGCGGCGGTCCGGCGGCTCCGGCGGGTCCTCCGAGCGCTGGCCCCGCACCCGCCCCGCTCCCACCCTCGGGCGGCGCCTCTGCCCGCTGCAGCTCGGCCCAACCCGCTTCCTGCGTTGGCCCCGCACGTTTCCCGTTTCCCCACAAAGGCCGAGGGCAGCCTCTCCCACCAGCTGACCTCCGAAACCTCCCGCCCCGAGGCTACTGACCGCTCTTCTGAAAAGGTGGGGGCGGGAGGCAGTTCCGACGGCCCCGCGCCCCGGAGGGAGGCTCCCCGGGGCGGAGGCGGCAGCCCGCGAGCTGGGAGTGGCGGCCGGCCGGCGTGCCTGGCTCCAAGCGCCTGGGTCCGTGTCACTTCGCAGGTCAGCCGGGTCTTGCTCAAAGAAAACCTTGTATTTCGGTGAAGACGGCCTTAGGAGAAGTGCGAGGGCGGTTGGAGGGGCCCGCGGCTGGGTAGTCCCCACGCCGGCGACAGAATGTACCTTGTTTCCCCAGGTCCAGGGGCTGGGTCAGGGTGGACGCAGTTGCCTGGGGAAGGGTACAAAGGAGTGGCCGTGGCCACTGGGTTAGGATGTCAGACCCTGCAGGGTTACTATGAAAGGCTCCTTCCCTTCCTTCCTTCCTTCCTTCCTTCCTTCCTTCCTTCCTTCCTTCCTTCCTTCCTTCTTTCCTTCCCTCCCTCCCTCCTTTCTTCCCTCCCTCCTTCTTTCCTTCCTTCTTTCCCTCCTCCCTCCCTTTCTCCCTCACTCCCTTCTTCCTTTCTTCCTTCAAAAGGGGGAAGGAAAACCACCTACTATAAACCGGGCATTTCGACATTAGAACATGTAATTATTGTAACAGCCCTGCACGGTGTTATAATTTGTTCTATTGAATAGGTGAGAAAATGAAAATTCAGCAGGGGTGCTTTGCCCAAGGTCACACGGTCATTAAAGGAGGTTGCTGGGCTCCACACTAGTTCTTTGGAACTGAACAGACTGCTGTCCGTGCCCCGTCCCACAAAGGCACATCCCTGGGGTGACAAGAGTCCCAGAACAAACGTGCCAGAGCTTATCAC
Organism: Cnephaeus nilssonii; assembly: GCF_951640355.1. Classification (NCBI taxonomy): domain Eukaryota; kingdom Metazoa; phylum Chordata; class Mammalia; order Chiroptera; family Vespertilionidae; genus Cnephaeus; species Cnephaeus nilssonii. Next base: position 30,891,842 of record NC_137088.1, read on the forward strand.
CAAGCTGAGACTGTGCAGCGAACAGCCACACAGACGTTCTTGGGTACAATCTGCCCACCTGTGCTCCCTTCATCTCTGGCTGGCTCCCCCTTCCTCCACGGAGCTCCCCCAACATTGAGTGGCAGGCCCCGTGCCACTGGGAGAGCCCGAGTGGGCAGCTGGGCTCAGCGCTTACAGGTCTCTCCTTAAAATTCCTGAGGCTGTTTGCCCCACAGATAGCTAGGTGACCTCTCCTCAGGACTCCAGTTCCCTTAAATGTAAATGAAGAGATTCGGGGTTCCAGGGGCCCAGACACCCTTTTGTGACAGAATGGAGTCATCTCCCCAGAATGTTGATAAGACTGCTTAGTTTTAAGAATCCTTAATTTCTGGTTGCCCCCATGAAAGAACTGGGGACATGAAGGTTTTGCCCAGCTACTCCATGCCTCTGGTCCCTGTCACATAGGGGAGGTGTGGGATCCTGTCCCCTCCCTTCCCATAGGTTCCACAGGCGACTCCAGGAACCAGGGCCTGCCCAGTGGGGGCAGCAGGAATGACAAGACGTGGTCACCACTCGATTAGCTCCTCAGAGTGAGGGCACACCAGGGCTCCTGAGCCTGGCCCAGTGGTTGCCCTGCTCCATTAAGGACACAGCTCATTCATGGGCAGACTCTCTTGGGTCTGACCTAGTTTCTTGGGTCTGGCCCATCCTCTCCTGCCCCCCTGCCTGCAAGAAGCCCGGGTCCTCCCCTGATTTCCACCTACCACCAGGGGGCTCCTTGCATCCTGGAGCTCCAGCCTCTGCTAGTGGGAGACCCAGGCAAGGGTGACAGACCCTAATCTCAGGAGAAAGAGGCCAGCCTTCATGCCCACCCAAACTGGGCATGCAGGGCGGTGAGCTCTTTACTTATGCAAGGAGGACGCAGACCAGAACACCCTCTGGAGTAGCGTATGGTGCCATTCCAGAGAATCCCCACAGTCCCTTGGTGCATGTACTGCACTGGCAAAGATTTCTCCAGGGTCCTCCTGAGAACAGGACACCCTCAAAAACCTAAGTATTCTGGCCTGGGCAGTCTTAGGGTGCAGGGGTGACCAAGAGTTGGTGTGTAAATGTGAGGATGTTTACATGCATACAAGCACACACATACTTCTCATTCAGTACCACGTGTAGCAACTCATGATGCAGGACATGCAGAAGGTGGCAGGGCATGTGTATCAAACTCTATTTATGTTGTATTTACACTACACCCTGGCAAACATATATACATATACCCATGTGTTCTGAGCCATCTAGATTAGACTGTATAAGCGAAGGCATAATTGCTACGTATCAGGAATTCTCTTAAATACTTTTGCCCTTACTTAGGGAATTCCTTAAGTCATCTTCTGTAACAGAAACTCAAAAGTGCAGAGGAAGAAGAGAAAGAGGAAATGAGAGACCGGGAGAGTCAGCCATTGCCCTGAACTTTTAGCACTGGGGGGAAATGAGAAAACTATAGGGTTCTGAGAAACCCCTAGGGCTGGAATTCGGGACCGATGTCTCACTGTGGGCATCTGTGGGGAGGTGGGGTATGATTTGACTCCCTTCTCTCACTTCCCCAATCCCTGTGTAGACCAGGAATCCCACACTGATTCCTTAATTTCATCACTTGTACTTGGTGCGGCTGCTGCTCTCCCCAGCCTAGGGTGCCTCCTGCCTTTTAGTTACTGGGGGCAGAGAGAGGTCCTGTCCTCTGGTGCTGGCCTAGGCGAACTCCCCTACCTCGCTGAAGGCTCTGCCTCCTTTACTTTATCTGCTTGGGACAGCGGTTGGGAGGTGCTGAGAGCCAGCTTCCGAACAGAGAGCCTCAACCAGCTGAAGCCAAGGATCTGTATGTATTCTCTGTTATCGTTCAGCAAACCAGGATTATATACACATAACATAACTGCACACATTGCCAATGACTTATAAATACAACACACACTGTGGTTTCAGTAAGCCACTCTCTGAGTACTGGCCATAGGATTATTGCAATGCCCTTTCCAGAGGTGAATGACAGACAGATACACCTCCCACCCTGTCACCAGGATACTGACTTGGACTGTATGCACACGTTTGCAGCAGGCATAGACTTGGGAGTATTAGTCCGACTGTGTAAAAAAATACAAACTTGCTTGGGTGCAAAAACCACAACAAATCCTACCTACAACCACGCTGGGTGAACGAACCACCGCAGATAAAGTCTCTGATGAGGTTAAACAGCCACAACAGACTACCCAAGTGCCCATGGGATACATTTCACACCACAGAAAGCACAAACAGACAAGCACACAGCAGTCCACTTTCTTTTCCGCAGCTCCTCTTAGTCATCTAGACAACGGTGCAGCAGGTTGCCAGACGTGCCCAGACACCAGGCCTGACCTGCCTCTTGGGCATCCAGCACCAGCTGAGAGTCTCTCTCCAGCCAGTTCTTCCCAGCTCCCCTGGCCCAGGCAGGCTCCAGTCCCAGTCTCGGGGTGATGCTACTCAGAACCTCCGTGGCTTCATCCTCTCCCTTCCAGCCTCCTCAGGGAAGCCTGAGGGAGGAGGGGGCTATCCTGAGCCAGAGCCACTTCCCCTTGGGCCCAACTACTCCTAACGGGGATCCCACCCTGATGGCCCCATGGAGTGACCACCAACCAGTATAGGTTGAAGTGGAAGGCCTACAGGCTCATTTCCCACAGCCGCAGCGTGCAGCCCGCTCCCGAACACCAGGACCTTTGGCCACCGTTGTCAGGTTCAGAGTGGGGGCAGTGAGCGACACTTGTCTGGATGTGGGATCCAACCCAAGTTTTACCCGAGTTGCAGCGAGAGCTGGCTGATACCGGTCATCTGATGGGAGGGCTGAAGGTGGACCATCCCTAATCCTGCCTCCTGCCTCAGGGCCCCAGACTGCAACAGGGTCAATCAGGCTGGTGTCCCGCAGCGGAATTAATGGTTTTAATTCGTTATTTGAAGAGTCTCAGTAAAGGAAAAGAAAGAAAAAAGATTCGATTTCTACAGCCACGCAGTACGTTCATCATTTTCTAATGCTCCCAAATTTCTTACCCATCTCAAGGTAAATGAATTATGATGATTAATAATAAGCCACTCATTGTATTAGTATAGAGGTTTTCAGCTTACAGAGCATTTTTGCAAACAGGATTTTACCTATTTGGAATAAAGGTCTCTAGCTGTTCTATTTGACTGGAAAAAATTTTAATGTCTGAGGTACAATATAAGGAAAGCAGTCCACACACCTAGTCCGACTGTGTAAGAAAATACAAACTTGCCTGGGTGCAAAACCCACCACAAATCCTACCTACAGCCACGCCTGGTGAACGCACCACCCGCAGATCAAGTCTCTGATGAGGTTCAATAGCCACAACAGACCAGTGATGACACGGAAAACAAACAATCGCCGAGTAAACAAACCGGTATGGGCAACCAAAAATGCTCTCCTCCCCGGCCGCCCTCCGCCCTTGTTTATCTGAAAAAGGAAAACATTTTGCTGAAAACCTCCTTCTTTTAACTGGCCGCTGAACAAACTTAGGCACGACAGAAATAACATAAGCCCGTGTTAAAAGAAAGAACAAGAAATTTATTCGAGTATTGACAAAACAACAACAAAACAACAAAAGTGCTCTAGTTCTCTCTAGAAAATTTGGTCCTCCAAACGACACACTACACAACAACCAGGTCTAGGAATTTCGGACCGGCCGGCCCTGGGCCGCAAGCCGTCTGGTCCGACTGCTGCCCAAGGTGCGAGAAGCAAGACGTTGGAAAAAAAACACAAATCAGGGAGAGGATGAGTCGTCCCTGCAGAGTTGGCCAGGCAGGCTGTGATCTTCCCGGCACTCGGGGCTTGCATCGGAAGATCCGGGAAAATTTGTTTTTGATTTTATTTTAAATAGAGCGAGGGGGGGAAAATACCCCAATCTGTGAAGGAAACCATCTTTTACCGAGCGTATTCTCCTACCTCTCTGAACACAGCTTTTTTTGAAGGCCCGACGGGAATTCTACTTCAAATCTCCTGGAAGAGAAGATTTTCATGTTTTGCTTTAGCGAACTCCCCAGGCCACAATACTTCGCCGATTTCCCCGGTGAGTTTTCTTCCTTAACAAATATTTTAAACTGTTATCTAAAACAGCCCTCTCTCCCGATCTTTTCAGCAAAAAACCTAGCCAGCCGCGGGGTGGTGTAAACCCGGGCGCAGGCCGCCCAGCGAGGCCGCCCGGCTCCCTGCTCGGGCCCAAACCCCGCCCTGCCCAGTGGGCCCTGTGGAGCGACTTCTGAGCAGCTTCGGGAGGGTACGGAGCAAACACACTTTCGTCCCTTTTCCCCGGCGGCGCGGGGAGAGATGTCGGCCCAGACCCGTGCCTCTAGGCAAGGATTGCACGGCGGCAGCCAGGCGGGCAGAGCTGAGCGCGAGCGCACCGACCTGGGAGAGATTGTCCAGCGGTCCGCGCCGCGGACGCCCGGCTGCACCTCGGCCGGGGCAGTTCCTCTCCGCCTTGAAGTTTGGTTTGGGGTGTCCAGCCCGGACGCTGGGGCCTGCAGAGAGCGCGAGGAGAGGCGGCCTGCAGGCGGCAGGAGCAAAAGGCCAAAGAGGGCAGGGAGGCGAGCACTGGAGGAGAAACCAAGGAGACAAAGAGGAGCCAGAGGAGCCGAGGGGAGCGAGGGCGCACGGAGGAGCCCCGGACGCTGGCTCACGAGGCGGCCCCGGCGGGCGCGCGGTCCGACTGGCGACCGTGGCTGCGGCCCAGGCCGGCCTCGCACGTCCCTGCATCCTCGCAGCCGGCGCGCGCCGTGGGCTCTCAGAGGTCGAGGCGCGAGTGCAGCGCACCGGTCTTGCTGTCGTGGTCCCAGTAAGAGCAATGCATCATGGCGAGCTCGGGCTGCCGGGCGCAGGCGAACTGCAGGCCGGGCGCGTTGGGGGGCGCCGGCGCCGGGGGCGCGGCGGCGGCCGGGCTGGCGGGGCTGAGCTGGCCCGGGGGCGGTGCGGCGGCCCCGTGGTGCGGCGGGGCCGGCGGGGGCGCGGCGGCCGCGTGCAGATGGTGTGCGTGCGGATGCGAGTGGGGGTGCGGCGGCGGCGGGGGCGCGGCCGGCGGGCCTCCCAGGCCGTTGTACGAGTTCACTACGCCCGGAGGCAGCGCCATGCTCTGCACGCGAGGGTACGGCCCGTACGAGGCGGCCGGGCCCGCCAGCCCCTTGACCACCGCGGCCGCGCCGGGACTTCCCGGGCCCGCGGCCGCCGCCGCCGCTGCCGCTGCCGCCGCGGCCGCCGCCATCTGGCAGGAGGCGTAGGGCATGGGCGAGGGCGGCTGCGGGAGCGGCCACGAGTTGTTGAGGAAGCCGGACTGCAGGTACTTGGGGGGCGCCAGGTAGCCGTAGCCGTCGGCCCCTGCGCCCGCCACGCCGCAGCCAGCCGCGGCGCCCCCGGCCCCGAAGAGCCCCTTGCCGGGCTGGAAGTGCGCGGGCGGCGGCCGGAAGGGCCGCTTCATGCGGCGGCGGCGCCGGTAGTTGCCCTTCTCGAACATGTCCTCGCAGGCCGGGTCCAGCGTCCAGTAGTTGCCCTTGCGCTCGCCGCCGCCCTCGCGCGGCACCTTGATAAAGCACTCGTTGAGGCTGAGGTTGTGGCGGATGCTATTCTGCCAGCCCTTCTTGTTCTTCTCGTAGAACGGGAACTTGGCGATGATGTACTGGTAGATGCCGGACAGCGTGAGCCGCTTCTCGGCGCTCTCGCGGATCGCCATGGCGATCAGCGCCACATAGGAGTACGGGGGCTTCTGCGCCGGGTCGGGCTTCTCCGGGGCTGTCCCGGCGCCGCCGCCGCCGCCCTTGCTCGGGCTCGGCGGCGCCGGCGCCTCGGGCTCCTTGGCCGCGCGGGCGGTCTCCGGGGCCAGCAGGGCCCCCGCGGCGTCCTCGGGCTCGGGGTAGCTGGCCATCGGGACGGAGTCGGCGCGCCGCGGCCGGGCAGCCCGCACTCTTTGCTGCCGGCGCAGGCGCGGCCAAGCGTCCGGGCGCACAAGTCCGCTCGAGGCCGGATCGCAAACTTGTGCGGTCGGCCGACGCCGCGGCGCTCGCTGGCTGGCTGGCGGCCTCTCGCTCTTCTCCTGCGGAGCGGCCGGCGGGAGTGGCGCTCAGCTGCTGCTGGCCATGGGGGAGTCCGCCCAACAGAGAGGGGCTCCGGCCCCGCCGCCCCTCCCCGCCAGGCCAGTCCCCGCCTCGGTGGGTTCCTGCGCTGCGCTCCTCCCCTCCCCCACCCTCCGGTTCCTCCAAGCCGGACCCGCGTCTCTCCGGCCGAGCTGCCGCCCGGAGTGCCTAGTGCGCCAGGAGCCTCGCTCTGTTCTGATTCGTATGGGCTCCGCCGAGTTCCGCTTGCGTCAGGCGCCTTCGCCCCTATAGCGGGGCGGCCAGTCGCGCACGGGCGAGTTCATCTCCAAGTCACTTTTTGGTAAACGCCCCGCACAGCCCGGGCTGGCCTGCCCCCTCCCGGGGAGCGCGGGGGCTCGGCGGACGGCGGGGCTCACGCTCTCGCAAGCCCCGGGAATCTGCCGCTGCTCGCTCCGCGGGCCCCACCGCACTCGACCCGTGTCCAGGGAGCTCGGGCCCTGTCGAGGAGAGGCGAGCTTTCAGGTGAAAGAAAACGACTTCTTTGCTCTGCCCTTTGCTGCCGTCTCGGGACTCAACTTCTGGCTCGGGGCTGGGGGAGGGGCGGGACGGCGAGGGGGCCGGGCGGGGGTGGGGTCGGGTGGAGAGAGCTGCGCGGCGGCTTTGGGAAACATCAGCCCAGAAACGCGTGTCGCTGAAGGAAGAAACCTCGGCTCGGTCTGCTCCTCGCGCTCCCAGTGCGACTGGGCCGGGCTGGGGCTGGGGCGAGGACCGCGGGGGAGAGGGGTGGGGGGCCCCGCCTGAAGCCCCTCCGCCTTTCCTTGAGCTGTCCCTGGACCTCGGAACCAGACCCTCCTCAGATTGCGGGTGGTTCTCTGAGCGGTTGGATGTGTGCTTCAGGCTCCATTCTGCTCCTGCTCCCAGAGGCGCGGAGGGGGGCGCCGTGGGGCTTGGGGGGGGGGGGGGACTGCGTGTCAGGGCACTGGTATCACATCTAGAAGTCAGGGCAGGGTCTGTCCTTGAGACACGCGAGATACCAGCTGCCCCGGTGCACGTGTGCTGGTGCAAACACAGGTACAAGCTGTGAGCGCTAGGAGGTAAAACATTTATAGATACGGGGTGATAGGTGTACCACACATCAGAGTACATGCGGCTCAAGGATATATTGCCTCTTGTTTCTTCTTCCTCTCTCCTGCCCTCTCTCTTTTCTTCATTCTTCCCTCCCTTCTTCCCCCTTGCCCTGACTTCTTTTCTTCCTCAAATTTTCCTGCCTCTGTTGCTGCCAGTGTATATATTCTGTCACAGACAGGAAGAAAAACAGGCGGTGAGGGAGGACTTACTTAATGCTCCCTCCTGACATTTATTCTGATCTTTCTCCAGGGTTGAGGGGTGCGTTCTCACCTCCCTTCAGCAGAAGTCTGACTGGGACCCACTTCCATCCGCCTGTGCGGACATTGTCTCAGGGGAAGTCCGCGCTGGCAAAAAAGAAAGCCAGGCATGCCTGGCTTCGCACAGTTAACAGCCTGAACAGCAGTTCTGTCGTTAGACGTGTGAGACCTCCTGCCCCAAACTCCTGGGCGCGGAGCGGGCAGGGATTCTTTGTAGAGGAAGGTGGACGGAATGGATGTGCTGCAGGTGTGTGTTTGTGATTGGCGTGTCTGGATTGGTTGGCCCAATGCCTGTCACCACCTGGTCCTCTCCGGCTGCCCGGTCTCCGGTCTCTGAGGAAGTCACAGCCCACCTGCAGGAGCTGCTACTTCCCACTCGGGCCTCTGAAGCTGCACTCTGAGGTTAAAGGAAAGGAGGACAGGGTGATGGGGCTCTTGGGATTCAGCATCCTAAAGGTGAGGTTACTCCAGAGAGGTCAGCAGAAACGCCTGGTCTAACCACCACAGTAAGAGGGGGCAAGGCTCTCTGAAACTCATCTCAGGAAATGCTCTTCCCCCCACCATTGAAAATACCTCGTAATAGCTGGGTGGGTTTCTCCCACTGCCCCCAGCATACAGCCGGGCACAGCGGCCCTCCTTCACATCCTCTGTGCCTGCTTCCTGAGCAGGGGTGCGTGTTTGTCTCCATCCTTACTCCGTGAGTGCCTAGGCTACGAGTGGGACGGTTCGGTTTGGGCTGCTGAAGATTGACTGCAGTGCCCGACATCCCATAGGGCCTGGGGGGAGGGGGGAGGGAGGGGGTGTGTGCATCTGGGGCGGGCCCCACCCTGGATACTGCTATCTCCTTTCTTTTTTTTTTCTGACCACCCAGGCTGGCTCGCTGTCCCTCTTGCCCCGTGCAGGCATTTCCGCTTCTGGCCAGCAGCAGCCAGGTGTAACAGCATTGTTGTGTGTGTCATCACTTCCCCGGATTCCAAACTCGGCTCCCTTTTCAGCCTTTTAAGGACTGTGTGTGTGTGTGTGTGTGTGTGTGTGTGCCGGGGGTGGGGGTAGAGGACGGAGTGCAGCCTCTAAAGGATTTTCGGAGTGTGAGAAAGGGGAGTCCTGCTCTCCCCAGGTACTGATCTCTCCCGAAGGCGGCGAGGCGCGCCGGCCTTTACTTCTCCACCTTCCGGGGCAGGCTGGGGAGGGCCCGCTTCCCAGCTGGTCAGGATCTCGTGTGGCAGGACAGACTCTGCCAATGCTTGTGCGGGGCTCCAGGCCTGGGCGCCCTCCCCGCGGCGTCTCGGCGACTCGGGACCCTGTCTCCGTGACCTCGGGTGGTGCCCACCTCCAGGGACCGGGCGGGAGCTCCTAGCCTCCGCGGCCCGGTTTCCCGGGGCCCGCGCAGCTGCAGCTCAGGAGCTCCCTCCAGTCTTCCCTCCCGAGCGCCGCCTGAAGATGCCGGGCCAGACCCGCCGACGGAGCGCGGCCTCTCCTCCCGCACCTCCGAGGCCCCGCGCCCGCCCCGCGCTCCGACGCCCCGACTCGAGCAAAGCACTGGGCTCTGCTGGCGGGAGGTGGGGACAGGCGTTGGGCCAGCCACTCCAGACGTGCCAATCGCACGCTGTAGCTGAGCTGGAGGCCGGGAACCCTGCGACCGTCAGGGAAGTGGCCTGCGGTCGGGCCCCGCCAGGTGAGCAGCCCGCGGCCCGGAGGCAGGCAGCGCTGACCTGGCGCGGCTCCTAGGGTCCCGCGCGGCCGCCAGCCACCTGCACCAGGTCCTGTGGCCCCCTTTCCTGGCGGGGCTCTGAGCCCCACCTGGGGAGGTGAGGCACCGAACCCCATACAGGCCTCTCCTGTGGGTACAGCCTCTGTGGCGTGCACGCGGGAAAAGGGAAGCTTTTGTACCCACACAACTCCACACCTCCACTGGCTACCCTACCCTAGCCCCCTGCCGACCCTCCCTTATTCCTTCGGACTCCAGGTCCCTCCATACATTTCTCTCAGTCAGCCTGGGATCCCCTCCCCTACTTTCCGCCACACTCGCCTGCTGTCTATACTAGCTCAGATACTGCACATCTCAGGTAAAATGTCAATCCGATGATGCCTGGACTCTAAGCCATGCACACGCTCGCCACCCAGCTTGACAGTGACGTCTTGGCCCCATGGCAGCAAGTCTGAGTCCCAGAACCTGTTGATTCTCGGATGTCTTTGGCCTGTGGTTAGGGTGACTGGTGGCCACCTGGATGTTCCCCTGGTGAGCTCAGACTTTTTTTTTTTTTGAGACGCTGAGGTACAGAGCACACCCCTGATGTCCTTTAACACACACACAGGCCACTCAACCCAGACTTCATCTCTGTTTTGTAGCTGAGCTCGCAGCTGCACTGACAGTCTGCAGCCTGAGATGGCTGCACAGTTCTCGTGCACACACCCACACAGCCCCGCCCCAGGCCAGCCGGAATTATTCTGCCTGGATGGGATTAGCAGGGTCACTTACCCAAATATGTGCTTGGGAGAGAGAGTAGGGGAGGAGAGAGGAGAGAGGAGAGAGGAGAGAGGAGAGAGAGAGAGAGAGAGAGAGAGAGAGAGAGAGAGAGAGAGAGGCATCGCCACTGCCCATTCTGGAGAACGCACAGATGACAGCTGTTTCCCGTTGGTAAGCATCCTTTTGAATCCCACACCCCTGACCCTGTGATGGCTGGGCTGGGAGGCAGCAGGCCCGAGCTCCGGGCTCCTCCGTGCCTCTCTGATGTTGGGACTCGAGTCCACCAGCACCTCTTTGTCCTAAGGAGTGTGTGCCCTGCCCTCTGTAAGGCAGACTACAGGGCAGTTGTAGACCTTTCTCCTGGTTGAACATAACTCAGGGAGAAAGGGCAGAGGGGGCTGGTTTCTGGGCCTTGTGAGGACTTGCCCTCTCCGAAGACCCCTGGGATGCTCCCAGAGAGAGAATTCTAGGCTGACAGGAGCTGCTGGCCAGCTTCCTGTGGTGTGCCATAGCTATGACTCCCATGGCCCAAAGCCATTTTATTCATTCCTCAACAGCAGATACCCTGCCACTAGGCCCCAACCCATGCTTGAGAGAGGGATGTTGTTGTTTAATGTTGCCTTTCTCCATGCCCAGACTGGAAGCCTTGATGGGCAGAGGTTCTGTCCTCCACGTCTCACTCAGCGCCTCCCACCAATGGGCTCAATACATTCTAATGGAGAAAACTGAGAAATGTCACTTTCCTTGTCGTGAAGCTGGGATTTCCGAGGAAGGGACTGCAGGTGGGACACAATGGCTGGACCATGAGGGCCAGCTCAGGACCTGAGAGCTGGCTGTGATTGGGGCTCTCTCTTCATCATGGCTGCGCAGTCATGCTGCTGAACCTTGGGCGGGGACACAGGACACCTGCTCGGTTCCCTGTCTGTAACATTCAAACTGAACTTTCTTAGAAATAGAGAGGACTCTGCACCGGTGGCAGCTGGCTTGCGAGGTGTAAGACCTGCTGTCCGGAGCCCCAGGCAGGCCCATGAAGGGATGCCTGAGAGAGCCCTTTCTTTTGGTCCTCATTCCCTCCCCGAGTTTCTCTCCCCAAATGGGTATCATCTAAAAAGCCTCCACGCTGGAGGGCAGTTTTTTATTTTTTATTTTTAAAATATATTTTAATTGATTTCAGAGAGGAAGGGAGAGGGAGAGAGAGAGAGAGAAACATCAATGATGACAGAGAAATCATTGATTGGCTGCTTCCTGCACGCCCCCTACTGGGGATCCAGCCAGCAACCTGGGCATGTGCCCTTAACGGGAATCGAACCTGGGACCTTTCAATCCTCAGGCCGACGCTATATCCACTGAGACAAACTGGCTAGGGCTGGAGGGCAGTTTTAGATGCCTAGTTTTGAAGAAGCCCAGAGGAAGGGAGGGAGAAGGGCTGAGTTTTGTGTTTTGTTTTACTGGCCTTCTGAAGATTTCCCTCATACCAAATACCAAAATGATGTGTGTGTGTGTGTGTGTGTGTGTGTGTGTGTGTGTGTGTGTGTGTGTGCGCGCTGTATAATTTATATATGGTAAACAATATGCACTTCAAGTGTACAAGCCTGATGTATTTTTATTTATAATGCACCATGAAACCATTACTGTGTAACCATTATCCAGGCATGAGACATTACCATTTCTGTCACCTCAGAAGGTTCCCTTATATCTTTCCCTCATCAATAACTATTCCCAAAGGTAATGCATATTCTGATTTCTATCGCCATAGATTACTTTTTCCTGCTTGCTTTGAGCATCATATAAACTAGATATATAACACATACTCTTATGTTTATGGTTTCTTCAGCTGAACATGTTTTTAACATCCATCCATCTTGTTACATGTGTCAGACATTCATTTCTCTTTGTAATTGCTGTGTAATATTCCACAATATGCTTGACCCTTCACCTATATCATCTGATGGACATTTGTGTTGCTTTCAGTTTTGGGATATGGTAAATAAAGTTGCTGTCAACATTTTTGTACATGTCTTTTTGTGAAGGGCATTTCTTTACTCCTGAGCGAGCACCTAGGAGAGTAGGCATATGTTTAGTTTTAGTAGATATTGCCAAACAGTTTTCCAAAGTGGAAGAACAAACTACAGTGCTAGACAGACAGACAGACAGACGTATACTGTAACAGGGCCTTTTCCGTACAGATAGCATTCTCTAAAGACCACTGTGTACTTCCAGCTGTTATTATTATTCTTTAGGAAGAATTTTATTTATTGAAATTTTAAGAGAGAGAGAGAGAAAAAAGGAGGGAGGGAGAGAGAGAGAAACACTGATTTGTTGTTTCATTTGTTTATGCATTCATTGATTGTTTCTTGTATATGTCCTGACCGGGGATCAAACCTTGGCATATTGGGACAATGCTCTAACCAATTGAGCTACATGGCCAGGACTCTAGCTGTTATTATTATCATCATCATTATAAAGGAACAGAATAGCTATCCTTTATTAAGCACTTATTTTGTGCCAGGGACTTTATATGTATTCTCTCATTTCATTTTTTTTCTGACAAACCTAAGGGGTTGCTAGTATTCTTACTTTATAGATGAAGAAGCCGAGGCTCAGAGAAATTAACTAACTTGCTGAAGGCCCTCAGCCAGTAAGTGGCGGTTTGACCTTGGAGCCCTGAGTTTCACCTCTGCCTATGTGCCTCTGTTTGTCCCTGCAGGAAGTCCTTCCTTCCATCTGACCAAATCTAGCTGCTATTTATGAGGCCTGTTTCCTATAACCTCTGGTCCTCCCCACATGTGCTGTCACACCCAGGCTTGAGATTTGTGTACACACATATGCACACAGTCTCACAGCCACATACACTCACTGGGAAGAAGAAGAAGGGCCTGGGGGCCAATTCAGTGAAAACCTCAAAGCTTGCCAAGCACTGGGCTCAACAATAGTGTCCTTCTCAGGGAATTTGCTAAAGAAGAACGGACCAATTTGTTTTGGATGCTGCAGAGAAGAATTCAGAGGAGATGGGCATTTGGTCATCCTCCCAACAAGCTGAGCCAAGCCCATGACAATGATGATTTAGAGGCGGCCTGGGGAATCCCTCTATCTGCAGGGCTCATCCAGGGTGCTCATCTTCTCTTAGAAGGAGATGACAACCTGGAGCTGGTGCATCTTGCCTGGGAGAGTGGCAAGCCGTGAGGATGTGTGTGGTCTGAGCAGGGAGAGAGCAGGAAGTCTACAGAAATGCACTTTAGGACAGAGGACTTGAGCAGGCCCTGCAGGGAAGGGTCACTCAGAGAAGGAAAGTCAATAGCCTTCTCCTCAGGATGTCCTGGGATGTTGTGACCAAGTATCCAAGCCCCTGGGCTTGACTGAGAGGATTATGCTGCCCGGTGGGTGGAGGCGCTATGTGGGCACTATACTCTGTGCAGCTGGCCCCTCCTCAGGCCCCATTTTAGACTAATTGAGGCCTTGCTGGCTCCGGGTTTGTAATTGGGTGTAATTGCTGACAGGCTGCTGTGGTGGTACAAGCAGGCTTTTGTTGGGAAGACAGTGGTCAGGATTCTGGGACTTCGGGTGGGAACATTTCAGGGTTCTGGTGTGCTCTGTTCCTGGTACCTCTTGGCCCTAGTTTTCGCTAGGAGGTGGCACTCCTGAGGACTAAGGAGGGGGCTAGTAGCATGTCTGAATAGGAAGGGACCCCCTCACCTGGGTGATGGAACTCAGATACAGACATATATAAGGTCTGCTCTAGGCCACAGAGGTAGTGCAGATGGGCTGGAGATCCTGGTGCCTGGCACTGTCACTGATGCACAGTCCCCTTAGGCTGTAGGTGCCGCAGTGGAGTGGTTAAACAGGAATCTGTCCTGATACTTACTGATATCAGCCTGGGAAATGATGGAACCTTGCTGAGCTTCAGAGTTTGAAAATTTTGTCATTCTTTCAAATAGGCAATATATTCACATATACCAAAATTTAAAAATATTCAAGGCTTACAGCAAAAAATCTCCCTCCCATTTCTGTTCCCAAGCCATCCTTCTCACAGGCAGTGACCTTGCTTTCACATATATCCCACTGGACATATTTCATGCATATACAAACACTAGAGGCCTGGTGCATGAAATTCGTGCACTGCGGGGTGTCCCTCAGCCCAGCCTGCACCCTCTCCAATCTGGGACCCCTCAGGGGATGTCCAACTCCCTCTCACAATCTGGGACTGCTGGCTCCTAACCGCTCGCCTGCCTGCCTGATTGTCCCTAACTACTCTGCCTGCCAGCCTGATAGCCCCTAACTGCTCCCCTGCCGGCCTGATTGACACTTAACCGCTCCCCTGCCGGCCCGATCACCCCCAACTGCCCTCCCCTGCAGGCCTGGTCACCCCCAACTGCCCTACCCTGAAGGCCTGGTCACCCCCAAATGCCCTCCCCTGCTGGCCATCTTGTGACAATGTGTGAGTGGCCATCTTGTGATAATGTGGGGGTGGCCATCTTGTGACATGAGGTCGTGAGGGTCAATTTGCATATTGCCTCTTTATTATATAGGATGCTATGCACAGTGCCCTGCCCTTCCTCATTTTTTGCACATGGCAGCATCAAATGCACAGTATTCCATATCTTAGAGATCTTTCCATGTCTGTGCATTCTTTTTTAAAAATATGGTTTTATTGATTTTTTTTTTTAGAGAGAGAGGAAGGGAGAGATAGAAACATTGATGAGAGAGAGAGACATAAATTGGTTGCCTTCTGCATGCCCCCTACTGAGGATGGAGCTCACAATCTGGGTATGTGCCCTAACCAGAAATCAAACCAGTGACCTCTTGGTTCATGGGTTGATGCTCAACCACTGAGCCACACTGGCTGGGCTGTGCATTCTTTTTTTTAGGGTTGCACGGTATTAAGTTGTTTCCAATCCTTAGCTTTTATAAACAACTAGAGGCCTGGTGCACAAAATTCATGCACTCGGGGGTGGGAGGGTTCCTCAGCCGGCCTATGCCCTCTCACAGTCCAGGAGCCCTTGGGGGATGTCTGATTGAGTAGGCCTAAGCCATCAGTCAGACATCCTTAGTGCTGCCTTGGAGGCGGGAGCCGCCCCCCGCCACCGCAGCTGCGCTCGCCAGCTGTGAGCCTGGCTTCTGGCTGAGCGGCACTCCCCCTGTGGGAGCACACTGACCACCAGGGGGCAGCTCCTGTGTTGAGCATCTGCCCCCTGGTGGTCAGTGCACATCATAGCAATTGGTCGACCGGTCGACTGTCTGCTCCCTGGTGGTCAGTGCCACTCATAGTGAGTGGTTGAGCGGCCTTAGCATATCATTAGCATATTACACTTTGATTGGTTGAATGGATGACTAGTCGACTGGACACTTAGCATATTAGGCTTTTATTATATAGGATACTGTAATGTATAATCTTGTATATATCTAATTTTGTAGGTGTGTGCATATCTCTCTACTAAAATTTCTAAAAGTATAGTGTTGGGTCAAAGGATATGCACATTTGAAACTTTGATAGATGTTACCAAATTACCCTCCTATGGATTGAAGCAATGTACACTCCCACTAAAAGGGTGCGGGATGCCTGTTTCTCCACAGCCTCACTAACACACATATTTCTTTTTAAGAAATAAATCTTACAGATATACCCCTCTGCACCCTTTCTTAATGCCTTTCTGTCTCTGTCTCTCTTCTAAGGTGATCACATTGGTAAATTTGGTGCCAACTATTTCCATGGTTGTTTTTATACTTGTACTACATATACACCCACTCCTAGGCAGTACTTAATATTGTTTTGTGTTTCATAACTTTAGATAAATGATATCCTGCTGTTGCAGAAAGATGCTTGCTTTTTCATTCAACCTGATGTTTGTGGAAAGTTCCTGGTTGATATACAGACAAATTCAATTCATTTTCACTGTGTTGCACTATTCCATTGGATGAACACACCACGGTTTATATATTCATGTTTGTTGAGGGACGTTGGGTAGTCCTGCTATGAATGTTCTTATATATGTCTGCTGGGGCTCATGTGCTACAGTTTATCAAGAAGTGGGGGACTGCTGGAACTGACATCTTTAACTTTACTAGTTATTGTTGAGCAGAAGCTCAGCCTCTTCATCTGTAAAACAGAGAGTGATGCCTGAACCCTGGGAAGTCAGTGTCAGTGAGTGTGAGATGATGGAGGGCAGAGAACATGGGCTCTGCTGCCTGCAGTTATAGACTTTCTGCTTGCTGTATGACTTTGGTCCTGTTATCCAGCCTCTCTGTGCCTCAGTTTCCTCATCTGTAAAACAGTGATGATAGTATCTAGGTTTCAGGGTTCTTGAGAAGATTAAATAAGGTATTATGTGAAAAGTATTGAATACAGGAAGCACTAAAAAACCCTAGCAATCATTATTAGTAATACTAGGGACCCAGTGCACAAATTTGTGGGCCGAGAGGTTGTGGTAGGCACAGGGGCGGGTCTCGGCCCATCCTCCATGCCCCTGCCCAGCCCCTCTCACTGTGGTCTGCCAGAAGCCCCACTCCTGCTGCCGCTCTCACACGCTGAAGGTGCTGGCCCTGCTCACACCTGCTGCTGGCATGGAGCAATTGGGGTCAGCACCAGCAGCAGGTATGAGCAGGGCCAGTGCCATCAGCGGGTGCAAGCAGTGGTTGCTGTCCTGATTGCCCCTCAGGAGCAGGGAGAGGTGGAGAAGCCCTTAGGGGCCATCAGGGCCGGCAGCCACTGCCGCTTGAACCTGCTGATGGTGCTGGGCACTGGCAGCAGGTGTAAGTGGGGCTGGCGCTGGCAGCAGGCGCAAGTGCTGGGTGGGACGGCGGCACGTGGGAGCAAAGAATTTTCAGTAAACACCAGAGGCTCGCCCTGATGACAGCAACTGGTGCCCCCCCCCCGCCTTAGTCTGATGCCCCTGCTCACCTGCTCCACCATCCCGCCGTGTCCAACACCCACCATGTTCCACACATGCCCCCCTGGTGGTCAGTGCACGTCATAGTGACCAGTTGTTCAGTTGTTTGGTTGTTCCGGTTATTCTGCCGTTGGGTCTATTTACATATTAGCCTTTCATTATACAGGATTATTATTAATGTATCTTTGATCTCTTTGTTTTAAACCTGTTATCATGGCACATTTCAAACCTATATAATAGGAGAGAGAATAGTACAGTGAACCCCCATCTGGTTTTCTATCCCCACAAATTTCTTCACCTTTCCCCTACCAGATAGATTCTTTGGAAGCGAATCCCAGATAAATCTACTATTTCACGCAAACATATGATTTTATATCCCAAAATATAAGCACTTAAAAAGATAGCCACCATACCATCATCACACCTAAAAATTGTGAGAGAGTTTTTTAGTATATCACACAGTTAATGTTCAAATGTTCTCAATAGTCTCAAATGGATTTTACAGTTGCTTTGTTTAAGGATACAAACAAGATCCATACATTTAATTTCGTTAATATATATCTTAAGTCTCTTTTAATCTATAGATATCCCACTTCTCTTTTTTTTCTCCTTGCAAGAAATCTTTTAAAGATAGCAGGCCACTTGTTCTCTGGAGTTTCTCAGAGCCTTGATTCTGCGGATTGCATCTCTGTGGCATCCTCCACCATGCTCCTCTGTCTTCTATATTTTCTATGTATTTTGGAAGATGTAGAGGCTTGGTTAGATTAGGTTTGATATTTTGGCAAAAACACTTCATCAATGGTGTTGCATACTTCCATCAGGAGACACTAATGTCTACTTGTTTTTCTCTTTTGGATTTTAACAGCCATTGATGATCACTGCTTAGAGCCATTATTCATTAGGGTTCATTAGCAAAATGGTGATATTCTAATTATATCATTCCTTCTTCATTAATTATTTATCAACCTTTTGATTGCCCTGAGGTAGGGTCTGTGAAGGACAAGCAGGATGAATGTTGGATTCTTCTTACATTTAATGACAATGACAGTGGTCATTTAGGAAATGACTGATTTTGTGGGTCTTGAAAGATACTAGACTGTGTCTTTCACCCAAAAGAAGAAAAGAAAGAATGATTGAACAAATGCATTAGTTCCCCAGTTACATCATTTGTTTCTTCACACACATTTGTTGAACCCTGTTTCTGTGCAGTGCTGTTTTAGGTGTGGGGATGAAGAGAGGAGCAAAATGTACCCACAGGGAACTCCAGGTGACAAATACACAGCCTGTACAGAGGTTCCCAGCCCAAGACACAGGTGGGATTGGAGGGAAGAAGAAGAAAAGAGAGATTTATGGCTGGGTGACCTGAAAAGACCTGGCAGATAAAGGTCAAGTCTCCAGAAGAGGCCACAGTAGGGCTGAGCTGCCCACCAATGCACTGCAAGTGGTGGAGGCCAGAGGACAGCATGGTATTGCTTTAATAACGAGGCATTTCAGCTGTGTATTTGTCAAGTGCCAAGGTATATGCCAAGTTCTCTAGTGGACATATGGAAATACCTAGCTTTTACCCTTGACGAGTTTGCTTCATTCTGATTGGGAACAAAAACAACATACTCTTGATCCACAACAGAGCACAAGCTTGGTGTGTAATTCAACCAACTTTTCTTAGTGTGTGTGCCATAAGCAAGGCTCTGAAGGGGAGTTGGACATGCCTCCTACTTTCAACAGGTCCTATGGCCATCTCAGCATGTCATGTTTTGGGTGTTCCATGTTCCTGTACACCCCCCTTCTCTCACTCCAAACGAGGGGTGCATCCTTGTTCATGTGGGCCTTCAGGCTGCCCTACTTGGCCGTGGTCAAGGTGACTTGCCTATCAGCCTATTCTCAGCTGTTTATCCTTTAGATCTGTTCAAGGGTCACCCCCTCTTGGAGGTCTTCCCTGGTCTAATAAACTATTTCAGTAAGCTGGGCTGGGTGTGTAAGGTCTGTGCTTTGTCTATCTCCTTCTGCTAGACTGTGAGCTCCTTGAGGGTAGTGGCTATGTTCTTACCATCTTTGTAGTCTCAGTACCTGAGCATGAAATGTTTGTTGACTGAATCTGTGGGATGGTACATTTAGTGTTTGTTCTTTTTTTTCCTTTCTTTTAGGTGAAGATTTTGTCTGGGAAAATATTAGGCATTCAATGTTATTAGTCCTTTACACTTTCGTATGAATCAGTCCAAGATTGAATTTTAGTTCTGTGAGAGGTAGAAAGTCTCCTGGGAGGACAAGTGTTAGGGGTCTACATGTGAGTGTTTATGGATAGTAAGGTGTCAGGAGAAGAAGAGGGGAATTCAGGACGGGAGAGGGTCCTAGAGGGCTCTAAGGCAAAGGCTGCTGGCTGTCTCACCAGGCTCTTGGGTGGAGGAAGGCAGGCACAGCTTCTGGGTGTGCCAGGCCTGCCACATGCCTAAAGTGTAGAACACTGAGGCCATCTTGCCCCTTTGGGGCCGGAAGCGGGGCTCCCCTGAGTGTGTATGGGGTCTTCATCGCTTCGTACTGCTCCACTTCCCCACAAGGCCCACCAGCCAGAAGGAGCGGCCAGTGGTTGGGGCCAGGGCCGGGGCAGGGACAGGGCAGGCAGGAGAGTGTTTTCTTTCCCCTGGGCCAGGCAGAAAGTGCACAGGGAGCCTGCCGAGCTCAGTGCGCAGGGCCACCAGGCTCATGAACGCAGACACAGGCACCCAGGCTAGCTGGAGTCAGCTGGAGTCTTGCACCCCAGTCGGCTTGCCCTCTTTATATCTTCTTGATGTTCTCAGGGAGCCACCAAGGCTGCTGGTTTTCCCATGCAAGCTCTCCCTGCTTGCCCCTAAGCCCTGCCTCGGATGCCTGCCCCAGGAAGGGAATAAAGGGTTCGTTGAAATGGTGGAAACAGCTGCAATTTCCCTGGGGCTGCAAGGCGTGGCTGAGGCGCTGGAGACAAGGTAAAGTCCAGATGGAGGGAACACCTTGTGTGTGGAGGCTGGCGCTTCATTGAGGACAGGTTGGACGGCCCTGGGTCTAATTTTCTATGAGAAATGGGTGGCTATGTTTTTTGGCACTTGGCAAAGGCTTCTGGGACATTAGTTTATGTCAAGGGATGGTTGGTCTTTCCTTAATCTGAAGAGTACTAGTATATGAATAGAGAACACAAACATGTAAGCTTGGGTATGTGCCCACACAGTGGCACATGCATTCTGCACACTCGTGTGCCCGCACACTCCTACAGATGTGCACAGAGATACATGCGTGTTCTCACCTGTGCATGTGCACCTCCTACCCCCCCACCTCTTTTCTCTCCAGGTTGAGTCTTAGGAAAACTGCCCATCTAGAGTGCCTATTATACTAGTATATGGCAGTCTGTGCTTACCAAATGCTTCCTGGTATTTCTCCGTGTTTCAGGCCTGGGAAGGAGATTTTTTGTTAAAGATCTCACCAGATTTTCTTTGGCTCTTGGGACTTTGGGGTAGAATTGTTTGCAAACTTCAAACTTGTGAGCCATCTGGGAAGAGGAAGGTTCCAGCATATATGTGGGTTTGCTTACGACTGGCTGCCCCCCAAGGACTACCTTTAGATGCCACTCCGTGGCTGGTAGAACTTGTTATTCATTCATTCATGCACATATGAACGTATCCAGGCACCATCGCTGTACTGGCCCTGTGCTAGGCCTGGGGATCTGTAGAAGACCTTGTTCTTGCCCTTGGGAAAGTACAGTTGAGTGGGGAGTTGGATAGGTAAGCAGACAGTTCAGTATGTTAAATGCTGTGATGAAGCACGGTTGAGGCTGTGGAAGTGGTGGGGGAGAAGTCTTCCTGGAGGAGGTGATGCTGGGGCTAAGGCTGAGGGATGAGTAAGAGCCAGGGGAGGGGAGGGGGAAGGTATACCAGTAGGAAGAAGCATATGTGTACAGGCTCAGAGCTGGGGTAGGGCGTGGTGCTCTCAGGGAACCACCAGTGGCCAGTGTGGGGGAGGGGTGGTGGGCAGCGGGCGATGAAGTGGACAGGTTAACAAGGTCTACATGATCGAGGGCCTAGGGTGCCTCCCTGAGGCCATTTGGGCTGTCCAGTGAGAGTGAAAAAGAGGGTTTGAATGTTAGGAGCTGATTCTGGCTGCAGCGAGGAAGATGGCTGGAGGGGGCCAAGCCTGAAGCACACGAAGTCCAGGTGAGAGATGATGGGCCTGAGCTAAGAAAGGAGCAGGTGGATGGGGAAAAGGGCGCACCTCGGGGGACATTTAGGAAGTGAAGTCTGTGAGACTTGATAACTGACTAGAGTGGGAGTGAGCACGGAGTGAGAACAACTCCCGGGTTTCTGACTTGGCCAACTGGGCATGGGGTTTGGTCATTCCCCGAGGGAGGGAAAGCTTGGAGGCACAGGTTTCTGGGGTAAGAGGGTGATCTGTGTGGAACAGGTTGCAACTGAGGTGCCAAAGGGGCATCCGGGAGGAGATATCTGGGAGCCACTTGGACGTGCAGATCTGGACTCAGGAGAGAGAGGTTCGGGAGTCATTAACCCAGAGATGGGACAGGATGCAGTCACCCAGAGAAGGTGTGGAGAGAGGAGGAGAGGAGAAAAATGAAAGAAAAGAGATGGGTGGGGCCGGGGAGCCTGTAAAATGACTGAAGCAGGAATAGCCAAAGAAGTGGGAGGTGACCAAGAGTGTGTGGTGTTACAGCGTCTTGGGAAGACAGTGGTCAAGGCCTGCTCAGGACCCTCCCCCAGACCCAGGCTTCCCTGGCTTCCCAGGCCTGGGTGCTTTGTCCCGTAGGGATGATTGGTGTTTTCGTGGCGACAAAGTCTCTCTGATGGTGAAAATTCAGGTGGTGCAGAAGACTAGTTGTGGGACAAAGGTGGGGGGCTTCTTTTATATTTTAAATACTCATAGTTACTATTTTGCAACTCTTTACTAGGTGTTGCTTAAATGGATTATCTCATTTGATCTTCAAACAACTCTTTTCAGAGGAGATATTATTTCGCCTACTTTACCAATGAGAAAACTGGCTCACAGAGGTTATGTGTCTTGCCCAAGGTCACGCAGCTAGTTAGAACTGGGATGTGGAGTCAGGTCTGTGTTGCTTTCCATACCCCACGTTTTTGTTTTTTTTACTGTAGTATGCTTTTCCTCCCATTAGCATACGTTCAGTGGTGGCTGCCTCCTGGATTGGCGTCTGAGCCCGGCCTGGCCAGACTTGCCCACACCCTCCAGGCCTCTAGGCCACGGGGACTTCAGAGGAGACCTGTATCCCATATTAGCCCTAAAGACAACACGCTCCTGAAGAAGAAAGGGGAGGTCTAGGCACAGCTGAGGCCTGTGTTGGGAAGGGCTTCCCGAGAATCAGTGGGGAACTTCCTCTTGGGGAAGCCATGAGAGGGGCAGTTCCTCTCCTGGGCCAGGCACCAGGGAGTCAGGCCCCAGCTGTTCCTGCCCAGCCGCCTGCAGCCCTGGGCGCCCACCGGAGACAGAAGGCCCTGCCTGCTCACGGCCCATTGTCCCCGCACCACAGTGCTGCTTCCCACGTGCCTCCTGTTTATACAGGAAGCCCCTGCTCTGGATGCCACCTCCCTCTCCTGATGGCTGGCCCCAAGCTTGAATTCTTCACAGGCGGCTTCAGTGGTTAGAGTAACTTACTCAGGACCAGAGTAAGTTATCACCGCTCAGCGACTTTAAGACTGAGTACAGCAGAGTGGGTAAAAGCCTGGATTTTACAAGGTGGTTGCCTTGGATTTGAAGCTGGCCACTCATTAGCTGTATGACCTTGGGCATTCGCACCAACTCTATGAGTGCAAGTTCCTTCTCTGTGAGAAGGGGAATAGTATTTCTCCCTATCTTACGGGTTTGATGTAAGGATACGTGAAAGTGTCTGGAACATGGTATATGCTCAATAAATTATAGGTCTCGCTATTGTTGTTATTTGTTCTTTACCTTCCACTTTTAATTGCACCAAATTTTAGCTGTGTCCCAATTGCAGGGGATAGTTGTAAAATAGGGCCTCAAAACTCTGTGACACGCCTCCCATTGTGAGGTGGGGTCATGTCCCCTCCCCGTGAATCTGGGTGAGGTTGTAACTATCTTGACCAATATGATGCAGCAGAAGTGACACTGGGCATGTGACTTCTCAGGCTTTGTTTTGGTTTCTGGAATACTTACACTTGGCAGGCAATGAGGATCATTTCCTAGGTTCACTACCAGAGAGGTGGGAATAAAAAATGTATTGAATGTAGCTTCAAAGTGGTAGACCAAACTCAAACTGGAATTCTATCCTTTACCAACAAAAGATGGCTAAAATTAAAAAGATAAAATAATAAATACAGAGTTGCACTTAAATTATGAAGGGATACTCTTTTTTTAAAAGAGTTACTTCTTTGTTTATTTTGCAAGAAGTAACATTTTATTGAACACTTACTATGTGCCAGGCAATGTTCTATTTTTTTTTTTTTAACATTCAGTAGTATTTTGTATTAGTTTCAGGTGTATAGCATAGTGGTTAAACAATCATATACTTTACAAAGTGATTCCCCAATATTTTCAGCACCCACCTGCCACCATACATAGTTATTACAATACTAGAGGCTTGATGCACGAAATTTGTGCAAGGGCCTTGGCCCTGGCCCCCACCCACTGCTGCTGTGGCCGGGGGGTGAGGGGGGCCTCTGCCGCCTCTGCCTCAGCCCCGCCCACTGCAGCTTTGTCTGGAAGGAAGGACGTCCAGAAGAACGTCTGGTCTAATTAGCATATTATGCTTTTATTATTATAGATTACTGACTATATTCCTTATACCGTACTTTACATCCCCATGTCTATTCTGTAACTACCAATTTATACTTCTCAATCCTATGAAAGGATACTCTTTTTTAAAGAGATTGTTTTTATTGTTGACAGTATTACAGATGTCTCCCATTTTCTGAAGGGATGCTGTTGGTAGACCAGAAATGATAAACATTCCTGGAATAAAAAAGTAAATCAAATGTGACAGCCATATGCCCCAAACATATGCAGACTTATGTCTCAGAAAAGGTGCACACAATCAAGAATCACTGATCAAAAAACACTTGTCATGCACTTATTATGTGCTAAGCCTTTGTCACTATTTATCTGTATACTAGAGGCCCGGTACATGAATTCGTGCATGGGTGGGGTCCCTCGGGGTGGCCTGCAGGGATCAGGCCCCAGCTCGTGCCCCCAGGCTCACAGCCCTGCAGGCCCGCAGCCCCTCCTGGCACCCCGCCGTGGCCTGACGCCGCCAGCAGCCAGCCCTCTGATGCTGCTGGTCGCCATCTGCGGGGCGATCGGGCCCCTGCTCGCACCCACCTTTGCCTGGCGCCACCCGCTCACCTGTTCCACCATCCTGCCACGGTCCTGCTGTCATCAGGGCCCATCGGAGCCGGCAGCACCTCCACTGCCACCCACTGCCAGTGCCACGTTGCCGACGCCTACCATGTTCCACGTCGCCCCCTGGTGGTCAGCACATGTCATAGCGAGTGGTCGAACTCCCAGTCGAACTCCTGGTTGAACGACTACCTGAGGGGACAATTTGCATATTAGGTTTTTATTATATAGGATTTTTATAGTCAGTGCTTCTTTAGAGGTTTTCACATGTTCGCATTTTCTTTGCTCACCCATTCCTTCCTTTTGAGTTCAGTTTCCTTCTTCCTGAAGTATATAGTTTCACAGTGCTTTCATCAAAAGTCTGAGAAGTCTTTTGCTGAAATTTAAAAATTTCATTCTCTTGCTTAAGTTAATATAGCTGGATATAGAACACTGAAGTTGACAGTAATTTCCCCTCAGCACATGGAAGATACTTGGGATATTCTATTACTTTCTGACATCTGGGGTTGCTATAGAGGAGTCTGTGGTAAGCCTCATTGTTCTTTTGTAGGTATTGTATCTGTTCTCGCTAGTTGCTTTTAAGATTTTATTTTGATATTCTGCAGTTTTAATATATTTCTAGGCATGGAATTATCTATATATATAAAAGCCTAAGTGACCATTATCATGGAACAACCGGAATGACTGGTTGACCAGTCACTATGATGCGCACTGACCACCAGGGGGCAGACGCTCAATGCAGGAGCTGCCCCGTGGTGGTCAGTGCGCTCCCACAGGGGGAGTGCCGCTCATCCAGAAGCCAGGCTCACAGCTGGCGAGTGCAGCTGTGGTGGGGGGAGCCTCTCCTGACTCTGTGGCAGCGCTACTGAGCAGTGGCAGCAGGCTCACTGGGCCGGGATGAGCACAAGCAGTGCGGTGCCCAGCCTGGTTCTGGCTCCTCCCTGGTCACCTGCCACTTGGCGCACTGCTACATCCCCTAAAGGGTCCCAGATTCTAGAGGGCACAGGCTGGGCTGAGGGACCCCCCCCCCTCCAGTGCATGAATTTCATGCACTGGGCCTCTAGTTTTTATATAACTTACTTGGGGACTGGAATTATTCTTCCTTATGGAGATTCATATCTTTCATCATTATTGAGAATTCTTGGCTCTTACAGCTTTTGATATTTCCTCTTCCCCATTATTTTTGTTCTTTCTTATTACAAACTTGTTGAACCTCTTCATTCCCTCTTTTATACTTTTCATTGCTTTGCCTCTCTGTGCAATCGTATTGGTGATTTCCTCATTGCTATTGTCTAATTCAGTAATTCTCTTTTTAGCTCCATCTATTCTACAATGTTACCCATTCACTAAAATTTCAATTTTGATGACTCTATTTTTTCATTTCTAGAAATTTTATTTGGTTCTTTTTAAAAAGCCTACCTAAGCCGAAACCGGTTTGGCTCAGTGGATAGAGCGTCGGCCTGCGGACTCAAGGGTCCCAGGTTCGATTCCGGTCAAGGGCATGTACCTTGGTTGCGGGCACATCCCCAGTAGGGGGTGTGCAAGAGGCAGCTGATCGATGTTTCTCTCTCATCGATGTTTCTAACTCTCTATCCCTCTCTCTTCCTCTCTGTAAAAAATCAATAAAATATATTAAAAAAAAATAAAAATAAAAAGCCTACCTAAAATTTCATTATTCTTCCCCCTTTCGCTTTCATTATTTGAAATATACTTACAGTCTTTCAGAATGTTCAATTATCAGAAGCTCTTGGGATGCCATTTCTCCTGTTAGTTGTTTCTGAAAACTCTTGCTCATGGTAAACTTTTCTCTGTATGGTTTGCCATTTCCCTTGGTGGTTTCTTTCCCTGTGGGAATCCTGTACTGCCTGAGTTGTTGGAATGACCCAGAGAGAGGTTTTATTTTGGTTTTGCCAGGTGCCCTGGAGGTATCACCAGCTTGAGATCTATTTTTTTTTTTTGTATATTTGTTAATTTTTTGACTTGGTTTTGCTGCACGATGTGGTTGGTATAAGTCTAATTCTAAACCATCACCTGATACAAGGTTGGTGTTTTGATTTCTAATGGGAGACCAGGAAGAGACAAACTTTATTGCTATGTCTCTGGGCTGGTGGGAGAGTTCTTCTAACCTTCTTTTCACTAAGGGTGTGGCTCTGCAAAATTCCTGACTTTACGCAGGATTCTCACTCCTAATTTAACTTGAGTGATCCTAAAGCCCTGTCTCTTGTCCCTGTAAGGGGATTAGAACTGGAGTTTCTCACTTACAGAGATATTTTCCAGTCTATAAGCCTTCTGCCCCGATCTGGGGTTTCTTCAGTGTCAGCGCATGAGCTTTCAGTTCCCTCTATTGCTGGTATGTTCGGATTACTTTTTTTTTTTGAGAGCTAGAAGTTGAAAACAATGGATATTTTTAGTTATTTTTAAACATAGAATTTCTGTGAATTTGTAATGGAAGACTCTTTTTATTGTGCTTTATAGCTTCAGGTCACAATGAACCTTTCCAAGCCCTTTGCATATGTTCTTTCATATCATCCTCACAAGAACTCGATGACACAGATGGTTTTTTTTTAATCAGCTTCTTTTTATGCACTATGATACTGAGACTTGGCAAATTTAAGTCTTGTCCCTGATCAAACAGGTAGGAAATGGCCTTGTCAATATAGGAACCCAGGTTTCTTTAATTTCGTTTCATGTTATATTTAGGATGGTAATGATAATGATTCCCTCCCCCTATCATTTCATTATGAAAATCTTCAAACATAATACATGTACTATCCACCCAGACTCTATAATTATGTTGTTATATTTGCTTTATTATATATCTATCCACTCACCCAGCCCTCTATTCATCCATGTATCCATCTTATATTTTGATACATTTCAAAATAAGTTGCAGACATTAGTATATGTCATCCCTAAACAATTCAGCATGCATATTACTAACTTAAGTATTTATGGCTCTTTTTTCCCTCTAGGTACAAATATCAACTCTGCCATCCATGAGTTTTGATTATTGCATACACTTGTGTAATGCCAATCTATCTCAAGGTATAGAACATCATCTTCTCCGTAGGAAGTTCCCTCTTGCTCCTTCCCAGTCAATCTCTGCCCTCAGGCAGAGGCAACCACTCTTTTGATGTTTCCCCCATGGACTGGTTTGCCCGTTTTAAAAATTCATGTGAATGGGCTCTTACCAGGTGTACTATTTTGGGTAAGTTTTCTTTCTTTTTTCTTTTTTGTTAATCCTCACCTGAGGATATTTTTCCATTGATTTTTAGAGAGTGGAAGGGAGGGGGAGAGACAGAGAGAGAAACATTCATGTGAGAAAGACATATTGATTGGTTGCCTCCTGCACATGCCCTGACTAGGACCAGGATGGAACCTGCAACCGAGTTATGTGCCCTTGACCGGTATTCAACCCGGGAGCCTTCAGTTTTTGGGCTGACACTCTATCCACTGAGCCAAACTGGCTAGGGCTGAGTAAATTTTCTTTCGGTTAGCACAATGCTCTTGAGATTCATTCATGTTGTGTGTGTATCAGTAGTTGGCTCGTATTTATTGCTGAGTTTCATTGTTTGGTTATCACACAGTTTATCCATTCTCCTATTGTTAGACATCTGAGCTGCATTAAGTTTTTGGATATCATGATAAAGCTGCTATGAACATTTTTATAAATATTGTTATTTTTTAACAGTTTCTATGACATGGAGGTGAGGCGAGTAGTGTAGCAGGCAGATTGCAGTTAGTTGAAGGAGATGAAGAAGTGCAGAAAATAACACAGACGATTTTCTTAAGCTGAGTAGATGAAAAGTGGGGAGATAAAGAGTAAAAGCTAAAGAGATGTTCAGGGGTCAGACCCATATATAGATATATACCATATAGATCACATAATAATATCAGTATATATTTAATATTACATAGAATATATCATCATGAAATAAATGTAATGTACCTATTTATAATATAGATATATATTTACACATATATAAATTAAACATATATGTATATATAAATATAGATATTTCTATTTAATGAGAATAACATAAGCATGTTTTCACAGGGGAAGAGCGGGAGGAGAAGAGAGAGGGGATGGCGATCTTTGTTTCTAGGGCAGTGGTTCTCAACCTTTCTAATGCCGCGACCCTTTAATACAGTTCCTCATGTTGTGGTGACCCCCAACCATAAAATTATTTTCGTTGCTACTTCATAACTGTAATTTTGCTACTGTTAATGAATCGTAATGTAAATATCTGTGTTTTCCGATGGTCTTAGGCGACCCTGCTAGCGGTTCTTAACCTGGGGGTCGCTGTCTTCCTCTTGGCCCTGGGTCTTAGATGCCTTCCTCTTGGCCCTGGGTCTTAGAAAGGTTGAGAACCACTGACCCACAGGTTGAGAACTGCTAGCAGGGTCGCCTAAGACCATCGGAAAACATAGATATTTACATCACGATTCATAACAGTAGCAAAATTATAGTTATGAAGTAGCAACGAAAATAATTTTATGGTTGGGGGGTCACCACAACATGAGGAACTATATTAAAGGGTCGCGGCATTAGAAAGGTTGAGAACCACTGAGTTAGGGCTTATCTTGTAGATTTATCCATGTTGTTGAGTGATTCCCTAGTTCACTTAAGTTTATTTCTGAGTAGTATTCTGTTGCACACATATATCCTAATTTATTGAGTAGGTAATAAGACACATGGTTCAAAATTTAAGAAGTACACGTCTTTCCCACCCCATTGTCTAACCAGTCAGTCCCTTTTCACAGGCATCAAATACTACCAGCTTCTTGTGTATCCTGTTGAGCTATTTAGAAGCAGATGTGTAGGCAAGATCGTCCTTCAGTCCTCCAAAGAATATATCTAATTTTGCATGTGTGCGAGTATAATCTTAGAAGTGTAATTGCCTAATTAAAGGGTTTGTGCACATGTCATTTTGATAGATGTTGCCAGATTGCCCTCCATAGAGATAATACAGTTTCCTTAACTTTTTGGGTGGAAGATTTAAAGATAGTACAGACTTTTGATGGAGCTGCAAGTTGATTGATTTGAAGAAGATCGAGACATTCATTTAAATCTGTAGGAAAAAAAATAAACCAGCAAGAGTGTTACTTTGTATACATGGCAGGTTTTCAGCCTCGCACTTGGTGAACCTGGAGTGTACCTGCTTTCAGTCACAGTCTTTGGGACCTGTTGCTCTCATTGGCTGTGAAATGATAGGCCTCTCGCCACCCAGGGATGGCTCAGCGTTTAGGATGTTTCTGTTCAGAGTACCTCGCTGGGTTTCTGACTTGAGATGGACCAGATTGGGTCTGGGAGGGATTCTAGAATGGATGGTCAGGAGGTGTGTGTGTGTGTGTGTGTGTGTGTAAACAATCCATAGCCACGCTGCAGCCGGGGTGGGTCCTGAGATATGCCAGCCTGATGCTCTTGCCCCAGTGGCTTGTTGCAGGAGCTTTTAGGAGCAACAGCAAATACTTTGGCCAATAAAGCCCAGAGCTCCTCAGAGGAGCTACCTGCACTCCAGCCACTTCGGCTTTCCAGTTCTTTCCCTGTTCGCTGTATCCGGACACACTCCCTTCTGCCCACCTCCCCTCAGCGCGCTGGCTTCTCCTAGTTAACCTTGTTTCATCTTTCAGGTCTGACATAGGTCATAGCCTCTACAGTTCTTCTACAGCATTTATTACCATCTCTGCTTAAAAATGTCTCCATCTGCCTTGGCCGGTGTGGCTCAGTGGATTGGGCATTGTCCCGTTCACCAAAAGGTTACTGGTTCCATTCCCGGTCAGGGCACAAGCCCTGGTTGCAGAGCTCTGGTAGTGTGCAGGAGACAGCCGACCAATATTTCTTTCTCTATCTCCCTCTCCCTTCCTTTCTCTCTCTCTTAAAAAAATATTTAAAAAATAATTTCTCCCATCTGATCCTTAGTGCTTATTTCTCCTCTTAATCTATTAGTGTCATGTGGGCAGGGATCATATCTGTTTTGTGCACACTTTTATTCTCTGTGCTCTAACAGAGACTGACACATAGCAGGTGCTCAGTAAAAGTTTGTGAAGGAAACATGTAAGGGATTTAATAGCACAAGCATGGAGCTAATAGTCAGAACTGGGGGTGCATTTCATTTTTGCATTGTGGCAAGTTGCCTAACCTCTCCGAGCTGCAGTTTCCCTGCCTGAAAGATGGGTATAACCCTGCCTCTTGGAGTTGCTGGGAGAACTTGGAAAGTGCCAGGCAAATAGCAGGTGGTTGAGCGCTGGTAACGATCGTAGTAGCATCTTGGATACGAAGCCAGTGAGCACACTTGTTCATGGGCAGCTTGTGCTCCTGGAAACTGGCGACAGCTGGCCTCAATGGCTGGGGTCAGGCTGGGCCACAGGTGGGGTTCAGTGCCCCCTTGCACCAGGAGGTGAGAATGACGCTGGAGCTGGGGGGTGAGGAGGTCACGGTGCCATTTGGCAGCGGCCACCGAGACCTTGGAGGGAAGGCGGGCCTGGGGCACCTCCAGTCACCGGCCTCTGCCAGGGCAGCGGAGAGGAGCAACAGGGAGCCATGGGAACAGGGGAGGGCGGGGAAGCTGGGTGGTCTCAGGAAGCTGCAGGCCTGGCTGGCAGGCGGGAAAGGAGCTGATGAGAATGTCAGGGCTCTGGAGGGGATAGGGTTTCTGCCGCCTCCAGCTGCCCTAAGCTGCCTCTGCTGTTTTCCAGAGGGACCCAATTACCACCCCCTTGTGGAGCCAGGGCCGCCAGAGATCCCAGGGAGATAGGAGGCGGCTCCCAGCAGGGCAGCAGGGGCCTTTTAAGCTCCCCTTACCGCATACCTGTTCCTGATCATCTGAGATTAGGGGTCTGGTTTGGGGGAAACGTTAGGACTTCTGAACGTGGTCCCTCAGGTTTCCACAGAACCTCAGGCTTTCAAAGTGTTCCCATGAGCACCGACTCCTTTGATCCGCCTCACAGCCTGGGAGCTGCCTGGGAGGGTTTGGAGGCCTCTTTGGACAAACAGCGCCCCCGTGGTCCAGAGAGAGGGGAAGCCAGTTGGCCACAGTCACCTGATGAGCTAGTGATCCAGGACTTTTGTCTTTATAGAGCCTCTTCCCTGTCCCACTTCTGTCAACACACAGGAAAGCTCTCCAGCTTGCCACAGGCCCCACCATGCCCTACTGTTTGCCACTGGGCTGGCATCCCTCATCTACGAGTACGTTACCTGTCTGGCTCTTGAAGAGATTTGAGCAACAGCCCCTGCCCAGCATGTCGCTTATGCCCAGTGTTGTCCTGGGTGCTGTGGAGGGGACAAGGGAAGGTGGAGGGTTTTCTGTCCCCAAGGAGTGGACAGCCAGACACGCCCTCTGAGAGAGCAGCATATAATGTTGGGTACACTATTAGGAAGCCATGTGATGTCAGGCCTGAGGATGCTGACCCGAGCCTTGAGCTGGGCCTCTATGGGGTTGGAGTTAGCCTACACCAGCAAGTGTGGAGAGGAAAGAAGGGACTAGGGTGTCACAGGATGGACAAAAGACCTTTCTGTGTAAAATCGAAGACGTTTGGAGGTTGCATGGCTTTGAATCCATTCATACCACAAATGTTTCCTGAGAACCTACTATGTGTCAGATACCTACTAGGCACTCTACATACCTCATCTAATTTCATCCTCACCTTAGCCATGGAGGTAGATATTTCCCCCACTTCACAGATAAGCAAGTATGAGTATGCAGATGAGGTATATATATATATTTTTAAAATATATTTTATTGATTTTTCACAGAGAGGGAGATGGATAGAGAGCCAGAAACATCGATGAGAGAGAAACATCTATCGGCCGCCTCCTGCACACCTCCCACTGGGGATGTGCCCACAACCAAGGCACATGCCCCTGACCGGAATTGAACCTGGGACCCCCCAGTCCGCAGGCCGACGCTCTATCCACTGAGCCAAACCGGTCAGGGCCAGATGAGGTATATTGAAGTTAAAGGACTTGCTCAAAACCAGTCTGACTTCAAAACTGATGCTTTTCCTTTCCAGAAGGCTTCTGGGGGGAGGTGAGTTTTGGGTATGTATGAGGGCAGATGAGGGGCTAAGCCTTAGGAGGCATTAAAGGTGGTAGGAACTGCATGAGTAAGGCAAGGAGGCAGGACCAAGTTGGGCGTGCACAGCGGTCAGTGAGGTAAACGTTTTGATTGATGCAGAACTTCCTGGTGGAGACCCTCATTCTTCCATCCAGGGCCCCGCTGCCTGACCGCCCTGTCTCCTCCAACAAGCTCACCTCTCCTCCAGCTGGCGCCCCCTGCAGACTTCCCGCCACTGCCGGGCTCTTTTCTGGTTCCCACCTTTGCCTTTGTTGTTCCCCTCCCTGAATGTCACCCTTACCTTTCCCACCTCTCCCAGTCCTGCCTGTCCCTGCATGGTCCACAAGAAGTTTCAGCTCTTCCAGGAAGCCCTCTCTGACCTGGAATGGAATCTCTTTCTCTTCTCTGAGCTCCATTTGTCCTGGTTCTTAGCTGAGGGGCCCCGGGTCCCTTTCAAAAGCCTGCCTTGTCTCGCCAGTTTATAAACTCCCCCTGTTCTGGCAGGAGCCACAACTCTAACCCACTCCCTGCCTGCCCAGCAAGCCTCATGGGCAGTGGTAGACCATGGATAAAAGATGTGCTGCAGGCTCGGCAAGAGGCCAGCACTTCTCACAAATTTCCTGGCTTAGTCCTCGCAGCAAGCCCTGGGTCCCGACTAGCCTGAGGGTAGAGGTCGCTTGAACTAGGTCCCTGCTCACAGGATCCCACAGGAAGAGAGGGGAAGACAAGAGAGTGTGGCCCCAGCAGGTGGCTGGCTCCTTTCAGATGCCTTATAGCACAGCCCCTCTTATTGCTCTGATTTTTCTTTTGTATGCTTGGGGTGTGTGTGCGCCCCCCAATCCCATTTCTGCCTTTAATCCATTTCCATTTGGAAAGTGAGCCTGGGTGGCCACGGTTTGAGATAGTACCTACCTCTTGAGAGAAATAAACCCATCTAGGGTGATGGTGAGGGGATTGAGGGGCCCCTTCAGCAACCCCAGCTGCCACAGCTCAGGGGTGCAGTCCCCATCCTCCCGCCCAGGCAGCGTGGACCAGCCTGGAGGCAGCAGAACAGGAATGCAGCCTCTGGCCAGCTCCTGACAGGGCATCTCTGGGAGGCCCCCAGCTCCTCCAGGCCACGACGCTGCCGGGGAAGCCGGGGATTAGAAGCCTAATTCCGCCGAGAAATCCTGTTTTTCTTAGCCTCACACAGATTGCTCTTTAGGAAAGGCCCTCATCTCATTAGTCTGAGTCAACAGCTCCATTTATTTGGACACGTGATGTTAGGGAGTGGGCTGCTGCGGGTGTGTTTTTGTACTGCATATCTGGGCTGCCCCTCCAGGATGGCACCGGGAGGGAGGCACCGCGGGCCACCGGGCTGGGGTGAGAGCCCAGACCCAGAGGGGCTCCCGCCGAGGCTGGGAGGGCAGCCACAGGTTTGCTAGCCGGGCAGGAACTGCTCACTCTCAGGTTTCATAACAAGAAAGTGACCCATGGAGTGTCCACATATCCAGCTTCCTCTCCCGTTGGTGTTTCTGAACCAAAATAAAGAAGGGATTAGGGGCCCTTTGTCTAAAACGCCTTCCTCTGTCCCCTGTCAGCATCAAAAGGGACTTCTACAGGAGGCTTTCGATGGTGACAGGCCCTTGACCACGGGCATGACTACCTAGGACTTTCTGAGAGAGAAAAAAAGAATAGTTATCATTTATTAAACATTTATTATGTGCAGTGTGCTAGGCATATTATAAAATAAGTCACCTGTGCATGCACGCACGCATAGGCACACAAGTATAGACACACACACACACACACACACACACACACATTTCTTCTTCTCTCTCTCTTCCCTCACACTGTTATTTCTTTCTCTTTTTGTTTAAAACATGTTTTTATTGACTTCAGAGAGGAAGGGGCAGAGATAGAGATAAAGAGAGAGAGATAGATAGGAAGGGGCAGAGAGAGAGAGAGAGAGAAACATCAATGATGAGAATCATTGATCAGCTGCCTCCTGCACGCCCCCTACTGGGGATTGAGCCTGCAACCTGGGCATGTGCCCTGAGCAGGAATTGAGCCGTGACCTCCTGGTTCATAGGTTGACACTCAATCACTGAGCCATGCCGGCTGGGCTACAATTGTTATACTATCTACTTGATGGAAGTGGAAGCCTCCCTCCCTCTCTTCCACATTCAGGCCCCTCCTTTGGTGTTTATCCTTCTATATTCTTTCCTGTGCATTCACATGCATATACATCATATATTATTTCTAACTGTAAAAACAACCCTTCAAGGAAAGTACTATTGTACTCATTTCACAGGTGAGAAAACTGAAGTGAAGAGAGGCTAAGCAACGTGCCCAGGGTCACACAGCCAGGAAGGAGCAGGGCTGGGGTTCACTGTGATTCCAGAGAGAGACAGGGAAATCCTGTTCCTCCTGCACTGCCCTGACCCCCAGCAGGTCACAGGCGTGGGTCTCTGTGATTTGTAGCGTGCTTCTCACCTGGTCTCTCTCCACCTTGCCATTCCTTCTCTGTGCTGCTATTATTTTTGCCCAGCGTGGACCTTCGATACCTTGGGCCACATGGAAGCCACCCTGAATAAATGGGGCAGGAACTCTGTCTTGCTGCCTCCTTCCTGTCCCCTGACCTGGAATTGCTGCCACCCTACCCGGCTTACCTGGACCACTTCTGCTGTGTGCGCACAAGAGGCAAAAGGAAATAAGGACCAACGAAGGTGGCATTGCCACCCTTTCCCCAGAGCGCGGGTGATCAACTCACACATACCCAGGCCACAGAGCACTTGGGGCAGAGTGTTCACCCCTTGCCGACCAAATAGAACATTGTGTGAACAGCAGCAGCTCAGGGGTTCAGGGTGCTCGCCACATGTGGGGAGATTGGGAAAGCCGCTCGTTGCTGCTACTTCTGTCTCCCAGACAGTGGTCGGCAAATTGCGGCTCGCGAGCCACATGCGGCTCTTTGGCCCCTTGAGTGTTGAGCAAAGGCCAGCTTAGGAGTACCCTAATTAAGTTAATAACAATGTACCTACCTATGTAGTTTAAGTTTAAAAAATTTGGCTCTCAAAAGAAATTTCAATCGTTGTACTGTTGATATTTGGCTCTGTTGACTAATGAGTTTGCCGACCACTGGTCTGGGAGATAAACCCAGTGGGAGGAACAGGCTCCTCAACATTTTCCTCGTTATAATGGGGTTTCTTGGCCAGGACCTGCTGTGCGTGTAAGATACTGAAACCACATCTCACAACTGACGTAGGCTGGAGAGGCAGGAGTCAAAGAGATACTACTTGATGGATTGAAAAAACTAAATTCAATCCTATAAATTGCTAGATTCACTTACCAGTTTTAGCCAGTGATTTGTAGCATCCTTTGAGTTTTTCTATATAAATAATCATATCATGTGCAAATAGAATAGTTTTATTCCTTCTTAAACACACACACACACACACACACACACACACACACACACACACACACGAACAACACAAACAAACCCCAAATTCCAAAGCTGGGCCTGGAAGTTTCTTTAAAAGGTAATGGGACTTTTTCCTGTTGAACTTTCAAACCTTTCTGACCCTGCGCTGTGTGCTCTGTAGTTTATCAGGGACACCAGGGGCCAGGAGCGTAGCATGACTAAAGTTACTGGGGCAAAGCTGGAGGCAGGTCAGCCCTCGGCAGGGGAGTCCCAAGGGCCTGCAGGCAGCCACCGCCACCAAGCACTTCTAAGGCCAAGAAAGGGAAGCCTCAAAACCAAACATCCCTGCACGGTCCCAGGCAAATGTGTTCCTCATCAAGGCAGATACAAACAAAGTTTATTAAAAAGCCCTCTAAAGGACATTCCAAATCACCAGCAGGCCTCCGGGAGGCCACCGTCCATCCTCCTGCGGACTCGTTCCAGCCTCGTTGGGGCTTTTCAAACACCGAGTCACCAATGTGTCCAGAAAGGAAAATAAACAGGGGCTCCCGCGGGCGGCCCCGGGGCTCAGGGTGACTTGGCTCTCAGTGCAGGCTTGCACTTTCTGACACCACAGCCAGTGGGGTTGACAGGAATGACCCGGGAATCGAGTACAAACAGGGCAGGGAGGCCTCTTGGACTGTGTGGCGGGTGCCCCCCCCCCCCCAGCCCCATGTATTAATGGTAGCCCACCAGGCAGAGGAAGGCCCCTGTGGTGGCCAACATGGTGGCTTGGTACAGTGGACGAGGAAAGCCATGTGTCTTTTGCATTCCTGGAGGAAAGGAGACTCTGCCTCCAAGTTTCCTCATCTGTAAAATTGGTGGTTTTCCCAGTAGACGGGAGCGGGTTGTTCTCATTAAGGTCAGCGCTGGAGGTCTCAGAGCTGGTCCCCGTGTTCTCCAAAACATGTCAGGATATCCCATGGAACCCTAGGGTCCTGTGGAGGGAACATAGGGTTTTTTTTGTTTTGTTTTGTTTTTAAGATATGTTTTTATTGATTTCAGAGAGAGGAAGGGAGAGGGATAGAGAGATAGAAACATCAATGATGAGAGAGAATCATTGATCGGCTGCCTCCTGCATGCCCCTCTACTGTGGGCGGAGTCCGAAACCCAGGCATGTGCCCTGACTGGGAATTGAATTGGCCACCTCTTGATTCCTTGGTCAATGTTCAACAGGTGAACCACACCAGCCGGACAGGGAGCATAGTTTAACATCCCCCTCCTGGCATTTAAACTAAGAGTCTATAATTTTAAAATAATTTGAGTATACAAGTGAACCAATAAACAAGTTGTGAGCCACAGTATATCGCAGTGCAAGGGACAGGGGAGAACTCTGTCTCCAGAGTCAAACAGGCTTGAATTGCCACAACCAACTGTGTCACTGTGGGCAGCGTCATTGCCTAAACTCCCAGGATCTCATGAAGAGGGATCATCGTACTTGTCTCACGACATTGATGTGAGCATCTGTGTCTAAACCAGCGATTTGCAACCTTTTTCATCTCTTGGCACACATAAACTAATTACTAAAATCCTGCAGCTCACCCAAAAAATCCATTTTTTTTGCCAATCTGACAAAAAAAATAGGTATAATTTTGATTCATGCACACCGAGTGGCTATTTGTTGTGTTGGCTGTTGTCATTTTTTAAATTTGACAGTCTACGTGAAAAGAGGTCAGTGCCCCTGACTAAATAGTCAGGTATGACATGTTAAAAAACTTCTTGTGACACACCTGTTGAAAATCAATGGTCTAATTCCTCAGCAAAGATTCTGACACATAGCTGGTACTTAATAAGTGGTAGCTATTGTTATCTTTATTTGTTGGGCGCGTCCTATGGCCCTAGTACTGTTCAACATTTTGGAGAGACAAGGGGATATCCAGAGAATAAAGGAGGGGAGGAGAAAGAGAGAGAGAGCGAGAGCCCATGGGAAATAGGAGGAACTTTGATGCTGATGGAAATGACTCCTGGAATGATTTTTTGACAGATTTCTAAGAGTGGTTACTGTGTATGGAGATTATAGTAAGTCCCACCTGTGACAGTCCCCCATTTGCAAGTTAGTATGTTCCTTTCCTAACAGGGAAGGAAACTGAAACTCAGAAATCTTCAGTGATTTTCCAAATGCCAAGACCTGTGCTATAGATGGAATGTTTTGTACCCCCCAATTTATATGCTGAAAATTTAATGCCCAATGGGATGGTATTAGGAAGTGGGGTCTTTAGGAGGTGTTAGGTCATGAGGGCAGAGCCCCTATGAATGGAATTAGTGCCCTTATAAAAGAGGACCTTTCACCATGTGAGGGCACAGCGAGAAAGTTCAAACTATGAACCAGGACATGGTTTCCCACCAGATACCAAAGCAGCTGGTGCCTTGATCTCAGACTTCCCAATTTCCAGAAATGTTTGTTGTTGTTAAGCTTCCCAGTTTATGGTATTTTGTTATAGCAGCCTGAATGGGCTAAGCCCATAAGAGGAGCTGGGACTGATACCAAAGGCTCTCGGCCCGTAAGGGTCACAGATCCTCAATTCTGAGGTGAGGAGAGCCTTCCTCTTAAGTCAAGGTCTTGAAAGACAGGCGCCCAATCAGAGCTGCCAATTGCGATGCTTGGGAAACCCTTCCTGTCAAGGTGCTGTGTACAAGGCCAGGGAATGATTTCACCAGTTTGGGCCATCCCAGCTTTCTTGGTTCTAAATTAGTGATTCTCAATCTTGCACATGACATCCCCTGGGGAGCTTTGAAAAATTCACACCACTTGGGTCATCCAGACCAATTACGGTGTCTCTGGGTGGGGCTGGGCATCAGGGTCCCGTTAAGCGCCCTGTGGTTCCAAAGAGCATCCAGGCTTGAGGACCCCTACGAAGGGAAACCGCTGGTTTGCAGCTCTCATTCCCTTCCACTGAGGGGCCTGGAGTAGGGGCTGGGACCAGAGGAGGTTTTGAGGTAGAGATCAGTTGCGAGGCAGTAAAAGGGGAGAGATCAAAGGCTGAGAAGGAATGTGTGGCGGTGGGCACGGAGGCTCAGGCAGGTTAAGTAAGTGGACTCACGGTACACACAAGGTAAGTGGCAGAGCTGGAAATCACACCACCGACGTTGTGGCAAAACGACTGGAATCTCTTGTTACTGGGGAGACTCCAAGGGTAGCTCAGTGGTAGAGGTCCCCAAGACCTAGTTTTGCATCTCATTCTCTTCTCAACCCATCCTTTCTACTCAAGCAGCCTCATCCACACCCAGGGTTTCTTTCCATCATCACCTGACTCCCAAATGTCTATACTGCAGCGACTCATCTGACATCTCTCTTAGCTGATTCCGAGGCATCGAGGACTTGACGTGCCCAAGACTAAACTCATAGCCACCTCCATCCCCGGGCTGGCTCTTTCGCAGGCTCCCAAGCCTGGTGAATGGCACAGGAATCGTGCTCAGCTCCTGTCTCGCTCACTGCCCAGGTGCATCACCAGCGCTCTCAGTCTAACCTTCGAGGTACCCGTCCATCCTCTCTATCTCCATTACTGCTCCTTTCGCCAAGTCACCATCATCTTTGGTAATTTACTCTTTTTATTTTTAATGTTTTGGTAATTTATTCTTGCTTACCTGATCATTTGATTTATATCTGCCTCCGCCAGTCGCTTACACACTGTGTAAGGAGAGGGACTAGCTTTTTTGGTGACTTTTGTATCTTCAGCACCTAGTACCTTACCTGTGACTTAATAAACACTTGCTGATTCCTAAGTGAGTGAATAAATTCATTTCAAATATTTAATTCCTTCGGTGGGCTGTCGATATAATGACTTCTTCATTAGAGCTTGCTGCTTTTCAGGCTGAAATCAGGGATAATGTGCTCGGACGACTGTGCATTCCAGAAAGTCTAGGGGTTGGGGGTATAGCTCAGTGGTAGAGCATTTGACTGCAGAAAGTCTAGGGGCAAAGAGGTCTTGTCTATGGAGGCTGAACAGAGGGTTTGAGGGGACCACATGCTCCGAAATGAGACGCAGCCACACAGCGGACACACACACACACACACACACACACACACACACACACACGTATCCATCCTTTGGCAGCTCTTGCCTGCTTACTCCACAGACATTGCCTTTATTTGGAGAATTGATTATGAAATCAATCCCTCACTATTTCTCCAACAACGTAGTTAATAAAAAGGAAAGCTATTTTGATGGTGTCTGGTTTTCAGCTAAAAGGAGGGTCAAAAACAGCAATTTTATCAGCTGCCCTTTGAAAGTGTTTCTCTTGGTCCCAGCAGTTCGCAGGGGGAAATACGACGATTCCAACCCCATTCCTGATACTGGCTCCTGCCCGAGGTGACAGATTGTGTTACTCTGGCCTAGGACATCGGTGGGTAAACAGCAAGATCAAGTCAAGGGCACATCATGCTTGCTCTGTCATTCGAACATGGCCCACTCCTCCCTCCCACTGCACACACATACACACGGTCTGTTTGGGTGAGATACAGTAAAAATGGCGGGTCTCTGAGATTCCGGCAGAAATGAGCCTTGGGAAGAAGTCCTGGTCCCTTGGTGCAAGCTCGTCTTTCAGAACCTCTCCTAAGATTCTCCAAGAAGACGATCCCAGCCTCCCAGTGGCAACTCTGCCTGTTGTCCTTGCCCCATATGGTTGGAAAGGCCCCTGAGGGCAGAGACCGTGGTCTTTCCACCCCCCGACCTCACTGTCTGGGCCTTTATGGTGCTTAGGAGTTCCTTGGTGGCAGGACAGGTAGGACTAAAAAGTTGTTAGAAATTGAGTACCGGATCAGGAAATTAAGTCTGCCTCCTGGACCTGCCACTTCCTGGATGAGAACTTGGGGCATGTGACTTAATGTCATTAAGCCTCAGTTTTCTCATCTATAAGATGGGGACCAAAATAGTAGCTATGTTACTGGCATAGGTTTTGTGAGGAGGGTTCAATCAGATAATGCACATAAAGCCCAATAAGTGCCAGTTGTGGAGCGAATGAGGGCGGGGTGCCCCTCCTTCTTGCGTCAGTGGGTCTGAGGAGATGCCGGCACCCACTGCAACCCACAGGAGGTGGGGTCTCCGGCCTCCTCAGGCCACCGCTCCTTTGGACTTAGTTTCCACTAAATAGAAAATAGTGACCACTGCCTTTTACGACCAAGGCCCAGATTTAGAACCGAATGTTTTACAGGCTACATGTCACCAGGAGACACCAACAGACTGCAGTGTCCCTAGCCAGCAGCTTCCTTATTTACATACTAGAGGCCTGATGCACGAAATTCGTGCAAGGGGCTTGGCCCCTGCCGCTGTGGTGGCTGCCTTGGCCCCCGCCACCCAGGTGCCACCTCTGCCTCAGCTCCCGCCCCCCTCCCCCCGCCCCTCTCCCCCCGCCCCCACTGCCGCTGCTTTGTCTGGAAGGTCTCCTGGAAGGACGTCCAGTCTAATTAGCATATTCTGCTTTTATTATTATAGATGTATCATAGATACAAGTAGTTGATTTTATTTTTTCCTTTTACTAACTCTTGTAATTTAAGTATGTTCTTAGTCCATCCAAGAAGCATTTAAAAGAAACTCATAAATTGTTCTTGGGCACCAAAGAGTAAAGAAGAGCACAATGCCTCACTGTCTCAGGTGGAAAACTCTAACCACTGAGCTTTTAAAAATACATTTTTATTGATTTCAGAGAGGAAGGGAGAGGGAGAGAGAGATAGAAACATCAATGATGAGAGAATCATTGATCAGCTGCCTCCTGCACGCCCCCCACTGGGATTGAGCAGCAACCTGGGCATGTGCCCTTGACCGGAATCAAACCTCATTGCTCAGCACGGCCATGCCAGCCGGACCACTGAGCTTTGATGTGCTCACAGTCCCTAACGAGGCCAGGAAAGCAGTGACCACCTCAGCAAGTGCTCTGAAGAATTTTTTGTGTGTGCACAGTCCGGCCCTCCTGTCGCTGGTGTGAACACAGCTGGGGGACACCCATTCTGACTGAGGAGCTGAGGGGGTGGCCTGGCTTGGAACAGCTCTGCCAATTTATAGCTACTTCTTAGGTTGCCACCTTGTGGCAGTCGCTCTGAGGTGAGTCTGCCTATGGGTACCCGACTTCCTAACTTTTCCAAAGACATGTTCCTCTCTCCCTTGTGATTTATTTTTTTTAAATATATTTTTATTGATTTCAGAGAGGAAGGGTGAGGGAGAGATAGAAACAGCAATGATGAGAGAGAATCAATGATGGGTTGCCTCCTTGCACCCCCCCCCCCCCCCGGGGGATCGAGCCTGCAACCAGGGCATGTGCCCTTAACCCGAATTGAACCCGGGACTCTTCAGTCCGCAGGCTGATGCTCTATCCACTGAGCCAAACCAGTTAGGGCTTCCTTGTGATTTATATAGCACGTGCACACATTTGTATATGGGGCTCTGGGGTTCTAACTCCAGCTGTGGGAAAAGGGAAATTAACAAGATGATCTCAGAATGGGACCTTCTCCAATTGGGACATCCAGGCCAGCCCTGGGTGGCAGGTGTCCAGGTGATATATACGTCCAGGGCGGTGTGGTAGCAGGGCAATTACGAGCTACTATTTGTGGAGTGCCAGATACAGCTTAGCATTTCCTGTATTATTTCATTGAAAACTAACAACAGCCCGCTGAGCTAAGTCCTGCTCGCTCCTGATAGTACATACGAAGAAAC
Organism: Cnephaeus nilssonii; assembly: GCF_951640355.1. Lineage (NCBI taxonomy): Eukaryota > Metazoa > Chordata > Mammalia > Chiroptera > Vespertilionidae > Cnephaeus > Cnephaeus nilssonii. The sequence continues at coordinate 30,934,158 of NC_137088.1, forward strand.
TAAAGTACCCAGAGGTGAAGGCACCTCCAAAGGTTACGGAGTTAGTATGGTAGAGTTGGGACTCAAAATAAGGCCTTTCTGACCCCAAAACGTGTGCTCTAACCCTCCCACTTGGTGCAGTGGTGGGCTGGAGAGCCACAGAGCCCTGAGATCCTGTCCTGGCTTAGCCACTTGGGTTCTGTGAGCTGGTCTCAGTCACTTAACCTCTCCCACCACTGTCTCCCCTCTGCAAAGTGAAGCTTCCTCACAGGGTAATGGCAAGGATTAAATCAGATAGTTGTAGTTAGCACAGTGCCCCGCACAGGTGGAGGCTCAGAAATGTGAGTTTCTTCCTTCCCGCTTCAGAAGGGGAGAAATATAAGGCGCCACTTCCCTATGGTTTCAGCCTCCTCTCCCTCCCCTGGACTCCACAGGACCCTTTGCACCAACACCAGAAGGTTTTTGATTCTGGACAGTTTGATCCATTTATCAGTTTTGATTGCCTTGGCTGCATGGGGAAGGCAGCACTGCACAGTGCAAATAGCCCGTGACTAGCGTTTTGGAGACCTTGGTTCTAGTCTAGTCCTGGGTCTGAGACTTGGGCAATTTCTGTCTTTTCTTGGGTTTCAGTTTCCCTACCAATAAAATGGAGGACTTATCTCTATGCAGGACCAGCGTGGACATGTAGGCCATGTGCAGCCACTCCCGGTCCCGCACCCACTGTAGACGTGACTAAGGAATTGCAGCATCTCTGTCCGTGATCCTGGACGTGACTGCAGAGCCCTCCTCACACATGGCGGGAGTCACTGTTAAGTGATTCGAGTTGAAGTGACAATGAAAACCTCTTGCATGTTCCTGGAACAGTTAGTTGTCTGCGAAGGGTCCTTCCAGCTCTGACTCTCCCACTGGAGTCTTTGATGCTCGGAGGGGCAGTGCAAGAGCATGGGTGTGAAATGAGGGGGCAGGGGGTGATTCTAACCCTAGCCATATCACCTCGCAGCTGTGCGACCTTGGGCAAGTTGCTTATACCCTCTGAGCCCTGGGTCTGAGATGTGGGCACGCTGACCTCACAGGTGTTCTCATCTGTAGAAAGGGGGTCCTCACACATGCTCTGGCTGTCGTCATTGTTCTGACACTGAAATCACTGTAGCCTCCCTGAAGGCAGGGCCTGGGTCCCTGTCAGCCCTGCACCCCCTGTGCCGAGAACAGGGTCTGGTCTGGAGCAGGCTCTCCGTAAGTTTTGTTGAATTGAAGCACAGTCAAATACGAAACCTGAAGAAGTGGAAGAAGCTGCACTCAGCTGGAATGAATACATCTCTAGGGAAGTGGTTCTCAGCCTTTATGGAGTGTAAGGCTGATCAGGGAGCCCTTTCCACATGCAGATTCCTGCACCCCACCACAGGGAGCTGGTCCAGGATGCCTGGGGAGGGACCCCGGAGTCTCCAGGTTCAAAAAGCTTTCCTGGGAATTCTGCTGCAGGTGGTCAGGCACCCACTGTGGAGTGGGGAGGCTCAGAGTGGAAGTTAAAATAAACAGGGAGGTCTCGGTTTGCGGCCAGTTGTTCTCCAGGAGTTGAGTTTCCACTTTGGAGTTCCCGGAGCCACTGCATCTGGGAGGGAGTCCGCCGGAAGAGCGGCTCCTTCCACCCCTCCGTGGCTGCCTGCAGGAGAGGCTTGATCCTCAGCTGACGGATGCTCTTAGGTTTCTGTGCTCTGACCTGCGAGGCCCACATGGAAAGCAGCCAGGTCAGGGGCATTTCCCCTTTTATCTCCAGTAAAATGGGAGTGTGTGTGTGTGGGGCGGGGGGGGGGGGGGGGGTGGGGGCGGGTCTAGGTTGCCAGTGCTGCTCATCAGCAATTATCCTGTGTGGAACACGGGTCACTCTCCCCAACTCCACTTACAGCCGTAGACCAGGAGCCTCCAGGAAGGGTAACCAGGAGGCACATTGGTTGAGGCTTAGCTGGGGTACTCTGGTTTCGGTGGTCGTGGTGGTTGTGCCTGTGTGTGTGTGTGTGAGAGAGAGAGAGAGAGAGAGAGAGAGAGAGAGAGAGAGAGAGAGATTTTTCTGATATTGGTTATCTACAGGTTCCCAGAACAACTGAGTGGGAAGTGAAAAACAGTCAGATACTTGGCATTTTTTTCCTGCATGTTGCTAAACATGGAGATCTTCTCAAACACCCACCTATTAGCTGGAAATGGAAAATTTCATCCATATGTTCCAGGGTGCGATAATGCAGCTTGCATATAGATGACCGATTAAAACATATTTTTGGATTTTTTTTTTTTACTTCAAAGTCATATTCGTCATTTATGGCATCATCATCATTCAGGCTGAATTCATGAATTACTAAGAGATAGTTGGATTTTTGAGTTAAATATTCACGATAAATCCAGTTTAAAAAAATTATAATTCTTTCCTTTTCTTCCCAGGACCTTTCCCCCACAGCTAACAAGTTCTGTTAACTTCATGGGCTTCTTATAAGAATTAAACAAATTATAATAATAATTTGTGCTTATAATAGTGCCTGGTAAATTCTCATAAGATGATGCCCACTTTTCTTGAATACTACTGCCACTGCAGATACAATCCTGCCAGAGCAACCCTCAGTGATCCCAAACCAGTAAGCAATGACCCGTCCTATAGACATTACATTCTCAGCCACTGAACTCATGCTTTAAGAGAGGAGCTACCTCTGTACCTTTTGCCACCTGGGACATGGCAGCCACGCTGAACTCACTTGCCTTTGTCAGTAAAGCTCCCTGGGTGCAGCCTCATTTTACTCTGGGCTCCTGGGCTCAGGATTCAGAACATCAGCTGGTGATTGTCAGGCCACTGCATGGCCCCCAGCGAGTGCTTCTTCAGGCCTTTTCCTCTTTGCTTTTCACGATGTCCCCTTCCCATTCAGACAGTCAGCTGTCTTCGCTCTTTGCTTCAGGGAATCTTTTTTTTTTTTTTTTTTCTATTCTCCCTTCTGACTTGCTGTAGCAAATCTGCCAGGCCTAGGGACAAGCAAGATAGATAATGCTGTTAAACTTGGTGAAAAATAAGAGTAAATGTATCCCATGCCAGAGGCCTGCTTTTGCTTAATCCTAGGCCATTAGTGATGTTCCCGAGAGTTATGATTGTCGTGCAAACATCTTCCAGAGAAGGGAAGTGTTACCTGGACATTTCACTCCACTGAGTGAAGACCCTCTGAATCCAGTGTGAGGGCCGGTTATGCTCAGTCATCCCCGACTCAACACCCAGCCTGGTCAGAGACTCTAAGCAGGCGCCTGGCGTGGGCTCCCTGCTGCCCTAGCTTCCTCAGCCTGTCTCAGAAGTGAAACCAGATGGGCAGGGTGGGTAGTGAGGGAGACCCACAAGGAGACCCCAGGGAAAACTGAGCTCCTGGTCCCACCCACTGCCCCAAACTGCTTCTGAATTGGTTCATCCATGAACAACCCCCCCAATTCCTTTTATCTCCCAATCACCAAGAATCTGATCCTTTATTTAGTCCCAAAACTTGGAAACTAATCTTTTATTTATCTCTACTGTAATCCCACTTCAGGCTGTGTATGGAATACACTGCTTGGGAACAAACCTCTAGGATTTCAGAAGGACCCTCAGTCAGGGAAGCACAGGGGCTTAGGAGGGAAAGTAAAACCAGGGCCAGGATGTTTTGGTTCCATGTGTGAATTGGAGGAAGAATGTGGCTCATGTGGGCTTGTGTGATGGAGAATGAGCCACAGGCAAGCTCCCTAATCACCAGACCATAGTAGAGGGCAGGAAAACAGGCCGGCATGATGTCAGGCCCCAGAAGGGCAAGCTGGTTGGAACCATTTCCCAAGCTTCCTTGAAGGCTGCCGGCTCAGCCCTCAAACCAGGGCCCGGAACCACTGACACGCTGCTTGGAGTGTGCTGAGCGGTCCCAGTCAGCTGTGGTCCCACCCCCTCTCGGTGGATCTGGGGCCCAACCGCATGGCCAAGGTGGCAGGGGTTGGCCAGCCTACCTGCCAGTCCCCATCCATCCATCCTTAGCAGGCGACTTCCACCGGGGCCCTGAGAGCACTGCCTTGCCCCCAGAGGTTTCCGAATCACCATTCTTCTGTTCATTCTTGTATTCAACAACTATTTCCTGAATGCCTACCATGTGCCAGGCATTACCCTGATGCCAAAACCAGACAGGGCTGGGGCTGGGGCTGGCCATTCCGTGGTTAGCAGGGCTCTGTCCCTGTGTTCACCAAGCTAACAGACCCTGTGGGGAAAAGCCACCAGATACTGAATAGTCATTTAACTAAAATTACGGTAGCAGGAGGGGGCGGGGCCACCCTGGGGGTTTGGGGGTTAGAGGCTAGTAATATGAGCAGGAGTTAGTAAGGTACAGAGTTGGGGTGGTGGGGGGGGGGGTGTCAAGAAGTGCCTTCACAAACTCCTCCACTCTCTTTGGCTTTTCTGCTTCTTGCCTCCTTCCAAACTGTAGCTCCTGACTTAGCATGCATTCAAAACTCTGTTTCTAGAAACTGCCTCTGGCATCACCCCAGTACCAGCCAGCTAGTCTGTCCCTTCCCAATTCCCTTTTGGGGGAGGCAGCTGCCCCGTCCAGGTCTTCTTTCTCCAGTTCACTGTCACGTACTCACACATCATTGGTTCACATGCCATGTCAGCTCAGTTATAGGGGGCTTTCCTAGCACTGCTGGCCCCACAGAGAAGGCAGCACGCTTGGTTCACATACTAGTCTTCTCTCCCTCAGAACTTCCTTTCTTCACTTCACTAATGTCCTCTCAGCCAGGGCCAGGCCTTGATCGGGTCCCTAGCTGAGCACTAAAGGGGAGCCTGAAAGAGGGCCATAGGGGTGGGGGTCAGAGTAGGCTTACTGAGAAGGTGACACTTGGGAGAGTCAGATGGAGGAGGAGTTGGTCAGGTGACTCTGCCCCTCTTTCCCCTTCTTCTACCTTTCTTGCTCTTTTCCATGCATTTTCCATTCTCTACTGTTACCTATCGTGAGTATTTCTGGGCTTCGGCCTCAAGAGATCGAGCTGGGAAGGCTCTTGGAGATCTAGTCTGACGCCTGCCCATCTAACAGATGGGGACAGTGAGGTTCTAAGAGGGATTGATTGATTTGTGCATATTGAACCATCCTTTCATCCCTGAAATAAATTCCACTTGATCGCCGAAACCGGTTTGGCTCAGTGGATAGAGCATCAGTCTGCGGACTGAAAGGTCCCAGGTTCGATTCCGGTGAAGGGCATGTACATTGGTTGCGGGCACATCCCCAGAAGGGGGTGTGCAGGAGGCAGCTGGTGGATGTTTCTCTCTCATCGATGTTTCTAGCTCTCTATCCCTCTCCCTTCCTCTCTGTAAAAAAAATCAATAAAATATATTTTTAAAAAATTCCACTTGATCATGGTGTATGGTCCTTTTATTGTATTGTTGAATTTGTTTGGTAATATTTTGCTGAGGATATTTGCATCTACGTTCATTAGGGATATAGGCCTGTAATTTTGTTTTCTTGTGGCATCCTTGTCTGGTTTCGGTATCAGGGTAATGCCGGCCTCATAAAATGAGTTTGGAAGTGTCTCCTCTTCTTCTACTTTAGAAGAGTTTGAGAACGATTTGTATTAATTCTTCTTTAAATGTTTGGTAGAATTCACCAGTGAAGCCATCTGGTTCTGGATTTTTGCTTGTTGGGAGGTTTTTGATTACCAACTCAATCTCCTTGCTAGTAATTGGTCTCTTCAGATTTTCTGTTTCTTCATGATTCGGTATTTGTAGGTTCTATGTTTCTAGGAATTTATCCTTTTCTTCTAGATTGTCCAATTTTTTTGGCTTATGGTTACTCATAGTGGTTTCTTATGATCCTTTGTATTTCTGTGGTATCAGTTGTAATGTCTCCTATTTCATTTCTGATTTTATTATTTAAGTCCTTTCTCTTTTCTTCTTGGTGAGTCTAGTTAAGGGTTTGCCAATTTTGTTTATCTTTTTTTTTTAAACAGCTCTTTGTTTCATTAATTTTTGTCTAAGTATCATTTAAGTCTCTATTTCATTAATATCTGCTTTGGGGTTTATTTCATTCCTTTTACTAACTTTGGGCTTAGCCTGTTCTTCTTTTTCTGGTTCCTTGAGGTGTAAAGTGAGGTTGTTTACCTTAAATTTTTCTTGTTTCTTAATGTACTCACACTGAACTTCCCTCTTAGAACTGCTTTGTTTTCTTCGTTTTTTAAAAATATATTTTTATTGATTTCAGACAGGAAGGGAGAGGGAGAGAGAGATAGAAACATCAATTATGAGAGAATAATTGATCGGCTGCCTCCTGCACACCCCTTACTGGGGATTGAGCCCACAACCTGGGCATGTGCCCTTGACCGGAATCGAACCCGGGACCCTTCAGTCCACAGGCCGATGCTCTATCCACTGAGCCAAACCGGCGAGGGCATGCTTTGTTTTCTTATTGTTGAGTTTTGGGAGTTACTTCTATAATTTTGGCTAATAATTCTGTATCAGATATATATTTTACAAATATTTTCTCCCAGTCCGAGCTTGTCTTCTCATTCTCTTGATGGTTGGTATATATTTTAATCCTATCTTTGTTTTGTTTTTATCACCTTAAGACATTATTAATGTTTTAGTCAGCCATTATTATTCATTTAGATTTATTACTGACATATATACCAGTAGTACTTTGTTTGTTCTTATTTCTTACCCTACTTCTCAGAACTTCCACCTTGACATCAGAATTCTTCTGTTTGAAGTACATCATTTAGGATTTCCTTTAGAGAGGGTTTACTAGTGGCAAAGCCATTCAGTATTATGTTTATTTAAAACTGTCTTTAGTTTATTGTCATGGTGGACTTTTGCACAGAACTGAATTGGCATTATAAATGGTAAAGGATGAATGATTCAATAATTGATTGTAATACTGAAAACTGTAAGCACAAATATCTATCATTAAGTTAGTGAATAAAATATGGTATATTCATATAATGGAAACTTAAATCTTTAGGAGAAATGAACCATATATATTTATAATTTACGATTTCAAAAATAAAGTTGAGGAAAAAAGTAAGTTGAAGAATATGATGCCAGTTATGTAAAATTAATGGTCAATAAAACAACATAAGTATTGATTATTTATATCTGGAAATAGTATATGTAGCATTCGTATATTGACTAGAATGATATCCACCAAACTCATAACATGATGTGAATCCTCTGGCAACGGTGAGGAGGGGACCGGGAATGGGGACCAAAGGATATGATTATATTATCTGTAAAAAGTCTTTTCTTTACAGTGAAACCAACATTATGAAAATAGTACTAAGAAATAACACCCGAAAATTCTGGATGATGGGCTAATGAGCATGAAAAAATGCTCAATAATGAATCAGACCAAATATCCATGCTGTGAAGCTAAGTGCATCCTAGTGAGTAGCTGTTCTTCCTATCATTCTGAGGGGGAGTCAAGGGGAAGCCTAGACTGCCGTGATTAAGAAGACCCATTGGATTGATTGTTAAAGTGCAGGAGAATATGGCACTGTATATGCTTCTGTAACAAACCAATATCATAGCTTCCCCCTCTCATTAAATATTGTTTTTACTAACTTTATGTTCTAATTTTAGAAATATCCCCCGAAGTCCACGGCATCACACCTGTGTGTCATTTATTCACTTACTTCTTCAATATGCATTTATCTTGATTGGCCAGGTCCAGGGAAAGGTGTTAGAAAAGCAAAAAGGAAGGGATAAAGAAAATTGGTGATCAGACTGTATCCAAATATCCAAGGCTTACATAAATAATATTATAATCACTTCACTGCTAGTCATAATTGGAGACAGGAATAAATGGAGATGGACATCAAGATAAAAAGAAATCAATATCATGAAAATGTGGTGGACAGAAAGTGTGATGCAGCACCAGGTTCTTCTTTAATGAGCGTTCTTCCCATGGCTGCTAGGAGTGCTATGGACAGAAAGCCTTCAGCTGCCAGCCCCTTTAGAAATGGTCTCAGCTGAAGAACGCCGCCTTGACCAGGACCAGGGCCCCTCCCTGGTGTCGCATGCCCAAGGACTGATGAATGAGGGAATTGGCCTATTTCAGCCTAACGTGGGACAACTCTGACCAGCCATTCTAACTCCAGAGCTCCCAACGAGGCGGGCTGAAGCTGTTACTGGACCTGTAGCACCTCAGCTTCTCCCTCTGACCACTGCTGTGCACTTTGCCTTCTTTTGCAAGGCTCTTCTTTTTTTAAAAAAAATATTTTATTGATTTTTTTACAGAGAGGAATAGAGAGTTAGAAACATCGATGAGAGAGAAACATGGATGAGAGAGAAACATCGATCAGCTGCCTCCTGCACACTCCCTACTGGGGATGTGCCCGCAACCAAGGTACATGCCCTTGACTGGAATCGAACCCGGGACCCTTGAGTCTGCAGGCCGTCGCTCTATCCACTGAGCCAAACCGGTTAGGGCACAAGGCTCTTCTTAATAAATACTGTGCATGCAACAACAACAAAAAAATGCTGATCAGAAGCTCCTCAGAGAACATTAGGGAAATACACAGATATGTTTCATAACTACAAAAAGAAAAAAAAAAACTTGGAACGGAAAGAAAGGAGAGATGCATGGAGGAGATGTTGGGGAAAAAGATAAATTTGGGAAAAAAGGTGAGATGAGTTTGAGGCAACAGTAGGGGTGAAACGAGAATGGATTTGGCTGAAAGTGAAAGAGAGGTGGAAAAGCAGCTCATGCAACAGAGACAAGGAACCTAAAAATCTATGGTTAGCTATATGTGGCTCTTTGCTAAAGGACCTTACAAGAATCTGCTTTTTAAAAATGTCCTTGCCTGCTACTGATCAAGGCATTTTACTAAAACAACTAACAAAACCAACAAAAACCGCAGCTGCCCACTGTCTATGAATGAAGATGCTCCATCTCTGAGTAGCGCTAAGAGCTTACAACGAGCCTTGGTAGATCACTAGCGCCAGAGTCCGGTGGCCAGGAATTGAGGGCAGTTCATCCCTGGAACAGGCCTCTCCCCGCTGGCGCGCAGGCCCCAGAGGGCGCCGGGGGCGCACCTGAGGACCTGGACTGGGGGACGGAGGTAGAGGTTGGAGTGGTGAGCTGGGGAAGGGCTCCCAAAGGTGGAAGTCCAGGTTGTAGTAGGGACCAGGCGGGCGTCTCTCTGGACTAGGCGTGGGGGCCCGAGGCCGTGGCGCTCTGATGGGGCCGTGCGGGTGGGTCCCTAACCCCGTTCCAGCGACTGAGCCGGCTGCAGCGACCATCCAAGGAGTCAGGAACCCGGGGGCCGCGTCCTCGTGTAGGCCTCTTCTGGGTCGGCGATCTCTGGGTCGGCGATCTCTGGGACGGCGATCTCTGGAACGACAATCTCTGGGACGGCGATCTCTGGGTCGGCGATCTCGGGGACAAATGCGCAGAAGAATCCCTGCTGGATGGCGACGCCTCCCCCGGGAGCATCCGGGAGAGCGCCGGGTTCCAGGCCGACGGGCGGGTGCGCCCCCGCTCCCGAGCCCAAGAGGGCCTCGGGCACCAGCACGAGGGTGTGCCCTCCCAGACACACTTGCAGGACCGACGTGGGCTCGGGCTCCAGCACCAGGTCGACGCCGTCCAGAGGCAGCTGCAGGGCGCAGCCCGCAGCCAGGACCACCACGGAGGTGAGCGCGTCGGCGGCCCGGGACTCGGACTGGGCCGGGCCTGGCAGGCTGGGCGCCATTCCGTGTTCAGGGCCCGCGGGCTCCTCAATTCGGCGGCGCTTGGCGGGGCCGGGTCCCCCGGACTGCGGTTCCCACCAGGGCGCAGCATAGGAGCTGGGGCTGAGGAGGCGTCTGCCTATCATCCGAGTGGCGCTGCGGGCGGTGCTCCTGGGGCCTGGCAGAGGGCGAGTGTCCCCCAGCGACGGCGACAGGTGAGACAAGCTGGGGGCGGGCTGGGTGAAGGGTCGGGCATCGCTGAACGAGTCCTGGGAACTCGGGTGGTGCCTCCTGGGGGGGCCCGCAGCCCCAGATTCTAGGAGAGCCTTGCGGGGCTTAGGTCTTGCCCTCCAGCGCACTGAGTGACATGTCAGGTGACCTGCGTCTTACTATAAGCCCCGCCTCCTGGCACTTCAAACAACACGTTGAAAATGGAACATCTTATTTCCCCCCCCCCCCCCTATATCTGCTCAAGGTCCTTCCAATCTCAGAAAATAATAGTTCCATCCTTTTTGTGCTCACGCCCCAAACTCTTCATTTATCCTTGACTCTCTCACACCTTTCACAAGAAATCCTGTTTTCTCTATCTTCAAAATACATCCAACTACATGCAGCGTCGTATCACTCCTCTTGCTACTACTTTAATGTAAGGCAGCATTATGTATTGGGTGAATTATTGCACTCCATGAAGGCAGTGACGTTTAAATGTTTTGTTCTTGCCTGTATTCTTGGAGTTTGGAAAAGTGCCTGGTACGTAGTAGGCACTTGATACATATTTGTTAAATATGGCAGCTTTAAAAAAGAGCTAATGATAAAGTACAGCATAGGGAATATAGCCTATAATATTGTAATAAGTATGTTGGTGCCAGTTGGGTACTGGACTAATCAGGGTGATTGTAAGGTACATAAATGTCTAATTGCTATATTGTACACCTGAACTAATAGGTCAGCTATAACTAAAAAAGGAACTAAAAACACTTCTAGGGATTAAATATGGAAACATGGAAGCAAGAAATACAATGAGTGGGTTAAACAAAAGTTTAGACAGAATTGAAACTGGAAATACTGAACTAGAAATAGTATGCAGGAAGCTAAGAAGGTTAAAAACGTATGAAATAAGAAAAGCAAACTAAAAGACATTATCAGAGAGGAAGCATTTCTACATGACTATTGGAGATGGAAAGGGAGAACACTGAGGATAGGGAAGTAGAATTACTTTCAGAGATAATGAATAAGAATTCTTCAGATGTGATGATAGAGAAAAATCATTTGTTCATTCATTTAACAATTCCAACACATACTATTTGATTTCGAAGAATTTCCTTCTCTCCTCTGAGCTTCACCAATGAGGACTGAATAAACTAATTTTTAAGGACTCAATTGATACAAGTAAGATAGAAAGTTTGAATACAAAAAGTTAACCTTATGATAAATTTTTACTATTATTATTAAATACCACAGCCTGAACCCTAACAAAAAACTGCAGTTTCACTTGAATATTTTAAAAGCTTTTTTTATTTAAAAAAAATTTCAAGAACCATTTGCATAAGGAGTGGTCAGAGATGAAGTAAAGGCTTTCCATAGCCTCCAGGAAAATCTTAGAGGCTTTAGACATAGGCACTTATAAAAATAAGATTATGAGATTGTATTTTAGCTAATGTTTCCCTCACGAATAAATGCCATGGGGCCCCCTCTCCCCCGCCGCTGCCGCTGGTTGCTATCTGTGGGGTGATTGGCAGGGGGATCGGGCCCCCTACTCGCACCCACCTTGGCCTGGAGCTGCCCACTCACTTGCTCCACCATCCCGCTGCCACGGTCCTGCTCTCCTTGGGGCCCATTGGGGCCAGCAGCACCTCTACTGCCGCATCACCGATGCCCGCCATATTCCGCACTGCCCCCTGGTGGTCTGCATACATCATAGCAAGTGGTTGAAGTCCAGGTCAAACAATTGGCATATTAGGCTTTTATTATATAGGATTATATAGGATATCTGATTGGATTCCCAGAGATGGGGATATGTGGGATATTCTAAGATTTTGTGGGATTTCAGTCAAGAGATAATTCCCTATATTGATAGTTAATTAAATTCCACTCAGCCAAATAAAAATAGAGTTCACCCCAGAGACATTACAATAAAACTCTAGAACACCAAAGGAAAAGGAACATTTAAAAATATGCTAAAGTTATTAGCAGAATCAAATATAGAAGGAATAACAAACTGACTGGCAGAAGACTTCTTGCTTTCAAAAACAAAAAAAAATGGCAGAACAATGGACTAACATCTTTAGTTAAACATCATGTTAGACTTAGTGAATATGCAATAAAACATAAGAGTAAGAGAGTTTACCACACAAAAACATGTTCAGGCTTACAAAACCAAGACAGTTTATCATACATAGAACATAGTAGAAAGAACTATTAAAGGATATTCTTCAGCAAGAAGAAAATTGTGGCTAGACTTTAAGAGTGGAACATAAGACTAAAGAGGCAGAGAAGAATTGGTAAAGTATGTGCTAAATTTAATAGTATTGATGTTTTAAAAAATAAAATCATGTTGCCCTAGCTCCGTGGTCGGCAAACTGCGGCTCGAGAGCCACATGCGGCTCTTTGGCCCCTTGAGTGTGGCTCTTCCACAAAATACCACGGCCTGGGGGAGTCTATTTTGAAGAAGTGGCGGTAGAAGAAGTTTAAGTTTAAAAAATTTGGCTCTCAAAAGAAATTTCAATCGTTGTACTGTTGATATTTGGCTCTGTTGACTAATGAGTTTGCCGAACACTGCCCTAGCCAGTGTTGCTCAGTGGATAGTGTCGGCCTGTGGACTGAAAGGTCCCGGGTTCAATTCCAGCTGGGGTCACATGCCCAGGTTGCGGGCTCATCCCCAGTAGGGGGCGTGCAGGAGGCAGCCTATCAATGATTTTCTCATCCTTGATGTTTCTCTCCCTCTCCCTTCCTCTCTGAAATCAATAAAAATATATTTAAGAAATCATATTGACTTCAGGGCTTGATCAATAATATTTTATTTAATAAAAACAGGAAGCAAATATGATAAATAAAAATTTAAATGTTAGAAGATTGATTTACATAGGAAAAAGGTCAGGGTAAAATTAAAAAGGTATGAAATAATGTGGACCAGCAGATATGCAAACATTTTACATCAGTGTATAGGTCAAAACCACCGGATGATCAGATTTAAAAATCCCAGTGCATGCTGGAAACATCTGATAAAATCCAACAGTTACCATTATGCTGTTTTGCAGTTTTCCAGAAGAGCATCTGGACACACCAAGAAAGAGAACACCAATGGTCTAGAATATTCTTTCTCTTCCTAACGTCTTATCTGCTTACTGTAGCCAGTCTGCACGGAAGGAATTGCTTGCACATGAAGTGCTCAGTCTCCAGGTTGTAGGATATTTAGTATAACTCTGGAGGGAGGGGCAGTTCATTCCTGGAACAGCCGTTTCCGGGCCTTGGGAGCAGGCCCCAGAGGGCGCCGGGGGCGCACCTGAGGACCTGGACTGGGGGACGGAGGTAGAGGTTGGAGTGGTGAGCTGGGGAAGGGCTCCCAAAGGTGGAAGTCCAGGTTGTAGTGGGTACCAGGCGGGCGTCTCTCTGGACTAGGCGTGGGGGCCCGAGGCCGTGGCGCTCTGATGGGGCCGTGCGGGTGGGTCCCTAACCCCGTTCCAGCGACTGAGCCGGCTGCAGCGACCATCCAAGGAGTCAGGAACCCGGGGGCCGCGTCCTCGTCGTAGGCCTCTTCTGGGACGGCGATCTCTGGGACGGCGATCTCTGCGTCGGCGATCTCGGGGACGGCGATCTCTGGGTCGGCGATCTCGGGGACGGCGATCTCTGGGTCGGCGATCTCGGGGACAAATGCGCAGAAGAATCCCTGCTGGATGGCGACGCCTCCCCCGGGAGCATCCAGGAGAGCGCCGGGTTCCAGGCCGACGGGCGGGTGCGCCCCCGCTCCCGAGCCCAAGAGGGCCTCGGGCACCAGCACGAGGGTGTGCCCTCCCAGACACACTTGCAGGACCGACGTGGGCTCGGGCTCCAGCACCAGGTCGACGCCGTCCAGAGGCAGCTGCAGGGCGCAGCCCGCAGCCAGGACCACCACGGAGGTGAGCGCGTCAGCGGCCCGGGACTCGGACTCGGCCGGGCCTGGCAGGCTGGGCGCCATTCCGTGTTCAGGGCCCGCGGGCTCCTCAATTCGGCGGCGCTTGGCGGGGCCGGGTCCCCCGGACTGCGGTTCCCACCAGGGCGCAGCATAGGAGCTGGGGCTGAAGAGGCGTCTGCCTATCATCCGAGTGGCGCTGCGGGCGGCCTGGCAGAGGGCGAGTGTCACTCGGCGACAGGTAGGCGGGTTGGGGGCGGGTTGGGTGAAGCACAGCGCGTTGCGGTGGGGAATCCTCGGAGCTCCTGGGTCTCCTGTCTGGAGGCTCGCAGTCCAGCTTGTGGGGAACCCGCGCCTAGACTTCGAATCTTTGGCTCCTCGTGCTGACCTGTGCGCGTAGGAAGGACCGACGAAGTGGCAATTGGGACCCCGGGAACCAAAATCTCACTTCTCGCTAAGCTCCACCCCTTCCGAGGCTCCGCCCCCAAGAGATCCAGCCCAGTATCTCTGTCTGTGGTTGGTAGGTCGCTATAAGGAAATACTTCTATAGGCCTGTAGGGGGCAGAGTACTTGTTTAGGGAAAAAATGGTATGCCAGTAACAACTTGAAACATTGCTTACTTTTGGGACCGATGTTTTTCTGTGATTTCAGGCATTCCAGAAAAAAGACCACTCAACTAGACCACTCACTTCCCAGCATCAAATGGACCCACCCAAATACTCCATGAAATTTCTTTAATGCTTGTTCTTTAATTTCAGGAATAAGTGGAAAATACTGATTTCTCTTTTAAGAGAAGTTTTGTTTAATGCTAAAGTAAAATATTTGTGGCAGATTCTTCCGAAGGTTAAGGCTGTTATAACACTATTGATAATATCCGTAAAATTAAAACATTAATATAAACAAATCATTTTATTGAGCACTTATATATCCACCTTTTTATTGAGTAATTTAAATAAGAATTTTCTTTAAAAACATGGTTGACATACAAAAAACTGTACAGATTTCATGTATATAGCTTGAGTTTGGAAACAAGTATAAATCCTTGAAATCATCACAGTTAATGCCATAAACATATCCAAAGCTTCCCCCTGCCTTCTTTGAAAAAAATTGATCTTTTCAGTCTTCACAACAGGTGAAACTGAGAATGGTAAAGTAAGTTATTCAAAATTAAATAGCTAGTTTGTGTTAGATGTAGGAATCAAATGCAGACTTATCCGGTTTTAAGTCATGGATTTTTTACTCATACTTATTGTGCATATCTAGGAGTGAATTGCTAATTGGTACTATGTACGCCTTTTCAAATTAACAGGTAATGCCTCCCCATTTCCCCCCCACCCCAAAATGTTTTTCATAGTTTACACTCCTGTGCAGAGAGCATATTTCCATACATTCTTGCAAACATCTCTTATTGCCAGACTCTTAAATCTTTTCCAATCTGATGTACTTACATGCTATCCCACTGTGTTTTCATTTTGCATTTCTGATTGTCAATCAAGGTGGATCATTTTTTATATGCTTATTAGCCATTTTTATATCTTATTCTTTGAAATGTTTCTATCTTTGTTCTGATTTTTTTACTTTAAAAAATTGGATTTTGACTCTTCCTCCAGTTTATGCAGCATTGGTACCTTCTTCAAAGACCAACTTAGCACCTTCTCATAAAGGCTACTGCTGACAGTTTTATTTGATATGGCTTTCTTCATTTACTATGTCATCACTCTCTTTGTAGCCTCCGTAATATTGCCTCAATTTGTAAAGAAACAAAATATTGTTTAAAAAGATTAGGTTTCAGACATACTTTATACCAATCATTTAGCACATGCATGTATAGCAAATGTCTCTATCATAGTTATGAAAACTTTAGCACTTGATTTACTATAATTCTCACACATTTTACACCTGGCATAATTTGTGGTGATTTTAATTTCCCATGGATTCCTCTGCCCCCAAGTCTTGGCCTCTTCTCTTTCCCTTCAACAATTTTGTCTTCCCGTCTACCTCATTGATTCTTATTCTTGACCTTGTCATTACCTCCATGATCACATTTCCAACCATTTTATTATCAGAGTACCTCCTAATTTTCTAGTTTAGGCCTCTAAATATTTAAATTCTATCAGACCTTCCATCCCTCTGGACAAACCCATGGATCCTACTACCTTTTCACCAAAACCGACACCATCAGGTTCTCACTTTGCTCCTCCCATGGAACTTAAATTATCCTCATTATAATCATTGCCATGTTTATACCTTCAGCTCCCTTTCCTGTCTCCTACTTTGCTGGTTACTATATCTGCTACTTTGTGCCTGCACTTATGCAGTTGAATGGGGCTGGAGAAAAACACTCAGTCCCATTGACTGGTCTCATTTTATATTCATGATCATTAACCTCAAGTGGGCTCCAAACGCTGCCCAGTGATCTTACTCTTATGCTTTATTCCATCACTCTCTTGTTGTTCTAGATGAACATTGCATGCTTTCTCCTCTCTCTGCAAATCTCCAATACCTCACCCCTTATGTTCTCCCCTAGATGGTCACCTTGCTTCTTTTCCACTGAGACAATATAAGCAATCATAAAATACTTTTCAAAATTTCTATAATCATATCTCTCCAAGCTCCACTAAGGACTATATATTCTGTCTTCTCTTCTGTTCCCATGGATGAAATGTCTATGCTCCTAGCAAAGGCCACTTCCTCCATTTGTGCACTTGATCTCAGTTCATTTTGCCTCCTCAAGAACATCAGTTTGGCAATTATCCTGTCTCTGTCTAGCATCATCAAAGTTTAGCTACCTGTACTGAATAAATATCTTCAATGTATAATTGAGAGGTAAACTCTTCCTTCTTTTTTAAAAAAATTATTTTTATTGATATCAGAGAGGAAGGGAGAGGGAGAGAGAGAGAGAGAGAAACATCAATGATGAGAGAAAATCATTGATTGGCTGCCTCCTGCACGCCCCCTACTGGGAATCAAGCCTACAATTCGGGCTTGTGCCCCTTCCTGGAATTGAATCCAGGACTCTTCAGTCCACAGGCGGATGCTCTATCCACAGAGGCAAACCAGCTAGGGCAAGAGGTAAACTCTTCTTTCTTAAAAGAAGTAAAAACTTTCTTGTTATGACTTTCTCCTCCAGTTTCTGAATCAATTTTCTCCTTCCTTATACACCAAAACTCGAATTAGTAAACTCTACTTCCATTCTCTTAATTTCTCTCCTCCCACTCTCTCTTGAACCCATTCCAATCATATTTCTGTCCATGCCAGTCATCTATAAACACTCTCATGAAGGTCACTAATGATCCCCCACATTATGAAATCTAGTGGTTAATTCTCTTTCTTCTCTTGAGTCACAAGCAGCATTTGACACACTCACTCTCTCCTTTAAACACCTTCCCCCTGGCATCTAAGATCTCACACTCTTCCTGTCTGTCTCTAACTTCTACTTCTCAGTTTCCTGAGCTGTTTGTTCCTCATTCTGAATGCTGGGATATCCCAGGACCATGCTCTTGGCCTTATTTATTTATTTTATCAACTGTCACTGTCTTCCTTTAAGTGCCATGTGTATGTTGGTGGCTCCCTAAAATGAGTCTCACTCCTACTCCTTTGCCATGGACATCCAAATGTACTGTCAGCATTTTCTCCTGGGTATCTAAGTTGAACTATCTATAATTTTCATATTTATAGTTCAGAGTAATTAAATATTACCAATTTTATATATGTCAATCTAATAATGCATAGTCCATACTTCAGGTCCACATCTCAGCTGCTTATATTTCCTCCACAGTGTTTCCCATCACAATAATTGGCAATTACTTCCTGTTGCTCAGACCAAAAACACTCAAAATTATTCTTGCGTCTTTCTTTCACACATCACATCTATTGCTGGATATCCTGGACCATAGCACTTCATACCATATTCCTGCTATTACCCTGCTGCCACCTTCATCCTTTCAGTGAATTACGGTAGAAGCCTCCTAAGTGGTCTCCTTGCATCTCTGCTTTGCCTTTTTTTCAGGTAATCTCTACACAATAGCTAGGGTGATTCCGTTAAACCTTAAGTCAGAGCATGTTAATCCTCTGCTAAATACCTACAATTTAACTCAGGGTCTAAGCCAGTATTTTTATACAGGTTCTATATGATCTAGACTCCCTATTTGTATTATGTCAGATTGACTCTCCCCCTTGCTCCTTCTGTTCCCGCTCTCTGGCCTTTATGCTTTCCTAGAGAGGCATACTCACAGATTTTTGCAGTTGCTTTTCTTCTACCCATAGGACTGCATGGTTCCTCACTTCTTTCAGCCCATTACTCAAAGGGCTTTGTCTCTGAGGCTTTCCTGAGCACGCCATCTAAAATGGTAATCTTTGTAAAAAAAATACATATTTTTATTGATTTCAGAGAGAAAGGGAGAGGGAGAGAGAGATAGAAACATTAATAATGAGAGAGAATCATTGATAGGCTGCCTCCTGCAGATCCCCCACTGGGGATGGAGTCTGAAACCTGTGCCCGTGCCCTGACTGGAATCCAACCATGACCTCTTGGTTCATAGGTTGACACTCAACCACTGAATTATGCCGCGCAGGCAAATCAGGTTACAGGCAGTCCTCAGGTTACGTAGGAGATCCTTTCCTATGGCCCAATGTAACTCGATTTTTGCTATAAGTTGGAACCCACCTCATAAGCACCTACATCTCTCACACGGAGCACATACACAGCAGTAATGAAGGGAAACAGTAAAAAAAATTTAAAAGAAAGATAACAATTCCTGACCTTTACTTGTGGTAAATAAATAATAAAAAAAATAAAGCACCTGTGTACATATGTCGAAATGACGGAACTTTTTTTTTTTATATATAAATACTGTAAATGGGAGATGGCAATGTAACCACGAAACGACATAAGTTGAGTCGGACATAACCTGAGGACTGCCTGTATTATTATTATACTAGAGGCCTGGTGCATGAAATTTGTGCAGGGTGGGGAGTGTCCCTCAGCTTGGCCTGCGCCCTCTTGCAATCCAGGACCCCTTGGGTAGGGTCTCTAGGCCTGGCAATGATCAGAGCCTATCAGGGCTCCCCCCTGCCCCACTCCTCTTGCCAGCAGCTGACCTTGCCCCTGCCACTGCCACTGCTTGCCATCTGTGCGGCACTGCCCTCTCCACCCCCCCACCACTGGTAGCCTCCCTCTGCGGGTGACAGGCGTGGGGTGCGATCACTTGGCTGGCCTGGGCCTCCCTTTGTGGGGCGAT
The DNA here is from genome assembly GCF_951640355.1 of Cnephaeus nilssonii. Taxonomy (NCBI): domain Eukaryota; kingdom Metazoa; phylum Chordata; class Mammalia; order Chiroptera; family Vespertilionidae; genus Cnephaeus; species Cnephaeus nilssonii. Next base: position 30,953,170 of record NC_137088.1, read on the forward strand.
CACTGGCTGGCCCTGCACACCTGCCACAGCTTCCCTGGCTGGTGGCCTGGGCCTTCCTCTGGGGGGATATCGTGGGGCGATGGCAGGGCCCCCTGACCAATTGCATCGCACCCACCTTGGCTGGCCTGGTGCCAGTGCGTGTCATAGCGTGGTCGTCCGGAAGGTCTTCTGGACAGTCATTCTGCTGTTCGGTCGTTCAGTAGATTTGCATGTTATGCTTTTATTATTATAGACTTTGCTATTGAGTTGTTTGAGTTCCTTATATATTTTGAATATTGTCCACTTAACAGATCTATATTTTCTCCCATTCTGTAGGTTGCCCTTTTATTCTGCTGATTCCTTTGTTTTAGTTTGATTATTTTTGCTTTTGTTACCTGTGCTTTTGATATCATATTCAAAAAATCATTGCCCAGACCAATGCCAAGAAGCTTTTCCTCTATGTTTTCGTCTAATAATATTATTGTTTCAGGTCTTATGTTTAAGTCATTAATCAGTTTTGAGTTGATTTTTGTATATGATGAGATAAGGGTCCAATTTTGTTCTCCTACATGTGGATATCCAGTTTTCCCAATATAATTTGTTGGAGAGACTTTCCTTTCCCTATTATGTACTCTTGGCACCCTTGCTGGAATCTATTGACCGTAAGGGTGGGGATTTATTTCTGGGCTCTCTATTATGTTTCACTGGTCTATATGCCTGCTTTTATGCCAGTACCATACTGTTTTAATTACTGTAGATTTGTAATATATTTTGAAATCAGAAAGTGAGATGCCTCTAGCTTTGTGTTTGCTAAGATTGCTGTGGCTATTTGGGGTCTTTTGTGGTTTCATATGAATTTTAGGATTTTTTTCTATTTATTTTGTTTTCTTTAAAGATTGTCATTGGGATATTGATATGGATGGCATTGAATCTGGAGCTCACTTAGGGAACTATGGAAATTTTAACAACATTAGTTTTTCCAATCCATAAACATGGGGCATCTTTCTATTTGTCTTCTATAATTTCTTTCATTAATATTTTATAATATTCAGTGTATAAGTCTTTCACCTCTTTTGTTAAGTTTATTCCTAAGTATTTTTTTTGTTGTTGTTTCTATCATTTGAATTGTTTTCTTAAACTTTTTCTGGTAGTTTGCTGGTTGTGTATGTAATGACACTGATTTTTGTATTCTGCAACTTTAATGAATTTATTACTGCTAATAGTTTTGTTGTGGAGTCTTTAGGGTTTCCATACATAAATCATGTAATCTGCAGATAGACATTTTACTTCCTTTCTGATTTTGGATGGGGATAATGGGATCTGAGAGGCTGAATATACAAAACAATGGCCAGACCACATATAACAATAGAAATTCTGACCCACACTTTTGTAGCAACCAGCCCAGAAAGAAAATCATAACCTCTGCAGCAACTGGCCCCAAAAGTTCAGGACTTCGTCAGCTTTTCTAATTTTCACCCCCACTTCCAAATCATGACCAACTTGAGAAAGCCAAACATGCTAAGCCTAAGACCCAAAGCACACAAACCAAACCAATGACATAGGACAGTGATGGCGAACCTATGACACGCGTGTCAGCACTGACACGCGTAGCCATTTCTGATGACACGCGGCCGCATGCCGAGGATGAAACATTTGCTGCTCCTGAGGATGAAACATTTGCGAAATAATGTTTTTTTCCTCAAAGTGACACACTACCTGAGTTATGCTCAGTTTTTTGGTGAAGTTTGACACACCAAGCTCAAAAGGTTGCCCATCACTGACATAGGATGTCCTGCTTCTAGTTAGCCTGCCTCCAGCTTCCCCCGGCCAACAACCTCCAGTCAATCATACCTGAAGCCCTCCCCTTTCTCCATAATAAAGCTTCCCTACTCCCTTGCCTACCGATAAGTTTGTCAAATGCAAGCCAGTGATAGGGCTGACACCCTTGCTCTAACAAGCTCTGAATAAATAGCCTCTGCTTGTTCTAATGTAAGTGGGCTTTCTTTGTTTTCAGCTTTCCTGGAGGTCCCCGTGTGATATAGTCTGCACTGCCCATCGCCATGGACCTCAGCCTTCAAACAGGTACAGCACCCCTGCAGGCACCTTTTGCCCTGATACCCTCAGTTTATGGAGTCTGGGCCAGTGTGGTGAGTCAACACCAGGTTTTAATTCTGTTACTGCAGTAGTTTCTTGGCTACTTATTCTCAGTTTGGTATCAGGTTTGTGTGTGTGTGTGTGTGTTTTAAGATTTTAAAATTAATTTTCCGAGAGAGAGAAATATCAATGTGAGAATGGAACATTGATCTGCCTCCTGTACACCCCGTATCGGGGATTGAGCCCACAACCTGGGCATGTACTCTGACTTGAAATCAAAATAGCAACTTTTTGGTGCATGGGACAACCCCCATCAACTGAGCCACACCAGCCAGAGCCGGTACCGGGTTTTGATACTGGTTCCATTTATTTGACATCCTTGGTGGAATCAAGCCATTTTTTTCTCATCTCCTTTAGCTCTCTGTCATGTTTCCATGTTGCATTTGCTGACTAAAAGTGTTGCTTGTCACAAGAATGAGAAACACAGGGTATATAAAACAGTAATAGGTCCTTCGAGCCTGTTGCTCAGGCCAACATCACAGTCTGGTGAGTTTGCCGTTCTCAGCAGACTGGTAGCCGTTTGGAGAAACTTTGCTGTGGCTTCTCAGTAAAGCCAAGAGGTTCTCCTGTCCTGAAAGTTGGGAATTGACTCAGAGGGTTTTCTCTGGTTATCCTCCTGCTAGCGGGTGTAGACTGTCAGTTGTGCATTCAGAGGCGGCCAACCATCATGTTGGGGGCCTAAGACATAAGGTGCACAAGTATCATGTTTTACCCACCTTTGACAGCTCTTATGGGGTAACCTAAGTCTAAATCCTCTCCTCTTCCAGGAAAAATGCCTGCTTCTTATATGTAGTCTTTTTACAACCCTAATCCTTGTGCCATGCCTATCTTTTAAAATGACATAACTTCACCAAGGATGATTTGACTTGAATAAAACTGTTCATTTGAAAGGTGCCTTAGAAAAGAAAGGGAATATTTCTCAGGTTCAAATTATATGAGCTCCATATAGGTGGGTCTGAGTTCTGGATTTTAGGGAACCAGGAAGAAGCAAATGGAAAATTCAAGTGTGGAGCAGAAAAATGTATTCCCCTTCAAAATATGTCCACACAAAAAATTTCTTTGCCCAGGAGAAAACCAGTCTTATTTAATGTTGCCAAATAATTAGAGATTTTATGCCAGAGGAAGTTGAATTATTGAGCTAATTGATATAGAAATTAAAAAGAGACATAGGGCTAGGGACATTAATTAAGCAGCTCCAATATTTCTCTATTAGAAGTCCCACAGATTGGAGAGGGGTTTAATAGCCCAAGAGACACTGACTCATTCTTTTTTGAGATTTTAAGAAAAGAGTTAAATCTTCAGATTTAGAAAGCTCACTGAGTTGCAGCAGGAAACATTTTTACTGCTAAATACATCAGGTTGAAACTGTGGAACATCAAAGTCAAGAAAAATACTAAAGTAAACAGCCTAATCTCCTACAAAGGAATGGCAATACAAATGACAGAAGACTTCTCAACTATGACAATAAATGTGTAGGGAAAATAATAGAGCAGCCTCTTTAAACTTGTAGTAGTGAGAGAGTACAGGCATTATTTTAGAATTCCAAACCAAGCTAAAATTATACAAGTTTGAAGGTTTAATTGAAATACGTGCAGGCATAGAAAACTAAAATTTATACACAGGCCACAGCTGAAGGAATTTGAAAGAGTATACCTTGATAAGAAAAAAAAAATGAGGACAGAATGAAGGAGTGGAATGCAAGAACAGAAGGTGAGCAAAGACACTGGCAAAGCATGTTGGTAAGTCTAAATAATTATTAATCAACAGAAAAAGCTAGTAACTTGATATTAGTTTTATCACTAATAATTTATTTCATTGTAAAATATGAGGCAAACCTGGAAAAATAATTTTAAAATTAGGAGTGGTGGGTATATGGTTGCAATAAACAACAAAAAACAAAACAAAACAAAAAAAACCAAGGGTGGAATTAGAATTGTATAAAATAATGTAGAATAACCAAAATGCAAAGATACTTCTTTAGAAGGCCTATCAGTATGAATGACCACACTGCTGGCCTGGTCACCCCTAACTGCCCTCCCCTGAAGGCCTGGGTCCCCCCCAACTGCCCTTCCCTGCAGGCTTGATCGCCTCCAACTGCCCTCCCTTGCAGGCCTGGTCCCTCCCAACTGCCCTCCCCTGCTGGCCATCTTGTGGCGGCCATCTTGTGTCCACATGGGGGCAGCCATCTTTGACCACATGGGGGCAGCCATCTTGTGTGTTGGAGTGTTGGTCAATTTGCATTATTACTCTTTTATTATTAGATAGGATAGTATTGTCTTTATCACTCAAGCAAGAGAATCTACAAATAAGCCATTAAAGAAATTAAATAATTGCTGGATACCAGATCAATATGAGAATAAATTATTTCCATATGCCAGTACCAATGTACAAAGTATATCTAGGGTCTTAGAACTATAAAAATACAGTCTTTAGAATTACATTTCCAGGACAGGAAAATTATATTAAACTATAAGAAAATAATGGAAAAGAGTTGATACTTTGGGGGAAAAAACCTCCATAAACCCAGAAATATAGTTAAATCATGGCTTACCTAGTCATTAAAAAGAGAGGAGGGTGCACAGTCATTGTTCCCCATTCTGTTTGTTTTGTTCACAACAGACATTTGTCCACATATAGCTATTTGCTAGGTCCTCCCAAAAGGGGCTAGTGCCATGGATATTAGGGCCAAAACCTATTATACAAAAGAAATTTAGTAATTACTCTAATTCGGGAGAAAAGAGGTACAGTGGTAGGTTACTAGGGAAGGGAAGTATTTTAAGAGAAAAGTATTGGAGCCGAGGTATGAAGCAAAACTAGGGGGAATGGAACTGCTTAAAGGTGACCTATATAAAGAAAACAACGCAAGTAGCAATCTGGATGTACATTATATTTAAAAAATATTTCTTAAATATTACATTTATTGGGGGGGCATTAATAAATTACATAAGTTTCAAGTGCACAATTATATATAATACATCATCTGTACATAGCATTGCTCACCACCCAAAGTCAAGTATCCTGTATTTCAAGCAGCATTTCTTTGCTGCTTTGTGATCTTTCTTCCAAAAGTTTTAGTCTACCATTGATAGAAAATTCTGCAAAGCAGCCTGCATCAAGAGAGTATGTCCTTGGTCATTCTTGTAGGTTGTGCAATATACACACAACCGCTATCAGAATACCTTCTCCTGGTCCTCAGCCCCGTGGGGCGGGATCGTAGCAGTTCATTCCTGGAACAGCCGTTTCCGGGCCTTGGGAGCAGGCCCCAGAGGGCGCCGGGGGCGCACCTGAGGACCTGGACTGGGGGACGGAGGTAGAGGTTGGAGTGGTGAGCTGGGGAAGGGCTCCCAAAGGTGGAAGTCCAGGTTGTAGTGGGTACCAGGCGGGCGTCTCTCTGGACTAGGCGTGGGGGCCCGAGGCCGTGGCGCTCTGATGGGGCCGTGCGGGTGGGTCCCTAACCCCGTTCCAGCGACTGAGCCGGCTGCAGCGACCATCCAAGGAGTCAGGAACCCGGGGGCCGCGTCCTCGTCGTAGGCCTCTTCTGGGACGGCGATCTCTGGGACGGCGATCTCTGCGTCGGCGATCTCGGGGACGGCGATCTCTGGGTCGGCGATCTCGGGGACGGCGATCTCTGGAACGACAATCTCTGGGTCGGCGATCTCTGGGACGGCGATCTCGGGGACAAATGCGCAGAAGAATCCCTGCTGGATGGCGACGCCTCCCCCGGGAGCATCCGGGAGAGCGCCGGGTTCCAGGCCGACGGGCGAGTGCGCCCCCGCTCCCGAGCCCAAGAGGGCCTCGGGCACCAGCACGAGGGTGTGCCCTCCCAGACACACTTGCAGGACCGACGTGGGCTCGGGCTCCAGCACCAGGTCGACGCCGTCCAGAGGCAGCTGCAGGGCGCAGCCCGCAGCCAGGACCACCACGGAGGTGAGCGCGTCGGCGGCCCGGGACTCGGACTCGGCCGGGCCTGGCAGGCTGGGCGCCATTCCGTGTTCAGGGCCCGCGGGCTCCTCAATTCGGCGGCGCTTGGCGGGGCCGGGTCCCCCGGACTGCGGTTCCCACCAGGGCGCAGCATAGGAGCTGGGGCTGAAGAGGCGTCTGCCTATCATCCGAGCGGCGCTGCGGGCGGTGCTCCTGGGGCCTGGCAGAGGGCGAGTGTCCCCCAGCGACGGCGGCTGCGACAGGTGAAGCGGGCTGCGGGCGGGGTGGGTGAAGCGCCGCGCGTCGCGGGGCAAGTCCTCGGGGCAAGTCCTTGGAGCTCCTGGGCGTCCTCCCAACAGGCCGGCAGTCTGGCTTGTGGGAACCTGCGCCTGGGCTTCGAACCTTTATCCACCCACGCTGACCCACGCGTGCGTGCCCTGAGACGCCCGGAACCTGCGTCTCACCGCTTCTGGCTAAGCTCCGCCCCTTCCGAGGCTCCGCCCCGCGGAGATGGGGGCAACTTTGCCGCCCAATATCGGCGGCTGTAGTTGATAAGTCCCTGTAAGGAGGCCCCGTTGGGCCGAACGACCATGATGCTCTGGGCTTGATTTCCAGGGTAGTTCCTGTTGTTTTTTGAGTTGACCTCGGATGCGGAGGACAGGATAACCCGAACGCGGATTAGGTTCCTGGTCTCACCAACAGAATGCTGTCCCAGGATACCGACACGTAAGACCGTCTTCCCCGCCAAGCCCCATCCCCTGGTGACCTGAGCTTTTCTCTTTGGGGGTGGGGTGAATTTTGGGGTTACATCATTGTTTTCTGTTTGCCTAAGTTGTGAATTACTATCAGATCCTTTCAGTCGTGTTAGAATGGAGTGTGTTAATAGCAGCCTCCGGACGATCCACTTACGACTGTATATATATATCTTTCTATCAGTGTAGTACTATCGTAATTTTTATGCTACCATAAACTGAAGGGTTTGACCTAAACTACAGCAGCGAAGTGTATCTGTTTTGAGCCCAATTTACAGATAAAAATACCATGCAGATTATGTCCCGGAGCCCGGAACTCTTGTGCGTGGTGTGCGAGGGACACGGTGGCTGCAAAAGCGAAGGTGTGGCTCAACGTGTTAGGAGTAAACGCCCAACGCTGATTTTGTAATATGTAATATTTTCATATGGTGACAGAGGACAAGGACATATTACCTTCTGCCCCTGTCTCCTAACCACATGATTGCTCATTTTGTCCCTTTTTGCAAAATAGCATACTAAAGACTCACATTTTTAGGGCTGCATAGTATTCCTTTATTCGGAATTATATTTAAATCAGGGCTCTCTTGATGGACATTTGAGCTAGTGGTCTGTGACTTGGAAGCAATGGCATTCCTTGGGAAATCTGTGGAAAATGCAGATTCTTTGCCCCACCCCAGGACCACTGAATCAGAAATCCCGGAGCGTGCAGCCCAGGAATTCTCGGTAAGCACCTCCAAAAAGTTGTTTTGCACTAGAGTTAAAATGAACTTGTTTTCATTTAGCAGTGGAGGGCTTCAGGTTCCAGGGGTGGTTTATGCTGGTTAATGACGGAGTCATAAGGGAACTCAAACTTCCTGGGCTGCATTCGGGGATTTTGCCAGCACTAACTGGCCTGCATCTGCCCTTACGGCTGGATTTCCGGTCTTCCCGTCTGTGTGGGCGGAAATTCCCCGGAAGTGGCACGACCCTGTGGTGGTCCCCGCTGGGCACATGTGCCTGCGGTTGGAACCTACACCCGGGCTCTCAGGCGGTGGGAACAGCTGCTGTGTTTCCGGTGTCTGGGTAGAGGGCTCGGTGGTGGGAGGAGCTTGCAGGAAAGAATTGCTTTGGCCCTGGAGAATTCTGTCTTCGATCCGTGAACATTCCACATTCGATGAATAATGCGGGCAACATTCAGGAGGGGGAGGGTGAAGGTGCCATGTGTAGGGGACAGATGGAGGAGTTCAAAGCTGGCCAGGACTCCAGGAGGAGCCCTAGGCCCCTGGCCTGGCCAGGAGTGGGGTTCGGAACCCAGTGGCGCCGCCTCGTGTCTGCTGCTACTCTGACCTCAGCCCGTCACCTGTGAGCCCCTCATTGCCCTGTGCCCTGTGAATCCTCACTGTGAACTCCCTATCCGCTAAGCCAAACCAGCTAGGGGTGGACTTGCCTTTGTGGGAAGATTTTAAATTGCTAGTTCAATTTTAAAAAAATATTGTAGGTCTATTCAGACATTCTATTTCTTCTTAAGTCAGTTTTGGTAATTTGTGTTTTTATAGGAATGTATCCATTTTTTATTTTATAATCCTCACACGAGAATATATTTTTATTGACTTTAGAGAAAGAGAGAGAGGGAGAGGAGGAGGGGAGGAGGAGGGGGAGGGGGAGAGGGAGATTGAGAAAGGTATTTATGTGAGAGAGAAATGTTGGTATACCCTGTCCGGAGATCAAACCTGCAACCTAGGTATGAACTGAATTCACCACCTTTTTGACCCACAGGGTGAGGTTCCAACCAACCGAGCCACCTGGCCAGGGCTAGGAATTTGTCCATTTTATCTATCTCATATTTTGTTGACATACAGATTTTTTAAAAAAAATATATTTTTTTTTTCAGAGAGAGGAAGGGAGATGGAGAGAGGGACAGAAACATTAGTGATGAGAGAGAATTATGGATCAGCTGCCTCCTGCATGCCCCCTACTGGGATCAAGCCTGCAACCGGGCATGTTCCTTGACCAGAAATTGAACTGTGTGACCTGGTTCATAGGTCAACACTCAACCACTGAGCCACACCAGCCAGGCAAAAAAAGATGTTTGTAATATTTTTCTTATAATCCTTTTTACCCAGTTCAAAATATTTTCCAGTTTCCTTGTGGTTTCTTCTTTAGATTATATGCAAGTGTGTTGCTTAATTTATAAATATTTGGAAAATTTCCAGAGTTTTGTTTTTGTTGACTTATAGCTTAATTCTGTTTCATTCAGAGAACATACTTTGTATGATTTCACTCTTTTTCAAAATTTAGTGAAACTTATTTTTTGGCCCAGAATGTGGTTTGTTCTGTGTATTTTAAAAGAATGCATATTCTGCAGTCTTTGGATAGAGTGTTTCATATATGTCAGGTTGAGTTAGTTAATAGTGGTGTTCAAGTGTTCTCTATTTTTGATGATTTTCTTTCTAATTGTTCTGCCAATTTTTGAGAGTGAAGTATTAAGACTTCCAGTTATAATTATTGAATTGCCTATTCTGCCTTTAGTTCTGTCAGTTTTTCTTCATATATTTTAGGGCTCTGTTGTTATAGGTGAATGTACATTTACAATTATTATATAGTCCCAGTTTATTGACCTTTTTATCATCATAAAATAGCTCTTTTCTAATAATAATAATTCCTGCCTTACAGTCGACTTTCTTCCAATATTAATATAGCCACTCCAACTCTCTTGCCTATGGTTACTTTGAATCTTGAGGATCTCTCTCTCTCTCTCTCTCTCTCTCTCTCTCTCTCTGCTGGAAAAAGCTTTATTGTTTTATTTGGTCCAGTGCATGGGAGAGGGCTTCAGAGTGGTTAAAAGAATGGCTAGTAGTTTGGGGAAGAGGCTCAGGTAAAAGCCAGACACCAGGGGGATGCAGAGGGGCCCCTCAAAGGCCTCTGGGCTCCAAAGTCCTTGAGTGTGAGCCTCTCGAAGAGATACTCGCCCCGCCCAGCCTGGGGCCGGCCAGCCTGTGGGTGGATGTTAGTCAGGTGTCTCCCATCTTCTTGATGAGTTTCACCTCCTCACCCAGGAAGTGATTCTCCAGGAAGTCAAAGAGCTGAGTGGGGTCTGCGCAGGTAGAACCCAGGGCCTGCAGCTCCAAAAGGGCCTGGTTCAGGTTCCTCTCCAAGGCCAGGGCGGCCTCCATGGCGTCCTGAGTTTTGTCCACTCATCTGGGGAGGCTTCAGCGCATCCTGAAAGAGAATGCCACCACCGCGCTAGTTTTACAACTCTAAGAGACGCTCAGCGCCCTCGCTCTTCTTCTCCACCAACTCAGGAAGAAGCGGCCCACGCCCTCGAGAGCCACATCGTCCCTGTCGAAATGGAAGCCCAGAGAGAGGTAGGTGTGGGAGGCCCGCAGATGGAGGCTGGCCAGGCGGTTGGCCGCAGCCTCCACCTCAGTGGAATAATTCTGACTAATGTGGGAGCTCATGGTTGTTGGGCAATAAGGAGTTAAGGTAGAAAAAACCCCCGGTGTGTTGGCTGGTCCCGGAGGTGGTTCTGAAGGTGGTGACTGGATAAGACACAGGACAGTGGTCAGAGGCTGGAAGAAGGGGCGTCCCTGGGTCTGCTCTGTCCAAACACTGTTGAAGCAAGAGACAGACCGCCCAGGGCACTGCTTGAGGATGTCTCTTATAACAACACACAATTGGATCTTGCTTTTTAAATCCATTCTAACACTTCCTACCTCCTACCGCGAGGTCCAAAAGGTTGGCGACCGCTGGTTTAAGGAAACCTTTGGAGCAGCGGTCGCCAACCGGTCGGTGGTCCGCGGACCACTGGTGGTCTGTGAGGTCCGAAAGGTTGGCGACCACTGGTTAGATCATTTGTATTTATGGTAATTATTAATATTGTTGCATTTACACTTGCCATTTTAATATTTGTTTTCTAATTGTACTATCTTTTTTTTGGTTCCTCTGTTGCTCCTTGAAAAGAGAAAATAATTTTTCTTTTGTAAAATAAATATTTTGTTTGTGTATCATTATAAATTTCTCTGTTGATTTTTTAACCATATTATTTTGAGCTGTTTTTTTTTGAAGTGGGGATCTAAGGATCACAATATGCACCTTATAAAAATTTACTTAAGATAATATTAACTTAATTTCAATAATATATAGAAACTTTGCTCCAATAGAATTCCATTCCCTCTTCTTTGTTCTATATTCTCATCTATATTATACTTATGTTATGAATCCAGTAATATCGTGTTTAATTATTGCATATACAGAGATGTCTTTTAAGGAACTTAAGAGAAGACATGAGAGAATATATTTGTAGCATTTAAAAGTAATAGATTTTACTTTTCAGCATAGTTTTAGGTTCACACATGTATAATTTCCCCAACTGTCACATCCCGCACCAGCGTGGTACATTTGTTGCAACTGATGAACCTAATTGACACATCATCACCCAAAGCCCACAGTGTACATTAGGGTTCACTCTTGGTGTTGTACATTCTATGATTTTGACGAAAGCATAATGACATGTATTCATCATTATGGTATATTGAATAATTTCATTGCCCTAAAAATGCTCTGCTCTCCCTATTCATTCTTTCCCTGTCCATAACCCCTGGCAATCACTAATCTTTTTACTGTATCCATAATATTGCCTTTTCTGGAATGCCATATAGTTGGAATCATACAGTTTGCAGCCTTTTCAAATAGGTTCTTTAACTGAGTAACATGCACTCGAAGTCTTTTTATGGCCGATAACTCATTTTTTTATTGAATGATATTCCATTGTCTGCACTCACTACAGTTTACTTATTCACCTATAGGACATCTTAATTGCTTCCATGTTTCAGCAATTATGAATAACCCTGCTATAAACACCCGAGTGTAGGTTTTACTCCTTTGGGTCAATACCAAAGAACACAGTTGCTGGGTCATATGGTAAGAGTATATTTAATTTTGTAAGAAACTGCCAAACTGTCTTCCAAAGTGGTTGGCAGTGCCACTTTGCAATCTCACTCTCATTGAGTGAATGTTCCTGTTTCTCCTCATCTTTGTTAGCGTTTGGTCTTGTTAGTGTTTTAGATTTATGCCATTTTAATAGACATAATATTGGTAGCTCATTGTTTTAATTTTCATTTCTCTGATGACACATGATGTGGAGGCACCTTTTCATATGCTTATTTGCCATCCTTATATTTTTCTTTGGTGAGGTGCCTGTTCAGCTCTTTTGCCAATTTTAAATATATTTTTACTGATTTCAGAGAGGAAGGGAGAGGGAGAGAAACATAAACGATGAGAGAATCATTGATTAACTGCCTCCTGCACTCTCCCTACTGGGGATCAAGCCCGCAACCTGGGCATGTGCCCCGACCAGGAATTGAACTGGCGACTCCTTCGTGTATGGGACAATCGACTGAGCCATACCATCTGGACTAACCATTCAGTTTTTAAAAATATAAAAGTATTACAACTTTTTCCATATAGCTCTTGGGAATTTCTTTTTAGATTCGTTCTTATGGTTTTACTAGAGGCCTGAAATGTGTGCACAGGTAGGGTCCCTAGGCCTGGCCGGGAATCAGGGCCTATCTGTGGGGCAACCAGAAGGGCAATCGCCTCCCCCCCCACCCGCCCCCACTTGCACCCGCCTTGGCCTGGTGCTGCCTGCTCATCTGCTCCACCATCCCGCTGTGGTCCTGCTCTCGCCCGGGCCCTTTGGAGCCAGCAGAGCCTCCACTGCCGCCAGCTGCCAGCACAGCTTCGCAGACTCCCACCATGTTCCGCACTGCCCCCTGGTGGTCAGTGCACATCTAACTCCCAGTGGGTTTAACTCCTGCCTGTGGGGACAATTTGCAGATTAGCCTTTTATTATATAGGATTTTACTGTATTGTTGCTCTTGTGCATAGGATATTTTCTTTTTCTATTACATTTTCTAATTATTTATTGCAGGTATAAAGGAAAGCTGTCTCTTGCATTACTTTCCTTTCCTTTTCCCTTTCCCTTTCCCTTACTTGAGGCTAAGTTAGCCTGTGGTTGCTGGGTTTTGTAACTGCACCCTGTGGTTATGTGGGGAGAGGGTGCTGTTTGGGAGATGTGTCACTTGTTAGTTTCTGGCTGTGAGAGCTCCTTGTTCTTCCCCTGGGCTGTTCTCCATCTGTCGTCTCCCTCACTGACCCCTCCTGGGCCAGATATCATTGTCTGATACTAGCAGGTAAGAGACCAAGGAGAGGATGACCTATTTGGCTGCTCTACCCAGCTGATTGCCTCAGGACCTCTCTGTTAAGAGCTGGGAAGGTCTGAGGTTTTACCTGACTTGCAAGCTTTTAAGTGAGCCTGCCACAACCTCATGGATGCCAGTAGAAGGCATGAGACTCCAGGATCAGAGACAAATGACTTGATTGCTTGGGATTCAGAAGCAGCATGAGCTTTATTGTCATGTCAGTTCCCCTTGCCTCTCCCCCACAAGCCTCATGGGGGTGACACAGCTGGCTCGGATGGATATAGCCTAAGCAATGGATTGCTAAGGGATCCTGTGCTTAGGAAACCCCAATCTTTTATAATGGGCTCAAGCAAATTTACTCATCATTTGCCCCCGAGGGAGACTTTATTTTTATTGTACTGGACAGCAATCAAACTTGCTCTCTGCTTCTGGAGGGAGATACTACCTCTGTCTTCTGAGGCTGTTCTCTATTCAGACACCCATGAAAGGACAGTCTGCAACAGAAGCTGTCAGTGCTCCTGTCTAGAAGACTTGCAGAAATGTGGGAGAGACCTGGAGAATTCGCTCCCAATGCTTTCCTGCTCTTGGAATCCACCGCCTCTGAGATTTGAGTAGTTTGGGGGTCCTGCCTGCTTTTATGCACCAAGTTCTTTTGAGCTTTAGTTTTGACTGTGATTTTTCTCTTTCAAACCAGATCTTCTCTCTACTTTATCTTTCAGAGATTCCTGAAATTTCTGATTTGTAAAGAGCACGTTGTCCAATTTTCTAGTGCTTTTACAGTGGGGGAACAGTGACTGTGGAGGCCAGGTGGGTGGCAATAAAAATTATTGTGGGGCCCCAAGAGGCAGTGATCTCAGACTTCTCTCCGGTTCCAATGGGTCAGCTAGCCATGTTGTTTGTACCGTGAGTCTCTCAAGTCTATCCACTTCTCTCTCTAGTGCCATTCATTAGGACCCTCATGATCTCTCACTAAGATTATTCTGTTGGAATGTCATCTCCATGAGGGCAGAAATTTGTGTCGGATTTGTTCACTCTTTCCTCACTGCCTAGAACAGTGCTGGGCGATTTATTTATTAAATGAATGATTTTTATGTTTTAGTAACAGCTTCCTTGAAATATATAGTTAACACTTGAACAATGCAGGGGCTATGGGTGTGAATGACCCAGGCAGTCGAAACTCTGCTGGCCCTCCACCTAGGCAGTTGACCCGTGAACAATTTGGATCCAATTCAAACCCGCATTGTTCCAGGGTCAGCTGTCATTCACATATCATAGAGTCCACTCTTTTAGAGTGTACAACTCAGTGGTTTTTCGTATAGTCACAAAATTGTGCACTAATCACCACTATCTAATTCCAGAACATTTCCCACCCCACCCCCCAGTGTAAAAAACTTCATCCCTGTTAGCAGTTACTCCACTCTCCCTCCTCTCTGAGCCCCTGGCAATCACTAATCTATTTTCTGTCTCTATAGATTTGCCTATTCTGGAAATTCCTATCAATTGGGTCATACAATATGTGCCCTATTGTGATAGGCTTCTTTCACTTAGAATTGTGTCTTCAACATTCATCCATGTGGTAGCATGTATTAGTATTTCATTATTTTTTTATGGCTGAATGATATTTTATTATAGGACATAACACATTTTATTTACCAAATTGATGCACATTTGGATTGTCTCCACTTTTAGCCAGTGTGAATAGTGATACTATGAACATTTGTGTGTAGGTTTCTGTGTGAAAATATGCTTTCAATTCTCCTGGGTGGAAGGGAGTGAAATTACTGAATTATATGGTAACTCTATGTTTAACTTTTTGAAGCCCTGCCAAACTGATTTACAAAGTGGCCGCACCATTTTAACATTTCTACCAGCAATGTATGAGGGTTCCAATTACACCATATTCTCACCAAACACTTGTCCGTCTTTTTTATTCTAACCCCCCTAATAGGTAGAAGTGGAATATCATTATGGTTTTGTTTTTCATTTCCCTAATGACTAATGATGTTGAACATCTTTTTATGTGCTTATTGGTCATTTGTATATCTTTAGAGAAATGTCCCTCCATAGTCTTTGCCTAGTTTTTAATGGGGTTACTTATATTTTTACTGTTGAGTTGTAAGGGTTCTTTTTATATTCTTGAGGCAAGATTCTTATCAGATATATGATTTGTAAATATTTTCTTCCATTCTGTGGCTTCTCTTCATTTTCTTTAGGTTGTCATTTGAAGCACAAAAGTTGAATTTTGATGAAGTTCAATTTCTCTTTTTTATTTTATTGCTTGTTTTTTTTTTTTGTCATATCTAAATTGGATAAGCATTTAAATAGTTTCATTTTATGTTTACAAATTATTAGTAAATTAGAGGCCCGGTGCATGAAATTCGTGCACGGCGGGGTGTGTGTGTCCCTCAGCCCAGCCTGCACCCTCTCCAATCTGGGACCCCTTGAGGGGTGTATGACTGCCCCTTTAGGCCTGATCCTACCAGGTAGGATCGGGCCTAAACGGGCAGTTGGACATCCCTCTCACAATCCAGGACTGCTGGCTCCCAACTGCTCGCCTGCCTGCCTTCCTGATTGCCCCTAACCACTTCTACCTGCCAGCCTGATCACCCCCTAACCCAGTGATGGCGAACCTATGACATGCGTGTCAGCACTGACACGCATAGCCATTTCTGATGACACACGGCCGCTGAGGTGGCCGCATGCCGAGGATGAAACATTTGCTGCTCCTGAGGATGAAACATTTGTGACTAGAGTCTAACTCCAAGACTCTAGTCGCAAATGTTTCATCCTCCCCTATTAGACACTCTGTGCCGAGGTCTGTAGGCCAAAACAACAGAAGTCCAGCACAGAGCGTCTAGTTCTGGGACTTCCGGTTAAGCCGGGATCTTTGCCCTCACTTCCGCCGGCAGAGCAGGGAGCAGTGGAATGCAGCGGGGGACGCATTTCTGGGGGCCCTGCCATTACCAGTAACCAAATAACAGTTAACCACAGCAACCATTACCTACTGTTCTGGGGTGTCATGGATTTCTAATCCATCATTACTGAGATAAGTGAGGGGGAGGCTGGGAGAGGTGAGGGTTTGTGGTGTGCTATGGGTGCCATTTCCCGCCATTAGAAATAGCGGCAGCCATTTTAATTCACATAAGGAACACCATCTTGCTCCATAGTGCAGACTCCATTTCACCACTATTACTGTTGTGCATCCTTATTAACCCCTATTTCTACTTATTAACCCTGCCGTTTCCTAAAAGACAGTTATATGCACCATTTTGTGGTTAGTTAGGCTAGTTAACCCCTAATTGCCTGCAGGCCTAATAAGCTATCTATAATTCTATCTTCTGTCACTGCCCCCCTGATGGAGAACCCAAAAAACTAAAAAACTAAGGTTAAGTAAAGGAAGTGGTAGTAGCAGTGGCCGACCCTTTCAAGAGACATGGACCGAGATGTATGGCTTTATAGAAAAAAATGGCAGATCATTTTGCGTTCTATGTACTGAAACGGTAGTAAGCAGAACGTGGAATATAAATAGATATTTTAAAACTAATCATTCCCAGCTCTTGGAAAAACGTGAGAATGAAAGGAAGGAATACATTTCCAGGCAGCTACACCTTTATAAGAGCCAATCTAATTCCATCCTTAAATTTATGAAAGGCTCTACAAATTTAACATCTGTAAGTTTGAGCATTGCTCACTCTATAGCTCAGCATGGAAAAGCGCTCAGTGAGGGAGAATTTATTAAAGAAACTCTCCTAAGATGTGCACCAGTTCTATTTCACGATATGCAGAATAAAGATGCATTTATTAAGAGAATATCTGAGTTACCACTCAGTAGAAATATCACAAAAGACCGAATAATGAGACTGAACACAAACGTACAACATCAATTAAAGAGAGACATAAGGAAGTGTAAATATTTTTCGATCTCTCTTGATGAAACTACTGATGTCACATCACATGCTCAGTTGCCATTATTGGTCGATATTCTGATGGTCTCACAATGAGAGAAGAGTTGATAAAGTTAGTATCAGTGTCAACAAGTAAATCAGGAAGCGAAATATGTAAGGTTGTTATACAAACATTTCGTGACCTAAGCATTGATATCTCTAAAGTTGTGTCAGTGACACAGATGGGGCACCAAATATGGTGGGGAAAAATGTCGGATTTGTGAAATTGTTTACAGAAGCTATTGGACATCCGATTGTGCCTTTTCATTGTATTATCCATCAGGAGGCTTTATGTGCCAAGGCAGGATTCACTGACTTAAACGACTTAAGGTCAGTTGTTACAAAAATAGTTAATTTAATAGCTGCTCGCCCCCTTCACAAGTGAGAATTTTCGGCACTTTTACTGGAGGTTGATTCCACCTACAGTGGACTGCTGATATACAATAATGTAAGATGGCAGAGCCGAGGCAAAGTTCTTGAGCGCTTTGTGGAGTGCTTTGAAGAAATTAAGGTATTTCTTGACGATAAGGATCTGGGAAACTTTCCTCAGCTTAATGATGATAAGTGGGTCAACACCATGATGTTTTTTACAGATCTCTTTGTTCATATTAATGAACTGAACTTAAAGTTACAAGGTTTCGGCAAAAGTATTGACGTTATGTTTGGATACATAAAAGCTTTTGAAAGTAAAGTTAACATTTTCAAGTGAGATGTAGAAACTAAAACTTATAAGTATTTTCCTCGAGTAACAAAAGTATTTTGAGAAGGCCAGTGCAGCTGTACAAAATGAAATGGAACTCTTTTTTTTTTTTAAATGTTTTATTGATATTTTACAGAGAGGAAGAGAGAGGGATAGAGAGTTAGAAACATCGATCAGCTACCTCTTGCACACCCCCTACTGGGGATGTGCCCGCAACCAAGGTACATGCCCTTGACCGGAATCGAACCTGGGACCTTTGAGTCCGCAGGCCGACGCTCTATCCACTGAGCCAAACTGGTTTCGGCCTGAAATGGAACTCTTGCATATGAAGTACCAGCATGTTTTAGACTCGTTACTTGACCAGTTTAGTGATAGATTTAGTCAATTTAGAAGTCTAGAACAGACCATGAAAATAATTAAGTATCCTGATGTAGTAGTCTACAGTAGTTTGGAATTAAATGGTTTCCAATGGATGCAAATTGATGATTTGGAGATGCAACTTGCAGAATTTCAAGACAGTATCTGGGCTCAGGTGTTTGTCAACTTGAGGTCAAAGCTTGAGAATCTGGAAAGGTGCCACTTGGAGAATCAAGAGGAGTGCCACTACGAACAGGAAATTTGGAGTGCCTGGAACTGACTACCAGACACTTTTAGCACCCTGAAAAATATAGCAATGGCTTTACTCACAATTTTTCCCTCTACATACTTTTGTGAGGCCTTATTCTCAGCGTTAAGTAATATCAAAACCAACAAAAGAAACAAATTGACAGATGAAGTTAGTAGCGCTTGCTTGGGCCTGAAGTGTACAAAATACCAACCTTCAATTGAAGATTTAGCCAATGAAATTCAGCAACAAAAAAGTCACTAATAGGCAGGTTAGTCAAAGAATTCCCCCTCCCCCTCCCTTATCTTAGTTCACGGCTCCCCACATAAGCTAAATAATATCAAGACCAACAAAAGAAACTGACTGACGGATGAACAAAGAAGTCACTAAGCAGGTAAGTTAAATATTTAGTTTTTGGTTTATTAAATACAATTATATATAACAATTATACATTTATGTTATTTAAACTATAAATAACGTGAAATAATGTTTTTTCCTCAAAGTGACACACTAACCAAGTTATGCTGAGTTTTTTGGCGAAGTTTGAAACACCAAGCTCAAAAGGTTGCCCATCACTGCCCTAACCACTCCCCTGACAGCCTGATTGATGCCTAACTGCTCCCCTGCCAGCCTGTTTGCCCCTAACTGCCCTCCCCTGCAGGTCTGGTCACCCCTAACTGTCCTCCCCTGCAGGCCTGGTCCCCCCCAACTGCTCTCCCCTGCAGGCCTGGGTCCCCCCCCAACTGCCCTTCCCTGCAGGCCTGGTCGCCCCCAACTTCCCTCCTCTGTCGGCCTGGTCACCCCTAACTGCCCTCCCCTGCTGGCCTGATCGCCCACAACTGCCCTCCCTTGCAGGCCTGGTCCCTCCCATCTGCCCTCCCCTGCTGGCCATCTTGTGGCAGCCATCTTGTGTCCACATGGGGGCAGCCATCTTTGACCACATGGGGGAAGCCATCTTGTGTTGGAGTAATGGTCAATTTGCATGTTACTCTTTTATTAGATAGGATAGAGGCCTGGTGCACGGGTGAGGGCCAGCTGGTTTGCCCTGAAGGGTGTCCCGGATCAGGGTGGGGGTTTCCTTGGGGTGTGGTGCAGCCTGGGCGAGGGGCCTGTAGTGGTTTGCAGGCTGGCCACACCCCCCGGCGACCCAAGGGGAGGCCCTGGTATCTGGGATTTATTTATCTTCTATAATTGAAACTTTGTAGCCTTGAGTGGAGCCAAGCCTCCTGCTTGCTCCGTGGCTGCAGCCATTTTTGTTGGGATTTATTTATCTTCTATAATTGAAACTTTGTAGCCTTGAGTGGAGGCCTAGGCTGGCCAGGGTGTGCTGAAAGCTTGGCTTCCTTCATTACCAGGGAAACCCAAGCCTCCTGCTTGCTCTGTGGCCGCAGCCATCTTGGGTGAGTTAATTTGCATATTTGCGCCTGATTGGCTGGTGGGCGTGGCTTGTAGGTGTAGCAGAGTGGTGGTTAATTTGCATATTACTCTTTCATTAGATAGGATATTTTGAAAACACAATCTGAAATGCTTCATTTATTCAAGCTCTGTTTTTTAAAAAAATAATATTCTTTTTCTTTATAATTTAAAAAATAATTTTTACATGTAACTTTGTGTAAACTTAAGGTGTACAGCATGTTACTTTGACACATTTATATCTTGTAACACAGTTGCTATTTGAAAGATCTTTATCACATTACAACAGTACAATATTACTGTCTAATGAATAGTTTCTTAGCTACTCTTCCTTACCTGCCACTTTGCCTATATCTTTTCTATTATAACTGAAATGAGCATTCTAAAAAGAAAATTTACCAGTTGCTTCCTATTTTAAATCCTGAGTTGACTTGTAGTGGACTCCTATTGCTTTCAGGAAAAGTCCAAACACTGTTCCATGGCTAGAAGTTCTCAGTGATATGGACTTGTCTGTCATTTGTACTGGTGCCCTGCTTCTAGCCCTTACTGAGTCAATGACTCTTGTTCATTTTCTCTCTTTCTCTTTTCCTTTCTCATCAGGGCCTATGACTCTATGCACATGAAAGAGAGTAACGTTGTAGAGAGATGAAATTACATAGGACTCTGACAGCATGAAAAAATGTCTTCAAAATGGGCTTTGTGTCATAGAAATAATAATAGTCAGTCCTGGAAATCCCAAGTGTGTGCTAATAAGGAATGAGTTTATTTCAAAGGCCAAAGCTGCGTTAGATGGTGATCCGAATGACTTCTTATCAAGTTGAATGCCTTTTCCTGAGGAGTGTGCAGTTACTCTCAGGGTGAAAACTTCTGAACTCCCTGGGAGAGCTGAAGGCGTCTCTGGTTTCAGTATAATTCAATTTAAGCAACGCTGTCATAGCATCTGCAGCCTGGAGCTGTTTCCCACCCAGATATCACAGTTCAGGGTAGACATGGAGGAGGCAGGGAGAGGGATTACACGTCCTGCGTCTTTCTCCTTGGGAGGTGGAGGAACGGGAGAAGAGAAATAAGAGCATGTATGTTATGCCTGGTAAGGTCCTTTCCATATATTACAACACTTAATTCTTACAACAATCTAGTGAGGTAGGTATTATACCCATTTATACAGAAGCTTGTCTTTGTTGGCTACCTAGATTCTGCTCTCTTTGACCACTAGTTGGCCCATCTGAGAGCAGGAGAACATTAAAAATGCTCCCCTCTTGGCCCTAGCTGGTTTTGCTCAGTGGATAGAGTGTTGGCCTGCGGACTGAAGGATCCCAGGTTCGATTCCAGTCAAGGGCACATGCCTGGGTTGCGGGCTCGATCCCCAGTGGGGGGCGTGCAGGAGGCAGACAGTCAATGATTCTCTCTCATCATTGATGTTTTTATCTCTCTCTCCCTCTCCCTTTCTCTCTGAAATCAATAAAAATATATTTAAAAAAATGCTCCCATCTTGGCCCCACACTCCTGGAGCCCAAGGTGCTATCATAAATGTGAACTTGCAGATGTGGGGAAAGTTGACAGGTTGGGGGTGGTCTCTCCTGGAGCTGCCTTCCAGGGCTTCTCTCCATCCTGCAGTGTTACTCTTTTCTGCCCTGGGTACTGAAGTCTGCTTTGCGACGCTGGCCAGCCTTGTGATTCAGTGTCTGTACCTCTTTCTTGCGCCCCTGGAGCTCCAGAGGGGCCTGACGTAGGCCCAGACCCATGGGGATGTCTGACAGGGCTGTAGGAGGGCCTCTGCCACCATTCTCTCAACAAATCCTTGGTCTGGGTGAGTCTGCTGTGTGGGAGGTGCTGAGTCAGTGCTGGGGTGTGGTCGTGAAAAAAACAAACACAGTTCCTGCCCTCACAGAACTTATATTCTTAGGTGGAGACCATTAACCAAAAAGTAAACAGACATAAGTAGTGTCGTTACACATTTTTATAGGAAGTAGGAATGAAACAATTGGGGACTATGCTTTAGATTGAGTGGTTGGGGACAGATCTTCCAGTGGATGTGAGAAAGAGAAACGGTTCAGGTGGAGTACTTTTGTTAGGAATGGTAGAAAGGTCCTGAGGACAGAAGGAGCTTGGTGTGTTTGGGGAACTGAGAAGACTTGTGTTGAATTTATGTGTTGCTTTGGGTAGTATGGACATTTTATTTTATTTATTTTATTTTTATTTATTTATTTTTTAATATATTTTATTGATTTTTTTTTTTTTTTTTTTTTACAGAGAGGAAGGGAGAGAGAGAGAGAGTTAGAAACAACGATGAGAGAGAAACATCGATCAGCTGCCTCCTGCACGCCCCCTACTGGGGATGTGCCCGCAACCAAGGTACGTGCCCTTGACCGGAATCGAACCTGGGACCCTTCAGTCTGCAGGCTGACGCTCTATCCACTGAGCCAAACCGGCTTTGGCTAGTATGGACATTTTAATGATGTTGCTATCTTAACAATATTGAGACTTTCAATCCATGAACATGGGATATCTCCTCATTTATTTTGGTCTTATCTTCTATTTTTATTGTAAATGTCCATAGGTTTTTAGTTTTGCTAACTAAGTACTTCCTGTTTTTAATGGGGATCTGAGAAAATTAAAAAACTGTGCTGTCACCCTGTTGCCATCTTCCCCAAATTTCTTTTACTAACTTTACCAAATTTCTTGAAAACAGTACTGAGTTCACGAATTTTAATTACAAACAGGCATTTATGGCTATAAAATTTTCTCTAAGCACTGAATTAGCTGTATCTGACAAATTCTTCTGCATAGTATTTTTGTTATCATGCAGGTCAGAATTTTTCTACTTCCCTTGGGACTTCTTTGATCCACTAGTTATTTCAAAATACGTTCCTGAATTTCCAAACATATTAGTATTTTTTTAGGGTTTGTTGTTGTTACTGTTTTAATTTAATTGCATATAGTTGGAGAACATACTGTTATGATTTCAATACTTTTCAGTTTGTTAAGACTTATTTCATGGTTTAGTATATATTAATTTTGTCATTGTTCTGTGTGTACTTGAAAAAAAATTTATTCTGTAGATGTTGGGTGTAGTGTTCTATAATTCTCCATTAGTTAAATGTTGTTAAAATATTCTTTACCCTTACTGATTTTTTATCTGCATCATTTAACATCTACTGGTTATTATTAAAGCTCTCATTTTGAGACTTTATCTCTTTTCTTTGTTGATTTGCCCATATTTGCTTTATATGTTTTGAAGGCACATTAGTATCTGCATACACATTTATAACTGTTTATCTTCCTGATGAACTGGACCTTCTGTTGCCATGAACTGGCTGTCCTGTTTTCCAGTAATGCCTTTTGCTTTAACGTTTTCACTAATAATAGTGTAGCCACACTGCTTCTTTAGGTTATTGATTGCATGGCATATCTTTTTCTATCTTTTTACTTATAACCTTTCTGTCTTGGTTTGCTTGGGCTGCTGTAACGAAATACCATAGACTGGCTGGCTTAAAAATAACAGAAATGTATTTTTCATAGTTCTGGAGGCTGGGAAGTTCATTATAACCGAAATGCGCATTCTAAAAAGAAAATTTACCAGTTGCTTCCTATTTTAAATCCTGAGTTGACTTGTAGTGGACTGCTATTGCTTTCAGGAAAAGTCCAAACACTTCCATGGCTAGAAGTTCGGTTACATGGCGCCGGCAGGTTAGGTGTTTGGTGAGGCCTGCTTCCCCTTAGCTGGCTGTCTTGTGAAGGTAACCGCACAGGGTGAGGGATCTCTATGGAGTCTCGTTTATGAGGGCACTAACGACCTCCCTAAAGCCCCACCCCCTGTACCTTTCAACATATGAATTTTGGGGGAAACAAACATTCATATCATAGAACCTTCCTATATACTTATGTTCTATATGTTTCTCTTTTTAAAGAAGTATGTTTAAGTTAAAAGTATTTCTGATAACCTTTCATTGGAGTTTCTTAAGTGGAGCATTTAGTCCATTTACATTCAGTGTATGTACATCTACCACTTTTACTAGATGCTTTATTTCTCTCCACATGCGGTTTTTCTTTTCTTTTTCTTGTCTTCCTCTTTTGGATTTAATTATTTCATTTTTCCTGTTAGTTTGGAAACCACATACTTTTACTGCCCTTTTAGTGGTTATTCTATAGATGCAATGCGTAGTGTGCACTTCTCTGCTCCCCAGAGCTCGCTGTGGCTAAGTTCTGCATCAGCTCTCTGTTTGCTTGCTGTGTGTTTGTCTTGTACCTTTTCTTTTTCATGTCATTCTGATGGACAGTGACCCAATCATTCCACCCCCTCCAACTCTACTCACCCAAGAGATTGTGTACTAGTATGTGGCAGATTTTATTGAAGGATTTAGGCAGTAGAGGAGAATTACATCTTGAAGAAGCAAACAGCTTAAAGGGGAATTTTAGACACCTTGATTCTTGAAAATCCTTAATCATTTTAACCACAGAGGAATTTTCTCTGGTTGCCTGAACGATATTGTTTTTGTCTCATCCCAAACCCAGAAACCGTGCCTGCATCTTCATTATCAAACATGCCTACTTGTGAGTACTCATAAACAAATGGTAAAAATAACAGTTATTACTGAGTGCTTACTATGTGCAAATCAATCATTCAGCCAATCAGATATTTATTGGTTTCGTACTTTTTGCTTGGTACATTCTGGGCACCAGCAAGGTAGCTTTCCCTCAGCACTGTGCTTAGTGTATCCACATATTATCTAATTTAATCCTCAGCAGCTACATGAGATAGGTGTGATTATGATTTCCTTTTGTGCTGAGGACACTGAGGACATGAGGCTTAGGGAGTTAGGTTACTTACTGAGAATTAGTTTAAAAAACAAGTGAGTTTGGCCCTGACTGGGAATTGAACCATTGTCTTCTGATTCATAGGTCGATGCCCAACCACTGAGCCACGCCGGCCAGGCCAAACTCACTTGTTTGTGAAACTAAGTCTCTAAAGTCAGACTCAGCATGGCCCTCTTCATCCTTTCACCAGTCAGCTAGTAGACTGGCTGCTCTGGGGCCAGTATCCACCCTGGTTGGATCAGCTGGGATTGGGCTGGTGGAGCCATGTGGCCCACACTGTGGCAGCCCAGACAGCAGAGGCCTGCAGGAGGGAGCTGGGAGCAGGCAGACTCAGTGGTCTGCGTCTCTAACCCGCTGACAGCCTCAGCACGTGGACTCAGGGCTATTCATTTGACTGTCTTCCCTCACCTGCCCGAACTCTGCAGAGTGGGGCCCACATCTCATTAACACCTGCATCTTCAGTGCTTAGCACATGGCCAGACCCACAGCAACAGCCAGTGACCTGAGAACCATGGCAGCGATGCTGATTCCTGGCAGGATGGACTGCAGGCTCCCCAAGGCCCAGATTGCCGCGGGGCGGAAGAGTCTGCTGTTTGCCCATGTCCACCTGAACGTAAGCACTGATCCACTGGGCCTGGGTCTGGGGAGGTTTTAGACGTGGCAGCTCTTGTTCAGGAAAATCTCATTGCTTGTACATTGCACCAGTTCTCAACCTGCACAGCACTGAGAGTGTCTCCCAGTTCCTCCCCTGCCTGGGCGCTGGGGAGCACAGAGGATAAACAGTGGAGCCGCCAACGTTGCTCACCTCCCATGCGGGGTTCTTAGCGTGGTGGCAGCCTGTCTTCTCACAGACACCCCCCTTTATCCCTGAGAGGTTGCCCTGGAACTGGTCGTTTCTGCCTGCCACCTGCAGGGAGAGGTAGGGAGTGTCTGCCCTACACCTCCGCAGACATTTTTGCTGTGCCCTCATCACCACCCCCCTCTGCTCCCCCTCCCCCCCACGCCCTGCCAACTCCTAGGAAGCTTTTTGGGAGACCTTCCCAAGCACTTGCAGCTGCCTGGGCAGTTCTCTCATGAGAGAATGCTTCTGAGATGGATCTGGGTAGACCTGGAAGAGGATCTGAAGCAGGTGTCCCCTTGGGGTTGAGGGTTGTTGTAATCCCCTACCAGGGGATTTGGATGGAGAGGGATGGCAGGGTGCAGTGAATGGGCCAGAACAGCTCAGCTAGGGCTTGAACCTGGGCTCTGGGTGACTGGAGCACATCCCTCTTGGAGTCTCAGTTTCCTCACTTAAGAGTCTCCATCCTGAGAACACGGAGGTGTTTTAAGTCATGAATGGCTCTGTCCCGAAGTAGAGTTGGGGGTGAACTGCTCTATGCCATCTAGGCTCAGAGGTCATGGTGTAAGGCTGGGAAATTGCGGGGTGGGTTTCCTCTTGCTTGGAAAATGCAGGAGTGACTGGCCCCAGGGCGGATGAGTAGGTGCTCTGTGAGCACCCACTGTGGGAAAGGCTCCTGCTGGGATTTTACAGACTTCAGGAGCTGCGGATGAAATCTAGAAACAAAAGGGGATCCCAATGACGTTAATCAGACCGAAGTACAAAAATATTTATCATCAACATGCATCTATTGAGCACCTGTGTGCAGCAGGTGATGGTGTGTGTATAGCTACAAAATCTATGAACTGTATCAGGTAGTTGGTGGGGGAAGGAGGTACAGAAGGATTCAAAGCCAGGTGGGGTGTAGGTGGGTGGGGGGAGAGGATAAGCATGCTGGCATTCCTCAGATGCTGGTTTCCGTGGGGGCATTTGGGAGAGATGGAAATTGAGAATGTGCAAGGTCAGGGGGGTACTTGCTGTGACCCAAGGATCAGGTGAGAGTTGGACAAGGTTGGCAACAGTGGGGAAAGGAAGGTGAGAGGGAGGCAAGGAATCTGAGACTAGGAAACCGGTCATGGTCGCTTGAGCAGAGAGGAGCAAGGTGAGGACAACCAGAACGAAAATTCCCACATGTTGTGTCTGGGTGTTGGGTGAGGGGCAGAGCTGACGGGACCAGGTGGGCTGGCCTTCAAGTGCAAGGATGGGGCAGGAGGTGCTGAGAGAGCTTGCTCATGGGCCATTACTGGTTCATATCAGTGCCCTCACGGGGCCTGAGTGAATGAACGCAGAGCCCCCAAGGATGGGGAGGCAGTGTGGCAGAGTGGGGCCAGGTGGGCTTTGGTCCGGCTTCATCATACCCCTCTTAGCTGTGTGACCTCAGGGACTGTCCCAAACCTTTCTGAGCCTGACTAAAACGTATCAGCTCCCTCCACCGACCTGGAGATGGTAATGACAGCTACTGCACTCCAGTTTAGCAAAAGAGGGCCAATAGAAGGAAGCCACAGATGAATGGATATGAAATTATGGTATGAATGCAATGGAATATTATTCAGCCTTAGGAAAGAAGGAGATCTTGCTATTTACAATAATATGGATGAACCTAAGTGAGATAAGCCAGTCACAGAAAGAAGAATACAGTATTGCATGATCTCACCATTATGTGGAATCTAAAAATGTCAGTCATGGAAGCAGAGAATAGAACAGTGGTCACCAGGGCAGGGGGGTAGAGGGAATGGGAAGGTGCTGGTCAAGATGTACAAAGTGGCAGTTATTATGTCGGATAAGCCCAGAGAGCTAAGGTGCAGCGTGATGACTATAATTAATATTACTGTATTGAATGCTGGAAATTTGCTAACAGAATAGATTGCAGATGCTCTTACCATGTACACACACACACATACAAAGGTAACTATGTGAGGGGATGGTTTATTAATTAGCTTGATTATGATAATCATTTCACTGTAAACATGTGTACCAGATCATCATGTGTGTACCTTAAGTATATATAATTATTAGTTAAAAAAGAAAGAGAAAAAGAAAGGAGCCATGCCAGACAGAGACCAGACTGAGCAGTCCCATTTCACAGGCTGGAGAACAGGCCTTTGAAAAGCCTCCCTCACCTGCCGGACCACTGGGGTCTGCTAGGCTCCCGCTTGCGGACCTTCATGTCATGTGGTTCGCAGTGTCTGGCGGCCTTGTGGTGGCTGCTCTTACCCCTTATCATCTGTTGACATACAATTGCCCTGGTGAGGAAAATATTTTCATTCTTTTATAACAGCATTCTTGGGCCTGGTTAATCCTATTTTTCTTTGTCTTTGAAAACAAGCTCCTGTGTGGTTTTCTATTTTCTTGCTGCTCTTCTACGGACATTCTAGGACTGAGCTTCCCTGTCTGGTACTTCAGGCCTTTTCAGTGTGTCACAGCTCTCTGGCTACTCTAGGGGGGTTTAGGGTGGGCAGCTGCTGAGCCCTTCCAAGTGTCTCACACCACACTTGATACTACCTCCATGGGTCTCTTGTCAATCTCACTTCTACTCTGGGAGAAAGATGTTACCTCATTTTGCAGAAGAAGCTGATGACCAGAGAGATGAAATGTTCTGTCCAAGGTCACACAGCGTTAAGTAGAAAATAAAGCCAGAGCTTGAAATGGGATTCAAGCCCATTTGGGTTATTCTGTTAATAAACTTGCTCAGCTGCCACCCTGGTCCAGTCTCTGGCACCAGCCTGCTGTGGTGACTTCAGGCAAGTTTTGGGAAGTCTCTGTGTTCTTATCACATCCTCTGGTGTGACAGTCCATCATGAAAACAGGGGAATGAGGTTGAGAGGGATTGTCGATTGACTATATGAGCCGTGAGTCAGTATTTTGGGCAGATGTTTATTGAGGGCCTACTGTGTGCCTACTGAAGCCATAGTCTCCTCAACCAGATTGGGAGCATACCTCCCACTTGCAGCATCCTCACTGACTTGGCACACACAGGAGCTCAACAAAGATGTGCTGGATATCAGATCTCAATCCCACATGCCAGGGTCAAGTTGGGACTTAAGGAAGAATCCATAGAATGCTTTCCGGAAGCCCAGAGATTGTGTGGGTGGGTGGGGAGAGATTGTTCACAGCAAGGAAGAGGAGGAGCCTGTCCTGAAGGAGGCTGGCTGAGTGCTAGCTGCACCTGGGCCTCTGTTTCATCCTTCCCGCCTTCCTCCAAGGGAGGCACTGTCACTGCCCCCATTTCACAGACGAGGACACAGAGCTGAGGTGACAGGAGCAGTGAGCCAGCAGGTATGGAGCCTAAGTACAGGTCTGCACACAGACAGAGCCTGGTCTTTCTCCACCCCTCCTGTGGCCCACCATTTGTTCTCTGTCCGTGCCCAAGAAATGGGGGTGGGGCTGGCTCCTCTCAGGGACTCAGGGGACCTGGCTTCTGTCCATGACCACATCCATGAAGGGAGGGAGGAGGTGAAATCACGGTTCACAGGGTGAAAGAGAAGCAATCTGGGGGCCGCTGCTCTAGATCCCATGGATACCTTCTGCAGCCCGGTTCCGCTCAGTTGATTCTGCCCAGTCCCCAGTGGGCTTGGGATCAGAGAGGAACCGTTTTCAGAGCTGTGTGGAGGAATCCAGGCCTGGGAGCCCACCCCAGGACAGCCCGCCCTCACTCTGTGGCCCTGAGCAAAGCCCTTCCCTGTTTGGCCTTGGTCTCCCGCAGTGAAATGTGGGTCTGGCTCACCAGCCGCCATGCAATACTGTCCCTGGGTTGATTTCACTGAGCCCTAGCTTCTCAGGCATCCCACCGGCTGCCCCTGCATCCTCACAGCCCTGCTGGGACCCCAGGCCTGGCCTTTCTCCCCACTCCCCACAAACACTCCTGTCTGGAGACGGGAAGGACAGTAGAGAGTTACCCTGTCTTGTTGCTGCCCTGCCTGCTAGAACCCCCTCCGTGTGGCTCAGGCTTGTGGAGGAGACATGTGTCCTGTAGAGGGAGTGGAAGGGAAGGGGCTGTTACTTGCTGCACAAAGTTTCTCTCGACTGTGTGCTCTCTGTGACCAATGGAGCCCCCAGGCCCTGCCCTCTACTTTGGGGTCTCCCCTAGGTTCTTTGGTTTTAACATGGCTAATGACCAGCACTGCCACTGACCCAAGCTGGGAAGAAGAGTTGATGAAAGTGTGGGACTTCCCTACTATCTTCAGCCCTGCCCCTATTTTCAAGGTCCTTTATTTGTGAAGCAAGACCTGGGACCTTGACTGGCAAGATTAGCACTGGAGATGGTGGCTCCCTCTTGCTCCCTGTGGTGAAAGCCAAGCATACGTTCCTCCAGGCAGTCTCAGAAGCTATGCGATAGCCTGTAATTACTGACATGAGACTCCCCACATGCAGAGCCTGGACAGGGCCTGTTATGCAGGCAGCCTGAGCCGGGGATGGGTTGGGTGTCAGTGGGCCTGTATGTGGTCCCAGGGCCTGCCTCCTGATGAGCTGTGCTTCCTTTGGCAGCTTATTTGGCCCCTCTGGCCCCAGCTGTCTCCCCTGTGAAATGGGATAATACTGCTCACCTTTCAGAGGAGCGGAACTTTAAGATGAGAAGGAATTGGCCAGGCAGGGAAGATGTCCTGGCTTGGGGGCCTTCCTGGGCTCTGTGACACTCCTGCATTGCCGGTGCCTTCGGTCCTGCCCCCAAGGTACCCCTCAGGGAGCCCTCACAGTGTACACCTTGGCCCAAGTCTGCAAGACTCTGGGGTTAATGCCCGAACTCCTGGTGCTGCTGCTGACAGCGGAGCAGACCTCCCCAAGTCTCCAGGCTGCACATTCCGCCCTGGCCTGCTCATGACCTGGCCCAGCAGATGTCCCTGATGCTTCAGAGGAAGAACGATTCATCCTCTGCTCACCCAGGGGTTTTTACATACTTCTGTCTGACATCAGATGTCTGGCTTTGATTGCTGTCCTCTATACCCAGATTCCATTCGGAGATCAAACCTCTTCATTCAAGCCAAAATGGAAATATTTTCGACGACAGACTCATTATTTGAAAATATATGTCTTCATCACAGCCATCTTAGCCAGGGAGTCTCTGAGGCTGAGATGTCTCTCTCAGAGTCAGGCTGCCTGCCACCTTTGCGCACACTCTTCCTTCTGCTCATCTGTCAGAGCCTGTGGCCACATCACCTCCTCCAGGAGGTCTTCCGGGGTCTTCCCTATCCTTGTTTATGTTGCCTGTAGGCTACTCTTTAAAGTACCACTCTGATAGTTTCCCAGCTACCCCCTTCAAGCCTTTGTTAGTCCTTATGTCTGAGTGGATAAGCTTGGTACTTAAAGCCAGATCTGGGTTCAAATTTTGTCTTGACCACTCACTAGCCTTGTGCCTGGTAGAACTGGGTGACCATATAATTCATCATCTCAACTGGAACACTTTCAAGAGTGAATTGAGCAGGGACAACAGGCGTAAACCACACTGCTGTGGGCGGAGGGAATCTGTTCACCCTTTTTCATACACACGAAGGAGCAGCAGCTTTCCAAGGTAGATTTTGTTGGGGGCAGGAGCTGCTCTGGTCTGGTCTAGCCATGGCCACTTCCCAACTCCCTGTGCTGGTCACTGGGGCTCTGGGTTGAGTGGGATCTGGCCGTGCCTGCGCGAGCAGAGAGGAAGAAGGTGGAGTTGCTGACCTGAGCAGGCTCCACTTGCAGACCCAGCATGTGAGGCAGCATCCAAAAGAACTCCCAAGTGCTTCTTTCTGCTGCTAGGGGAGGAGGTAGGAGAAGGACACGAGCTGAGTTAACAGATGTGCCCGTTGAGGCCGGTTTAGGGAGACTCGGATGCTGCAGAGAAAGCCTTGGAGGCTTGGCAGAGCCTACAGATAAGAGCCTGTGATCTTTTCCATTTCCAGAGGTCAGCTGAAAGCCAGGCCGGCCCGGGTTCCTGACTCGGGGGAGGAGGGTCTAGGGCTGTCCTGCCCCCACTCTCTAATGCAGTGAGGCTCTATTAGTTCCCCATCCTACAGAGTGATATTCTCAAGGCCGAGGACAGGCCGGGGGCTGGGCCTCGGTCTGCATTTCAACCTGCCCAGCATCTGGGGGCTGTGCCCAAGGCCCAGAGCTCACTCTGACCCCCATGTCCAAAGGCAGGGCAGACTGAGCCTGTTCTGGGGGAGTTATCAATGGTAGAAGCTGCTGCCCAAGATTGTGGGAGCCAGAAGTGTGGGGGCAGGGGCAACAGGCGCAGCTGACTTCTCTAAAGTCTTTGGTCACTGGGAAAACTTTTGGCCTGGGGGCCGGAGGAGGGGAGGCTCAGCACTGTTCCGGGCAGCCCTGCCTGCTTTCTCTTTGTCAGGTGGCATTTCAGATCTGAAGAGCCGCCTCAGAGGACTCTCAGAGATGAGAACCCACCAGGGAATAAACTTGGGGAGATGAAACATTACTCATTCTGCTCCCCTGCAAGGCAAGCCCTTTTTGTCCTGCTTTGGCCATCCTCTGACGTGCCTTGTTTATTCCACCTCCAGTCTTAGCGCGGGCTGTACCACCTGCCTTAAATGCCTTCCCCTTTCTGTTTCTCTTTTAAGGACCAGCTCCAGGCCTGTCTCTCTGGAAAGCCTTTATGCCTTTTCCAGCTCACGGGACCTTTTTTCACTCAGAGCTCCTCCTGTAAAATATGTGGATCAGGGACACTCCATTCAGGTCTATGGCCTGTGTAATTCCCTCACCATTTCACATGAAGGTCCAGCCTCTACCACCAGGCAGGATCCTGCAGCACCAAGGTCACTTCCTCCCCACCAGCCTCCCCACAGTGGTGAGCAGGCACGAGCCCAGCACTGGGTGAAGGTGTACAAGAAGCCCTAACACCAGAGGGGCCATAGGCAGAGCTGTGGTCTGGTTATCTTCAAATGGGGGAAAGGTACCCCTTGTAACTTCAGGCCCCAAAGCCTGGAGGTGCCAGATTGTTTTTATTCTACTTGGCAGTGTCACTCAACCAATTGGCTTGTGGGATAGCAAACACAATCCCTACACTGAGGAATGAGCCCACCCTTTCTCAGTGCTTCAAAGGGGCGATTTGTCTTCCTGGTCCTGTGTTTGCATTGTCTTCAGTATGGTGACAGTGACATCAAGCTGTCCAGCTGCTCTGCCCTCGAGATGCTGGTCAGATCACAGGGACAAAGCAGCCTTGGAGAGATGCTCTGGTTTTTAGATTTCAGGGTTTCTTAGTACAATTCAAGGAAATGAGATTACCCCATATAGGACAAATCTATGCATATTCTCATGATTCCTATATTTTTTCCTGGCATTTATCAGCTGCTTTTTATTCATTGCCTTGATTTCTTTCCAAAAGACAGCTACATTCATTCCAGAATTCTACGTTGGGTCCAAAATGTCAAAAGACTGGGCTCTACCATGTGCCAAGCCATATGCCTGCATCTTTGATCATTCAACAGGCTACCCTTACGATGTCCAGCAGGGGTACAGCCAGAACGCAAAGGAGCTCCCGAGCACCTCATGTCAGAGTGCGTGTGAAATGTGTTCGTTCATGAGAGGAGCGCTCTGCGGAGGAGCTGTTATTAGCACGGCTGCCAGAAGCATTTTCTAGAGTAAGTACTTTGGGGCCACCTAGAGCTCAGACCATTTGTCTCCTGGCCTCTAGCACCCCCTCCTCTCATGAGAATGGTCCCCTTTACAACTTGCCTCAGGTGTCTAACTGCCAGGCAAGCCAGGAATCTGGTCTGATCCATCTGAACAACAGCCTTCTCCCAGGCCTCACTTTATCGTAGTTGATGGTGGTGATGGGCATACCCTTTTAAAGCCCGGCCGGTCGGCGTGGCTCAGTGGTTGAGTGTCAACCTCTGAACCAGGAGGTCATGGTTTGATTCCCCCAGTCAGGGCACATGCCCAGGTTGCATGCTTAGTCCCCAGTAGGGGGCGAGCAGGAGGCGGCCGATCAATGATTCTCTCTCATCATTAATGTTTTTATCTCCCTTTCCTTTCCTCTCTGAAATAAATAAATGTATGTATTTTAAAAAGGGTATGTCCAGAGTGGTGATTTTGCTCTGTCCACCTCTGCTGCTGGTCCTTCAGGAATCCCAGAGTATTCTTTGAGCACTCACACACCCAGACTGCTTAGAGGACCACTGTGGACTGCTTTTGGACAAAGGGGAGAAGAGCACATTCCAGAGGACACATGCCACTCTCAATATCAAAGTCTCTCTAGAGGAAGGTTGCCTTGGTTAGATTTCAGTTGCAGAGTTGAAGACATTTCACTCTGCAATGTTGTTAAAAAGCTTCAAAAAATCCTCTTGTGGTATGTTTCTAATTTAAGATTGAAAAAATATTTCTATTGTGGCATATATAGAGTAACTTAAAACCCAATAAAAGCTCTGAATTAGGGCCGGACAGACTGGTTTGAATTAAACTCAGGTAGAGGCAAGGACACTGTGTCTATCAGCTGGGGCTGTTACGCTCTTAGGCCAAAAGGCAGGTTCAAGCCGGGAGACTGGACCTCCTGCCAGATGCTCTTGGCCACTGGCCCGTAAGCTCGGATACTGTCGTCACCTGCCCCCAGCCCAGGAAGGGCCTGACTATTGCTCTTGGTGTTATTTTGGTTGCTTTGCAGGCTTCTCATTGGGGCTTGGTGTATTTGATTTGTTGGCTATTTATTCTTTTCTTTTCTAGAGGTACCTGCTGGCCTTTGCCTAGCACCTCCCTTGGAGAAGCTGTTTGTGGCTTGGTCCTCTATCCAGATAGCGACTGTGTGTTTTTCTGAGCTGAGGCTGGACTTCCTTGCCTCAGGGTCCAGTGTTCCATTCGCAGTCTGAAAAGCAGCACGTGCTAAGTGAATGCATAGAGAACTAATAACTGAGTGAACCCGTGGGTGAGAAACGTGATTTTTTGGTTATAAATAATACTGTATGAAACATTTTCACATCTCTGCATATTATACACATACAGGAGGTGCTTGGATAAGTTGGTTTCATTTAAAGTCATTTCATTTTAATGTTGAGGGATGCTGTGGGAATTGAACTCTTGTTTATATTGATTGGCCTATGGTAAGCTGGTTTGTTATACATTGTTTCACCACAGTTCCAAGAACCTATCTAGGACCTTAAAAGAGGACTTAATATTTGTGTGTGTGTGTGTGTGTGTGTGTGTACACATATATACATATGTTCACATAAACATACATATATTTGATATATACGTATCATATTTCTTATGCCCCCAATTTCTTCCCACATCACACATTTTGGTTGCTCTGCTTATACCACGTGACCCAACCCTAACTACCCTCTTCATCCCAACTGCCTGGGGCCAGCTCACAGCTGACTGGATAGGAAGGTCATTTGACTCCAGAGGATCCAAATCACAGGCTAAATTAAACCAATCAGATTTTTCTCTTGAGATTTAAGATAAGACACAGAGAAAGGTGTGGGGTGCTTAAGCTGGCAGGACACAACTCAAGAGCTGAGGCTAGATTCTGGTTGGTCATGATGTGGCCATGTGTGAGCAGGTGAGTGAGTAGAAAAAGTTGAGAGAGAGAGAGAGAGAGAGAGAGAGAGAGAGAGAGAGAGGTGATGCTGGGAGTTCTGACCTTGTCATGGGGCCAGAGGTGGTTTAGTGTGAGCCATGGGAGGGGGAGATTGGGGGTGATTTGATTTGTAAAGCACCATCCTCCCCCAACCCAAACCAGAGATCATTAAGCTACAATAGATTGTCCTACAGATCCTAAAAAGACAAGGAGGGGTCCTCTTGGCAATAGCCCGTGCTATATTTAATTATTTAAAATGATGGTGTTGCCCGGCTAGGGTGGCTTAGTGGTTGAGCTTTACCCATGAACCAAGAGGTCACGGGTTTGATTCCCAGTCAGGGTGCATGCCTGGGTTGTGGGCTCAGTCCCTGGTGGGGGGCATGCAGGAGGCAGCCTATCGATATTTCTTTCTCATTGATGTTTCTCTCTCTATCCTTCTCCCCTCCTGTCTCTGGAATCAATAAAAACATATTAGAAAAATAAATAAGACGATAGTGTCCTACCTCTTACTGAAGAGTCCCTAGCCGGGGAGCAGAGGGACTGTCCAGGTGTTCTCAGCCCCTATAGGAATGAGTCCTACCCTGACTCTAGCAGATGGCCTTCCCAACCACCTTGAGCCATGACCTCCGTGGGTGCTGCTGGGCTCTTTGAAACATCATGGACACAGCAGCCCAGTCAAGAAGGCATTATTATTCTTCCATTATATAGAAGAGTAAACTGAGTTTCAGAGGCAGGAACCTGGGAAATAACTGAGGCAGAATCTGGCTGGAGCCTTGCCCACATTTGTGTGTCTGGGTGCTGGGCTAGAAGTGCCTTAGCAGGAACTTGAACCTGGTCTGTGCCCTTATTCCCTGCCCTGCACCCCCTCTCAGGAGCACAGACATTTCTTGGCTTGGGTGAATGCGATGTGCTCTTTTCCCACTCCCTGCAGAACTGGTCCCACATGAGTTTCCTGCAATTCATGTGTAGAGCTTGTCATCTCTGTCGGGTGCAGGGTTTGACAGGGCTGTGAGCATTTGGGTGTGTAGGTATGGGGGTCACTTAGCACCCTGTGGAGGTAGGAATTTAGTGGAGTGATGAGAGGTCCCAAGATAGTTTCATCACTTCTTTTGTATCCTTCTCCATAAGACACAGCCACAGCCTTCATGGCCCTGCATCTAGAGACCATCTCTCTGGGGTTCAGTGGGGAAACCTCTGAGGGCAAGACAGCCCCAGCCCCCACTAGATGGCACTGTTGCAGGTTGTTTCCACCCAGAAGCCCATCTTAGGGTGTATGTGTGAGGGTGTGCATGCATGAATATCTGATCTGTTTGGGGAGTGTGTGTGTGTGTGTGTGTGACATATATGCTCATTTTAGGCATCTCTGGCTTGGGTCTTGCAATGCCCCAGCCCATCCTTTGTGCCTCTGCTTCTCTGGAATTGTTCCTTAAGATAGAAGTTACTGCTTCTGAGACATCTCCTATGAGCCCTTGGAAGTGGGCACCTGACCCCAGGGAGTTACGAGTGACCAGGGCAGGTCCAGCTCTCCTGATAGCCCACCCCTCTGTGGGAGGCTGCCGAGTTCTCCTGAAATCTAAGCCCAGAGACAGTGCAGAGCCCCAGCAGGCCCCACACTTTGGGTGGGCAGTTTTGGGGGATTTGGATTGGGGGAAAATTTTCAGGGGCTCGGATGTTTCTAATGCAAATAAATTTTATTTTGCATCTTAACCCTGGATGGGTGGTCTAGCTTAAGAGGAAGGAATGCTGCTGCCAATCAGTGGTGTCTGCCCAAGCCTTGGGGTCAGGTAGCACTCATGACATATTTTTTCTTAACTTATCTATGAGGATGCACCTGTAAGTCAGAGAATCCTAGATACTTAGGACTTTAGAAATTATCCAAATCACTCATTTATTTCATAGAAGTAGAAACTGAGGCACATATAGGCAAAATGAGGTGCCCATGGACACAGGACTAGTGGCAGTGATTGGAATGTGGGTCTCTGACCACCAGTGCCCACGCCTTTCTGAACACACCTCGCCTTTCCAGATGATCTAGTTCCCTGTTCAAACGAGGAAGGTCCCCAACACCACACCAACTTGCTTTGTCTGGTGTTTTAGGGTCTTTAGACATGGCTGCCAAGAGAAAGCTCCAATTAATGCTCCTCTTTGTGTCTTTGTATTCCACTTAGATTCTGGCTAGGAAGATTGTAAGGTTAAATATTGGAAAATAAATCTTAAGAGAGATTTGAAAGAACACAGGACAGCAAATTACACAAGGCTTTGGCCAAGACTGGTGACTCCTGTTAAACCCCATTTGGAAGACTGAAAGAGAGCAAGAGTGTCTTAGGTGAGACACAAGGAAGGATTGCCTGAGGGTGGATGGGTCTGCCAGGTCGTTGCCTCAGGGCTGGGCATTGGCTGCCTCACATGCCTATCTGCTCAAGTGGAACCAGTAGGAACCAGCAGAGCCCCAGGGAGTAGAGCCAGGAGTTGCAGGTTTTCGACCCAGCTCTATCACCAAATTAAATATATCACATGCTATCCCTTTGCTTCACTGTTCCCACCTAGCATATGGACTAAGCTACTCAGTACCCCACCATCTAGAAGAAATCAAAGAACATAATGGCTGTCAGTCTCTGTGGATACAAGGAGTTGATTTAAAAGCAAGGGCAGCGTCTTCTCCTGAGACCTTCGTGACGTGAACCGTGAGCTCTGCTTAATAGTCTTTGTGTGTATACATATGAGGGTGGGAACATGTATGCGTCCTGTGAGTGAGATTAATATCAAATTATTGGGAATGCTCTATTGGGAGTAGCCAGGAGCTGTGTTGGACACTCCATCTTGTTGACAGTGACCCTGTGAGACAGGCACTATTATTAGTCCCATTTTCCATAAGAAGGAGCTGAGGCCAAAGAGGTCAGATCCCATGTCTAAGAAGATCTAGTCAGGAAGAGGCAGAGCGCTTGATCAACCCCGGCCTGCCCTCAAGGAGGTTGCCGTCTGTAAACCAGTCTAAGGGAGGGCTGGCTTGGGCATCCATTTCCAACTGTATATGTTGTATGGATGTAGCACAGGTATCTTGGAGTGAACAGGGTTTAGAGTAGCCAGGTGGGTGGAGGTATTGCATATGCACACATGTATATGTGTGTGTATCCCAATGTGCACATGCATTTTAGAAAATTATACCCAAGGTAGAATCCAGAAGGTGGTGGCCCTTCCATGAAAGCAGCACCATATCTACATGGTACCCAAGCTGGAGACCAGGCCTCTATCACCTTTGATGCACTATATTAGTCAGGGTTCTCTAGAGAAGCCAACAGGGCGTGTGTGTGTGTGTGTGTGTGTGTGTGTGTGTGTGTGTGTGTGTGTGTATGGTTTCCCCCCAAAAAATGTACACATACTTTAACAGCTGATAACTCAATTTTGAAAATGTATTTTAATAAACCCTGTAATTGTAATTGTTGAGGCTGGTTAGTCCAAAGTTTTCAGGGTAGGCTGGCAGGCTGAGACCCAGGGAAGAGATGATGCTTCAGTTTGTATCTGAAGGTAGTCTGCTGGCAGAATTCCCTTTTCTTCAGGGAATATCAGGTTTTTTCTTAAGGCCTTCAACTGATTGGGCGAGGCCCACCCACATTTTGCACAGCAATACTGGCAGATAATTTGATTTAAATGTTAACTTTACCTAAAAAAATTTTCACAGTAACATCCAGACATGTTTGGCCAAATATCTGAGTACTAGCCCAGCCAAGTTGACACATAAAATTGACCATCACAGGGACTAACTGGCCTCTCTCCATCCTGGTCCTGGGATGGCTTAGGAAACCTCTTCTTTGTGAGGGTATTGTCCCCACAGACAAAATCACAGCAGGTTAAACAATATGGCTGACTCCCCCTGCCCAGGGGAGAGCTGTACCCAGGGGTCAGGAGGAACAGCCTCTCCCAGAGACATGCACGTTGTAGAGTCCTCGGGGGCTGGGGCTTCTGCCTTGCTGGTGGGGAGGGTGGATCCCTCCCTCTGGATCATGAGTAGCAAACATGTCCCTAGGAGCCTCACTGCATTAGTGGGATGGCTGAGGAGACTTCTGGGTGTTGGCATGACCTGCAGCCCTTTCTGCTTCCCACAAAGGTTTAACAGCACCTGGAATTTCTAGCCCTGGAATCTCTTCTTTCCAGAATATTCTCCA
Source organism: Cnephaeus nilssonii (assembly GCF_951640355.1). Classification (NCBI taxonomy): domain Eukaryota; kingdom Metazoa; phylum Chordata; class Mammalia; order Chiroptera; family Vespertilionidae; genus Cnephaeus; species Cnephaeus nilssonii. The sequence continues at coordinate 30,992,167 of NC_137088.1, forward strand.
GTCTTTCCTATCGGTGGCTGTGAGTCTGCTAGAGTTCCTAGTGGGCATTAGTCTACAGGCTCTGGTTATACTCTTGTGAGGACTGGCTGGAACCTCTTCAGGAACCTGGCCAGAGACCCTCTAGGTAGAAGGGGATGGCCTAAGGAGCGGAGAGGACCTTTAGCCACAGTGCCTGGCTCCAGGGAATGGGGAGCCCTGACAGCGTAGCCTGCCCAGCCCAGCATCTTTGATTCTCTGAGCCCACTGAAGACAGAGCTGGGCACCCGGATGCCATGCCTTTGACCAAAGGCTCAATCATGTCCTCGTTGAGTAGAAACCAGCACAGTCATCTGTCCCAGGGGCTTACTCTTAGGAGTTCAACTCATGAGGGCAGGTTTTTTTGGCTTGGGGGACGCAGAGAGTATAGAAGGGAGGCATCTATTGCAATCTGGGGGTTCAGGGAAGGACATTCGAGAAGAAGACATAGAAACAGTGGTAGTCAGTTGAAGTTGTGCGTGATGCAAGATAGGACATGGCCCAATCAAGGCCCTGCAAGTGGTTCAATATGGGGGGAGCCTAGAGTTGTGGAGGACAGAGGCAGAGAGAGGCAAGCTGTTAGGCATGCAGGGTGCAAGCCAAAGGAGTTTAGGCTCTATCTTATGTGCAACAATACTGTTAGATTATGTTTTCAGGCACTCACAGTGTGGAATGGATGGGGTGATGCTAGAGGTCAGTGGTCACAAGGCAGCTGTGGTGGTCACCCGGGTGACTGAGAAGAGGACTGTGACCACAGAGGTCTAATTGTGGGGCCAGAGCTGGAAATCATGGTTAGGATTGATTGATTGACGGATTGATAAGGCATGAGGAGTCAAGGGTGATGGAAGTCTGGTCTTTGGCTTGGGTACCGGTGGGGGGATGATGCTGTTTTTATGACAGGGCCACCACCTTGTTTAAGGGTTTTGGGGTCTGTGAAGACTCATGTACCACATGGTTCAGGGTTCGGGCTCTGGAAGAGGGGCCACACGCAAATGAAAGAGATAAGACAAGAAATAATAATTTGGAAATATTGGGGGACCAGGCAGGAGCCCAACTCAAGAGGAAGAACTCTGCTTGGGCTCTGGCCTTGCCATCCTTTTATTCAGTTTGGGATACACCTATAGCCCTTAGGCAGGCAATTTCCAGTAACAGGCAGACTATCTTATCAGTGAGGATTTACATGACTGTCTGGTAGGGAAGTTGCTTCAGCTACTAAACAGTGGGTGTACAGCCCTGACCTTTGCCAGGGCTTAAGGGTCACCAGCCTTCTGGGTTCCTTGTCCACACCTCTCTGCTAGTGAAGACAATGGGCAGCTTCCCGCAGGGGTCCCCTTCATAGGGCGCCCATCCTGCTTCTTTAATGGCCCATTTTATGAAACTGACCTTAGTTGGGATTCCTGGTAGCATTTTCAGCTCATTGACACATAGTTCCAACGTCTGCCTGGGTGCCCGGCTCAGGGAAGAGCAGATTGGAATGTGGTGCTGGGCAAGTTCACCTGCAGCTCCACAACTCTGCCAGGAGAGCCCTTGCCTGCCCCCAGCTCTGGCAACCCAAGAGCTGTTGCATCTCCTAGGAAGGGTCTAGGTGAGGCTGTTCTCATAGATTTTCCTAAGTTTCTACTTGTGGCTGGAGAGTCTTGGTGTTGGCAGCTGCATGTCAGGAAAATCTATGTGGAGCACCTACTATGTGCTTGGCCCTTTGCTGGCTTCTGAAGAGAGGGGGGCCAGGCCCTCATGAAGGACACATTGAGAGACCAACAGCTGACAGCCAATGATCAGAAATTGGTTTGGTTCGCAGCTTAGGAAAGGGAGAGGGCAGCGTGGACTAGAGGGTTAGGGATGCTTTAGGTCGGAAGGACAGCTTGAGTTAAGTCATGTCCAAAGGAAAGGAAGGGGGTGTCATCCATGATGGGGGAAGGGCAAGAGCAAAGGGAGGGCCAGGAGTGAGTGATAGGGAAAGGCTGGGTATGGGAGTGTGAATATATGTGAGTGTGTAAATTGCACAGGTCAGGCATTGCTTCTTTTTGAAATTCTCACCCACGGATTTGTTTTTATTGATTTTAGAGAGAGGGGGAAAGAGGAAGAGAGAGAGAGAGAGAGAGAGAGAGAGAGAGAGAAACATCGATTGGTTGCCTCTTGTATGCATCCCAACATGGGAACGTGCCCTGACTGGGAATCAAACCTGACACCTTTGGTGAACAGGACAATCTTCCAACAACGGAGGCACCCAGCCAGGGCAGCCGTTGTTTCTTTATATATTTTCTTAAGTCTATAATGTACAAATTATACGCTTCTAAGGGGGGGGGGATAATTGGGTATGCTTTTCCTTTTAAATCACAAGGGGAGGCAGACAGCGTTGGTACAGCTCTTCTTAGGGTGCCACAGCGCGAGCAGGGATGGAGAGTGTGAGGGGCTCCTGGACCCCGCTGATGGAGCTGCCCCACCCTGGCCCCCTCTCCATCAGGCCTCTGAAATCCGACCCCCCCCCCAAGGTCTCCCAACCCAGGCCTGGCCTCTAGCGCTCCTCTGTTATCATGCCAACCTTCCAGGATCTGGGTGTGGCACCCACAGGGACCTCAAAGAGGGGCTGAAATCATGAGATGGCCAATCCTGGAGATCGGCACCAGGGACCTGGTTTCCAGCACTGAGTCCACAGGTGGGCAGTATCCAGCCTGATGGCTGTGGACAGCAGTTGTCATCAGGCAGGAGGGGGCTGACACCTTGTGAGAGGTTGGCCGCTCACTGAGCCCACAGTAGTGGCAGGTGGAGAGCAAGCAAGGGGGCCCTGTGTCATTTCTGAGATGGCAAAAGCTCTGGTCTGGCCATGACAGGGTAGCCAGTGGTTGGCAAACTCATTAGTCAGCAGAGCCAAATATCAACAGTACAACGATTGACATTTCTTTTGAGAGCCACATTTTTTAAACTTAAATTTCTTCTAACGCCACTTCTTCAAAATAGACTCGCCCAGGCTTTGGTATTGTGTGGAAGAGCCACACTTAAGGGGCCAAAGAGCCGCATGTGGCTCGCGAGCCGCGGTTTGCCGACCACTGGAGACGATCCAGTGGGCTGAGAGGTTGTGGCAGGTCAGAGGGGCCACCTGTGCTGTTTCCCACCTGTTTCCCGAGTGAGGCCCATCTCCAGCTCCCACCCAGTCAGATGGCCTGCAGCCTGGGCTTGTGCAGCTGGGCTGGCCCAGGGCCGGGCTCACAGGGCTGCGGAGAGAACTTGCCTCAGGAAGGAGGTCAGGGGAAGGCCTGCTGCCCCAGCGGTAACTTGATTCCTGGACCTGAGACTTTTTCCATTTGTCAAATTGGTTTTCCCTTCTGGTTCCAGAGTGAAGATAAGCCTGGCCCAGCTGTCAGCGGGCCGCCACGCTGCCCTCCTCCCTTGAGTGGCTGCCTCTGCCTGCCTCCTAGACACCAGAGTCCCAAGTCACACCTGTGCAGTCCCTTTTCCTCACTCTGCTGGTGGCACCTTCTTAAACACACAGCCGAAGGATGCGCTCCTTCATGCTGCAGCCAGAGGCCTGGTCCTGCCCGCGGCTCCTGCCTCGTCACCTTGGAGCCTTTGCTCATCCCCGTTCCATCTTCCCAGAAACTTCTCTTCTCACCCTGTTTCCTCCTCCAGAAAGCTGGCCCTGGTTTCCCCTCTGTGCTCCGCAAAGCATCAGCACACACGTCTCTCGTTGCCCTGAGCAGGCGATACTGGGATTGCCGGTCTGTCGCCTCCCTTCAAAGCGAGACCCTGAGAGCAGGGGCTTACGAGGAGTTTTCTGAACCAAACCCTGAGTGGGACCCAGGAGAGGTGGGGAAGCCTCTGGCGATTGCTGAGTGTCTGTGGAGAAGAATGGTCCACAGCTCAGCCCTTCTCTCCTGAGAGCCCTGGTCAGACTGTGCCAATGAGGGGCCCGTGGACTGGAAATTCACTCCGGAGTGGGAAGGCAGATGGCAGTAGCACTGACTCCACACAGAGCACCTACTATGTGTCAGCGCTGTTTTCCAGAGTTTAACATGCCCTATCTCTCACCCTCCCAGAGCCCTGTGAGGCAGGTGGTGTAAAAACATCCCTCCAACGAAGACAGTGAGGTGCAGAGAGGGGACGTGACTTGCCCAGGGGCCCCAGCTGCTAGCACTTGGAGTAGGGATTAGGTTTCCTGTTGGTCTCATCTCAAGGTCCGTTACTTTGCACGACTCCACCCTGGTCCCCTGTGGGAACAAGCCCGCTCTAGGAAGGTCCATTCCAGCCTGAGGAGCGTGTGCTGTTTGTTTCTTACCCAGCATCCTGTCAGGGTCCCGGGCACAAGCATCTGACAAGTCATGTAAACTCTGACGGGCGTGAGCCCTGACGTCAGGGCCAGCTCCTCCTCTGTTAGTGTTTCCTAATTGGTGTTATCTCGGCAGTTGCTTTAGAAATTGACTTTGATGGGAAAAAAAAATTAATTACATAATGAATTACTCTCTGAGGAGCAGGCCGTTGAGTCATGGCTCAGCCACGTGTGGGGCAAGGAGCCGGCTGAAGGGGAGTGTTTGGGATGAGTTGACGTGCGTCCCCCACAGCCTGCCTCTGCATTTTTCCGTGGTGACTGCACGATGGATTTTGGGACTTGAATGGCCTGCGGGGATAACACAGGGTGTATGGGCCACAGGGAAACATCTGCGCCATTTTGCTCCAAACGAACCAGAGAAAGCTGAGTGCGTAAGAAGCCTTGTTTTGAAATGTGCTTTCAAAACAAAGGGTTTCATAACAGCCACGATTGCAGAAACAACTGCTGATGGGAACAACTTCCTGGAAAGCAGAGGCCTCCATGAGAGCTGGGATTTAAAAGGCCAGAACAAGTTACAAAACAGATCAACCTAATTGAAGCTTAGCCTTACTCTCTGCGCCCACACACATGTAGGTGCTTCCCGCAGGCTGCAGACTTTGTTTTAGCCTCTGATGCTCTCCCATGGCCACTGAGCCTTTGTTTCAAGGTCTGAGGCAACGTAGGGGGGTGAGTGAGGTGGACTTCCTATTCTCCCCACCCCTAAGTCCTTGGTATAAAGAGAGGGAGCGCCTTCCGCATTGGTTGCCTAGAGCTGAACTATGTGTCCCTGCCCTCTGGCCACAAGATTGGACCAGGAATTGAGGCTCAGCCAAAGGCAGCCTCTCATAGGCTCAAGCGGCTTACAGGGTGCTGTGGTGCAGGCTGCTGTCCAATAGAGAGTCGGGATTTGGTATCATGGCTAGTGGGCCCGATCAAATCCTCTCCTCTGTGGGTACCAGGAAGGAGGGATACATGCCAGCAGGCAGGCAGAGAAAAGGTGGAAGTCAGGAGATTCTGAGAAGCCCCGGGATAGCAGGAGAGCAGGGTCAACTGAGAAGGCAGTTGGTGGCAATGGGAGGAGACAGAAGCCTGGATCACAAGAATGTCAGAACCCGGGAGCCATAGTGGTTCCTGAAGGATCTCCTGTTCTCTAGCTGAGCACCTACATGTCTCCACATAGCCATACTCTACACACACTTCCCTGGAGAGTCTTTGCTCCCTAATGGAACCTAGCCAGCCAAGGGCCCGCCCACGTTCCTGCCCATGGAGAGGGTTCTGCTGGGCACCACAGACAAGCAAAAAGAGCAGATTCTGCCAAGGGGAATTGCCAGCCTTGGCATGGTCTCCATCCCACCCTTCTTCCAGCTTTTGGGTTGGGGAAGCTGGCGGTGGGACCCTCTGCTCTCTGGTCAGCAGGCAGTGGAGGGGGTGCTGTGCTGAGGCTGGGGATGCTTGGCGGCCCCAGGAGACCTGGCCTCCGGACCAGAAGAGTTTCCCACAGAGGTGGAAGGACACCGTTCTGCTTTGGATTTGGAAAGGGTCTTGCTGCATTTTTCCAATGTTGGTTCAATGAAACTCAAAACTGTTTTTTCTAATGTTTCCCCCCCCTTCATTTTTAAGTCACTCTGTGTGCGCAGAGAAAGGCACTACATGTGCTTTTGATTCCTTTACCCTGAAATCATCACCCTTCCTCCCTTGAGAAATCCTGTGTCTCAGAAACCTTTGGAGACGTTTAAGCCCTTTCACCCCCTCTTAACACCAGGACCCCGCAGGCTGCTAGAAGCAAATGGATGCGGAGGGTTTCAATCAAGACAAAAGGCATTCCTCCCTGAGTGATCCCAGTGCGGTCAAGACCAACCTGAGCAGCAGCCACGTTCCCAGGATGCAAGGCCTTGGAGAAATCAGCACCGTTTGTGATGATGCTGAAGGCTGAAAAGCAGAGCAATGAGTGTCAAGTTGTAAATGATTATTAAGGGCTGACTTGCGTACTGAGTCCTTCAGCTGCAGCACACAGTCTTCCCTCCAGCCCCCGGGGACTGGAGGCTCATGTCCTGCACCCTAGCCCTGCATTCTGCCCTCAGCAGAGGCTTCCTGCCTCGTGTCTTGAGCACAGCAGCTCCTCTTAGGTAACCGACGGCGATGCTGACGGGGCAGGAGCACCGAGGGACGACAGGCTCTACATGTGACCTGCAGGAAGCTCATCCTGGACCAGTTCTGTGGGGAGTGGGAGAAGAACATGTTGCATTCACCCAGGCCAAGAAGCGGCTGTGCTCCTGAGAAGTGGTGCAGTGTAGGTGATAAGGGCACGGACTGCCTGAGTTCAAGTCCCGGCTCTGCCATTTACTAGTTGTAGGACCCTGGGCAAGTAGCTTCTGTTTCTCTGCCTCACGTTTCTGTCTGTCTGTGAGGCTGGAGATAACAACAGGCTTCCCACGATCATGGTGACTGAGCATGTGTGAGTGTGTGTTTGGCATCTAGCAAACGCTCTTCAAATGCGTGTTCTGATCAAGAATGTCATGTATGTGAATGAAATGATCTGATGTCTCAGATTTGCTTTAAAATAAAATATGGGAGCTGGGAAGTGGGTTGAGGTACAGATGCAACAGGACTAGCCATGAGTTGAGTCATTGATGCTGGATGATGGGTACACAGTAGTTCATTATATTATTATTTCTACTTTTTTTTGGAAACTTTTCCTAATAAAAAGTAAGAAAAGTTCTATGAATGTGTACATGTATATATATGTATCTATGAGAGAGAATAATGTTTATAGCAGAACTTTATTAATAGCATGCAGTACACAAGCTGATTTTAAGTGATATGCCAATACAATTTTATATTTAAACTAGAGGCCCAGTGCACAAATTTGGGCACCGGTGGGGTCCCTCTGCCTGGCCTGCACCCTCTTGCAATCTGTGACCCCTCGGGGGATGTCAGAGAGCCTGTTTTGGCCTGATCCCTGCAGGCCAGGCTGAGGGACACCACCGATACATGAATCTATGCACCAGGCCTCTAGTATGCATGTAAGATCTTTGGTTAATCTCTTCCTGCCCTCCCCCCTTCCTCCTTCCCTCTGAGATTCATCAGTCTGTTCCATGTTTCCATGCCTGTGCGTTGAGCGTCTGCCCCCTGGTGGTCATTGCGCATCATAGTTACTGGATGGTTGGCCGGTCGGCTGGTCAGCCGGTCGGCTGTTGCTTAGGCATATATATATATTTAAATTTAATTAATTATATGCCCTAACCGGTTTGGCTTAGTGGATAGAGTGTCGGCCTGTGGACTCAAGGGTCCCAGGTTCGATTTTGGTCAAGGGCATGTACCTTGGTTGTGGGCACATACCCGGTGGGGAGTGTGCAGGAGGCAGCTGATCGATGTTTCTCTCTCATTGATGTTTCTAACTTTCTATCCCTCTCCCTTCCTCTCTGTAAAAAATCAATAAAATGTATTAAAAAATTTAATTAATTATAGCAAGTGATATGGGCTATGATAGTGTGAAACATTCCCTTTTAAGATAAAGTAGAAAAAGTGAGTTGATTTGATGGAAGGAATTAAGAAGATAACGTGAGTGGAAGAAATATGTGGATTTGGCAAACATACTGGAGATAGAAATTGAATTGCTGAAGTTTTGGAAACGTCCTTAAAGCTCTGATGAGAGAGGACTCATGTTCATTTCTCTGAGTGCAAACTGTGTGAGTCTTATAGGACCATTTATCTAGAAAGTTCAGCAGCCAGAGGCAGGAGTAAGACTGTGGGCTTTGGAGATGCACAGGCCTCATTTCAATTCCCGACTCTTATCTATAATGGCTGTGTGACATCAGGCAAGCGACTTACCTGCTCTGGACCTTGGTCCTCATTAGCAAAACTGGGATGTTACATGCATCTTAAAATGTCGAGAATTAAATAAGATGATGCCTATGATGCACCTGCCTGGCAGGTAACAGGTGTTTAATAAATGGTAGCTTACTTGAGAAAGAAGTAGAAAAGGCCAGGTGGGCTCAGGGGCCATGTCTGAGGTCTGGGCATTGTCCTCACAGGTTTCAGAATAATTTTACTTCTACTTTAGACACAATTTTAATGTGTTTTTTTGTTGGTTTTCCTAGTCTGTGGCTTCTGAGAAATGGACAGGGGACAGGTGGGGACAGGCTGAGCAGACAGCACCTGTCAGTTGACACTATCAGCACACCATTAGCCACAGGACGTCTGTGTGGTTCCTTGGCTTGTTCTAACACTGTTGACAGTTTAGCAATTCTGTTCTTTAAAACGGCTTTCAGCCCAGTCAAGGCAAAGTTTGCTGTCCATAATTCACTAATAACATCTTTTATTGAGCATTTACTATGTGCCAGGGACCAAGCTAAGAACTCCACATTAACTTCCTGACTCAGCTATCCTCTAAGGGAGGTGCTGGTTCCCAGCTGAGGACGTTGAGGCTGAAAGGATATGGTGACTTTCCGAGGGCTCCACTGCAAGCACGTGGCAGGGCCAGGAGAGACCCACGTGGGATTCCAAACCCACGTGCTTGGTCACAGGCCTCCATAGCCCTCTATCTGAGGAATCCTGCGTACTTCTGACGAGCCCCTGTGGCCCCTCAGGACCTGTACATCCCTTCTCCCACTGTACGGCCCCAGTCTTGGTGTGGTGACCTGGGGTCCTCATTATGTTAGCTTGTGGGGACAGCTGCCTGGTGGCTTGGGGTGCCTTTGCGCGCGCGCGTGCGCGCGCGCGCACACACACACACACACACACACACACACAGGAGTGGCTCTCCCCAGTCTGGAGACCCTTTACACATTTGCACTTAAAAGTGCAAGCTCTGCACATCTTCAGAGGAGATTTAATGACAAGCAGGCTTTGAAGATTTGCAAACTGTATTTTTAGGTCACAAGGACCTTCCCTTTTTTGTGTGTGATGGTGTGTAGGGATGGCAAACATATGTCTTGGTTTCTGCCACTAGTGCCCGGAATCCCAAAGATAATGGTTGTTTGAACTTTACAGTAGTCTGTTAACAGATTTTCAAACAATTTCCCCCTAATCCAGCAGTTCTCTGTAGATACTCACAGGCATCTAACATTTCCAAGAGAAAAACAGTAGCCTGGGGCTTAGAAATGGTAATGTCCATTAATTGAATTCACAGAGCTTCTAAATGGGATGATCTCCTGGGCAGGAAAAAATATTGTCTTCAATGAAAAAAAAAACATGGAAAAAATATTGTCACTTCGGGCAGTCACAGTCGGAGATATTCAGCAAATATGAGGTCTGATCACAGGTAAAGGGGTAAACCAGCATTTACCTGTCTAAGTGCATGTTACCTTTTTAAAAAAGAAATTTGCCTGAGGGCTCTACACTTGTCCCAAAGATGGTATCACTGCTCCATGCTTTTCGATGGTTTCTCCCAAGTGACCACCTTCAGAACCCAGTACATATTCATTTCCATGTCTGTAAGGCAATTCTTTGTTTCTGGGGCCAGATTTGGCTTTTAGAAAATTCATCCCAAAGTCAATCTTATTTGGCTCATAACTCTACAGGGCTTCAGCTGAACTGGGCTGGGATTGGCTGATCTTGGCAGGGTTTGTTCATGTGTCTGTGGGTAGCTAATCCTGGCTGAGTTTGCTCATGTATCTAGGGAGCAGCTGGATTATGGTGGGTCTACAACTTTTGATGCTTCCAACAGTCCTCGTTGAACAAGGCCCGTGGTCGGCAAACTGCGGCTCTTGAGCTGCATGCGGCTCTTTGGCCCCTTGAGTGTGGCTCTTCCACAAAATACCACGGCCTGGGCGAGTCTACTTTGAAGAAGTGGCATTAGAAGAAATTTAAGTTTAAAAAATTTGGCTCTCAAAAGAAATTTCAGTCGTTGTACTGTTGCTATTTGGCTCTGTTGACTAATGAGTTTGCCGACCACTGAACTAGGCTCCTAACTCCATCTTCAAGTCCCAGTCTGAAGCCAGGGTGCCTGGGAGTGGAATTTGGCCCTGCAGATGCTCATTGCGGACAGCTAGGATCAGCAAGTCCTGCAGGCTGTGAACACACTCATGAATAGTCACTGTCCCTCTTCAGAACCCTAAGCCCTGGGAATAGAAATGCTACTCAACTGGCTTTATCTTTGTGAATATGGAGGGGACCCGGTGCCTACAGAGGGCCAGGAAGATGGGTGGGGAGGAGAGATCAGCTGTAAGGGCTGGAGATGCCCTAAGACAGACAAATGAATAGACAGATGGACAGACAAACAGATATGCCAGATTCAGAAGACCTCAGAGCCATTTAAAGAGGAGCAGTGCCATGGCAGGTGCTGGCATCTCCAGATGGAAGTTCCCTTCCTGGTCCAAGTGAAGGCTGTAGGAATTCCTCTAGGTCCAGCCTGCAGAGAGACAGCCAGGCAGGGCTCATGGGCTCAAAGCAGCTTTTGCTACAAAGATCAAGGGATGACGCATTTAAAAAAGCAGCAGTCATCTCTCTATGCCCTGGGGAGCCTGAGCAAGTTTATTGCAGGCAGGAGGTGTCCTTAAGTATTTATTCAAAGGCTGTCCTGAGCACTTATGTGTGCCTGCTGTGTACATGTGCTCTGTGCTCTGGGGAAGACCTGAAGAAAGACCCAGCCTCCGTTTTCAGCGAGCTGGTGGGCTAGCTGGGGGTCAACAACTATTGCATAAATTGGGAAATGGGGTACATAGGGAATAGAGAACAACAAAGGAGGGGCTATATGCCATTCCCTCATTCATCTATTCATTCGCTAAGCAATTGTCTTTTTAAATATATATATATCTTCATTGATTTCAGAGAGGAAGAGAGAGGGTGATAGAAACATTAATGAGGAGAGAGAATCATTGATCGGCTGCCTCCTGCACGCCCTGCACTTGGCACCGAGCCCACCTGGCATATACCTTGACTGGGAATCAAACCATGACTTCCTAGTTCATAGGTCGACGCTCAACCACTGAGCCACACCAGCCTGGCTCAGCAAATGTCTTGGAGTGCCTTCTCTCCGCCAGGCTGGCCATGGCTCTGCCCTCTTGTAGCTCACAGTCTGGCTGAGGGGTGGGGGCATGATTGGTGCTGGATCAGATAGAAACACAGGAGCTTGTAGGCACAGAAAATGCAGCCTCTGGGAGTGGAGACACTCGAGTCAAACCTTAAAGGCACAGCAGGATTTGGGGAGGGTTTTGGAGGCAGAGCAGTGATAGGTGCAGGAGACAGTGGTCTCCCTTGCCGAGGCCAACCCCATCCATGATCACTGACCTACCACCGTCTCTCCTGAGAACAGGACCGAGAGAGGTTTGCAGAACTCTCACATCAGTTCATTGACATGTGGGGTAAGAATGACGGTCGTGGGAAAAGCCCGTGGAAAGCTCTGACACGGCCCTCCTCCCTGTAAGGCAGTACAGAAAACAAGAACACTCCGTCCAGGGGGCGCTGGCAGAGATTCTGGCTCCCCTCGGTGACCTAAAGGGTGTCATCGCCCTACCTAATCCACGGCCTGGCACCTTCCACACCTTGTTGGATTCTGGCGGACAACGCTGGACTATCCCATTCCTACCTAATGGTAAATTGTGACCTGGCTCGTTAGCCCATCAAAATAGCCTGTTCATAGTGGTGGGACCTGGCTGGGTGACATAACCCTGACTCAAACACACACCACCAAGTAGCTGGACACTATAGACCTGAGGCAGGGACCACAGCTACTCAGCAGAGGCACCTGGATGACGTAACCCCGAAACATGCACCACGTGGATACCTTGGACCTTCAGTGCGTATACATCAGAGAAACCCAGTTGTTGCCAGTCAGTCCACTTCACCCAGACTTTGCTTTCCCAGTGTGGGACAGAAACAACTCTGTTGGCTTTGACAGAGCTTCTCTAACTCTTCCCTTCCCTTCCCCAAGAGCTTACTTAGAATTTGTTCTAGATCAGGTTCCCTGTTTGGTGGGGAAAACTTTCACTCACCCCTCAAATGTTGGTCTTGAATTGTCTTTATTTTAACATGAAGAAGTAGCCCTATTGCAGCTGCCGAGCCAGGTGTGCGCTGTGTTGGAGAAGCGCCACACAGTTTCCAGCAGGTGATAAACATCGATCTGGCAACCGTGTGGCTCAGCCACCGTGAAGCAGGAGCAGAATCAGTGGGGATTTGCATGGGCAGACAACAGTAAACATTTGTGGTCTTTCCCCAGAATAACGTTACTTCTCTCACTTGAGTTACAGTATAGTGTGAAGGGACCTGGACTCTCTGGACATATGGAAGAATCTCACAGTGGTTCACTAGGTTGATGACATGTGAATTGAACTGGATGAGTAAGAAATGGCAGGTACAGTGGAGGTGTTGGTATGGCATGGGTTCTCCACATGGGAGGAGGTAAATCTTAGGAAGACACGGGCTTGCTGGGACGTTTTCAGGGATTCAGTGGGCAGAGGCATGCTGGAATAGCCCTTCCAAAGGGCAATTGTATCTTGAGCCTCCCAGCAAGCAGCGCAATGCTTGGGCTTGTGGAGGGAGCACACGCTGCACTTCAATACAATAGCCTGACCCGTTTATGGGGGACAAGGAGACTGGACAGCTTGGGGGGGGGGGCATGGTGTGAAGGGGTTTGTGGCAGGTCCATGCTATGGTGCAGGTGGGTTGCCAGTTGGGACAGTTGACCTGGTAGATTCTCTGGAGAGCTAGCATTTGGGAAGCTAATGACAGAGTCTGGCCAATGTAAAATGGCCAAGTAAGTCTGCCATTTGGTTGTTTAGTACTTCTGCAATGGCACCCTGAGCCTGACACAGCCATGGGCCAGGGCACAAGACTAGGTAGGCAGAGCTCAGGCCTGATCCCAGATCCCACTCCCCCTCTTGCTCAGGCACCCTTGGGAGGCCCGGGTGGACTACTGTATCCTTTTAAAACATTCTCTGAACAGCCCTCTATTAGCAGTTTACCATGCCTCTGCAAGGGAGGTACTGCAGGGACCCATGTTCCCACTAATAGGTAAGAAAACCAAGACATAACTGGCTCACAATGGAAAGATGCTAAGGGTCTTGTTAAAGGTCTTTCAGCGAGTCATTCATTTATCCATTCACCAGTTATTTATTGAGAAGGTTCTGGAACCAACACTGTCTAACACCAAAGGTATCCTGGTAAAGTAGACCCAGTCCCTGTTCTAAAAAAACTGGAAAGGGAAAGTGGAAGTCAACTGGTAATTCCAACACTGGAATAAATGTTAGCAGAGGTGGAATAATAGGGCTCTGGGTGAACTTGGAAGTGGGAAGAGAGAGGGGGAAAGAGAGAAGGAGGGAGGGAGGGAGGGAGGGATAGAGAGAGAGCGGGAAAGAGAGAGAAAGAGAGAGAAATGGAGGAGACCCTCTGAACTTGACATGGTTCTGAGTGGCTGGCTGGAGCCAGGGTGGGGGATACAGAAGGGGTTGGGAAGATAGTCCTTCAGGTTCCAGACTCTTTCCCTGTCCGTAGCTCCTGCTCCCAGGGCAGCTGTGCCCAGAGCTACCACAGTGGGCACGGCCCCAGGCCATTTCATTAGGGAGGTTTGTTTCTAGATTCATCCTTTAAGCCCTATTAAGTCTCTTACTTAGTGGGGGAAGCAGCAAATCAAGATGACATTTCAAAAGCAGTGGCCCAGCCTGGTCTGGAGGAACAGCTAAATCCTCACCCATATTAAATACCTTCTCCTCAACAGCAGCGGCTGGGCCATTTAGGAAAATTAAAAGGAGAAAGATGAACAGAGAACGGGGAAATTAAAAACAAGTGTAATAGTGTTTCCAGTCCTGTGGCAATTAAGGGACCTCACATATGGCCTTTTCACTTTATCCTTCTCTTGGCTTATTCAGAGGGTCCGTCATTATGAAAGTGGTTTTGCAAAGAGGTGCTCGGGTTTCCAGCTTCTGTCATTAGGCGAGCCAGGTACCTGGGCTGATGGCAGACCCATGACTGCGCGTCTCACAGGACACGAGCTGGAGACTGTACTGAGAAACGTCACCCTGGAGAGAGATTTCTGTGTGGCAGCAGAATTCAGGGTTTGTCTTTAAAGCCAACACACAGCAAAGGAACTGGCTGACAGACGTGGGAAAGAAGGTCTATCATTGCTATTCATCAGACAGGGCTAAATTAAAAGAACAGTGATATACCATTTTTAAAAATATACTTTTTTATTGATTTCAGAGAGGAAGGGAGATGAAGAGAGGGAGGGAGGGAGGGAGGGAGGGAGAGAGAGAGAGAGAGAGAGAGAGAGAGAGAGAGAGAGAGAGAGAGATAGAGATATGAGAGAATCATTGATTGGCTGCCTCCTGCAGGCCCTCCCCTGGGGATCAAGCCTGCAAGGGAATTGAACTGTGACTTCCTGGTTCATAGGTTGACACTCAACCACGGAGCCACGCCGGCCAGGCAGATACATGATTTTTAACCCACTGCATTAACACAGGTTAGGGAAAGAGAAGACTTAAAGCTACTGAGGACGTAGTAAAAGGGCAAGCTTGTGCATTGCTGGTGGAAATATAAAATGATGCCAACTTTTTGGAGAGTAGTTAGGCCAAATGCATCAAGACTTTTAATATGTAGTATTAAGAATTTAAAAAAATGTTGCAATAGTTGGTATAATAACTCTACTTCTAGAAATAGGTCCTAAGGAGATATCAGAAACATAGACAAAGAATTAGGCAGGGATGTGTTCATTGTAATGTTATTTCTAGTATCAAAAAGAGAAACTTAGATGCCTACCGATAGAGATTACTTATGTACAAAATGGTGCACCCATAAGAAGAAATGGTGGCCATTTGTTTCAAAGATAACCTTATGTGCAAATACTAAGTTAAAAGCGTACAAAATACTTCATATACTATGAGTTCTTTCAACTCCCTGTCTCTCACATATACCTTCACCCCCCAACCATACCTATACTCATACCCACACTCACACAGTCAATGTGTCTTAATAGATCTTCACTCTGCTGTCCACTCAGTTGAACTATGACTAGTTAGATGAACTGATACCCTGTATTTCTTCTGTAAACAAAGAAGCTGGTGCCCAGGGCAATGGGAAAGGTAGTGATAAATCCGATTCTTAGCTGTATGCTTACCAAGTGTCCATTATTTAGTATTCTCTTAAAATTCTGCCAAAGTCTGTTTGATAATATGTTATTGAGAGTTTCTGCTTCTATATTCAAAATGCTTGACCCATTTGGTGTGTGTGTTCGGGCAGATTTGTTGTAAAGGTTAAAGCTAGCCTTGTAAAAGGGGCGTAGGCACTGTTTTTACGATGCTCTGATCGCATAGCCTGAGGATGATCTGTTTGCTGAAGGCCCAGTACAATTTGCCTTCCATACCATCTTCACCTAGTCTTGTCTTTAGATGAATGACTCTTTTTTCTGTCTCTTCTATGGGTATCTGCCTGTTAATGTCTTTTCTATTTTCTTGAGCCAACTTTGTAATTATATTTTACTACAAAAATATAGCATTCTTTGCTTACTTTTATTTTATAATTATATTATTCTGTACATTCTCCTATGCTTGCTTATATTCATTGTCAGAAAATGCAATTTTGAATTCTGTATAAAAATATCCAATAAAAAGAATTCTAATAAAAATAGCTATTTTAAATAAGCACATGCTGTGCATCAGGCACTGAGCTAAGAGGCTTAAACGCTACTTCCATTCACTCCCCACAACAGCCCCAGGTGTCAGAACTGTTATCGTCCCTCCTTTTCAGGTGAACAAATCAGGGGCTGTAATTGTCCAAGACCATGTCATTTGTAGGTGGTGGAGCTGGGATTCAAGCCTGTGTTTGTCTGTGTCTGAGCCTCTGTTCTTATCTACTGGGCTATACTGTTCTTTTTTTTTTTTTTTTGGGGGGGGGTTACTCTTTTAAAACAATCTGGACAAG
Organism: Cnephaeus nilssonii; assembly: GCF_951640355.1. Lineage (NCBI taxonomy): Eukaryota > Metazoa > Chordata > Mammalia > Chiroptera > Vespertilionidae > Cnephaeus > Cnephaeus nilssonii. The sequence continues at coordinate 31,008,338 of NC_137088.1, forward strand.
TGGACAATAGACAAACAAAAGCATGCGCCACCGGCAACACCCTGCAGTTTTAGGAGTTTGCTGGTCCTCAGGCGCAGGCTCTGGGTATTTTTGCATCGTCTTCCTCGGCCAGTTTCCTGAGCAGGAGCTGCTTGGGGCAGTGCTGGCTGCAACATTACCTGGATACTTCATCTTTCCACCATTGTTAAGGCACAATGTATTCTATCTACGTGGTTATTTCCTAGAGAAATGAAGCTCACTCCTAAAAGCACCAAAATGAATAGGAGCCATTCTCACTTGGAATTTTGGAAAATGCTTTGTATAACTCTTAGTTTTCTTTTTGAAGTTGACACTGTAATTTGATTTTTTTCCATTTTTAAGTGGAAATTTTCTGAGATAATTGTAGATATACATGCAGTGGAAGGAAATAACATGGTGTGATCCCTTGTATCCATTGCCCAGTTTCGCCATTGGTAACATTTTGCAAAACTACAGTGCAGTATCACAACCAGGATATTGACACGTGTACAGTCCGATAAGGCTATTCAGATTTCCCCCATTTTATTTGTATTCATTTGTATGTTTTAAGTTCTGTACAGTTTTCTCACCTGAGTGGGTTCATGTTTACTTTTGAGCAGCTCCAACACCATAAGGCTCCCTCATGTCACCCCCTTACAACCACATTCACCTTTTCTCTGACACCTGTGTTTTTAATTCCTCAAATATACACCATCATCAGAGTATGTATTAAATAGATTAATCAATTTATGTATAATCTGATTGTCAGAAGGCTGCAGTAGGAATTAGTGGGGATGGTGCTAATACAGTGTGCTCACACAAACACACATACATATTCATGCAAGCATCTATACGGAGCATCGCAGAGCAGGGCTCATACTATTAAGTCCTAAGACAGGCCATGCACAAGAAGAGTGCTCCAGTGTCATATAACTTTGGAAAACTGTACTATGTCCCCGCTCTTGGAGATCCACACAGCACATAGTCCTGCAGTATAAAAACGTACTTGATTTCTTGAAGCATTTCCAAAACTTACTTGACTATAATAGATCCTTTGGTTATGAAACTCTTATTTCATCTCTAAAAGTTTCCCACCAGTCTTGGTAAGGTAGAATAAAGGGAAAAGAACATGGACATGATTTGCAACTAAAAGACCTGGGTCTGACTCACCTTTGATAGTTATGTGACCCAGGCAAGTTACATAGGGACTTTTGAACATGGATGGAAGTGAGAGGTGATAGCAACTTTTGGAGGTTCCTCAAAAGTAAAATGAAGTTGTGAAAACAGTGTTTCAGTAAAATACCATGTCCAACATTTGCAGAATACACATTATTTTCAAGTACAAATAAGAAATTTGTAAAAAATCGCATACCCTTTATTATGGTCAACTGGTAAATATACTTGTAAATGTTTCCCTGAGTTCTGTAAGTGAATAATTTGGGGACCACTGTTTGTAGTTGACATCTGAAGTGGGGGCAGTCTTGTGGGACTGAGCCTTTAACCTGTGGGATCTGCCTAACTTCACGTAGGTAGGGTCCAGATGGAATTGAATGGTGTTGGGAGAAGTGGTTGGTGTGGGAAGAACATCTGTATATTGGGTGGCCAGGGATGTCCCAATAGTGTGTAGTGTCCTTTCACTGTGTTCTAGGGTAGATAGAAAAATGGGAGGGTGCGTGGGAAGAGGTCAGCCAGAGACCTTGTATGCATATATGCATAATCCATGGACACAGATAATAGGGTGGTGAAGGCCTGGGCAGGCTAGAAGAGGTCAGAAAAAGGGGACATATGTAATACTTTCAACAATAAAGATTAAAAAAAAGAATGCTTGTTGATAACTGTATAAACAAAGTATGGAATACTCATATACTGGAATATTATGCACTTAAGTTGCATATAACAACCAGAGTCAATTAAGAACATATAAGGTGATCTTTAGAAGCCATATATACTATGTGATTACATATATTAATACTGTTAGGGTGAGAACAAGGAAGAGCTATGATTGGAATGTGATCTGTAGTGGCTGCTGGAGTCCAGGCAATGTTAAGTGTTTCTTTGAGGGAGGAGTACATATTCACTGCAGAGTAACTTGTTAGGGCATACATGGATACTTTTTTAATGCAAGTTATATTTAATAATAAAAATGTTTTCAAAGTCCCCGTATTTTAGAAATATCTATTTGGTTGGCTGAGCCAGGTGGATTGCAGGGGGTAAGAGGCCGGAGGAGGGGCCAGGGGATTTTGTACAAATTTGATCCTCACAACATCCCTACAAGCTGGGCACTGGCATGCCTGTTTTACAGGTGAATTAACTGAGGCTCAGAGACATTAAGTCACTTGTCTGAGTCCACACAGCTCGTTTATAGCTGAACCAGAATTCAAATCTAGATCTAGGTCGGTGCCTCTTCTGCTAAACAACACAAACTCTCCGCAAGCCTCTGTTTACAAGTACTCTCCTATTTGCCAGCGCACACTGACAACTACCAGGACGTGGCCAGTGGCCTGACCGTGCTCTGTGGAGGCCCTACCAGCTCTTTCCCGCCTCGCCTGTGCCTGGCCCTGGCGTCGTCGATGGCAGGGAGCAATGTACCTCCATCTCATTTCTCCTGGTCCACGGGCTCAAGGAGAGGTAGGGACTGCCTTCTGATATGGAGGTATCTTCCAGTGTCCACGGAGCCCCTAAGTCCCAGAGCCTGTTGTTCGGGAGACCCACCCCAGCCAAGCGTCTATGAACAGCCGCGGCAGGTGGAGCCCCGCTGGTTGTGGGGCCTGCCTGGTTTGGATTATACCTGTACCTGCAACAAGAGCCTCCCGCCCAGCAGGGCCCTCCACACAAACCCCTGCCCCTTGGCCCTTCTGTTTGTTTTGCTTTGCACTGACCTGAAATGGATACCTCCACGGGTCCCTGCAGCAGGACAGACAGCAGTTGGGACCTGCGGGGACAATGGCTGTGCCCACCTGTAGGTCAGGGGTCAGGCTCAGCAGTGCAGCCCTGTCAGTGCTTCAAAAGCGGGGGCCTCAGTCCTGTGGGGCGCTGCCCATGGATCAGTGGCTGGCTGGCCCGCAGGTGCGCCTGGCTATTCAAGTCCGGTGACCGGGATGGGGCTGGGCTGTGTGTGGTGGCTTACCTGGGATTACAGCCCAGTCACAGGTGTCCACTCAATGCCAAGGAAGGGAGGCTGGGCTGGGGGAGCAGGCAGGGGCACCTGGGTCTCCCCAGAAAACACATTTGTGCACAGGCTGTACCTGGGTGGCAGTTCGAGGGACCACGTGCCAATTCTTGGGTCCGTTTTTTTTGAGAAGTGTTGGAAACTTTATAAATTTGGATATATTCTTTTTAGTCTAATCAGTCAATAGTTATCAAGTGATTGTTTTCCGAAAAGTGGAAGGAAAAGGCTGGAAGAGCTCTGTGTGTGTTTACCAATCTGTGCCTGTTGGGAAGGCCTGGTGCTGAAATAAATCAAACAAAGAAGGCCAGTGGAGAGAGAACGCATTCATGTGTTCACACAAGAAACATCCATTGCAACCTTACTACATGCCGGGATCACTAGGATACAGAGATCCTGCCATCCATCCATCCATCCATCCATCCATCCATCCATCCATCCATCCATTTTGCCAATGGACCAATCAACATTTCCTGAGTGACTTTTATGTCCTAGATTCTGGGCTGGTACTGGTGATACAGAAAGAAACAGACAGACAGTTCTCAAGTTCTCTCCGTCCTATGGTAGAGACAGATATATAAATAGATAATTGTAAGTGGCTATAAAACAGGTGTCTCCACAATAACAGGGTGTTTGGAAAGGGGTGCCACAGACAGACCCAAACTGAAGCAGGTCTCACAGGATGAAGAGCTTTCCAGGGGCACAGGGAAGAAGGGAGATGGAGACAGAGGTATACAGACGGGTACATTTGGGGGTGGGGGGGGGCTACTGGCTGTGGTGAAGGTGGGGAGGGGACTGGGAGAGATTATGCAGTGAGAGGGCGGTTAGGAGCATGGGCTTAGAGCTGACCATGTAGCGTTTAGAAAATAGCTGTGCTTAAGAGTTTGGGCTTTTTCTGAGGACAAGTGAAAGTAGGGCTGGGCGTTAAGCAGAGAGGTGACCTGACTAAATTTGAGTGTGGAAGGCTCACTTGGGCAGAGGTGGGGAGAACGGACTAGAGGGGCCTCACTACAGGGGGGTTGAGAATTTGTTGGAAAGTAGAAGTGCCCCAGGGAATGACATTTAAAAAAATATTTTTATTGACTTTTAGAGAGAGAAAGGGAGAGGGAGAGAGAGAGAAACATCAATGAGAAAAAAAACATCAATTGGCTGCTCCCTGCACGCCCCCCACCAGGGTTCGAGCCCACAACCTGGGCATGTGCCCTGACTGGGAATCGAACGAGCGACCTCTGAGTGCATGGGACCACACCCAGCCAACTGGACGACACTGGCCAGGGCAGGAATGACTTGTTTTCAGACACCTGGGTAAAGAGATGGGATGGCAACAGGATGGTCTATGAAGTCTCTGAGGGGCAGACTTCTGAGGCCTGGATGAAGGCCTGGACGAGGCAGGCCCAGGTGAGCATAAATCTGTCTGCAGCTGAGAAAGTCTGTGGAGGAGTGGGTGACCTTGGACCCTTGAGATAAACTCAACTGGCAAGACAGCAGGTCATGCCTTTGAGGCCTTGAGAAGCCCCATGCCTCAGGAGAACCAGCCCATTCAGTCTGCCGGTTGTTTCATTCAGCAAGCATTAATTGAACACCTACTATGTGTCAGGCCCTTTGCTAGACATTGGGCCCAGAGATAAGAAAGATGAAGTTTCCTGCTCTTAAGGACGGGCAGTTTAGTAGGAAATACAGATAATTAAGGAGTGATAATGTTAATACTAATACTCAAGTTTATTAAGTGCTTATGTGGCAGGCAAGGTTCTCAATACTTTATAACAATTAACTCTAATTTGTGTAATAATCCTTTGAGGTAAATACTACTATTATGCCCATTTTACAGATGAGATAAGGAAGGCACAGAATAACTTTCCCATGTCACACAGCTTGTAGGGGGCAAGAGCTAAGATTTGATCCCAAATCTGTCCTACCCAGAGTCTGTGGTCATAATTGTTGTGCAACACTACCATTTCCTTGCAAACCACCCCTGCTTTAACCTCCCCGGGGTTCCCCAACAGCTTCAGACTGATGCGCAAATTCCTTAGCCTGCCCCACCAAGCTCTCCATGACCCAACTGAGCCTGGAATCTTGGCCTCACTCTGCTCCTCCTCACCTCAGCCTTTTGCCTCTCTGCTCATGGTTCCGCACTGCCCTGCCTTCATCCAGGCTCTTCTCTCAGAAGGGAGTGAGAGGCCCCTATCCTGTCCCCGAGGAGTCCCTGCTGACCTCTCTGAGCAGAGTGAAGTGATCCCTCCTCTGAGTGCTAGCAAGATTGGTTCACCCACCCATCGTAGCCCATTCTTGCAGACATTACAGAGACTTGCTTCACCCACATGTTGACTGGTAACTGAGTTTGAGACCAAAGGGTAAGTGTTGTTTCTACTACTGTATGTGCCTATGGTTGTTCTATCTAGCTTTTTCCAACTCATTATTGGTCTTGGATTTCTTGTCTTTAGTTACTGGTGCTAGCTCAGGAACCCACCCTCATTCTAATGTTCCCGGGGGAAATGCCATTTCCATGGCAATAGTCTGTTTTGCACACAGTGTTCAGGAGTGCCCCATGGACAAAAGAAGGGCCTGGGGTGTAAGGTCGCTTAAAGAATCCCCTAAAGAGGGGCCATGTCCTCTTGGAGTAACAGCGGCTGGAAATGCACCAGATGATCCCAGATCAGCTTACAGTATGGGAAAGAAGGAAGGCATCAAAGATGAATGGGGTTGCGTCAGAAGTATAAATTAATAGTTTAAAATATTGTTATCAGGAAAGAAAAAACAATGTTTATATGCTCTGTTGATTTGTGGATAGGATGCTGTCGCAATAAATTTAATAGTTTTGAAAACGTCAACTGAATTGCAGAGAACTGACACATGCAAATGAACCAAGAGGTTCAATTACGCATAGTTCCCCGATCAACCCTCTTCATCCAACTCTGTAACTGCATTTTTATGGCAGCGATCATGGCAGTAAAATCATTTCTCAGCTTTGCCTTGCAGTTGTTGATTAAGAGTATTAAACCTTGAAAAAAATATTCTAAATATAACATCTCTGAGAACCACTCGTTGACACTTCAGTGAACAAAGGCTTTATTCACCTTAATGAATTTTTTGCCCGTAGTCATGGCACAGTTGACATTTTCTCTCTGAAAAGCATCAACCTCAAGTTTGAAAACCTAGACCAGCATATTCTTCCTATTAAGCCAGCACACATCTGTGCGGTAAAGCAAGCTCTCAAAACAACTTTTCATTTTATCTTCAAATGGCCCTAAGAGCCCAGCTGGTGTGGCTCAGTGGTTGAGCATCGACCTATGAACCAGGAGGTTGGGGCACATGTCCGGGTTGCGGGCTCGATCCCCAGTGTGGGGTGTGCAGGAGGCAGCGGATCAATGATTCTCTCTCATCATTGATGTTTCTATCTCTCTCTCTCCCTTCCTCTCTAAAATCAATAAAAGTATATATTTTAAAAAATGACCCTAAGAGACAAGTATTCAAACTGCTAAGTTTCGATGGAAAGTTTATCACGTAGAACAGGTTTCAGGAACACACATTGTGTGCAAGGGCCCATGGGGCCACCGTGTTCTGCCATTTGCCCATCAGAGACTTGGCTCACCTGTTCAGGAGTCTGAGCTCCTTCTTTCGAGTTGATTCTGACCCTTTCAGACCTACACATCTTGGTGAAAATATCTCCCCTGTTATTTTACCATCAACCACTTTAGAAATTAACTCATTTTCACAGGCACTCATTAGAGTGACAGTGAACCAAGACTGATAAAAGGGCCCAATCATGAATATCTGTGTTTTCATAACCATAGTTTCCCAGTTTCCCCTGCGTCATTCAAATAGGTCTTCTGGAACCACTAACACACATTGGTAGACAGTGTGGCTCTGTAAGGACACCTTTTCCCAAGTCAGCTGCCTCTTTTAGATGCAAATCGAGGTGTGGTCCTACCTGCAGTGAAGCACTTCACCTACTTTGTTCCTAGGACTCAAGCCACAATTTCTGAGCCATTTCTGAAACAGAGTCAAGAAATCTTTTTGGAGACTCTTTAATTTGCTTTTTCGATTGTGTTTTTCATTAAATTACTCATGGTGAAGCAATATGTCAGGTCTTCGCTGTTTCATGCTTTCAGGTTATTTGGTGATTTTTTTTTTCTTTGAAATAGCATGCTTGACTTTTTCAGTGTCATTGCAGTAGAGATGGCTTGATACCATCATTTCATGTGCTCATCTGTAACGCCACAAAATCAAACTTCACCACAATAAACCCGCCTGAGCTCACCGCTCAGTATTTTAGGGAGTTGCTCACTACCAGTTCACGAGATGTGCTTCGGGAGGAGTTCTGGCCCTGCTGGCTGTCATGGTCACATGGTAGGCTTCAAGGTCAATAGCACGTTTTCCATGACCCTGTGACTCACTGCTCTTCTGGATTTGCCCCAGTCGCTTCATATTTTCACTGGTTGCAAGCTTATGCTTCAGATCTCCTATTTTTAACCACTGATTCATGTCCTAAGTTGAAAACAAAAATTTAAAATTGCTATACTTTAAAAAAAAAAAAGAAATAATAAAGTAACCCAAACTTCTGGCTTCTTTGTGTTTGGGGAAAATTTGCTGCGGTGGGAAGTGGAAAGATGCCCAGCGATGTTTGTAAGCAGAATGTGTGATCAAGAGGAGCAATAGCAGGCAGCCGAACAGATTTGGGAGGTCCGTGGTGGTGTGTTTTTTTTTTTCTTTCCTGGATTCAAAGTGAAAATAAAACTGGCAGACTCCTTTTTCCGGAACATTTCAAAGAATTGCTGAGAAAACACATGTCCTGCCCAGCCCTAGCCTGTGGCTGAGACATTGGCCAAGTCTGTTTTTGCTGCAATGGTGCACTCAGTTCTATGCTAACTGTATCAGCTTTCTTCATCACAACACAAATGAACTGTTTTAGCTCTCACTGCACAGACAGCTTTTGTGTTATTTTGTGAAAAATGACACAGATCAACCGGGATTAGGGGGCTTGGCTGATTTTACTCGTGCATATATGACACAAATCCTTTTGATTTTGGAATTTGCTTAAAACACATTTAAAAAATTTAAAAATGAATACATGCTCACTGTTAAAACTCAAGCATTACAGAACTCTATAAAATAAAATAAAACGTATTTTTTTCTCTCCCTGCACTTACTACTCTCACCCCCTCCCACTCAATAGAATTAACCACTAAAAATAATTAGCTATTTATTTTTCCAGCTTTTTCTTTCTATTTCTTTATTCAATGGCACACAGAAACATATGCAAGTATGTCATTGTAAATTAAAAATGGATAGAGGATCATATTATTTTGTAACTTGCTTTTTTTTTTACTCAGCTGTATGTCTTGGCAACTCTTTTTATTGTCTGATTTATATCAATGTATCATAATTTAACCATTTCTTTACTCATTTACACTTGCTTTCAAATTTTTACTATTACAAAAAAAGTCCCCAGTGAACATTCTTTGTACATATGTCCTTGTGCACTTTTGTGAATAGTTCTGTGAGGTAGAGTCCAAAAATGAATTGCTGGGTCAGTGGGCTTGCAGATTTAAAAAATGATAGATGCTGTCAGATTGTCTTTTAAAAGTATGAGAACACCTGGGAAAATTGGTCAGATACATGCAAAAAAATGAAACTTGACCACCAACTTACACCATATACAAAAAATAAACTCAAAATGGATAAAGGACTTAAACATAAGATGGGAAACCATAAAAATCTTAGAGGAAACCACAGGCAGCAAAATATCAGACATATGCCGAAGCAATATCATTACCGATACAGCTCCCAGGACACTGGAAACTAAGGAGAAAATAAACAAATGGGCCTACACATCAAAATAAAAAGCTCCTGCACAGCAAAAGAAACCAACAGCAAAACAACAAGAAAGCCCACTGCATAGGAGAACATATTTGCCAATGTTATCTCTGATAAGGATTTAATCTCCAAAATTTACAGGGAACTCATACAACTTAACAAAAGGAAGATAAACAACCCAATCAAAAGATGGGCAAAGGACCTAAATAGACACTTTCCGAAAGAGGACATACAGAAGGCCAAGAGACATATGAAAACATGCTCAAAGTCACTAATCATCTGAGAGATGCAAAGCAAAACGACAATGAGGTACCTTCTCACACCTGTCAGAATGGCTACTATCAACAAATCAACAAATGACAAGTGCTGGCGAGGATGCGGAGAAAAAGGAACCCTCGTGCACTGCTGGTGGGAATGCAGACTGGTGCAGCCGCTGTGGAGAACAGTATGGAGTTTCCTCAAAAAATTAAAAATGGAACTCCCATCTGACCCAGTGATCCCACTCCTAGGAATATACCCCAAGAAATCAGAAACATCTGGCAGAAAGGATATGTACCCCTTTGTTCATAGCAGCACAATTTACAATAGCTAAGATTTGGAAATAGCCTAAGTGCCCATCAGCAGATGAATGGATAAAAAACTGTGGTACATCTACACAATGAAATACTCTGCTGCTGTAAAAAAGAAGGAACTCTTACCATTTGCAACAGCATGGATGGACTTGGAGACCATTATGCTAAATGAAATAAGCCAGTTGGAGAAAGATAAATATCACATGATCTCACTCATTTATGGAATATAATGAACAACATAAACTGATGAACAAAAATAGATCCAGAGACAGAGAAGCATCAAACTGACTATCAAAACTCAGAGGGAAGGCAGGAAAGGGGGGTAGGGTAAGAGATTAACCAAAGGTTTTGTATGCATGTATATAAGCATTACCAATGGACACGGACACTAGGGGGGTGAGGGCATATGCTGGGGGGTGGGAGTGGCTGGGGAGAGGTCAATGGAGGAAAAAATAATAATATTGTAATAGCTATGTATGGGCCAGGGGGTGTACTTGAAATATCAGGGGGATCACTCTGTAAGATATATGATTGTCTAACCACACACACACACAAAACAGCATGAGAACACCTAAACCCTCACCATCTGTGGCTATTATCAATGTTTAGAATCTGATAAGAGAAAAATGACATTTTACTATATTATTATTTTAGTTTGCAATTATCTGTTCATTCAGAAGACTGAGCCTATTTTTATGTGTTTACTAGAGGCCTGATGCACGAAATTCGTGAAAGAGTAGGCCTTCCTTCCCCCAGCTGCCGGCACCGGCTTCCCTCTGGCACCTGGGACCTGGGCTTCCCTCGCAGCTCCGGCTTCATCTGGAAGGTCATCCGGAAGGATGTCTGGTCTAATTAGCATATTATGCTTTTATTATTATAGATTAGCAGTGGTCCTCAACTGGAGATGATCATGCCCTCCACAGGGCATTTGGCAATATCTGGAGACATTTTTGATTGTTACAATCTGAGGTGGGGGGGACAGTTACTGTTGACATCTAGTATGTGGAAAGAATTACTGGCTTCAAATGTTAGCAGTGCTGAAGTTTAGAAATTTTGGTTTATTAGCCATTTGTATTTTAAATTGTCTATTGATTTTTTTTTTGGGGGGGGGACTCTTTTTTCATTGAATATATTAAGGTAACATTGGTTAATAACATTATATAGTTTCAAGTGTCCAACATTATAACTTGACATCTGTATAGCCTATTATATACTCACCACCTGAAGTCTACTTTCCTTCCTTTACTATCTTTGACCCACTTTACCCACTTTGTCCTTCCCTCCCCCATCCCCTCTGGTAACCGCCATTCTGTTGTCTGTATCTCTGAGTTTGTTTTTGTTTGTTTTGTTACTTTGTTACTTTTTGTTTTATAGTCTACACCAGAGGCCCGGTGCATGAAATTCATGCACAGCGGGGGGGGGGGGGGTGTTGTCCCTCAGCCCAGCCTGCACCCTTTCCAATCGAGGGATATCCAACTGCCCACTGGGATCAGGCCTAAATGGGCAGTTGGACATCCCTCTCACAATCCAGGACTGCTGGCTCCCAACTGCTTGCCTGCTTGCCTTCCTGATTGCCCCTAACCGCTTCTGCCTGCCAGCCTGATCACCCCCTAACCACTCCCCTGCCAGCCTGATTGATGTCTAACTGCTCCCCTGCCAGCCTGTTTGCCCCCCAACTTCCTTCCTCTGCCGGCCTGGTCACCCCTAATTGCCCTCCTCTGCAGGCTTGATCGCCCCCAACTGTCCTCCCTTACAGGCCTGGTCCCTCCCAACTGCCCTCCCCTGCTGGCCTGATCGCCCACAACTGCCCTCCCTTGCAGGCCTGGTCCCTCCCAACTGCCCTCCCCTGCTGGCCATCTTGTGGTGGCCATCTTGTGTCCACATGGGGGCAGTATCTTTGACCACATGGGGGCAGCCATATTGTGTGTTGGAGTGATGGTCAATCTGCATATTACTCTTATTAGATAGGATAGAGGCCTGGTGCATGGGTGGGGGCAAGCTGGTTTGCCGTGAAGGGCGTCCCGGATCAGGGTGCGGGTTCCCTTGGGGCGTGGGGCAGCCTGGGCGAGGGGCCTATGGTGGTTTGCAGGCTGGCCACGCCCCCTGGCGACCCAAGCGGAGGCCCTGGTATCTGGGATTTATTTATCTTCTATAATTGAAACTTTGTAGCCTGGAGCGGAGCCAAGCCTTCTGCTCGCTCAGGGATGGCAGCCATTTCTGTTGGGATTTATTTATCTTCTATAATTGAAACTTTGTAGCCTTAAGCGGAGGCCTGGGCCAGCCAGGGTGTGTGGAAAGCTTGGCTTCCTTCATTGCTGGGGAAACCCAAGCCTCCCTACTGCTCTCTCTCTCTGGTTGCAGCCATCTTGGTTGGGTTAATTTGCATGCTCGCTCCTGATTGGCTGGTGGGTGTGGCTTGTGGGTGTAGTGGAGTGGTGGTTAATTTGCATATTACTCTTTTATTAGATAGGATATGAGTGAAATCATATTTTTTTGTCCTTTTCTATTTGACTTATTTTACTTAGCATAATACTCTCAAGATCCATCTATGTTGTCACAAATGGCAATATTTTATCATTTTTATGGCTGAGTAGTATTCTGTTGAATATATGTACCACTCATTCATTGATGGATATTCCGGTTGTTCCCATGTCTTAGCTATTATGAATAAGGCTGCAATGAACATATGGGTGCATATATCTTGACAAATAAGTGTGTTCATATTTTTGGGAAATGTGTTGGGAACTCTTCATATTTTGGAGATCTTAACCCTTTGTTTATTATATAGATTTCCCCCATCTGATATTTATATGTAATTCTGTTTTTGATGTCTTTTGCACTAGAGAATTTAAAATATTTATGTAGGCATATCTACTTGTTTTTCCCTTTAGGGCATCTTAATTTAGTACCATGCTTGGAAAGTTTTCTTATCCCAAGCATATCCTATATAATAAAAGGTTAATATGCAAATTGACCGAATGGCAGAAGGACCGGTTGCTATGACATGCACTGACCATCAGGGGGCAGATGCTCAATTCAGGAACTGCCCCTTGGTGGTCAGTGTGCTCCTTCATGGGGAGTGCTGCTCAGCCAGAACCCGGGATCACAGCTGGTGAGTGTAACGGCGGTGGCAGAAGCCTTTTCAGCCTCTGTGGCAAGCACTAAGGATGTCCAACTGACAGCTTAGGGGGAGTGGGCCTAAGCCATCAGTCTAAGCCATCGGTCAGACAACCCCCGAGGGCTTCCGGACTGCGAGAGGGCACAGGCCAGGCTGAGAGAACCCTCCTTCCCCCAGTGCATGAATTTCGTGCACCGGGCCTCTAGTATAAGTATAATCCTTTATTTTTATTCTAGTATTTTAATAGTTTTATTCATTTCAGTGTTTAGTTCTTTAATCTACCTGAAATTTGTTTTTGTGTAGACAGAACAAAACTTTCAAGAATTCTAATTGAAAATCTTTCTCTTTCAAATCTGTAGGTAAGATTAATGCTATAGGAAGTTAAACCAGGCTTATCCAATGTTACCCTCTGAGTATGCCTTCAGAGGGGACAAGTGACGAGCCAAGGGACAGATCTGAACTCCCAAGAAGTGCTTTGGAAGCCCTCCAAGACCTATCTCCAAACCGTGTTAAAAACATTCCTTCCTAACCTGCTGCCTCCTTCAGAAAGCCTTCCTGGATTCCCCAGCTTACAAGGATGCTTTTTGCTTTCAGTCTCTCAGAGCACTTTATTAAGGAATGCTTTCTGTTCTGCCTAGTCATTTTGCTTTGCTTATTATTTCTTAAGGAAGTCTTTTCTAATTAACCATGCAGCCAGCTTCTAGGCAGTTCCTGTGTGTCCCTCTTCAGTACTACATGATAAGTGTTCAAATATATTTATTTCTTCAGGAGTCTGAGAGCAGGTGCCTGAGAAATTGGCAGAACATCTGTGTTTGTGTGTGTGTGTGTGTGTGTGTGTGTGTGTGTGTGTGTGTGTGGGAGGGTGGGGGAGGGTGGGGGGTGGGAAACTAGGATATTTTTGCTGCTCCTTTGAGGGAAGGAGGGGCTGGAAAGGGGACAGTGAAGGAGCTCTAGCTGGTTTCGCCACTAACCCTCAATATGGCCGTGGGCAGCACCTTCCCTCTTTCAGTTTCCGCCTCTGAAAAGGAATAGGACTTTAGAGATGGCAGATATGAACTTCATGAGAGCAGAAACTATGCCTCTTTCCGCTCAGTCTCCCCAGTCCTTCCTCAGCACTTGACAGTCACTAATCATTTGCAGAATGAACACACGGATGGATGGATGGATGGATGGATGGATGGATGGATGGATGGATGGATGATTGAATGGATAGGTGTGCCCTTTGTGCTTTCATGGCCTGTCCCCTGCCCCTGCCACGCATTGCTAATGGATCGTGTGAATTAGGACCTTTTCCTCCCTCTCAATTCAGATGTGGGTTTTTTTTGTTTTGTTTTGAAGTAGGGCTAAAACAAATCCTGACAATTAGTTGGCGTTGGTGCCAGAGAGGAAACCTGTGTGCCAGCCTTGGTTAGGAGTCTCCGAGTTCCCCTGGGGCCCTGCCTGGGAGGTGAGGGGTTATTTTGTATGTTTTTCTCCCTGCTCCCCCAAAAGGCACAGGTGTGGGTTGGCACACACTGTCCCAGGCGCCCCTGCAGGTGGATGCCGCTCGTCTTGCCAGGGACCTGCTTTTCTTTATGAGCTTGGATTTCTCGTAAAATCAACTCGGTGCAAGGGGCCCTCAGGCCTGGGCTTTTTGTAAGGAAATGGGAACAATTAATGGGCTTATCTGATGAAAAGTAATGCTGCTAATGATTTATTAATTATCATGAGTCTTATCTTTCCGCTTCTTATTAATCAAAGATGTCCTAGAGCTCTGGGGCTCCACATGAGGGGAGCAGACCTAGACGCAGCTTTGGGGAGGGATGTGGGCTGGAGCCAGGTCCCCTAGCTTCCCTTGATCCTGTCTGGACTGCTCCATCTTGGGGGTTAAGCCCCCTGGGATTGTAGGCCAGAAAAGCTGAGGAGGGACAAGGGAGGAGGGGCGCCATGTTGAGTTGAGCATCTACTATGTGGATAGGTATGCCATTGTCCAGACCTGCAATGGAGGAGTTATTGTTCTCATTGCTTAGATGAGGAAACTGAGGGTAAGAGAGGTAAGGGAGGTTGCCCAAGTTATACTGTCACAAATGGTGGAGCTCGGATTTGAACCTGGGGATGTCTGTGTCTTGAATGGTTGCCTTTCAACTGGGAAAGCCTAAGTGAGAATAGGATGAGTCTGAGGCAGTACCCCTGGGCAGAGCTGAACTGGAGGGCCACAAGAGGTGGGGGTGGATACAGTTTTCTCCTTGGGCCTCTAGTCTTTGCTATCTCATGAGTGAGACAAGATTCATACCCAGGAAGCAGGCAGGGACCCCTGCAATGGGGGACCACTCTTCCCAGGGTACAAGGTTGCTGGCGGGAGTTCCTCTTGAGGATAGAACTGTGTTGAGGGTCTTGCAGGTGGAATGGAATTGGATAGACGGGACACTGTGGGGAGGGCAGGACATTCAGGCAAGGGAAACTGCTTGACAAAGATGAGAAGGGGCAGAAACGACCACGCTTACTGAGCCAGGTAGCAAAGAGGAGCCCAGATTAACTGCACTGGGGGTGGGAAGAGTCCTGGAAGCGGCAGCCATGGTAGGATGGGAGAAGGGACCATTACCAAGTTGGGGCCTAGGAGCTGGTGGCTCCTGCCTTCCACAACCCTGTCTAACTCTAGTGAAGCCAGCAGCAGATATCTTATGTGGTCAAATGTTAACATGTGAAGGCGTGTTTATGGATGTGCTGTGGGCTTTGGGCTGCATGAGTTCTTGTCTGGTGCGGCAGGAGGGGCACGAGGAGCGGTGGGTGCCAGAGAAGAAAGTGAGAGGGCTCTGCAGGAACCTGGGGAGAGGGGCTGCGAGCCCTGCCCTTTCTGGCACTTAGCCGAGGTACTGGACCTAGAGACGGGAGGGCCACTCAGACAGGGCGGACCTTCAGGTGAGCTCCCTAGTTGGCCCAGGAACTGGGAGCCTGTGCAGCCTTGGCCTTTTAGATGACTGGTGGACACCTGGGGGACTTCAGGGAAAGGAGAGAAGCCAGCTCAGGTGCTCAGAGCCACCATCTTTGGGCTCCGACCCAAACTAGTCACACCTCCTCCCGCGTTGGCCTTTGATGCCCCTTTCCTGCTTCCTTGGTGGGTGTGAGTGATCACATAGCCTTTGGGCAGAGGGCAGCTGTGGGGTGCTGGTGTGACACGAGACCCGTGGGGTGCTGGTGCCAGGCCCTGGGCGGAAGGGCAGGCCTGGACCTGCGTGTTGGGTGTTGTCCTTCTCAGCCCACCTCAGTCCACCTGGGCCGGTAGAGGTCCTTGGCTCCTGAGGTCACTCGATCAGCAATTCTCTGTCCCACACAGAGGTCAGCTTGGCCAAAGACCCACGTAGCGCAATCCTGCTTTCTTCAGAACACCGCTCTCCATAATGCCCAGCCATCCACGCACTTCCTAGGACCGCAGTCCCCTTTTATCAGCAGAGTGCTTGAAAACCGCACGAGAACTCATCTTGTGGAGAAATAGAAAGTGGGGTAGGAGAGGTGTGGAGAACTGGGCCTCGGGGGCTCCTCCTTGTGATCTGGGGAAGGCCTGCCTTCTCTCCATCGAGGGCCTGTAGGCATCTTGTTCTTTCTTTACCCCACCTGTCCTGCCCGCTGTGTGTGGGGCTGGCCCCACGTCTCCCGCATCCTGCTCTGAGCTGGCATTATTGACTCAGGATCTGGTCTGCTCCAGTTGGCATGGGGGTGTCACCGCTGTCCCCAGCCCAGGTCAGGGCCCCTCCTGGGAGGCTGCACACAGGGCTCTGCTCCAGGCCCAGAGGTGGGGGTGGGACGGGCGGCTGCCCCGCCTGCATCCGGGTGGGCCTGGCTCTCTTCAAGCAGTTGGGCTCCAGCTGCAAACTCCCAAACACATACTTTGGGAGGTCAGCCTGGCCTGCGGCTGGGGCATTCCATTATTCCGGTGACATATCTTTGAACGTGCTGCAGTTCCTGCACCCCGGCTCAGGCCCCAGGCCCAGCCGCAGAACTGTCTAGATAGAGAGGAGCGCCGGAGGAGTGCTCAGCCCCAGGCTAGTTCCTAGGCAGAAACAGGAGGTACTGATGCAAGGAACTGCGCCTGGAAGCCGCCCAGCGCGGTCATTTGGCCAAAGCACTGCCCTCTGCTTTGCTTTTCAAACGCAAGTTCCCGGGGCAGGTAACATGAGATTCTTAATACCTGAGCATTAAAATGGGGGGCATTTTCTATGTTTCCTCCGACGGGGGGAAGACGAGGGAGCCCTGGGAAGGGAGAAGTTAGCCCTGCCTGGCCCGCTCTGTGGTTTTCATTTTTACTTTTCCTTGACCCATCCCTGTCTCTACTTGTGATTCCAGCAGCCCTGTCTATAAGATGTTCTTACCAGATGGTTATTGTGAAGTATTGAAAGTGGCACCGCAGACAGGGTGGCCAGGGGAAAGCGTCCTGGGTAAGGACATCTGTGTTTGTTTGGAGCCCTGCCCGGCTATTATTTGCTGGGGGACAATCAACAAGCGCCTTAACCTTTCTGAGCCCCACTTCCTCAAGCTACCACGTCACAGTTACCAAGCCCCTTCCTGCCTGTGCCTTGGGGCTGTTGTTTGCCATCTGTCTCCACTCCTGGGCACAGGGTACCCCTGCCTGTGGCTGGGAACCCTGTGGCCCGGTGGGCTGTAGGAAAGGCGAGGGGCCTGATGCGTGTGCAAATGTGCTGATATGAGAATGATGGCGATGACACTCCCAGCCACGAGCGCCCGGCCGGACTGGCTGCTCCTGCGTCCAGGGGGTGTGCAGAGTGGAGGCTGGTTGTGAGCAGCTCTTTCCCCGAAAACTCGCCCTGTGTGACTCACTGCAGCGGAGTGGTGGCTTTCTTCTTACGAGCAAAGGGAACTCATTTGTTAAACACTTGCTGTCCACTGGGTGCTTGACATGCTCATGTGGCCCCATCGCCAAACAGGTATGCGTGTTTTCAAACCACAGGTGAGGAAATGGAGGCTCGGAGGTTAGATAATGAGCCTGCCGTCGTCCAGGATGGAATTGGCCGGAATGAGATTTGAACCCAGGTCTGTCTCACTTTGTCGCTTCTTTGGGACTCTGATACCCGACCGACTGTCACTTGAGAGAGCCCTTCTCCCGGGTATAGGATGCCACTCCTGCCCAGCGTTTTAAAAGAAAAGTCCGAAGAAGAAGGCAGTGCTTAATCTAGGAGAAGGATGCTGTGTTGGTGGAATTTCAGGCAGCAAAGTAGGTGGAAGAGATGGATTCAGACAATGTGACCTTCCTAGGCTCTCAGCTCCACCTTCTGGCAAGCTAGTCCCTTCCTGAGTGCGGGCCGGCTTCCTTTCGCTGAGTTCCAGGAGACTTCTTCCCACTGGTTCTTCCCCACCTAGAATTCTCACTCACACACAGAAGTCAGAGTCAGTCTTAACAAACTGAAGTGCACGGGGAGGTTATAGAAATGCACATGTTGTCATTTATGTGGAGAGCTGGCTCCCGGCCGGGGCCCTGGTGGCCATGGGCAGTGCTTAGGATGTCTAGGGAGTAGGTCTAAAATGGACCTTACTTTGGTCACCTTCCATCTCTGAACCAACCACTGTGGCGGAGATGTAGTATGCTGATCGCCAGGCCCAGGCCCATGCCCTCTATTGGCTGTGGGATGTGGAGGTCTGTTCCACCCAAACTGGTCTAAGGGGGCGGGAGGGCGACTAGAAACGCGGGGAGAGGATGTTGGTCAGGCGCCACCCACTGCTAGGTTAGCGGTGTTCCATCTCTGCTCTGGGAGCTAGAGCTCGGCGGAGGAGCTTTAGGGAAAATACCTATAACTAGTAAAGTATTTTCCAAGAGTCAATAAGGATTTAATTGGAAGAAACTCTTTATCACCTTTGGCTGCTTTCATATTGCGATTTTACTTAAGTTTTCACTTTGATATAACTTTTTATTTTGCTGACAAAAAAAAAAAAAAAAGCCTGAAACCATTGGACTAGAAAATGTCTAAGGTTTCTATTTAAAACATTCTAGAGGGTTATATACCAAAGTGAATACTTTTCTTCCATGAAGGGCACATTGAAATAGTGGATCTTCAACCCTTCTTTGCCCAGTGTCCTGACTCTGTCTTGTCCCACCTCCTCCCAGATGATCCTGCCGGCTTTACTAACCTCTCCGTCAAGGTGGAGCCAAGCCTGCCCTCCCGCTCCCCAAGGACCCACCTGCTTCATGCTTTGCAAATATTTTTGCAGATGCAGCAGGTAAACACCTTTAGTTCACGCACACAGCAGGTGCTGGTTCTTGCCTTATCAGTCTAACTGCTGAGTTATTTGGAGACGGAGGTGCCATTTTCTGGTCTGAATAACATGGAGCCAAAGCAAAGGAGCTCTCGGCTGGGCCACTCCTAACACATGGAGTCCTAGGGCAAGAGGACACATGGAGGTCCTCAGACCACATGTCTGTGTAATTTATAAATCTAGCTAACAAAGTTAACTAAAACGTGTTTTTCTCCTCTATCTTGACAAACGCCCCTTTGTAACCATCTAGGAGGCTGGATTTAAATTTGGAATTCTCAGACGCCTAGAAATTCTGCATTGGGACGCAGCAGCCTAGGGTGAGCCAGCCCCCAAACCGTGGCCCACCCCTATTCTCTCCCCACCCTGGCTCGGCCTTGCTCTAGGAGGGATTTTGCATACAGTTGTGTGGACACGCCAGTTGTTGTCCAGGCTTAGTCACCAAACAGTCACCCTTGGTCATCTCACAGGTCAAGAGGCACCTACACCAGGCCTCATCTTGCCATTGGAGGACGGAGCAAGGAAGAAGCTCACTCTGGCCCTGCAAGGAGGCTCAGGAATTCCTGAGTCCTGGGGACCTGAACTGTGCTCTAGAGGGGGATCATGTGCAGGTGGCCATGTCCTGTTGGATCTGTGGACTCCTTATTCTGGGATCAGGGGTATAGTCAGAGAAGCACAGAGCAGTGCCATGTAAAGTAGGGCGCATGGGGGTTCAGGGCAGGAGCCCTGCTTGCCTGGGTCTAAGAGCAATCTGCTCAGGTGGGTGGACAGACTTGGGGTGACAGAGCCTAGCCCTTTAGAAAGCAGAGCCTCTGAGGTGGAGACCCAGGAACTATGATAGCTGTCAATTTGGGGAGATTGACCCCTGAGTTGGTCGTCAGTGTTACTTACCAGTTATGTCCATGACTTGGATTGTGTATTTACAATCGCCCACAGTAGCTGGGTCTCAGGGAGCTGCTAACAAGAGCAGAGGAGCAGGATGGTAGACTGGTGGCTTCAGCTGAATTGCCAAGATCAATTAGAGATCAAATAGTAAAATGAGTGATGAAGCAGTTCAGGATATGTAAGTATTTTTCAAAGGGAATCTGGAGAACTGATTTAATGACTTTAAAAACCCATCATTCTTGAGGGAGTGGGAGAAGAAAGGGAGATTTGGGGGAGGATTTTATAGAAAGTTGCTGGAGTAGGTGAGCCCTGAGCAGGGCGGTGCGGGATGTCTACCCTCACTTTGGGCTGCTGGGAAGGGCTTCAGGGCTCAGAGAACCCAGAAGAATTATGTGAGCTGTGGCAGTGAGTAGGAGGTGGGTGTTGTATCTGACAAGTATCAGGTCAGTATTTGTTAGTGCTTCCCATTAACCAGATTGGCCTGTGTGCATGGGACCCTGCCTGGAGCCATTTGGACTGCTGCCCAAGTGGTCTGCCTGGAAGAGGTCCCTGAAACCAGCCCACCACCTGTGGACTCCAGACCTCACCTCCTGGGCACAATCCCCTCAACTAGTCTGGGGCAGAATCTGCTAGTTGTTCTAGTATCTGCTCTACCCTTATTCCCCAGCAATACAATTTGTAGTTGGGCACATGACTGTACAACTGGAGACTATATTTCTTAGCTTCCCTTGCAGCTAAGCAGTGATCTGGTCACTATGTTCTCTCACCAGTGGCTTGTGAGCAGAAAAGTGTGTAAGGGCTTGCTGGTCATTGTTTAAAATAACGTATCTTAAGGGAAAATAAAGCTGATTATCGTGTTTGCCAATGTCCATGGTGTAAATGCTCCTGCCACAGCTGATTTTAAGCTACAATTATGAGTTATGAACATGTGTGCATGACTATCTCTTGGAACCAGTGGCATCCAGCTCTGGCACATCATTGGAGCCACTTCTGACTTATGCCCTTGAAGGACATAGGCGTGCCCTCCTTCCCCCGTCTTCTTCCATGCTGGCTGGAATGCTGTCTTGTGCCAAGCAGATGAGGGCAACACTCGAGGGATGGGAGACCAACAAGGGAAAAAGAACTTGGGCCCCAGTGACTTTGGGAGCAGAGAGGCCATTCTGGTTCAGATGTTTATACATGAGAGCAAAATAAACATCTGTCTTGTTTCAGTCATTTTGATTTTAGGGTCTCCACCCCACACAACTAAAATGATGAAATTTAATTCACCCAGGAGCCCATAAAGACAGAAAGAGGGTTGCCTTTAAGCAACATTGGCTTCCTTTTCTGTGTGCTAATAGAATTCAGTTGCTATCTCTTTTCTTACTTTCTGCCTTGCCCCGTCTAGGTCTGCCTTTTCCTCAGGGCAGCTCCACAAACACTGCCCCTGGTCACCCAGCAACCCTGAGAGGTTGGATGGCCGTGGATCGCAGCCACGTGGCAGATGAGCAAACTAAAGCCCAGATCATCCATCTTGCTCTTGCAATCTCTTGCTTAATAACCTAACTTCCTTAACTGACTGGGTTTTGGGAAAGCAAGGATCACGTCTCTGTGTGTTTGCTATTGTAGCGAATAAAATAATCCCTCATTACGAGGTGGGAGAGGGGGATTTGCAGAGCTCAGGCTGGAATTGTGGTTTGCAACATGGTACACTTTCAAATGCAAGAATTTTTGACAGCACATTGGAGGTGTTAAGAGGTTAAAAAAAAATCAATCTAAATAAGCCAGTAGTAACCACATGAGTCACTATGGGGTATCCTTGCATGACTGTGAGGCCCCCAGAGCAGACTGCTCTTGATTCCTTTCTTGCCATGTTGCTTTATGGGTTTGCTTTTTTTTTTTTTTAAATATATATTTTATTGATTTTTTTACAGAGAGGAAGGGAGAGGGATAGAGAGCTAGAAACATCGATCAGCTGCCTCCTGCACACTCCCCACTGGGTATGTGCCCACAACCAAGGTACATGCCCTTGACTGGAATTGAACCTGGGACCCTTGAGTCTGCAGGCTGACGCTCTATCCACTGAGCCAAACCGATCAGAGCATGGGTTTGCTTTTTGGAGCCTCTTAGTCACAGGCACACTTACTGTGAGGATCAGTGGATGCTCTGTCTTTCTTCGATGCCAGCCTGATATCCACCTCCTTACCGATTACAATCTTTTCTACCTCTGGTCATACACCTACCCAGTCTTCTGGGAATTGAGCTATTCCTGAAGCAGGTTCTAGGGGAGACCAGTGGTTCTCAATGGGGGCTGATTTTACCCCCTGGGGACATTTGACAAGGTGGAGGCATTTTTGCTTATCACACCTGAGGGGTGGGGGCAGATGCTATTGGCGGGTAGTAAGTAGAGGCCAGAGGCACTGCCAAACATTCTACAATGTCTAGGACAGCCCCTACTACAAAGAATAATTCATCCCCAAATGTCACTATGCAGAGGTCAAGAGACCCTGAGCTAGAGTTTTCAGCCTTTGGGGATGGGAGCCTCAGCAGAAGCTGCAACTAGCAGGGAAAGCAGCAGCCCTTCTGTGGTCAGAACCAGCCCCTCCACGGCTCCGATCACGCATAGGCCTCCTTGTCAGGGCAACCCTGGGGACAGTCACCCCTAATGGGCAGTGACCGACTTAGCTTCTGCTTCAGGAAGTGGCCTGTGAGTCACCCTGACTTACCTGTAGCTGGCAGAAGTATCAATGGCATGACATTGCCTGCATGGCCATTTGAAAGCTGTATCAAGAGGTAAACAACAAAACAAAAAATCCTCCAGGAACTACGTGCTCTTTGGACCAATAATTTCTTTCCTAGGAATAAAGCCAAAGTGAATAATTGGGGAAACACAGAAAAATGTGTTGAGGGATATTCATTGCATTGCTATTTACAGTAACAGTAAACCAGTAGGGAATTTTAACATGACATTGAGATACATCCATATGATAGAATGTTTTGCATTCAGGGTTGCATTCAGCTGCGAGGAACTGAAAATGCGACCATGTGGATTTAACACACGAGTTTATTTGTCACCCAATAACAGGTGACAAATAGGCAGCTCCAAGCTGGTGCAGCAGCCCCAGGATATTATGAAGAACCCACATTTCACCTAGTTTCCTGCTTTCATCCTTAGGTCACCGGATGGTTGCTGCTCCTCCAGCTATGACTTCGGTTTTACCAGAAGACCCACCCAGTGAGTTCTGCTTTCATCTATTGGCCACAACTGTGTCACATGGCCACCCCTGTCTGCAAAGCACTCTGGGAAGGTAAGACTTTTTGACTTTCCAGTTTTGTTTTGTTTTAGTTAATCCTCACGTGAGGATATTTTTCCATTTATTTTTAGGGAGAGTAGAAGAGAGAGGGAAAGACAGAAACATCGATGTGAGAGAAACATCGATTGGTTGTCTCCTGCATGAACCTCGACCAGGGCCCGGGCCAGGGAGGAGCCTGCAACCGAGTTACATGCACTTGACTGGAATCGAACTTGGGACCCTTTGGTCGATACTTTTATCTACTGAGCCAAACCAGGGCGACTTTCCAGTTTTTTAAATAAGCAAGTTAAGAGAGTAGGGGTGGGTCACCAGACAGAATGGCTGTTGAGTAGCTAATGTGCTGTCTGCCACAACAAAGCTGACTTTAGAAATTTTGAGGTAATATGAAAAACTTCAGGCCTTGGAAAAGTTAGCGGGGGAAATGGATACAAAACAGTAGCTATACTATTTTAAGTTCTAAAACAAATTATATTTTTATTCCCCCAGTTTCATTGAGATATAATTAACATATAGCATTGTATTAATTTAAGGTATACAACATAATGATTTGATTGCCACAATAAGTTTGGTTAATATCCATCATTTCACATAGTTACAATTTTTTCTTCTTTTGATGAGAACTTTTAAGATCTATCTTAGCAACTTTCAAATAAAAAAATACAGCATTGTTAACTATACTCACCACGCTGTACATTACATCCCCAGGACTCATTTATTGTATAACTGAAGTGTGTACCTTTTGAACTCCTTCACCCATTTCATCCACCTCCAACCCCCACTTCTGGTAACCAGCAACCTGTTCTCTGTTTCTATGAGTTCATTTTTTTTTAGATTCCATATAGAAGTGAGATTATACAATGTTTGTCTTTCTCTGTCTGACTTACTTCACTAAGCATAATGGCCCTCAAGGTCCATCCATGTTGTTGCAACTGGTAGAATTTCCTTCTTTTTAATGGTTGAATAACATGCCATTGTGTATATGAGTACATTTCTTTCTCCATTCGCCTGTTGGTGGACATTTCAGTTGTTCCCATGTCTTGACTATTGTGAAGGATGCCACATGGACATGGGGTGCAGATAGCTTTCTGAGGTAGTTATTTGGTTTCTGTTGGATATATACCTATGGGTAGATTGATGGATCATATGGTAGTTCTATTTTTGATTTTTAGAGTTTTATGTTTTAAACTACCTTTTAAAACAAAAGGAGTTTATATATATATATATAAATTCAGCAAATCTTTATCTACCAAGAAAATCTGAGGTTAAACATCCTCCCAGACTCATGTACTGCTGGGCTTTGAGGGGGTGGCTGTGGGCATCAACATTTCCAGGAAATGGGCTAAGCTGGGGGATTCCAGAAGACCTTCCATGACCTCTGACCTCTGCCCCTGGCTGCTCCCGGGAGTCCTCTCATAGAACTCCAGTCCTGTGTCCTGTCCACAGACAGTGGTGCCCTGCAGAAAGGCCTCGCACTAAGCTGTGGTCAGGCAGTCCACCAGAGGGAAGAAGACTGGGAATGAGGAACACAGGCAGGGTCACCCTTCTGGCCTCGGCTGGGGCTACCTTGAGCTGAATGAATGGAGGGAGGAGCAGGCAGGAGAGGTGGGGTGGACAGTGCTGTCGGTATTGGAGACCTGGGTCTGCACCTCACCTCTCCGAGCCCTAGTAGAAAGGGGATGATGATAATACTTAATACTAATAACAGTGCGACAAAGAGGTCACTCTCATTGAGCACGTCTCTATGCTGCATGCAGTTCTCTACCACTCACCTAAGGCTCACAACTCCCCGAGGAGGATGCTCTTTCTGTTTCCATGTCATGCAGAACCTGCACGAGGCGCGGAACAGTGGCCTGTGTGCTCTGGAGCTGCGCAGCCTGGGTTCAAGTCCCCCACCCATTAGCAGTATGACTGGGAAAGTGAAGTGCTCGGTGCCTCAGTTTCCCCTCTAGAACATGGAGATAACAACAGGACCTACATCATAGGATTATTGTGAGGTTTAAGTGGATTAGCACACATAAAGAGCCCTGCACAAGGCCTGGCCAGTAGCAAACCCTCAGTAAAATGTCAAGCTCTATTAATATAAAGTTTTGCAGAGCTTAAAAGAAATAATGTACATAAGACAGCAGGAACATTGAAGGCATCCAATAAATATGTCTCCTGGGATATGGATAATACCGGCTTTCCTCACTCCTGTATTTGACACACGAGGAAACAGAGGCCTGGAGAGTGGAAAGGGAATTTCCAGCGGTCACACAGTGAGAGTGGGCCAAATCTAGGACCTGAATGCAGGTCTCCGGGCTTCTAGCAAACACTCGGGATACACACAGCAAACCTTCCTAGAAAACTTAAAGAAGGCACAGGGGGGACTTGGCAAAGCCTCTGGCGGCAGAGGCCTCATACCACCCCGGGGTGGGAAATGGGCTTCAGGAAATGCCACCCCGTGGATCCTTCCTTTCATGAGCCCCCCCCCCCCCCCCCCCAGTTCCTCCTTAGCCTCAGGTGGCCCTTCCCTGGAGATGGACCAGGTGTCCCTGAGCCATCCAAGACCCGGTCTCTCCTGGAACGAAAGGAATGCTTCTTGCTGCACTCGGGTCCCTGAGCAGTTGCTGACTTTTGTTCAGGGCTTAGGGGCTTCATTTCGATGACAGTCCTAGAGCCCCACCACCTGGCCTTTCTCAGTGGCCTGGCCAGGGGGCCAGATGGAAAGTGAAATTCAGCAGCTGTAGGCATCAACGGCACCAAACTGACGGTGAGGGAGAAGCTCTGAGGAAGCCTGCGTCTGCCTTTAGCCCGGGCCCGGGCCCTCTCCGCACCCAGGGCTGGCAGCCACAGGACCAGCCTCCTCTGGTGGGCCACATGGCCCCGTGGTGTGGGGTTTCAGAGCTGCCATGCACATTCTTTACCTGTTCTAGGCAGTCTCTGAGGCTGGTTAGACCAGGCCCAAGATGCTTTTGGGTGGACAAATGGAAATAAATGTGGCATGAAGCTGTTTTTAGCATTTTGGGAAGCTGATCAGAAAGCCAATATTTAACCCAAAGGAAGAGTACCAGGTTATCTAAGGCAGTTTGGCCTTTGGCTGAAATTTTACCAACTCTTCGTTAGTCCCTCCTAGTCCCAGGAGACTGGGGGGCGGGGGGCAGTATTGGGCAGGACTGGCAAGGGGGCATTCACCCCTGTGTAGGCCTATGCCCTTCTCAGAAACAGAATGGCAGGGAGGGCTTGGTGGGGGGGCGGTTGCTCCTTCCCCAGCTCTGCTGTGCTGTACGCTCACAAGCTGGGCTCTCTTCTCAGAGTTTGGATTTTGAAGGTACTTCCTGTAGATGGAAAGTACGGGGCCTTCTCAGGGGTAGAGGGGCATAGGCTCTGAGGCCGACAGAAATGGTTCCCGTCCCACACTGCCACTTGCTACAAGTGCGGCATTGAGGAGGTTATTGAACACTCTGTGCCTCAGTTTCCCCACCTGAGGATAAAAATAGTGCCCCACCTCACTGTGAGGATTAAAATAATTTAGCCAGAATATGACGTGGTAAGGATGGGTTTTGTGACTCCCTGTTTTCCAGGTGCGGTCCTTAGGGTCTATTGTGAGCCAAACAGCATGCTAGATTGTGGGCAGAGCGGTGTGGGACAGGGCCTTCGCCCTCTGCAGTGTGCCTGGGGAGTCCAGACCACATGAGGACAGTGAAGGTGTGAGATAGCGCCTGGCAGCAGTGGGCCAGATGATCCCTGCTGGCACCGGGATGCTGTGGTCAGAGATAGGCCAAGTCAGGCCCCGTCCCCTGCCAGTGCCTCCTCCTTCGGACTGGCTTCCTTTCCCAGCACTGGCTCCTGTTCACACAGGCAGCGAAGATCTCTTCTGTTTCTGGACTTGGTAGGGTTTGGCTCTGATGCCCGGGATGATGGCAGTCATTTTTGGAGGCAGCCTGGGGACAAGGCAATGTAGAGAATGGGTGAGCAGAGAGTGGGGAAGCACCTGGCTCTCACTGTGCCTTCCCACTTTCCCACATTTGCACAGGCCTTTCCTGCCACCTGGAATGCCGTCTCCTAGGCTCAGTTTGTGTAAAGCCTAGCTGTGGTTCAGGGCTCAGTTCTGGCACTCACTGATCTCCTCGCAGAAGGACCACTGGGCTCCTAGAGCATCTGCCCCAAACCCATACCCTGGACATTCTCAGAATGTCTGCATCCAGCTCTGATGCTTTCCTGCACCGAGGGCATGGGCTGTCCAGTACACTTCCCCCTTCCCAGGGACTGCATTTAACCTGGCAACCCTACCGGGAAAGAGGGTGAGAGTGGCTGTCCCAGAGCAGGAGGGTTGGGACTTTCACTGATGCTGTTGGCCAGCCTGGGAGGGTGACCTCTAGAGGTGCTGGCCACCATGTTCCCACAGGGCAATGGCTGCAGCCTGGGTGCTTGAGAACATGTCTGACTAGGGAACGTTTTCTTCCACTTCCAAGCCACTTTCCTGCCCAGACTCTGCCCATGGGCCCCCGGGTGGGGCACCGAGGTGCATCCCAGCCTCCTCTACAGCCCTAGCCGTAGCTGATGGAAGCTGACAGGCTGCCTAAAAACACGCAGCAGCCTGACGCCCCACTAATCTCCGCATCATCTGTGGGCGAACGTTTCCAACAGAGGTGGAGGAGACGATAAAAAGAGCAGTGTTCCTGCACGCAGCACTTCTAGTGAAGCGTGTTTGCATGGTGATTCACATGAGCACATTTTTAATATCCATAAACCCTTGCCGGCAAGGATGGGAGCAGCCTTGTGCCAAAGCTTTGCAAACGTGCCGGACCTCGGGCAGAGCGGC
Organism: Cnephaeus nilssonii; assembly: GCF_951640355.1. Taxonomy (NCBI): domain Eukaryota; kingdom Metazoa; phylum Chordata; class Mammalia; order Chiroptera; family Vespertilionidae; genus Cnephaeus; species Cnephaeus nilssonii. Next base: position 31,036,224 of record NC_137088.1, read on the forward strand.
TAGTGAGCAGGCGGGCTGGCAGTCTTGCTGGCTGCATTCCTCCACACACTGGGTGCCAAATGCGATGTCCATGCCCCCGCCCCGTGGGCTTTCCTGAAGGCTCTGTCCCAGCTCCTCCGAATTCCCGCACCGTGGCCAAAGCTTATCCAAATAGCCATTCTCGGAGTTTGCTCCCAGGGTAACGTTCCTTACCCAGAGTTGGACTAATAGCTTCCCACTGCTTGACTGATGGGTCCGATGGCCAAAGGACCCTGCCGCCCAAAGATGGTGGGGATCCCAGGTGCTGGCCCACAGACTATCCCAGGCATGGTGGGAGGGGGCCAGGGATGGTCCAGGAGGCAGCCCTTGGTTGTCAGTCTTCCCATAATGTACCCAGAAATGCTCAGGGAGCAGAAGTTGCTACCAAAACCAGTGAAACCTGGTCCCTGGTCTCAAGGAGCACTCAAGCCAGCTGAAAAGAAGGGCTGAACAAACCGAGAGGACAGTTATAGGGCAATGTGTGGTATGGGAAGAGAATGGCATAGTCCCCAAATTCAAGGAGTGGGTTGGTCACTGAGGTGATCAAAGAAACTTTGTGGAGGGAGGGACATTTGAAGGCTGGGCCACTTTCCAATGTTGAGGTTGAGGCGTGGGGCTCAGTTGCTGAGGATGGGCATCAACCAGTGGGATCCTTGGCAAGTGTCAAACCTGGGGAAAGGGATGGTGATAATAAGGGGGGAAATTCCAAGCCTAAAGCTCCGAGGGTAGAAATAGAGAACACACCCGGCAAGACTGTCAGCTCCCCGAGGAGCTACTTGTTGGGTTTGGTTCAGTTTGGACACCAGGCTCTTTCCTGTAGCATCCAGGCGGGCGCACCTGGACCAGGCATCATCCTTAACAGTGTCTGGAGAGACGGCCTCTTTAGGTCGAGACTCTACAAACACACACGTGGTGTGGTTGGGAGTGACTGAACATATCACAGTGTGCCATGGGTTAGCTCCCAGTGGCTCAAAGCGAGTTTATGTCAACACCCAGATCTTCCTCAGCAGGAACTGGTGGCCTTGAACTAGCAAGGCTAGAAAGGAGCCCTGGTCTGGTCTGTCTGGGCAAGAGGTCTTATCCTCCAACGTTCGCTGACCCTCTTTAGTCTGTCCTGTGACAATTTGTGCTCAGATTGTAGCATCTGGAGGTGTTAGGATGTTTATTAATTTCTGCAGATCATTCTCCAGCCCTGCTAATGAAGTTGTTTGAAGTTTCCCTCAAGAATGGCGTGATCCCAGGGGAGGAAGTGTCCAGGTTCCTGGGTCTGGGCTGGGAAGGCACCCTTCCATGGCGGGCTTTCCTGGACCTCCAGGTCACTCAGCAACACTCCCCACCCCACCCCACTCTTCCTCCCCACATCTTCTGTATCCTACTGTGGGCGGGAGGGAGTGAGGAAGTAGGTGGACGGGGCCTGAAGAATTGATTCTGAATGCTGAGGTGGCACCAGAGGACCCTGGGGACCTGCAGGGAATAAAGGGAGAGGAAGGGGAGGCCCTTTCTTGGTTCTTGTACAGGCACAGTTCAGCCACTTACCCCTGGGGAGGCTGGAGATGGGGGAATCTGGACCCCTAGAGACCCAGCAGCTCTTTCCCCCTAGGGTGGGGAGACCCAAGAAACACAACTCTGGACTTAATGCCTGGGTAACATCAACATTAGCAACAGATGGTTAAATAAAAACAGACACCAAAACAGTAATATTTCAAAAATTTGGAATGAAAAAAGGACACCTTTCCTCAATCTCTGGTAGGCAAAGTTCTCTTAGTAACAGACTTTCTCTGACTCTCCACCAACCCATCATGCAATGTTTCCATTTCCATATAGACATTCCAAAGGGATGATAATAATCCCCAGCATCTGTTATTTTAAGTCTCTACTCCAAAGAGTTCATCATGATGTGAATTGTGGTACTACTTGTGCTCAGTGGATGTAGAAAAAGTATTTGATAAAATTCAGCACCAATTTATAATAAAAACTAATCAAACTGGGAATATAAAGGAAGGTCCTCAATCTGATAAAGGGTATCTACAGAAAAACCTATACAGCTAACATAAAAACCCCTGGAACATACTTAGTGTTGAAATATCGGGCACTTTCCTTGCGAGGTTGAAAGCCAGACAGGGGTGTCCACTATCACTGCTTCTTTCACTATTGCACTCCGGAGCCTCGGCAGTGCAAGCAGACGAGAGGATTCGCAGGCAGAAGTAGACAGATCTCTATTTGCAGGTGAAATGATTACATGTTGGAAAATCCAAAAGAATTTACAAGCAAGTAGTATAATTAATAAGTACATTTAGTAAGACTCCTGGATATAAAGGCAATATACTAAAATTATTATATTATTCTCCTTCCTCCTGCTCTTCCTCCTCCTCCTCCTCCTCCTTCTTCTTCTTCTCCTTCTCAGCAAAGAAAATAATGGTTTCTTTAAGGAAATGGTACCAAGCTTGCTTATTTATATTTCTATAACTAGTAACCAGAAATTGGAAAATGAAATTTTAAAAGTGGTACTATTTATGATTGCATAAAAAAGTAAATATCTAAAATAAGCCTAATTAACAATGTATAAAACCTCCACACTGAAAACTATAAAAGTGTTGAGAAAACTTAAAGAAGACCTAAATAAATGGAGAGATGCTTCTTGTTTATGGATTAGGAAATTCAATATTATTAAAATGTCAGTTCTTTCCAAATTGATCTATATTTAATTCAACCCCAGTCAACTTTGCAACAGAATGTTTTGGGGCTAAATGTTGACAAATTAATTTTTAATTTTATATAACAAAGCAAAAGACCTAGAGTAGACAAGCAATCTTGAAGAATAAGAACAAAAGAGGATTTTCATTTCTAGGATTTAAGACTTACTATAAAGCTGCAGTAATTAGGACAGTGTAGTATTGGCATAAGGATAGACAAATAAACTAATGGAACAGGAGAGAAAAACCCAATACGTAGTTTCTTGATTTACAACAAAGGTGCAACTGCAATGTGGTGGGGGAAGGGTTGTGTTTGCCAAAAAATGATGGTGAAGCAATTGGATATCAGTAAACAAAACAAACAGAACAACCCAACCATATTAAGTCTTCCAATCCATGAATGTAAATGTTTTTTCCATTTGTTTGTGGGTTTTACAATTTCTTTCCACAGTATTTTGTTGCAACAAAACAAGTTTTCAGTATATAAGTCTTTCACCTCCTAGCTACGTTTATTCTTCAGTATTTTATTCTTTCTGGTGCCAATGTAAATGAAATTGTTTTTAAAATTTGCTTTTCAGATAGTTTGTTGTTAGTATATAGAACTGTTAGTATATGTCGATTTTGTATCCTACAGCTTTCTCAATTCGTGTATTCTAATAGTATTTTCATAGAGTCATTAGAGTTTTCTGTATAAGACCATGTCATCTGCAAACAGGGACAATTTTGTGTCTTCCTATCCTATTTGCATGCCTTTTATTTTATTTTCTTGACTAATTTCTTTGGCTAGGGCTTCCAGGACTATGTTGAATAGAAGTGGTGAGAGTCAGCATACTTGTCTTGTTTCTGATCTTAGAGGAAAAGCTTTAAGTATTTCACTATTGAGTATGATGTTAGCTGTGGGCTTTTCAGATGTAGCCTTTATTATGTTGAGGTATTTAAAAATATATGATAAAGATACAGTAATCAAACAGCATGGTACCGGCATAAAAACAAAAATATAGACCAATGAAACAGAATACAGAGCCCAGAAATAAATCCATACATTTATGGTCAGGTGATCTTTGAGAAGGGTGCCAAGATACATAGTAGGGAAGAGATAGTTTCTTCAATAGATGGTATTGGGAAACTGTATATCCACATGTAAAAGAATGAAATTGACCCTTATCTTACACTTACACAAAAATTAACTTAAAATGGATTAAAGACTTAATAAGGCCTGAAATTAAAACTCTAAAATAAAACAGGGAAAATCTTCATGATATTGGTCTTGGCAGTGGTTTCATGGATACAACCACAAAAGAGAAGGCAACAAAAATAAACAAGTGTGATTACATCAAACTGAAAAGCTTGGAGAAAATATTTGCAAATTATATATTTGATATGGGGTTGATCTCAAAATATATAAAGTACTATAACTTAATAGCAACAAAAATAATAATCTGGTTAAAAAATGGGTTAGAGACTTGAATAGACATTTCTCCAAAGAGGGCACAAAATGGCCAACAGGTATATGAAAAAATGCTCTACATCACTAATCATCAGAGAAATACAAATCAAAACCACAATGAGATAATACCTCACATTTGTCAGGATGGCCGTTGTCAAAAACAAAAGACACAAGTATTGGCGAGAATGTGGAGAAACTGGAACCCTTGCAGACTGTTGTTGGAAATGCAAAATGGTGCAGCCACTATGGAAAATAGTGTGAAGGTTCCTCAACATGAAAAAAATGAAACCAGTGAACCCACTTCTGGGTATTTATTCAAAAGAATTGAAGATGTCAAGGAGATATTAGCACTCCCATGTTTGCTGCAGTGCTATTCACAATAGCCCAGATGTGGAAACAATATACATGTCCACCCACAGGTAAATGGATAAAGAAAACGTGATGCATACATATAACGGAATACTAGTCAGCCTTCAGAAAATTCTCACTATGCGACAACATGGATGAACTTTGAGGACATCATCCTTAGTGGAATAAGCCAACCACAGAGAGACAAATACTGCAGGATTGCATTTATCTGAGATATCTAAAATAGCCAAATTCATAGAATCAAAGGGTGGAATGGTGGTTTCCAGGGGCTGGGGCAGAGGCGAAGGGAGGAGTTACTAATCGTTGGGCATAAAGTTTCAGTTAGGCAAGACGAATAAGTTCTAGAGGATTGCTGTACTACAGTGTACCTGCAGTCAATAAGACCATATTGTACACTTAGAATGTTGTTAGGAAGGTAGATCTGATGTTAATTGTTCTTACCAAAATTAAAAAGCACACAACTTTTGTTTTTAAGGGAACCCCAGGGGAAAACAGCATTGGGTGGCCACTGTTCCCCTCATCTAAGGTCTTGGGAGTTGGGAATGTGATCCTGGGCTGGAGTGTCCGATTGGGTGGGGGAAAGGATAATGGCTCCCTCCCCTCCCCGCCCCCCCCCCCCCCCCAACAACCTCCCACCTACACAGGGAAAAATAAGAACCAGAAGCCCCAGGCACTCCCGGGAGGTCTGGTCCTGACAGCTTCCTCCCGGAACAATGAGCTGACACTGGATAGTCTGCAATCACCCGCCAGTTATTCTTCCTGTCCCGGCTCAATCAGCGTGTCAGGGCCCGGGACATGAGGTGGGGTCTGTGGATGTGCAGGTTCCGGTTGGACAACCTCAGCCCCCTAAATGCATTCCAGCTCCCCAGGTTCCGAACCAATTGCTTTGCCTAACTGTTTTTAGAGGGATGTTAAAAAAAAAAAAAAAAAAAGGTGGCCAACTGAGTTCATTGGTTTCAATTTCCTTTGCCCAAAGATGACATGTGTTGTGTTTGTGCTGGTGGTCTCCAGCGCTGGGGTGGCTGCTGTCACAGGCTGGTTGGGAGAGAAGGGGTGACTGCTGGAGAATGTCTGCTGGGCCCTGCAGCTCAGTCTTCGCTTCCAAAGGCTGGTATAAGCCTTACATCATACTTCCAAGTCTGTCTGCTCTGTGCTGGCTGCTGGAGACAGCAGTGAAGGGACATAGTCCTTACCCGCTAGGAGCTCATAGCTGAGTGAAGATGAGCATGCCTGCATCACAAGCAGTAGTAGGGTGGGAGAACACAATGGGATGTGGGGAAGGTACCTGCCTCTCTGGTTAGTGTGACAGAGCTCTGGCTGGGGCACAGGACCCCTGGGTTGTAGACCTACATCTGCTATTTTTTGTACATCACTGTACAAAATGAAATCCATCTTGTATGTTCTGATGGCCTGTTGTCACCTATGTAAAGTGAGAGAAGACTGTGCTGACAATCCCATAGAACCATTACGAGGGGCAGAAGTCAGCTGTGCAGGTGTCTGGGACAAGGGGGTGAATGTGGCTTAGGTGCTGATGTTGATGTTTGTTCTGTTTGCCGCTGCCAGTGAACAAAGGGCCACGAGTTGGGTGTTGTGCTTGCAGAAACCAAACCTTGAACTTCTTTGTTAGTCTGAGTGTACCCAGAGTCCTTCCAAGACCACTCTCAACACAAACACAGCCCTGTTGCACCTCGGCATGAAGCTGTGATTGGGCAATGCTGGCGGTGGCCTGGCTGTCTAGATGGAGCCCTCCTGGGGGCAACTGGGTGCAAGTGCACGTGGGTTCAGGCTTGATGGTGGTGCCCACCGCGGGGATGGAAGCTGCGAGCGGGGATGGGAGGAGCTTTGCAGTTGTACAGGACGAGTCCTATCCTGTAACTCTCCTACTTCATAGTAGGGCCCATGCTTGTTTCCGTTCACTCTCCCTGCACGTTGCATGAGTATTGGAATGTCCCTGCCTGGATGCAGCAGGTTCAGAGGAAGCTGGAGTTGGAGGGTCACAGGGTGAACAGTGCTCCTGAAGTGGCAGCATGAGGACCAAGGCACCTGGAGAAGGGCGACTGTCGGGTCACAGTGGTCAGGATGCAGGGGCCAGCTGTCCCCTCTCAGGATGCTGTTCTGTAGCCATTGGAACCCCTGCTGTTTTGTACCTTTTCTCCCTCTTTGCCTCGCCCTCTTTTTCCCTTTCTCTTCTCTTTATTTCCCTCCTTCTGTCTTTCTCTCTCTCTTCTCAATCCCAACTCTGCATGGTCTCCCATCTTCTCCAGGTACAGTCACCCAGAGGCAGCAGCACAAACATCTGTTCCCATCTTTACTCATTACTACTGTGCTTTCTTTACAGCCTTGATCATCAGTATAATAACGCCCTTAAAATCTTTGTCTGCTAATTCCAACATCTGTGTCTTGTCTCATGCACATTGGTCATGGATTCCTGTTCTTCATGTATGTTGACTAATCTTTTTTTATTGTATCCTGGACATTGTGAGTGTAATATTGTGGAGGCACTGGGCTTTGTTATAGTCTATGGAGAGTGTTGATTTTTTGTTGTAGCTGGTAATTAACTTGATTGGCCTCAAACGCAAACTCTGTTTCTCAGGCAACAATGCAAATCTCCCTGAGTTCTCTCACCCCCAGGCGGCTTTGAGCCTGCTCCCTGAACGCTGGGTCAGCACTCACTGGAGGGTTGACAGTTTATGCGTAGAATTCAGGGCTCATTTTCTTGGGTTTGTATAAAAGCTATGTCCCCAAGCTTTCTCTTTTGGTCGTTTAACCCAGAAAAACTGAGGGTTTTTATAAGAGCTTTAGTCCCCCACACGGTGCTCTCCGCTCACTGTCTGCTTAAGCTGACTGGGAACTGTGTTCAAGTAAAAGCCATAAAAATGGGAGCCTGTTCCCCATTCCTTATTCCAAATATCAACTCCCATTCAGAAACTGCCTTTGTTCATTCTCCAGTGACTTTAGATAATTGTATTTTTAATTTTGTCCAGAGTTACTAGTTACTATCACTGGGAGGACTGGCCCGATAGGAGTTTACTTGGCCATAGCAAATGCAGAACTTACTTCTGTTTCCCTGTTCCATCATTTTTGGCCTTCTTTTTCAAGATTGCCTCGTGGTTACGAGATGACTGCTGTGGCTCAAGCCATCATGTTAACATTCCAGGCTGGGAGAAGGATTAAAGGGAAAGGGCAACATGTGCTTTCCGGTTGCATCAGTCACCCTTTGAAGAGTTTCCCCATAACTCTCCCCTAACAACTTCTACCTACATCCTATTGGTCAGAATTTATTTTTTTATTATTTTTTAAAATATATTTTATTGATTTTTTACAGAGAGAAAGGAAGAGGGATAAAGAGTTAGAAACATCGATGAGAGAGAAACATTCATCAGCCGCCTCCTGCACTCTTCCCACTGGGGATGTGCCCGCAACCAAGGTACATGCCCTTGACCAGAATCGAACCCGGGACCCTTCAGTCCGCAGGCTAACGCTCTATCCACTGAGCCAAACCGGTCAGGGCCTATTGGTCAGAATTTAATTGCAAGATTAGGAATGAGATATGATTATTAAGCTGGACACATTGCTATTCCCAACAGAATTAGAGCTAAGTTAGAAAAAGAAAGAAAAAAAAGAGAGAGAATAGCTTTCAGGAGCTAGAGACTATCCCATTTTATAGGGACATTATGAAGATTAAATGCATTAATACATGTTAACTGCTTAGTACAATTCCTGGAACATAGGAAGCACTCCTTTAATGTTGGTTTTTCTATTGCTGTATGTTTCACAATAGACATAAGCCCGGAATATGATGAAAGTCCCGAAGAGAGACACCTAGCCAGGCTAGGGATGGATGGGTGACAGGGACGACTTCTTGGAGACAATACCGCCCCAGCCAAATCCGAAAGACAGAAAAGTGTTAGCCAGGGAGGAGAGGAAAGGAGTCCAGGCAGCAGGAGCAGCACGGAGTGAAGGCATGGCCGTGAGAAACAGCCTGTCGTGTGTAGGATGTACTAATGTTCCACATAAAGCACAGAATGCTGAGTGAAGAGGCGTGAGAGGCAGGCAGGACTCGGACATGGAAAGAAGCTGATTGATCTCCAGTATCCAGAAAAGTTCCCAGCACACAGTGGGAGACAGTTCCCTATGTGGTCAGGCAGGAGTCGAAGTGGAGCGTGCACATACACAGGCACTTAAACACACACAGACAGGCAGACAGACACACATACATACAGAACACCCTCCCCCCTCCCCCTAAGATTTACGTAACCCTTAGGCCTCCCGCGGGAGAGAAGCCTGGCAGGAAGTGAGCCCTGTGGCCCAAGAGCTGCAGACCTCCCCCCTCTGGGAGTTCAAGGCAGAGGTGCGGAGCTGCGGGCCGGCTGGTCACTGTGGCCCCTGAGAGATCTGGACTCCTCCCTCCCCCATAACTCTTCCCAAAGATAGGAGCTTTCAAAAACACACTTGACAAGTTTGGTCAAACAGGAAGACAAGGGCTGATAGTGTGGGGAGGAGGCAAGGGCGGGGGCTTGCTGCCTGGGCCTTTTCCAGCCTCCTCTTCCTACCATCAGGCGGGTCTGGTTCCAAACGCCCAGATCCCCTTGGACGTGGGCCTGGGCGGAGTGTGAGCACCTTTGCAGCTGCTGTGCTTGGGTCTGAGGGTTTCTCCTCTGCGTTTGCCCTTTGCCTGTGGACAAAGCATCCCCATAGTGTTAGCCAGGGACTTCCTTCCCCTCTTGTTCTCTTTCTGCTAGAAGCTTCTCCTGGCTCCTAATCTCTCTGTTTCTCCTGACCCCTCTGTGCACGTGGCCTGGCTCAGTTTAGTGCAGCTCACATTTATTATGCATCTAGGAGGTGCCAGGGCCCTCTCCTGGGCTTGATGAGCCCTGCCTGGGAGGTGGTAGTGGTGGTGGTGGTTGCTGGTGTGTGTGTATGTGTAGGGTGAGTACTTGATATTAGGTATTTGATAATAGAACATAGTACATCTACCTTGTCTTCCTTTTACTGAGGAGAAATATTCTATGTCATGGCTCAACGGCACTTTTGCCCATTCTTTTATTAATGGGTATTTAGGTAGGTTCTGGGGCTTGGTCTTCACACAATGCTGCAGTAGTATGCCCTTATGTACCTCCTTTGCACACACCTGCGCATGGGTGAACGGCTCTAAGGGCCTGGCAGTGAGAGGGGCATACCAGGGGAGCCAATGGCAAGTGGCCCTTCGGAGCAATTGAACCAATTTACACTCATATGAGCTCTGACTATTGCAACCCATATCCCTGTGTTCTCATCAGTACTTGACCTTGTCGTGCATTTAAAACGTTATCAGTAGCCCTAGCCGGTTTGGCTCAGTGGATAGAGCGTCAGCCTGCAGACGGAAGGGTCCCAGGTTCGATTCTGGTCAAGGGCACGTGCCCGGATTGCAGACTCGATCCCCAGTAGGGGGCGTGTAGGAGGTAGCTGATCAATGATTCTCTTATCATTGATGTTTCTATCTCTCTCTCCCTCTTCCTTCCTCTCTGAAATCAATAAAAAAGAAAAAAATACGTTGTCAGTAGAATTATGTCTTTATTTGCTTATTCCCTGCATTCAGAGTCCCCTTGAGGAGACTCTGAGCTCCTCAAGCTCAAGAACTATCCATGTCTTGTTTAACTTTAAGACTTTTGAAAAAAATTCCATTTCTTCCTCTGTTGAGTTGGAAAGTTTAGCTTTCATTTTAGTGGTTACTCTTACAAACTTCAGCAGATACCTTTAATGCTGAAAGATAATCACCCTTCCCTCATCTCCCATGTCTTACTATTATCATTGTCCACTAATCCCGTTTCAAATGATCGTTTGTCCCAATCTGAGCCATTATCATTTAATGGAACCGATGCTTGTTTAGCTTTGTATACATATTTACTATTTTTTTTTTAATCTCAATTCCATCTTGTCCAAGATCTTTCTGGAACCATTTTTCTTCTCTTGGTCCTTTAGTGAAGGTACCTGGTAATAAACTCAGTTCATTGTCTGAAAGGCTGTTGTCCTCTTATTTCTAGTTTCATTGAGGTCTAATTGACAATTAAAATTGTACATATTTAAGACGCACAACTTGACGATTTGATATATGTATACATTGTGAGATGTTCACCATGATCAAGCCAATTAACATATCCATCACCTCAATAGTTACTATTTGTGTATGTATGCTTTGCATGATGATAACTCTTAGCAAATTTCAGGTGTACAATACAGTATTGTTAACTTTGGTCACATTGTTGTACATTAAATCTTCAGAACTTATCTTGCATAACTGGAACTTTGTACCCCTTGACCAACATTTCCCCATTTCTCTCCTCCTCTCAGCCCCTGGTAACCACAGTTCTACTCTATGTTTCTCTGAGTTTATTTTAGATTCCACATATAAGTGAGATCATGCAGCATTTGTCTCTCTGCATATGGCTATTCCACTTAGCATAATGTCCTCTAGGTTTATCCACGTTTTTGCAAATGGCAGGATTCCCTTCCTTTTTAAGGCTGAATATTTCATTGTGTGTATATATCCCACATCTTTCTTATCCACTCATCCATCGGCAGCATTGTCCTCTTACTCTTTACCCCCCTAGAAAGACTTTAATTTTCTGTTATGAGTCATTGCTTTTTGTAGCTTTCCCAAATAATTTTATAAATTTCGTAATGTTTATATGCCTGACTGGGATCCATGAAATAACAAAGTACAGTTCCCCCTGCAAGGAAACAAGAGCATCAGACGTAATGCAAGGCTCTTTCAATTGTTTTACGTTTTCAGGAATAAGAGTGACTGTATACTCTTTTATTTATTAGATGGTAATTTGGTGAAATTTTCATAGAATTTTTCATGATTTATGGTTTTTCGTGATGTTTTCTTAGGCAACATTCCACCAAATTAGCTTTTCAAAAGTCATAGCACCATGTACAGCTTTAGCCTGACAGCAGTTTTGTTTTAAAATTAGAATCAGGCTGAATGTGGCTTTCTTTCTAAAGCTAAAATTTATGTTTTAAGTAGAGCTGTAAAACACTTATGTCCTGGGTTTTCATTACCTTTAATTAAAGAGTGATTACACTCTTGTTGAAAAGTAAAATTATGTATTAACTGATGAAACTTCGAGTTGTAATAAAAGTGAAAGAAAAGGGAAGGAAAAGAAACGTCTTTTTTGATGAAGGCTTTACAGGAATAGGGTTTGTATTTAATCAGAACGACTCTCTACTCTTTTCTGGTAATGAAGGCATGGTATCTTCACCTAAAAGAAGCAAGTGCAATTGTTAGATATTTTATTTTATGTCATCTACTTACTATTACAACCCCAACTAGGTATAGTGCATTAATTAATATGAAATACTTTAAAATATATTTTTTTATTGATTTTAGAAAGGAAGGGAGAGGGAGAGAGAGAAACATCAGTGATGAGAGAGAATCATTGATTGGCTGCCTCCTGCATGCCCCCTACTGGGGATCGAGCCCACAACCTGGACATGTACCCTGACTGGGAATCCAACCATGACCTCCTGGTTCTTAGGTCAGCCACTGAGCCTGTATAAAAAGACCATATACTGCTAGACAGGATGTTGAAATGACTGGTGTGTAACGTTTTTAAGGCCTTCATTTTTGTCAACGTAAATTTCCTTTAATTATTTTCCATTTCCAGTAGGATTTCATTTTAAGGTTTAATGTACCAAGCCAGTATAAAGTTTTACAATTCAGTAATTCTGGATTTCAAGTAATCTAAGATAAAAATGGAAATGTGAAATTTAGTTAAGAAAGTTAATTTTCTTCGTCTTTTATATCCAAGGCTTCATCCTCTTCATTATCATCTTCTGCTTACTGATTCTCTCTTAGTTAACAGGTAGATGCCTTTCCTGTTCCAGGTACACACTTAGCTGACAGTGATCTCTGAAGAGGTGACTTTGAATTTGCTCTTGCAATATCTAGTCAAGATGAACAACCTGGTGGATATAGAGAATTTCAGAAAACCTCAAAATCTTCTTCTTCAACAATCTTTTGTATATTTTGGTAGGCAGCAGTGTGGACCTCTAAAGCTTTCCTGTGAAATAACATTTGAATAGTTATACATTCTGAAAATATAGTCTTTAAATGCTTTATTTTCTGCTTTTCAAAATTGTCAATCATTTCTTCCAGATGATGAGTTGTTCAAGTAGCATCCATTGTAACTCTCTGTAAGTTCATTTCTGCCTGTGAAATAACACGTCAATCAGATGGGTTTCACTGAGTTTATTGTTTAGCTTCTCAATTCCTTGCTGTTAATATTGCTTTTACCTCATCTCGTTTCATTTTTACATGGTTCCATAAGCTTTCGATGGTTCTACTGCTTTAGCTTTAACTATTTCAGCCTCTGCCTGTTGATAATCCTGACGCTTGGCAAACTCACCAGCACAGTTTTCCAGGCCCTGCTTTAAAGTTGGGGGGTCTCTCAGTGGGGGTGGGGGACCTTTTTTCTGCCAAGGGCCATTTGGATATTTATAACATCATTCTCGGGCCATACAAAATTATCAACTTAAAAATTAGCCTGCTATATTTGGTCAAACATTTAATTAACTCACCCCGAATGCCTTGGCAGGGCCAGACCAAATGATTTCACGGGTCTTACATGGCCCTCGGGCCGGATGTTCCCACCTCTGGGCATGCAGAGGTTCACCAGGAGGTCTGCTTTGTCTCACCGTCCGGCAGTTCTCTGCACATAAGCAGCAAAGCTTTGGCACAGCTCTTCTAGATGCTTCTCCACGTTTGTGACAGCATCTTGCAGTTGCTTGGTTTGAGCATCCCGGTTTTCCAAGCTGTGCCTCAACACCTTCCCTTGAGCACTGCCAGGACCCTGGACTGGGGCCAGGCTCGGGGCACTTGGGTGTGTGCTGGCATGCCCGCCGCTGCCATCGCGGGAGCCCGAGAACTGTCCTCTTATATTTGAGGGAGAGTTTAGCTGAATTTAGAATTTAGGTGGTTATTTTCCCTCAACGTGCTGCAGATGTTAGTCCACTGCCTCTGGCTGCTCTTGTGGTTCTTGGTCTGCTTGTTCTTTTATAAGCAATCTGTCTTTCCCCTGGGGCATTCTTAAAGGTTTTTCTGCAATTTCACTATGATGTGTCTACATGTGACTTCATTTTTACTTATCCTGCTGGGATTTCTTGTGATTCCTGAATATGATGATTCATGTCCTTTGTCAATTTTGAAAAATTCTTACTCATTATTTCTCAAAGATTGCCTGTCCCTAAATCTCATCTTCAGGATCTCCAATTAGACATAATTTAGATCTTCTCATTCTATCATCCATGTCTCTTATATTTTTATCGCTTTATCTCTGTGTTGCCCCACAAGTAACTTCTTTAGATCTGTCTTGCAGTGCATGAATTCTCTATTTAACCAATTCCACTGTGCTTTCAATTTCAATGATTTGAGTTTGTTTCAAGGAGTTTTATCTATCTATGTATCTATCTATCTATCTATCTATCTATCCATCTATCTATCCATCCATCCAGTCAGCCTGGTCATTTTTAGTGGCCTGTTTCTTGCTTGAATTTTCAGTTCTCTATTTTACTTTGTTCAACATTTTAAACTTACTTATTTAATATACTGTACCTAATTCTTCCCGTGTCTAAAGTCTGTCCAGGTATAATTCTACTATTGGTTGTTTCTGAAGATTCCCACTGGGGTTCCTCATGTGTCTTACACCTCTTTGATTGCGAGCTCCATTTGACTCCCATAGATCTCTAGGGGCCTACGGGCCTGGATCGATGGTGCTCCTCCAGAGACAATTAGCTTTGGCCTCTGCCAGGTGTTGCAAGGCACTGCTGGCCTGAGACAGCTTTAACTTCTTGGGATTTTCTGGACTGAGGAGATAGTATAAATTTGAATTCATATTTTCAGAGTTCAGGGCTATGAAGTCAGCAGAGTCTTCACTCTTTTATTTTCCTTTTCCCCACTTAGATACGAGCCTAAGATTAAATTACGGATCTAAAATGGTTGAGTTATCTTTTCTTCCTTTGATGGTGGGCAGATTTTTTTTTTTTCTGGTCCATCTTTTCACTATAGCCCTCTTCCCTAACTCTGTGTTTGGGAGAGGAGTGGGATGGGGGACCCAATCACATATGCCACAGCCTTGTCTCCCCTGTTGCCCATAAACCCTGAGACTCCAGAGTCCTGGTGTCAGCAAATGCCCTGGAGCTGCCCTGGGGCAGCACTGGCCCTCCAGGCTGGAGGCCCATCTCCTCTTCACCTCTGACCTTTGGAGAGTCCTTGTTTTACTTACTGCAAGTTCAGCTCTGCATTTAAAAAGATTGTCTGAGCCTGGTCAGCATGGCTCAATGGTTGAGCATCGACCTATGAACCAGGAGGTCGTGGTTCGATTTCCAGTCAGGGCACCTGCCCGGGTTGTGGGCTCAATCCCCAGTAGGGGATGTGCAGGAGGCAGCCGATCAATGATTCTCTCTCATCATTGATGTTTCTATCTCTCTCTCCCTCTCCCTTCCTCTCTGAAACAAATTTTAAAAATATATAAAAAGATTGTTTGATGTGTTTCATCATACTGTTTTTTAAAAACCAGAAGTTTGTTTGTTTTAGAATATCAAATCCACAATATTACCAGGAGTAGAAATTCTTATCAGGATTTTGAAGTATGAGTAGGAGTTCAATACTAGCTATGCCCTAGTCTAGCACTCAATCACCGTGCCTGTAATTGTTTTATATTGTGGACATGTTGCTCAGCCTGTTTTAGCTCTTTGCAAATTCCTTGGACTTGGCACCTGGTTCTAAGCCAAGCCTGGCTTCCTGCAAAAGAGCATACGCATGGCTCAGCCCATCCTGATCCCATCCCAGGCTTCTCTGCCTGCATTTCCACCTTTGGCACTATTGCCATCACCATCCCAGGTGATGCTAAGTTCATGGCCCATCAGCACAGGAACGTGTCCTTATTATAGCCTTCCTGGCTGACAAGCTCCTGCCCTGACTCTCCCTTCTCCGTCTTTCTGGAGACATGGACCTTAGCCTCAGGACCCTGCGTCCCTGCTGGAAGGCCTGCCCTGCCTCCTTCTCACTCTGGGAGCCAGGCTAGTATCTGCAGATGTCAAGGAGCACTTGAGATATCATGCTTAGAGATTTGCTCTCTGCGGTTGCCCCTTCTAGAAAAGAGAACTGTTCATTTAATATTGACTATTAAGATGTTAGTGTGAATGAACTTATCAGACACTATAATAACGGCACTAGCTAGTGTTCATTGAGGTCCTTCAGTGCACTAAGCGATTTTTATTGAGGCTCCACACTGAGAGCAGGGATGGGGAGAGATCACGCTGTAGATGGAGATATGGCCTGGAGTCTGTTGCTGGCCAAGGGGGATGGAGATGGGCTCCCAGGTGTGATAGGGTTCATGAGAGCCCTGAGGGCTTGGAAAGGGAAGACATCACTGGCAAGGGAGGGGGACAGATAGACATTCATAATTTATTCAGTCAACAAACACTCCTTGAGCACCTACTGACTGTCAGGAATTGTGCTGGGTGCTGGAGGTGCAGATAAGAATGAGGACTGGCCTCAGGGAGCTTAGAAGAGCCTGGCACAAGGCAAATCCCTGCACATCACCCAAGAACATCTACTCTAGTCCCTCACTGTGCAGATGAATGAAATGAGGCCCAGAGAGGGGCGGGACTGGCTCAGGGTTGCACAGCAAGTACTTTAATCCCAGAGATAGTGAGGACGGCCATGAGGAAACAGTCTGAAGTGAGGGAGGCCCTGCATCTCTCCACTTCCCTGGAAGTCCGTGTGGAGGCCTGGGGCTAGCCACAGACTCTGCTCCCCAAGAGGCAGCTGGGGTGGAGGGGATCCCTCCACTTCCCCTCAGTCCCCAGGCAGGGAGGGCCGCTGGCTGAGAGAGCCCTTCCTCTCCCCCATCAAACCCCTGGGCCAGAGCCTTCTTTATCGGAGTCCAGCTGTGGCTGCCGCGGGCTTACTGGGAGGTGCTGGGGCTGGGAGCGAGGCTCAGGACGGGCTGACACAGGAGAAGAGATAATTTCAATCTGCAGCCTCCAGATTGAGGGAGAAATGTAAACATAGGCTGCAGAGCCAGCAGCATGGGGGTGGGGCGGGTGGGCAGTGGGCACCCTGCTGGCCAGCCTTCCTCACAGAGCCCACTGTGAGGAGAGCTCGGGGTGATTTCCCATGACCTGGTCTTTCATGGGCATGTGAGGGAGTGGCTGCTTTGGCTGCGGAGATCTCTACAGGCCAAGCTCGCCCTCAGTGAGACTAAGTGGGGAGAGTCCCGGCCCGACACCAGACAGAGCTCCCTCCAGTCCTAGCTCCGTTTCACAGCCAGCTGTGGGACATCCTTGATTTCACTACACCTCAGTTTCCTCATCTGTAAAATGGGGACCATGTTAGAACCAGTTTCCTAGGGGTGCCTGATCTTTATTTGTTCTACAAATATTTATTGGGTACTACCTCAGTTCCAGACACCACTGAGGAACAGAACACAGAGCAGGGACTGTCGGTCCCCTCTCCTCAGTGCTAAGGGTGAGGTTTCCAGGAGATAATGTGGCCAAAATGCTTGCCAGCGGCCCCGGCACAGAGAAAATGCCCAGAAGATGGAACTATTGGCTGTGATGGTTGTTATCATTAGTTAGTTAATTTGAGCCAGTGCAGCCTGGTTCATCTCCCACCCTCCTCACCCCTTCACAGGCTACTCCTGCTCAGCCTTCAGTCCTTAGGTGCTCCCTCCTACAAGAAGCCTCCCGTGATTTCCCGAGGCTGCATTATCCCCCTCCCTGCTTCACTGACCTCTCCCCTCTTCCCATGCTTCCTTATGGCACTTTCAGATAGTGTGTCTCTGGGGACACCAGTGACATGCTGAGAGGCACAGTGTCTTCCGCGCATTCTTCAAGCTTTGGATTTTGTTTGTATCTCCCCCTACCCTCCAGTTATGGTAAAAAAAAAATACTTGTTACTATCAGCTCCCCCCTCTGTGCTGCAAACTGGACATGTGCTCCCGAAGGCAGGGCTGGACCTTGTCCCATCTCTGGTTCCCCAGAACCTGGCATATTGTAGATGGCTACTCGTGTTTGTTCAATGAATGAATGAATGAATGAATGACTGTGAGTCCTTACCATGCCCCTACCTTTCAGACACGGTGGTGTTGCCCCTTAGAGTCAGAGAAGGGAACTTCTTAGCCCACGACTAAGACTTCCTTGCAGGGAAATCACAGGTCAGCAGTGCAGGTTTCTGTAGATGGGGGGTTGGGGGGGAGACAATGACCGCTGACATTTATTGCGTGCTCTCCATAGCTGGGTACTGTGAGGAGCTCTTTAGGTAGATCTGATCTCCATCCTATTCCTATGAGATAAGATGTAGTGTTTCCCCCATTATGTAGATGAGGAAATGGAGGCCCAGAGTGGTGAGATACCTTGCCCAAGATCACCCAGCTCGTCAGTGTGAGTGGAGTCAGGATTCGAACCCAAGTGGAGCACCTCCAGGGCCAGTGCTCTCGGCCCCTCACTGTACAGTCTCCTAAGGGTGTGGGGTGTGGCTGATGGCAGGTGGGCACACCCGTGTGTGGCCTGGGGCAAGTGCATCCTGGGCAGCTCCTGCCATCCTGGGTGTGCCCTGGCCGCCAGCAGGCTTGCTGCTGAGGGTGGCAGAAAGGAGGAGATGTTGCTTTAGGTTCAAGTGACAGAAACGGGTAGGCTGGACACATGGGCTGTCATAGTAATTGGTGTGGGTGAGAAGCCACCTGCCTGCCCCGTGGGGACCTAGTGAGGTGGGCTCCCAGCCTGGAGGGGTGGGGACTGCTTTGGGTCTGAGAGGTCACCGCTTGGCATGGCATATTTGTTTACTGGCTAAATGAGAACAATTTTCAGCTGATGTACCTCTGGGGACCCCAGTGGCATGCTGAGAGGCACAGGGTCTTCCACCAGTTCTTCCAGCCTTTGATTTTGTTTGTTTCTTTTCCCCCAGCTACAGTCAAAGTGATTCTCAGGAAATGAATGCCTTTAGGTCAGAGGAGGAGCCCGTGTGTCTTTGTGGATTCCTGTGGATTCCCGTGTGTGTGGGTGCACAAGTGTGCCACACTTCGCTCCTCCACGTGTGCTCGGCTGCATATGCTCCTGGCAGGGGCTCTGCCTTCATTACTCAGAAAGAAAGACGTTTCCTCGATGCAGATTGTCACCTTTTCATCCAGCCAACGTTCTTCAAGAACCTAGTCTGTGCCAAGCCTTGTGCTGGGCCTCAGGGATGAAATGGAGAATGAGCCCCAGATCCTGCCCTCAGGAGCTGACAGTTTAGGGGGAGAGTCAGGTCAGGAAACAGGTGAGGACAGCTCAGGATGGGGGGGCGGGGCACTGGCTGTGCTGGAGGGATGCACAGAGGATACGCCATGGAGCAACTCCTAATGCAGCCTGGAGAGAGGGAGCCTACGGAAAGCTTCCTGGAGGAGGTGGCAACTGGGATTCGTTTGAAGGATTCATCTAAGATAATTAGGGAAACAAAGTGGGGAAATGCTTTAATGGGTTGTAGATAATATAAGTACCTGGTAGGGAGAGAGGGTCTGGGGGGTTCAGGAAATACTAAGTAGTTTGGTTTGTATGGAGAGTCGTGTGTGTTTGTGCATATGTATGTTTATATGTGTGTGTCTGTGCATGTCTGTGTGTGTGTATGCATTTGTATGGAAGGTAATGTCTGAAGAGTTATGTTGGAAATTTCTGTTTACATATTTTCTGTGAAAACTTTTCTGAAGTGTAATGCTGGAAGCACATTTGATCATTCACATTTTAGTGTGAACGAGTTTATATCTTCCTCCAAGAAGCTTGGGCCCTTGGATGAGAACGGGTGCTGAAAGACAGGGCAGGCCACCCCGCTGACAGTCATGCTCTGTCACATTCCATGTCATTCTCAAACCCCCCTGGAACCTGATATTTTCGGCCTATATCCCTCTGAGGTGTAATAATCTGGCTGTCCACCTCACACGGCAGGAAGCCGAGAAGCCTGCTGTTTGTCCTGGGCTAACCCTCCGGAGGAAGGGACCCTTCTCACGCAGAGATGTGGCCGGGCAGGCACAAGGGTCGAGGACTGGCTCTGAGGGGTGAGGCTGGACAGGCTGCCCCCAGACCACATGAGCCAGCCCCTGCTCCTTGTCCCTGTGCCAGACCTTGCCTGCTCCCAGCTCTGGTACTTCCTTTGACAGATTAAAACAGTAGATCACCCCATTTAGCTGGGGCTCCGCTAACCCACACCATGTGGGCTCCATGGTGGGGGAGTGGTGTGTAGGAGGAAAAGTACACTTTTTGGGGGGAGAGAGGAAGGTACAAGGACGAGCCATATCTCAGAGGCATGTGTCCCGCCCGCAGAGGGCCTCAGGGTGGACATTCAGTGCCCTGGCCAGCTGAGCAATGGAGCCCCGGGTCTCTCCGCCCACTGGCCACTCCATTGCCTAACTGGCCGGCTGCCTGGTAGATGTAGCTCTGGACAACACTGGTGGCCCCACGGCAGGCACATCTCTGGGATGAAGACTTGGAGGTAGCCGACATACAGCCTCACCAAAATGGGGCTGCCTCTGTCAGGACCGGAGGGTTGGAGCTCCTGGGATGGCGAGCTCCACTCTCAGAGCAGAGGGGACCTTCTGAGGGGACCGGGGCTCAAGGCCAGGCCCCGAGCGCCTGAGGGCAGGCCCCTGAGGGTAAGGACTGTGGACAGCATGTTCCAGGCCAGGCATATGGCATCTTGCTGGGGACACAGTGGAGGATTCACTGTCAGGTGGGACTGCTTTGGCCCCACACTTTATAAGGTACCTGTGCATTCACTGTCCCTTTTGATCCTAGAACAAGCCTCAGTCAAATGAACTCATTACAAAAGGGAACTTGTCCAGGGCCACAGCTGGGAATAGGTGAAGTCAGGCTTGGAATCTAGGCCTAAGCGCATCTCACCCCATACATCGTGAATCTTTGCTCCTAAGGCCTCTGCAGGTGCTGGGGGGCCAAAGCCGGGCTAGGCCACTTTCATGCAGAACCTGGGCAGATTACTTATTTGTGTCTCAGTTTCCTCGCCTATCAGTGTTAATGATAGCACGTACCTATAGGATCCCAGTGAGGCTCCAACAAGGTCACACACACGGGAGACCCCAAGTGAGGACCACTTGATTGTAACTGTTGCCTGAGTGGTGGCTGCCCAGGCTGTCAGAAGAATTGCTGAGATCAGCCTGGACGGTGGAAGAGCATGTTGGGTAGGTGTGGTCTGGACACCTAGGGCTTTAGATGGGGGAAGGGGTGCAATGAACTCTTGGGCCTCCCAGGGGTCCCCTCTTTAAATCCTAAGAGACAACTTAGACACTGGGCTTGATCAGCCACTTTTCCAGAGCCACTCAGCTGTCAGGAGCAGTGAAGGGACATTGAAAACACTGAGTAGCTGGCGCATGGCTGGAAGTTGGGTGTGGCTGTTCAGGGGCCTGCCAGACTCCCTGGCCTTTAGAGGTCCAGAGTCATCAGAGAAGGTCATTCTGAAGAGGTGGACTTCCATTTCTGTAGAGGGAGCAGGGTCTCGGCCTGGAGTGGTCCGAGAGTGGGTAACCGTGCATCCTGGGGCCAACACAGTCCTGGTTATGCATGTTGCTCCGGGTAACTGCTGTCAGTGCCCCTTTCCCTGTTAAAAGTGGCCTGATTTGGACAGTAAGTTAGACAGTCACCCAACTTTGAGCCACAGGCTCCCTCTTCCCTGGCGAGGCCTGTTCCTGAGGGTCCCCAGCACCTCGGCTGGGTGAGGCAGGTTGGGGGACTTCCATGCCAGGCCGCAGCACTGGGAGCTGGGCAGCGCCCCCTCTGAGCCTGGAGGGGGGTGGGAGCAGGGAGGGACAGGCCAGCTGGCAGCATGGAGACCCACCTGGGCCCATGTCCGAGACCCACACTGTTGTCACCTAGGTAGGAGTTGGGAGGTTTTAGCTGAAAGAGATACGAGATATTGGTCTGGCTTAACTTTTCTATTTTCCTGATAATAATGATAACAGTAATCATGATTACTTTTAAATAAACCCCACCTAAGTACTAGGAGTGTGTGTATGTGTACATGCACATGCACAAGTGTGTAAGATATTTATATATTATATGTAATATGCAGTTGAATAACATGGGATTTTGGGGTGCCGACCCACGGCGTAGTGGAAAATCCGCATATAACTTTTTGCCTCTCAATAGTCTACTATTGACTGGAAGCCTTACCGATAACATAAACAGTTGATGAACACATATTTTGTATGTTTTATGCATTATATGCTGTATTATAATAAAGTAAGCTAGAGAAAAGAAAATGTTATTAAGAAAATCATAGGAAGAGAAAATGCATTTACAGTATTTATTGAAAAAAATCCACGTGTAACTGGGCCGGCCTTCTTAGTGTAAACTGTGTTGCTCAAGGGTCAACTGTATGTTATACAGAAACAGGCGTTAAATAGTTCAGTGGTGCCGCGTGAGACCAAGGAGGGGAGGGCCAGTCTTCACATTCCACCCCTGGGAAGGGGCAGAAGCAGGGGTCAGACCCAGGTCCATTTGACCTCTGAGCCAGTGTCCTTTGCCGACCCCACCCACTACCCGCTGGGCATCAGGATCAGGCATGCTGTTTGCACAACCTCACAGCCTAGGCTGGGCTTGGGAGATTGGGAGGCAGGGGAAGACGGGCTGGGGACCTTTCTGTCCCTGTCTGGCCCTTGCCCTCCTCGGGCCAGCTCCGTCAGGGAACGGCCAAGCTCAAGGCCACATGAGGAGTTCCCAAGCTGTCTTTCATCCGGTCCCGCAGTGATTTGTTCAGCATGCAGTGCAAATTTCCCTGTCTCAAGACATGGAATCTGGTACAGCTTTGCCTGGATCAATGTCCAACCCCTTTCAAGTTCTGGAGAAAGTTACTCCTCTCCAAAGTTCAGACCTGCCAGACTCAATAACTCCACAAAAATGCTTGGATGAAAATTGCTCCAAGCAATCCCAGCGGAAAGCCAGCACCTCACCCCTCGTTTAAAGTTATGATCCTTATCATAATTAATTCAATAAAGAAGTAATGTGCTTCAACCTAGGCAGAGAGAATAATTTTCTGTCCTGACTGGGATAAACTTTCAGCTGGGGACATTGAAAGTCTGGGTCTGAGCTCTCGCAGCAAGTAATAAATTGCAGACCCGGGCAGCCTGCAGAGCCCCATTTAAACTGTGGTAAATAGGCCGCTATTGAGGAGAGGAAGATTTGGATTCGGGTGGGCAGCTCCAATAAATAGCGGAGTGTTGTTTATAAACCCTGCCGTCCCGCTGGCCCCCGCCTCCAGACAGGCAGTAGCATTTGCTTGTTGAAAGCACCAGAGCGTTTGATCCTCGCACTCGGAGGGACCCACCTTGAGTCTTGAATCTAAAACCCATTTCCTCCCGTGATTGAGAGGTAGGATTAGCCTGGCTTCTAAACAGACTAGCACATTCTCAAGTGGAGATACTGACTTGGAGACCCAGCCAGCCCAGCCCACACAGTGGCAAGTCCTGCTCTTCCCTTGGAGGTTGCAATGATTGAAGTTCATTCTGGGCTCTGTTTGAACACAAGCCCGCCAGGTTTACAGAAATTGCAAGTGTAGCAATTAAAGCCTCTGGAAACAAGTTAAAATAGAAGGAAAGTTAGTTATCAAAACAGCATCCAGTTAGCACATTATGGGAAGAGATAAATTCAACACGCATTGTTTTCTGAAAATAATTCAATGATGGGGAGGCAGGGTTCTTTTAAAAAAATCTTTTAAAAAATATATTTTTTATTGATTTAAGAGAGGAAGGGAGAGGGAGAGAGAGAGAGAGAGAGAGAGAAACATCAAAGATGAGAGAGAATCACTGATTGGCTGCCTCCTGCACACACACACACACACACACACACACACACACACACACACACACCCCCACTGGGGATCGAGCCTGCAACCTGGGCATGTGCCCTGACTGGGAATCGAACTGTGATCTCCTGGTTCATAGGTTGATGCTCAACCACTGAGCTATACCGCTGGGCAGGGAGACAGGGTTCTTTAAAGTGATTACATTTGGGAACATCAGGTTGTCTGACATATATATTTTGGATACCTCCTTTGTGAACTGACAGTGAACGTGCATTCCAGAACTCAAGAGGGCCTTTGTCATCCATTCTGTGGGGTTGAAAACAACTGTGCTCTGGGCCCACATTCCATCCCGTGGCCTGGAGTTTGCACAGAGATGTACTGTGACCAGGCTCCCTGGCGGGGCAACCATTCCAAACCTGCCGGCCTGCAGAGTGCCATGTCCAAGACAAACAGCAGTTCTGGAGAAGTGAGCGAGCATGCTCATGGATGTTATCCATCAAAACATACAAAGTGCACACACTGGACAGCCTAGACTCCTTCTACAGCATAAAACACATGAAGGGTCTGTTTTGGGGAAGGGGATGCAGCCCTTTGAACCTGGATGGGGAGGACAGCCCAAGAGAGAGGATGGGCAGCTAATTAAGTATTTCCGGTCTGGGTACCACCCCTAATGTCCTTTGTGGAGCATGGAAAATATACATAAAGATGTAGATAAAACCTATATAATAAAAGCCTAATATGCTAAGTGTCTGGTTTTCCGGTCGTCCATTCAACCAATCAAAGCGCAATATGCTAATGATATGCTAAGGCCACTCAACCGCTCACTATGATGTGCACTGACCACCAGGGGGCAGACGTTCTGACTGGTAGGTTAGCTTGCTGCTGGGGTCCGGCCGATCGGGACTGAGCAAGATGGGCTGGACATGCCCTGGAGCCCTCCTGCAGTCCCTCCCCGGCTGGCCAACCTCCTGTGTCCCTCCCCGATCTCATTTGTGCACCGGTGTGGTCCCTTGGCCTGGCCTGTACCCTCTTGCAATCCGGTACCCCTTGGGGGATATCAGAGAGCTGGTTTCGGTCTGATCCTGCTCAACTCAGGAGCTGCCCCCTGGTAGCCAGTGTGCTCCCACAGGGGGAACGCCACTCAGCCAGAAGCCAGGCTCACGGCTGGTGAGTGCAGAGGTGGTGGTGGAAGCCTCTTCTGCCTCCGTGGCAGCGCTAGGGATGTCCGACTGAAGGCTTAGGCCCGCTTCCTCTGGACGAGGGCTCCCAGACTGTGAGAGGGCGCAGGCCGGGCTAAGGGACCCCCTCCCCCCCAGTGCACGAATTTTGTGCACTGGGTCTCTAGTAATAACATAAGAGGCATGGTAATAGTGTGCTATATGCACGGACCGTTTTCTGTGGGTTTGTAAAGAAACATATAATTTTCTATGTGTGTCTTACCTGTATTTGTGTCACCCATTCAAGGCACAGATGTGAAACTGGAAGCTGATGGTACTTCAGCTCTTGACATGGCCACATATGTCCAGGGCTGGTGACTTTGGGTCTTTTCTTCCAGTCAGTGTCTTTTAAGTGAGAAAAACATCCAGTTTGTGATTTGTACTGCTGGATGCCCAAGTTAAAAAAAAAGAAAAAGAAAGAACAACTCAAAAGTAGATAAATACTCGGGGCTTCTTACTGGCTACATTCTGTTCCGGAGCATGCCCGCTCCGACTGTTCCTGGCCCTTTCGGGGTCCAGCCTGTCTTCCCCTGGGTCCCTTAAGGGGCTCAGATGTCAGCAGTGTCTGGGGGGTTCTGCATCCCTGACATTGTCTCCCCAATGGCCTTGAAGACTTTCTGGGGCTTTCTCTCTCGAACCCGGGCCAGCACTACTCAGCAGTTTCAAACAATCCCAGTAATGAGGCTGAAAGTGGACACAAGGCGGGACCCCGGGATAAAAATGCAGGTTAGAGCAGCAGCTGAAACCCACAAAGCTGGGCTTAGTTGCTTCACGACACACGCCTTGAGCCAGCGTGTCTGACCAACGCTCACAACCCTTGCCCGCGCCCCCCTCTACCCCCCAATCCCTCTTGGATTGATTAAATTGGCTCAAGATGACACCAATAATTGGCTCAAGATGGGGCTTCGACAGGCCCAATGATCCATATCTTCGCATTCCCTAAAATCAGTCCTTTCAGCTCTGTGTTGGATTTAGGATGGTTTACATTGGCTCCGTCACAAACATTTTAATAAAGTCCCAGAGAAACCGCAAACGGGTGACATCATTGGATGGTGTTAAAAAAAAAAAAAAAAAAGAGTCCCATTTTGTAAGAGAGAGGCTGGGCCTCTGGAGTGTGATCACGGTCTGTCCGCCCGCTTGGTCATTCAACAATCATCCGTTCTAATTAGGACCATAATATTTAAAATGGGGTGTGGCGTGTGTGTGTGTGTGTGTGTGTGTGTGTGTGTGTGTGGCGGGGGGTGGCTGGCAAAGAACATTAGCTAATAAGTAAAAAACAAATATGAATATTTTGACATAAAGTAGCCAAGAAGATGAACGACTGTAGGGCATGTGTGCAGCCCCAGGGCCGAGGGGCTCGCAGCCCGGACACCAGTGGAGGCGCTTGGAGGGTTAATGTAAGGCCAGCCCCCTCCTCCCGGTCCCTGGACATAGAGACGGGATGGCTGCGTCCTCCAGCCACGGACCCACAGGCTGGAGAGGGGAGCAGGTCAGAGCCCAGGATTCTCCTTAGGAGGGCTTCTTGCTCAGGGGTGGGCTGTAGGGAATTCCATTTTCTTCCCTCTGCTCTTCTGTTTACTTACCCTAAACTTCCTCTAAGGGCTTCTATGAATTTTAAAATCAGGAAAAAAAAATCATTGCGCTTTTTCAAAAAGTAGTGTAGCGATTTTGATGCTGTCCAGTGGTTATAATTATGGATTAGCCTGAAAATAAAAGGCACAATGAATGCTAATGGTGGGTCTCTCTGGGTGGGAGGACAGGGAGAGCCTGTTGTCTGCTACTCTGCTGGGGATTATTTTTATAGTCGACAAAAGCTTCCAAAGGAAAGTAAAACCCTGAAACCTGAAGAAAATGAAATCATTTCATTTGGACACAGATTAAAATATATATGCGTCTCCCTTCTTTCTGCAAAAAAAAAAAAATACATGCAGCTGTTTTAGAATTTTATTGTATTTAAAAATACATTGCACTCGCACGATTATGAACTTACAAGAAGCAGATACTTTTAAGTGGCAGAATCCAGCGTCCTAGCTGAGGAAGGGATGTATGCGGACTCCCTGCGTGTGGGGACCACGCTGTCCAAGGTGAGTGGTTGGGCTGGTGGGTCCCCCGCCCCCGTTTTTGCATTTGATGTGTGTCTCCGTGTCAGCCTGACAGGCTGAAGTCGGGCTGAAGTCACGTCGTAGATTTTCCAGAATAATCGATCCATTATGGCCATCACAATTAATTGACTTTTCTGTGACTCAGGGTCAATCTGATGCCAGAACTTACCTTGATCACTTTTCCTAGTGAGAGATTTCAGAATTGTTTGCTCCATTTCCTTCGTAAATGTATCCATAGGTTTTGGTTCACACTGGAAGGGGGATCTGGAGACCTTAGAGTCCATGCAGAAAATAGAAGAGCAGAGCAAAACTAGACTATGTGATGTGTGTGTGTGTGTGTGTGTGTGTGTGTGTGTGTGTCTATTTTTTTATAATGCATTTTTAAAAGGCTGGATCCGGCCATGACTTGCTAATGCCGGGCCTCACCTCACTGATTGAGGATCAGGCACATGGAAAATATCTGTTGGTTTAACTAAATACACCTAATAGAAAAATCGGACCCTGTTTCTAGTGCTAAATAAATGCATTAAATTTGCAAATGTAAACTCACTGCTTTAACTCCTGTTTGACCCAACATATATCTGGGGTTATTCTTTCCTTCTCTCCTCTCAGCCTTATTTTTCTCGGAGGGAAAGTGGAAGGCAGAATGGACTCTGGAATGAGACAGGCATGAGATCAAACCCCCTTTCTGTTTCTTGCTGTGTGACCACGGGCAGGTCGCCTAACCTCTCTGAGACCACAGCGTCTCTCGTCTGTAGAATGGAAATAACATCCATGTCTGAGGGTCTTTTAAGAATTGCATGACACCGTGGGTGCACAGCACCCAGGGTGATGGAGGAAGGGGAAGTTTAGAGGTGGAGACCTTGTGGTGTAAGAGAAGAGCTTTGAATGAGGAGTGAAGTCTTCTCTTTACTCCTTGGGGACAGTCTTCTCTCTGGAACTCTGTTTCTTAACTTGTGATGTTGGGGAGGCAGAGGTGTGGACTCTGTGGAGTGGGCAAGAGCCTGGGTCAGGAGCCCAGCAGCCGGGTTCAACCACTGGCCACGTGCTCTTGGGTCCCTTCACTGCACCGTGTGAATTTCCTCCTCGCGAGAATGTGTGCAAGTCCTTGCGTGTGATGTGTGTGCAGGCGTCAGCTTTGCCGTGATTCTAATGAGGATGTTCTCGGGGCTCCCTCTGGCTCTGCTGATTTTTGATTTCTGCTTCCCCTGCCCTCCAATTTTCAGAGGAAGGCTGATTTTTTATTTTATTCTTCAACATTAAGGTAACTGCAAACATATTGTTGAGAGAAATGAAGAGGTACTTTTCGGGCTTTAGTCTGCAATAACTTAAAGAAAAGGACCCAGAAAAAAAAACCTCAAGGACCCAGCACTGTCTTGATTCCGTACAAATGTTCGCCTCCTTCAAAGAGGCAAGAAGGCAAGTGCTGCCAGATCTGATTGTGCGGACCCGGAGGATCTGATCGCCCGTCACTAAGGCTACTAATCAAATTTCCATCCAATATGCTCGCGCAGGATTTCCTGATCAAACACGTCGCCTGCCCCTCTGCACCCCCATTAGCTAACATGTTTTATATGCAGAGGGGTCATCAAAAGTGTAATTGCCTGAAAGAAACTTAATCCCGCATTCTTGTCAACTTGAAGATAGCTAATAACGCGCACTAGCTGAGATTTTTTCGACATCAAGAGCGCACCAGAAATTAGGGTCTTGTTCTTAATGTTCCTCACAGCTAATGCTGAGATCTAGGTGTGCTGATATCTGGTATGGGACAGGTAAATAAGATGAGTTTTCTCTAACAGTAGTTGTTTTGTGTGTGTGTGTGTGTGTTTTTTTTTTTGTGTTTTTTTTGTGGAAAACACATTGCTCCCACACAGTGCTTAGAAGACTGGAGTAGGCTGTGAAGATCCAAGCCCCGGGCTTTTTTAGAGTCGTTGTAACATTATTCAGGCCTCCAAGCTCAGACTTCCCACATGAATATTTACCAGGACCTTGCACCCAGGTTTGCAGCCCTCTGACTCCGGTCAGCTAAGGTTTTGGCGTGGCTGCAGCGGAGGTTTGCCCGATGCCTGCCTGCCGAGACCGTGCCTCACAAAGCGAAAGCACGGCCCCCGGAAGGGATGATGTGACCGCTGACTTTAGTGTTAGCTCGTGTATTTAATAAAGGCAATTAAAAACATTATGCGATTGATATTGGCATTTTATGTGACTATATTCTAAACAGGTAACATGCCTAACATTTCAGTATATTTATGACTTTTAATATGCTTGTTGATCAGTTCATCGGGGGATTGTTTTCTTGAAAATTGAGATTTCTTTTTTTTAAAGCTTGTTTTCCACAAAGGTGTTTCTCATATTTGAAGCAGATTTTCTGATTCCATTTCAAATCATCACTAAGGGCAAATGTGTTTCAGGTTATCTTCGCTGTGTTTTCTCCCCTTTTGTGAACAGGTTGAAGCTAGCTTTGGCCTGAGAAGTTGTCATGTTGTCATATCCATGTGTAGACATGTAAGTGTGTCTGCTTGCACACACACATACTCGCACAGACACACCAGGGATGCCTTGCTGGGACTTGTGGTTTGAATGAGAAAAGGCCCCGGTCAGGCTGGGACAAGCAGGTCAGGAAATTTAACCTGACGCCCCCAGCCCCAGTCATCATCGGCAGGGTCTGAAAAGGCCAGATTTGTCAGGGCTCAAGGATTCTTGGTGTCTTGAGTGGCAAAACCGATTTGAGGTCCTGTCTGTTCCGTTCTAACATTTGCCCTGGACTCCTCTGCCCGGCACTGACTCTCCCCAGCTTCGGTGCACGGTGCCCCAGGTTTCCTTGACGGGGGTACAGGGTGAGTGTGATTACCCCTGACTTCACTCTGGGGTAAGGTCAGGGGTCACCTGCACGGACTTGCTCTGCTTCGGGAGGACAAAGAAAATGTGTTCCTTGTGTTTGTGGGGGAGAACAGAGCCTGCTACGAGGGCCTGGAGAGGCCAATATTAAACAGGCCCATATGACAAAGAGATGAATACACGGTACAGGTTTCAGCCAGTTGTGGAGGTCTAGGCACAAGCCTGTCGGGGAGGGAGGGGTCTCCCTTCTCTGCAGATGAGAGATTAAGGGGTTCATCCATGTCATAGGTTCTTTAGCGATTCCCAAACGCAGTCCCCTCCCGGCCCCAGGATAGAACCCAGCCCTGCCCACCTCCAGAGCCCTGTGCTGCCCACTGCTCCACCCGCCTCCTCAGGAAACGCTGTGCACCGCCCGCAGGAAAACGCATGCACACACCGTCACTCAAGGGCACGGTGCTCCGTGTGACAGTGGCTGCGTGGTCTGGAGCTGTGCAGACAGAGGAGAAGGACATTTCCTCTCTGTCCCGGCTGCCTCTGCATGGGACCACTTGGGAGGAAATCCTCAGGCATCACAGCATCGACTGCCCTTGGTGGTGTCAGAGGGTGGCCTGGGAATAGGGCTTTCTGAGTTCCCATCAGTACCTCCCTCCTAACCACGGGAAGTACAGACCAAGTAGATAAATAAATTAATTAAATAATAAATAAAGAAATAAGTTACAATCTAAGTCAACTGGGTGTTCTTGCCAAGCAACTTTAGCTCTAAGACAACTCTCCCAGCCTGCCTTCTTTTTAAAAAAAATTATTTAAAAAATATTTTTATTGATTTCAGAGAGGAAGGGAGAGGGAGAGAGAGATGGAAACCTCAATGATGAGAGAGAATCATTGATCGGCTGCTTCCTGCACGCCCCACACCGGGGTTTGAGCCCGCACCCGGGTCATGTGCCCTGACTGGGAATTGAGCCGTGACCTGCTGGTTCATAGGTCGATGCTCAACCACTGAACCATGCCGGCCGGGCCCAGCCTGCCTTCTTAACAAAATATTGCCTGGTTCTTTTCTGTATAAATGTCGAGGCAGCCTCTGTTAACAAGTGTCTACAGTGGCCATTTCAACATATCTCATTTATTCAGGACAGTCACTCTATTTGGTCAGGCCGTGACTTAGGAACTGGGCACTCAGAGGTGAGTGAACAAGACATATCCTAGACCTCACAGGCTCTCGAGGGAGGTTAAATGCTTGGGCCTGCCCTCGGGGTGAAAGGGTGGGTAAGGTGCTTCTTCCATTTGTATTTGCAGCAAAGGCCTGCCACGTGCTGAACTGCCACGAAAAAGCAATTCTTAGCCTGTTGTCATGACATCTTGATTTATTCTTCAACATGATCAGGTCTTTGGATTGGGCTCATCTGAGGCTGGGTGGGACAGAGGCAGAAAAACAGTTCATTTCAGGGCAGTTTGGGCTGTTCCTGGAAAACTGGTTGTTACTTGATTGCACTGGATGACCCATGTCTGATTTAAGAAATTGCTGAGCAATTTGATATTTTGCTAGCTAAAAAAAAGTTACATAACAATTGAATGCAAAATTCATTTGATATGTTAATATGCCATAAACTCAGAGCATGTCCATGCTTGAAGATCTCCTAAAGGTATGGGTCAGCCTCCCCATTTAACAGATGGGGATACTGAGGCCTGGAGGGTAAAGGCTGTGTCCAGAGTGGGAGCGTGAATCATCAGGCAGCAGTTTATGAGCGTTTCTATTACTGGGCATTTTCCAGCGAGTTTATTGCCACAAATAGAATGGTCTCAGTTACCCCGGGCAGCCACAGAACTTGACACAGATCAGGAAGTAATTCCAATGTCAAGAGTTTCACATAGTTTTCAACTTTGTTTTACCAAAACGCATCTGCTGTTCAGAAACATCCTCACGTCTTTTAGGAGAAACATCTCGAAAGGACAATGGAAATATTTTCTATTTTTATAATCATATCTGATCTTTTGCTTTTGGGAGATTTGTATTTAAACCACCTCAGCCTGCCAACTTCCCATAAAGAAAAAGTCATTAAATTTCCAATAGGAAATTTGAGCATAAATGAGAGGTTTCAAATGAAAACAGCAAGGAATTCTGCACAGGCATCTGATCCTGCATCATACTCCCAAATCTTCTTTAAATTAGCTCTATGTCAAAACTCTACGTGGTAAGACCTTTCCTTTTGTCTGATAAAGGAAAAAATTGGAACAGTATCGCTTCACTTTAGGATCCAGGCGATCATTTGGTTTCACTCCAAGGAGAGGTTTTTTTTCTTCTTCTTCTTTTTAAACTTGGGTCTGTAACTGCACATGTGTATGACTTTAATCAGTTTTTCCCATAGCTCTATTGCCATTTAAGCTATTCTCTACTTACTGACCTTCCCTCAAATCAGACGGGTGGGTCTTGTCTATGATCAGGCATTTAGCTCCATCAGGAGAGAGAGATTTTAGCTGAATGTATATAACATTGCTTTGGTGGAAGAAAATAAAGGTTCTTCCGAAAAGGCAGCTGGAGAACAAGATGAGTTCATTGTCCCAGTGCCTCATGGGGCTGGCTGTTCCTTATCAAAGCATGTGATTCCACATCAGAAAGAGTGACCATGGAGAAACACTTAAAGACCCACGACCCCGTTCGAATCTCCTCCCGTTTCACCCATTGCTTTCTTCTGGGATGTCAGTGACCAAGGTAATTCTTTACCAAGATTTAGAGCCTGAGTCTGTCCCCAAGGGAAGGCCTCCCAGAGACACTCTGACCCTCGTAGCCTAATGCCATCTCCTGTCCCAAGATCAGCCGGGCCCCTTGGCCCCTCCAGTGATAGGACTGTGGGGCTCAGGTCAGAGGGGGCAAAGGTCTTAGTGTCACAGACTTCCTGGGATCAAAGACACTCTAGGCTGTAGCCAAGTCGTGAGACCATGTCCGAGACTCTTGCTTCTGGAATCTGTGCTTCTTGCTTTCCTCCACTTGTTCTATCAACAAACATTTATAAGTACCTACCTTTCCTTCCTTCCTTCCTTCCTTCCTTCCTTCCTTCCTTCCTTCCTTCCTTCCTTCCTTCCTTCCTTCCTTCCTTCCTTCCTTCCTTCCTTTCCCTTCCTTCTTCCCTCCTGCCTCCCTCCTTCCTTTTTTTTCTGTTTCTGGTTTCCAGAAACAGAACAATCTCTTGTTAATGTGATTTTTATTCCTCTGTATATTATCTACTAGAGGCCCAGTGCACGAAATTTGTGCATGTGTAGGGTCCCTAGGCCTGGCCAGCGATCAGAGCCTTCCAGCTGCCAGCCAGGGCTTTCCTTTGTTCCGTGCCACCCCCTGGTGGTCAGCACACATCAAAGCAAGCGATCGAACTCCCGGTCTCCTGGTCGAACTCCCAAGGGGACACTTTGCATATTAGCCTTATATATATATATATATAGAGAGAGAGATTTTTTTCTTCTTTAGAGTATTTAGGAATTTAAAAAAATTCTTCTTAAGACTATTAGGTATGAATTATTTACCATTTAGTATTTGTCATTAAGTTCATTGATTTTCATTTTCAGCCAACTTAGTATTTGGTTTATCTTTTTAATTTTGGAGTTTTCAACTTTGGGAAATTGTCTTCTACTATTTCTTTCTTTTTCTTTTTCTTTGAATTTCTGGTGCAGAGAGATGAGTTTATCATTTTCAATGCACAGCCCATTCACCCATTGGCCTGTGCCGAACTTCTCTGGTATTATTTTACCATTTTTCTCTGTCTCATCACTAATCCACATTCCCATTCCCTGTTCTCTCCAATGGTATCCTTTCTAATGCTTTTGGCGTATATCCTTGCCCTATGTAGCGCCTTTATTTATGTACTATTTTTCTCTTTTTCTCTAGACCTCAGGTGCAGAGGGTTGAGTTTATCAAACTTCTCAGATCATTTTTTGTCTATTTTGTGCTCCTCTCATTAAAAAAAAAAAAAATCCATTTTGTTCTCTCAACTACCCCAATCCCATTTTTCCTCATCCTTGGACATTTCTATGTGGTCTTTTAAAATGTGTAGGGTTGCTTATCTGTGAAGATGTTTTCAATTTGCACAAATGACACTTCACTACAGAGCTTATATGTTTTACATTTTTCACTGAGCA
Organism: Cnephaeus nilssonii; assembly: GCF_951640355.1. Lineage (NCBI taxonomy): Eukaryota > Metazoa > Chordata > Mammalia > Chiroptera > Vespertilionidae > Cnephaeus > Cnephaeus nilssonii. The sequence goes on from NC_137088.1 coordinate 31,069,862, forward strand.
CTGGCTTTTAGAGACCCGTTCATGTTGCTGTGTGAACATGAGGTCCTTGGATGTGGTGCCAGTGTCATTGCTTTACCTGCTGGGTAGCATCCCATCTCCCAGTGAAGGACACCTAGGTTGCATCCATCCCTGCTACCTCCAACATGATGATGAACATCCTCACAATGCCCCCTTGTGGACTCATGTGGGATTTTCTTGAAATACATATCAAGGAGTCCAATTTTTGAATCATGGGGTATATAGACTACCTTAGTTTAATTAACTGCTTTCAGATTTATGCCTCAAATGTGTGTCCCACTGCACAATCTCATCACCAGTGGATGGAAGTTGCTGTACTCTAACATTTTGTTAACATTGACATTATCTAGTTATCTAATATTTGTCAGTCTAATAAGAATGTGGGAGCCTGTCTTGTTTTAATTTGCATTTCTCTAACCATTCAACATATTAGTGATATCAGTTTTCTTTTTTTGATTGCCTGTTCAAATCATTTTTCCATATATTTTTCTGTTTGGTTTCCTGGTATATGTTTTTGCTGTTGTTGATTTTTTTTTAGTTGTTGTTTCTTATATAGTCTAGAAATTAGGTCCTTGTTGGTTCAGTATATTGCAAATATATTTTTCCAGACTTGAGCTGATAGTATTGTCTGTGATGTCTGTGAAGAAAAATCCTTAGGCGTTATTTAGTCAAATACATTTTTATTTATTGTAAATAAATAAAATTACTTATTTATTTCATTGCTTATGTTTGTCATTTTTGAGATTTTATTTAAGAAGTCCTTACCCATCTCTAGAGTGCAGAGGTTTATTACCTACTATGAACTTTATGGTTTTACATTTTACTCTTAAGCCTTTAATTCATCTGAATTCCTGCACCATGCATTGCATTAGGTAAAGATCCAGTTTAAAATTTTCTCTTAAGTGAGCCATTTCCCTCAAGACCATCTTCTAAAGAGACCATCTTTTCTGCATTAATTTGTGATGCCATCTTTATCTATATGAAATTCTCATGTACACAAGGGCAGGTCTCTGAGCTCTTTCATCTGTATTAGTATCTTTGTCCCTTTGTCTGTCCTTGTACCAGCAATAGACCATTGTTATTGTTATGGCTTTGTAATATGTCTTAACAGCTTAGTCAGGCAATTTCAAGATAGTTTAACTATTTCTGGTCCTTTATTATACTCTATATTTCAAAATTAATTTATTAAGCTTTAAAAAGACTCTTGGAATTTTATTGTGATTATATAACATTTGAGATTATTTGGAGCAATATCAACATCTTTACAATACTCGATGTTCCATCCAAAAGTGTGTGATGTCTATTTCTATTTATTCAAATCTTCTTTTATGCACTTCAGTATTGGATATTCTTTGTTAAGATAATTCTTAGATGATAGTTTTTGTTGAAATCCTGATGACATATCTTTTTGTTACATTTTATAGTTCTTTCTGTTTTAGAGAATGCTATTGAGTTTTGTAACTTGATATTATATCCAACCATTTGCTAAACTCTCCTTTAGTTTTAATATTTGTCTATTGATTCTGTGGGTTCTTCTTGCCTGGGGCGTTTGAAAGGACAGGCCTTTGAACTATTTGTGTGTTTGTATGTGTGTGTTTTAAATTTACATAAATGATACGGTGCAGACCTCTTTCTGTTCCTTTCTATTTTTGTCATTCAACGCAATGTTTCTAAACAATACCCATGTTCCTATATACATCTGAACATGTTTCCTTTTGCTGTTGCCGAGTGTGCCACTATGCTTTCTTACCCATTTTCTTAGTGGTTAGATCCCAGGTTGTCCCCTTCCTGCTATAAGAAACTCTGCTGTGATAAGCATCTCTCTATAGGTTTCTTTATGGAGCTGTGCACCAATTTCTCTAGAGCAGTATCAGGAATGGAGTTGATAGGTCATAGAGAATATGCATACAGAATTTCACTAATTGCTTCCAGATTGTTCTCTAGCATTACTGTACCACTCTCTATACCTACAGGTGTTCAAACAGGGTTTCTTCCCTTGTATACACCATCACTGTCATTCGTTATTAATTAATCTTATAATTTTTACTACTCTAATGGCTCTCTTCTATCTTGTTTGATTGATCTTTTTCTAAGTACTAATGAGGTCAGTTATCTTTTTAAAAAATTATTAGTCATCCGGGTTAAACTGCCATCCCTGATTTGCAGGCATATACATTTTTGCAAATAAATTTGCATATCAATGTTTGCAAATATCTCCTCCCAGCCTGCCACTGGGCCATTCGCTTTGTCCAGGGCATCTTTTGTTGCATATTGTTTTGCCAGGATAATTTGTTCTTTCTGCTGCTGTTATGAATGCTATCTTGTGTTCAGTTATAGCTTAGTTGGTCGTTGCTGCTGTAGAGAATAGTATTGATTTGTGGAAATTTGATCTTGTATCTGGCAACTTTGCTAAGCTCTTTTCATTGTTTGTATTGTTTATCTAATTTTGCTGCATTTTCTATGTGGATAATCAAATTATATGCAAATATGAAGGTTTTGTTTTTTTCCTTCCTATTTTTTACCTCTCATTTTTTTCCTTGTTTTACTCTGCAGGCTTGGGGTGCTAGTACTAGATTGAACCTACTTAAAGCAGTGATAGTGGGTGTCTTTAATTGGCTGCGGATGTCGGAGAGGACATGTCTAAGGTTTTCCATGAAGTATGATGTTTTTACTCCATGTTTTCATCTGTAGTCATTGTCAAGATAAGGAAGGTCCAGCTCTACCTAGTTTTATGAGAACTTTCATCTTAAAGTTAGACTTTTATCATAAATAATTAGGCTGTGGTGTTTGTTTGGTTTTTTTTTGCACCTAATGGTACATTAATGTGTAGATACATTAATTTTAAAATTTCAATATAATGTATTCTTTTAAATACACTTTGGGGTTCAGATAACCAGCTATTATTAAAGGTCTTACTTTCTTTCCTTATAAGGTCTTTATCTGGCTTTGGAATCATGGATAAATGATTCCAGCCTCATAAAATGAGTTGGACAGCCTTCCCTCTTTCTGTTCCCTACAACAGCTTGTATAATACAGACTTTAACAATTTCTTAATTGTGTTGGCCTCTTCTTAAAGCCATCTAATCCTCAGATTTTTCTTGGTAGTGACAGAGTAGTCTTTCATTGTATAATTTCTGTTTCTTTAATGGCTATTTTATTTCCACTTTGTCTTTTACCACATATGGCACTGTAAATTCTTTCCAAACCATTATTGTCATATAGATTAAAAATTATTTAAATCTCTATTATAATTGTTTTTTTCTTTTCCATCTTACATTATGCTTATAAATTTCTCATTTTGGCATTCCCATTTTTCATTCCCCAAACCTTCCATTGTCCTTCCCCACCCTCCACCCCCCACCCCTCCCAATGGCAGCTTTTGTGTGTGTGTTTGTTTCATGGATGTGGTATCCTCTCTTGTCCCTCTAAGGACATAAATGCACTTTTAAAGCTGCTTTCAGCTTGTCTGTTAACTCTCTTTCCTTGGATATTGTACTTAGATGTTTGTTGAGTCTGGTACCTTTCTTTCATATGTTGGTTATTCTGTGGTGTGTACTTTTCTTTGTTTTTTATATTCCCTATCTACTGATCTGGAGAAGCTATTTGTGCTTAACCTATGCCCGCCAGCCTGCTCCTAGTAAATTCTTTATGGAGGAGGAATAAGGGCGAGAACTGGGGAGAGAGGTGTGTAAAGATGGGATGCACTACAAGTAGGAATATCAAGACTCATCTTACGTTGTCTGAGCTCCAGGCTTCAGCTTGGAAGCTGATGTTTCTGCTGCCTGAAGCTTGGCCAAGGGCTTGGGTAAGTGGTCACCTGCTTGGCTGTTTCAAATGTCTCACCCCAAGCAATTATTCTGCTGGTCACTTCTTTCTGCTCCCTGTCTCCTGCCTTTAAGCCTGGAACACCCCCCGAACTGTGCTGTATTTCACAGTCGTCCCAGTTGAGTGTCTTTGACTGGTGTTACTTCCATTGGTCCAATCCCATCTGCGTTTTGCCTTTCAAGAATTCTTCTTAATTTCTGGTTATCACAGAACCACTTATTCTCCACTGATCTAGTGTGTGTGTGTGTGTGTGTGTGTGTGTGTGTGTGTGTGTGACCATTTTTAAGGATTTGTGGAGAAACAGACAGACACATGTGCTCCATGTGCCATCTTGATACAAACTCCATAGACTATTTTACCTCAAAAATTAATTTATTAAAATATTTTTATTAAATATCAAGAACAGCAACCTAGTAACCACTAGGTATTGGACAGCTGTGACTCGATCTACAAAACTTGAAGACCAAGTTGAGGCTCCTTCTCCCTCCTCTGAGAGGAGCAGGACCCCAGGGCTCTGGCAGCCCCTGAAGTTCATGGTGGCAAAGCCTCTTGTTTGTAGTTTCCATAGCATCTGCCCAGACACCTCTGGGAAGACACATCAGAGCAGCTCTTCTGACTGTATCAGCTGCCTCCACCCCGCACAGCTAGCTTGGCCACAGGGGTCTTCTCGGTGGCTGGCAAGGACATAGGACTTAGGACTCTTAAGTGTGAACAGCACTGTAACCACCCTATGGCCTGTCACTTTCAGGGCTTTGTGCACTGTGGACATGAGTCCTCCCACCCACAGAACTCTGACCTCCCAGTCTCAGGATTTCTCTTCTCTCCCCACTTCTTTCTCTTTCTTCCCCTTCTGCTCTTCCTTCCTCTCCCCCTCCTGCTGCTCTTCTCCATCTTCCTCTCTTCTCTTCCTCTTTCTGCCTTCCTCTTTCCTACCTGCCCCCCTCCTCCTCCATTCCCTCCTCCTCTTCCTTATCCCTGGACTGTCTTCATAAATATAGACCTTGAAAAACAAAGCTCTTTTGATGTTGACTCCAGGCAATTTCTCTCTATTTTTCCTACCATACGACTCTAAAATCCTCATGGGAGAGGAAGTCCAGTTCTCAAAAGCCCAAGGCCCGCCTCCCGGCCCACGAGAGGGAAAGGTAGAATGCCTGCCATTCATTTGCTGATGGCTTCGCCACAACTGAAGTGGAGATTCGTGCCCCGTTTCTCTGTGACTCCCCTGCCACAGGACTGTTACTGCTGTTGCTGCCTCGGGTGTGCACTTCAGGCTGCCCAACCCCCACTCCCGGAGGGCACAGTGCAAGTCCCAGAGGCAGCGGGCAGCCCAGAGGGGTCCTGGCCTGCCCCTCGACCTGTTGATGTCTGTCCTCTATTTAGTCACTCAAGGATGGGGTCTCCCCTTCATCTCTCTCCTGGGATTCTGAGGGCTCCTTTCTGGCTCAAGAGAATGGGCAGTGGCCTGGTGTGGGGGAAAGAGAAGGGAAGAAGGACAAAGAGGGACCAGCCTGAGGGAACAGGGCCATCCTGGGACCTCCTGGCCTTGTCTTTCAGGACGGCCCTTAGAGAAGGGCTTGCCCTCTCCTCAGAGCATCCTGAGAGAGGAGCTGAGGAAGTCTTGAACCCTTTCTCTCGGGGAAGAAATATGACAGTCTGACTTCCCACTGAGTCAGGGCACTGATGGGTCTGGAGAGGAGAGAGGAGCCAGGGACAAACCTCCCCATTTCAGTTCCCTTCCCACCATCCCGGGCAGGTGCTGTGCCCAGAAATGGCCAGAGATGACACTTGCTGAGTCTTCCAAGGCCTGAGGTGCGGGACCTCTGGGTCAGCAGTGGGCCCTTGAATCTCTCTCTCCACAGTCACCTGGTTATCTGGGCTCTAGGGGTGGATTCCGTGGCCGGCCCTGCTGGGAAGCAGGCCTCAGGGCTTCTTCCGACCTCAGGTCCTTGAACCCACCTCAGCGCAGGCCACACTGTTGGTCATTCCCACCCCACTTCACAGGCCCACAGGGACTCCTCAGGGGGCTCAAAGGCTGGGCATCAGATGACCATTTTTGTGCCTCTCAAGCCTGGTATCAGTGGGCTCTGGGCCAGGTGGGCCTGGCAGGTGTTTGGGAGCCGAGGGAGTCCAGCTATCAGCAAGTGTTTGCTGAGCCCAGCTGAGCTCAGAGCCCTGGGCCGTGGGAAACAGAGCCGAAGCCCAAAGTGTGGCCCCTGGGGCCAGAACAGGTGCCCAAGGGCACCCTCTCACAGGCCTGGTCGCTCAGCACCCCTGGCCTCCCTCCATCCGGCTGCTGCCCAGCCCTCTCCTGGGGAGAGCCCGGGGGTTGGGGGTGTCCATGGGAACGGGAGGCTCTCCTGGCTCTTGTTTGCCTCAGCTAATCTCCAGAATGCACTTGTTTTCCCTTTTGGTTTGGGAGGTCCTCAGCAGCTCCCCTTCATGCCGACAGACGGAGGCCGTGGGAGCCAGAGGACAGCGATCCCTGGCTTGTTCTCTCCTTGGCTTCATTCCTCTCCTTCCGATTCTTTCTGTCACCCCCTCCCTCCATCTCAGCTTCTCCTTGAACTTCCCCAGAAACTGGAAATAAATGTCCTGAATTTTGGGCACTTCAACCCCTTCTCCTTCCTGTGAATCTTCTCACAGTGGACAGTACCTGCGAGGTGTGAGCATCTCCATTTTACAGACGAACCTGGAGCTCAGAGAGGCTGAGTTATTGCTCATAGGCACACAGCAAGGAGGAGCAGAGTTGGAGTACAGCCCAGGGCCCTCCTTCCTTTATGCTGAGCTTCAGCTCCAGGGTGCTAACCTCACTGGACAGCCACTGTCTGTTATTGGCGGTTTCCTTCTCGGAACTGTTAGTTCCTTGAAAGAAGGAATCCTGCAATATTCATCTTTGTATTCCCAGGCTTGAGCCAGTATCTGGAAACATAACAGACACTCAGTGACTGATATTTGGTCAATGAATGAATAGTGGACGTTAAGCCAGGCTTTTTGTACACATGATCCTTGATCTTCCAAACAACTCTAAGAGGTAGCAGTTGTCCCCATGTCATAGGTGGGACCGCTGAGGCTCAGAGAAGTTAAGTAAATTGCTAAAGGTCACAGGGCTCGTAAGTGATTGAGAAGAGATTGAGGCCCATGTGTTCTCACTCTGGAACCCACGCCACTTCCTTGCACAAATGAGATGAAAGGTCTGGAGAGGAAGGACACTGGGCAGAAGGATTGCGGGCCTCCCTTCCTGCTGGTTGGGGTGATCTCTGACCCAGGGCAGCTGCAGGGCGGGACCCGGCTCCCTCTCCACACGCCCTCCGATCACAAGCTCACAGACATGTTTGTTGGATGAATGACCAGCCCTGCAGGTGCCTGTGCAGCCTCTTCACTCCCAGGACTGGTCCTTCTGGCTGTTCTTGCTTCAGCCGTTTTGGAGCCCATTGCTTTCCACCTAAACACACGTGCTGGGATTCCTAGGGTGCGCCCTGAGCTCCCTTTCCTTGCTACATCTTTCCTGGGTGATCACATTTCTAGTCCCATGTTCATTACCCTCTACGGTGGCTCCCAAGCCTGTATTTCCAGCCCAGGCTTCCCCTCTGAGCTCCAGAACCTCATGTTTCTGCCTGAATGTCCGACAGGCATCTCACCTCAACATTTCAAAAGTGTTTATGTCATTTCCTCCCCGTCCCAGACACAGGCACTGGGGCCATCGCTCACCGAGCTGCCAAGCCTCAATCTCAGGCTCATCCTTGACAGCCCCCCCTCCCCCCCCCCCACTTTCCCACACCTCATTCTCCTTGGCTAATCACCAAGTTCTGGTGCCATTTCATCCATTCTCTGGATGACTCAGTATCTTCCAACTGGTTCCATAAGCTCAGTCCCCCACCTCACTCATCCAGTCTCCACAGAGCAGTAGGAAAAGCCTTCTGAGCAACATATCTGACCATTGCACACCGGTGCCTAGAACTCTGGACTCAGGGAGAACCCAGATCCTCAGCATGGTACCCAAGGTCCCCCAGGACCTAGCCCCTCAGACCTCTCTAGTCTCAACATCCTCTGTCCCCCTCTACCTCCAGCCTGCTGAATGCCCAGCCACCGAGCAGTCACAGCTCCTGAGGTGGTGATAAGGCCTTTAGTTAGGCATGCCACCCCTTAGAATGGGATTATCTTCCTTTACCTCTGCCCCTGCCGAATTGTCATTAAGCCTCAGAACCTGGATGTTGTTTCCTCCTAAAAGTCATTCCTGATCCTGACGACAGAGTAAGAGGCCCCTTCTTGGGGCTCCCCTAGCCGTCCCAAGCCTCCCCCCACCCACCTTTTTTTGTATTTGGCTGTATGCCTGGACTGTGGGCTCTGCAAACTTGAGGACAATATCTGACGCATTGGTGGCAGCTCCAACGCTTAGCCCAGGGCCTGGCCCAGACAGGCCCCATGAATGTCCATCAATCAGGCACAAGTCCTGGGTCATTGGAAGGAGAACATGGCCTCTTCCCTTAACCTCTTGGCTGTAGCCAGCTGGGTTCATGATTTTACCCACCCCCGCCACTCCCCGCCCCTGTACCCTGTTGTTATATCCGGCTTGTTCTGGAACAGGAATCTTCTCCTTGGGCACATTCCCCCCCAGTTCATGGTGATCAGTTCTTCCCTCACACCTTCAATCAGAGGGCCCCCAGCATCCCATTTCAAAGCCCCGGGAAAACTCGCCACGTAGTTCTTTCCCCAACTATACCTGAGGCCTCAAGTTCACTTCTTAGGACATAAAAAGTTTCACTGGAAAGCTAAAGATAAATAATAGATGTGAAATCCCTTGGAGAGAAAAAACATTAGGTTCAGTTCACACTAAGTGTAAGTGGCCAGCACAGTATATTTACCTGGGAGGAGGTGTGGAGCGGTGGGACAAGGCCAGAGCAGGAATTCTCTGCTGGGTAAACGTGGGTAAGGACCCCCGAGAAAGGAAAGGGGCCCTGCAGGCTGCCTGGCCTCCACCACACACACAGTGGAGCATCAGTTCTCACCCGCATCTCCTACCAGGGTATGTGTGTGTCCTTCCTCTAGTACAACTCTTAGGAGCTGGACAGTTCTCTTGGAGGTCCCATAGCCTCATCAAGGAGCTGGACACATAGCGGGTGCCCAATAAATGCCTGTAGCTTGTTTGTTGGCTCAGAGCTTGACCTGTCAGCGGCTCCTGCTGGGAGCCCCCAATCAGCCACCTCCCCCGGGGGACTGGGAAGGGTTTGCAGCAGGAGGGGGATCCTTCCTGGTTTCTCTTCTGGCTCTGATGATTCTCCTTTCCCATGAACCCTGCCCTTCCGGCAGCCACACGGATCATCCAGAGCAGCTCCCTAGGCGGCAGGAAGAGCTTAGGGGAGTGGGCCCAGAGCCCACAGGGTCCTGAGCCCTTTGTAGGGTCCCGGCCTCTCTTGGGAACTGTGAATTTGCCAGAGATATGTCCTGAGTCATCTTCTTGGCTTCCATCATCCCTTGGTGCCTTACATTCATTTTAACAAATGTTTATATACAGGGGTGGGCAAAAGTAGCTTTCCAGTTGTTCGTGTGGAAAAATACATGCAGGTTATGATTGTATGGTTTTAAAAGCATAGAGACTGTATTTTGCATGTTCACAACGGTTAACCTACTTTTGCTCACCCCTGTAGAGTTACTATATAACCCAGCAATACCACTCCTAGGTATACACCCAAGAGAAATGAAACCATACATTCACGCAAAAACTTGTACATAAATGTCCATGGCAACATTATTTATAATAGCCTAAAGGTGGGAACAACCCAAATGTCTATCAACTGAGAAATAGATAAACAAAATGTGGTATATCCACATAATGGAATATTATATGTGTGTGCATGTGTGTGTACAGGGGTTGGCAAAGGTAGATTTACAGCTGTGAATATGCAAAATACAGTTTATTCTTGTAATTATTTATTAATGATCGAATTCGTTTCCATATGAACAACTGTAAACCTACTTTTGCCACCACCTGTATGTGCCAAACACCAACACAGCTGCTGGGCATGCGTTGGTAAACAGATAAAAATCTCTACCCACACTAAGTTTATATTCTATTTTTTATAGGGGGAGAGCAGCAGTAAATGATGAAAAAAGTAAAATATAATAATATTCGGTAGTCGTAAGCACTAAAAAGAAAAGATAAAGCAAGGAGATATGAAATATCTCATGGGGGAGAGTAGGAATTTTAGAGAGTGGCCAGGGAGGGCCTTAGTGAGAAGGTCATTTAAAAAATTTTTTTTATTGAGGCAAAAATGCCATTTTAACCATGTTTAAGTGTACAGTTCAGTGATATCCAGTACATTCATATTGTTGTGCAGCCATCAGCCCTATCAATCTGTAGAATTTTTTATCACCTTGTACTGAAACTCTGTATACATATTCCATTCTATGCATACACCTCATTTTCTTTTTCCTTTCCTCTGACGATGAACATTCAGATTGTTTCTACTTTTGCTGTTGAGAATAATGCTAGTATGAACATGGATGTACAAATATCTCTTTGAGTCCCTGCTTTTAATTCTTTGTGTATACTAGTATACCAGAATTGGAATTGCTAGATCATATGGTAATTCTATATTTAATTTTTTTAGGAACTGCCATACTGTTTTTCATATTCCTACCTGCAATGCACAAAAGTTCCAATTTCTTCATATCCTCATCAACACTTGTTTTCTGTTTTTATTTTTTAAGTATATCTAATAGCAACCTAATGAGTGTGAAGTAGGTTTTATGGTTTTGGTTTGTATTTTCCTAATGATTAATGATATTGGCCATCTTTTCATGTGCTTATTGGTCATTTGTATATTTTCTTTGGAGAATATCTGTTCAAGTCCTTTGCCCATTTTTGAGTTGTGTTGTTTGCCTTTCTGTTGCTGAGTTTTTGGATTTCTTTATATATTCGCAATGTTAATCCCTTATCAAATATATGATTTGCAAATATTTTCTCCCAATATTTTGGTTGCCTTTTCACTCTGTTGATAGTGTTCTTTGATGCACAAAGTTTTTAATTTTGATCAAGTTGAATTGATCTATATTTTTGTTGTTGTTGTTGCCTGTGCCTTTAGTGTTATGTCCAAGAGATCACTGCCAAATCCAATGTCATGAAGCTTTTCCCCTGTATTTTCTTCTAAGAGTTTTATAGTTTCAGCTCTTATGTTTAGGTCTTTGATCTGTTTTGGGTTAATATTTGTATATAAGTTAGGTGTAAGGGTCCAATTTCATTCTTTTGCATGTGAATGTCCACTTTTCCCAGCACCATTTGTTGAAAAGATTGTTCTTTCCCCATTGTATGGTCTTGGGACCCTTGTAGAAAATTGTATGATCATAGAGAGTGGGAATGGGATGGAGGGGTGTCAATGGGGAAAAAAGGGGGATACCTGTAATACTTTCAACAATAAAGATAAATTAAAAAAAAAGAAAATCATATGATCATATGAGGGAGAAAGTAAATTTTTAGTAAAGACCTAGAGGAAGTGAGGAAACTAGCCTTGTGGATGTTGTGGGGAGAGTGAGTGCCTGCAATGGGGAGCAGCGAGTGCAAAGGCCCGGAGGGAGTGGAGTGGGTGAGGGGGTAAAGGGTATGAGAGGAGGCCAGAGAGGTAGGGGACAAGGGGAGCAAATTATGGAGGGCCTCTGTGTCCCAGAGAGGACTTTGCTTTACACTGAGCAAATTTGGAAGCCATTGGGGAGCTACTTATGTTTCCACTCTGGCTCCCATGAGAATGGACTTAGGGGCCTGTGGCAAAAGCTGGAGAACCGGTGAGGAGACCACCCAGGCAGAAGCTGGTGGCCTGGGCCAGGGCGAGGCAATTAGTGAAAATCTGGATGATAGGACTTGATGATAGACCAAATGTGTGATGGGGGTCGGGGAGGGGGGGTGGGAGGGGGAGAGAATGAGAAGGAGATAGACAAGGGTGATGTCAAAAATATCAATTTTAGTCATTGTAAAAGTGGAGTTGACATTCACCAGAGGGACGGAGAAAGACTGGCAGGCACAGGTTTTGGGGAAGGACCAGGACTTCAGCTTTGGATATGGTAAGTTTGAGGCACCCATCATACCTCCAGCTGGAGTTGTCAGGTGGGAAGTTGTAGATGGGTCTTGGGGTTCAGGAGAGAGGTCTCCAAGGCAAAGAGGGACATACAGGGTGGGGCCAAAGTAGGTTTATAGTTGTTTGCATGGAAAATAATACAATAATTAATAAATAATAATACAAGAATAAACTCTTGCGTACACACAACTGTAAACCTACTTTGGCCCCACCCTGTGTGATCAGACATAGGAGTCATAATATCCGCAACGTTAAAAACTCGCGTGTTCCTGGTGTTGGGACGGAGAGGACTGCTGGAAGTCAGGGTCACGCGGATGAGATGTGATGTGGTAGATGACGCCCTCCGTGACAACAAGGAGGAAATTTCATGAGGAGGCTTCTCACAGCGCCCTTGGGTGGAGGTCAAAGCTCAGCTCAGTGAAAGCAAATGCAGGGAGGAGGACACAGGTGGCCAGAGGCACACCCTTGGGAAGAGGCGCCTGTGCTGCAAGGGGGCCGTCTCAGACCCTTGGGTTCTCCAGGGCCCCGTCAGGGATGCCAGAGACCCAAGTCGTGCTGGAATAGGGGGAGGCCCTTTACTGCTTCCAGGGCAGGGCGGACATCATTCCCTGGAGACAGATATTGGTGTGGGAGCCCCGGTCCATGTCCCTTCATTCAGTGCAGGGGCTGGGGGCCCAGGTCAGGCCTCCGTTCTCAGCCGTGCTGACTGGTGTGCAGCCCCCAGGACGTCGGTGCCCACTGCGGCCTCTCAGACACACCTTCCCCGGGAACCTGCAGGCCGGGAGCACTTCTCCAGCAAGTTCTTGGAGGGAGACAGGCAGTGACTTTGTGGCTTTAAAGCATGGAGGGACATAGAGCGAGGCATCCCCTTGCACAGTGTGCTGCTCATGAGTAGTTGTGGAAGGGAGGGAGGGAGGGAGGGAAGAAGGCAGGAAGGCAGGAAGGCAGGAAGGCAGGAAGGCAGGAAGGAAAGCAGGAAGGAAGGAAGGAAGGAAGGAAGGAAGGAAGGAAGGAAGGAAGGAAGGAAGGAAGGAAGGAAGGAAGGGAGGGAGGAAGGGAGGAAGGAAAGGAGAGAGAGAGGGAGGGAAGGAGGGAGGAAAAGGCCAGTGGAAAAGATTTCACATTTTGTCACTCTCTCTGGACCCTTCTCTGAGGGCACGGGCTTCTAACCTTCCTCTTTCATGCTCACAGCTCAGAGCAGGTACACTGTTTTCCTTGGGAAGGGGGCGGTCCTATAGTCTTCCAGGCCTGTGTGTGGGTGGAGTGAAGGGCAGGAGGAGGAGGTTTGTGGAGTCAGCAGATCTGACTTTGAATTTTGCTCCGTGTGTCTGCCGAGAAGCTGTGAATGAGAGATGCCACTTCTCTGGGCCTTAGTTTTCTATAAAATGGGGATAGCACTACCTTCGTCATGGGGGGATGTTGTGGAGATTAAATGAGCTTCAGCCCCTGCCTGCCACAGTAGAGGGTCAATACAAGTTCATTCTTCTTTAGGGGGAAATTCTGCTCAGCCATTACAAGTTGTATGACCTTGAGATGTCACTTTACCTCCCGGGGCCTCAGTTTCCTCATCTGTAAAATAGGAATAATAACACAGTGCAGGACCATTGAAAGGACTGGAAGAAATAGCATGTATAACTTCTACCATGGTGCCTGGCACATAGTAGGTGCTCAATAAAAGGTGGTTATAGTCCTTATTATTATCAAGGACCAAACTGTGTCTCATGGGGTGGACGCCCACAGAAGAGACAGGTAAGTGAGGGCCAAGGCATTCATGAAACACTTCTTGGAGGAGGCGGCTCTGGTGCTGAGCCAGATCAGGTTGGGGTTACGTGCATCTCAAGGAAAGAGCTATCAATCCAAGGCAGAGGACATGTAAAAGGACTAGGGCCTGACCTGAAAGGGAAGGGAGCATGTAGGGAGAAAAGAAAGGACAAAAGTCACATGTGGAGGCTCCAGCAGAGGAGAATAGGGGACCACTCGGGTGAGGCAAACATTAACCCCATTCTACAGATATCGAAACTGAAGCCCAGGTAGGGCACAGGGAATAACTGGCTCAGAATGTGTGAAGATCTTGGCACTGGAATGCAGGTCTCCTGAATGCTGGTGCTCAGGGTGAGGTCTTTAATTAACACAAAGGCAGGGGCAGTGGGTGGGACCATGCAGATGACTGGTGAAGAGAAACTGAACAAAAGGGCGACATAGCCTGGCCGGCTAGTCCATACATGGAGAGGTTGCTGGTTCTGTTCCCAGTTAGGGCATATACCTAGGTTGCGGGTTTGATCCTGGTTGGAGCGCTTACAGGAGGCAATGGATTCCTTCCCCTCTCTCAGAAACAAAAACAAAAGGGAGAAATAAGGAGGGGACCTGGAGCTCAGCTAGGCTGTTTGGAAATGAACACAGATGAGACTGTCTCTCTTGGGCTGTTATGGAGATTAATGGTCGTGGACAAGGGCCCTCACGCATCACTAGGGAGAGGATTTCAAAGACCCTTAAAAATCATTGGGAAACATTTCCAAAGGGAAAGCAGCCAGCAGCCCGCCAAACGCGAGGGTGTATAGCTCACGAGGCGATGCTTGTAATCTAATTGCCTATGAGCAAGAGTTTAAAACAATATTTACGATGTGGAAAAATAGCCCTCGATTTGATTTGTACAGAAGAAACATGCCTAATGAGTAAATTAGATTTTGATCTTGCTGGCTCGGGTCCTGGGGTGGAGCCTAGTCCTCCACTTTCCTCCCCACCCCTCCCTCAGCTGGCTTGGTCCTGTGACTGCTCTCTGCCCTGGTATGACGTCTGAGACCAGCACTATCCCCCCCCATGCCTGGTCATAGCAGCCCGGTATCCCCCTATTTTCTTGGGTCAGCTAGCCCTTTAAGCCCCACCTCCTCCTCCCCCTCCAGGAAGCCTTCCCGACTGCTCCAACCTGCTCTCTCTTTAATCCTAACCTAAGGATATGCTTATTGATTTTAGAGACAGGGGAAGGAAGGAAGGGGTTGGGAGAGAAACAGTGATGGGCCCTAGCTGGTTTGGCTCAGTGGATAGAGCGTTGGCCTGAGGACTGAAGGGTCACAGTTCGATTACAGTCAAGGGCACATGCCTGGGTTGTGGGCTTGATCCCCAGTAGGGGGCATGCGGGAGGCAGCCTATCAATGATTCTCTCTCTCATCATTGATGTTTCTGTCTTTCTTTCCCTCTCCCTTCCTCTCTGAAATCAATAAAAATATATTGAGGGGGGAAAAAAGAAATATTGATGGGAGAGAGAACATCAATTGGTTGCTTTTTGCATGCACCCCAACCAGGGATCGAACCCACAACCTTTCCATATATGGGACAGTGCTCCAACCAGCTGAGCCACACTGGCCGGGCCAGCCTGCTCTCTTTATATCTCTGATAGCCGGGAGTCTGTGGCACAGCAGGGCTTCCAGGGGACAGAGCTGGCTCTTATTTAGACATGAACTTGGATTGCCATTGTTTGGTGTGCTGCCTCCTGAAGGGTGTTAGATGTTCCTCTGTAATCTGGCTTGTTACTTTTCTTTTCGGCCTTATTTAACGGGCGCTCTGGTGAGTATCCATTGCTTTCGCCAGCCCAGTGTCCATTCTCCTTCTGGAAAGTGCCCGATTTCCCTTGGGGGAATTACCCGCACCTGGGCTCAGTCCCAGTGGTCTGACTCCTCCCAGCCTCAGGCACCAGCGTTGGGCACATGACCCAGACCTGGCCAATCAGAGTAACACCCTCCCCCCAGGGCCGCAGTCATTTATTTAGGGATGGGCATGTGACCCACCCGGGCCTTCTCGGGAGGGCTGCTGGAGTGACCAGGAACGGGCCCCTTCTGCCTCTGGGGTTGCTCAACTTGGAGAAGCAGAGTTGGAGCCATCTTCTCACTTCCCAGGGCAGCTCCCTGGACAGCGAAGCCAACACGAGGGAAACGTGCTGAGGAGCGTGGAGAGATCCCTAGGTCCGTGGTCAAACACCTGAATCCAGCCAGGGGCGATTCCCTCCACTTTCCTCCAGTGCCCCCTCCCCCTTCCTTCCTGTCAGCCTGTTTGAGTGGGTGTCAGTTGTTGACACAGAGGCCGTGGTCCTGATGTACTCAGTAGGCACAGGACTGGTGTCCAGCAGTGAGGAAGCGGTTCTCCTAGAGCTGAGTGCAATGTGGAGACCATCAAAACCACAGACTCCTGGACGTAATTCTGTGACTGAGGCCAGTGTGCCAGCTTTCTCCTGACTGCTGTGTGTGCTGGCTCCTCCCCTAGGTGCCGGGACAGAGAGAAGAATCAGAACCGACCCAACCCAAGAAGCCCATGGCCTTGGAGGGCAGGTAAGAGAGCACTGCCTGACCTCGGCCAGGGGCCAAGGGAGAAGTTTGCTGTGTGCTGTGGAGAATCACTCCAACCCCGTGGTCGGCAAACTGCGGCTCGCGTGCCACATGCGGCTCTTTGGCCCCTTGAGTGTGGCTCTTCCACAAAATACCACGGCCTGGGCGAGTCTATTTTGAAGAAGTGGCGTTAGAAGAAGTTTTAAGTTTTAAAAATTTGGCTCTCAAAAGAAATTTCAATCGTTGTACTGTTGATATTTGGCTCTGTTGACTAATGAGTTTGCCGACCACTGCTCTAACCACAGGGCTCTGGGCGTCCTTGATGGAGGGGCAGGCACAAGATCAGGAGGGCGAGCAGGGCTTCGTGGGGGAGAGGAGAAAGGCCTCCAGGGGAGCGTGCCAGGGTGAATGGTGAAGTTGGCAGCATTTCCAGGACTGGTGGGTGAGAAGCATTGAGGCCACTTGCCCCAGACCTCAGGCAGAGTGGCCCCAAAGCTGCTGTTAGTGCCTAAAGGGGGTTTCCTAGCAGCCCCCTCCGCTGGGGGCTGAACAGCGCCGTGGTTGTCTGGGGACACGTGTGGGCATTCAGGGCCAGCTGAGGGTCATGGGCTTTCCAACCACACCAGGAGGCGGGGGAGCAGGTGCCAATACTTGACTGTGTGAACCACGAGGTCATTATTATCCAAGGCCTTCGTGGCATCACTAGCAATTTTATGGCATTTGCTGGGTTTTTCCATGTGGCAGCCATTGTGCTGCTGGCCATCCTTCCCAGTGAATCACCTGCCTTGGTCCTCACTTTTCTGATGTCGCTTAGGAAGGTATAAAGCTCAGACCCCCAGGTGAGAGGGTCTGCTTGGCATCTCACCGTAAAGTAAATCCAGCTGAAGCCAACTGGTTCCATCACCAAGTACCTACTGTTTCCTGAGCCCGCCTCCCTCCCCACTCAGCTGCCAGAGATGCAATAAGAAGCAGGCAGGCCATTGCTGGCAATACAGATCTGCCCACCCTCAGTGCATAGTGTGGGATGCATGCCGTGATGTGCGCACGCATCCAGCCAAGACGCGGTATAGAAACACGTACAGAATCGTAGGACTAATCCTGTCTTGGTGATCGCGCAGGACATGGAGGCTGGGAACAAGCTTGTTGCACAGTAAGATCCTCACAGTGTCAGGGCCGGCACTGAGGATGGCTCCCATCTGTCATCTCTGGGAGGGAGATTTTTCATCACCCCATTTTACAGAGGAGGCAGTTGAGGCTCACTGTGCTTAAGGAACTCGTCAAGGCACAGCAGGGCTGGGATTCCAACCCAGGCTGGGGAATGCAAACTTTAGGCTGCTGTCTCCGTGTCTCGCTTCCTTTCTGAGTAGCTGTGGCTTTTGCCACTATTGCTGGGCCTGCAGAATGGAATCTCTTCTCTGCTAGGCTGACACCTTCCAGTCCTCAGTAGGTGCTGAGTGTCACACGCTGGAGCGGTGACGGAGATACTCTCATGCCCCTTCCCCCCACTCTACAGGTATAGGGGAGGCAGACTGGGGAGGGAGCCGGGCTCCTGTCTCTCGGGCCTGGCTCTCGGCTGTCCCACGGCTCTGTTTGTGGGGATGGATGTCAGACTTCAAAGGCAGCGGCGCGCTGTCTCTCCATCTCCGGCCCATGAGAAAGCGCCCATGTCCCAGAACAAAGGCCTTCCCAGACTCCCGTCACCTGCTCAGCACTTAGCATGGGGCTTAATTGAAGGAAACAGAGCTTCTTGGAGTGAGAGCGAGGAGTGAGTGAGAAAGTCGATAACACTAAAGACACCGCCATTAATAAAGCCAGACTTGCTGCTAATATCCCACTTGAATTCAAAACAGGACAAATAATTGGAAATCTGAGCAGGGTGAGTGGTGGGGCCAGTGGTACGGATGACAGAGGTCTGGCAGCTGTGGGAGACCTTCTGTATGGGGAGATGTGGCTGGGACAAAAGCTCCTGGAGGGAGTAATCAGTCCTGGGGCCCGGTGTCCTGCTCTCTGCCGACAGCCACAGGCTGACACCTGCATAATGGCAATAGCTCACACTGAATAGCACTCGAAATGTACCAGGCACTGCCCTCAGTTCTTTACAAATATGAAGTTAATCCTTACGATGTGTGTGTATAGCTATAATAATAAAAGTGTAATGTGCTAATTAGACCAGACATCCTTCCGGATGAAGCTGGGGCTGTGAGGGACGCCCTGGTTCTGGGTGCTGGAGTGAAGCCCAGGTCCCGGGTGCCAGAGGGAAGCTGGTGCCAGCAGCTGGGGGAACACCTACTCTTGCACTAATTTTGTGCACCGGGCCTCTAGTCTATATATATAAAAGCCTAAGCGACCGTTACGACCAGATGACCGGACAACTGGCCGGTAGCTATGATGCACACTGACCACCAAGGGGTAGATGCTCAATGCAGGAGCTGCCCCCTGGTGGTCAGTGCCCTCCCAGAGCCAACCTCCCGTGGCTGGCCAACCTCCTGTGGTCCTAATATATATATAAAGGATATACTAGTATGTTATCCTTTATACCTCTATTTATCTATGTACCTCTATCATCTACTACCTACCTAATTAGGTAGCTATTATTATTGTCCCCATTTTACCGATAAGGAAACTGATGCACAGAGGGGTTAAGTAATTTTCCCAGGCTGAGTGGGATTTTGAACCTATGTAATATGACCTCAAAGTATATCTGCCTAACCACTAGACAACACTACCTCCTTTGAGTGACCTGGCCTTTGATCTCTGGCTTGCTGGATAACTTTGGGAGAGGACTGAAATCCATTCAGTCAGTACACATTTGTGAGATATAGTGCAATCTTAGCATAATGGTAATAACCACTATGTATGGTTCCTATATGCCAGGAATCCCCCTGATAACCCATGAGGTAGGTAGGTAGGTACTTTTATTGTGTCCATTTTACCTGGAGGAAAACTGAACCTGAGAGAAGCTAGGTGACTTCCCCTTGATCCCCTGGCTAGTTACTAACAGAGCCAGGATTCGGACCTACATCTTTTGGCTCAAAGTGCAGTCCCTAAACCGCTGCTGATATCCAGTGCTTATTCTCAAAGGGTCCTCACGTAGAGCCTGGGAGGGTGTACTCACAGGCAGTGATGACACTGGCTGATGGATGCTGGACACACCTAGACACATGTGAGCATCCCCAGAGATGGGTGGCAAGCGGGTATAAGCCCACTGAGTACCATTCACTAAGTCAGGGGTGAGGAACGTCTGGCCCATGGGCCATATAAAACCCACAAAATCATTTGGTCTGGCCCTGAAACTCAATAAATCTAGGAGCTTTTTTCATAGCAACATAAATTTATATTATGTGAATTATAGTCAGCGAATGATATAAATATCCAAATGGCCCTTGGAAGAAAAAATGTTCCCCACCCCTGACTTAAGTCCTTGGGTTATAACCCCAGGGCATTGCCCTAGACCAGTGGTCGGCAAACCCATTAGTCAACAGAGCCAAATATCAACAGTACGACGATTGAAATTTCTTTTGAGAGCCAAATTTTTAAAACTTAATCTTCTTCTAACGCCACTTCTTCAAAATAGACTCGCCCAGGCCGTGGTATTTTGTGGAAGAGCCACACTCAAGGGGCCAAAGAGCCGCATATGGCTCGCGAGCCGCAGTTTGCCGACCACAGCCCTAGACTCCCCCAACCCCTCTCTTGTTTTTATCTGCCTGCTCTTCCACCTGATCATCCCACAGCCCTTAAGCTGGAGCTGGCTACTCAGGGAATTCCATGTATTCTGGACCCTGTGTGGAGGACTGGGATGCATTCTGCTGGCAGGAGACAGAATCTACCTAGTACACCTGTATAGGAGGCAACATAATGGGATGAGAAGGCTTGGCCATTGTAGTCAGATAGGCCTCAGTGTGACTCCTGAGTTCTGAACCTCAGTTTCCCTATCTGTGAAACGGTCCTGCAAGTCCAGAGAAAGGGTGGAGAAGGCTGGCTCTGTGGAGGCTCCCTAAAACCAGAGGCACCCTCCCTCTGGAGAGGGAAGGGAGAGCAGGGAGAGGGTCAAAGCCTGTGAACTCTGGAGAGCACAGGGCGAGGAGCATGGACTCCCCCCAGCCCATTGTATTGGAACAAGGGGCTCTTTCAAAGTGGGGGTCAAAATATTTAGGGAAAATAAGAGATGTGGCCACTGGGGAGGAGACTTAGAGCCTCCCTGCTCTGAAAGCGGTGAAGGCTGGAAGTGTTACCTCAGGCACAGGGCCAATGGTCTGTTGAGATGGGTCAGGGCATGGCTTCATTTTTAGGGTCATTACCCTGGAGGATTCCAAGGCCTAGTGGCTTAGAGAGTCTCCCTCCCCTGTAATCCTTCTCCGTGCACCTGCTAACTAGGCCTAGAAAAAAGGCTCACATTCAGTCCAGATCTGAAATGTTTTCATCTCACCTACTCATGGATGCTGACTCTGAGTTTTTGCGTTTTGGTGGGTGAGGGGCAGAGGAGATGAGAGCGTGAAGGGGGTACAGTGGAAAGAGTGGTCAGTGCACAGATGGAAGGCTCTGAGATCACTGCCCTAGAGAGATCTCTCCTGATCTGATGCTCAATCTAATGACCTTGACCTCTGAGAAGTCCAGCTGTGGTGGCCAATAATGGGAACTTGGTGCCAAGGACTAGAACTGGATTTACATTTTTGCTATCAATAGAGGTGGATTCAGCATTGTGCTGGCAAATGTTTAAAAACCGGTTTTCTGGAAGTGGAGAGAAGCCCTAATGTGAAGCATTTGCCAATTTCTGAGGTATAAATGCTCCCACCATGGCTGATCTCAAGTACCAGAATGACCTCACTGAATGTTAAGTTGGGAAGAGGTGTTAAAAGTTGTTTTGTTGAGCCTATACACTGGCTCCAGCACACTCGTGGGTAGATTGACCATAAGGCAGAGGACGCTTGAGCTTCAGGGCTTCTCATTTGTAGGAGTCCTTCCAAGATCCATGCAATGTATTCACATGGTCATATGTTTTCGTATGGTTTGCAAAAGTCAGATGTAATAACTGCTTTGGTTCATATTTTTGCCTCTTTCTACTCCAACTTATATTGAATGGCTTGGAGTAGCCATGGGCATGGTGTAATTTGTTGTGATTTCCTTTTTCATTCTAAATATATATTCATTTTTGTACTTAATTTTGATTTGTAATTTTATTTTTGTTTTCTTAAAGAGGGCCTCAAAACCTATATATACCTCCAGGTGCAAAGCATTGATCTACTCTTGGAGTAAATTACATTACAACTCATCCTCTAGAAAATTTTTGTGTTTGTAACTTTATCTTGGAGTCACATTGGCATATGGAAATTCCCTCGATAATTTGGTCCAGACTAGCTTCCGAGAATGCCACTTTCATTATATCATACCTCTCTGCTCAAAGCCCTCATGGCTCCCCTTGATCTCTTACACTGGCATTTAAGGCTCTCTGCAGATTGACCACCCCATACCCTTTCATAAAGTATCTTCTTTACTCCTCTCTGCATCCCCCAAATAAAACTCCTTTCCTTGCAAATTTGTTTAGATATTTTCTCCTGCCTAGAGCACCTTTTTCGTTTCCTCCCCTTTTGGACTTTGCCAAATGCTTTGAGGTGACCATGTGGGCTTTTGTTCTTTGTTATATTAATACTGTGTATCACATTAATTGATTTTCAGATGTTAAGCCAATCTTGCATTTCTGCGATAAAACCCACTTGATGATAGTTTATATCATTTTTATATGTTGCTGAATTCAGTTTGCTAGTATTATGTTGAGGATTTTTTGCATCTATATTTCTAAGAGAAATTGATCTGTAGTTTTCTTTTCTTGTGATTCTTTTGTCTGGTTTTCATATCAAGGAATTCTGGTTTCACAAAATGAGTTGGGAAGTGTTCCCTCTTCTATTTTTTGGAAGAGTTTGTGAAGGGTTGGTATTAATTATTCTTTAAACATTTGGTAGAATTCAGCAGTGAAGCCATTTGAGGCTGGGCTTTTCTTTGTGGGAAATCTTTAAGTTATTAATTCTCTTTTCTTGTTATAGGCCTATTCAGATTTCCTATTTTTCTTGGGTAAGTTTGGATAGTTTGTGTCTTTCTAGGAATTTGCCCATTTCAACCAAGGTATCTAATTTGTTGACATATGGTAATTCATAGTATTCCCTTGTAATCCTTTTTTGTTTCTGTAAGATTGGTAGTGCTGTCTCCTTTCTCATTTCTGAATTTAGTTATTTGAGCCTTCTCTTTTTGTCTTGGCCAGTCTAGTTAAAACTATGTCAATTCCGTTCTTTTTATTTTGTCGATCATTCTATATTGTTTTTCTATTTTCTATCCTATTTATTTTCACTGTAGTCTGTATTTTTTTCTTCCGCTTTATTTGGATTTAGTTTGCTCTTCTTTTTCTAGGAGAAAGTACTGGGAAAGACCCTAAAAACTATGTAACACAGTATTGATATTTTAGAAGATTGGCTGAAGCCCCAAAACTGAAAAAACACACTGTAAAATAAGATGCCAGCCACATCTATCCAGGTAACCAAAAGGTAGCAGAGATGGTTCAGTGACACTACCCCATCATCTATCTCCAGCCTGTGTGAAAGAAAATAGAGATTTGAAAGGAATTAAGGAGGTTTTGTGTCATCCCATATCTGCTACTCCATGGAAAAGAGGGTGGTACTTGCAGGTTAATAGGGCTTCAGAAGTACTTACAGAAATTGGGAGTGGGCCCCTGACAGGATATTTTCTGAGCTTCAGAAACCCATGGGGTATTTTGCTGCATGAAATAGAGCAAAGGGCAGGAGAGGACGTTGCACACACTCCTGCAATTTGTGGCTGATTGTGAACATGGACACAGCTGCCTGCTTCTTTCCAGGGACTCCAAGGGCTGGCTGGAGTGGCCCGTGGAGGTAGGGGGAGGGGCAAGGGCAATGGCAGTAGAGCAGCCTTACACGAGCGATTTCTGAAGGTTGAGTGGACAGGATGGGAGGTGCTATGGCTCAAGCAGGACAGGACCTGCCTCCTGGGGGGAGGGAACCTGAGCAGTAAGGGGCTTTGAGGAGGACCATTTAGGCGGTTGCTAGAAAGGGGTTGAAGAGGTCAGCCAGAAAGTGCATAGCCATCATTAGGGAGCTGTACTGTGCAGTGAGCAGGTGTCTGTAAGAGCCTACAAATGTATTCCCAGTGGGTGGTAGGCTCTTCAGCATTTTGATGGCTGATGTCACAGAGGGTAGCATAGCCAGCCAGTAGTGTCTTAGAACTACAAACAGGAGTTTCCTCTCCCTTTCCCAGTCACCTATGTGTGCCCCCAGCACATTCAGCCCCTTCAGGATCCACGTAGGGGATAATCAGCAAGTCCCCTTAGAGCTCTGAGACAAAGAACATCACACTGGTGGGCTGACTCCCGCCATTCCCCCTTTTTTGTGCCTCTACTCCACTGACTGGGAGAGAAACAGGAAATCCTCAGGGCCAGCCTCCCTACTGTACAGTCAGGGCAAAAGGGCCAGGAGAGGGGAAAGGCTTTGCCCAGGATGGCATGGTCAGGCTGTGTCAGAGGCTCCTGACCCCTCAAACCCCCGGAAGTTGGGAGGCTAGGGCACTTCTCTGTTTATTCAACACAGACAGCTCTAATTATAAAAGAACTCGACTTGGGGGACGAACTGGGAGAGGATGAAATGTAGACGCTCTGAATTTCATTTTCATCATCAGACGTTTCTCAGGTAAAACGATAGTTCCAGCCTACACAGGGAAGTGGCCTATGCTAATGTCTGGAAGTTGTGGAAAACGCTGCATTTTAACTCTGTTCCTCCAGAAGTCATACTCATCTATTTCAAACTGCCAATCAACCTTCCAGCAAAGAAAAACATGCGCACACACCTCTGCACAAATGGCTTTGATTAGGCTTAGCTGTAGGTTTAAGAAAATTTAATCATCTTAACCTGTTTAGTCTTTTTCCCTGATGAAAATCATCAGTCAGATTCCAGCATGAGCCAGCGAGAGCTGAGCTGCTGTCAGCACCGTTGTTTATGTTAATACGTTATAGGCATGAAATGGAGGAAAGGAGAGTTATGAGAAAAAGTCCTGAATGAATTAGGAGGGTGCGGGTATGTGGCAGCCCCCGAGGTCAGCAGGCAGGGGCTCTGAGGGGACTGCTTATTTATGAGTTTCAGCATAGAACCCTCTCTCCCTGCTGGAAGGGACGTTGAGACACTCTATAAAGTATGTTTCTCTCTGCGGTCAGCACTTGCCTTCAGCAGAACTGAAGGTCTGGAACCCCACAGACTCCATTTGCTCGCTGTGTGACCTCAGATAAGTTACTTAACCTCTTTAAACGTTGGTTGTCTCATCTAAGAAATGGGGCTATTGGGAGTAACTGGTATGCTGGATGGCTTTATGAATTAGCTGCTGGCATGTTGGGGAAAGGGTGGTCAGTCAGAGGCTTCGTGGAAACACTATCCCTCCTTCCCGAGACCAGCCAGCTCCTTGGCGGTGCTCTCTCCTGGTGCCGCAGGCCCTGTGGACATTGGTGGTGCTGGGCACAGATGCAAAGGCCCTAAATCTGCAGTCTTGACCCATCTCTTTGTGACTTTAGGGAAATCACTACCTTCTTGGATCTTGGTTTCTCAGTCAAATGAGAATGCTAATTGTCCCCAACATCTGTTCTCACCTTCCTCCTAGGAAAAAAGCCCACTGGCCACCCATCTCTCAGGTTTCTTGTAGATAGTTGTGGCCATAGGACTATTTGGGGCCATTGACATCCAAAGGAAATGTTACATGGAACTTCTAGAAAGTCTCATAAAAGAAAGGGAGAGGGAATACGTGAATGTCTATCAACATGTAAGGAGATAAACAATGGCCATCCTATGAAATGTTACTCAGCAATAAAAAGAAACAAACCACTGAGACATACAACAACATGGATGTATCTCCAAATCGTTATGCTGAGTGAAAGAATCCAGACACAGAAGAGTATATGCTAAATTATTATATCCCCAATACACATGTGCGCGCGCACACACACACACACACACACACAAACACACATACACATTCACAGATTCTGAAACATTCCTGTTCACCCAGATGCATATGTAGTAAGTCAAAGTTGGCCACATCTTCCTTACTGATTCAATCGAGAGTGATGTCTCAATACGTTTTCCTTTTCTCTGGACTGGCATTCGTGACTTACAATGCAGCAAAAATGATGTCCTGGCTCCTGAGGCCAGGTCGTAAGAGGCCTTGCAGCCTCTGCCTGGACTTCTTGGAATTCAGCCTCTGCACCGTTAGTAAGCCCCAACGCACAGAAGACACCACCTTTGCAGCCGCCAGGTTACCTTGAAAGTGGAGCCTCCAGCCCCAGTTGAGTGGACCCAGATGATGAGCAAAGATCAGCTGCCCACCCAGCTCTACCCACATTGCATATTCATAAACAAAATCAGTGATGACTGTTATAGTAAGCCACTGTCTCGGGTGATTCATTAAGCAGCAATATGTAACTAGAACACCATCCAGTCACATGTACGTGTGAGAGGAAGTACTGCCTACGGTCCCTCAAGGACCTGCGGGCAGTCTCCCCAGATCACATCCCTGGACCCTCTTCTACAGGGGCAGGAGCAGGAGCAGGCAGGGCAGCTGTCCAGGACTCTGAGCTTGCGATGTAGGCAGCAAGGATGGAAGAGAGGGCAGCACCCCACAAGGATGGGCAGAAAGTGTGTGGGGCTCTTATCACTGGGCCAGAGACTCTCCCAGGATCTCACACACAAAGGCTAGAGTTAAAAGCCCTCTAGAATCCCTTCTTCCTGCATCCATCCATGACCCTATCTGACCTCTGCTGGGAGCAAGAGGATGGGAAATGCTGGTGAGAGCCAGGGGAGGAAAGTAAGCTGTGTAGGCTTGTAAAGAGCCGTCTGATGTGAGCCCAGCCCCCACCATTCTAAGGGGTTTGGCCAGATCTAGTGCTAACATGCACATTCCTATCAGGGTCTGCTGGGTGAGGGGTCTGGATGCACCCAGGAGCCTGTGGGTGTGGCTGGCCATCTCACTACTGAACTCCTTATCCCACCTTATACATCTAGTCTCTAGAGTACAGAGAGGGCTCTCCCAGGGGAGTGGTACCTGAGGACAATGGGAAGGGAGTCCCTGACTGAGAATCCTGGAATTTAAACTCAGAGTTATTCCTGGGGTCAAACTCTCCAGGATTCTCTCAATACATAAATCTTTAAGGAAAATTTAAGAAGCTTCCTAATATGTAACATACTAAGTATAATGTAACATACCAGGTAAGCTGTTTTTAGTCATTAATACCTTAGCATGAATTAGTTTATTCATTTCTTTCTATCAAGGGGAGGGAGAGAGCAATTATGAGAATGGGAAGAATTACCGAAAAGAGAAGGGAGAATGGTATTTTAGAAACATGTTTACCAGCATTCTAAATTTGCTTAAGCTTAGCTTTAAGACAGGAAATGCTTTATATTTTTGCCCAAAATGTCTGTGGGAGGACTCCCATTTCTGGAGCAATGATGCCTTAAATACCTCAACAACTTTCCAAATGAAAACACTGAATATCAGATAAAATGTTTAGAAAATTCTACTCCTGAATTGACAAGAAAATAGGGGATTACAGAGCTGAAGCTGAATGGAGAGTATAGAACCTAATGCTGGCTGTGATCATGTCCGGGGCTTTCAGAATCGACATCTTCGCTGCAAGCATTTTTGCCACAAACGTTTTCACTGAATAACTGATTGGCCATAAGGCAATTTTGCCATAAGAAGGATGAAATCACAGCAACTAAAAGAGGGGCATTAAAAAGGTCATAATGAAACATGAAAAAAATGAATAACAAAATTAAAAAGACTTTATTAAAAACTAGAGGCCCGGTGCACGAAATTTGTGCATGAGGGGGTTTGTCCCTCAGCCCAGCCTGCACCCTCTCCAATCTGGGACCCCTCGAGGGATGTCCGACTGCCCATTTAGGTCCGATCCTGGTAGGATCAGGCCTAAACGGGCAGTCGGACATCCCTCTCACAATCCAGGACTGCTGACTCCCAACTACTCGCCTGCCTGCCTTCCTGATTGCCCCTAACTGCTTCTGCCTGCCAGCCCCTAACCACTCCCCTGACATCCTGATTGATGCCTAACTGCTCCCCTGCCAGCCTGATTGCCCCTAATTGCCCTCCCCTGCAGGCCTGGTCACCCCTAACTGCCCTCCCCTGCAGGCCTGGTCCCACCCAACTGCTCTCCCCTGCAGGCCTGGGTCCCCCCCAACTGCCCTTCCCTGCAGGCCCGGTCGCCCCCAACTGCCCTCCTTTGCAGGCCTGGTCCCTCCCAACTGCCCTCCCCTGTTGGCCTGATTGCCCACAACTGCCCTCCCCTGCTGGCCTGATCCCTTCCAACTGCCCTCCCCTGCTGGCCACCTTGTGGTGGCCATCTTGTGTCTACATGGGGGCAGCCATCTTGTGTGTTGGAGTGATGGTCAATTTGCATATTACTCTTTTATTAGATAGGATGTGTGTAGATTCATGGCAATACTGCACAAACAACCAGTTTTATTTTGTGGATTGTACCTAAGCACTTGTCTTCATTCTATGGGAGATGTGGTTCAACTCTGTGCCCTCAAACAAGGCCCTTGGCCTCTCTCTCTCCTCCCAATGTAGTGTGTTTCACAATAAGAAACCAACTCTTGGGGCAGAGCATCCTCATCTGGAAGAAATGCTGAGTATTTTAAGACCAGCACCATGTGTACTCATCACTGTATAGACTGTTATGAGGGCTGGCTAAGATTTCTATAAAGTATAAAAATGGGAGTAACTGTGAGGACTTTGTCAATAGACTAATGAAGCTAAGCTGACAACTAGCTTAAATATATTGTCTGCTGAGAGCAGAGTATTCATCACAGAAATAAATGAAACTAAACCTACAGACAAAAAACCATACCATCAACCCGTTATTCATATTTATTTTTTGTGGCAAAATGGCCTCACGGCCAATTAATTACGTAGCAAAACTGCTTGGGACAAAGATGCTTATACGGGGAAAGTACCTAGAACCTGATTTTGTTCCAGGATCTGCCAACCCTGGTGTCCTCAAGCCTACATGTTGATGCTGGATTGGGAATGGGAGGAAACAGTTGAGTAAGAAACTCCTGCATAACGCTGGGGCCCCAAGGGCTACATCCTCGGTACATGAGTAACCGAGAAATGAACTCTGTTGCATAGAAGAGGAGGCAAAGCAACTTGGCCCCAGGTGAACAGAAAGACAGTGACCTCTCCCAAGAACACTTAACCAAAAGCTGCTCTCACATGGATATGTGGTCCAAATTCATATATACAGGTGTGCCTCAGGGCGATTGCATGTTTGGTTCCAGACCTTCTCAATACAAGCAAATATCGCAATAAGGCGAATCACACGGATATTTTGGTTTTCCAGGGCATATAAAAGTTGTTTACACTGCACTGTAGTCTAGTAAGTGTGCAAAAGTCTTATGTCTAAAAAAGCAGTGTACACGCCTTAATTAAAAAATACTTTCTTGCTAAAAATTGCTAACTATTCTCTGAGCCATCCGTGAGCCACTCTTTTTGACGGTGTGATCGTGCCTTGATGTTGATGGCTGCTGACTGATCAAGGTGGTTTTGGCTGAAGGTTGGGGTGGCTGTGGCAGTTTCTTAAAATAAGGCAGCAGTGAAGGTTGTCCCAGCAGTTGGCTCTTCCTTTCATGAAGGGTTTCTCTGTGGCACGCCAGGCTGTTTGATAGCGTTTTACCCGCAGTAGAAATGCTTTCAGAACTGGAGTTGGTTCTCTTAAACCCCGCCACTGCTTTGTCGGCTAAGTTTATCTGATATTCTAAATCCTTTGTCGTCATTTCAGCAATCTGCATAGCATCTTCACCAAGAGTAGCTTCCAGCTCAAGGCACCACTGTCTTTCATTGTCTGGAAGGAGCAGCCCCTCATCCATTAGTTCTAACCTGAGACGCAGCAGTTCCATTACACCCTCAGCCTCCACCTCTAATGCCGATTCTCTTGCTGTTTCCATCACCTCGGAAGTTACATCCTCCACTGAATCCCCTCAAATCATCCATGAGGGTTGGAATCGACTTCTTCCAAATTCCTGTTAATGTTGATATTTTGACCTCTTCCCGTGAATCACAAATATTCCTAATGGCATATAGAAGGATGAATTTTCCCCCAGAATGTTTTCAATTTACTGTGCCCAGATCCATCAAAAGAGTCACTGTCTATGGCAGCTATAGCCTGATGAAATATACATTTCTTAAATAATAAGACTTGAAAGTCAATTACTCTTTGATCCCTGAGCTGCAGAATGAATATTTGTGTTAGCAGGCATGAAGACAACATTAATCTCATCTCCATCTGACCAGGTGCCTGGTCCAAGAGCAGTGATGTTTTGAAAGGAATCTTTTTCTGAGTAGCAGCTTAAAATATTCAGCAAACCATGTCGTACAGAGATGTGCTGTCATCCGGGCTTCGTGGTTCCATGTGTAGAGAACAGGCGGAGTAAACGTAGCATCATTCTTAAGGACCCTAGGATTCTCAGACTGGTCAATGAGAATTGTCCTCCCCTCAAACCCACCAGCTGCATGAACCCTCACAAGAGAGTCAGTTTGTCTTTGAGGCTTCGGAGCCAGGTACTGACTTCTCTCTACATATGAAAGTCCTGGATGGCATCTTCTTCCAATGGGAGGCTGTTTCATCTCCCTTAAAAATCTGCTATTTAGTGCAGCCATCCTCACTCATCGTCTCAGCCAGATCTCCTGGCTGACTTGCTGCTGCTTCGCGTTGCACTTTGATGTTATGGAGACGGCTTCCTTCCTTAAACCTCACGAGCCAACCTCTGCTGGCTTCAGACTTTTCTACTGCAGCTTCCTCACCTCTCAGCCTTTGTAGAATTGAAAAGAGTTAGGGCCTTGCACCAGATTAGGCTTTCACTTACAGGAATGTTGTGGCTGGTTTGATCTTCTTTCCAGACCATTAGAACGTTTTCTGTGTCAGCAATAAGGCTGCTTCATTTCTTATCATTTGTGTGTTTACTGGAGGAGCACTTTCAATGTCCTTCAAGCACTTTCCTTTGCATTCACAACTTGGCTAACTGTTTGGGACAAGAGGCCTAACTTGTAGTCTGTCTTGGCTTTCAACATGCCTTCCTCACTAAGTGTTATCATTTCTAGCTTTTGATTTAAGTGAGAGACGTGCGAATCTTCCTTTCATTTGAACACTCAGAGGCCATTGTAGGGTTATTAATTGGCCCGATTTCAATATTGTTGTGTTTCAGGAAATAGGGAGGCCCAAGGACAGGGAGAGAGATGGGGGAATGCCTGGTCAGTGGAGCAGTCAGAACACATCCAACATTTATCGATTAAGTTCACATTTTTACATAGGTGTAGTTTGTTTTGCCCCCAAACAATTACAGTAGTAATTTCAAAGATCTCTGATCACAGATTATCATAACAAATATAATAATAATGAAAAAGTTTGAAATATTGTGAGAATTACCAAAATGGTTCCAATTTGGCAGTTGCCACAAACCTTCAATTTGTAAAAAAAAAAAAAAAAAAAAAAAAAAGTCTGTGAAGCACAATAAAGTGAAGCACAATAAAATAGTCCTGAGTGGGTGCTTCCCACAGGTGAAGGCAGAAACAAATTATCTCTGCAGGAAGCCAAGTTCAGCTCAAGGTCAAAGGCTTCTCAGAGATGCAAGTTCCCAACACTTCAGTCCAAGTCAGAAATCATAAACCCACACCAGGAAGCAGGCACCATGAGTGAGAACCAGCAGAAGCAATAGACTGCAGAAGCAAACCTACAGAAGTTTCAGATATTAAAAGAATCAGACATGGAAAACAACTATGCCTCAGTGTGTTTTAAGAAATAAGAGAAAGTTCAGAAAATATGAGCACAGACACTATTTTTTTAAAATGCAAATTTAGAAAAAAACTAGAAAGAACATCTAGGCAAAAAAAAATATTGTAATAATTGAAATGGAAAATTCAGTGGGTGAATTTAAAATAGATTAGACACAGCTGAAGAGAAAATAAATTAACTGATAATTCTTAAGAAACTATCCAGTATGCAGTTGAGACAAAGATATGGACAACAAGAAGCAAGGTTAAGAGACATGGAAGATAGGGTGTTAGGGTGTGAAGGTCTAACATATATTTTACTTATAGTTCCAGAAGATGATTGTATAACTAATGGGGAAGAGGCTGTCTTCAAAGAAATAATGACAGAAATTTCCCAAGAGTTGTTAAAAGTCACCAACACTGAGATCTAAGAAGCACAACAAATTTCAGACAAGGTAAATTGAAATTCACAACTCCATAAATGTTGGTGAAACTGCAGGACATAAAAGATATATTACTTTTGAGGATATCCTATCTAATAAAAGAGTAATATGCAAATTGACCATACCTCTGCCATGCCCATCAGCCAATCAGGAGCGAGTATGCAAATTAATCCAACCAAGATGGCTGCAGTCACAGAACTGCAGCAAGCAGGAGGCTTGGGTTTCTCCGGCAATGGAGGAAGCCAAGTTTCCCTGCCACCCTGGCCGGCCCAGGCCTCCACTCAAGGCTACAAAGTTTCAATTATAGAAAAATAAATCCCAACAAAAATGGCGGCAGCCACAGAGCTGGAGAGAGCAGGAGGTTTGGGTTGCCCCCGGTGATGGAGGAAGCCAAGCTCCCGCAGCCCTGGCCTGCTTTGGCCTCTGCTCAAGGCTACAAAGTTTCAATTATAGAAGATAAATAAACCTTAGATACCAGGGCCTCCGCTTGGGTTGCCGGGGGGCATGGCCGGCCTGCAAACCACCACAGGCCCCATGCCCAGGCCACCCCATGCCCCAAGGGAACCCCCACCCTGATCCGGACACCCTTCAGGGCAAACCAGCTGGCCCCCACCCATGCACCAGGCCTCTATCCTATCTAATAAAAGAGTAATATGCAAATTGACCATCACTCCAACACACAAGATGGCTGCCCCCATGTGGTCAAAGATGGCTGCCCCCATGTGGGCACAAGATGGCTGCCACAAGATGGCCAGCAGGGGAGGGTAGTTGGGAGGGACCAGGTTGCAAGGGAGGGCAGTTGTGGGTGATCAGGCCAGCAGGAAAGGACAGTTGGGAGGGACCAGGCCTGCAAGGTAGGGCAGTGGGGGGTGATCAAGTGTGCGGGGGAGGGCAGTTATGGGAGACCAGGCCAGCAGAGGAGGGAAGTTGGGGGTGACCGGGCCTGCAGGGAAGGGCAGTTTGGGGGGACCCAGGCCTGCAGGGGAGGGCAGTTAGGGGTGACCAGGCCTGCAGGGGAGGGCAGTTAGGGGCAATCAGACTGTTAGGGGAGCAGTTAGGCATCAATCAGGCTGTCAGGGGAGTGGTTAGGGGGTGATCAGGCTGGCAGGCAGAAGTGGTTAGGGGCAATCAGGAAGGCAAGCAGGTGAGCAGTTGGGAGCCAGCAGTCCTGGATTGTGAGAGGGATGTCCGACTGCCTGTTTAGGCTCGATCCTACCTGGATCGGGCCTAAACGGGCAGTCGGAAATCCCTTGAGGGGTCCCAGATTGGAGAGGGTGCAGGCTGGGCTGAGGAACAACCCCCCCCCATGCATGAATTTCATGCACGGGGCCTCTAGTATATCTATCTATCTATCTATCTATCTATCTATGTCTATATATAGAGATAGGACTCTATGTCTAGAGATCTGGACTCTTATGTATAGACATCTGGACTCTATATCTATATATAGAGATAGATATATAGATAGATATTGAGA
Organism: Cnephaeus nilssonii; assembly: GCF_951640355.1. Lineage (NCBI taxonomy): Eukaryota > Metazoa > Chordata > Mammalia > Chiroptera > Vespertilionidae > Cnephaeus > Cnephaeus nilssonii. The sequence continues at coordinate 31,102,845 of NC_137088.1, forward strand.
TATATATATAGTTAATCCTCAACCAAGGATATTTTTTCATTGATTTTTTAGAGAGAGTGGAAGTGGCGGGGGGGGGGGGGTGGTGAGAAACTTTAATGTGAGAGAGAAACATTAATTGGTTGTCTCCCACATGTGTTCTGACTAGGGCCAGGGATTGAGCCTATATTCCAGGTACATGCCCTTGACTGGAATGGAACCCAGAACCCTTCAGTCCACAGGATGCTCTATCTACTGAGCCAAACCAGATAGGGCAACGATATATATATATATATATATATATATATATATATATATATATATATATATACACATATATATATATATATATATATATAATATACACACATATACATATATATATATATATGTATGTAATTCCTTTTGTTATAGACTTATATTAATGTACTCTTTTGTATGTGTATTTCACAGTAAAAAGTTTTTTCATTGGCTTTGGCTTCTGCACAGAAGAGATGTGGCTACATTGAAGGGGCTAGAAGGTCTCTCTGAGTCAGTTTTGGATACTGAGGGCAGCGTGGTGTCTGGGCAAAGACTGCGATTTGAAGTTAGGCAGACCTTGTTTTAAAGCCCAGTTCTATTGCTTCATAACTATGTGATACTTAGCAAGTTAGTTCACCTCCCTTAATATATTTATTCATATTGTTCACTTTTTGATGTGTTTGGGAGATGGCATAGATTTCAAAGAATTTACGGGCAGGGGAGACCTTAACGACACGTAGTCTAAGTCCTTTTGTGGAAGGGGGATTGTGAGTCCCCCCCCTCTTCCCCTTCCTCTTTAGGAGGCTCCATGCCTGTGTTTCTCTTGGCCAAACCAAATAGTATATTCTCTGAACTCTGACGAAAAGTATTACCATCTACTTGCTACCTGCTAGGAGCCAGGCACTACCCTCAATGCTGTCCATGTCCTCACTATTTCCTCACGAGACCCTTGCGGAGGAGGGCTTTGAATGGAGGAGCTGGAGGCCAGAGAGGTGAAGCCACGTCCTCCAAATCATGCAGCTACAGAGTCAGAATTTGTGCCCAGGTCTGTGACAATCCAACATCTGGACTCCATCCCGCCCCTTCTTGGAAGCCCTCTCCCAGAACTGTAGGCCTGAAGGAGTGTGCCAGGGCCCCTGGCCCTCCTCATGGGGCCCAGCTGGGCCACATTCCCAGCATCACAGCCTCCTCTCCACTGTACGGGTGCCCGGCGAGTCTCACCCAGGGGGGTCAGAGCCTGGCTTACCCTGAGGCCTGAAGGACTCCCCAGTCTCCTTCTTCTCACCCCCAGCCACAGTCCCCTGCAATAGAAGCAGGAGCTTTGGAATTGGCTACATGAGGCTTAGAATCTGGCTCTGACTTCCCAGGCTGTGACCCCAGGTGGGCCACTTTCCCTCTCCACACCCTGGTTCCTCGTCTGTAGACTGGGGAGAATGATCTCACACAGTGCAGGTGCACAGTCAGTGAAAGTTACGAGTATTGAAGGTTAGGAAGGCCCCTGGTGGTGAGCAGAGAGACCCACGTGAAAACCTCGGAGGCCTGGACCGCCCGCCACCCCCCCTTGGAGCAAAGATCCCAACTGTCACAGGACAGGGTTCAAGCAGGAAGGACCCTTGGGGTTCAGGCTTTTTGACCCCCTTGTACACTGTCCTGTGTGGGCTAAGGGGGCAGGGTAGTTAGTCCCCACCAGCGGAAGAGGAATGCAGAGGCTAAGCGACTAGGTAGCTTGTCAGATACTTATCGCTATGTGCGGATCATAGTGAGATAACCCAACTCAGCAGCCCTCTTGGGCCCTCTCTTCATGGCCACTCCTGCCTTCTGCTTCCCTTCCAGTTCACCCCTTTGGCTCTTCCCTTAGCAACTTCCATTCCCTCGGTCTGTTCCTCCTGAATTGCCTGATGAACTAATTTATACTAGGGTGTAAATGACCCCACTTGTCGTTCTGTTTAGCCTCTTAGGCGCCTGTACTTTCTAAAACAAGAGATGCCAAAGCAATGAACTGCTCATGGCAGAGTATCAGGAGGGAGAGGTCTGGGGGAGGCCCCAGAATAGGCACATCACTTTAAATATTGGCTGAAACATAAGAACTTGCTGAGTGGCAAAAATAGCAGTCTCATATGGTTCAACTTAGCAAATTACCAACTGGCTTTTCAGTGGGAGAATTCTGGACCCGAAGGCCAGTGTGCCCATGGGTTCCAGTGTCCCCACCCACTGCTTGTGGCGTTATATTGGACAAATCACTAAGTGTCTCTGAGCTTTCGATTTTCCCCCCCATTTGATTACAGGGCTCACAAGCCCCTACCCACCCCCAGAGTGTGTGTAAGATCGAGTGTGATTGGCATGTGTGAGCTGGCGTGGCAATTCCTGCTGCTGCCTGATGTCTGAGCCTTCGCTCTGTGCTGCCCACCTCTGGGTTTCTTTTTCAAGGTAGATAGCGCCACTTGGTTTGGGTGAGAATCCAGTTTTCTCTTTCCTTTTGTTCTTCAGGCTCTGGGTTGGGCAAGGACTGGCTCCCAGAGACAGCTCAGCTGTGTGCCCGCCATGGGTATCAGCCTGGTGGGGTGCACATCCCTGTTGTCTGCCTGGCACCCCCTCTTGCCACCCTGGAGGCCCACAGCCTCTGGGCTTGCGGCCCACAAAACCGCTTCTGACCAACGGGAAATGTGCCCCCAGAACAGCTCGCTCCTCGAGCCTGGGAAGCAGGCTCTCCTGGGCTCACACCTGCCGACGGCTGGCCCTCATCTCAGGAGCCCTGGCTGCTGCTCTGGGCCCTGTCCTCCCAGCAGAGAGCTGTGCCGCTCACAGCCCTCGCCAGGCTGTGGCTTTCCTCATGGCCCTTTCTCTGGTTTGCAGCTGTTTTCTAGGCTGGACTACTTTAGGCCAGTGGGTTTGTCTTTGCAAGAGGCAGAAGGGAGTTTGGGAGGTGAGAGGGAGTTGGGGTAGATGGAAACTGGGTGGGTAGAGGAAGGTAGGGGTGTGGGAGGGAACTTGGGGGTAGAAGGAGGTTTGGGGATGGAAGGGAAGTGGGAAGATGGAAGGGAGTGTGGGGCAGCAGAGAGCTCAGCAGTGGTGAGTCCTAGTGCTCTGGAGGGATCTGACTTGACCCAGGAGCCCCTCGAGCATTTATGGAAATGCGGGTGCCTCTGTCCCACAGTGGTGCCCACCCTGCTAGGGGGTGGCCTTGCTGATGGCTCAGCCAGGGGCAGTGTGAGCAGTCGCAATCTCCCGGGAATGAGTTCGTCCAACTTGGCTCTGGCAGAGGGACAAAGACAACAACAGTAGCAGTGACGGGGGCTCCTCTGTCACTGAGCACTTGCTCCTGACCGGGTGCAAAGTGGACAGCAATTAGCCCTCCTGCCAGTCCCGGGTGGGAGGCATGGCTATTGTTCCCATTTAGAGTGGGGGACACTAAGGGGGTAATAACCCACCCAGGTCAACATGAGGGCCTGAGTCAGGATTTGAAATAAAAGCCCACACTTTTTTTTTGTCGGGGGAGTATATTTGACCATGAAAGGACTATAGTACAGTACTTTATCAATTCTAGTATACATATTTCATTTTAACATCTCTGAACTTGTGATGTATCCTACAATCTATGGCTCATGAATGGTTCAATAGGAGGCCTTTTTAAAATTAATGGTAAATAAAATGGTGCACTTAATCATTGACAGTATCTTAGAGTCGAAGTAATGTGTACATTTTTTTCTTTTATATAAGTGGTAATATTATATGACCTGTTTTTTTCTCAGTTTTATTGAGATGTAACTGGCATATATCATTTACTAGTTTAAAGTGTACAACATAATGGTTTGATATATGTATATGTTGTTGAATGATCACTATAGTAAGTTTAGTTAATGTCCATTACCACACATAATTACAAACTTTTTTGTGTGTGATGAGAACTTGTAAGATCTGCTCTCTTAGCAACTTTCAAATTTACAATACAGTATCATTAACTACTAGAGGCCCAGTGCATGAAATTCGTGCACTGGTAGGGTCCCTAGTGGCTGCCTTCCCGGGCATCTCTTCCCCCGACTGCCAGCCAGGGCCTCTCTTCACACCCACGTTGGCCTGGCACTGCCCGCTCACCTGCTCCACCCTCCTGCCACGGTCCCACTCGTTGGGGCCCATCGGGGCCGGCAGCACCTCCACTGCCACCCGCTGCCAGTGCCACATTGCCAACACCCGCCATGTTCCGCACCACCCCCTGGTGATCAGCGCACATCTAACATCTAACTCCCGGTTGGTCGAACTCCTGCCCATAGGGACAATTTGCATATTAGCCTTTTGTTATATAGGATGGACACCATGCTGTACATTATATCCCCAGAACCTGTCTATATCTATAAAAGTCAAGCGACTGGAACGACTGGCCCGATTGGGGCCCTGATCTCCCCCCGCCAACCTCCCGTGTCCCCTCTCCCCAGCCAGCCCGGCCTGATCGGCCCCCATCGGGGTGGGCCAGCCAGATCCTACTTGTGCATGAATTTGTGCAGCGGGCCTCTGGTTAATATTCAAACTAGAAGTTTGTACCTTTTGACCACTTTCACCCATTTCCCTCATCCTGCCTCTGGCAACCAACTGCCTCTCTTTTTCTGTGATCATGGGTGTTTTTTTATATTCCACATGTAAGTGAAATCATACAGTATTTGTCCTTCTCTGTCTGACTTATTTTACTTAGCATAATGCCCTCAAGGTCTATCCATGTTGTTGCAAATGGCAGAGTTTGGCTGGTAATATTTCGTTATATACTTAACACACACACACACACACACACACATACACACACACACACACACGCCACACTTTCTCCATCCATCCATCCATCCATCCATCCATCCATCCATCCATCCATCGATGGACACTTAGGTTGGTTCAGTGTCTTGATTATTGTAAGTAATGCTATAATGAATTTTGGGTACAAATATCTCTTTGAGATAGTGGTTATGCCCAGAAGTGGGATTGCTGGATCATATGGTAGTTATATTTTTAATTTTTGGCGAACCTCCATACCGTTTTCCATTGTGGCTGCACTAATTTACATTCCTACCAACAGTGCCCATCCACATCCTTGCCAACACTTATCTCTTGTCTTTTTTATGACAACCAACCTAACAGGTTTGAGGTGATATTTTGTGGTTTTGATTTCCATTTTCCTGATGATGTAAGTGATGTTGAGCACCATTTCATATACCTGTTGGCCATTTATATGTTTCTTTGGAAAAATGTCTGTTTGGTTCCTCTGCCCATTTTAAAATCAGATTGTTTTTTGCTAATGGGTTGTATGAGTTTTTAATATATTTTAGATATTAACCTCTTATGTGCTTTGCAAATATTCTCTCCCATTCTGTAGGTTGCCTTTTCATTTTGTTGTTGATTTCCTTTGCTGTGCAGAAGCTTTTTAATTTGATGTAGTCCCAGTTGTTTATTTTTGCTTTTGTTGTCAAGCTCCAGTGTCAAGGGTTTTAACCATAACTTTTTTCTTCTAGGAACATTATGGTTTCAGTCCTTATGTTCAAATATCTAATCCGTTTTTAGTTGATTTTGTATGTGGTATAAGATAGGAGTCCAGTTGTATTCTCTGGCATGTGGCTTTCCAGTTTTCCCAAAACAATTTCTTAAAGAGACTACCCTTTCCCAATTATACTAGAGGCTCGGTGCACAAAATTCGTGCATGGGTAGGGTCCCTAGGACTGGCTGGCAGTCAGGGCCAATCTGTGGGGCGACTGGCAGGGCCATCAGGGGTACCCCACTGGCACCCGTCTTGGTTGGCCTGGGGCCTGTGGGCTGCGGGAAACTCCTGCGTTGAGCATTATATTGGACAAATCAGTCAATTTGCATATTAGGCTTTTATTATATAGGATATTCTTGGTGCCTTTATCATAAATTAATTGACCATAATTGAAGTGGGTTTATTTTTGAGCTCTCTCTTCTATTCCATTGATCTATGTGTCTTTTTTATACCAGTACCATAGTATTTTGATTAGTATAAGTTTGTAATATAACTTGAAACCAGGGTGTGTGATACCTCCAGCTTTGTTCTTTCTCAAGATTGCTTTGGCAGTTTGGGGTCTTTCGTGGTTTCATACAAATTTTAGGATTGTTTGTTTCATTTCTATGAAAAAATGCCATGGGAATTTCGATATGGATTACATTGAATCTATAGATTGCTTTGGGTAGTAGGGACATTTTAGCAATATTAATTCTTCCAGTCCATGAACATGGAATATCTTTCCATTTATTTGTGTCTTCTTCAGTTTCTTTCATCAATATCTTATAATTTTCAGTGTACAAATCTTTTACCTCCTAAGTTGAATGTATTCCTAGGGATTTTATTATTTTTGATGCAATCATAAATGGGATTGTATTTTTAATTTCTCTTTCTTATAGTTTGTTGTTAGTGCATAGAGATGCAACTGACTTTTGTATATTGGTTTTGTATCCTGCAACTTTACTGAATTTGTTTATTCTAATAATTTTTTGGTGAAGTCTTTAGAGTTTTCTACATATCATATGTCATATAAAATTGAGACAGTTTTACTTCTTCCTTTCCAGTTTGTATGCCTTTTATTTCTTTTTCTTACCTAATTACTCTGGCTAGGATTTCCAATATTAGGTTGAATAAAAGTGGTAAGAATGGGCTAGTTTTATTCTTGATCTTAGGATAAGCTTTCCAGTTTTTACTGTTGAGTATAATGTTAGCTGTGAGTTTGTCATATACAGCCTTTATTATGTTGAGGTACATTTCCTTGATATTCACTTTGTTGAGTTTTTATCATGAATAAATGTCAAATTTTGTCAGATGTTTTTTTTCTGCATCTGTTAAGATGATCATATGATTTCTATCCTTCATTTTGTTAATGTGGTGTATCACATTGATTGATTTGCAGATGCTGAACCATCATTGTATCCCTAGAATAAATCCCCGTTGATCATGTTATATGATCTTTCTAATGTGCTGCTGAATTTGTTTTGCAAATATTTTGTTGAGGGTTTTTATATTTTTGCTCATCAGGGATACTGGCCCATAATTTTCTTTTCTTGTAGTGTCCTTGCATGGTTTTGGTATCAGGGTAATGCTGACCTCAAAAAACGAGTTTGAAAGTGTCCCTCCTCTTTTATTTTTTGGAAGAGTTTGAGGAGGGTTGCTATTAATTCCTCTTTAAATGTTTGGTAGAATTTACTAGTGAAGCCATCTGATCTTGTTTGTTGTTTTTTTAAAAATATATTTTATTAATTTTTTACAGAGAGAAAGGGAAAGCGATAGAGAGTTAGAAACGTAGATGAGAGAGAAACATCGATCAGCTGCCTCCTGCATACCCCCTACTGGGGATATGCCTGCAACAAAGGTACATGCCCTTGACCAGAATCGAACCTGGGACCCTTTAGTCCACAGGCTGACGCTCTATCCACTGAGCCAAACTGGTTAGGGCTGATCTTGTTTTTTGATTACTTATTCAATCTCCTTACTAGTAATTCGTCTGTTCAGATTTTCTATTCATGAATCAGTCTTGGTAAGTTCTGTGTATCTAGAAATTTATTAATCTTTTTCTAGGTTGTCCAATTTGTAGGCATATAATTGTTCACAGAAATCTCTTATGATCCTCTATTTCTGTGGCATTGGTTGTAATGCCTTCTCTTTCATTTCTAATTTTATGTATTTGAGTCCTCTCTCTTTTTCTTGATACGTCTTAGAGGCTTGTCTATTTTATTTTTCTTTTCAAGAAACAACAGTTCTTAATTTTATTGATCATTTATATTATCTTTTTAGTCTCTATTTTATTTGTTTCTGCTGTGATCTTTATTTCCTTCCTTCTGCTAACTTTGGCAAAAGCCTTCACTTTTAATCACGCCTCAATCCCTCCTTTCTGGCCAGGGGCTGGGGGAACAGCTATTCACCAAAGACTGCTTTCTTATCTTTAAGAAAACTAGAAAGTTATTTTTAAAAAATTGAAAAACAAAGAGTTATTGTGTTGGCTATGTAAACCTTAGAGAACACCGGAAGGTATGAAGAAGGTCATAGAAATGATCCCCATCTCATCACAGGGGAGCACCGGCTGGCATAGGGGAGGCCAAGCTGGGGGCTTAGCTCTAGGAAGTTGGAGGAGAGGACTGTGGTCACCTTTGGGGACTTCCCAGTAGGGACTGGGATGCACCATGTGAGACATAAGAAGACACGCACAGGCGGCCCGGAGTCCTGGCATGGGCTGCCCCAGTGGGGTCTGTTGTGGGCAGTGCTGCAGGGAAGGGACATTGGTTGCAGGAAACTGGTAGGCAGGGAAGGCTTCCAGGAGAGAGGCTCTGAGAGGTGAGGGTTGGCAGGGTGGTGAGGGGAAAGGGAAGAAATGTCTGGCAAGGAACACCAGAAACCACTTGGGGTGCTGGAGGGGAGCGTTTATGAATTTGCTGGGCCCCACAGGGGTGAGGGAGTGGCTGAGAGCCAGCAAGAAGATCTGGAGATGCCCCACAAAAGGACAGCTAGGACCCTGGGTGAAGACGTGCACTTGGTGAACAGGAAGTATGCAGACCGGGCAGCAGCAGTCACAGCATGGCCACAGGATCAGACAAGGGACATCCAGGACCAGGCCTGGGCAGAGGCAGCTGGAGGAAGAGGCCGTGGTCCCTCCCTCTAATATTTGCAACTCCCATCTCCCCTGGGGACAGAGAGGGAGTGCTGTATTGACTGGGAGTTGATTGAGAAAGTTTGGTAGAGACTGGGCCTCCTGTGGAATGGCTGGATGGTTGCCTGCCAACAGTGGACACCGGGTTCAAGACCTAAGCTGGGCTGAGAAATAAAGGCATAGCTTTGTCCCCTGGGATCTGGGTGCACACCCTCTCCTGCATGGTGTTTAGCTCTCCTCCTCCGATGTAGGCTTCCTCTCCTGTTACAGGTGGGGAGCTGAAGTGCAGGGGGTGAAGTTGCTCACCAAAGGCCACAAATAGTAGCCAGGCTGGGACTTGACATCAAAGTCCCTCTCTGTTCCTTTGGTCTCACTGTCTGTGGCCTGCTTCTTGGGGACCCTGGGGCAGTGTATCAGAGCAGTATCCCCAGCAAACAGATCCGTGAACCCAGAGAAGTGCCCCTGGCCACGCTGGGGCCTGGTTCCCCAGCTGCTCAGCACCACAGCCTGCGGACAGAGCTGGCTGCAAGAAGCAAGACTGCCGGGACCCTTCCCTCCCCTTCCAGGGCAGCTCTGAGCACTGATTGGAGGGTATTTCTGGAGGCTGCTCGAGGGCCAGGCCTCACGCACAAAAACACCAGAGTGATTTTTCATCTGAAGGC